>NC_062268.1:9652445-10923144 GCF_916048215.2 Malus sylvestris
ATTCGACGGTTATTAACGAAAAATCACGATTTAACGATTATTTTAACTCCGATTTTGATGATTTTTTATATGTACACTCCTTCACCCTATATAAATACAGTGAATGAATGCGATCTTCAATTTGAAATATTTACACTAGTGGATATCACAAAATCTTATGTTATACTTAATGAAAGTATGAATAAACTCTTTTAAGTGTTGGTGAATCTATCGTTTTGATGGAATACGAATTCTACGAAACTAATTTCAACGATCCAACCATCAAACATGTTTGTATATAATTCAAGATCGCATACGCCAAAAATTGCAAAAAAAAAAAAACATTCTGAGATAAAGTAAGGTGAAAAACTTATTCGACGGTTATTAACGAAAAATCATGATTTAACGGTTATTTTAACTCCGATTTTGATGATTTTTTATATGTACACTCCTTCATCCTATATAAATACAGTGAATGAATGCGATCTTCAATTTGAAATATTTACACTAGTGGATATCACAAAATCTTATGTTATACTTAATGAAAGTATGAATAAACTCTTTAAGTGTTAGTAAATATATCGTTTTGATGGAATACGAATTCTACGAAACTAATTTCAACGATCCAACCGTCAAACATGTTTGTATATAATTCGAGATCGCATACGCCAAAAATTGCAAAAAAAAAAAAAAACAATCTGAGATAAAGTAACTGGAAAAAACTTATTCGACGGTTATTAACGAAAAGTCACGATTTAACGGTTATTTTAACTCCGATTTTGATGGTTTTTTATATGTACACTCCTTCACCCTATATGAATACAGTGATTGAATGCGATCTTCAATTTGAAATATTTACACTAGTGGATATCACAAAATCTTATGTTATACTTAATGAAAGTATGAATAAACTCTTTAAGTGTTAGTGAATCTATCGTTTTGATGGAATACGTTAACTCTGAAACTAATTTCAACGATCCAACCGTCAAACATGTTTGTATATAATTCGAGATCGCATACGCCAAAAATTGCAAAAAAAAAACATTCTGAGATAAAGTAACGGGAAAAACTTATTCGACGGTTATTAACGAAAAATCACGATTTAACGATTATTTTAACTCCGATTTTGATGATTTTTTATATGTACCATAACGTACCATAAGTTTTGTACGTACCAAAATAAGGATAATACAACGTACTAATAACTTGGTACGTACTAAATAAAAAATTGCATAACGTACCAAAATACTAATACATACCCAGATTAATACAAATTGGTACGTTATATTTAATATTTGTGCATGTTATATTTCATAATTGTATGTTAATATGATGTTTATATGTTTTTATAATTTAATACAACAAATTATTTGCATAAGAAAAATTCATTTTAAACGAATTATGATAAGATAAGATAGGAAGTTTGTGGTGATTTTAGAATATTTATCATACTATTTTATGAACTAGTTGGTCAATTATTTACAATAAAAATCATATTTTTAATTAAAAATTAACAGAAGAATGTTTGATCAAAAGTTTAAAAGTTATAGATGTTTGATTAAAAAATTCAAATTTATGGCATCTATATCAAAATGATCATAAAATTATATTTATGTTTTTTATTAAGTATTATGTATAAATTAAATTTTATTTATTAAAATATTATATGAAATAACATAACTGCTTATTTTTTAATTTTGGGTTAAATTTTTTTTTTCTCCTCGTTTCCATTTTTTTTGTAGTTAAACTCTATTTTTTTTATGTTGGGCGGGAATTTTCCCGGTTTTTTTTGCACAGGGAAATGGATTGGAAGAATTAGGGTCGTATTGGACGTGCGAATGAACCGAGGCATCGAAATAATAAATGGTTGAGTCAAAATAATAAGTAGTGGCGTCGGTTTAAACCGACGCAACCATTTATTATTTCGATGCCTCGGTTCATTCGCATGTCCAATTCCGAGGCCACTGCAATGACTGTCTGTCAGAAGAACGTCGGTTAAAACTGACGCAATTGTGTTCTATTTCGACGCTAGGCAAATCTGTCAGAATAACGTCGGTTTTAACCAACGCAATATGACCCTATTTCGACGCCAGTATCCTTGTAGTCAAAAGTGTGTCAGAGGTTGTGTCGGTTTTAAGCGACGTAATGTTTGCATAATTCAACGCTAAGTTTTTTTTTGCATATTTAAGCTTCTACGACCTATTTCCGTGTGTTTCCTTTTCATTCTCTCATTTCACTCCCTCTCCTTTTCCATCTTCTTTATTCCGCATTTCTTCCGTGATTCCTTTACTTTTGCTATGGATAGTAGTAGTGATCATCAACGTTGTGAGGAACTTCATGTGGAAGAGGAGGAGGTCGAAGCTGGTTATTTTTCCATACTATTATTAGTTTCGTTTTTTTTTTTTGGTTTGTTTATTCTACTATTATGCTTAAACTGAAAATTTACATTTGTTTCCTACTTTTTTGGTGTGTTTTAATTGTGGTTTTTGTATGAACAAGGAACATCTCAACGGAGGTGAGGACCCTCAATTCCCAAATGGACGAAACAGCTTTGTTCGTTTGATATGTCCGGAAAATGCATTAGTGATAATTCTAGTGCATTTTCAAAATATGTGGCATCGGAGGTTAGAGACCACAGAAATCTCCCATTGGCAAAGCATTGGCGTAAGATTAAGGATGTAGATAAGGAAGCTTTCTGGAATGGAATTAAGGTATAGATATTTTTATTTTTACTAGAAAATAAAAGAATAATTCAATGATTGTTATAATATTTGACTTGGTTGATTTTTTTTTTTTTTTTTTTTTTATGGATGTAGGGAAATATTGTTTTTGAAGATGCAGATATACCAAAAATGCCCTTGATCCGCTTTATGACGCTTAAGGTTGCTAAGCATGCACATAAAGAGTTTAGAAATAAGTTAAAAAAAGTATTATACCGAGAGAGCAGCAGAGGAGTGTCGCCAGCCTCCTCCTGATGTGAATCCTACCCAGTGGGGTAATTTATTGGCATACTGGAGTGGAGATAAAACAAAGGTAATCGTTATGTAGTTTATTTCATTATAACTATAAATTTGTCTAATAAATTTTTTATTTTTATTTTCAGGAGGTTGCTGAAAAAAAAACAAGATTAATCGGCAAAGGAAAGCAATGAACCATACTACTGGTACAAAATCTTTTGCAAGAAAGCGGCAAGAATATGTATGGATTGTACAATTTGAAGAAATGTTATTTTAAATATTCTATAGTTGTTATAAATTTTAATTTTAATGAGGTTTGCTTAAAATTGTTTGTGTGAAATTTTATTTTTGGTAAAGCGGAAGAAGCATGGGAAAGAAGCCAATCCTATAACCTTTTTTCGTGAATGTCATACACAAAAAAATGAAACTTGGATTGATGAAACATCGGAGCGTACAGGGGTAATTTATTTTACTGTGTTAGTATTTCATTGTTATTAATTTTTTATTATCTATAGCTTATTTTTCTGTTTTACGATTGAATTTTTATTTTTAAAAATTGTAATGCAAGGCAACAATGGAGAGCAATATGCAAACTTTGATTTAGTTGGGGCAAGAGGATAATGAAGATCTTAGGACCCGAGTGTATGTTGATACAACGGGTCCTAAGAGGTATAATAGAGTCAGAGGATACGGTCATGGGGTGACTCCTGATATGGTGTCCTATGCGTCTTCTTCATCTTCAACATCAATTTCCTCCAAGAGGTCATCTAACAGTGCAATGGCATTGCTGATGACTCAAAATAATGAGTTGAAATTGAGGGACGAAAATAACAATAAACGGATTTCGGACCTAGAGAACAAGCAAAGTAAGATGTTTGCGTGGCTTTTCCAAAGATTTCAGCCACAACCACAACCACCGTATAGCCTAGGAACCCAATAGTCAGGCCAGAGTCAGCCTCCTCCTCCTCAATAGTCGGGTCAAAGTCAGCCACCCCCTGCATATCCGTATGCTGGCCATAATCAGCAACCTCCGTATCCTATGTATCTAATGCCTCTGCAGCCCACGACATACATGCAACAGCCTTCCATGCCTTACATGCAGCAGCCTCCCTATCAAGTGCCAGTATATCGACCTGAGATGGTTGCTCCTTGTCCTGAATTTCCAGCTGGGGGGTTTGCTGAAATGCTTGCGGGTGTTGGATCTGATGTGGACTTGTCGAGGATGTTGGCATCAGATATAGGACCTCAAGGACGAGAAGGATATGTGCCACATTTAGGCGCAGATTCGGTTCAATAGTTTATTTGGTTCGCTTTCTTGTCAGCTAAATATGACACTTTAATCGTTCTATCTTTTTTGTTTTTTTATGCTATGTTTGTAATGTCGAATTTAGTAGTTGTTATGACGGATGAGTTTTTGTATATTAAGTGGAACGTTAGATGTACAATATTTGTGTATTTTGGCACTATTTTTCTTGTTAATTATTTTCATTAATGTTTATTTTGGCCTTGGAATTTATTATTATAATTATATAAATTTTTTCTGTTACAATTAATTGAAGACGAATGCAGTTTGTTGGTTTTTTTTTATTATTATTAACAAAGGTGGTGTCGGTTAAGACTGTTATTAGTTTGCATATTATATTTATTTAATTGTTATATGACGTCGGTTTATGGGATGTTAAATTGATTTAATTTTATTTCGGTGTCGCTTAAAAGCGACAGTAGGATGGATATTTTACAATTAAATTGCTAATGAACGTCGCCTTAAAGCGACGTAACGTGTACGTATACGTCGCTTTAAACCGACGTGAATTTTAGTGTTGACACTGTTTAGTGGCGGTTTAAGCCAAGAAACCGACGCTAAAGCCCTTTCGTGACGCTAGCAATAGTGTCGCTTTGATAATGCGACATTACATTGTTTTATGTCGGATTTTTGCCAAATTTCCGACAGAAATCGGATTTCTCGTCGGTTTTTGCTCCGACGGTGATAGCATATATTGTAGTAATGATACAACCGTTCATAACGTATACCATTACAAAAAAAGGTAAAAGAAAATATTACAGTAACTAACGGTGGTTCCAAGAGGAAACCATGGGCACTCAATCTGGCTAATTTGTGATTGGGATGGGATGACTCCATGCATGCACATGCAATGCGTTTTGGTTAATTTATCCTTGTTCTTTAATTAATTGCAGTGGTTAATCACAGGGAGCATTGACCAAGTGCGCTCGCCTAAACCAAACTCACATGAATGTTGAGGAAAAGGAAGCATGCGCATGAAAATGGGAAAAAAGGAGTAGCCGATGCGTTCATAACTTTATATAGTATTTTCGAGAATTCCACTGTATTTTAATGGATAATATGAACCAATAAATTGAGGATTGAAGGGGGCGTGCTCATAGCTTTATATATATATATATAGTATTCTCGAGAATTCTATTATACTCTGGTTTATGACATTCACTAAATGAATGAAACATTAGATAAGCAGCCAAGCATCCATCGATCAAAGAACTTAACCGTCAAGGAGCGTGGTGTATACTATCTTCCTTAGTGTTCTTTGCTAAGTAAGACCAATAAAACCAAATGGAAAATGTTGACGTATTATGCAGACACGTGCTTCGTCATGTTGGCTAAAGTAATGTGTTACACATGCACTCAAGTTCGAATTTCTCTCCTCATAATTTATATGAATTTATTGTCTAAAAAAATGAAAATATTGACGTATTATATATGTGGGACAAAGTTGCAATGCTATATTTCCATCTGGGAGGCCAGCTGTGTGCAAACTAAATGGGGAAAATAAGAAAAATAGACTCACTATCTAGTCTTAAATTGTATGATTCAAACTCAGCATTCCAGGAGCTGGCCCAGAGCATAGCCAGCCATAGAGACTGGAGAGTGATCCGCTTAATGACTGCGACGACTCCGCGTTCTCTCAGCCCCCAAAATTAGTCCAAAGTATGGAAACTTTGGACTCTACAGCTTTGGAGTTATGGTTATGGAGCCTACGTAGATTTGGCTTAACATGCCAAGACATACGTGGCAAAAATCCTATTATGTCTTTTAAAACAAATTAATTGGCAATACAAATGATAGCCAATGCAAGGTCATCTCTTTTATTAATGAGGAATTCATTCTAAACAACTAGTTAACTCAAGCAACGAATGAGTGCGAGTTTAATTTTCTAAAACCAATGAAATAATGAGCGCATGGTTCATCTCAACCGGAAAAGAAGTAATTTAACAATCTCTAACGGTCTTAAGAAAATTTAAAAGAGCTCAAAACTTACCATTGAAAAGTTAACTAGCATGAACATTGAACAATGTCATTAACACCCACAAACATTTTACAGCCAAGGTCAGTCCAAATTATGATGCGTATACAATTGTTAATTCGTCACGAAGCTTACTACAAAAATATCGTACTATAATTTGAACAAATTTATATAATATATGAATTATTGCACGTAGTGCATTAGATCGAATACACATAACATAATTTGAATGAATCGATACGCACCATAAATCATGGTAGATAGTGTATCGGATGGGATAGATCGATTTACTTTCTTTCCACATTTTCCCTTTTCTTTCTTTCCCAAAGCGCAAAAGTCCTCCCCACCGTCCACAAACAAAGCACTGCTACTAGTCTCAAGCGCACAGTAGACACAGTTGTAGTTGCATGTCGTTTTGTACTTGTCCAAAATCTCTCTCTGTCTCGTGCCTTAATAAGCTTTCACCTGCTCAACAACTTTCAACACGCACAGAGAGTAACTCTTATTTCTATCTTCTTTGTTCCAGCGTATAAGAACTTTCCCAGATCCCCACCGGACCTCACTCACCTCCCACCCCAAAAATAGCTACTCTCTCTCTCTCTCTCATCACACATGGGACCCACTCCCCAACAACACCAAACTCCCTTGAGCAGCAACTGAGAGAAGAGAAACTCCAAACACCATTCATTCCCCCTCTATAAAATCCCCCCTCCCCCCAGCCCCTACCAAAGATTCAATCTTTCAGCATCCAAAAGCATCAAATTCCGGACCAAAGAATACCCGGATTCTGAAATTCTCAAACTTTCAACCAAAATGGCTAGACTTGGTCTGATTTGCCTCGTCCTTGCTGGGTTCCTTCTGGTTTCTGCGATAGCTACCGAGAAATCCGATGATTTGGGCAGAGACACAGATCACTCTGCTTCCATTGCGGCAGAGCCGTCGTCGGATTGTGAGAGCATGGAAGAAGGCGTGGTGGCTGAATCTCCATCTTTGCGGCGTTTGGGACCTGCTGAAAAGAGTGAAAAGAAAGCTGATAAGTCGGTGGCCGGTGGAGGTATTATTATTGGCGGGCTTGTCACTACCATTTTTGCAGCTGTCTTCTGCTACATCAGGGTCACCAGAAGAAGGAGCGGAGTTCGGTGATTAATTAAGGTTTTCCGATGGATTATATGAGATTATATGAGGATTAGTGTAAAGGGAGGATTTTGATCCACACAGATACACGGTGACAAACAGAATTAGTGAATTAGTGATTTAGTTTAGTTAAATTTATTTCATTGGTTTTGTTAGTAAGGGTGGGTAGTTAGTATTTATTCTCCCTATTATCTTATTTATCAGTTTATATTTGAATTGTAATTTGAATTTCAAATGTAATTGTTTAGATGAGATAGGACTCCCATGAAACGACGTATATCAGCATTACAGAATGACAATCAGAAAGTATACATGGTATTCGAGCCTTGATTTGTTTTTGAAGGCAGATTTTTTGCCCTCTTATCTCCATCTTTTTTGTTGATATAGTCACGGCTAAGTCACGTTAATATTTTATATTACTATTTCTTTTAATCTTATTATCTTTATAAAAAAAATATATAAAATGTTGACATGATTTAACAGAAATCACATAAAACAGAAGGACACAAAAAATGAAAGAACAGAGAATCTGTCTCCTTTGTTTTTTTTCCAAGGCTTCCGCAACCTCCTCTTCCTCGATCACCATTCCCAATATTTCTACCTTGTTTTCTATCAAACCATCTAAAACCAATTATCTTCCATGGGGGGATAAATTTTTCTAAGTACTCGCCACATATGCTTACATGAAGTTCCCCACTAATAAATATTTGACACATGTGTCACTATTTTTTAAGTGACTGTTAGGGTTAATGATTTTATTAAAATACCTATTTTATCCTTATATTTATTCTCAGAAAATAATTAAAAACGAAAGAAGAGGATGAGATTCTTCCGTCTGCCATCAGCAATTGATAGATCGGGATTGGCGACGCCAGATCTGAGTTGGAGTCACTGCTGACAATTCCTAGGTTCCATGTAGAAGTAAGAGTGGGAGAGAAAAAGTGGAAATAAAAAAGGAGAAATTCAAAAAGAGAGAAAGGATGGATGAAGCTAGTAAAATCATCGGCCGGTGATGAAGGTGGGTGCATTGGGTAGTTGATCAGTGTCGTAAGATTGAGGGTAGCAGTGAGTTTCTGATTTTTTTTTTTTTTTTTTTGAGGTTATTTTGAAGCAACTGTCATTTTTTTTAGATTTAAAAGACTTAAAATATAAAGGTGTTAAGTGATTATTGGTGGAACTCCATGTCAGCATATGTGCCAGGTATTTAGAAAATTTTCTACCATGGGAGAGTCAGGTGAAGCCATTTTTAATTGGCCAGAATTTCTAGCGTTTTGTTGATGGATTGTATCCATGCCCTTCTCTGGTCATCACTACCACTGCTCCAATTGCCTCTACATATTTTAATACTTCTACAATTCTTCCACCAGTGATCACTACTTCTCCAAACCCCGAATATCTTGCCTGGTATCAAACTGACCAAACTCTTGTTAGTATGCTTCGAGCCACCCTCACTGAGGCGATTCTTTCTTTGACCATTGGGCTTTCTACTTCTCGTGAAATTTGGGAGCATCTTCGTCAAAAAATTTCACAACAGTCCTTTGCTAATGCCACTCACCATCGATTTCAATTGTTTTCACTTCAAAAGGGGACAAAGTCCATTGCAGATTATCTTGGCAAGGCGAAGAACATTGTTGATCAGTTGGCGTCCATTGGACAACCTGTTGCCAATGAAGATTTGGTGTCTTATGTGCTTCGCGGTTTAGGACCGGAGTACAGTGTGATGGTGGTGATGTTGACTAATTTTCCTCCCTTCCCGCAATTCAATGATCTGCGTTCTCGATTGCTTTTCTTTGAGTCACAATAGACTGTGTTTGCAACGCCCGTATCTGCTCCTTAGGCGTTCTATTATGCTCGAAATGGTTGGAATGGTCCCTCAGGGGACCGTAATAATGTTGGTGGGCAAGCTCATTGAAACCCTAGTGGTAATAGTGGTTCTCGTGGGTTTCGCAAACCTGGTGGCAATGGTTGTCAAGCACAAGAACCTGCCATTGGTGGGGCTCAACGTGGTAACTCCCCTGCTCTTGGACTTCTCGGTCCTTCTCCTATTCTCATGGCCTTCAGTGCTGGGCTTGCCAACAATATGGTCATATTGCTATACAATGCCCTCAAACTGCTTGTGGAGATGATGACTTATCTCGAGCCTTTGTGGGAATGTATGTTGCCTCCTTTATTGATCCTTATTGGTATCCGGATACCCGTGCAACCCATCATATGGCCAGTGATGCTCGTTCTATGACATATGCTACTGGGAATGGTCAACATGGTCAGGTGATTATTGGTAATGGTGATGCTCTCCCTATTGCGCACACTAGTAATATTTCCTTTGAGTCGGGATCCTTTATTTTCCGTTTGTCTCAAGTTTTATATGTCCCTGCGGTTCGTAAAAATTTGTTGTTTGTAGCATTACAGAAGTTACTGAGAATCAGAAAATTTACAGGTTTATTAATTATGAATGTGAATATTATTCTTAAATATGGAATTTCGATGAAAATATCGATATGTTTTAGTTTCTGCATTTGAATAATCTAAGTTTTTTCAAGTATAAGTTGAATGAGGGATTCTTCAGTGCCATCAAATTTTTTCTCAACATTTCTCTTGTCACGTGAGTCGTGACTAAGTCTACAAAATATTTTTAGAAATCTTTCTAGAAAGATAAAGATTTTCACCGCCATAGCATGTTCGACTACTAATAGATCGTGGTTATGTATCATTAACCGGAGACACCATGTTATGAGTGAATATTTTTGTGCAAACCGTTCTTAGATGAAAGGTGAAGCTGTTTTCTTTCGCTCTAAGCAACGAAAGAAATTCTCATAAATCTGCTCTGAAATCTTTACCCGATAATATGATGATATAATTTTAATTTTGAAATCACTTGTGGTCTGCAAAAGAAAAAAAACTAAAAAAAAACATGATTGTGTCATGGCTCATGGGGTTCCAAATTAAAGTGTTTGATTGCATCACGGACATGAAAAACTTGAGTCCTTCAAGAAAGTGGGATTTTTATGGCAAAGCACATGATTTTGTATATAAAGTTAAGGGTCGTGGGGTCGGTGATTGACACGTATTTATAAACTTAACTTTTCTTAATTTTATTGTCATAAATTTAATATGTGTCAAATAACGACTGTGGTCACAGAAATACCAAATCTATTTTGGGTGCAGAAAATTTGACCTCGTGCCTGTGCTATGCTGCAACCGCCTTTGCCAATATTTGGGTTGTTGGAACTACATATTCCTATTTTCCTCCTACTTTTTCTTAATGTTTTTTACTTTATTAGTTTCTTAACCAAGTTATATTAGTTTGATCAGTATGTATGTAAATAGGAATCTTTTTTTGCTTATATTGGTTTAAAGTAGAATATTGCTCGTATATAGACCATGAATTTACTAATTTGATATTTGTAATTGCCTTCATGCATACCTCAACCCCGATTGATACATCTCCTCTTTTAAAATGGGGATTTAGGAGCATTGATTTGAATTTAGATGACGAAAGTGATAAACAATTTTGGCTATTTCCTAAACGTGTATATTTCTCTTTCTGTTTTGCATATTTTCTTTTTCTGAATCACTCGTCGAATTACAATAAAAAGAGCGAGATATACTTTGATTGTAAGCAAAAATTTCGTATAAATTGTACATTATACTTACAAATACTTTGACCTTTGAGCAAGTCACCAAAATATTGAATAGGGGAAGGTTGGCGTTTCCCAACCTTCATTCAATACGAGAGAGTTCACATATCTCTTGGGGTTGACTGAACTTTAACAAAAAGGGATAACAAAAACGAATGAGGATCCTCTTTGTGAGAATTCTCCGATCACATCAGTTTATCGTACATCGTACGGTTAGTTTTCGTCAGATACTGTTTATATTTAATTTTAAATAAAAAGATTTACAATGATTTTTTTACTGCACAATATATGATGAACATATGTGATTGGAGGAATTTCGAGATCCTTACAAAGAGGATCCGGAGATGATCCTCATTGAACAAAAACTACTCAAGCAATTGTGATTGGACCACTATCGAACAGATACAAACTTCTAGTCAAGTCCAACTAATTTAGTGAAGAAATTGTTGGGAGTTAACAATTTTTGGGAAATTAGGGGCTTCGCATGTGCTTATAAAGATTGAGCTACTGTCTATATTGCTAATTGATTTTATGGTAAAAACTCCAATTTTCTTCATATTATCAAAGCAAGTTAACCTATGTGTGAAGTCCAACAGTCATACGTGTTCCACATCACTCAATTTGTGTTATCCACCTGCTAGGTTTAAAAATTCGCCCTATGTGAAGGGCTTGTTGAGAGTTATCAATCCCACATTGAGGAAATGAGAGACCTTGCATGTGCTTATAAGAGATTGTGCTACTCTATTCCCCATATTATAAATTGATTTTATAGTGAAACCCCAACTTTCTTCATTCACCATGTGTTAGCTCAGAGAAAGACCCATATCCAAGTAGGATTCAAGACATTCTCTCTCATTTAATTTTCTATAAAGTAGTGAGCCATATGAAATTACAATTTCATCAAAATACTAATTTCTTGTTCTGTGGTTTGGACGAGTGGGTAAGGTTAGACCTGTAAACGGGTCGGGTTTATTGGGTTTGGGTCGGGTTCAATCCGACCCGTTAAGCTAACAGGTCATCCGAACCCAACCCGTTAAGCTTAACGAGTCACCCGAACCCAACCCGTTTCACCCGTTAACCTTTTTTTCTTTCCCACGAATAAGTTGCTTTGACAGCATAAATGTAAGCCAATCCACAACTTCCCTTCTTGACCTCCATTTAAAGTTGGCACTATTGGAGCTCTCAATTCCGTGCACTTGCAAAAACTCCTCAGAAACAACATAGAACATGTGCCTAACACTCATCTCAGTACCCACAACTGCAAGAATGGATTCTCCAGAAGAATCCTTCAAGAAATAGTGAACCACACGGTTGCCCCTCTCCTGCGAAACAAAGTGCTCTTTCCACTCCACGAAAAAGTGACCATTTCCAGGGATTTTGACCGAGCGCACAAAGAGGGCTTAACGAAACACCAGAAACCTACTTCATGTTCTATTAGGACTGTTGAAATTACACAAAAGTCCTTACTAACGGGTCTTAACGGATGGTTAACGGGTTTCGCGGGTTCACCCAAACCGACCCGTTATTTAATGGATGATTAACGGGTTAACCCATTAACCACCCGACCCGTTAACCACCCACCCGAATACTAATTTTAATGGGTCGGGTGAGAAATGCCAGGTCTAGGTAAGGGGGCCGTCCGATTGTAGGCACAAAACACCCCCACAATCGTGTCTACAGCCAGACAACCACATACTCTAATTGTTGCCAATTGTGTCTCCAGCTGGAAATCCACATACTCTGATCGTCTAGACAGTAGAATTATTTTGAAAAAAAAAAATCAGCCGATGACTTCGCCACGTCAATCACCATTCGGACAGTAGAATTGAACTTCAACTAAAACCTTCTAAGCACTTGAATTAAAGCCCATCTCAAATTCATATGAGTTGGGCCTCCCTCATAGGCCCATTAGCTTGGTCTCTTTGCCATAAAACAGTTAGTTGCATTCAACTATAACTGTTCTCTGTTTTTCCCTCCACTGCAACACTCACAAATCCCGAAGCATTCCTCTCTCTTTCTCTCTCTCTCTCTCTCAATAACCAAGCTCGAATCGTAACAGCAATGGCGCCTCCCTGCACTCGCTGGCACGCAGCAGTCTACTTCTCCATGGCTGTAATCTTGGCCTTCATCGCAATCTCCATGACTCTGCGGTCACAACCCAACAACGAGTCCTCCCAATCCAGACCCATCAGCCGCTTCGTCTACCTCGGCGCCTCAAGAACTCTGAGACGAGCTGGCTTCACCGTCATCGCCACCCTTCTCCAGCTCTCGCCGGAACTCTTCTTCTCCTCCGCAACCACCACCCTCTTTGCCATCAAAGACTCCGCCATCTCCAACTCCTCCCTCCCGCCACGCCTTCTCAAAAACCTCCTGCGGTACCACACTTCTCCTCTCAGGCTTTCCTTCGAACACCTTGTGAACATGACTCAGGGTACTTGCTTGCCGACCCTGTATCAGAACAAGAAGATCGCAGTAACCAAAATTGATGAGAAGGAAAGATCGGTGGAAATCAATCACGTGTTGGTGTCGCACCCGAATCTGTTTCTTGACGGACCAATTTCGATTCACGGTGTTCTTGGCCCGTTCTCCGCTTTGGATCCGAGAGATGTTAATCAGGGTTGGGATATTATCCAATCGCCTGCCTGTGATGCCAATTCCAATATGGTTTCTGATGTTCCTGATGCCAAGAACATGGTTGAATGGTCCCGGATCATCCGATTGCTGAGCTCGAATGGGTTCGTTTCTTTCGCTGTCGGGCTGAACTCTGTTCTTGATGGGATTCTTGGAGATCATAAGGGTTTGAAGTCTGTGACAATCTTTCTTCCGCCAAGCTTGGAGCTTGAAGCGTATCCTTCCCCTTTGCTCGAGAAGATTGTGAGGTTTCATATTCTGCCTCAGAGGTATACAACCAGAGAGCTCGAATTGATGCCTGCCAGAACACTGCTCAGGACCCTGCTTCATGATCAGCCTCTTGAGTTCACTGGGACTCTGGATTTCATGAAAGAATTGGTCGTTAATGGAGTGAAAATCGTGGCACCTGATATCTTTTCTTCAAATAGGTTTACTGTCCATGGGATCTCCCGAGCTTTTGAGCTGGATCATCTGCCTACTCCAGTGAGATAACGTGGCTTCTAATCAACGGGTGCCTGTAACAGTATAACTCCGTCTCATCCTCCTCAGCCAATTCATATATGAAATCATGCAAAATCCAAACCTTACAAATACTTCTAGTTCTAGAGTAACTTGAACCCTGAATTACGATGAAGGATGAACCGCTGTACTTTTGTCTTTGGTTTGTGAAGCAGTATGTGATAAGAAGTGTAAATCCTCAATTGATTCAGTGCATAGTTAAATCACTGACTCAATAAATAGTTAGTTTTCAGCCTCCTGTAACTGTTGGTTTGGTGCATGCTTATTTGTTAGATGAATGCTATGAATCAAAGGCACAGAACACAAACCAGAATCTGTTTAAAACACAAATCTTGCAGATCTGCACATCATTCATAAAAAATAACGAAAGACAGAATGACAACTCAGGAAAGTAAGAAAAAAAGGGGGGGGGGGGAATATAGATTATCCGTCGATCAATCAGTTACTCCACACAATCTGAGTATTCCAACAGGCATATTAACCAGAAAATATAACGCTAAAAATGAGGCGAACCATTTCTACTTTGTAACAAATTGCTAACCTCTGTCCAAGTTGTCAAATCCAATGCTTGAAGACCGATAGAATTTTAAGAACCTGTAACTAGGTCGACTTAAGAAACCAGGTGTCGATATGAATGATAACCTTCGGCATTAATCATCACCAAACCCACCAAAGAAGATTGTATCATCAATGTTCATGGGTCAATTCACATTCAGCATGCCTATAAGTCCAAGCTAGTTTCTAACAAGTAGAATGCCCCTAATTGCACATATCATCAAGATCTTACATAAAAAAGAAAGCCGGTGTTTGTGATTTCAACTAGACAAAGAAATTGCGGCATCACTGGTCGTGCTTGGTCAAAAATGAGGGTTTTGATCAGATAAAACAGAGAAACCTGCCCGAAATGATGAGACTTGAGAGCAAAGCAAAGCATACATCACATTGAAGCCATTCACTCTCATTACCATACTTTTCCACAACAGTTCCAAACTTAATCTACATCCATTCGAGTTCTTCCGCAGTTGCTTAATTCGTTTTCAAATCACAAATTCAAATCATAAGTAGCTCACTAACACCAGATCCTAAAGAGAATTACTAATTCACACACCAACAGGAATTCGAAATCAAAAACAAATGCAATAAACATCTAATAGAGAATTACCAAAAGGAAATCAAGGTAAGCGCTTAACTTTCATAATAATCCTTGTCATTCTCAATCCAGTCAATGTAACATTAAGAGCACCAAGAAACCTCGAATTCGAAAACAAATCCAAAATCTCCCTAATCTCCTCATCCCCACATTCGTCCACAACCACCACACACAACCCACCGGCCCTCACCGTCCTCTCCATCTCGGCCGCGAACCGGTTCGGAAACAATGCCTCGGCAAAATGAGCACTGAAACCCAAATCAAACACATTATCGAAATAAGGCAAGTTGTGGGGATCGGCCCGGCTCACCAGCGGAGGCGATTCGAGGAGCTCAATACCGGTGACGTCGGCGACACCCAACTGGGTCAGCGCCATGACCTCATGGCCGGCGCCGGCGGAGGCGCAGAGGACCTTGGACTCGTTGTGCAGGAGACCCATTTGATAAAATGCGCGAAAGAAGTTGGAGAAGGAGCGGACCTTGTTCTGCCAGGTCTTGGTGGACCAGAGGCGGTTGTTCTTCTTGTGGAGAGGGAGGATCAGGCGCGGCGAGGCGTCGCAGGAGGATTTGGGGAAGCGGAGGTGGGGCTTGGGGGGAGAACCTGGTGCGACGCAGGTGTCGGGGGTTTTGAGGAGGAGGAAGACGAAGGTGACGGTGCCGATGAGGATGGCGGCGTAGGAGAGCCTCTTCAGGAATATCTCGATGTGCCTCTCCATAACGGAGGAGACCGGAAGCAAGCTTTGTATCGATGGCGGGTCTGAGTAGAAAACTGGATCTCCGTTTGCTGGAAGTCGTTACACTTGTCGCCTTCTTCGGCTGTTGAATTTTCTGAAAAGCCCTCGCGTTTGATAAAATTGCATCTCTGGCCTCTTCTTTTTGCCTCGATTTGAATTTGGCCACCGTAATTTTATCTTTTTATTGAAATAGCTATTGTATTTTATTTTCCTTGCATATATTGAACGAGCTCACGTCATCGTGATGTTTTGCTCCGCTGATGACATTTTAGGTGTAAATTTTCTTTACGTAACATAATATTACTGAACTAAGATACCACATGGTAGTTTACAACACTACATTTGGCGTAATCTATTTCTCCCAAATATCAAACTTAATCAAATTCTACCGGATAAGAGACTTGTAACTTAAGTAATTATCAGTGTTCTAAAAATCGGCCTAGGCGGCCGCCTAGGCGCTGGGCAGTGGCCGGCCGAGGGGATTAACGCAAAATCGGGACAGGGATTAGGCAAAGCAGCTGCATTTTTCTGGGTTTCTTCTGGTTTTCGTTCAGTTTGGCGGAAGAGGAAGACGAAGATGAAGACGTTCTCTCTCTTCCTTTCACACCACGTGACCACACACTCTTCTTATTTAATTTTTTTTCTTAGTTTCTCTCCAATCAAATTTGTACAGCTAGCATCAAATTGCTTGCTTTGTGTAAAAAGCCATAGGCTGTCAGTTCGGTTTGTGTGTCAGGTTGAAGATGTCACCATTAAGTCTTGGTGCAGATTGCAAAGTTCCCATGCGTCCACATCCACATATTTGACATAAATTAATGGTAATGATGTGTGTGCCCTTTCCACATCCACATATTTAACAACTTTATTTCTCTTTATATTCAACATAAATTAATATGATCTCTAAAAAATATTATTATGAACCACCATATTGACATCAGCATTTTATGTTTATTATGAACCATCAAACCCAATATTATTACTTTTATTTTTAAAAAATTAGATATAATCATTCAAAATGTTTTAAGTTATATGGCATATCTGCTTAATGTGTTTTTAAAATTTGAATTTGTTAGATACTTTTTTTGTATTTTATCATTGTTTTATTATCTTATCCATGAATTTTATACAAGTATAATTTTTTGGAAATGTTAATATGCACTTATTTACAAGATATACAAGAAATTTACCTAAATCCGCCTAGGCGCTAGGCGCTAGGCACTAGCCCGCCGTCCGACTAGTGCCTAGCGTTTTTTAGAACCTTAGTAATTATTTACTCATTCATACGATATTCTGTATTGATCTATATTACATCAAAGGAAAAAAAATCACATCTACCAAATAGAAAATTAAAAACCAAAATACAACCTCATTCCCACAAACACAATGTCGTGTCTAGATCTTATTACAAACTTGGGTTAATCTCTGTTTACTACCCTGAAGTTTCGTGGTTTTCAACATTTGGTACATGAAGTTTTTTTCATCCCAGAGTCATACCTCAAGTCTTAATTTTGGGACAGTTTCGTACATTCCGTTAGTTTTTCTGTTAACTGATGACGTGGCGCTCACGTGGGCAATGACTTGGCGCCACGTGGATATTAAAAAAATTAAAAATAATAAAATAACAAAAAATTAAATTTAAAAAAAAAACTCCATCTCTCTCTTTCTTCCCCCTCTTCGCCCTCTCTACCAAACCCTAACCCCAAATTCCAACCTCCCACACTTCCTGCAATCAACCCTCATCGTCAGCCACACTCCAATCCAACCCCATTGCCTTCTTCTTCAATCATCGTCACTCTCCCCGCGATCGCGACTGCAACTGAATTGCTCCCGACGTAAAACCACCGATCGTGATCGTATTTTGACATCGTCCTCACCAGATTCTCCATGAAGAACACCGTGTCATCGTCGCCAAAGACGAACCACCTCACATTCGACTCGCCGCGATCGACGACCTCCTTGACCATGCGCACCACGCGGATCGCGGAACGGCGCCCTCCATTGAAAGTGTACGGAAAGCAGGAGGTATCACCGGAGACGACGACATGAGCGATGGACTTCTCACCGGATGAGTCGATTGGTGCACGATCAAGAAACGCGAAGGCGTGGATGGAGGCGGGGGAGCACCAAAGGCGGAGGTATGGCTCACGGCGAGACCAGGAGCTGGAGGAGGACGTGACGGCGAAAACGAGGTGGCTGCGTGTGGTGGGGGAGGAAGTGTAGCGGGAGAGAATGGCTGGCAGAGTGTGGAGGAAGAGGAAGTAGAGGTTGAGGAAAACAGAGAGGAATAACATGAGGGCTTTGAAGTGGGCGAGGGTTAAGGTTCTGGGCATTACAGACAGGAAGGGGAAAAAGATATCGATATCGGATTGCTTTGCCGGCGGGGTTGGTTTTTCGTTTGATTTTCTGGTACATTTAAAAAGTTACAGCGAAGATGATGAACTAGTTGCAATCGAAGGCGATGGGGTTGGATTGGAGGGTGGCTGGCTATGAGGGTTGATTGCAGGAAGTGTGGGAGGTTGGAATTTGGGGGTTAGGGTTTGGTAGAGAGGGCGAAGAGAGGGAAGAAAGAGAGAGAGAGTGTGTTTTTTTTTTAATTTTAATTTTTGTTATTTTATTATTTTTAATATCCACGTGGCACCCAGTCATTGTCCACGTGGTGCCACATCATCAGTTGACAGAAAAACTAACGGAAAACTTAACAGATGTACGAAACTGTCCCAAAATTAAGACTTGAGGTATGACTCTGGGATGAAAAAAACTTCATGTACCAAATGTTGAAAACCACGAAACTTCAGGGTAGTAAACAGAGATTAACCCTACAAACTTACATAAATACATCCCATAATTCCATATTTCCAGCACATGACACTATCACCATCACTTTCATACATCACATGTCTACTTCAATCACTTACCTTTTTCCAAGTAAGGAGTGAAGAAATGAATATCACCAAGTCGATCATTAGTTGGTGAATTCCCATCATACACCAAATGGCCCTCTTTCCCTTTCCATTGCCCGCGGGCAAACGCACACCATCCGTGAGGGCCGGGATGATGGCCTGAGCCTAGACCATCATCCCACTTCTTCCACAACAATGTTTCTGTGTCCAATGCATAAACCTCGGCTGCAAATTTTCCAGCACCCAAGTGGCCCAAGTCACTAGGGTCCACTTCCCCGCCGTATATGATTATGTATTTACTAATTGCTACGGTAGAAAATACTCTCCGAGCCGTTGGTTTCTTGCCATTTGTCCCAACTTGGGCCCACTCACCATGGGCTGGATCAAGGATGTGTACATCATCCACTTCCTCTCCAGCGAAGCCATACACAACCCATATTTTTCCTTGGACCTCTAGCAGGCCCGCCCCACCCCTCCTCTTCAAGTTGTCACCCGGATTTGGGTATTGGATCCACTTTTGATCAACGACGTTGTAGGCCCATAGATCATTGAGCGGCCGGCAACACCACATCCGCCAAAGATGTATACGTGGTGGTCATCGGGGGTGACTGAGTGGTAACTCCGGTGAGGGGGCCCGGTGTCCCCACTTGAAATTAGAGTCCACTTGTGCGTGGATGTGTCAAAGGAATAGAGCTCATTATGTTCATAATCCCTACCTCCAAATACATAAATAATTTCTCCAACAGCTATTAGTGTCACACCAACACATGGCGGTGGGACATCCCTGGTTCCTTCAATCACATACCACGTCTGCTACTTGACGTCGAACACATGGAGCTTGTTGTCTACCGGGACACGTGGTGTGAATTCGCCTTCGAAAACATAGGCCTTCTGTCCTACTAGGGTAATGGCATGTGAGCTTCTAGCTCCAGGACCAGTCCCCTTTTGATCAAGCTGACACAATGATACAGTATTACTAATTGGACAAATGCAGAAGAAACTTTCGGGGTTTTGATGCATCTAACCAAGTAAATGGAAACAAGCAAATAATATGTTAAAATTGGTGGGGAAATGGAAGTCATGCTAGCATCAAAGTCACATGTTGCCACAAACTATATATCAATTGGGATCACACTACATGTTATACTTTGACGACATATATGAGATTCTGTGTTATTATTTGGTATATACATTGACATAATGAGTGAGATATTCATTTGATGTAAACATGTAAAAAGTCTTATCTCAAAATCCCTCAAACGGTAAATATAGAGTAATGAGTTAGAATTAAGATAAGTCAAAAGCTTGATTCTGTTCAACATCACCTAAAAGAGTGTATCTAAAGTCTGATCCAATCTATTAAAACATATTATAGTTGTGACCTCTACATCAAATCATGAAGATTTTCAAGTATTTTCATTGATTTTATGAAGGATGGAGATAACCAAGATAAGCTAATCATGTAAAAAATCCAATCTTTAACCCTAAAATTATATAGGAAGATTTTAGGTAAATTTTTGAGTGAATTATAAAGGATTTTGCTGGAGTTTAACTGATTTTTAGAAATTTCATATAAAATTTTGAGTGGATTGTCTCAAATTTTTCAGGAAGAGAGATGAAATTTATGAATACTTAAAATACACAACGAAATCTTTTTAATTTTCTCGAATTGCCCAACTTTTTAAAATTCTTTAAAATCAATTTATAATTAAATACACCTACAACGTTATAAACTCTTTTAAAATCTTGATTGAATATACCTAGACTTTCATATGATTACTTAATATCCTACTGAATATATACCCCCTAGTTTTGTAAAAAGAACTAAAATATTTCAAAATCTCAATTGACTACCCCTGATTTAATTAGGGTTTATCAAAATCCTTGAAATGAAGCTGATGATCTAAAATAAAATAGATGAAAGAAAGTGGTGAAGGGAACATACCTTGATCCATTTGCCTTGAACCAGAGACATGGCTGGAGTGGAAGAATAATGGAAGAGAGGAGTGTAGGACTAAAACTGAGTTTTGCTGGGTTTCTCAATTGCTTGGAAATCTGTTGGAACACACTCACTCGCACGCACACACGTATAACTCACCAATCACCATGCCAATTTGTGCCTTGATAAGGCCATTTTTTGTGTGCTCCTAATTAGGTTAAGTTGCATTTCTTGCCCTTGTAGTTGATTCATTTTCCAATTTGGTTCATATCACTTTTATATTCACCATTTTAGCTCTGTAGTTTAGTATAGTTTGCAATCGAGTCCAAATGTTAATTATCTCGAATTAGTACATTAGATTCGATGGGGAAATAATATACAATTACAACATGTGTGAAGGCATTTTTTACTCTCCAAACCAAAGTTCCAAATCATTTGCAATCAACCCAATACTTAATCATTTTGTCTGTTTCTCTTAATTCTTAACAATTATAGACTTGAAGGACTTAATTTCTAACATGACGAGAAATTTCCAAAATTAAAATGATTAGGGGCCAAATTGAAAAATGGGTTCCAATTCGAGGACCAAAAATGTGATTATTATTATTATTCTTATTATTATTATTTTGCCCTGGTAATGAATTACCAAAAATGTGGTTTGACCTTGAGATTAAAGGCATGGGATGTGCCTTTTTGATATTTTATGTAAGAGAAAATTGTAGCAATTATCCCTCAATTTTAAACCAATTTGAGCAATATGGTATTTCAATTAAAAATTCATGATCATTAGTCTCTTAACTCATCAAAATGTGCAACTATAGTCCTTTTCATCAACTCCGTCAAAATTCTGTCAAAATAAGTCATGTTGGAAGGATCATCCATACAATTGAGTTAAAGTCGATGGATCATTGCTTTAAGTGGGTTAACATTAAGAGACAATTTCTCTAATTGTGTTAGAGTTGAAGAACCATTTCTCCAATTGGTTTAAAGTTAAGGAACCATTGCTATATAATTTTCTCATTTGATTTTCCATATTTGCTCCTTGATTTAGCCTCACATGCGTGGTACACGACTTATTTTGACAGAAGTTCTAGCATAACAATATCAAATTAACAATTATAGATTTGTAGGACTTAATTTCTAGCATAACAAATGTTACTTTTCCAAAATTAAAAGGATAGGGACCAAATTGAAAAATAGGTTCCAATTAGAGGACCAAAAATGTGATTTGACCTTGAGATCAAAGGCATGGGATGTGCCTAGACCTGGCATTTTGGACTCAACCTGTTAACCCGATCCGTTAATATTAGTATTTGGATGGATGCTTAACAGGTCGGGTTGCTAACGGGTGAACCCGTTAAATTGAGGTCACTTTGGGTCAATCCGTTAGACTTGTTAGTTGATGATGTTTTAGTAATTTCAGTAAAGTCTTAACAACAAAAAATAAACTTTATGCAAAAAATAATAATAATAATTGTTAATGGGTGAAACAGGTGACCCGTTAGCTTAACGGGTCAAGTTCGTGTGACCCGTTAACTTAACGGGTTAGATTGAACCCGACTCAAACCCAATAAACCCGACCCGTTTACAGGTCTAGATGTGCCGTTCCCATATTAAATTTGAAATGGATTTGGATGAAATATCATTTTTGGTTGTGGAAAAAAAATCAATTAATCAAATTGCCTCTTATATTTAAATATTTTGTGAAATCAATTAATCAAATTGCCTCTTATATTTAAATATTTGATCAAGGTCATCTTTACCCATCATGGAGACTTGGATGAAGAGGTATACATGGATCTTCCTCTTGGATTCACTAGCACTTTCGATATGGCAAAGTATGTAGGTTGAGAAAGTCCCTGTATGGATTGAAGCAATCACCAAGGGCATGGTTTGGCAGGTTCACTCAATCGATGAGAAATTATGGGTTCAAGCAAACTCAGGCTGACCATACCTTATTTCTTAAGCATAATAGACGTAAACTTACAACCTTAATTCTTTATGTGGATGATATGGTGATTACAGGTAATGATGTCGAGGAAATTCAAAAACTTCAAAAGTATCTAGCCAAGGAATTTGAAATGAAGGACTTGGGTATTCCGAAATATTTCTTAGGTATTGAAGTTGCAAGATCAAAGCATGGCATTTTTCTTTCTCAAAACAAATATGTTATAGACTTATTAACGAAGACTGGGATGTTAGCTTGTAAACCTGCAGACACATCAATTGAGCAAAACCATAGATTGGGAGACTATCATGATCAAGTTCCGACTAACAAGGAAAGATACCAAAGATTAGTTGGGAGGTTGATTTATTTGTCTTATACACGACCTGACTTAGCCTATGCTGTAAGTGTGGTGAATCAATTTATGCATAGGCCAAGTGAAGCCCACATGGATGTTGTACAACGCATTCTTAGGTATTTGAAGGCTACTTCTGGAAAAGGCTTAATGTTTTCCAATCATGGACATCAAGAAGTTGAAGGATACACTGATGTAGATTGGGCTGGGTCTGTAACTGATCGTAGATCGACTTCTGGATACTTTACATTTGTTGGAGGAAATCTAGTTACTTGGCGCAGTAAGAAGCAACATGTAGTGGCTAGATCCAGTGTTGAAGCTGAATTTAGAGGTATGGCACACGGCGTGCAATAATTGTTATGGCAAGATTTTGTTGAGAATTGGGTTTCAATTCTACAAAGCCATCAAATCTTTATTGTGATAACAAAGCTGCCATTAGCATTGCTCATAATCTAGTTCAACATGATCGTACTAAACATGTTGAAGTGGGTAGGCACTTTATTAAGGAGATGTTGGTTGATGGTACCATTAACTTGCCTTATGTGAAGAGTGATGACCAGCTAGCAGATATTATAACGAAGGCAATGTCAAGTAGGATTTTCCATCTTTCACTCAACAAGTTGGGCATTCGAGATATTTATATACCAACTTGAGGGAGAGTGTTAACTGAAGCAACCATTGTTGACTAAAGAATTAGGAAATCATACATGAAATCCATTGTACTTAATAGAGTAGTTGTAAGCAGTAAATTTAGATATAGGCAGTAGTTTCATAGCAGTTTTTTATGACTTCTTGTACTGGTTTCATACCTGATCATCATTGCTTGTATTCCTATATAAATCCTCCGATTGGGAGATGAATATATCAAGAAATTAACTCTATTTTGGCATATTATCAGACTAGAAGTCAACGTTTCTACTGAGGATCACCGGTAGCCAGTAGGTTTCCCATATCCCGGCTGTTATAGTACAGGTGGCAACTTTTTCCAGAGGATGTAGTTGTAGCCAGCGCAGTAAAACCGACATAGTCCCTGTCCGATTTTGCCAAGCATATTTTTGCTATATTGTCAAAGAGTTTGTTTTCCTTAACAAAGGGTTGAGCTGCATAGTCCGCATATGGCATCCACTGAAAAAATATTCCCAGAATAACACATTAGAATAGTTTTGAATCACGTTAATGATACCTTGTGACACTTGGAAGACTTGGTCGCATCCTCTACCACTAAATAGTTTAAACAAGATTAACGATTATACTCTATGGGGGATTTTTTCTGTCCCGGGAAATTACCTGGGCTGCCTTAACCTCCAAGTTCTGCAATTGGATGTCGAACGATGTTGGGGTCAACATGCAAACAATGAACAAATCTGACTTTTGAAAGAATGACTTGTGGCTTTGCCTGTAGAGAGATGGAGAGAATACAAAGAGGGGCTTCTGTAGAAGTATATACAACGCTTATTTAATCCGAAGGCAAGTTTCTTACCTAAATGCTAAAACCTCCACGAACTCTGTATCAATTCCTGTCTCTTCTTTAACCTCTCTAACAGCAGCTTTGCAGATATCCTCACCCTGTCGATGGATACAATTTTTAATCCATGATGATAACGTATTTGAATATTATTATGAATTTGCTATAGTTGTGCTGGTGTTTTTACTCACTTCATTGACAACCCCAGTTGGCATCTTCCACACATCTGTATTGCTGAATCTGCCACTTAACTCCTGAACCACAAGCACCTACCCGAGCGAACAATTTTAGTAGGCAAAGATAGATTGCGGCAATGCAAACATGATGTTGTAGGAACAGACTTCAATATAAGAAACTTACAGAACTATGTCAAGGTGAACTACAAGTGCTTTATCAGAAACATGACAGCCAATCCTATTTTCTGATTTAGAACTGTTAAATTGTCTATGCAAATACGAACGCAATATGCATCTGTCATGTATATTAAAAGAAATTTTCCTTTTAAGTTTTCGATTACTATGAATATCATTACTCTATCTCTCTGGTTATCTAATCTAAAAGCTAATAACCACCACTGTAAAGTACATAAAAGGACCAATTCATGGCTTGAAAATCTCTTTTAAATAGTAGGTAGAGCGAACAATGTTAGAAACTTTTCACTATTTTCTCGTTAAACAGAACCACGAAAGCAAAATGTTAAAAATTTGAACTTTCATTTTTACATGTCATATATGTTCAGAACAAAAGGGAGCCTAGATTCATGTGCAGAAGGTATACCTCTCTGTTACCGTTCATGACAAAAGCGCCAATGCCCACTCTGTGCGAAGCATTTGCAGGGAGTCTATCATCAGTTTCGGGAATCCAACGTACAAGCATTAAGTAATCTGATTCAGCATGGTGGTACCTAAATCCTTCCTGCACAAGTAACAAAAGAAGCCCGAGTGTTGTCGGACATCAGAGAACAAAACAGCTATACTTAAGTATGCAGCCAGCCCGAGTGTTGGTGCCGGATTGTGCGATTATACTAATACCTTTTGTCAAGAACATTGAAAAGAGAAAAGGATAGTTGATAAAAACAATAAGACTACTAGACAAGTTACATTCCTAACAGCTTCAAATAATTAATCAAGAATATCTTTGAGGTAATTCAGAAGAGCTAGGCCAGTAGAATCTCTTGTACCTTAACTGCGGCATCAACAAGATTTGACAGTTCGATAGGCAATTTGATCCAAACGCCCTTCTTCCCCTACAAAACACAAAGTAAACAACCTTCATCGTCAGCATCAAGTGAAACACAAGACATTTAACGAGATCGAAGAAAGGCAGGGCCTTATTTATGTTTTCATAAAAGTATAAATTTATAAAATTTAGTTAATAACAAGGAAATTTAACTAAAACTGGTGTTTTTGTTTGAAATTAATGAGGAGGTTTAGGTTCAACACACCATGTTTGCTTATTTAATTTCCAATTTTTACAAATTTCTTTTCGTAAGTATAAATTTATAAAATTTGGCTAAATGATCAAGAAGTTTAATTAGAAGTAATATTACTTGTTTGTTTAAAATCAACAAAATGTCCTGAGTTCAAAATGCTATGTGCGTGTTTATTCCTTTTCAATTTTCACAAATTTCTGTTTGATTGTTAATTTCTTTTTAAATACTAGCTAGTAGCTATGTGGGTTGCAATTTTTTAACATTCATTCCAATTCAAGTCTAACCTTCAACAAAGAGTAACGTGTAGACCAAATCTGCAAATCACATGACATGTCATCAAAGAGTTTAAAAGTTCAGATAAAAGAAGAACAAAATTCATCATCTATTTACTTGTAAGCCCTGAGTTTTTTTTATTTCCTTCTCTTGATACAAAATAAATTAGATTTTCTGTGTTTCTAAATTATTTTGAATTTGAAGTGTTTTGTTAAGTATAATTTTATTGAAGTCTTATGTGTGAAAATAAATAGTCATTTTTTTGTTGCATTGCCCGGGCCTAAAAAATCTCAGGATCAGCCTGAAGAAAAGAAAAGCAACGAATACAAACCTTTTGCCTCCATTGCGATATGGAAGCCTGAAGCAAGGAAGTGAAAACCGCAGAATCCATAGGTTCGGTCACGTCCACAACAACTCCTCCATATGAATTATCAACTGCAGCAAGCAACTCAACCTGTTCGACTTCATTTTCAGGCACAGCTTGTTGTGCAACGGAGGATGAATTCGTTGAAACCGACATGGCTTGAATCAAGTGTGGAACTTTATCTTTTGAATCTGAAGGAATAAGCGAAAGTCACACTTCAACATTTATTTCGACCAACCACTACAATTCCTCAGAAATAAAACTCATGCGTTTCAATTGCTAGAAAACAGAGGATGACGAATAAGTAGTCACTCCATTATTTGACAGTTCCATGTGATTACGTTAACATGATTTTTTTATTTTAATTATTATTAGAATTTTGATCATAAATAGTTTTTGAAATTAAGAATCGATCAATGTAACCTAAAAATTGGTGTCACAAATCAATGCAGTTATTCCGTAACAATTCCGCAAAACTTTTAATGAAAGTACCACGTTGAATTGTGACATTCATTTTCAAGTTACATTGATCGATTTTTAATTTCATAGACCAGATAGACTTGTCAATTTCATGGATCATTTGGGATAAAATCATAAAACCCTTACTATTAGTAAGGGAGGGAAAATCCAAAACTATTACAATAACGGTAAGAGCAGTTTCAAACTCAGATGTATGAGTAGAATTCCTATACCCTATCTACTAAAATATTAAACCACACATGTTTACATAATTTAATATTGCTCGAATAAAAGAATATAAAAATAAACTTGAAGCCCACCTTTGTGAAAGCCAGGCAAGGATGGTGAAGAAGGTGAAAGAGTTCCAAAGCAAGGCCTTTTTGTTAAAGAATGATGATGAGCAACAACAGAAGACGCAGAAGAACCTTTGTCTGCAGAAGAAAGATATGGCAAAAGCTTGGTGGTGGCTCTCAACCTCTGCATCAACATATATATAAAACGCGTGTGTATACATATAAAAAAACGCGTGTCAGTTGGAGAAGGTTTGTTTCGTCTGTTCTCAAGGATGGGCAAAATACCGTTCTCATTTAAACTTCACGGTTATGATTATGGGTAACCGTTTAGATAAATAAATGATTATGGGTATAACCGTTTACTCATAAAATTTAAATTGGTGGTTATAAGTATTAACCGCGGTTATAAACGGGTAACCGTTTACCTATTTATTTAATATATATAAAATTTGGTGAGGAAGGGAAACTTGGGAAGGCTTTCGTGTGGGGAATATTTTTCCTACCCGGTTTAAACTTTAGTGTACATAACTCCCTTGTTTGTTTTGTTTAGAATTTTAAATTACCGATTTATAACATAAAGTTAACATAAACGGTGTACGTAACTTCTTGGAATAAATGGGTAACCGTTTAACCATTTATTTTATATATGTAAAATTTGGTGAGGAAGAGGAACCGGGGAAGGCTTTCGTGTGGGGAACATTTTTCTTACCCGGTTTAAACTTTGGTGTACGTAACTCCCTAGTTTGTTTTGTTTAGAATTTTCATTACTGATTTATAATAACATAATGTTAATATAAACGGTGTACGTAACCTCCTGAGAAATGAGAAAGGTATCATGAATATTTTACTGAATTAGTTGTTTAGAATTTTGAAGATATATTGCATATAGAAACATTTCAATATTACAACAAGCCATATAAGACATTCATCCAAATACGTAACTCCTTAGTTTGTTTTGGATGAATGTCTTATGTGGGGAACTTTTTGTTATTATAACCAGTTTAAACTTTATGAAAATATTACCGATTTGGTTGATTTTTTGTTTTATTTTTTCTCTAAGAAAAAAGATAAACGGGTTAAAAAAGATAAATGGGTAAATAAGTATTAAATGGTTACGGTTAAATGGGTATGCGGTTATGAGTATGATTAATCGTTTATAAATGGTTATGAGCATATGTATAACCGTTTAGACAATTACCAAACGGGTAAACAGTTATGCGAGTATAAGCATAAACGGTTATGGATAAATAACCACGGTTACTCATCCACCGTAACCGTTGTCCATCCTAGTTGTCCCACCTCTCTCTCTCTCTCTCTCTCTTTCTTTTTGTTTCTCTCTTCCCCTTATTATTTCTTCTTTCTTGCTCTAAAATAAGAACAAACGTGATGCCTTGTATTCATTTCAGAAAATAATTAAAATAATTATAAAAAAAAGGCAAGCTGTCAGCACCCTTTCCCATCCCCATCCCCCGCCCCCCTTCCCGTCACCTCTCTCTCCCTTTCTCTTTCTTTCTGTTTCTCTCTTCCCCTTATTATTTCTTCTTTCTTGCTACAGAATAAGAACAAACGTGATGCCGGCAATCTCCGGCTGAAAGATCGAGATTGACTACAGCCGATCTGAATTGGAATCACCGTCGACAATCTCTGGGTTCCATGCGGAAGTAAGAATCTCTGGGTTCCATGTGTAAGTAAGAGTGAGAGAGAAAGAGAGGAAAGGAAAGAAAGAGAGTCGAATGGAGAAAAGGGATAATGACGCCTGAAAAATCGCCGGCCGATGAGACTGGTGGGTGTGGGTGGTTCGGCGGCGTCAGGCTCGTGGTCTTCTGATATCTTAGTTATTGTGAAACAATTGGAATTTTTTTAATTTAAAAGAATAAATTATACAGGTGTCAAATGTTTATTTGTGGAACTATAGGTCAGCATATGTGCCTGGTATATGGAAAAATTTCTCATGGCAAAGGGGAGGCATCTGCTCATTGTTCTCTTGAAACTTGCGTGAATATGTTGTAAAAATACAATTGGTGAAACAGTTGGCATTCAATGTAAAAATCTTCATTAATTAGTATAAAATTAAACGATATTAATTTGTATTTTAGAGAATTTTAATAAATATTTTTAAGTGACAAATTTCAAAGAATTTTAATAAATTTTACCATCTTATATGAATTTTGATAGATATATGTGAATTTCTATTATAAATTTGTATGGATATGTTTCAGAAATTTCTTGAGAATTAATTATTAGTTGACTCCTATAGTATAAAATGAAGAAATGAGCATAAACGTTTATATATATTGACATGGAAATATAAACCAATCAAATATGTGTTTCCCTTTGTCGTTTGAATTGTGAATTAACTAACCAAACCAAAGATCAATGACTCAGTAACAATTCGGTTGCAAGAGTTACCTTATATCATTCTAGGCATCTCAACAAAAGTAGGATAGATGGTTGCTACGATATATCTTAAAGATAATACAAGTATATAATTGTATCCTTAATCTTTGATTTAAAAGACGTGCAATAGGTTGCCGACTTATAATTATAAATTCTGGTTTCATAAATAATAGTTAAAAACCCTCAATTGCTCCAGCCGACCATATACAATTAACATTTAAAATTTAAGTTTGGTGTAAAAATAAGTTATATGGGTTCAAATAAAATTTCTTATGCAATTTTCATCTTAAGAGGTTGTAATGCCGGTTATAAAAAAGGTCTTTCGCACGCGAATAATAATGTGATTAAATTAGTTGTCAGAAGATTATTTTTATTTTTGAATAAATGATATTATCTACACTAAGGGAGAGGGGGTGGATTTAGCCTCACAATGGGCTAAGATTCAATTAGTTGTTTATTTGTTTTTTTTTTTAACAAACGATATTATCTACACTAAGGGGGAGGGGGTGGGTTTAACCTCACAATGAGCTAGTAATAATGTGATTCAATTAATTTTTTATTAAATATTATTTTCTCTATTCTTACTATAAATTCAATAGAAACCAATTTTATTATGTAGATTCAGTTGCGTTAATTGATTTATGATAGGGTTTCTTCTAGCATGATCTAAGATTATTCATTTACTTCAAATATTTGACTTTCCTTTTGTCAATTTACGCATATAAATATATTTAAAACATGTAAGTCACGCGTAACATACCGTGATTCAAAAAATGCATTATGCATGCCCGTAAGCACATGCATGAAGGCTAGTGTATGGAAATTGAACATGTATAATGTAACTTTTTTTTTTTCCAAACTTTATAAATGGCTTAGTGTTTGTAAAATATTAGAGGCAAAGTAGGGACGTTTGTATCATATCTCAAAATTAAATTTTTGTTGGCATAATCTACATTTTGTTTGTGCAACCAAAAATAAGTACTGTAAATGGACAGAAAACAAGTTGTAAGACTCGAATGCAGGCAGAGCATGACTAGAATATTTCTGGTGATAATCGATTGATGACTGATCGAATGAAAATACTTACGCTGATAGAAGTTAGCGTGATAAACACAGAATTAAACCTATTAGGTAGCTCGACTGTTTCAATCATACGGATGTACAATAATCGACTTGACTCTATGGATAAGTGCTCTGCCTTGCTGCAATCCAAGGAATGGTTTTGCGATTAACAAGTCTGCTTCTGCAGATTCTTTTGTTTATCCAATGGTGGCATCTTGGACGTAAGAAGGAGAAGGGACGAGTAATTGTTGTCCATCAAAGGAGTACGTAATTTCGGGTTTCGATGGGGCTTTAGCCCTTTGTTACTGTGGCCGGAGAAAGTCTAGATTTTTGGATGCTATTGATGTAACCCTTGTGTTGGTCCTTTGTATTATTGAATTATGAATGCAATTTCTATATTTTCTTAATGTCACTTTAAGTATTTATCTTGACGTGTTAATTACTAATTGGTGACGCCTTATCATGTGGGACAAGGCAAATTTGGCCTTAATAGCTGGACTTCAACTAAGAACAATTGGCTGGTACGAAATGCCAACGAGTAACAACAACTAGAGATGTTTACTTGTCGGCTAACTAATGGTAAACTCTTGAGACTAGCTAATGGTAGACTCTTGAAGGCTAGCTAGAGATGTTTACTTGCAAACGACTCATATGACTTCTAAGTTTTCAAGTGACGAGATCGGCATTTTATTGGTTTCATCGTCTCCTTATTTGGTTTTCTTTTTCATTTCTTTTTTGTCACCACTCAATGACTCATCACCCATCCCCATATTTTTCTGGGTTTGTGTTGTGAAGAATAATACTTGTGTTCTCTTTTTTGGGGTGAGATTATTTTCCCATTTACAAATAGATAAATATTATAATTGGAATATTTCAATTTCTTAATCTTCATTTACAAAACATCTTCACAAAAAATCTTCAAATGAAGATTAAAAAATTGAACAATTCTGATTATGAAATTTCTACAATGAAGGATACTTTATTTGTAAGTGGGAAAATGAGCTATCTCTCAAGTGGGGGACATAAGTGTTGCCATAAAGTTTTTTGTGATGGAAATATTGGCGATTCGGATGCTATTTCTCCTACAACAAATCACATAAAATTAATTTTAGTATATCACAATTTTATCACCACAATTTATTAAATATAATAAACCAAATATGACAAAATACTTATCTCTTGTAGGTAGATAATTCTCTTCATCGATCACTGATTAGAACAAGATTTTAGGTTGAGGTGTGTAAATTCACTGTCCCTAACAATTGATTTTGCCCATATAAGACAATATCTTGGTGTAACAGGTTATAGCGCCCTACCCTCCATCATACAACAACCTATGATCCTCGTAAGCATACACACGCAATACTTGAATTGAGTAAACAACTCGATTCTTTCCTTTGGTATGTAAAACTTGAAGGATATATCACTTTGAAGAGTGATGATTCAATAATGGATAAAAGGATGGCGTCAACGGCTTTTTCTTTTTATATTTTGGAAAGGAATAGATGAAAATATATTTATTTGAAAACAAAATGGTCTAAAACGTTAGACTATATAATTACCCAATTAATGGGTTAATCAAGATGGCACTTCACAATGTATAACTCCCTCATTTAACTCTCAATTATAATATGAATGAAATGAGTTGGCTAGCTAGAAATAAGACTATAAGAGATGAAACGACCATGCAATAATATCAAGTAAAACACAATAATATAGCATAGTGAATGGGAGGAAAAGAAACGGTTGCAATGAATTTGTATTTTGAAATACTCAACAAAGTTCCAACATTTTGGATACTATTTGTGTTCACCCCATGGAAGAACTTACTTGTCCCTCATTTACGATTAATGTATCTTCACATCTTCACCATACGAACATCATAATCAGAACCGTTTATTCTCTTTATCGTAATCATATATGCAAAAAGTCCTTCAATTCAGAGATCTTTTAATCATTCATTCATGGCAAACCAATTAACGATTTTGGTAACAAGTAGCATCCTTATAATGAACTGTTTATTATTTATTACGCATATGAATCGTTAAAAGATCTTCGAATTGAATGATGTTTTGTATGTATGGTTTTTATATGATAATAAAGAGAATAAACGGTGTCGAATTATGATGTATGTAAAGTGAAGATACGTTAATAGTAAGTGGGAAGAAGATTAAAATTAAAAAAAAACCTGGTGTTAGATTAAATATTGATTTTAGTCCCTAATGTGTCCTTAATTCAAAATAATTAATGTGCATTTTATTTAATGTCTCCCATTAAATATTTAAATTTATTAATACACAAATTTTAATTTATTGTTTGACCAAAAAAAAGTTTTTTAATTTATTAATTTTATTTAACATTCTTCAAACTTGAAAGACTCAATTAATGTACCTAAATGTTAGTATTGAAATGTATGTACCTAAATATATGCACCGAAATGTATTAATATTAAATTAATGTACCTAAATGTGTGTACCGAAATGTATGCACCGAAATGTTAGTACTGAAAATGTATTATATTGAATTAATGTACCTAAATGTTTGTATCGAAATGTATGTACCGAAATGTGTGTACCTAAATATATATACCGAAATGTATTATAATGAATTTAATATACCTAAATGAAAAAGATAAAGTACATCGAAATATATTGTATAACAAAAATTAGATCCAAATGTTCACAACAAAATATATTACGATGAATGAAATGAAAATAAAAATTATAATGAAATAAAATTAATACATTAAAAATTAGAAAGAAAAAGATAAATAATTAAAAAAATCAAAATATAATTAATAAATGAGGTTATTAATGCATCAAGGGACTAAAATTAGATTTTGATATTACTCATGGTTTTAATCAAAAAGTCATCTTTGCCAAGGATTAAAATGAAGTTTTCTATTTTTTTTTTCATGACAAAACACAAGCATTTCCAACTTTTATTATAATCAGAAACTAAAATTTTCATTAAATTTAAGATATGTATGAGGAAGGTGTGGCTCGATTTAAGCAGGGTCTATTTCTATTACAAAGGAAATATCTAGTAGACTTGTAAAATAAAAAACTAAAATCCTCAATTGCTAGCCTGCAAATGTTCCAATTCTGTAGATTAATAAACATATAGGAGAATATCCCAATCACATTCCAACAAACAAAGAGCGGTACTATAAGTTGGAGGGTAGTTAATTTACTTTGTCACACACATGACCTGACATTGCATATGAGATGTGAGTGTGGTGAGCATGTTGAGCATGCTCCTAGTGAAGATCAGATAAATGTCCTAAATTGAATTCTTCGACACTTGAAGGCAACTCCAAATGCAAGGGTTTATGTTCATGAAACATATATCATTTTCGTGTGGAGGGACACACTGATGCATATTGAGCTTGAAATATTATAGAAAGAAGGTACACCGGTTATTTAACATTTTGTTGAGATGATAATTGTTGAGAAAGAGTCACACATTGATGGAAGGAAGGACTTTGCATAAGCTTATAAGAGGTTGGGCTACTCCCCATATTGCCAATTGGTTTTATGGTGGAACTCCAACTTTCTTCAAGGTATCAGAGCAAGTTGTCCCACCTGTGAAGCCAAACGGCCATATGTGTTCCATGTCACCCCGTTGTGTAGTCCACGTATTAGGCTCAAGAATTTGCCACACGTGAGGGGACGTGTTGAGAATGAGTCCCATATTAATAGGAGGAGGGACCTTGCATGAGCTTATAAGAGGTTGGTGCAACCCTAACTTTCTTCAATAATTTGGTTACTTTAAAATGTAAAAAGCAGATAGTATAAGATCAACTTTGAAATAATAAAAGGACTTTCAACGTCACATGCGGGAACTAACGTTTGGTTTTGTTTTGGATCTGTTTTCAAGTTTAACTACTATTTGCATTAGAAGGGTAGAGGGGATCGAAGGGAGGGAAGGAAGATTAATGAAAGAGAATGCACACAACAAACAAAAACTTTTAAGGTGTATATATATAACTTAATCTTTTTCAGTTACATTTTCTAAATCTAACATATTGAATGATGTTGAAGAAAAAGAAGTTAACCTAGTCTATTGCTGAACAGATGAGCAAGTTGCTGACATCTTTACCAAAGCATTGTCAAAGATCAGGTTTCAATACTTGAGAACGCTCTTGGAAGTTCAACAATTAAGTGTTAAATATATTAATGTTCAGTTGTAATTATAAGAACTTCATATATCCTTTTGTGTAATATACCATTGTGTTTTATTGCTGAATCTGCCACTTAACTCCAGAACCACAAGCACCTACCCGAGCGAACAATTTTAGTAGGCAAAGATATATAGAATGCGGCAATGCAAACACAATGTCGTAGGAACAGACTTCAACATAAGAAACTTACAGAACTACTTAAAATGATGTCAAAGTGAACTACAAGTGCTTTATCAGAAACATGACAGCCAATCCTATTTTCCTTTTAAGTTTTCGATTACTATGCAAATACGAACGCAATATGCATCTAGCATGTATATTAAAAGAAATTTTCCTTTTAAGTTTTCGATTACTATGAATATCATTACTCTATCTCTCTGGTTATCTAATCTAAAAGCTAATAACCAACACTGTAAAGTACATAAAAGGACCAATTCAGGGCTTGAAAATCTCTTTTAAATAGCAGGTTTCAGAGCGAACAATGTTAGAAATTTTTCACTATTGTCTCGTTAAACAGAACCACGAAAGCAAAATGTTAAAAATTTGTGTTGAGCTATATATTTTCACAAACAAAATATATTAGCAAAGTCTTACTAAAAATGGGGAGACTTCAAGATAAATAAAGTCCAAAATGTGGACTGACTAGAAATAAGGCTCACATTATGTGTGTGTGTATATATTCTTATATATACTATATTTATATAATATATATAAGAAATAAAGAGAGGAAAAAATAACTCTACACCTGCACACGTGGACCTCAACGTATGCCAAGTCTGAAGGAATTTGTCATCTACATGGCAACCGGGTATAGAGAACGTGTGTATCTAGAACCCTCTAAAACTCCCACGTTCTCCACTCAAGAGATGGTTTTCTCTCTGCATCTCCACACCCCAGGAAAATTGCATCCCACTAAACTTCAACTGCCGTGTCCACTGTTCGCCTATAAAAAGCATTGAACCAAAGCAAAAGGACAACATAAAAAGGGAGGAGAGACTCTGCAGAAATTGTGAGAGAAATTGAGAGGAAAGAAGCAACGAAGTACTGCGGAAGAGAAGATGAAGTAATTCCATTACCAGCGATTGAGAAGCAAACTACAAGCAATTGAGAAGCAAACTACAAGCAACAATCAGAAGGTACAAAACTATGTTTCTTTTCTCTTCATTTTCTCTTCAGTACATTTATTTTGCAGGCAAACATTGTCGTTAAAAACCTTGGCCAGCAACAACAATTTATGCTAGTAACCGTCGACGTTAAACAAAAACCCAAACGGAAGTGGCAATCACGTCTCCAACCGTCGTCTCCGGTGATTTTCCAGATGGAGTCCGTGCACTATGCAACTTAGAAAATAGATTTGATCATGCAATGTTGCATAGTGGCGGTCTTCCAAAAGAAATCTATGCATCATGCGGCTTGAAAGAGATGGGTTGGTGATGCCGTGTTGTATAAAACCAGAAGAACCCAAAGGAAGTCGCGTCAATGGAGGAAGGGACCAACAGCCGTTGCTGACACCTTCGACTTCTCTACAACCCTTCGCTGTCATCAACACCCTGCAACGTGTGATGCCCAACCAAAGATCTCTGCCCAACTGGAGCGTCATTCGTGAGTCCTGTGACAACAGCCTCCTCATTCGTCTCAGCCAATGGCAGTGGAAGGCAGTCCTAGGTATCCAAGATGCTGCGAAGCAACATGGAGCAGCAAGCAAATCACGAGGGACAAAGACGTAGCCATAGCGTAGAAAAAAAAAAAAAACTGCAGTCACCGCTTGGAGAAAGAGGACTGGAAGTGGAAGAAAAGACTTGATCCCAGTAAGGAAGAAGATCGTCGAGTCGTCATTCGAGTAGCCAAAGACGTGCAGTCCTGGTTCGTAAAAAAATAACCAAGGGACAACTTCAAAAGTTCTGGGCACCAAGTCGCAGATGATGGTTATAAGATAGTGGACAGACATAGTGTTTCCATTGCTTCGTCATCACTCCCACAAATGGCGAAAGTATGAAGAAAGAAAGAGCTAAAGGCAAGCGAAGATACAACAGTCCGTGCTAAGCGACAACGCATCTGCCAAGCAGCGATGACCGCAACATTCCTCTGTTATTGTAATAGAGAGTGTTATGCTCCTTCCTTGGTGACAAGTCCTGGAGAAAGTCCAGCTAACAACTGCGAGTTCTTCACAAATAGCATAAAAGAGTCATCCTGCCCTTTTTGTTTGAAGTACTCACTTGGGGAAATAAACCATTAACTCTGATGATTGCAGCAAATGAAAGGAGAGTGACCTCTACTGATCGACGTTCTTTTATTTTCTTCTCGTACAAATATGAAAAGTGAAAGAGTGATGCAGATGAACAAAGCACTCCACTGTGATTCCAAGGACCAAAGCTGCTGTTTTGTTGTATGTCTTTTCTAAAGATCCCATTAAATTTGGTACAACAAAACAAAGAAAGCTACAGTAGAGACTAGAAAATAGAGAAAGAAAGAAGAAAGAAAGAAGAAAGAAAGCATCTCGTTCATCGCATAAGTTTGACAGCAAGCATCAATAGTGAAATAAAAAAAAGGGAAATGATCTCTTCCTACAATTAGAAAAGTCTCAACAAAAGCATATTTAAAAATGAGGCTAAACTAAATGTAAGAGCAAGTCCACCCTTGTGGATTGCTCGGGGGACAGGCACCAGGAAAGGGCTCGAGGCCCGGTGGACAACCCTCCAGCCTTGGAGAGCCCGAGCACAAAGGGGTAGGGAATTGACAGGCCTGCAACCCGAGGGCCAGGCATTTTTTTATTTTTTTTGTGTCAGCCCGAGGGCCTGCAGCCCCATTTCCATGTTTTTTTTATTTTGTATTATTTAAACAAACAAAAAAAAAACTAATATTTTATTACCTATTGCCAGGGGGAAGGGCTCCAAGGGTGGAGATGCAAAAGGTAATTACTGTTCATTAATGGTAGTTACTATTCATTAAAGGCAATTACTGTTCAATATGGTGGATTCAATAATGGATTGCCAGAGGAAAGACTCCAAGGGTGGAGTTGCTCTAAAGAAACAAGGCAAAGACCCCTGAATGATGTCAGTGGCTGCCTTTATGCCTTTTGTCCAAGAAATAAAGGAGGATGGAAGCTACAGTGGAAAGAAAATAAATAAAAGAACACACCTTCATACTCCTCACGTGGGCATTCTGAGCATGGCCTCATTAATTGAATATGAAGACAAAAGTAAATGAAAAGGAAGGCAAATAAAAGAAGGAAAAGTTGCTCATCACGTGGGAATGTTGCTCATGTGGAGAAGAAGTCAAGTTGTTGAAATTGAAAGACAAGTCCTATTGGAACTTGGAAACCTTTAAAGTCACATAAAAAAAAAGGAGTAAAGCTTGCTGTCAGACAGACTTGGGTCAAATGGGTTCAAAATCTCATGTTTAAATGGATTTGAAAGTTCAAAAGAAAGATATAAAAAAAGGGGGAAAAGATAAGAAGTTTGCTGTGAACAAAATTCTCAAATTAATTGGGAATTGATGCTTACGTGGAAACCGAAGGGAAATAAAAAAAAAAAGTCATTTCAAAGACTTGGCTTCAAGAAAATAAACAAGTTGCTGTATTTAATTCTTCTCAAAAGTCTATTGGATTCCAAACTTAAAATAAATAAAAGGGAAGGAAGAAAAGAAGTGTAGCAAGACAAGTCGTCAAGTCCCACTTTATGTCTTCAAGTCCTGAGCTGCTTAAGGAAAAGAAAATCAAAGTCCTATTTCATGAAGCCTATTAGGCCATTACCGAAGGTCATATATGGGTTTTAAATAAATCCAATCGGCTTGTCATTTTGCCAAGTTTGAACACAAAGTCATGATGAGTCTCAAAAAAATTACGAACTACGCTGGTTTGATTCCGTTAAGGATACGTAGGCAGTTTGATATCAATTTTCAGACACAACCATGAAATCAAGTTATGAACTACGCCGGTTTGATTCCGTTAAGGATACGTAGGCAGTCTGATATCAAATTATAGACGCAACCGTGAAATCAAGACGAATCCCTGGTTTATATAAACTAAATTCACTTCTGTTACTTTGACCAAGTAATTACAAATTATACGAAGAATAAAAGAGAAGCGAGTCGGTTCAAATTACGAATGACACGAAGCCGTTTCAAATGGTACAAAGCTGTTTCAAGTTACAAATGGCACGAAGCCACATCAAATTTCAAATGGCATGAAGCCGCGTCAAATCCCAAAAGGCATGAAGCTGAAGAAAAATCTCAAATGGCATGAAGCCGAATGAAACGCTCCAACGGCTTAAAGTCCTCGTTTGCATGAGCTAAAACTACATAGGGCATCAGTTGCTCCTCGCCCGTATGAGCTAAAACTGCACAAGGCATTAACGCTCAAATAGCTTAAAGTCCTCGCCCGCATGAGCTAAAACTGCACAAGGCATTAATGCTCCAATGGCTCAAAGTCTTCGCCCGCACGAGCTAAAACTGCAACAAGGCATCAAAACCAAACAAGTACCAAATACCAAGGAACTACGAATGACTTGATCCCTCAACGAGGGTACGTAGGCAATCTAGAGCTCTACCTAGGTACAGTCACAAAAATCAAATAAACATCTAAATCACCAAGTTACGATTTATTCATATTAGAATCAAAGGGTATTCATTTCCCAAAGGAAAGGTTGTAATTAATAGGCGTGTAGCCTAGAATGGGTCGAACTCGAATTAATAAAACCCTCTTCAAGAAATGAACGAGGGTGAAATTGTGTTGAGTGAATTATTTGTTTACATATTGTGTACAATTTTTGCTCAACAATTTAAATTTTCATTTTTACATGTCATATATGTTCAGAACAAAAGGGAGCCTAGATTCATGTGCAGTAGGTATACCTCTCTGTTACCGTTCATGACAAAAGCGCCAATGCCCACTCTGTGCGAAGCATTTGCAGGGAGTCTATCATCAGTTTCGGGAATCCAACTAACAAGCATTAAGTAATCTGATTCAGCATGGTGGTACCTAAATCCTTCCTGCACAATTAACAAAAGAAGCCCGAGTGTTGTCGGCCATCAGAGAACAAAACAGCTATACTTAAGTATGCAGCCAGCCCGAGTGTTGGTGCCGGATTGTGCGATTATACTAATACCTTTTGTCAAGAACATTGAAAAGAGAAAAGGATAGTTGATAAAAACAATAAGACTACTAGACAAGTTACATTCCTAACAGCTTCAAATAATTAATCAAGAATATCTTTGAGGTAATTCAGAAGAGCTAGGCCGGTAGAATCTCTTGTACCTTAACTGCGGCATCAACAAGATTTGACCGTTCGATAGGCATTTTGATCCCAACGCCCTTCTTTCCCTACAAAACACAAAGTAAACAACCTTCACATCGTCAGCATCAAGTGAAACACAAGACATTTAACGAGATCGAAGAAGGGCAGGGCCTTATTTATGTTTTCATAAAAGTATACATTTATAAAATTTAGTTAATAACAAAGAAATTTAACTAACACCGGTGTTTTTGTTGTTTGAAATTAATGAGGAGGCAAAACACCATGTTCCAATTTTTACAAATTTATATTCATAAGAGTATAAATTTATAAAATTTATCTAAATGATTAAGAAGTTTAATTAGAAGCAATGTTTTTTGTTGTTTAAAATTAACGAAATGTCCTGAGTTCGAAATGCTATGCGCATATTTATTCTTTTCAATTTTCACAAATTTCTTTTTGGTTTTTAATTTCTTTTTAAATACTAGCTAGTAGCTATTTGGGTTGCAGTTTTTAAACATTCATTCCTATTCAAGTCTAACCTTCAACAAAAAGTGATGTGTAGACCAAATTTGCGAATCATTTGACAGGTCATCAAAAGGTTTAAAAGTTCAGATAGAAGAAGAATAAAACTCATCATCTATCTATTTGTAAACCCTGAGTTTTCTTGGTTTCTTTCCCTCGATATAAAATAAATTAGTTTTTCTGTATTTCTAAATTATTTTGAATTTAAAATGGTTTTTTTTTAAATATAATTTTATCGAAATCTTATGTGTGAAAACAAATAATTTTCTTATATAAAATTAGGCCACATTTTTTGACGTTACTAAAAAATCTCAAGACCGGCCCTAAAGAAAAGAAAGGTAATGAATACAAATCTTTTGCCTCCATTGCGATATGGAAGCTTGAAGCAAAGAAGCGAAAACCGCAGAATCCATAGGTTCGGTCACGTCCACAACAACTCCTCCATATGAATTCTCAACTGCAGCGAGCAACTCAACTTGTTCAACTTTATTTTCAGGCACAGTTTGTTGTGCAACGAAGGATGAATTCGTTGAAACCGACAGGGCTTGAATCAAGTATGGAACTTTATCTTTTGAATATGAAGAAATAAGCGAAAGTCACACATCAACATTTATTTCGACCAACCACTACAATTCCTCCGAAATAAAACTCATGCGTTTCAATTGCTAGAAAACAGAGGATGATGAATAAGTAGTCACTCCATTATTTGACAGTTCCATGTGACTACGTTAACATGATTTTTTTTTAATTATTATTAGAATTTTGATCACAAATAGTTTTTTAAATTAAGAATCGATCAATGTAATCTGAAAATTGGTGTCGCAAATCAATGAAGTTCTTCCAAACAATTATGCAAAACTTTTAGTGAAAGTACCACGTTGAATTGTGACATTCATTTTCGGGCTACATTGATCGATTTTCAATTTCATAAACCAGATAAAGTTGGTCAATTTCATAGATCATTTGGGATAAAACCATTACTATTATTAAGGGAGGGAAAATCCGAAACTATTACAATAACGATAAGAGCAGTTTCAAACTCAGATGTATGAGTAGAATTTCAGTACCCTATCTACTAAATTATTGAATCATAGTATGTTTACATAATTTAATATTGCTCGAATAAAAGAATATAGAAATAAACTTGAAGACCATGAAAGCCAGGCGAGGATGGTGAAGAAGGTGTATGATTTTTGAATAAAGACAGCATGTATTTCATTAAAGCCATGAAAAGGCTAGATAGTACAAGAGTAAGAGGCATTATCTCTTAATTTTAACCTAATTGGAGCAATATGATCTTTCAACTAAAAATTCATGATCATTGGTCTTTTAACTCATTAAAAAGTGCATCTATTGTCATTTTCGTCAACTTCGTTAGAATTCTGTCAAAATAAGTCGTGTTAGAAGGATCATCGCTACAATTGGATTAAAATCGAGGGATCATTGCTCTATGTGGATTAAAGTTGAGAGACAATTTTTCCAATTGTGTTAAAGTTGAAGAACGATTTCTCCAATTGGGTTAAAGTTAAAGGATCATTGCAATAATTTTTCTCATTTGATTTTCCATATTTGCTCCTTAATTCAGTCTCACATTCGTGGCACGCGACTCATTTTGGCGGAAGTTCTAATAGAGTTGACGAAAAAAACAATAAAAAATTAACAATTATAGATTTGTAGGACTTAATTTCTAGCATAACAAATATTACATTTCCAAAATTAAAAGGATAGGGACCAAATTGAAAAATAGGTTCCAATTAGAGGACCAAAAATGTGATTTGACCTTGAGATCAAAGGCATGGGATATGCCGTTCCCATATTATATTTGAAATGGATTTGGATGAAATATCTTTTTTGGTTGTGGAAAAAAAAAAATTCAATTAATCAAACTGACACTTATATTTAAATATTTTGTGAAATCTGTTAGAGATTTCAAAATAATAATAATTATTATCTAGAAAGTTTGTTTACTGCAAATGCGATATCTGGCCTGGTACAATGCATGGCATACATTAAACTTCCGATTACACTAGCATACTCAAGCTGTGCAACAGACCTACCAGAATCATTAAGCAAAGTTTCACTATGGTCATAAGGGGTATTTACAAACCTTCTTTATTGTCCGTTGATGCTTCATATGTCTTGAATTGTGCCTTGTCATTGCACACATGTATAGTAGCTCCTGGATCGAGCCACCAATCGGAGGATTTTATTGCCGCTGCCATATTCAGTTCGGTAATCATGCCAATATGCATCATTGATACCATTGCAATAATGTTATCAATTCCAGAGTTTTCCACCATATTTGCGCTATTGGTCTTATTGGCATATTCCTCACTTGCTTTTCTGTGTCTACAATCACGAATGTAATGGCCTTTCTTTCCACAATGGTAGCATACACCATTTGCATTCTTTTGATTGTTGTTGGAATTGGTCTTCTTAAACTTCCCTTTGTCAATTTTGACTTTGAAGTTCTTTTTATATTTGTTTCCTTCGACAATGTGAACTTTAGAGAAATCTTGATTTGCAAAATTCTTATCACGATTTCGAGTATATTAATAATAATAATAATTATTATTATTGAAATCTCTAACAAAATCAAGTTTAACATCACCTGGAAGGACTTGTCATTTTCTTTTAATATTTCTATGGGATTTTTATTTGTTATTTTTTTATGGCATCACCTTTTCTTTTATTATATGAAAAAAGAGAACAATACCCTAAAAAATATTTAATAACTCAAGATTCTCTGGATGTCAAAGGCATGAGGCAGCATGTTTTAAAACCATTGGAGACAGGTGTTTTAGTCCCTTTCATAGCAGGTTAAAAGCTCTAATAAGCAAAAGTGCTTTCTAGAAAAGCAATTTTCAAGTGGCCGCAAGAATGGCCTGTTAGGGGGACTGGGGGAGTGCTTATGTAGAAAGAACTACTATGATCATATGCACTTTCCCTTCCTACAAAAGCGCTTTTCTGAAATCTGTTTTATTAGAAGCACGTCGAATCAGTAATGTAAGGTGTAAACTGCAAATGAATCTGTAACAATGGCAAATGCAAGATACAATAGAACAACTTGTATATTTTATATTGAAGCAAATAGCAAATCCATTAGCTGGTTCCTGACCTACGACGATTCGAAGAGCAATACAGCTTGCAGTAAAAAACCATCAACATATAAATCGAATCTGTGACTTAGCACACAAGTAATTAAGCTTATCATTGTATAAAGCAATGTAAACAACAACAATCTATACAGGAACCATTATTTAGATAGCTAGGAATCTACACCAACTGTTGTTGCAACTATATACACACACACACACTACTGGTGATCTGCAGTAGAAACATTGACCTCGTCCAAAAACATATTTGGAGTAGAGGTACCATTTCTATTGCAGTTCACCGCTAGTACACACGCACACACACACACGCACACACACGCGCACACACACACACACGCACACACACACATATATATATATATATATATATATATATATATATATATATATATATATATATATATATATCTACTGAGGATCACCGGTAGCCAGTAGGTTTTCCATATCCCGGTTGTTATAGTACAGGTAGCTTCTTTTTCCAGAGGATGTAGTTGTACCCAGTGCAGTAAAACCGACATAGTCCTTGTCTGATTTTGCCAAGCATATTTTTGCTATATAGTCAAAGAGTTTGTGTTTCTTAACAAAGGGTTGAGCTGCATAGTCTGCAACTGGCATCCACTGGAAAAAATTCCCAGAATAACACATTATAATAGTTTTGAATCATGTTAATGATACCTTGTAACACTTGGAAGACATGGTCACATCCTCTACCACCAAATAGTATAAACAAGATTAATGATTATACTCTATAGGGGATTTTGAGTCCCGGGAAATTACCTGGGCTGCCACAATCTCCAAGTTCTGCTCTTGGATGTCCAAGGATTTTGGGGTCAACATGCAAACAATGAACAAATCTGACTTTCGAAAGAATGACTTGTGGCTTTGCCTGTAGAGAGATGGAGAGAATATAAAGAGGGGCTTCTGTAGAATTATATACAACACTTCTTTAATCCGAAGGCAAGCTTCTTACCTAAATGCTAAAACCTCCACGAACTCTGTATCAATTCCTGTCTCTTCTTTAACCTCTCTAACAGAAGCTTCACAGATATCCTCACCCTGTCGATGGATAAAAATTTTAATCCATGATGATAACGTATTTGAAAATTATTATGAATTTGCTATAGTTGTGCTGGTGTTTTTACTCACTTCATTGACAACCCCAGTTGGCATCTTCCACACACCTGTATTGCCGAAGCTGCCACTTAACTCCTGAACCACAAGCACCTACCCGAGCGAACAATTTTATTAGGCAAAGAGAATGCGGCAATGCAAACATAATGTCGTAGGAACAGACTTCAACATAAGAAACTTACAGAACTACTTAAAATGATGTCAAGGTGAACTATAAGTGCTTTATCAGAAACATGACAGCCAATCCTATTTTCTGATTTAGAACTGTTAAATTGTCTATGCAAATACGAACGCAATATGCATCTAGCATGTATATTAAAAGCTATGAATATCATTACTCTATCTCTCTGGTTATCTAATCTAAAAGCTAATAACCACCACAGTAAGTACATAAAAGGACCATTTCATGGCTTGAAAATCTCTTTTAAATGGCAGGTTTCAGAGCGAATCACGTCGAATCCAGAACGAAATCGCGCTAAAGCTAGGGCGTCACCCGTAAGTGGCGCGCTGTGTGGCCTGAGCACAGTGATAAGTGAGCAAGGGTCGCTGTATCTCCATCGGCACCCGGATGCAGTGTTAAATGAGCAAGGGGGCTATAGAAACTTATTTTCGAACGACTCCACTCAAAGTTGTTTGGGAGCATATGCTCCTATCAACTTTACACGGGACACACAAAAGAAGTATGTTGATGCACAAAATCAGCGAAGACTTTGGTACAACAGAAAGTGTCAGGTTTTGTGACCTTCGCTTGGTTGCTTCGGTCACTAGTGAGGATAAGTACGTAAATGAATAGAGACAGAGAAGCAAACACAGGATGTACGTGGTTCACCCAGATTGGCTACGTCCACGGAGTAGAGGAGTTCTTATTAGTAGTGAAGGGCTTACACAAGTACAAAGGATCAAGCTCTCAATTTAGTGAGTTCTTGTGAATGATTTAACACAAAATGGCATTAGGCAATATTGTGGGGGAATGACCCCTATTTATAGAAAAACTTGTAACTTTGTCACATTGACATGTGTCATGTTATGATTGGTTCTTGATGTTGACACGTGCTGCGCTCTGATTGGCTTCTAATCTTGACACGTGTCGAGTAGTGATTGGCCTCCTGGTCGGAGGGGAACTCTTCTGGGTCCTTGACAGTATAGCGTTGGCCGGTGCTCGGTAGTTTCGGGATTGGTCAAGTATGGTACAAACAGTGCTCCCCTAAGTTCCCGAGTGAGGGAAACTCCTCGGTTGGGGACTTGCAAGATCCAATCCCTTGAGTAATCACGAAACTTCTAAGTACCGAAGTGTGGTCTGATCTTCATCTGCCCTTCTCTGGAAGTACCTTTCCTCCATCCGGGAATGGTGTACTTAGCTGATGTTGACGCACAAGGTAATGTATCAATTTCACTTGAAGCTTAGTTGTAGTTTCGGGCTTAGTCAAGTGTGATACAAACCCTATAGTAGGAGTCCCCCAAGTCGCCGAGCTAGGAGATCTGCCGAAAGAGGTGACAGACAAGGTAAGCAGTCAAACTTCCAAGTAAGCAACCCAGGATCAGAGGTTTGACGTCGGCTTCCGGTTGATTGTTCTCATTCTCCTTGTCTCTCATTCAACTGCCAGGATAAGGAGAAGCAAATGGATAAGAGATGATATGAGATACTTTTGCTTTTGAAGAAGTAACTTTCCACAGGCTTATTCTTGAACTGTGCTGGAGGGTTTTCTGGTGCCCTTCAGAGTATAAGGCCGACTCAAAAATTTGAGGGTCAAAACAAGTCCATCAAATCTAGAGTACGTTCGACCTTGATGATATGGGATACTTTTGCTGTTGACGGAATAATGAATGTGGTATGGAAAGGTGTCGTGCTGTAGTGATCTGTTTCAGCTCACCGTTGAACCTTCTGCTTCAATCTTTTGCATGGCAGAAGTGGTGTGCAACCTTTGCACTTAAATGGTCCTTCAGAACATTCCTTCATAGTGACTCATCCACGCTTGGCAGCTTCAGTGTAAAGAGCCAATATCTGATCAACTGTCATGAGGTATTTGCCGGTGGAATTCGTGACCTTGACAGCAGTTGAGGATGAGTACTCGAGAGCAATGCTAAGTAAGCAACCAGGCAAAGGCTCCAGGCAGTCAGTTCCAAATTGGAGGTTTGATTTCAGGTTCCGACTGACTGCTCTCTTTCTCCTTGTCCTGCAGGTGTGGACAAGGACAAAGACAAAGACAGGGAGAAAGCATGATATGGGATACTCTTGCTTTCGACCCTGATGATATGAGATACTCTTGTTCTTGGTGTGGCTTATTTGCTGAGGTATTATCGGGGGGAAATAAAGCTGAGTATTTCGAGAGGTTATGTTGATGGTGCCTTTTCGAATGTGAGAAAGGGTTGAGCATTTTTGCAGGTTTGCCTGTCCGTTGAGGAGGGAGGTCAATGTATATAGGGATTTCCCAATAACAAGTAGTAATGCTATTCCTTTACCCTTCTTGGTCACAGCAATGTAGTGGGAGCTGCCAGCTTCACGTGTTTTAATTTTGTCAGAGCACTTTGAAAAAGTGGTATGTGGTATCTGGAAAGCTGATATTACGTGTGGAGATTCCAGACAAGCTTTATCTAAGGAAATCTGGCTCTCGAAGTTCTGAGAGTTGTGCCTCTTCGGTTTTCGAACAAGCAATCCCGTCGAGGATCTGACTCTCGAGATTCGGAAAGCGGTGCTACTCCGGTTTTTGAGAAAGTAATTATGTTGGGAGTCTTTTCTCGAATGTGAGTAAAGGTTGGTCGTTCTTGCCAACCTGTCTTGCCACAAAACACGGAGGTCGACACACATAGGGACTTTCCAGTTGTCAAGCAGTGGTGCTGTTCCTTTATCCTTATGGGTAATAGTAGGGTAGCTGGCACTTCGAAATTCTCGTGCCTAAACTTTGTCAGAGATCTTTGACAAAGTTATATGTGGTACCCGAGGAGTTGATGGTGCATATGGAGAGCGGTGATTGATCAGTAAGATTCACGTGCTTTCTACTTCACCAGAAATCTTCTACAGATTGCCCGTAATTTCCGCAAAGCTGATTGTGTATGTGACAGGTGCTGACGAGGCTGCAAAAGCAGGTGCTTCTTCGATTTCTGAGATCGGCCCTCGTGGTCTCTGAGCAGCCCAGCTTTTGAGAAAGCAAACGCCTCTTCGATTTCTGAAGCTCCGTCGAGTGCAGATTTTTATAGAGGCTGGCATTAAGTTCCACAGCACACTTGAATCTCTACCAGTAGAAGCTCATTTCTTGCACTTCTAAGATCTTGATTTGTCTGACCTCTTCCTTCTTTAACACATTTGAAAATGTCTGGACCCTCCGACCGTCGTTTTGACTTGAACCTTGGAGAAGAGACAGCCACGCCTTCTCCAGACAACATATGGCGCCCATCCTTCATATCCCCTACTGGTCCTCTTACCGTTGGGGATTCTGTGATGAAGAATGATATGACCGCTGCAGTGGTGGCCAGGAACCTTCTCACTCCCAAAGATAACAGACTACTTTCCAAACGGTCTGATGAGTTGGCTGTTAAGGACTCTCTGGCTCTTAGTGTTCAGTGTGCAGGTTCTGTGTCTAATATGGCCCAACGCCTATTTGCTAGAACCCGCCAAGTTGAATCATTGGCTGCTGAAGTGATGAGTCTCAAACAGGAGATTAGAGGGCTCAAGCATGAGAATAAGCAGTTGCACCGGCTCGCCCATGACTATGCTACAAACATGAAGAGGAAGCTTGACCAGATGAAGGAATCTGATGGTAAGGTTTTACTTGATCATCAGCGGTTTGTGGGTTTGTTCCAAAGGCATTTATTGCCTTCGTCCTCTGGGGCTGTACCTGGTAATGAAGCTTCAAATGATGAACCTCCAATGCCTCCTCCTTCTGGGGTTTTGTCAAGTACTGAGGCTCCGGATAACCACCCTCCGGTGCTTTCTCTTTCTGGGGCTCTACCGACTGCTGAGACTTCCCCTAAGCAACCTTTGTGAAGGCTCCCTTTTGTTTGTTTATTTTGACTCATGTATATGTACATATTTGTGGCTTATCGAAAATATTAATAAATAAGCTTTGCTTCATTTCAACATATTGTGTTAAATACACCAAAGCCTTCTTCATAAAGTTCTTTGAATTTTTTGCTTTTGTTGAAACCTGTATTGTTGAAGCTTTGTGAGTGGAGCATGTAGTTTGAGGTAGTGTTCCCTTAATTTCCCGAGTGAGGAAAACTTCTCGGTTGGAGACTTGAAAAATCCAAGTCACTGAGTGGTTGTGAGACTGCCGAGTATCAAGGTGCAGTAGCATATGGTGGGAGTCCCCCAAGTCTTCAGGCGAAGAGAGTTGCCGAATGAGGTGTCTAGCTAGTAGTCAATGTCATGAGTAGGAAAACTTCACTTGTTTCTTTTCGAAGTGGTAACCCAGGGCTCTTTCTTCATATATTGTTTTTTGTTATGAAGATGTGTTAGGCCCAAAGAAGTGGAGGCCTAGGAATTTTTTTTTTTTTTTTATTTTTTTATTTTTTTATTTTTTTTTTACTCCCTCCCTTTTTCTTGTGTCATTTACATGGGTGTATTCGAATGGAGCTGAATGAGGGGTAGGGTATGACTCATTATCATGTGCCATGATTTTGTCTTCCTTTAGCTTCTCTTTTGCTTTGCTTTAGTCTTCCTTTAGCTTTTCTTCAATATAACACCATTTTCTGTGGCTCAGATCGCAAAACCATCTTCATGAAAGTTGTTCCTTAGCTCGTGAACTACAACATATCCGAATTGGAGATCCATCGGAGCAGTACAACTCCAGAAATTCAGGTATGATGAGTGATTGTTCGTCATTTGTATATCAACGCGTCAGACTTGTTGTGAGCTTCAAAAACTCCATTTTCTCTTGCTCAGATCAACATACTTTCTTCATCGAAGTTGTTCCTTAACTTGTGAACTACAACATATCCAAATTTGAGGTCCCTCGGAGCAGTATAATTCCAGAAATCCAGGTATGATGAGTGACTGGTTATTATTTTTCTGTCAACCCGTCAGATTTGTTGTGAGCTTTGAAACTCTATTTTCTATTGTTCAGATCAGCATGCTTTCTTCATTGAAGTTGTTCCTCATCGTCTCTTTCATAACATATCAAAAATTCAGAATGAACTAATGGTTAAATATTTCCAGATCTTCGAAACATCACAGCAGCTTCGAAATCTGCAAGAATCCGACTGTCATGCTTGGAGCTTCAACACTTTAATTTCCGTGGCTCAAACAGAAATGGTTCCTTCTTGAAAGTTGTTCATCTGCTCAAGAACTAGAGGGTGTCCAAAATTCAGCTCCATTGGAGAGAAGCAGCAGCTGCAAAAATTTGATAGAGAAAAGGAGGCGAAGCTTTGTTGGATTTCTAGGCTGGGGAAGATTCCAGTTTTTGTAGCAACTTCAGTACTGGTGAATTGCTTGTATTTTTGTCCATAACTAAATTTTGGACTTTGAATTATTATTTGATCTATCATAATATGTTTGGGAACATATATAAGTGAATAAATAAGAAGGAAGATTTTGGGCCCTTGTGGGTGTAAAACAAAAAATGTTTAGGTTGTGTGAACAAAATTTGTTTATTTGGAGCAAGGTTTTGTGTTGGAGCTTTGTAGGTGAAGCTTTGGTGTTGAAGCTTTCTAGGTGAAGCTTTGATGGTGAAGCTTTGTAGATGAAGCTTTGTAGATGAAGCTTTCTAGGTGAAGCTTTTTTAGGTGAAGCTTTGTAGGTGAAGCTTTTTTAAGTGAAGCTTTGGGCCCTTGTGAAGCTTTGGAGGTGAAGCTTTTCGAGTGAAGCTGTTTTGGGTGAAGCTTTGTGGGTGAAGCTTTTGAGGTGAAGCTTTGTGGGTGAGGCTTTGGAGGTGAAGCTTTTCGGGTGAAGCTTTTTTGGGTGAAGCTTTGTGGGTGAAGCTTTTTAGGTGAAGCTTTGTGGGTGAAGCTTTGGAGGTGAAGCTTTTTTAAGTGAAGCTTTGGGCCCTTGTGAAGCTTTGGAGGTGAAGCTTTTCGGGTGAAGCGTTTTTGGGTGAAGCTTTGTGGGTGAAGCTTTTGAGGTGAAGCTTTGTGGGTGAAGCTTTGGAGGTGAAGCTTTTTTGGGTGAAGCTTTGTGGGTGAAGCTTTTGAGGTGAAGCTTTGTGGGTGAAGCTTTGGAGGTGAAGCTTTTCGGGTGAAGCTTTTTTGGATGAAGCTGTTTTTTTTTTTTTTTTTTTTTTTTTTTTTTTTTTTTTTTGGCGCTTGACACGGTCTTCATTTGCTTGTTTTGTAGTGACTGTGGAAGACGGATTGCTTTCTGATTGAGAAGGGTTCCGGCATCGCTTTGCACCATCTTCATGTGGGTAATATAGGAACTTCCTTATGTTTTGATCATGCATGTAGTGATAGAATTTGTTTCTTCTTATTGTAGATGTCAGAGCCTGGAAGTTCTAGTGATGAGGGCTCTTCTAGCTTTAGCTCTAAGTCTGAGTCTGCAATGTCGGAGTCTTCAGGGTCTTTGTTAGAGTCCGGTACTAGAGAAACATTGGATGATCTTCCCAACCATCAAACTTTAGCTATTGCTAGTTCTTCCTCCATGGCGTTGGGTGAGGGGGTTGTTTTTGATGCCATACCCATAGTTCGCTCTGAGTTCACAGCAGACCATCTAAAGAATAACTTGTTAGATAATGAGAAGCAGGTTGAGGCGCTAAGGCAGTCATGTAATATCCCTCGTAGTGTAGGGATACGTTTGGTACATGATGAAGAATGGCCTTCTGAGCCTCCCCAGGGTCATGTTATGTTCTACACCCAGATATTACTGACTTTAGGGGTGAGACTACCTTTACATCCGTGGTTGCAAAAGATGTTATCTTTGATCGGATATGCACCTGGGCAACTCAATCCTGGTTTCTGGGATACTTTGATTGGATTTTATATCATTTGGATGGAGTGTGGGTTGTGTGAGCCTTCCTTCCATCAGTGGCGTTACTGTTACAAGATGCGCCCAGCAAAATCATGCACTGGTTATGCCGAGTGTGCATGTCGAAGTGAGAGAGAGCGTATTGTGTATGGTAAGAAAAAGGCATACTACACATGGAAAAACCGTTGGTGCTTTCTGTATAATGATTGGGAGTATGATAAGGGTGTCACGCCTGAGCGACGTGTGCTTACTCACTTCCAGACTGTAGGTTGTAACGTATCAACCGTTCGTACTATTTGCTATTTGTTGTGGTCTTTTCTTGCTTCTAACACTTTGCTTCATGTAGTGACGCGGGGCACCATCCAACTGTTTGGGCAGGAGCTATCTGACATAGAGAAGGTGTTGAGGGTGCCCAAAGAGGATAGACACTTAAGCAAGCTACGACCCTTATTTCGTCGGTACGGTTTTCAACCCTTAGTTTCCGAGAGCCAGGGACGATCGAGTAAGTTGTATCCTTCATGTAAACTTAGCTCAATTCCTTACTTTATTTGGAAAGTTGTATTTCTTATTTTGATTTTCCTTATGCAGTGGAGAAGGTAAGCAAGAAAACAGGGACTAGCACCCATAAAAGGAAAGCACCAGTGTTAGTTCCTTCGGAAGACATCCTACCGCATAAGAAAATTCATAAGTTCCGAGGGGAACCATCCGTTAGACCTAAGTCCCAAGATGGGGTCCTTAAGGGGCCTGCCTTTAGGAAGACTGGAGTCGAGACTGTTGATAATGCTACTGCCGTAGTTGCAGGAGAAGGGAGCCGACTGTTGCCTCATCCTCTTACTATGGAGCACACTGTCCAGGAAAGTGATCCTGGTTCCCGCCATGAGGGGAAAGGCAAGGAAAGAGCTGGCAGTGTCCCGTGGAAGGACTTGAGGGTTGCCACGCGGCCAAAGGATTTTGGGGATATCAACAATTGCTTGGCAGGGCGTCGATTCGCCTTCGATGAGCTCGGAGAGCCCTTAGCTAAGGATGAATCGGATTGCGACCGGATGTTGAAGCTGTCTTCATATGTGAGTGTTACTTTGTCATTTCCTTACTTTTTCCTCTTTATTATCATTATTTAGGTAGTGATGATCGTCTTGCCATGCAGGTCATGGCCGAGTATCACGACAGACTGCAAGAGGTTGAGCGGTACAAGGCAAAACTGAAGGAGAATAAGCAGCTTGTGGACGAGGCCCGAAGGAATAAGGGACTTTTGACTCAGGCTCTCCAACTGAAGGATGAAACCATGGAGAGCTTGAAAAGGCGAAATGGTGAGAACCTAAGGCTTAAGAAATTGTTTGAGGCAACTAAAAAACAGTTGGAGGTGGCTACCTTGGAAGTATCCAAGGTTAGGGGAGAATTGGATGGTGCCTTAGTTGAGATTTCTGAACTGGAGAAGAGCATTCCAACTGAAAGGGAGGCTGCTGTGCAAGAATACTTAAGTTCTTCGACCTTTCATCTTGCTATTAAACCCTACTGTGCTCAAGAAGCTCGCTTTGAAAAAAGGAAATGGATGGCCGTCCTTGATCGTTATGATGATGGGAGCATTCTTCGAAAATACCACGAAGATATAGATGAGCATCATCGAAAGGGCGAGACATTTGTCCTTGCTGTTGATCCTAGCAGCGAAGATGAGTCTGATAATGAAGGTAGTGCTGATGCACAGACTCAGCATGGTGAAGAGGATCTTGGGGATGCAGAGGATGATGGTAGGACGCGGAATGATACTGCCAGGGGTTCGGCTTCAGATGAGAATGAATAGCAGTGTCTTTACTATCTGCATGTATTCTGGATGTAGTAGTCTGATGTGTGTATAACATGTGCCCATGTTATAAGCTTGAGAGTTTTGGATTTTAGGTGTTTATGAGTGTTTGCACTATTATTAATGCATGTTTGGCTATGTATGAATAGATCTATTGTTTGGATATAAGCCATTGTTTGGTTGTTCCTTTCTTTGTATAGTCTTGTCGACACATACTTAGATTTTGTTTCGTGTTGGATATATCTGCTTTGAGGTTTCAACACTTGAGTGTTCCCTTGCTAGGAATGTAAAAGAGTGAGGGCTGAGTTGGCTAAATTACCTCTTTATTGAATTCATTGCCAAATGGCCTTCATTACATAGGATGCCGAACGGCTATAGCTCAACACTTGTACATCGTGAGTCTATTTGTAGTAGTACTTCAAGTGATCAGCGTTCCATGGATGGCCAAGGGTCTTGCCATCGGAGCTTCTAAGTGTGTAAGAGCCAGGGCGACTGATGCCAATGACTTCATACGGTCCATCCCAGTTTGGACTAAGTGTGCCTTCACTCGGGACTCTGTCGCAGAGTAATCTTTTCTTTAAGACCCAGTCTCCTATTTTGAAAGAACGAAGCTTGACCCTAGAGTCATAATAGTTGGAGATGCGCTGCTTGTAGGCGACATTCCTCAAGTGAGCTTGGTTTCTGTGTTCCTCGACTAAATCCAAGTTGAGGGTGAGTTGTTTGTCATTTTCACTTTGAATGTAGTTCTGGACTCGGAATGTTGCTTGCTCGAGCTCAACAGGGACAACCGCCTCTGTGCCAAAGGCAAGTGAGAATGGAGTTTCTCCTGTTGAAGTCCGATATGAAGTGCGATATGACCAAAGAACTTGGGGTACAAATTCTGGCCAACAGCCTTTAGCTTTGTCCAAGCTGGTTTTCAAAGTGCGCTTGATTATTTTGTTGATGGCTTCAACTTGTCCATTAGACTGGGGATGAGCTGGAGAGGCAAAGCATAAGTTGATGTTGAACTTAGAGCAGAACAACCTGAACTTCTTGTTGTCAAACTGTCGCCCATTGTCAGTGACTATCGCATTGGGAATGCCGAATCTACAAAGGATGTTCTTCCACACAAAGTCTTCTATCTTTGCCTCAGTAATAGTTGCCAAGGGTTCTACTTCGGCCCACTTTGTGAAGTAGTCCACTGCAACGACTGCGTAACAGACTTTGCCCTTCCCTGCCGACATTGGGCCGATCAAATCAAGTCCCCACTGGGCGAAGGGCCAAGGGCTGATCATAGGAGTAAGAGGCTCTGGAGGGGAATGAGGAATAGTTGCATATCGTTGACATTTGTCACATGAGCGGGATACTTTGATGGCATCCTGGTGGAGTGTTGGCCAGTAATATCCTTGGCGAAAAGTCTTGTGTGCTAGGGACCGAGATTCAGCATGATCTCCACAGACTCCCTCATGTATTTCCCGAAGGACGATTTCCGCCTCGGCAGGCGTAAGACACCTTAAGTATGGCAGGCTAAAACCTCGCTTATAGAGTTGATCATTGATGATCAGGTAGCGGGTAGACTTGTATCGAATTTGCTTAGCCTGGACTTTATCATTTGGGAGGGTGCCATGAGCAAGGAAATTATAGATCGGGGTGATCCAACTATCCCCCTGTTGTAAGTTGCATACTTCTGCGGCCATGGTGCTTGGTGTTGCCAACAGTTCGACATGAATTTTTCTTCCAATCTTGTCTTCCACAGCTGAGGCGAGGCGAGCCAGGGCGTCTGCATGACTGTTTGCCGCTCGAGGAACTTGGGTGATCTGGTAGTGGAAGTGCTTGAGCAAAAGTTGTGTTTGCGCAAGATATGCTGCCATGGAGCTGTCCTTAGCATCAAAGTTGTTGGTAACCTGGTTGACCACTAATTGGGAGTCACTGAAAATATCAATTTGTTTAACCCCGAGGTGTTTGGCCAAACGTAATCCTGCCAGAAGGGCTTCATACTCGGCCTCATTGTTTGATGCCTTGAATTTGAAACGAAGAGCATACTCCATTGCTACCTTGTCGGGCGTAGTCAAGACTAGTCCCGCTCCACAGCCCTGTTGGTTGGATGAGCCATCAACATACAGACTCCAAGCTGAGGTCGTTGATTCTACCTTCTGAGCTTCCGGGGGTAATGAAGCCACTGCTTCAGGTGTAGAAGCAATGTCAACCGGATATGTGAAGTCGGCAATGAAATCTGCTACTGCTTGACCTTTTTCGGCTGGTTTTGGTTGGTAGGAGATGTCAAACTCACCCAATGCTATCGCCCATTTGATCATTCGCCCAGACGTGTCAGGACTCTGGAGTATCTGTCGAAGAGGGTGATTGGTAAGCACGATGATGACGTGTGCTTGGAAATAAGGGCGAAGTTTCCGAGCAGACATGACCAATGCTAGAGCTAATTTCTCAATGTTGGAGTATCGTGTCTCCGCATCTTGTAGGGCTTTGCTAGCGTAGTAGACAGGTCGCTCAATATTCCCATCCTTTCGAATGAGAACGGAACTTACGGCTGAAGCTGATACCGATAGGTAGATAATGAGAATGTCTCCTACCTCGGGCTTGGAGAGTAGAGGGGCTTTACTCATGTACTCCTTGAGGTTTTTGAATGCCTCGGCACATTCATCAGTCCATGTAATGTACTTCCTACTTCCCTTAAGTGCTTTAAAAAAGGGAGCACATTTGTCTGTGGCCTTAGAAATGAACCTGGTTAAGGCTGCCACCTTGCCAGTAAGGCTCTGGATGTCCTTTGAAGTTACCGGTTCCTTCATGTCGAGGATTGCTTTGATCTTCTCGGGATTAGCTTCAATGCCTCGTTGGCTAATCATGAAACCTAAGAATTTGCCAGAGCCTACGCCGAAGGCACATTTGTTGGGGTTTAACCTCATTCGATACCTCTTCAAAATAGTGAAAGTTTCAGATAGGTTGGTGATGTGTTGGTCAGCATGTTTGCTCTTGACTAACATATCATCAACGTAAACTTCCATGCTCTTCCCAATCTGCTCGGCGAACATTGAGTTGACTAGTCTCTGATAAGTCGCTCCTGCATTCTTTAGGCCGAAAGGCATGACTTTATAGCAGTATAGTCCTCTGTCGGTAGTGAAGGCTGTGTGTTCTTGATCCGAAGGGTTCATGAGGATTTGGTTGTATCCTGAGTAAGCATCCATGAAGCTTAGGAGTTCACACCCGGCCGTAGAGTCTATAAGTCTGTCAATAAGAGGAAGAGGGAAGCTATCTTTCGGACACCCTTTGTTTAGGTCGGTGTAGTCAACACACATTCTCCACAAGACCTTTTGAAGCAAAAGACTTTCTTTGGTCGGATTTTTCTTAACAAGGACCACATTTGCTACCCATGTCGGGTAATTGACTTCGCGGACAAAGCCTATGCCTTTGAGTTTTTCAACTTCTGCTTTCATTGCCTCGTATCGTTCATCGTCATAAGATCTTCGCTTCTGTCTCACCGGCTTGATCTTGGGGTCAATACTCAAACGATGACAGATGACATCGGGAGAGATGCCTGGCATGTCCTCGTATGACCAGGCGAAGACTTCAGTGTTCTCTTTCAAAAAAGATATCAATGCTAACCGAAGGGGTGGTGACAATGTGGTGCCAATCTTCACCATGCGATCTGGATAATCTCTTGAGATAGGTACCTTCTCCAACTCTTCAGCAGGTTGGGCTTGCTGGGTGAAAGAGTCATCTCGAGGATCATCGGGTTGATTGTTGCTATCAGGAAGATCCAAGTTCACTTCATCTAGGCTGGTCTTTGTGACTTGGTCATGTACAGACAGGGTTTCCTTGGGTCCGGGCAAGTGTTGTTGCTTAACTGAAGTGTTGTAACATGATCGTGCACTAAGCTGATCTCCTCTGATGTAGCCGTTGCCATGGGGGGTTGGAAATTTCATCAACAGCATATGCGTGGATACCATAGCCTTGAGATCATTGATGCCTGTGCGCCCAAAGATGACATTGTATGCCGTTGGGCAGTCAACCACTAGGAAGTTAGTGGTAATGGTAGCCGTGTAAGGGCATGTACCAATAGTAAAGGGTAAATGTATGCTCCCTAAGGGTTGCACGATATCACCGGAGAAGCTTATCAGAGGAGAAATCGAGCGATCGAGCAAGTGTTCAGCTACACTGAGCGCCCTGAAAGCTTCGGCAAACATGATATTGACCGAAGCCCCTGTGTCTACGAGGATTCGTCGAACATCAAAGTTGGCTATGTGAGCCTCCACGATCAATGGGTCGTTATGAGGGTAGATGATGCCTCTTTCTTCCTCAGGGTAGAAACATATCGGATCCCAGTTAGGTTTTTGATACTTCCCTCCCCTGATGTCTTCCACGTGAAACACTTGGTGACCAGGCCTCAGACTTCGTTCACTGTTTTTCATGGCCCTATTGGAAGATTCAGATATGGGTGTGCCGCCGCTTATGGAATATATGACATTCACCTGGCGTTGGTTACGGTTATCCCTTTGAGGGTGAAGAAGGAATTGATCAATTTTTCCTTCTCGTGCCAAAGCTTCAATACGATCACGGAGGATGATACATTTCTCGCTATCATGGCCGTTATGCTCATGGTAGCAACAAAACGTGCCCGCGTTATTCGGGGGCGTGTAATCTGGGTGCCTCGGCTTTGGTTTTGGTATCAGGTGAGCTATGCTGGGGTAAATGGCCGCGCATGTGGCATTCAAGGGCGTGTATGTCTCATACCTTGGGGTAGGGGGTATCTTGACGCGGGTTTGACCCACTGCATTGACTGCCTGGGGGCGAGCGTTATTGTGGCGATACCCTTGGTTATCGGGATAGTGTCCCTTACTCTTTTTACTGAAAGGAGAGTGGTGAGGATGGAAATCCTTCCTCTTGCCTTGAAATTGATATGTCTGTTGATTCGGTGAAGCATTATGCAAGGCATGGGGATGTGCCACTGCTGTTTGGGAAGTCGAGGTCTTCTCATTTAGGTGAGTCTGGCTTCCACCTCCCACTTGTTGATAAAGGATGGTTGTAGGGGGTTTCCCCTGATATGTCTTTGCCTCGGCGGAGGCATGGTTATAAGCCTGCGCCATCACCTCAGAGTAAGTCTTCCAAGTATTGGCATTGATCATGTATTTAAAGAAACAATCACGTAGGCCTGCCGTGAAGGCTTTGAGGGCAGTCTTGTCATCTGCCTCGGCACACCGGGAGTATTCATGGCTGAAGCGGCCAGCATACATACGTAATGACTCGTCTGGCTTCTGGCGGATAGTGTACAAGTCATCTGCAGAGTGCAAGCGATCGGTTTGGAAAATGTGTTGGGAAACAAATAGTTTCCTCAATTCCTCAAATGAGTCTACCGTCTCAGGTGTAAGACGACAATACCAATTTAGAGCTCCACCAGAGAGGGTGGAGGGGAAGAGAAGACATCGCTCTTCGTCGGTGTGCATCCGGTATGCCATGGTGGACTCAAAGAGGTTAAGGTGCTCAATCGGGTCCTCTTTTCCAGTATAAAGTTGCAAGCCAAGCTTTTGCTTTGTCTTTGCTTGAAGGGGGGTGTTGAGGATCCTCCTTGTAAGAGGGCCAGGCCTGGGTTGGTTCCAGTCAGGTATTTCAGCCTGACGTTCAGCCTTCAACTTGTTTACTTCCTCAAGAAGTTGTAGGACAAGGGGGTCCTGAGCGGAGTTATGTGTCACTGGAGCTTTCTTTCGTAAATCTCCATCTCCTCTTGGAATTAGGAAGGTTTGATCAAGGGCATGTGATTTTTCCCTGGACTCGCTGTACTGGCTTCCAGGGTATGTCTGTCGGAACACCTCTGAGTCCCCTGTACCCTCATGTCTCTCTGGGACTTGTTGCCCCTTCCCCAAATTGGTGGCCGGCTTGGGCCGTGGCAGGGGACCGAGTCTCTCAGAAATCCTTGGGTCATTAATCTTTGAGCTTATATGGATGGAATTCTCTCGACGTTGCTTCAGGAAATCCCGACAATCGCGAAAGACGGCTTTCGATCCTTCTGCCCCTTCAGTAAAGAGGTGTCTCCCTCCACTTCTCATGGTTCGGGTCGAAGCAACTGGGTTAAGAGAAGCCTCATGTTGATTATCAAGTCGAGGGGTAATCTGTTCCCTATCAGGGATATCTATGTCGAATGCATGTGACCCTCCATGTTGGAGGGCACCCAGTTGATGGTTGACCTCCACGGGGGCAACAAGCTCGCGTGTCTGAGCTTGCCTAGCTTCGTGGAGTGTCTCGAAGAGCTTCTCATATTGCTCCTGGAGGACCTCATTTCTTATTGCTATCTTGTTGTTCTGAGCTTCCAACTCATCGACTTTAGCTTGAAGAAGAACTCGTTTTCCTTCCTTCTTTCGTTGTTTCGCACTATGTGCAAGGGGGGTGTCATTCTGTGTGCTGTGGCTTCCTTCGCTTCCCATGTTGGAGAGGGATGCCTGGTCAAAAGAAAGTGTACGAATGATAGAAACCAGCTTGACACAGCTGAAGAGAGTAGGAATAAGTGTCGCTTCCCACAGACGGCGCCAAATGTTGATGCACAAAATAAGCGAAGACTTTGGTACAACAGAAAGTGTCAGGTTTTGTGACCTTCGCTTGGTTGCTTCGGTCACTAGTGAGGATAAGTACGTAAATGAATAGAGACAGAGAAGCAAACACAGGATGTACGTGGTTCACCCAGATTGGCTACGTCCACGGAGTAGAGGAGTTCTTATTAGTAGTGAAGGGCTTACACAAGTACAAAGGATCAAGCTCTCAATTTAGTGAGTTCTTGTGAATGATTTAACACAAAATGGCATTAGGCAATATTGTGGGGGAATGACCCCTATTTATAGAAAAACTTGTAGCTTTGTCACATTGACATGTGTCATGTTATGATTGGTTCTTGATGTTGACACGTGCTGCGCTCTGATTGGCTTCTAATCTTGACACGTGTCGAGTAGTGATTGGCCTCCTGGTCGGAGGGGAACTCTTCTGGGTCCTTGACAGTATAGCGTTGGCCGGTGCTCGGTAGTTTCGGGATTGGTCAAGTATGGTACAAACAAAGTACTTTGATCCTATTAGACGGGGAAGGTGAAGAAACTAGGACAGAAGGGTAGAGTTCAAGAGAGCAAAATGCGTTTAGGAATGTGAAATATAGGAACCTTGACGGGAAAATCTATGGAAGTAGTAGAAGTTATGGTGAGGAGAAGGATAAATATTATGTGCCTACAAGAAACTAAGTGGGTTGGTAGTAAGGCAAAGGATCTAGAAAACTCAGGGTTTAAACTATGGTATTCGGGCACAAATAGAACGAGAAACGGTGTTGGCATTATCGTGGACAAGACCTTGACACAAGATGTTGTAGATGTCAAGAGGGTAGGAGATAGAATCATGGCAATCAAGATTGTAATAGGACAAGAACTTATCAATGTGATTAGTGCGTACGCACCTCAAGTAGGGTTGGATACGAGTTTGAAGGAGAAATTTTGGGAAGACCTTGGAGACTTGGTGCAAGGAATTGCTCAGACGGAGAAGTTATTTATATGAGGAGATTTAAATGGACACGTGGGCAGGGAGACAGGCAACTATGGAGGTTTTCATGGTGGCCATGGTTTTGGGGAGAAAAACGAGGATGGGGAAGCTATCTTGGATTTTGCAATGGCATATGATCTCTTCTTAGCCAACACCTTCTTTAAGAAGAGAGAAGAACATGTGATCACCTACAAGAGTGGGTCGTCAAAAACACAAATAGATTTTCTTCTAATGAGGAAAGGGGATCGTATAACTTGTAAGGATTGCAAAGTTATACCAGGAGAGAGCGTGGCTAATCAACATCGCTTGTTGGTGATGGATGTACATATCAAAAGAGTGAGAAAAAAGAACAAGACTTGGAAGTGCCCAAGGACTAGATGGTGGAATCTAAAAGAAGAAAAACAAGCCATTTTCAAAGAGAAAGTAATCACCCAGTGTGTGTGGGATAGAGAGGGGGAAGCTAACCAAATGTGGGATTCCATGGCTAGTTGTATCCAAAAAGTAGCAAAAGAGGTATTAGGAGAGTCCAAGGGCTTTGCCCCACACCAAAAGGAATCTTGGTGGTGGAATGAGGAGGTACAAGCAAAGGTGAAGGCTAAGAAGGAATGTTGTAAAGCCTTATACAAGGATATGACCGATGAAAATGGTGAAAGGTATAGAAAAGCGAAGCAAGAGGCGAAGAAAGCTGTGAGAGAAGCTAAGTTAGCGGCTTATGACGATATGTATAAGCGACTAGATACCAAAGAAGGAGAGTTGGATATCTATAAACTAGCTAGAGCAAGGGACAAGAAGACAAGGGACCTAAACCAAGTGAGGTGCATCAAGGATGAGGATGAAAAGGTTCTTGCTACAGAGAACGCGGTTAAAGACATATGGAAAGGTTATTTTCATAATCTTTTCAATGAAGGACATGAAATGAGTGCTTCTTTAGGGGAGTTGAGTAACTCAGAAGAGTGTAGAAACTACTCTTTTTATCGTAGAATCCGGAAGGAAGAAGTGGGTGTAGCTTTGAAGAAGATGAAGCATAGAAAAGCAGTAGGCCCAGACGATATACCAATCGAAGTGTGGAAAGTTTTGGGAGAGACAGGTATAACATGGCTCACTAACCTTTTCAATAGGATTTTGAAAACGAAGAAGATGCCGAATGAGTGGCGAAAGAGCACTTTGGTGCCTATCTACAAGAATAAGGGCGATGTACAAAATTGCATGAACTATAGGGGTATTAAGCTAATGAGTCATACAATGAAGCTCTGGGAGAGAGTCATTGAGCATAGATTGAGGCAAGAGACACGGGTTTCGGACAACCAATTCGGGTTCATGCCAGGGCGCTCAACCATGGAGGCAATCTATCTCTTACGAAGATTGATGGAAAGATATAGAGATGGGAAAAAGGATTTACACATGGTCTTTATAGATTTGGAAAAAGCGTATGATAGGGTCCCAAGAGACATTCTTTGGAGGATTTTAGAGAAGAAATGAATACGAGTAGCATATATCCAAGCTATACAGGATATGTATGAAGGAGCAAAGACTGCCGTAAGAACTCATGAAGGACAAACCGAAAGCTTTCCCATAACTGTAGGATTACATCAAGGCTCATCCTTAAGTCCTTACCTTTTTGCGTTGGTAATGGATGAGTTAACAAGACATATTCAAGGTGATATTCCTTGGTGTATGCTTTTCACAGACGATATAGTGTTGATAGATGAAACTCAGGAAGGGGTAAATGCAAAGCTTAACCTTTGGAGAGAAGTGTTGGAATCTAAAGGTCTTTGCCTAAGCCGATCAAAGACAGAATATATGGAGTGCAAGTTCAGTGCAAATGGAGGCCAAAACGAGTTAGGGGTGAGGATCGGAGATCAAGAAATACCAAAGAGCGACCGTTTTCGTTACCTAGGATCTATCTTGCAAAAGAACGGAGAATTAGATGGAGATCTCAACCACAGAATACAAGCTGGATGGATGAAGTGGAAGAGTGCATCCGGCGTGTTGTGTGACCGCCGTATGCCACTGAAGCTCAAGGGAAAATTTTATAGGACTGCAATAAGGCCGGCGATGCTGTATGACACAGAATGTTGGGCGGTGAAGCATCAACACGTACACAAAATGGGTGTAGCGGAGATGAGGATGCTTCGTTGGATGTGTGGGCACACGAGAAAGGATAAGATTAGGAATGAGGATATCCGGGGTAAAGTAGGAGTAGCCGAAATTGAAGGAAAGATGAGAGAAAATCGGTTATGGTGGTTTGGACATGTGCAAAGAAGGCCTACTGACGCTCCGATTAGAAGATGCGACTATGGGACAGAGGTTCAGGGCCGAAGGGGCAGAGGAAGACCTAGGAAAACTTTGGAAGAGACCCTAAGAAAAGACTTAGAGTACTTGGATCTAACGGAGGACATGACACAGGACAGAACACAATGGCGTTCTAAGATTCATATAGCCGATCCCACTCAGTGACTTGGATTTTCCAAGTCTCCAACCGAGAAGTTTTCCTCACTCGGGAAATTAAGGGAACACTACCTCAACCTATATGCTCTATTCATAAAGCTTCAACATACAAGCTTCAACAAAAGAAAATTCAAAGAACTTAGCGAAGAAGACTTTGGTGTATTTAACACAATACGTTGAAATGAAGGAAAGCTTATTTATTGATATCCATGATAAGTTACAAATATGTACATATACTGGAGTCAAATTAAACAAACAAGAGGGAGCCTTCACAAAGGTTGCTTAAGAGAAGTCTCAGCAGTCGGTAGAGCCCCAGAAAGAGAAGGCACCGGAGGGGGATCATTCGGAGCCTCAGTACTGGACAAAACCCTAGAAGGAGGAGGCATCAGAGGTTGATCATTTGGAGCTTCATTACGCGGTACAGCCCCAGAAGATGAAGGCAATAAATGCCTTTGGAACAAACCCACAAATCTCTGATGATCAAGTAAAACCTGACCATCAGATTCCTTCATCTGGTCAAGCTTCCTCTTCATGTTTGTAGCATAGTCATGTGCGAGCCGGTGCAACTGTTTATTCTCATGCTTGAGCCCTCTAATCTCCTGTTTGAGACTCATCACTTCAGCCGCCAATGATTCAACTTGGCGGGTTCGAGCAAATAGGCGTTGGGCCATATTAGACACAGAACCTGCACATTGAACACTGAGAGCCAGAGAATCCTTAACAGCCAACTCATCAGACCGTTTGGAAAGTAGTCTGTTATCTTTGGGAGTGAGAAGGTTCCTGGCCACTACCGCAGCGGTCATATCATTCTTCATCACGGAATCCCCAACGGTAAGAGGACCAGTAGGGGAGACGAAGGATGGGCGCCATATGTTGTCTGGAGAAGGCGGGGCTGCCTCTTCAACAAGGTTCAAGTCAAAACGACGGTCGGAGGGGCCAGACATTTTCAAAGGTGTTGAAGAGAGAAGAGGTCGGACAAATCAAGATCTTAGAAGTGCAAGAATGGAGCTTCTACTGGTGGATATTCAAGTGTGCTTTGGAACTTAATGTCAGCCCCTATAAAAATCTGCACTCGACGAAGCTTCAGAAATCGAAGAGGCGCCTGCTTAGAAATCGAAGAGGCGTTTGCTTTCTCAAAAGCTGGGCTGCTCAGAGACCACGAGGGTCGATCTCAGAAATCGAAGAAGCGTTTGCTTTCTCAAAAGCTGGGCTGCTCAAAGACCACGAAGGCCGATCTCAGAAATCGAAGAGGCTTGCTTTCTCAAAAGCTGGGCTGCTCAGAGACCACGAGGGCCGATCTCAGAAATCGAAGAGGCACCTACTTTCCCAGCCTTGTCAGCACCTGTCACACGCACACTCAGCTTTGCGGAAATTATGGGCATTCTGTCGAAGATTTCTGACGAAGTAGAAAGCACATGAATCGCACTGTTCAATCACCCACTTCCCACACGCAACAGTAGCTCATGGGTACCACAGATAACTTTGCCAAAGTTCTCTGACAAAGTTGAGACACGTGAAGCTTGCAGCTCCCACTACATCGCTCTAACCAAGAAGGGTAAAAGAATTGCAAAGAAACAACACTAACAAAGTTTAAACACATAAATTTTGAAGGTCTAGCTACCATATTATTACCCACAAGGGTAAAGGAACAGTACCACTGCTGGATAATTGGAAAGTCCCGGTGTGTCAACCTCTGTGCTTCGTGGCAAGGTAGACTAGCAAACATGCCCAACCTGTACTCACATTCGAGAAAACACTCCCAACAAGATTGCTTGCTCCAAAATCGAAGAGGCACCGCCCTCCGAATCTCGAGAGCCAGACTCCCAACATGATTACTTTCTAAAAAATCGAAGAGAGGGTAAAGGAACAATACCACTGTTGGATAATTGGAAAGTCCCTGTGTGTCAACCTCTGTGCTTCGTGGCAAGGTAGACTAGCAAACATGCCCAACCTTTACTCACATTCGAGAAAACACTCCCAACAAGATTGCTTGCTCCAAAATCGAAGAGGCACCGCCCTCCGAATCTCGAGAGCCAGACTCCCAACATGATTACTTTCTCAAAAATCGAAGAGAAGGTAAAGGAACAGTACCACTGCTGGATAATTGGAAAGTCCCTGTGTGTCAACCTCTGCTTCGTGGCAAGGTAAACTAGCAAACACGCCCAACCTTTACTCACATTCGAGAAAACACCCCCAACAAGATTGCTTGCTCCAAAATCGAAGAGGCACCGCCCTCCGAATCTCGAGAGCCAGACTCCCAACATGATTACTTTCTAAAAAATCGAAGAGACACCGCTCTCCGAATCTCGAGAGCCAGACCCCCAGCAGGATTGCTTTCTTAAAAATCGAAGAGGCATCGTTCTCCGAATCTCGAGAGCCAGATCCCCGACAGGATTGCTTGTTCGAAAATCGAAGAGGCACCACTTTCCCAACTTCAAGAGCTGGATCTCCTTGGATAAAGCTTGTCTGTAATCTTCACACGCAACATCAGCTTTCCAGATACCACAGACCACTTTTTCAAAGTGCTCTGACAGAGTTAAAACATGTGAAGCTAGCAGCTCCCACTACCGTGCTATAACCAAGCAGGGTATAGGAATAACATTATTACTTGATGTTAGGGAGACTCCTATATATGTCGACCTCCATCCCTAACGGACAGGCAGACCTGCAAAAATGCTCAACCCTTTCTCTTATCTGAGAGGGCACTCCCAACGAAGCCTTTCGAAATATTCAGCTTTCTTTCCCCCCGATAATACCTCTGTAAACAAGCTATACTAGAGCAAGAATATCTCATATCATCAGGGTTAAAAGCAAGAGTATCCCATATCATGCTTTTTCCCTGTCTTTTCCTTTGGCCTTGTTCTTACCTGCAAGACAAGGAGAAAGAGAGCAATCAGTCAGCACTTAGAATCAAGCTTCCAGCCAGGAACTGACTGCCTGGAACCCCTTACCTGATTACTTACCTGGCATTGCTCTCGAGTACTCATCTTCAACATCTTATGCTTCCAAGGAAGATACCGCATCTGCCTGAGGAACAAATAGGGCAAGTGAGAAGGATACAAGGAAGCATGTGGAGACAAGCGTAACAGCACACGTGCCGATACATCCACTACTCTGTCAAAAGCAAAAGTATCCCATATCAGCAGGGTCGAACGTACTCTAGATTTGATGGACTTGTTTTGACGCTCAAATTCTTCAGTCGGCCTTATACTCTGGAGGAAACCAGAAAACCCTCCAGCCCAGTTCAAGAATAAGCCTGTGGAAAGTTACTTCTTCAAAAGCAAAAGTATCCCATATCATCTCTCCTCATTTTTCTTCTCTTTATCCTTCATGCTGCCTGCAAAATAGGGAGAATGTGAACAATCAGCCGGAGCTCTGATTGCTTACCTTGTCTGTCACCTCTTTCAGCAGATCCCCTAGCTCGGCGACTTGGGGGACTCCTACTACATGGTTTGTATCGCGCTTGACCAAGCATGAAACTACAAGTATGCTTCAAGTGAAATTGATACATTACCTTGTGCATCTCCACCAGTTACAGATACCACCCCTGGATGGAGGAAGAGTACTTCCAGAGAAGATGCCACATCTACCTATGAGACAGATAAGGCAAGTCAAGACGATACCACACTCCGGTACTTACAAGTTTCGTGGCTACGAGATCATTCTCCCACAATATTTCCTAATGTCATTTGTACTAAATCATTCACTTGTACTCACTAAAGGAGAGCTTGAACCTATGTACTTGTGTAAACCCTTCACAATTAATGAGAACTCCTCTATTCCGTGGACGTAGCCAATCTGGGTGAACCACGTACATCTTGTGTTTGCTTTTGTGTAAACCCTTCACAATTAATGAGAACTCCTCTATTCCGTGGACGTAGCCAATCTGGGTGAACCACGTACATCTTGTGTTTGCTTTCCTATCTCTATCCATTTATATACTTATCCACACTAATGACCGGAGCAATCTAGCGAAGATCACAAAAAGTGACCGTTTTCGCTACCTAGGATCTATCTTGCAAGAGAACGGAGAATTAGATGGAGATCTCAACCATAGAATACAAGCTGGATGGATGAAGTGTAAGAGTGCATCCGGCGTGTTGTGTGACCGTCGTAGGCCACTGAAGCTCAAGGGAAAATTTTATAGGACGGCAATAAGGCCAGCGATGTTGTATGGCACAGAATGTTGGACAGTGAAGCATCAACGTACACAACATGGGTGTAGCGGAGATGAGGATGCTTCGTAGGATGTATGGGCACACGAGAAAGGATAAGATTGGGAATGAGGTTATCCGAGGTAAAGTAGGAGTAGCCAAAATTGAAGGAAATATGAGAGAAAATCGGTTCCGGTGGTTTGGACATGTGCAAAGAAGGCCTACTGACGCTCCGGTTCGAAAATGTGACTACGGGACAGAGGTTCAGGGCCGAAGGGGTAGAGGAAGACCTAGGAAAACTTTGGAAGAGACCCTAAGAAAAGACTTGAGTACTTGGATCTAACGGAGGACATGACACAAAACCGAGCGCAATGGCGTTCTAGGATTCATATAGCCGACCCCACTTAGTGGGAAAAGGCTTTGTTGTTGTTGTTGTTGTTGTATATATGTTCAGAACAAAAGGGAGCCTAGATTCATGTGCAGAAGGTATACCTCTCTGTTACTGTTCATGACAAAAGCGCCAATACCCACTCTGTGCGAAGCATTTGCAGGGAGTCTATCATCAGTTTCGAGAATCCAACGTACAAGCATAAAGTAATCTGATTCAGCATGGTGGTACCTAAATCCTTCCTGCACAAGTAACAAAAGAAGCCCGAGTGTTGTCGGACATCAGAGAACAAAACAGCTATACTTAAGCATGCAGCCAGCCCGCCCGAGTGTTGGTGCCGGATTGTGCGATTATAAAAACAATTAGACTACTAGACAAGTTACATTCCTAACAGCTTCAAATAAATAATCAAGAATATCCTTGAGGTAATTCAGAAGAGCTAGGCCAGTAGAATCTCTTGTACCTTAACTGCGGCATCAACAAGATTTGACCGTTCGATAGGCAATTTGATCCAAACGCCCTTCTTCCCCTACAAAAAACAAAGTAAACAACCTTCACATCGTCAGCATCAAGTGACACACAAGACATTTAACGAGATTGAAGAAGGGCAGGGCCTTATTTATGTTTTCATAAAAGTATAAATTTATAAAATTTAGTTAATAACAAGGAAATTTAACTAAAACTGGTGTTTGTTTGAAATTAATGAGGAGTTTTTGGGTTCAAAACAGCATGTTTACTTATTAAATTTTCAATTTTTACAAATTTCTTTTCATAAGAGTATAAATTTATAAAATTTGGCTAAATGATCAAGAAGTTTAATTAGAAGCAATGTTTTTTGTTGTTTAAAATTAACAAAATGTCCTGAGTTCAAAATGCTGTGTGCATGTTTATTCTTTTCAATTTTCACAAATTATATTTGGTTGTTAATTTCTTTTTAAATACTAGCTAGTAGCTATGTGGATAGCGGTTTTTAAACATTCATTCCAATTTAAGTCTAACATTCAACAAAGAGTAATGTGGAGACTAAATTTGTAAATCATATGACATGTCATCAAAAGGTTTAAAAGTTCAAATAAAAGAAGGACAAAACTCATCATCTATCTACTTGTAAGCCCCGAGTTTTTTTGGTTTCCTTCTCTCGATATAAAATAAATTAGTTTTTCCGTGTTTCTAAATTATTTTGAATTTGAAGTGTTTTTTTAAGTATAATTTTATCGAAATCTTATGTATGAAAACAAATAATTTTCTTATATAAAGTTAGGCCACATTTTTTTACATCGTCGCCCGGGCTTGAAAAATCTTAGGACCAGCCTGAAGAAAAGGAAAGCTGTTGCAGTCATATTTAGAATAGGAATGTGATTGTATAAATCCTAGAGAATCTGGGAATGTATCTTATATTCTTATTAGGAATAGATTACCTATTAAATGTTGTAATCCTAAAGGGAAATGTTTTTATCTATCCTACTACTATAAATAAAGGCACAATAGGGTGAATCAAACACACCTCACAATTAAATCAATCTCTCTTCTCTCTAACCATAGCCGGCCCCCTCTCTCTCTCTAAACCCTAGATCATTCAATCAAATAGGCCTACAACACGTTATCAGCACACTCTTGTCAGAAGCTGAGGAATTGACGCATCGTAGGAGGAGGCTATCGTCCACCAAATTCAAAGGTTTATTTGTTTTCTGCTAATCAGGTACGCTTAAAATAAAAGAAGATATTTGAAACGTCCACGAAGCATAAAAACATTCCCCATGATGCATGAACCCCTTTATGTTTATATTTTCCTTACGATATATATATATATATATATATATATATATATTGTATATGTTCATATATTTGTCAATATATATATATATATATATATATATTTGTTTCATGCATCGCACAATTAAATTGTTATGTGAAATATATGAGTCAAATTATATAAAATAAATTAGAAGCAAATTTGGGTTTCCTAAACCCTAAGGGAAATTGGACATAGTATGGCTCCACCATTGTGGCACAATATCGGCAGCAGCCCTCTGGGCTTTGCTGCACCTATTTGGACCCTTAGGTCTTCAGCCTGATTGACTGGCATGGGCCTAAAGCCCCAGTTCTACCTCTAAGAAGGCTCGCAGCTTTCCTGGATCCATACCAAACTCACGGCAAGCTTTGCTTGATGGGTCCTTGTCCCACTTGATTGGGCTTAGTTTTTCTTGTGGCTCGCAACATAGGAAGCCAACCTATGCCGCTGGGCTCCCATACGAACCCACACACCAGCCCACGGGGCTGGGCTTTATCCTGCAACTTAGGCTGCTCTTAATTTCCCTCACCCAGGCCCTTAGCCTACAGTCCACCCCCGAGGCCTTAGGGCCTTGCCTACTCACGACACCCAGCCCGTCTTTGGGCTATGCTATTTTTTTCGACCCAATAATATTATTTTAATGTTATTTAGCTTCTACAATCGACCCTGTATGGCCCAATTTATTGAATTAATTAAAAGTAATTTGCAATCCATTAATCTGATAATGAATCCAAAATTCTTGACCTAAATATCACTTTTAGACATTAACGATTCAATAATTTATTTTTATACTTTGAACCTTGACATACTTTCGTAGTAACGAAACTCTCACACTTGAGTTCCAAAGAACCTCAAATCCACTATATTTAAATTAGTATATTGCATTATGTGTTTCTTGCAGGAACCTCTCATTATGAACTAATTGTTTATAAAACTAAATTGAACCTGTAGTTTCAAATTTAATGCATTTGAAACCCGAAGTTTTCATTCAAAACATACCACATGAAACCTGTAGTTTTCATGCATAAATTAAACCAATACATGTCTATAAAACCTGTATATTCTACGATTTATGTCTATGGCTTACCATATGACTACTCACGTTTTTCCCTCTGTTTTAAGGACATGTTGAACTTAAACAAGCTCGATTTCTCCGCTCTATAAGTCTCTGGAAGAAACTATCTGAAGTGGGTTCAAGACGTGAAGCTTCATCTAACTGCAAAGGGCATTGAGCCACCATCGAGACACCTATCGCTAAAAAACCTGTTGACGAAGTTCAAAAGGCTATTGCAATGATCTTCGTTCGAAGACACATCCATGATGCACTTCAGATTGAGTATCTCGCCGAGGAGGACCCACGTACCCTCTGGCTTGCTCTGGCCGACCGTTTTGATCACCAGAAAGACATATACTTGTCTGATGCAAGGCATGACTGGCAACATTTTCGCTTCCAGGACTTTAAGTCCATGAATAAATACAACTCTGAAGTTTGTAGAATTCGTTCACTGTTGAAATTCTACAAAATGGAACTAACTGAATTAGATCTCCTGGAGAAGACCTATTCAACCTTCCATGCCACTAATATTGTCATGCAGCAACAATACAGGGCACAGAAATTCACCAGGTTTTCGGATTTGATCTCTATTTTACTTCTAACTGAAAAGCAGAACCAACTTTTGATGAAGAATCATCAATCGCGACCAACTGGCTCGAACGCCGTGCCTAAAGCGCACGCGACCTATTCTAGCAGCCATAAACGACGAATGAATCGTTGTGGCTATGGCAATGGGCGACAAGCCCAACCATGGTCCCAAGGTCAACAGAGTGCCGCACCTAAGGGGAAAAATGTGACCCAGCAGCGTCCACCACTAGCCCCTAAGGCCCTAAACTTCAAGAACAAGGGTAAAGCTCTCGTTCAACGCGTTTCTACTAAATTGGACATATGTTATCGCTGTGAATCAAGGGATCATTCGTCACGCGTATGCCGAGTTTCCCCTAAGGCTATTGCTAAGTATCATTTCCGTCGTGAGTCTAACTTTGCACATGTGGATCATCCGGAAGATGCAACTACATTAATGGAGATATTAGATTTTCAGGAGGCATCAGCTCATATGGATGAATAAATTAGATATGTTTTTAGGGTGTTCACCCCTAGTGGCCGGCCCTACCCCCTATTTTTCTAGGTTTATGGTTCTCGAATTCCTTAATTGAATGAATGAACTTATATTTATACATGTGACCAATTCAATCAATTTATTTCTAGGTATATCTAATGGGGAAATTAGTTGTCTGTCAGATAATGCAACCATGCACACCATCTTGCATGAACGACACTATTTTACTAACTTAATACCCAAGAAAGCTCATTTGATAACTCTCTCAAGCTCATCCAACCTGATTGAAGGATACGGAAAGACACATATCATGTTGTCTAATGGTACAATCTTGACCATTAAGGAGGCACTCTATTCTCCACGTTCCGGAAAAAAGTTGCTGAGTTTTAGAGATATTCGAGATAATCAATATCATATTGAAACCACTGAAGATAATGGTTCTGAATTTCTTTGTATCACTTCATACGAATATGGCCAGAAGTGTATTCACGAGAAGTTGGAATATCTGCCGAGTGAATTGTACATCACAACCATTCGCGGCATAGAAGCCCACAGTGTGGCTGACCCTATGCCTAAGTTCAAGGACACTTTGTTGCTTTGGCATGACCGTTTGGGACATCCTAGAAGTGACAAGATGCGACGTATCGTCAAATCTTCACACGGGCATACGTTACATCCCTATGTTGGATTCCCACCATGCAAAGCGTGTTCTCTAGGGAAGTTAAATACTCAACCCTTCCATACAAAGATTATTCACGACCCCCCTAAATTTAGAGGATTCAAGGGGACATTTGTGGGCCTATCTAACCAACCTACAGACCATTTAGATACTTTATGGTGTTGGTTCATGCATCGACAAGATGGTCACATGTTTGCCTATTGTCCACACGCAACGCCGCGTTTGCTAAACTCCTAGCTCAAATAATTAAGCTAAGGGCTCACCACCCTGATTATCTGATTAAGTCGATTCAATTGGATAACACTAGATAGTTTACATTACAGACTTTTGACGATTATTGCATGTTAGTAGGAATTGATGTGGAACATCTTATACCTCATGTTCACACCTAAAACGGCCTGGCAGAAGCTTTCATAAAGCGCCTTCAATTGATAGCTTAAACTTTGGTTATGAGAACCAAACTGCCGGTATCTGCCTAAGGCTATGCAATATTGCACACAACTATATTGGTCTGCCTGAGGCCCACCGCTACTCAACCACATTCACTGTTACAGTAGGTCACTGAATATGAACCTGACGTCTTGCATTTACGGGTGTTTCAGTGCGCCATTTATGTGCCAATAGCGCCGCCACTACATACCAAAATGGGTCCTTAGAGAAAAATCAGAATCTATAATGGTTATGATTCACCATCAATTGTTCGCTACTTAGAACCCTTGATAAGAGATCTCTTTATCGCATGTTTTATGGATTGTCACTTTGATGAGACAGTTTTCCGGTCGTTACGGGGAGATAAGCATGCTAACGTTCCCGTAGAACGTCGCGAATTGTTGTGGTATGCTCCCACTATATCTCATTAGATCCCCGCACTGCCTAGTCTGAAACCGAGGTGCATCGAATTATAGATCTTCAGAGCATTGTTCAAAGCATTCTGGATGCTTTTAATGATCTAGCAAATGTGACAAGATCACATATACCTGCTGCAAACACACCTGCAAGGATAGATGTAGCCCGCGTACGTCAATAACCTGTCTAGGAAGGCCAAACCGTCCCCGAATATAGGAAAGCTGCACCTTCCACGCGGCAAGGTACATTGACGGCTAGCCAATCACCTACTCCGACCTTGAAGCGTGGTAGACTCCTTGGTTCAAAAGATTCACAACTCTGGAAAATGACCCTAGTTTAAATCTGACCATTGTGATGATCGTCGACGATGCATTCGCGTACTCAGTAGCTACTGACATCATGCTTAGCGATGACATTGAACCACGTTCCATCTATGAATGTCGACATAGAACCAATTGATCAAACTGGAAACAAGCAATCCAGGTCGAACTCGATTCGCTCGCAAAACGTAAAATGTTTAGACCTATCGTTCCTACACCACCACACATGAAACTAGTTGGCTATAAGTGGGTTTTCGTGAGAAAGCATAATGAGAAGAATGAAATAGTGCGATACAAAGCACGTATCGTAGCGCAAGGCTTCTCTCAGCACCCTGAGATTGATTACGAGGAGACGTATTCCCTCGTAATGGACGTTATAACGTTCCGCTACCTAATCAGTTTGGTAGTTTCCGAAAAACTGAATATGCAGCTTATGGACGTGGTAACCACGTATCTCTATGGGAATCTAGATACGGAAATTTACATGAAAGTTCCAGAATGACTTCCATTGACTGGTTCAAATAGTTCTAAACCACGAAACACTCTCTCAATTAGGTTAAGGAGGTCATTATACGGATTGAAATAATCCGGGAGGATGTGGTATAACCGTCTGAGTGAATATTTAACAAGTCAGGGTTATGTGCCTATGCGTGTTCATAAAGAAGTCACATTCCGGATTTGCAATTATTGCAGTTTATGTCGATGACATAAACCTCAATGGGACTCCCGCAGAGCTTGAGGAAATTACTGCACACTTGAAATTGGAATTTGAGATGAAAAATCTTGCGAAAACTCGATACTATCTCGGCCTGGAGATCGAGCATTGTTCGGATGGAATCCTAATACATCAATCAAACTACACCCAAAATGTGTTGCGTCATTTTAATAAGGATAAAGCAAAACCTTCAAGTACACCCATGGTCGTTCAGACTCTAGATGCTAAACGAGATCTCTTCCGTCCAAAGGAGGATGATGAAGAGATTTTGGAACCTGAAGTTCCTTACCTAAGTGCAATTGGGGCTTTATTGTACTTGGCTCAGTGCACTAGACCCGACATCTCATTCGTTGTGAATCTTTTGGCAGGATACAGCGATGCGCCCACACGCAAACACTAGAATGGTGTTAAAAACATTTTCTGCTACCTCAAGGGTACTACGGATTTAGGCTTGTTCTATACCAGCGAATCTCCGAGTGTTGTCGCCCCCTATGGTCCTCGGATTGATTCTCACCTTCTTGGTTACGCAGATGTTGGATATCTGTCTGACCCACATATAGCACGTTCTCAAACGGGTTATGTCTTTACCCTTGGAGACACTGTTATATCTTGGAGGTTTACCAAGTAAACGCTAGTTGCGACTTCGTCTAACCATGCTGAGATTCTCGCCCTGCATGAAGCATCGCGCGAATGCTTCTGGTAGAGAAAAGTTATGGGACATATTCGAATCACTAGTGGTCTTACATTAGTCATTGACCTTCCTACGACGATCTTTAAAGACAATGCGGCATGTATCGAGCACTTAAAGAAAGGATACATCAAGGGAGACAACACCAAGTACATAGCGCCGAAGTTCTTTTACTCACACCAGCAGCAGAAGCAGCAACATCAGAACATTGAAGTCAAGCAAATGCATTCCCAGGACAACCTAGCCGATCTCTTCACCAAGTCATTGCCTAAATCTTCATTTCAGAAGCTCGTCTAAGGAATCGGTATGCGTAAATTATCTAAGTTGAATTGCATGTAGTTCTCTTATTTAGAAGTTATGTCTATCTAGAAGCATACTCATATGATCTTAATATACTTTTTTTTCCTACGATTAGGAGCATTTTTCCCATTGAGTTTTACTACCTAACGAGGTTTTAATGAGGCACCCATCCTTAGATGATCATACTCCGTTGAGTTCACTACTTTCGTCTTGTTTGACGTTTGTTTTAGACATTATGCATACTTCTCACTTTTCTCCTTAGTCTACGGGTTTTCCCCATGCCTTGGGTTTTACCATAGCAAAGAGTTTTTGTGAGTTTTACTACAAATGCATACTTCACTTAAATTTGAGACTCACGATCACCCATTGTGCCGATAACTTCATCAACTATTCTAAATTATCTGCTGAAGATCTAATACAATGGTTTGTTGAGTATTTACACACTCAATAGGGAGTGTTGCAGTCATATTTAGAATATGAATGTGATTGTGTAAATCCTAAAGAATCTGGGAATGTATCTTATACTCTTATTATGAGTAGATTACCTATTAAATGTTGTAATCCTAAAGGAAAAGGTTTTTACCAATCCTACTACTATAAATAAATGCACAATGAGGTGAATCAAACACATCTCACAATTAAATCAATCTCTCTTCTCTCTAACCATAGCCGCCCCCTCTCTCTCTAAACCCTAGATCGTTCAATTAAATAGGCATACAACAAAAGCAACGAATACATACCTTTTCCCTCCATTGCGATATGGAAGCTTGAAGCAAAGAAGCGAAAACCGCATAATCCATAGGTTTGGTCACGTCCACAACAACTCCTCCATATAAATCCTCAACTGCGGTGAGCAACTTAACCTGTTCGACTTCATTTTCAGGCACGACTTGTTGTGCAAGGGAGGATGAATTCGTTGAAACTTGCACGGCTTGAATCAAGTGCGGAACTTTATCTTTTGAGTCTGAAGAAATAAGCGAAAATCACACATCAACATTTATTTCAACCAAACCATTACAATTCCTTAGAAATAAAACTCATGCATTTCAATTGCTAGAAGACAGAGGATGACGAATAAGTAGTCGCTCCACTATTTGACATTTCCATGTGCCTACGTGTTAATGATTTTTTTTAATTATTATTAGTATTTTTATCACAAATAATTTTTGAAATTGAGAATCGATGGGTGTCGCAAATCAATACAATTCTTCCGTAACAATTCAGTAAAACTTTTAATGAAAGTACCACGTTGAATTGTGGCCCTCATTTTCGAGGCTACATTGATCGATATTCAATTTCATGGACCATCTTGATGGAGGGTCAATTTGATATATCATTTGGCATGAAACCCTTACTATTATTAAGGGAGGGGAAATATCCGAAACTATTACAGTAACGGTAGGAGTAGTTTCAAACCCAGACGAATGGATAAATTTTTAGTTGTGAGGGGAAAACATATGGTACACTACCTGTTTTTATGCAAGTGGTGGAAAATTTTAATTTTTAAGTTATTAACCTTTTAACATATATAACCTACCATCTACATAGGAACACGTGATGTACCACCTCGTGTAACGGTCACACTGAAAAATCTCTCAGACGTATGAGTAGAATTCCAATACCCTATCTACTAAAATATTGGACCACTATGTTTACATAATTTAATATTGCTCGAATAAAAGAATATAAAAATAAACTTGAAGCCCACCTTTGTGAAAGCCAGGCAAGGATGGTGAGGAAGGTGAAAGAGTTCCAAAGCAAGGCCTCTTTGTTAAAGAATGATGATAGGCAACAACAGAAGACGCAGAAGAACATTTGTCTGTAGAAGAAAGATATGGCAAAAGCTTGGTGGTGGCTCTCAACATCTGCATCAACATATATATACGTACTTAAGAATCAAAACGCGTGTCAGTTGGAGAAAGTTGATTCGTCTGCTCTCACCTGTTAATGGAAGCAAAGGATTTTATGCTTTTTCTGCTTTGGCTGCGAAGAAGCAAGGATTTAAATATCGATATTATCGACGAAATATCGCCGATAATATCGTTATTTTCATATAACGATATTTTCAACGTTTACAGTTAAGTATCGTAATAATATCGCGATAATATCGCTAATATCGATAATATCGCGATATTAGCGATATTATCGCGATATTAGCCATAATATCGCCGAGGATCCTCCGTCGTCGTCGCAACGGCAGCCGAAAATGAGCAATCCACGCTCAGACCCTGAAAATGAGCAATCCCTTTCTTCGGATCCCAAAACCCGCTCGGATTTGATGGGGGGGGAGAACCGGAGAAGGATCGAGAGACTGAGGGAGAAGAAGAAGGATGGAGAGACTGAGGGAGAATGATGGACGGAGAGACTGAGGGAGAAGGATCGAGATCGAGGCTGAGGGAGAAGGATAGACGGACGGAGAGACTGAGGGAGAGAAGGATCGAGATCGAGGCTGAGGGAGAAGGATGGACGGACGACGGAGAGACTGAGGGAGAGAAGGAGAGACTGCGTGTGTGGTGTGTGCGTGTGTGGTGTCTGCGTGTGTGGTCTGTGCGTGTGTTGCAGAGAAGAAGAGACTGAGGGAGAGAAGCAGAGAGAGGGAGAGCCTGGAAAGTGGAGAGAAAGAGAGGACTGAGAGAGAAGATAGATGTGAAGGATGGGGAATCGGGATGGAGGGGAGGTCACACCACACACGTGGTGCTGAAATGGGGAAGCATGCTGCACCTTTTCAAAGTTTCAATTTCAACCACCCACCCAACCATGATTTTTACTTTTAATTTTAAAAAGTTAAATATAACAATTCAAAATATCTTAAGTTATATGACTTAATGTATTTTTAAATTTTAGATTGGTTGGATATTCTTTTTACATTTTATCATTCGATTTATTTGTGGGCTAACGAGGGAAACCAAACTAGCACATATGAACAAAAACTCGTCATCGTAGAGCTTTGGCTTCTATTCAAATTAGTAACATGAAAGGAAAACCAATCATACAATTTAGTCTAAATGGTGGAAGTGACGTTTCTACGTCAGTCTTATATTTACTACATCATCAATGTAATTAAAAACCTATAATTACCTAAGTAGAACCGTTCATCTCATTTTGGCGTCTTCGATTACCAAAACATAATCATGTACTATGCCTATATGATTTTGTATTAACACGTTGGATAAAAATATCACTCAAAATTTTGATATGGCTTTCAAAATTGACCAAACAGTTTTCTTTTTTCTCGAAACTAGATGATGTAAAATGTGATTAACCAAATTATTATTATTTTAAAAAAAATAAAGAAAAATTAGTATCCGATCCCTAGTTTCTAATGTTCATTTACTAAGATCTTATCAGTTTTTATATTTTGATCAAAGTCTCTAGCATTAATGAATTACATGTAAGTTACATAACTTTCATAACAAAAATTAGTAATTTATTTAGAGTTTTAATACTCACATCCTTATTAAACTCCTAATTAATTTTCAATTCAAACATTTCAAATATATAAAAAATAAAATAAGAATAAGTTTGTACCCATTAATTTTTATAAAAAAAAATTGATATGTACCCGTTATAAGAATAAGTCACTCATGTATCTTACCATGCAATATATAAAGTGTAAAATATTGTACTAATTCATTATATATAAATGATTATGGTGTGTTTAAACTTCTTTCATTAATTACTACATATTTTCTACACTCACAATGTTTGTCAGCTCGCTATATAATCAACTTGATAATGTTAAATCCATCATGCAATGCATTTCCTTCCAATTTTTTGTGATAAACTAATAGATAATTGATTAAATAAACATCCTGCAAAGTTTCAATAAAAATTTCCAAGTTTTTCTTACAATTTCCGTGGTTTCCATGTAATTTTTATCGATATCGATATTTTATCGATATTTCCGTCGATATTTCCGTGTTTTCGGACTACCGATATTTCCGATATTACCGATATTTAATACCTTGCGAAGAAGAAATGATGAATTTTCTTGGTTCCTTCTGTGCTGCTTCTGCTGGTTTTTGGGACTTTGAAGTTTGAACGTTTGGTCTTTTGCAGTTTTTGGCACGGTATTTGGTAAACGTGTCAACTTCCAAGAGAGTAATATAATGGTATTAAGTCAGATTAGTAACACACGGCAAAGGTGCTGCATCTGCACATTGTTTTCTTGAAACTTGCTTGAATATGTTGTAAAAATACAATTGGTGAAACAGTTGGCATTCAATGTAAAATCTTTAATTAATTAGTATAAAATAAAACAATAATCTACATTAAGGATGTCGTCAATTTGTATTTTAGAGAATTTTAATGAATTTTTTTAAGTAACAGATTTCAAGGAATATATGTTAGGCTTATAACTCATAATTAACCCCATGGAATATGCAGCACACAGGCCACTTAATATTATGCTTATAAAAACTTGGAGAATCACGTAATTTGTTCAAACAAGAAAGAAACTAAAGCCCATTAGAAATCGGGAAACAATTATATAGTTTTCAATCACTGAGTTTTAAGATATCGTGAAAAAATTTAAATACCACACAACTATTAAGAAGAAAACTAATGAGAAGTATCACAAATACTAAAAGCAACGGTAGAGAGCAAAATCTCATAATCTTTACTCTTTCAAGCCACAAATTAGCCTTCTTAAAATACATGTGGAGAGGGTACAAATTAAGACAAACATGATATCGTTGCTATTAAAACAAACGTTATTGAGAATAAAAACTGAATTAAATGCATGCCAATATCACATAGACAGAACTGATGCAAAAGAAAATTATATATGCCAATAGATATGAGAAACTGTCTAAACAAAATGTATTGGCATAGTGAAAGCAGCATAGCACCCAAAAAGAGACCATGAAGGAGAAATGTAAGAGGCAACGATATGGTTTATATATTTGCCATGCAAAATGTTATATCTATTAATGCAACTCAAAGAGAATAAGGTAATTAACGAGAATGATCTTACTTGTCAAAACTTCATCCTTTATATTCACCAAAGATTAGAACCTTTGCTCCCGGACTAATGAGAGGCCATAAGAAAAATATAGGTGATAGGCAACTTTGTCTACCAACATATGGAACAATATATAGATGATAGGCAAATGGCAGAAGTTGCAACCAAAATCTACTCTTAAGATTGTTGGAAATATACGGCAATTCGGATACTACTTCTCCTACAACAAATCACATAAAATTAATATTAGTATATCACAAATTTGATCACCACAATTTATTAAATAGAATAAACTAAATAAGATAAAATACTTATCTTTTGTAGGTAGAAAACGCTCTTTGTCGACCCTTTATTAGAATAAGATTTAGGTTGAGGCGTGTAATCATTGTCCTTAAGAGTAGATTTCGCATCTCGGAGACAATGTCTCGGTGTAGTAGGTTATGGCGCCTACCCTCCAGGATACAACAACTTATGATCCTCGCAAGTGTACACTCGCAATACTTAGATCGAGTGAATAATTCGATTCTTTCCTTTGGTATTGAAGTGAATAATGTAAAAGGACTCGGAAGCAAGACGAATCAAGGGAGGGGAGAAGAGATAAATTCTTTTTCATTCCTCTTCGCTTTGTAGGAAAGAAATTATATATATAATTGGATTAACATTGGTCATTTACTATGTATATAATGTTGAAGAATAATTGTCACATTAATAACCAAATAAATAGAAGAAAGGTTGTGAAACTGCCAACTTCCTATTTCTTCTGAAATTATGAGTAATAATGCCAACGTTATTGGCCAGAATTTTAATTCAATCAATCAATGGATTTGAAGGAAAATGAATTGCCACAATGACCATGATTTGTATTTTGAAATACCCTACAAAATTCCAACAATTCCACATGATAGTGTAATATGTGCCTTATCGAGATTATCTGATAATTTAGTGCTGAAAACTTCATTGTAAATTCATTAATCTTGCAACAAGGAAACATGAGAACATGCAAATGGTATGAGTGATAAAATACTCATTTAAATCTCAAACCTAATTTTTGTGTCATGGTTTAAACGTGTTTTGACAAGTTTCATGCATGGTCATAGGATGGCAAAGGGCAAAGACACACGAAAAAAAAATGCATAATCGATACAGGGTATACTTTTTGGTGTGGTTTTGGTTTGATTTGGTTTGGTTTATTCATAAAATTGTATCGAAACCAGTAAATAACGGTTTAAGCAGTATAGTTTGGTTTGATTGGGTTTAACAGTAGAGAAATCAAATCACTATTAGATTGTTGCTCTAGCTTAAGTAGAAAGTCATAATTTAGAGTTTCGCCTTTCATTTCGAGTCAAGTCAAAGAAACCCGGTGCCATGATGGGTAGCTTTGTCTGCCGAAGTTTCTTGAGAAGAAATGCTAAAAGAAAAAACCCAGCACGTGCTGAGAAATTTTTATGTAAGGAGATTAGTAATTTTATGTAAGAATATTCTAAGTTTTTTGGTAATTTTTAAATAACTTCACCAAAACAACGTCATTTTGGGTCAAAATCATAAAAAATAAAAAATAAATAACAAGCACAGCCATGTGATAAATGTGGAGCCAAAAATAATTAAAAAAAAATATGAAGGCGATACGTGGACTTTTGGATGAAAAAAAGATAAAATTACCCGTAAGGCATATCGGGATTCCCACACACATGCAACGGACGATAATAGCTCAATTGAGGTCAAAGGTGATCAAAATGGTATTCTTTTAAAACCCTATCATCACTCCTCATCAAATCCTCACCTACAAAGTAACTCCGAATTATTATTTTCAAATTGGGATTAATTGTTAATTGATTAATTGCAAAATTAATTGATTAATTACCAAATTAATTACAAGATATTATTTGACATAATATCTTGTAATTAGGGCCAAATTTCTACCATAAGTGGCTGGTCCCTATTTCTACAAACAGGGCCGGCCACACCCCTATATATAGTCATTCATTTCTCCAAAAACCTAAGTTTATTCTTTCCCAAAAATTCTCTAAACACTTTCTATCTCAAATTCTAACTTTGGCATCGGCAATTCTTCGGCCAAAGCCCCCCTCATTCATCATGGGCACGTGTGGCTCTTGGCCTTGATCTTAGGTGTTATTGTTTTGCAGGGGCATTTTCGTCAAAGGAGAAGGTAGAAATTTGCATCCACAAATTGGTGCTTTCATTGAGAGTTTGATTCACACGTTCGAAGAAGACTCTCGCATCCAAGGTTTTCCATTTTTTTTGTTCATTCATAGATTTTTCGTACATTTTTATTCATAGAATTTTTTATAAAAATTCTTTGAATAAACGTAAAAGAAAAGTACAATGACAAGAAATTCGGAAACCACGATGAACGGAACTTCATACGTTCAAGGATTTTGATCACAGTGATCCACAAGGCTCAACGCGACGACAAGTGGAGTGGCACCACCCTCATGAGGCACCATCGTCGTAGCAACCATGGCAGTGACCCTCGGCGAGCCCACTACCCACGGTGAGCAGGCCACCACGCAGCAGCAGGCCCAAGCCCATGCCACAAGGCAGCCAGCCCAGACTCAACAGGCTCAAGCAACTGTCGCAATTAGAGCAACCCACACCTTGCTGGCCCAAAGTCGATGTGAGCCCAGTACGCCCTAAGGCCAAGCTGCGTTACTCCAACCCACACGGCCCAAGCCTAAAGCGACCTGGCCAGAACCGCGACCCAGTACGAGCTTAGCGCACTCCCAAGCTGAGCCTAGGCCCAGCACCCATGTGGGTTACATGCGAAGAAGCCCACTCCCATTGCCTTCCCAGTAATCCAAACCGATCCAAGACCGGTTTAATCGTCCCGACTTCAGATTTCTGGGTCGGTGGTTGAACCGTGGGCATTTTTAACCTATTTCTCCGTAAATTTGACATTTCCCAACTCAAATCTCGGGTCCAGAGTCAACTACACTTCTACCACCTATAGAGAAACCTACCACCCAAGCCTTTCCATCTTGCATGGCGAACAACACTTATCCCGACAAGTTATAAAGTTGACAAGCTCCCTTACGCAATAGACGACCTTGGTAAATCAGCTTTTGCAGTGTAACAAGATGCAGCAAGCCCAAGACAGGTGTCTCGAAGTAGAACAAGGGCAGACGACAAATCTTTCCAGTGGTAACCCGGCAAACAGCCCTTCAACCAGCCACGATCCGAGCGTTTTGGCAATTTACGCTCCCGCCTAGGTCATCAGGATAGTGTATACTCTCGTCTTAGCACGTGGAGGAGTGTGTACTCCCAATTAAGCCCACGAACAAGCATACGTTCACTATTGAGGCCACACTCCGATTATCAACATGGACAACCTTCCAGGCGAAATGTTCATTCACAAGTAGGCTCGCAACGAGTTCTCCATCTCACATCGGAATAGGCAGCACGGTGGACGGAGAGAAACAGTTACTCAATCCGGCTCAAGTTCAACCGGTAGCCTACGAACAGCCCGCTTGCTTGCCAAGAACGCACCACATGCACTGCAGACTCGACATAGACGACCCAAACATAGAGAAGAGTGACCTAGACTAATAGGTCAGGATCGGGGGTAACCGAAAGTTCCACTGCCCCAGCAGAGGCAAATTCAAAAAAAAGTTCAGAGGCTTCTAATTGCACGATTACGTAATTTCCAACACAACGAGGCTACTGACGATGCGCTTTGACGAGACATAACCAACATAAGCAGGTCACCATTCACGGATGAGATCGAGTAAACAGATCTACCTCGCGGGTTCACTATACCTCACTTTACTCCATACAAGGAAGACGAAGATCCAGATCGACATCTTAAGCACTACTATAATACCATGATCCTCTACATGAACAACGACGCATTTATGTGCAAATTTTTTACCACAACTCTACAAGGCAAGGCGTAAGACTGGTTTCACACCCTACCGCTACAATCGATCTAGAGTTTCAAAAAACTTTCCTTAGTTTTCACTAAGGAATATTCGTCTAACCGCTCAATCAAAAGGATATTTGACCATCTCTTCAGCATCGTAAAAGACCATTGGGAAACAATTCGCTACTATGTCAAGAGGTTCAAAGCGGAGAAGACCAAGATTGTTAGCTGTAACGAAGACATAGCAACAGCAGCATTCAGAAATGGGTTTCCCACCGAATACCCTTTATTCGAAAAATTGATCATGGGAGAAAAACTGACCCTGACAACTTCATATGCTTTGGCAGAGAAGCATGCACTATGGGATGAGGCCAAGCAGTCTAACAAAAATGAGTCGAAAAATAAGTGCATGAAGCGTTCCTTGACCAGAGAAGAGTCAGCGCCCGAAACATTCACCAAGTTCACAATTTTAATAGGCCAAATTCTTCGTAGGCTTAAGAATGAACCTTGGTTCGAACTGCCGCCACCTATGAAAGGCGATCTTACCAGGCTGGATCAAACAAAGTATTACGCATTCCATCAAGGACCAGGCCACACTACCAACGGATGCCTGAAGTGGGAGCAATACCTTGAGAAGCTGACAAATGAGGGCCGGTGCGACGAATATCTTGACAGGTCAACGACACGGCCTGCACAAGTAGGGGAAGTTTCCATCACCCCCTAAACCCTGTTAGGTCTTTTCCAAATAAGTTTAAAGTCTCAAGCAGGTCGACGAACAAAACCTCGCAAGCCGAGGATTATCTAGTTTGTTATGCAGTTTCTACCTTTCAACACAGTTATCAATTTCTTTATTCTCAATAAAGATTCAAGAAGTTATTCATAAGCCTGGCTCAACTGCTGTTTACAACAACTGCTCAAACCCCTATCTGGGTCTGCTCTCCAGTAAGAGAGGATAAACTAATGGCTCTATAGTGCAAGAGGGTAAACTAATTCACTAACACCCATTTGGGTTTGCTCTCCAGTGCGAGAGGATAAACTAATTCCTCGACACCCATTTAGGTTTGCTCTCTAATGCGAGAGGATAAACTAATTGCTCTCAAGTGCTATAGGGTAAACTAATTCCCCAACACCCATATGAGTCTGCTTCAGTACGAGAGGATAAACTAATTGTTCTCCAGTGCAAGAGGCTAAACTAATTCCCCGACACCCATCTGGTCTGCTCTCCAGTGCGAGAGGATAAACTAATTGTTTTCCATTGCGAGAGGGTAAACCAATTCTCTGATACCCATATAGGTCTACTCTCCAGTGCGAGAGGATAAAATAATTGCTCTCCAGTGCGAAAAGGTAAACCAATTCCCCGATACCCATATGGGTAAGCTCTCCAGTGCGAGAAGGCCACACAACTTAAAAGATCGAATACTAGAAGACCAGCTAAACAACAAATGGTCAGGTGGCAACAGCCACTTCGCACTCAACAGTTCGCTCATTCAACACTTCGTCTTCAGCAACTCCGATCTTGGCAGCTTCGTCCTTGATTGTTCCATCTACGGCAACTAAGAAATCAAACTCAAGTAGTTTCCTTATTCTTGGCAAACAACCCAGACGTGGCAGCCCAAACCATGGCCCATGCCACGCCACTTCCTCGACCTATGTTGAGCCAACCTTTGGCTTCAGTCAAGCTGAGTAGCATAAGTTGTGGCCCCTGCCACACTATCTCTTCAACCCATGCCAAGTTAACTCCTAGCCCCTACCAGCCGACATACCACACCAACCCGACGGCTGCCCTGTGGCAACACCACCCAAGAAGAAGACAAAGAAAATTAAGTTTTTCTTACATTGGTGCGGCGCGGATAAAACAAAGAAATCAACGGAAGACAGTTCTTTGCACGGTCAAGCAAAGAAGAGTGTTAGGGGAGGAAGAACAAAAATCATCTAGCTTTCTCTCTTTCTTGTAGGGATAAATAATTGCCCTCCGAAGTTGATTTAATCCCCTACTTAAGGTAGGCTTAAATAGGCTTTGGAGGCTATTTATTTCCCTTTCCTAGAATAATATAATTTCAAGTCCAAGTGGGAATCTGCATCAAAGTTGAAGATCTCTATACCTGCTGCCCTTTCCTACAAGCAGCCTAGCAGGTGTGGGGGCATTTGTGGAGCCAAAAATAATCAAGAAAAATATGGAGGCGACGCGTGGACTTTTGGGTAAAAATAACAAAATTACCCTTAAGGCACATCAAGATTCTCACGCACATGCAACTGACGATAACGGCTCAATCAAGGTCAAGGGTGATCAAACTGGTATTCTTTTAAAACCCTCTCATCACTCCTCATCAAATCCTCACCCATAAGGTAACTCCCAATTTTTTTTTAAATTAGGATTAATTGCCTAATTAATTGATTAATTACCAAAATAATCACAAGATATTAAGGCCAAATTTCTACCATAAGTGGCCAGTCCCTATTTCTCCAAATAGGGCCGGCCACACCCCCTATATATAGCCTATCATTTCTCCAAAAATCTAAGTTCATTTTCTCCCAAAAATTCTCTAAATACTTTCTCTCTCAAATTCTAACTTTGGTATCGGCAATTCTTCAGCCAAAGCCCCTTCATTCATCATGGGTGCATCGAGCTCTTGACCTTGATCTTAAATGTTATTGTTTTACAGGTGTATTTTCGTCAAAGAAAAAAATATGAAAATTTACATCCACAATAAACCCTTCGGATCCACCACGTGAAAGAGCATATAGTAGCAGCACCATTTTCAATTCAAAAGTTCAAAGCATTCAAAAAATAAAAAATAAAAGCCAAATGACTTTTAAGTAAAGTTAACATTGCACCAATTCCAACCCAATCCCATTTCCCACGTGAAAGAGCATTTAGCAGCGGCACCATTTTTAGTCCTAATTCAAAGCATTTGAAAAGGAGAAATACTACCACTTAAGTATTCTTCTTCACTGATAAGTGAAATATCTTAGGTTGTTAATGATGAATTTTATGGAGCCAAAAATAATAACAAGGCGACACGTGAATTTTTTGGTAAAAAAGGACAAAAATACCCTTGAGGCATACCGGGATTTCTACACGCGAGCAGCGGACAATCATCCGTCAATCAAGTCAAAAATGGCCAAAATAGGTAACAATTTCAAAGATATTCTCATCCATCCTCATCTTAGGTAATTATTTTATAACCTACATAACATTCCATTTAAGTGGAGGTTAATTGGCTAATTAATGGATTAAATTAATCCATTAATCACCAATTAAATCATCCATTACATCCCCAAAAATACCCTAGGGCCGGTCATGCTCTATAAATAGGACTCCATTTTCTCTAAAAAACTAGGTCCACACTCTTGCAAAACTCCCAAAAAACTCTCCAAATACTTTTCTCTCTAAATTCTAACTTTGGCATCAGAGATTCTTTGGCCAAAACCCCCCATTCATCATGGGCACATGAGGCTCTTGGCCTTGACCTAAGGTGTTAATTGTTTTGTAGGTGCAATTTTGTCCAAGAAGAAGAAGCCGGAAATTTGCATCCACAAATTTGAATCATATTATTGTTAGCTCATTGTGAGATTAAGCTCACCTCTTTTTTTCTTAGTGTAGGTAATATTGTTTGTTCAATAAAAAAAATGTTAAGGACACTGTCTCAAAGTGGGATCTCTATGGACCCTTTGCCACCTCACAATTTAACGTTAGTCTTCGTGTCAACATTATAAATTATTATGCAAAAAACATAAGGTGAACATTGTGCAAAAAAATACAAGGTGGCAAAGAGTTCACAGAGAGTTCTACTTTTGAGTGTCTCTTTAGCATTTCTCTTTAAAAAAAAAAATCCACTATGCAACAAAATGAAAGATCAATGGTCAAATAATAGCTTAATTGTTTACATTAAGAAATATGTTTTTTCATGTATTGTATTGACAATGAAACTATCATAACACGGTTTACAGAGTATGAAAACTTTTTGTGGACAAATTTAATTTTTGTAACTTGTAATGTTTTTTTTTTTTTTTTTTTCTGTGGGAAAACTTGTAATGTTGTTTTCACAAAAATTATGAATAAAAAGTTGTAGTTGTAGTTTATTTTTTTTAATGTCATTTTGGTCTTTTTCTCTTGAGCTTTAAAATTGGGACCACTCGATGTTAAAATCCTGAATCCGCCACTTGTTGTGGAGGTCATACCACATCGGATTTCAACAATCCGAACCATCAATTTTTTGAAGTTACACCTTATAGATCATCCTTGTAAAATATTAGCCAAATTCAAAATATTTGAAGCATCTAATTGAGTCAAAGAAATTGACAGAACACTATGTTCTAAGAAACTTAAATTTTATCGTGACAATTAAATGGGGAAATGTTTTTGAATTGAACTGAATTTTTTCAAAGATGATCTATGAGTCAAGACTTACAAAATAGAGAATTCGAATCATTGAAGTTTGATGTAAAGTGTATCCCACAACTAATCTTTTTTTCTTCTTCTATATATATAATGAAGATCGCTTTCTTTAAAGGACCTATCGTTGTTTATATGTTAATTGTCACTAAATAAAACAAAATTATGTAACCAAAGGGAAATTTAAAAAAAAGGCACAGATCAAATAAAACTCGAGACTGGAAGTTGTGGCAAGTTAGGTGGGTAATTAGGAAGAAATATGATATAGAAGTGATGATTGGTCTAATACAAAATCACAGCTCTCAAGTCACAAATGAGAGAGTCCAAAACCAGCAAATGGGGGGTGGTCAACCTATCCCCGCTACCCAGTAGCCCAATTTTTCAAAGTTGTGTTCCGCTTCACAACTTCAAAACAAACATCTCAGTGTTCCAATTTGTGAAACGATTTGTAGCTGAAAATTATGTGATCGAAAAGCGTTTGTTATAGCATTCGAGGTTTTGTGATCGAAATGCTCCATTGAACTCAAAACCTTATTGACAAAGGTGAAAACTAAATGTCACGATCATTGATAACCTATCCCCTAATTGAAAATTAATTGTATTTATTCAAGGCTATAACCATGTAATTTGTACAAGAAATAATGTTCTACGTTTTGTTACTTAGAAAGAATGCGGTGATTAGCGTATATTTCGCAAAGCTAAATTTTTTCGTAAAACATTGCCAGGTTTTGCTCCTTTTTTTTCGACAATTAGGTAAAATAAACATATTTTGACAATTTGTTACAAAAATAATCAGTGTTTATTATGTCGTTATTATCATCATTGTATTGATATTATGTCGTCAATGTAACATCCCACATCGCTCAGGGGAGTGATCCTTAAATGTATATTCTCATCCCTACATAGCACGAGGCCTTTTGGGAGCTCACTGGCTTCGGGTTCCGTCGGAACTCCGAAGTTAAGCGAGAAGGTGGCCAGAGCCCAGGGGAGTGATCTTTAAATGTATATTCTCATCCCTACCTAGCACGAGACCTTTTGGGAGCTCATTGGCTTCGGGTTCTGTAGGAACTCCAAAGTTAAGCGAGAAGGGGGCCAGAGCACTTCTAAGATGGGTGACCCCCTGGGAAGTTGCTCATGAGTTCCTAAAAACAAAACTGTGAAGCAATGGTAAGCCCAAAGCGGACAATATCGTGCTACGGTGGTGGAACGGGCCCGGGATGTGGTGAACCCAGGCTGGGATGCAACAAATGGTATCAGAGCCAATCCCTAGCCAGAAGTGTGCCGATGAGGACGTCGGGCCCCTAAGGGGGGTGGATTGTAACATCCCACATCGCCCATGGGAGTGATCCTTAAATGTATATTCACATCCCTACCTAGCACGAGGCTTTTTGGGAGCTCACTGGCTTCGGGTTCTGTAGGAACTCCAAAGTTAAGCGAGAAGGAGGTTAGAGCACTCCGAGGATGGGTGACCCACTCGGAAGTTGCTCGTGAGTTCCCAAAAACAAAACTGTGAGGGAATGGTAAGCCCAAAGCGAACAATATCGTGCTACGGTGGTAGAGCGGGCCCGGGATATGGTGGATCCGGCCCGGGATATGACAAATGGTATTAGAGCCTAACCCTGGCCGTGGTGTGCCGACGAGGTCGTCAGGCCCCTAAGGGGGGTGGATTGTAACATCCCACATCACCCAGGGGAGTGATCCTTAAATGTATATTCCCATCCCTATCTAGCACAAGGCCTTTTGGGAGCTCACTGGATTCGGGTTCCGTAGGAACTCCGAAGTTAAGCGAGAAGGGTGCCATAGCACTCCGAGGATGGATGACCCCCTGGAAAGTTGCTCGTGAGTTCCCAGAAACAAAACTGTTAGGGAATGGTGGCCCAAAGCAGACAATATCGTGCTACGGTGGTGGAACGGGCCCGAGATGTGGTGGACACAGGCTGGGATGTGACAGTCAATATGTCATCGATATATAATTAATATGTTCGCATTAAATAGTATGATTGGATATGCTCCTATATGATACAAAGTTTGTGGCTACGGCTCGGTATGCAATCAAGGCTCCTTATGTGGCAACGGCGAAGGCTATAGCTGTGAGCTGGCTATTGCTTTGGGCCACCAATGGGTGATAATTGAATCTAATTCTAAGGAGTGAATTTCTTCCTTATCAACTTCGTTGGAAACTGGCAGATGGGAAACCTTTCCTACCTTGGCGAAGTTTTGAGGTTAAGGGACTCTTTCCAAGGCTGTCGCTGATCTTGGGTCCCAATACCAGCCAATTTGGCGGCGGACAGGTTTTTTAATCCAAATTCAAAGTATTTAATTCCTCTACACCTGTAAGTGAAAGATCTTAGATCGTCGAATTTGAACCACATTATTGTTAGTTCATTGTAAAGTTAAGCCCACATTCTTTCTCCTTACTGTAGATAATATCGTTTGTTCAAGAAAAAAAAATGTTAAGGAGATTGTCTCAAAATGGGATCTCTATGGACTATCTGCCATCTCATAGTTTAACGTTAGTTTTCGTGTCAACATTATAAATCATTGTGCAAAAAACATAAGGTGAACATTGTGCAAAAAAACATAATGTGGCAAAGAGTTTTACTTTTGAGAGTCTCCTTAGCATTTCTCTTTAAAAAAAAAAAATCCACTCTGCAACAAAATGAAAGATCAATGGTCAAATAATAGCTTAGCTGTTTACATTGAGAAATATGTTTTTTCTTGTATTGTATTGACAATGAAACTATCATGACACATTTTCAGAGTATGAAAACTTTTCGTGGACAAATTTAATCTTTGTAACTTGTAATTCTTTTTTTTTTTAGGGAAAACATGTAATGTTGTTTTCACAAAGATTATGAATAAAAAGTTGTAGTTTGTAGTTTATTTTTTCAATGTCATTTTGGTCTTTTTCTTTTTCTTGAGCTTTAAAATTGTGACCACTCGATGTTAAAATCCAGAATCCGTCACTTGTTGTGGGGATCATACCACATCAGATTTCAACGATCCGAATCATCTATTTTTCAAGTTACATCTTATAGATCATCATTACAAAATATTAGCCAAATTCAAAATATTTGAGACATCTAATTAAGTTCAAAGAAATTGGCCAACACTATGTTCTAAGAAACATTAAATTTTATCGTGACAATTAAATGGGAAAATGTTTTCGGATTGAATTGAATTTTTGTAAGAATGATCTATGAGTCGAGACTTACAAAATAAAAAATTCGAATCGTTGAAGTTTGATGTGGAGTGTGTCCAACAACCAATCTCTTTTTTTTTTTAATAAAAAAAAAGTGAAGATCGATTTCTTTAAAGGGCCTATCGTTGTTTATATGTTAATTGTCACTAAATAAAACAAAATTATGTCACCAAAAGGAAATAAAAACAAATTTGGCTCAAATCAAATAAAACTCGAGACTAGAAGTTGTGGCAAGTTAGGTGGGTAATTAGGTTAAGAAATAATATATAGAAGTGATGATTGGTCTAATACAAAATCACAGCTCACAAGTCACAAATGAGAGAATCCAAAACCAGCAAATGGGGGGTGGTCAACCCATCCCCACTACCCAGCACCCCAATTTTTCAAAGTCGTGTTCCGTTTGGATCTCCACAACTTCAAAACAAACATCTCAGTGTTCCAATTTCTTTCCTTATTGAGAAACGATTTGTAGCTAATTATGTGATCGAAATGCTTCATTGAACTCAAAACCTTATTGACAAAATGAAAACTAAATGTCACGATCATTGACAACCTATCCCCTAATTGAAAATTAATTGTATTTATTCAAGGCTATAACCATGTAATTTGTACAAGAAATAAGGTTGTGCGTTTTGTTACTTAGAAAGAATGCGGTGATTAGCATATGTTTCGCGAAGCTAAATTTTTTTTGGTAAAATATTGCCAGGTTTTGCTCAAAATTTTTTTTTTGGACAATTAGGTAAAATAAATATATTTTGACAATTTGTTACAAAAATAATCAGTGTTTATTATGTCGTTATTATCATCATTGTATTGATATTATGTCATCATTGTATCATCAATATATAATTAATATGTTCGCGTTAAATAGTATGATTGGATATGTTCCTATATGATACAAAGTTTAATCTTTAGCAAAACTAAAAATTGAAATGACCACATGAACATTAGTCGTATTGGTTGGGACTAGGTTTCACATCAAGCAAAGCAAAATCCTCACTCCTCACATAAACTTGTGTCGGATATTTTTCTGTTTTTTTTTCTCTCTTTGGAGTAAGAGAGCAGAGCCAATCAGAAAATACCAGAGAGACAAACTGCCACGCCATAGGAGAAGCCAAATGTTAGGAAGTCCAACACGCACCAACCAACTGAATGGCGCCAGTTGAAGGGACGAAGATCCTTATTTTCCCAGTTTTTGTCGTTAACCTCAATTCTCTCAAATGTCCCAGAACAAAAAACCAAGCACTGTGACTTAAACGCAGAGAATTGGGAACTCTGACACGCCTCATCACTTGGACTACGCCCACGTTCTTTGTTCTTCCTTATACCTCCCAATTTCTCCTCTCCATTTCATTTTTCTAATATAGTACTGTGCTTGTTGACTGGTTTTTCTCTTCTGTCAAAACCCCATCAAGTTTTTGCTCCGCAGCTGCACTTTCAAATTTCAACGGTTCTGAAGGGATTTGGAGTTCTGATTCTGGTTTAACTGCTTACCGAGTAAGTACTTTTGATGCTTTTATCTGGGTTCTCTTTGGTTTGTGAGGAAAGTAAATGGTAATTAGAAAGTTCTGTGCTTTTTGTTGTTTTGGTTGAGGAGTTGACTTCAATGTATTTCTTGTGAAGCTTGAAGAACAAAGGAAATGCAAAGTATAAAGATGTCAATTTTTTTTTGTTTTAGTTCTTTCTTGCAGTTTCTGACAGTGATGAGTTGATTTAATTGGTTTTCAGTAATCAAATTATTAAAATGTGAAGAGTTTTATATGAGACTCACTTGTCCTTGTTTTCAAAGCTGTTTCAGTTTTGATTGAATTCAACTGTACATCTGATGAAGTTTATTCAGTTCTCTTGATTTAGTTAGGGTTTACAACTATTAGCATTATCATTATCTAAGGATCTTCAGATCCAAATTTATCTCTTGATGATTATATATGTTCATGTTTTTCGGGTTCGGTTTTCATTTGTGCTTTGAGGAAGATCTGTATGTTGTTTTGCTTCATTGCCAAATTGGGATCTGTGCACTTTACAAATTCACAATATTGTTCATGTTTATATTTTCATTGTGTTCTGCAGGTATCTGCATTCATAGATGGCTGCAGTACTTGCTACAAACAGATGCTATTGGCACAATGTGGAACTGATAAATCAAGGGAAAACAGCAGATGGTCTTGGTTTCTCAAGTTCAGTTTCAGTTCATGAATCCCTTAAGTCTGGGAGACCGACAAGTAATATACCTCGTACTGATCAGTCTCTTAAGTTTCAAGTGCAAATGCGACAGGCTGATTCATCCTCAAGATTGGGAGTCAATGGACGAGCTGTGAAAATGGTACCAGCTAGTGAGGTATCCCCATCCAAAAATAAGGTTGAGGTAGTGAATGGCACAAAGCAGGTTGTTAATGGAGCAAGTATAGTTAGAAGAAATGCTAGTCCGGGCTTGGTTAAGACACAAAAACCCCGACCAACTAAAGAACTTCCCCCGATGGAGGAGCTAAAGGTTTTGCCTTCGGATGAGGGCTTCAGTTGGGCCAATGAAAATTACAATTCTTGGCAAAGGAGTGCAGATGTATGGTCATTTGTTCTGTCATTACGGGTGCGTGTCATGTTGGACAATGCAAAATGGGCATATGTAGGAGGATTCACAGAAGATAAGCAGGTTGGTTTTGGGACTCTTCTGTGGCTACTCTTTTTCCCCTGCAACTTATCTCATTCCAGGCCAAGTCTCCCTTCAGTTTGTTGGTTTTGTGGACTAGTTTCTTTTGTTCCGTTTTAAGTTTTGTACAAACTCTCCCATTCAGAAAAACAGAAGGCGAAAGACTGCATCATGGCTCCGGGAGCGTGTACTGCAGCTTGGCCCAACTTTTATCAAACTTGGACAATTATCTTCGACAAGATCAGATCTGTTTCCGCGTGAGTTTGTGGACGAGCTCGCCAAGTTACAGGTACATAATATAGGCATTATCTTCTTCAACACTTATTATGTTAGTTTATAAGTAGGCTCTCAGCATTTGCATAATAATGTTCGTGATAATTTTGCTGATTTTTCCTTATGTGATTGTTATGAAATTATACAGGATAGGGTGCCGGCCTTCTCACCAGCAAAAGCAAGAGCCTTTATTGAGACTGAACTGGGAGCTCCCATCAACGTATTGTTCAAGGAGTTTGAGGACCGGCCAATTGCTGCTGCTAGCCTTGGTCAGGTGCTTAGTTCTTAACTAGTTTTCATTATACGATGTCGGGCTGCAATGTTTGAATTCTTAAAACATCAAACAACACAGAATTTGAGTTTAATTATATTAATGTCAAAAGAACATATTCATTTTCTCCTCCACATAATACCTATATGAAATTTTTATTCGAGATGATTGCACGCACTTTTCCTTGTTTGGATATTGATGAGTTGTGTCTTTAGGTCCATCGTGCTATCTTGCATAACGGAGAGAAAGTTGTTGTGAAAGTTCAAAGGCCCGGTCTCAAGAAGCTTTTTGACATTGATTTAAGTAAGTACATACGTTGGATATAAAGCTAGGCTGACAAGCCTTACATGCATCTCATACTTCTTAGATGATGTTTGATATCACTAATTTGAACTTAGTAGTTTTAGTTATATCTCTAACCTATTTCTTCTTACTGCCAGAAAATTTGAAGCTAATTGCCGAGTATTTCCAGAACAGTGAAACCCTTGGTGGTCCAACAAGAGACTGGATCGGTATTTATGAAGAATGTGCCACGTATGCAATACGCATTTCTTAGTTGCTGTGTTAACCATTTATTGAAATTTCGTATCTACATATAATGCGAGTTCTGATGCTTCGAATTATATCTGGCCTTCATGGATTGCAGGATTTTGTATCAAGAAATTGATTATATAAATGAAGGGAAGAATGCTGACAGGTTTCGCAGGGACTTTCGCAATATAAAGTGGGTTCGAGTACCTGTATGTTTCTTGCCACAGAGCTACAACAATTAAAACTGCACTCTTTGTACTGTCTTTCTGAGTTATATCTTGACGATGTTTCTTTCCCTTTTGTAGAATGTCTTTTGGGATTATACCGCCATGAAGGTGTTGACATTGGAGTATGTACCAGGTTTCACTCTATACTAATGTTTTTGTTTTGTCCGGATCTTGTGTTTTTCATAAAAATCACTCGGTAGATTAATGTGGTCCAGTGTCAATTTTCTTTTGTTGGTAATCCTTAATGAGAAGTCTTTCTTCTGTTTCAGGCATTAAGATAAATCGGCTAGATATGCTAGATTCACAGGGTTTTAATCGTGCTCAAATTTCATCACGCGCTATTGAAGCATACCTGATCCAGGTCAGGAAATGCGTTCTTCTATCAACCAGCTGACATGACTACGCTCTTCTTGACATGAATGCGATGACTATTTTGTACTGAATGGATGCATCTATTCCTTGACTGTGTCTGTTTTGTTTTGATTACCATAATTCACTGTTAACTATCTTAGCCAAGTGTTTGATTAGCTGGACTTTGCTATTCATGCAGATACTCAAAACCGGTTTCTTCCATGCTGATCCTCATCCAGGAAATCTTGCCATTGACGTGGATGAAACGCTGATCTATTATGATTTTGGTATGATGGGAGATATTAAATCTTTCACCCGGGAGAGACTGCTTGAACTTTTCTATTCTGTATACGAGAAAGATGCAAAAAAGGTGTGCTTTCTATGCCATAATCTGAAGGAAACCGATTAAAATATAAACACTAATCATCTATTATTTTTGTAGAAAGTGTATTAACTATTCATTTTCACTTTGCTTATTAAGCATTAGGATGGCCCTGAATCATGCATTTGAATTCATTAGGAACACAAAATATATCGTCATGTCTGGCCTTGCTGCAAAGGTTTAATCTCACAAAAGCCACTCGCAGGTTATGCGATGCCTCATTGATCTCGGAGCACTTCAGCCTACCGGAGATTTGTCATCTGTATGCACCATCCCAGTACTCATTATATGTTTTAAAGGGAGAAGTCACTTGAGAGAGTGATTTTCAGAAACATTTAGTGCTCTGTCTTACACTTTCTTCCCCCAATCTCTAGGTACGGAGATCCGTTCAATACTTTTTGGACAATTTGTTAAGCCAGACACCAGATCAGTCGCAGACGTTTTCTGCAATTGGGGAGGTATGCATATACTGTTTTTTACTTGTTAACTTGTCTCATTTGTGTACACGATTGCGTGCTATTAAAGAAGATGCCCAGTAGCACCATGGCTAACCAAGCTACTGGTTTTAGCTCTTATAAAAAGGGCTAGAAAAAGGGGGAAACAGTGGAAACGGGTTCTTCTACCAGACAATGAGATTGACTGCAATTCAGTTACAAAACGATGTCCTGGTGATGGTTACATGTGTTTTGAGCTGATGAAGATGTCAAGTCATTTTATCTTTTCGTTCTAAATATTCTGTTTTTAATCTAAAGTTGGTGACGGGGCTTTTCTTAATCACAGGATTTATTTGCAATAGCACTAGATCAGCCATTCCGATTTCCATCCACGTTTACTTTTGTCTTAAGGGCATTCTCAACCCTGGAAGGTACAACATTAAAACTTTTCAATCTTGATTCTATATTCTCCCGAGTTAAAATGGATTTTGTTTTCGGTCCAATGACATTATCTGATAAGCATAAGTTAATATGTGTTTCAGGTATAGGCTATATTCTCGATAAAGATTTTTCCTTCGTGAAGATTGCTGCACCTTATGCTCAGGTTAACAACTATAAGTTACTATTTGCGCGTGACAATTTCGTGTGTTCCTTAGCAATGGTTTGGAAGTACATCGCTGATATTATACGCTATATGCAGGAGCTTTTAGATTTAAGACAGAAGCAGCGTACGGGGACACAGCTTGTAAACGATATAAGGAAGCAAGCAGATGACGTACTGCAACCTAACTCTCTTTCCTTCCTTTAGTTCCTTGTTCTTGTTTCTGTTAAGCAAATAAATTTGCTTCGTTCGATTTCTAGTTCAGGAAAATAGTAAAAACCAACATGTTTCTCAGTATTGGGCCTATTGGCACTAAGCGTTCTTGTGCATGTAACTTTAGGCTAGAAGCTATACCATGTCGATGCCATACAGAGTTCAGCGAATAGAGGAGTTTGTGAAAGAGCTCGAATCAGGGGATCTGAAACTCCGAGTCCGGGTACTTGAGGTATGCAATCTTAACTTTTATGTATACAAACACAACTGCACAAGTTCAATTAACATGAGTAAAACTACATTTTGGCAGTCGGAAAGAGCTGCACGAAAAGCAACAATACTACAGATGGCGACAATGTATACAGTCTTGGGAGGTACCCTGGTGAACCTCGGGGTCACTTTGAGCAGTCAAGGCAGCCAAGCTTTCGCAAATGGATCATTCATCGGCGCAGGTAACTTGTTACTCAAGAAAACTTTGATATAAACACACCTTCCTGTCCATTTCGTTGCATTCATCAAAGCTTTCGACACTTTGCAGGAATCTTCTTCACGCTGTTAGCTAGGTCTATGCAGAGGGTGAACAAACTTGATAAATTCGAGAAGATGATCTAATGTCTCAACCGAAAATCTAGAAACTCGTCTTGCCATTGCAGTACAGCGTCTATCTCGTTTCTCGTTCATCCCTCTAATTCTTCATCAGCTTCATATAGGCCCGTTTTTTTTTTTTTTTTGGATGCATACACAAGAGTTGTATGCGTTGTATACCATACACACAAACATGAAAATAGTAAAGAGTGCCTCAGAAATCTGTGCCCTGTATATGTATAAGCAATTGGTGACTGTACAAAGAGGCGACAAATTTATTATAAATTTTTAATTTTTAATTTTTTTAATTTTAGAAATATTAAATACAAGAACTTCTTTGTAGGGATTGCCATGCAATGTGTACGTTTAGTTGGGCAAGGTGTGTTATCCGTTGGATGCAGTAGGAAAGTATCTTTAAGATGCTAGAATATCTTAAATATAATTAAGAAATATTCCTAAAGATATTATTTAATTAATAATATCTTTGAATTATCCCAAGAAATTCTTGATTGGATTTGAGGGTGATTTCTTGCTTAATTAAGTTAGCCTTCAATAAGGAAAGCTTCAAAGATATGATTTGGTTACTAATCCTATCTTTAATACAACTTTTTTTCTTGGCCATGGGCATAAGAGTGAGTCGTATTCAGCAACTCAAGTCTTCTTGAAGGTTGAGTGGCGTATGAAACGGATGTGGGCCTCATCAATTTAATGAGGCATTATTATGTCCTGCAATAAAAGCTTACATGTCAGCTCAATGATTTTCTAGATTATTTTTTACTCCACAATATTCTATAACGATTCAGATCAACAATCTAACAAATATAACATATAAGAATTTCATTCTGATAACGTGGTATATTAGATTAATAATATGAGCGAAAAGAAATATTTTAATTTTTACTTTTTAAGAATTTTATTGACAATTTAAAATTTTCATGATACAACATTATTGCTTGTAAAAACACAAAAGAGAAAATACGCATGCAAAAATATATGAAGATAATTTTAAAATGTCAATATCAACTTCGACTACGATATTCCATAAGTTAGAGAAATCTATCGCATACAAGCGTAACGTGTTGAGTGGACCAAGTGGCATTTGGCTTAGAGCAACCATACTTTCAACGACATAAATGTGAAATTAAAAAAATAAAAAGGCAGCACGTCAGTGCTGGCTGAAGTAAAAGTAGCAGAAAAGGGACAAACGACATTTGAATTATTGTAGTCAACAAGGGTTGCACAAACTATGTAATATAATTTGGTGGTTGGTGAACTTTTACCCAATCTTTCTTCATCCCCCAAATTTTGCAATGTTTAGCATTTCATATATGTGTGGTGCTATTCTTATGCATATTTTTACTTTGCACATATCTCTCTTTCAAATTTCAATGTTAAAACGAATAAATTAAAGAAGATGAACTGCAAAAAATTATCAAAAGTGTGTGGGAGGTAAAAATAGGCTCCTGAATAGCATTATCCTTTCCATCAAAATGCACGGCAACAATGAACTATTAACTACCCAAATTTCATTAGTTTTGTCCTAAATGTGTGCAAACTATTATTTATGCATGTGACAGCCCGTCCCGGAATTTTGTAATGTTATTGGTCTCGAATGTGGAAGTTACTAAAATACCCTTGGACGTTAAAATGTGTTGTGTGTATTGTGTACTTAGGTTTTGGATCTATCCATTATTTTCCTAAGTTTTTAGAACTAAGGGTAGAGGTCGCACTTGGTGCGATGGCAAGTGCCTTTGCCCATGAGCGGTAGGTATCGGGTTCGAGACTTGGGAGCAGCCTCTTCATAAATGGGGGTAAGGCTAGCCGACATTCACCTCTCCCAGACCCTGCGTAAAGCGGGAGCCTTGTGTACTGGGTACGACATTTTTAGAACTAAGGGAACAAAAAAAAAAGGGACTTAGTTTGTTGGTTTTGGTTGGTGACCCACATGGACACACACTCTCCCTCTCTCCCGTTGACACTCTTTTCCATTTTCCGTACAACGTTCGGACCAGTTTCAAAACCCCTTGATCACTCACGGATTGAGGCTAAAGTTGGTGTCTTTGAGTTCTTGGCAAGCTAAGGATCACAACCATACCTTTCTTTGGACGTGAAACCCTCGTTTTCCTAAGAACCCGAGATACCCAGTTTGGTGCACTGTTCATGCACACGTAAATGTGAAGGTTTCAGTGGTTTTTTAGCTTCTAGGAAACTTTAGGACTTCTCCACAAAGCTCGGAGAAGAAAAACGAGGTGAATTGGACGTTGGGAAGTCGAGATCGACGAGTTCAAAGTTTGGCCGGATTATCAAAGGATCTCTGACAAATTCTCGAGTATTTCAGGTCCCAAATTTGGTAAGGTTTTGTTCCTTGTGTTGTAAGCTTCATTTTGGTGAAAATTTCGTGGAATTTAGTGCAAAAATGAGAGAGATATGAGGTTTTACATATCTGTCCAGTTTCCGGTCCATTTCGTTGCATTCATCAAAGCTTTCGACACTTTGCAGGAATCTTCTTCACGCTGTTAGCTAGGTCTATGCAGAGGGTGGACAAACTTGATAAATTCGAGAAGATGATTTAATGTCTCAACAGAAAATCTAGAAACCCGTCTTGCCGTTGCAGTATAGCGTCCATCTCGTTTCTCGTTCATCCCTCTAATTCTTCATCAGCTTCATATACGCCAGTTTTTTTTTTTTTTTATGCATACACAAGAGTTGTATGCGTTGTATACCATACACACAAACATGAAAATAGTAAAGGGTGCCTCAGAAATTTGAGCCCTGTATATGTACAAGCAATTGGTGACTGTACAAGGAGGCGATCAATTTATTATAAATGTTTAATTTTTTAAAGTTTAGAAATATTAAATACAAGAGCTTCTTTGTAGGGATTGCTATGTAATGTGTCGACGTTTAGTTGGCTAATATGTGTCGTCCGTTGAATATACTTGAGAAATAATCATGAAGATATTATTTGAAATAATCGTGAAGATATTATTTAATTAATAATATCTTTGAATTATCAATTCTTGATGGGATTTGAGGGCGATTTCTTGCTTAATTACGTTAGCCTTCAATAAGGAAAGCTTCAAAGATTTGATTTGGTTATCTTTTTTATTTTGTTTTTTTTTTATGTACATTGATATTTTTATAATAGGGAAAGCTTCAAAGATATGATTTGGTTATCTTTTTTTTTTAGTACATTGATATTTCTACAATAGGGAAAAAGAAAGTTTGGCTAAGTCACACAATGAACAACCTAATTTGATATCGAATTCGTCATCCACGATATTCAAATATAAGACCTCTCACTCCCAAGTGAAGAGAAATATCACCAGATCGTACTACTGAATAACGATAACATGAGCGAAAAGAAGATTTTTTATTTTTACTTCTAAAGAATTTTATCGATAATTCAAAATTTTCATGATGCAACACTTAATGCTTGTAAAAGCACAAGAGAAAATATACACATGCAAAAATGTATGACGATAATTTTAAAATGTCAATATCAGCTTCGACTAGATATTTTGAACCATTGGCTACGCTCCATAAGTTAGAGAAATGTATAGCATACAAGCGTAATGTGTGGAGTGGACCAAGTGGCATTTTGTTTTTTGGCTTAGAGCAGCCATACTTTCAACTACATAAATGTGAAATTAAAAAAATAAAAAGGCAGCACATCAGTGCTTGCTGAAGTAAAAGTTGCAGAAAAGGGACAAACGACATTTGAATTATTGGAGTCAACAAGGGTTGCATAAACTATACAATATAATTTAGTGGTTGGTGAACTTTTACCCAGTCTTTCATCATCCCCAAATTTTGTAATGTTTAGCATTTCATATATGTGTGGTGCTATCCACATGCATATTTTTATTTTTTACATATTTATTTTAAATTTCAGTCGTTAAAGCGAATAAATTGAAGAAGATGAATTGTAGAAGATTATCAAAAGTGTGTGGGAGGTCAAAATAAATGTGTGAATAACATTATCATTTTCATCAAAATGCACGACAACAATGAACTATTAGCTACCCAAATTTCATTAATTTTGTCCTAAATGTGTGTGAACTATTATTTATGCAAGTAGCGGATTGTTTTAGCTTATTTTTATAAATTCATTGTGTGTCGAGTTTAAACTTTTTTTTTTATCTCATTATAATGTAGAGAAAAAAATATCGTTTGTGTTATATATATATATATATATATATATGGTAGTAGTGAGATATGTACTCATTTGGTCATTGGTGGTTGACTTGACCATCTATATTTCAAAGTATACCTAGAAAGGTAGTGTTATTTACATACTCATTTTTACTTCTTAAATTTCTCTCAATTTTCGGTTGCCGGATTAAATGAATTGAAGAAGATCAATAACAAAAAAGTAATAAGAATGTGTATGAGATAAAAATAGAAATGTGAATATCACTATCCATCTACAAAGTCAGCAGTCATGTTCATACTAAATCATTTCACAATTCAATATTTTGTCTCTTTTAATTATAACTAACTTGATTTCTTTTTTGTTCATAAATCATAGTCCAAATTCAATTACTTATTTCGGGGTGGACATTGTTGAACACTTGAACTCATCACTACCAAAATCAACTTCAACTCCATAATACTATTATTTCTAGTTTAGTCCAACTAAGTTAACAATGATTGCCACCAACTTAGCTTATTAAATTATTACTAAATCAACATACTCAAGTTGGTAAAAGTTTAGCCGCTATATACATAATACATATAGATATAATGATAAGGTATCATAGTCTTGCTTTCTGTCGATAACAAGCGAGGCTAGGACGGCTTATACACTTTGTCATAACATTGAAACGAGTAACTGGGATTTCATCACATACTCCAAATTACTCAATGCCTTTTTGCTTAATTGCGATCATCACACGCACATACTAATTTCTTTAACATAGCTATTATTCTTTTTAAGAAATGATTTTTGTACGCTTATTTTTTTTTTCTTCTGTACTCTCTTGTTTATCTTCATCACCCGATTCTCCTTTATCTTATTTTTATTTAAAATAAAAACAAAGAAACATAAATGTGCAAAGAACGAAAAAAAATGTGTGCGAAAATACCTTTTTATTCTTTAAACCAAAAAATGATGCAGGAGTTGTATCCATTACAAAATATAATATTCTCCTATACGATTATGTAAAATTAATATATGCATCATTTTTACCGGAAAAGGATCACAGGGATCCTATAATCGTGATTGTTCATCGTGCGATTCGTTTTTGTTAGGTATTATTTATATTTAATTATAAATTTAAAATTTTGAAATGATTTCTGACTACACGATATACGATGAATGGTCACGATTACGGGATCCCTATGATCCCTAAGAAAAGGATTCGGCGAGAATCAACTAATTAAAAATTAAAGCGTAGGTTAGTGAGCCATCTTTCTTACCAATTAATTAAAAATTAAAACCATCTGAATTTGAGGTAGTTGGCGGAAAGGGATCTCCGGATCCCTTCCTCCTAATCCACCAAATCAAAGATATTGTACCATTAAAATTTGATCTAACGGCTATAAATAGAGATATATTTTAAAAGTTATAATAACTTCAGCAAATGAATCAAATTTGTATAACACGAATCCACTGATTTGATAAATTAGGAGGAAGGGATCTGAAGAATATCCCTTGTGTAGTTTGCAGCAAAATTTAGAGCTCTCCTTAGTTGACCATTTTGTATTTCCCCCCGCTCACAACAAACAAAATAATAGTTATAATAATTATAGTAGGTCTCACATCTACGATCTTTGTCAAACTTGGCTCCTTAAGCGCACACACATCTAAATGGACCAAATCCCCACATAAACAATTCATAAAAAACATTACTTGTTAAGCATCTCTTGTTTTTTGATACAAATGATATCGAAAGTGGAACTTAATAATGCTATTAACCACTAGAACTATAAATCATTTGTATTAAGTACACTCTCTTAATTATATAACCAATGGACTATGGGTCTGTTTAGTTTTTTCTTTTACTAAATGTGTTGTCAAGACTCAAGATCACCTTATAATAATATTAACATTTATCCAACATAATAACATTATTAATTTTTTACAATTCTTAATATAAAAATAACATTAGGAGTTTTTAGTTCTTATTACCCGCTAACGTATGTCACAATTGACATTTTTTAGAAACCCATTCTGTAATTTACTTCAAATATTTTCATAGTTGTTTTAAATATTCAAAGAAATAAACAACAAAAACTGCCCCAATAAGTGGGACTCTTTCATTTTTTCAGAAAATCTTTAAATTCAATATTTTCATCTGAACATTTTAATCAGGAAGTTTTAACGAAAAACTCGTGGTATTGTTCACTTTAATGAAAAATCATATTTTTACACTAAAAAGTCAAACCTGGTACTATTCACTTTACCTTTTATATTGTCCTTATTATTAAAATTCAAAGATTTCAAATCATTTTCATTAGTTTTTATTTTAATCAGGGCATTTTTGATAGCTACACATCAAGTAAAAGCCAAAAGGGGAAACAAAATTAAAAAATGATTAAAGTGGCCCTTCATTCTTCAGGGGTATTTTGGTAATTCCACCTCCAAAATTCATGTGCTCGGCAGCTCGTCAGCTCTCTCCCCTACTATATAATAACAGCAGCCGTGCTTTTGCATTTGCAGCAGATCAGCACCAATTCAGAGACTTGCAAGTCAGTCTTCTTCTTCCTCCCACCGACTTCCCGAACCCAAAAGGTAGCAATTTGCTCTCTCTGGTTCTCGATTTTTTCTCTGATCGCAGCTCACTACTCGCTCCATTCATCCGTGCGATCGTTCTTAACGTTGCTTTGTTTTTCTTAGCATTTGCATCGTTGGATTGATTAGGATCTGTGATTTTGTCGATAATTTTGAAGAACTGTGATGATATTTTGTGCATGCTTTGTTTGTTTGCTGATGATAGATCTAGCTCTGGTGAAAAATCACGCACTTACTGTTTGGTTCCAGAGGAAAAAGAAAGAACTTGGCATTGGTTGTAGTGTTGTGGAATTGAATTGGGTGGCTGGTTTTTTCTATGATTTTCCAGAATGTTTCATACTAATACTATGTTTGGAGTAGGGAAATAAACTTAGAATTTGGACAAAAGTCAGAATTTATTAGTACCCTTGTTTCAATAGCCAGAACAAATTACTTATTTTAAGTGGTACATGGAACATTGCTCTTTTACTTTCTGGAATTACCGTTTGATTGTTGGGGAATTTATGAGAACAATAATGATTATAATAAGTTTATGTAAAAAGAAAATAACAAGCAAAGCCGTTTGTTATTTTTTGTCAGTTTTCCCTCTAAATTTTGAACATTTAATGGTTTATTTCGATCCTTCATTTTGTTATACGTGTAATTCAACATGGAACTCTGTTATGGATTCTATTTTGTTGCTCATTTTGATTCACTAACTGAGTACCTTGTAATTATTGCAGATTTCCATTTGCTTGTAACAATGGCTCCAGTTTCTGCAGAAGCATGTTCCGATTCAATCAACCCTAGAGGTTTTTGTTTACCTGTTTTTTTCTTTCTAAAGTCATAGGATTTTGTTAATTTCGTGGCGAAGGTGATGCAGTAGAATCTATGGTGGTTGCAACAAATAATCACTGTATTTGAAAATTAGATTTATTTGGAACACTGGTTTTCTAAGTTTCAAATTTGTTTCCATGTTTATTGATCATAATGTAGATGTTTGCATCGTTGGTATTGCAAGAACACCAATGGGTGCATTTCTTGGGGCACTTTCATCTGTACCAGCCACCAAGCTTGGGTCTATAGCTATTGAGGGTGAGCAATATCTCCTACTTCCTTAAGCGGATAATGTTTCTCGTTTTTTATCTTATACTTTTTAATATTTAGCATCGTCTGATTTTTCATATTCCCCTTTGTCAACCTGCAGCTGCTCTTAAGAGGGCAAATGTTGATCCAGCACTTGTAGAAGAAGTTTTCTTTGGCAATGTTCTCAGTGCAAACTTGGGGCAGGCTCCTGCTAGACAAGCTGCATTAGGTGCAGGAATCCCCAATTCAGTAATCTGTACCACTGTTAACAAAGTCTGCGCATCAGGGTTGAAAGGTGCAGCACCTTCGCTGTTTCTACTTTGTTTTCTCTTTCAACAATGAATTTTCATTTTCGGTAGGAAAAATGATATTAGAATAACACAAATTTGATTTCGGTTATTGCAGCTACTATGCTCGCAGCACAAAGCATCCAGTTGGGCATCAATGACGTTGTTGTGGCTGGTGGCATGGAAAGCATGTCAAATGTGCCCAAGTATCTTGCCGAAGCAAGGTTAGTTACTTCGTCCGATTCATGACTCTTTTAGACTTTAAAATGAAACTTCAACAGGCACTGATGGGATACAAAAATAAAAATCCAGGAAAGGATCTCGACTTGGACATGATTCTCTTGTTGATGGAATGCTGAAGGATGGTCTGTGGGATGTCTATAATGATTATGGCATGGGAGTGTGCGCTGAATTATGTGCTGATCAGCATTCAGTTACAAGGGAGGACCAGGTAAAATATAAGCCCTTTGGTGCATTCTAATATAGCACATTCACCATCATACAAGATTATTCATATATTTATTTGTGGCCAACTGCAGGATAACTTTGCTGTTCAGAGCTTCGAGCGTGGTATTGCTGCCCAAGGCTGTGATGCCTTTTCATGGGAGATTGTTCCAGTAGAAGTTTCTGGAGGAAGGGGAAGACCATCCACCATTGTTGATAAAGATGAAGGTCTAGGCAAGGTAATAATAAATCGTGCTTGTATCAGTTAGACACCTTAGCAAATTTATGTTTTTCTTGCACAATATAAAATCTCCATCAGTACACCCTGCTAACATGAATGCCAGTTTTTAGAGTAGATAGTTTCAATGCTTCACAGTAGAGATATCACTTTTTTATCTTTTGCACTTTGTTTAGCCAGAATTCTTATTTGTATATAGAGGAAGAAGGGGTGGGGAAGTGCATTCTACAAAGTTTAATCTACGACTTTATTTTTGCGTTAAATCCATCGTTGCTAAGTGATCGTAAAAAATATCTCATATTATAGGAGTCTAGGATATATCTGAATCACATTCTCTGAGTTCACCCATCTCAGATGTCCTTATTCTTTGCTTTGTTATGATGTCAGTTTGATGCTGCCAAATTGCGGAAGCTGAGACCAAGTTTTAAGGAGAGTGGAGGTTCTGTGACTGCCGGAAATGCTTCTAGTATCAGGTTATTAGTTTATATATTTCTGTAATTGTTATTTAATCCCCTTCATCTAATAATTTGTTGTTTACATTCGTTTACTTAAATGAGCACAAAAGTCATTTCCTAAGTTGTCATTGGTTTGATTTTTAATTGATGGAACCACCTTCATTTCGGTTTCACATGTCTTACAATGGAAGTGTTTCTGAAATTTGAAATTCCTTTTATCAATAGTGATGGTGCTGCAGCATTAGTTTTGGCAAGTGGGGAGAAGGTATTAAAGCTTGGGCTACAAGTGATCGCCAAGATCAGTGGATACGCTGATGCTGCTCAGGTACTGTACAAGTTTTTGTTTATCTGAACAAGATTGTAGAGCTTGGAAGTTGAAAGTGCATTTTTGTTTTCATTACCATTCATACCACTATGCTTACCTGAGATAAACTGCACAGGCACCAGAACTATTTACAACAGCTCCGGCTCTTGCAATTCCAAAAGCTATTTCAAATGCTGGCTTGGAAGCTTCTCAAATTGACTTCTATGAAATTAATGAAGCCTTTGCCGTAAGCTATCGCAGTTTGTGGCAATCTTTTTAAATAGGGTAGCATCTCAAGGCTGCCAATATTAATTGGAGCGATTTTATGTGTGCAGGTTGTGGCTCTTGCAAATCAGAAACTTCTTGGACTTAACCCAGTGAGTTCTCTTTCTCTCTCTCTCTGATTGAATGCTTAGAATGAGTTGCATTTAACTTTTTGTTGATGAAGCAGTCTCAACTCCTTCCGTCAGGCTTTTAGTAGCACAGGAATTCGCATTTGTTCGTCTTGCCTTAACTCATTTTCCGTTCTCATTTCAGGAAAAAGTTAATGTGCATGGTGGAGCTGTAGCGTTGGGACACCCTCTTGGTTGCAGTGGAGCTCGTATCTTGGTCACTCTTTTAGGGGTATATTTCACTTCCTATTCTTTTAAAAGAAAAGATAATATTTAAACTTGAAGAACGAACAGGCTCTGATTTACTTTTGCTACTCTCCCGCACCTCTCCTTTCCGTTCTAACTTACCTGGAATTATTTAACTATCGAACGATATCTTTTCTTTCAAATCCCTTATTCAGAGTGCAACCCTATTGTAGGTGCTCAAGCAGAAGAACGGGAAATACGGTGCTGCTGGTATTTGCAATGGCGGAGGAGGTGCATCTGCTCTTGTTTTGGAGCTTTTGTAAGCTAGTTTCAAGTCACTAACTGGTAATATTGGCGCGTTTCATGTCATTTTTTCTGATACTTGATGGATATCTTCTAAATGTGAGTTAGCTTATCAGTTTACATGACTCGTGTTTCAGTCCAGAATCGCTGAGGTCAAACCTTCTTCGTGTGAGAGATGAAACCGCCACAAGCAAAGTTCCCGGTTGTGCAATTTATTCTGCTTTTGTACTTGATTTGCTTCCCCAATAAATTACAAATGTATTTAGATTTTAGAAGAAGTATATTTCCAATACAGTTCAGTTTCACCATCCCTCTCTCTCTCTCTCTCTCTCTCTCTCACATGCTGTACATGTTTTGGGTTGGATGCGTGGTACCGAGCAATGATGTGGAGCTAATGGCCTGTACTAAATTGTACAAGTAATTCAGCGCTTATGATATGAGAGGATGATGAGTTTATACTTTATTGTCTAACAATGATAATCAATTTACGCATTTTGTTATACGTGAATTGGTTATACAGTTATACTACACATAATCCTGAACTATACTATATAAGGATCCTCATCGGATCATTTTCTTAAGAATTCTGAGGATTTCGTGATCGCGATCATTCATCGTATATCTTACATAAATACGTAATGAGTTTGATTCTTAATTTTGATGGACCGTTGCTGTGACGTAGTTGATGAATGATCAGATCATGAAAATAGTCCTGTAAATATTCGGGTAAAATCTTTAAATTTTATTTTCACAACTGTTAAGACGTTCAACTGAAGAGATTTTTCGATGTGATCAGTATATGGAATGGTGCATCACGTGTCATTATACAAATAGTTGGATATATGTGCTAAAATGTTAATAACTTAAAAAATAAAAAATTTTACCATTTTAATTAAAACACATGGTATACCATTTATATTTTCATTACAATTAAAAATATTTCTATCGAGGAAAGGTATACTGTATACACACAATACGAGATGGAGTCAAATTTAATATCGTGGGGAAACAGACAAAAGCTGTATGGGATGCATAGCTGGAAGCACCACACACCATCCAATCTAATTGGTTCTTCAAACAGTCGGCCCCTATTCGTCAAGAGATTTTTCAGTGTTCCCGTCACATGAAGTGGTACATCAAATGTCTTATATAAATGGTGGGTTATGTGTGTTAAAAGGTTAATAACTTAAAAATTAAAAGTTTCCATCACTTGCATAAAAATATATTATGTACTATCCGTATTCCCGCCACAACTAAAAATTTTTCTTATTCGTCCCATCCTGCTCAGAGATTTTTAGTGTGCAAGAACTGGTTTCTAATACAATTGAATTGGTTGGAAATTTAAGAAAAAATTTCAACTTGTGACACTTATAATTTATTTAAAAATATTTTTAAAATGACTGAAAGTATTTTTATAAAATTGATTTTAGATTCTAGAAACATTTTAATTATTTAAAAAAAACATTAAATCTGTACTTCTTGAAATAAGCATATTAATAACTTTTCTACGACTCACTTAAATATTTATTAAAAATTAATTTCAAAAATATTTTTTCAAAAACACTTTCAATTGTTTTAATAACACTTCAAATGAGCTTTAGTTGTTTTAATAACACTTCAAATGAGCTTTAGTTGTTTTAATAACACTTCAAATGAGCTTTGTGTATCAAACCGTGATTCCAACCCACTAAAAAATTTTCGTCATCGGACCCACCTCACACACACCAGTACACAAACCCACGCCGCGCCCTCTTCTCTCTCTCTCTCTCTCTCTCTCTCTCTCTCTTCCTTCCATTGAACCTCACCTGGAAAAAGCAGACTCGTCAATTCATCATCTCAAATCCCTTCAATACTCGGACCACCTCAAATCCCTACAACCAGAGAAAATCAGTCGCCGTTTTTTGTCGTTACTCTCACAAATCTCAGAGCAGAAAGTTATGGGGGTAAGCAAAGTGGTCGACTTTTTTGTCCTCTAATTCATGAATTGAATTTGCATCGGTGTATGTATATGGTTCCGTGTTTGATCTGAGACTCTTGAGTTCCTGTGGAGCGATTCCTTCCCTTTTTCAGCTTGCTGGTGTTGTTGGAATTTACCATATTGTCCCCCCTCCGATGCTTTCTACTTCCTCTTCATCCTTTTGGTTTCTAACTGTTAAGCAGAAGCTTGTTCTGTATGAATATGATGTATCTAGCTGGTGTTTGCTATCTGGGGTCACGTTTGCTTTCTGGGTTTTTATATGTTTTAATATTTATTGATAAAGTTTGTATTTTTAGCTTCTTGTTTGTTTTATACCAAACCGACTTTGAGTATTTGAGAATCAAATTGGATGTTGTATGTGTTTGTGTATGTGTGTAGATTCGGCTTAGACCGATAAGCAGCGTATCCGATTGCTTCCTTGTGTGCGAAACTTTCTCTGTGTCTGTTGTGCTGAATGGTTAAGTGTTGCAGTTTAGTGGATTAATGGGTTACTCAATGGTTTGAAACATACAATGGGTTCTTACTTGAGCGTGAGCCTTGCTCAATGGGTAAGGTTGTTCTGTTGCTTCATGGATGTTGCAGGTCTTTTTCGCCAAACGGGCGCCCAGCAAGTAGGGGTGATGCGGCGAGGCTGCGTATATCTAACCTCCTCAGACCACAGAATGGTCGGAGTTTGGTGCACTTGACTGTTCTGTACTTTACTTATTTGGTTTTAGTGTAAACCAATCTGATACTTGTTGGACTTTAGAAAAAAGAACATTTCTTTGTGTTCCCTTTAGGCATGTATAAAGTTGATAGCAGATATCTTACAAGATTGTCGAATTTCAAACCTCTTCTTCTTTTTGGAATACCTTCATATTGAAGAGTAATTACAGGCATCGGCGTTTGTAAACCAATGCATTAATACATATTACTTTCTATATCATGGTGTTGTATTCTCATGCATTAGGATTAAGGTAACAGTAGTATGATTAGCTGTTTTTTTTTACTGATGTGTGGGAGCAAACCTTCACCTCAGTCTTAATCATCTTCGTTACGTGGATATTGTTTGTCTCCATAATTTCATGCAAGCACATCTGAAACATTGAACTTTGCACACAATTGTGTTATTTATATATCTCAATTCAGTACGCATAGACTTTGGATGATTGACTCCCTTTATCAAAAATATGTAAATCTACAGGAAAAGGGTGTACCGCTGCCAAAATTTGGTGAATGGGATGTCAATGATCCAGCATCAGCTGAGGGATTCACTGTAATCTTCAACAAGGCTAGGACTGAGAAGCAGACAGGTGGTAGACCTGACTCACCATCAAAGGAGGACCACGCATATAAGCAAGGAGCAGTTCTTGGAAAGCCTCCATCTGTAAGTTGGACTCATTGGCCTTATAGTTCTCCGTGGAATACCATTATCTCTTTTATGCTTGACGCTGTTTGTGTTTACATAGTCATATCTTTTCCTAGAGCATGAATGGTGGTTGAGTTTGAGAACAGAGAAGATTTAATTGAACCATAACAAGCATTTTATGCACAATACATTGGAATCCTTACATCTTCATCATCACATTTTGCGTGACTATGTTTGCATATAATCCCTTAATTTCAGAATTAGATTGCTCAAACTCAAACTATTAACTACCCTTTTTTTCCTCCCAGGAAATAGCACACCCATTGATTTTATAAACGTATCTGTTTCATATTTTATCTTTTCGCTTGGTAAAACTCTCATCTGGTTTTGTTAAATGATGTCCAACTAAGCTGGCACCAAAAAAGTAAAAAGAAAGAGGGAAAAAGAAAAGAATGCTGCCAGTTGATCTTAAGCCACCCTAATGTGATGATGAAAAAGATGATAGCTTGAAAAGTGATACAATGATTGGATTTTTTACGTTTTTTTCTGCTTTGATGTGTAGAAAAAATGGTTTTGCTGCTTGCGTTCGGAGTCGTGAGGAGGTACCAGCCATGTCATAAATTTTACAGAAGATACTACTACGTATTTATGCCCCCCACGACGATGTATATTCCAGAAGACTGGAGCTGTGTTCAGAAGCCATGATTGGTCCCTCTGGAATCTGTTGTCTGTCGTTTTGAACATTGGTAGAAATTGTGGGCTTATTTTGGGAGACGAATGATTGAAAAATGATACTGTTTTACGTTTATGCATACTGGTGAACTATGATTGCATGCAGCCTCCTTTTCTTGAATCAATGCTTGATGCTGAGTTAATCGTGACTGTTTCTTTCCTGTTCTCGGTTCGATTTGAGTTTCTATGTCGTGTAACCGCGTATTTGTGCGCTGTGAAGCTTTGTATTTTCTCGTCAGTCTTTTTCCCCCTCGAAATCTCCCTCTGGGAAGTTCCAAGCTTTTACGACTCCATTCATTTGCAATTTTGCACGAAAATTGCTCCTCTCAGCAATTCGGTGATCGATTTGGTTGTAGATGAAATTCAAAATCTGCAGTATTTCCAATGGATGCACCACAAAGCCATTGAGGAAGCCTCAACGGACTGATGCAACAGAACCTAATCTTCCAGCTCCCTCTCAAAAAGCACAGAGGGCCTGTTTTGGGGAAAAGGATCCTCTGGGAATCCTAGGCATCCCGTGATCGTAATGTACGATGAACGATCACAATCACGGGATTCCTAGGATCCCCAATAAAAGGATCCGGCGAGGATCATTTTCCTTGTTTTTGGTGCTTCTACAACGGCTAAAAGAGTGTTTGGACAACTAAAGCACTTTGGATAATGTTTGATACAAAACATACAAGATCTTTCTGAGAAGCAACTCCTTCAAGAAGCACTTCCAATTAGGTTTTTAATAATTATTCCGGCGTGATTCTAATGCGAATCCCCAACAGCACACTGTTTCGATCTACACTGATTTTCAAGATCCGAGCTATCAATCATTCCGGCATCTCTCCGGAAGATGATTTCTATTTTTTTATCCAATACTTTAGTTTGCACCCAATAGAACACGGACATGAGTCAATACCATTACTAAAAGTGTTTCTAGCAAAACGCATTTAAGCAGAAGTATTTCCTACAAAAGCAATCCCGTACGGGCTCAAACTAACAGCCAAAAAACTGCTTCAAGTACTAACAGCAAAGTGTCTTTACCAACTCCAATCAAACATGTCAGCTAAATCTACCATTGTGCAAGGCAACTCAAATTGTCCAACAATAAGCAAAAATACACATCTTCAAAATATTAAAGCCGAAGCCAATGGTACATTTTTCTGTTTTGTAACATTTCAGTATCTAAATATTCTTTCCATTTTCTAACATTACAACCAGTAAATACCCGAAAACAAGTTCGCAACTGACTAATCTAAACTCTAGAAGATCCAAGCTTGCGTTCAAACAAACGTTTCAGAAGAAAAACTTGGAGGCAGCTAGCTCCAATAAGCGCTGCCGATTCTATCAATGCCTTGTGTGTTGCTCTGCGGCTCATTCCTTCATTCACTGCACGAAAATCAAAGATTCGGGGACCTTAGCTTCGTGTGCCCGTATGTGACATGCAGATGCAAGTGCAAAATCATGTACTTCTTGAAGTACTATAGTTTATGCATAAGAGATTAAAACTACACAGAATAATAAATACCTATTGCTTGGCGGTCAGTCTCAGCTTCTAACCAATGTTGTTCGAATTGGATGTTATAGAGGGCTTCCTCCAACTTTTGAATCTGCTCCAGCAAGGGTGTGAAATGCTCTGCATACATTCAAATAACATTCCGTGACCATTATTCCAATATAAAGAAGACTCACCTAGAAGGAAAAAAAGGCGGCGGAACTTGAATAACAGTAAAGTGGCCTCTCACCGTCTTTAGCATGCTGGTCATGGTATGTGAAGTGAGCAGCATGTACATCGAAGTCAATGGTTTCGTGGTAAGGAGACTTGTTCGTGAAGCAGAACTGGTGAACACCTTGGTTCTGAACCACTAGCTCATACTTCTCGCTCGTCTTGCCGCGTATGTCATGAATTTGTTCACCACCAGGTCCCTTTATCTGACATCGGCAACATAGTTCAAAAGTATAAGAAAGATTTTAGAAACAGGAACCACTATCATCATTATCGAACAAAAAGCAGCGTCCTAATCGAAAAACCAATTGGGGGATGATCTTAAATTCCTAAACTAGCAATTGGGACTCAAAGTACCAAGTTACCAACAATAACAACATTATATTCCCTCTCCCGCTCTATTCATCTCTTCTTTTCTGATACAATCGATATCGGGGGAGTAGAACCGAACGCAGGACATCAATGCAGGCTAAACCATAAACGATCTCAACCGATTGAGCCACAAGTCCCGCTCTATCTCCCGGCTTACGACGGCAACAGATAATTCTACCCTCTTAACGAATGCAATCATAAACAAAAATCCACAATCTTTATCTTCTATCAAAATTCAACTTGCCAAGGCAGAAAAAGTAACACAAATCAGCAGAAACCATCGAACTTTCTCCACAACAAGATCAAACAGACGAAAGTATGACAAAATCACACAATTGGGAAAAACAAACAAATATGAAACATCATAGTATCATTCATTCATACCACGAGATCAACGCCGTCTTCGGTGTAATGCCAAGTCGAATCTACCTTGATTACCACAAAAGAGACATGGATGGTGTCTCCCATGTACTTTGCATCATGGGAGAAGCACTCTTCCCTGTCAATCACGAACCTTAACCCTAACGACCCTTCCAACTGGCACAAAACCAGAAAACCCACCAGCACCAAACTCAGCGCTACGTGTCCCCCGCACCAGAACTCCATCTTCTTCCCTGCAAATCCATCAATTTTTCAGCACACAAAGTCAAACAATCGCCCAGTTTTTTTAGCCACAAATAATCGTTACCCAGATAGATATTTAGAGATGCAAAAACACAGATCGGGAAGAACACGAAAAATTACCTCGGAAACTGCTTCTGGTTTTCGTATTTGGCAGAGGTTTCAAGTTTGGGATTTTCGGATGAACTGGGATTTGAAAAGTGCCCAACTCGAACTTGGGCTGTCTGACAACGGCAGTTCTGGTTGGACAAGCATAAAAGGACAATCAACGATGTCGTTTTGTTTTTTGTTTTTGGGCTTAAGCCACGTGGCCGGGGTGTGATTCAATAGCTTTACCAGTGGCCAATGGGAACGCTCCACGTTGGATGATGCTTTCCAGGTGGAAAAAAGCGAATTTCGCTTGCGTGGTCCGTGATGTCAAAAACCCCCAAAAATCTTTTTTTATTTTTTTATTTTCGTAGTATGAATTTAGTGATAGAAGAAAGAGAGAGACCAGTCAAAGAGAAGCGAAGGGCTTGAGGAAGTCGTTTGTGAATTTTTTTATTTATTTATAGTAATATGAAGAGAGAAACTTGTTCTTTAAGTAATACAAATTGTATATGAAAAGATCTAAATCTCATACGATTCCTATATATAATCTATTAAGAATTAAACAATCATATTTCTAATTAAATTAGAATTGCAACATTTATTTATTTCTTTTTATTATAAATTTTATTTATTTGTAGGTAAGTTAGTGTTATGATTGTCGCCCTTTTTTCCCTTTACTTCACATTTTCCTTTTTAAATAATTAAAACATAAAAATTATAGGTAAGAACTATCGTAACTTTTTATCATTGCATTACACTTTTGGTATGACGTACCAACCCGTGTTTTAAGTACATTAAAAAATCTCTCCTGATCCTCGAAGCATGTGCACCAACATCAACTAATACAACATATTTGTGCATGTGTGTGTGTACATTTAGTGCTCGGGACGTCGTTTTGATCTTATAATCACAGCAAAAGCATCACATTGAAAACTGAATATAGTTTCTCTAATCAGATTCAAATGTTAAGTACATCCATGTACCTTCGATGATTCAGCCCAGATATCTAAACGGGAGTTCAGAGATGCCTCATTTGTTTCCCACATTTACATTTGCGTGCGGTCAGAGTGCATATCCTTCGTTAGCACCTACGTGCAGCGTAACCAAAAGCATTCACACGGAACTAAGGCCTGATTTGGTACTAAGATAATTCTGAAAAAAGCTAGTATCAAAAAAAGCTGGGAGCTATTTTGTGTTTGGTAAACATTCAGCTTCAGCTTTTTTTCATAGTTTTGGATGAAAAAAACCAAAAACAAGAAGCTGCAAAACCCAGCTTTGAAAAACCGGCTTTTTTTCACATCTGTTTTACACAAAAGTTTACCAAACACTATAATACTTCTTTTTTTTTCTTTTTCAAAAGCATTTTTACAAAAAAGTTTACCAAACACTCTGCTGTTTTATTTCATTCTTACAGCACAGCAGAATCAGCATTTTTTTAAAGAAAACTAATGAAAAGGGCTTGAAAACTTTGAGTTTTAATGATAAGGACAAAATAAAGGGTAAAATGAATAGTACCAGGATTGACTTTTTAGTGTAAAAATGTGGTTTTTCGTTAAAGTGAACAGTACCAGGTGCTTTTCGTTAAAGTTCCCTTTTTTTAAAGCACAACAATACCAAACCAGACCTAAGCTTTAAAGTTCGTCATCCCTACAGCGGATCAGATGGCTGCAAAATCCTTCCCTCTTCAATAACTAACCTCTGGTGAAGCATACATTGATGCTCGGCAAATTGCTTAAACAAATCATGTAGCTGCTTGGCTTGCTCGTACTCTTTCGTCCCAGAAACGACAACCTTCAATTCGTTGCAAGTTCCGGCTTTGCTCTGTGATACTCTCTGCAGAGTCAATAAGAATGGTGCTTTTAGAGGAAACTCGGTGCTTTTATACTAGTTGTTTTGTATTCTATCGGGTTTTGGCATGCTTCTCCCACTTTCTCCGAATGGTGTGTAACATGAGGTTCCGTTATGAAACGATTTAACCGTCATGATACACGGAATTATGTGTTTTGATGCAGATACAGTTGATGATTCCAATCAATGGTTAGTCAATAAAACAGTCTAGCTATTGGGGGCGCAGCGTCATTCTATGGAACAAATCACGGGATATACTCTTAACACAGAGAATGACATTTCACCGTTATAATCGTTACTTACAAACACAAGAAGAATTATAGGAAACTGACCTGAGATGTAAACGCGAAGGTTTCAGTCAATGCTTTCAGCGAGTCGTGTAGCGGTAATTTTTCAGTCACGAACCAAGGCCTGCGGAGAAATACTAAATGATTAAAATTTTAGCTTAGATATCTAATTACTAAATTTGAACGAACACCATTTTAAGACAAGTTTGCGTGATTTATAATTATTGGAAAGAGACACTTACACTATTGGCGTGTTTACGTAACGGTAATGAAAATATGAGGAATTTGAATTGAGGAGTTGGAATGAGGAAAAGTCAGAATCGGATTCCGGTTGAAGTTGTTTACTTAAATGTTCTGGAATCAGAATAGAATTTCATAAAGCTGTTTACTAATTCAGCAGAATCGGAATACAAACCTGTATGATTACTAAAATGTCCTTGTCCCAAATCAAATATTTTATATACTTTAATGGGTTTATAAAGAATAGTCTTGGAAATAGGAAAAGTAAGTGAAGATATAAAGGGAACAAAAGTATCATTCCGATAACCCAAACAATCAGGAATTGGATTACCACCTATATCTAGGGAATCCAATTCCACCAACACAAGGAATTGAATTCCAAAATTTGTGTGGGCCCCACTGCTTTTTTTATTCCTCCATGTTTAGTAAACACCGGAATACTCCGTAATCGGAATTCAATTCCACATTCTTATTCCAATTACGGATATGTAAACACGCCATACCTTCCTCCCGAGGAAACGATGATGTGATCTGGATTCTCCAAAAACGCCAATAACTTGTCAAAGTTCCGTTTGCTGTGCAACAGAATAGCTGCTCGTGCATACATCTCTAACAACTTAATTGGCGAAACAAGTGCTTGACATGAGATTGAAAGTGGTTGATGGATAAACTCCATAATTGTTGATGGCTATAACTCCTCAAGATTGTCCATGACGATCATATGGGGCGCCCCTCCGACATCTACGTCATGTTCTCTTCGTTCAGATTCTATATACAAGATAAAGTAGCCAACAGGTTTGAATAGTTTAAACATAGTCCACCAATATATGGAGAATATCCACAGTGATCAACTACTTCGACGTCAAATTTCAATCTCTCAACCTCCCAAATCAACTCTCTTTCAATTCACTCTTGTTCAACTTACAATCTTACAATTATCAGAAACTCTCCCGCGCAAATTCTCGTTTCCTCTTACATTAATCTTGCACATTATTAAATACAACCTCTCAATCTTCATATAGAATTATGGAAAAATTGCAGATAGAGTATACTTTTAATACTTGATTATGTATTAAGACAACACTTTTTAAACATTTAGGAGAAACGTTTTTTTAAACAAGTGTAGGATGACATCTTGGACGTTGTTTTTCCGTTTTTAGAAATTAAAGTTACGAAATTAACCTTCCATCCGTTTGAAAGTGACTGACGGGGAATCTTAGCTTCAGATTGAGTCGTTCCTATTTGAAATCATTCAATTTCCTTTCGTTTTCTTTTTGTTCTTTCTTCTTCCTTTTCTGTTACTGATGGTTTATATTTAGATTTTGGCTTGAGTTTCATTATTTGAAGGTAAGTTTCGTTACGATTTTGCTTATTACTTGGTACAAATTTTACATATGCAGGATAAGTTCAGCAGAATCAGTTTACACTAACAAATATAACCTGATTATCTTCTACATGTTCCTTATCAACTTGTTCTACTTTTTCCAACATCAACTGCTTTGTTGTTTTCACTTTCTTGGCTTTGATTCTTTTTGTGTGACTTTCTTCTCAGATTTTCTCCTTTTCAGTGCAGGTAGAGGATCGACGTAATCATCATCGTCATTATTTGACATTTGTTTAAGACATCAATTGCCTTTGCATTGTCCATCTGTGAAAATTAAATAATTAGTTTTTGATACTTTTTTGGAATAATTATGCAGAATCAATTTACACAAAATATATGCAAAATCAAATTACAGAAAAATATGCAGTTGTAGTTTGCAAACTCATTTTACACAAGATACATGCAGAATCAATTTTGCACAACATACATGCAGGATCAGTTTTGCACAAAGATAAATGCAGGATCAGTTTTCCACAAAAAAGGTAGATTGATACGCAGTTTACCTCCAACTTTCCACAGAACTCGCGTCGTCCTTGCAGGACCTGAACTCCTGCGTCGTCGTTTCGCCACCACCTTTCTATAAAAATCGGCTTTCTAAAATTCACTTGAATTATTGATGAGTGTTCTCATTGTTAATATTTTAGAGTTACTTTATAATGTAAATTACACCATAACCATTAAGGGCTGATTTGAAATTGCGATGATATTTTTTTTTTATGTAAATTAGAGGTTTTAGGTTTTATTTTTGTTAAAAACGAATTTGAATCACATTATTGCTAACATATTGTGAGGTTAAACTTATCGTTTGTTCAAAAAAAATTGTAACATCGTATGTGTTTGTTAAAACAAAAATAAATAAATAAATTCCTTTTTTAAAAACTAATGTCAATAACTGTAGAAAAACATAAAAAAATAAGAGTAGAATCTACCATGCATCTATATACACCTCATATATTTTATAAAGGGGTGTGATATCCACATAACCATTTTTACTTCTCTCACATTTTTTTAATTTTTAACCGTCGAATTAATTGAATTGAAGAAGATCAAATAACAGAAATTAACAGGAATGTGTGAATAGCATATCTCTTTATAAAATTACAATCTTTACTCTTATATTATTATCTTTAACAATTACTATGTTCACATTCAATACTATATCACATTATTGTCTTAAAGCAAAGAACTCTCTCTCTCTCTCTCTCGCTTTTGCAGCTCGTTCTTCCCATGCCATAACCCATTTCCCATCTCTCTCTATTAACTCTCACCCTCCATCATTACAATTACACACAGAGATTCCATTTCAGATACGTCAACTCTCTCTCTGATCGATTTCATACTCAATCAATACCAAATTCTTCGAATTCTTCAATCACGTTCGTGTTCATCGTACTGTTAAAAATTATTATAATTTTTTTATTAAAATTGAACATAAATTGAAAACTAATAGTATGACATACGATGAACAAATATGATTCAAAGATTCTAAGATCCTCACAAAGAAAATAAAAAAAGATCTTCATTCCCAAATTTGCTCTATGTTATCTGTATCTCTCGTATCGATGCCATTGTGGCCGTCACTTCAGGAATCAATTGTAGTTGGGATGGGACCTACGAATCTCGCCTCTGATCTCTTATTTGAAGAAGGAATGTTGTAACCTTGGATTTCTCTAATAAATATATGTATCGAGCTTTTATCAAGTAAATTGCTGGGTGTTGTTTAGCACAAAGAATTAAGCTTTTTCGATTTAATTTATACGCCCTCGAATGCAACGTACGAGAATTTTGCTATCTGCAGTACAGTTACTGAAATTGTTTTGTGCACAAAAATCATGAATCTCTTTCCAATGACATTCATGACTCAATATATAAATACGTATTATATACATTGTATGTACACTAAACATATATGATATGCACATGATATGCTCACAGATTTGAGCTCAACGTAAAAATCCAAAGTTCACAGCTCTCTTTAAAATCAGAAAAAAAAAAAAAAAAAAGTCACAATGAGTTGTGAGTTTTTGCAATATATATGTGAGTATTTTTGTCATTTCACTTTTGTGCATGATGTGCATGATTGTGAAGGACGGTTTGTCCTATTTTAATCCAAAAATTAAGAAAATTAGTCATTTCTGACAATTTTCCTAAATTCTATGGTGCTTTTATACTCTAGACTATGGTGCTTCAATACTCTAGACGCTTTAACTATTAGATCTTTGATTTTTATTTTTTTAACGAAAAATCTAGTAGTTAAAATTTAGTCTCAAGATGGGTATAGGCATTTGTATGCAAAACCGTCTAATCAATTTTTTATAAGTAAAATCTCCTTGAATCAACATTTCACAACTATTATTAGAAATTTCGGAGCCGATGCTTGCAGAACAGAAACGTTGAAAACTGAAGTACAAAGACAAAATTAGACATACACACATTCATTTCTTACCAATCAAAATGTTAGGCACATCCTATGTATCCTAACTCTCAGCCCCATTGAAGTGCTACATTTTCTTACATTTGCTTGTCAAAATATGGGGTAAAAACTCAAAATGTCCCAACTCTCAGTCCACTGTGTAGGCAAAACCTCAACTAGGGAAGCTATGATACAGTTGGTATGTGTACAACACAACAAAATCTTGCTAAAAAACCTAGCCTCGAACGCATTCACCTTGGTTTAGTCTTCGACGCTGCGTTAAATAGCTGCCAGATCTTTCCCTCTTCGACAAGTAACTTCTGGTGAAGCCGGCGTTGCTGATTAGAATACTCACAAAATAAATCTTGCAGCAGCTTGGCTCTCATGTATTCTTCAGTTCCAGAACTGGCCACTTTCAATTCGTTGCAAGTACTAGTTCTACGCTCTAGTAGTTTCTGCAAAAAATTCAGTAAGAATAGTACTTTTCAGTCAAAAATGGATGCGCTATACTAACTGTTTCAGATTCTTTTTAGTTTTGTATGCTTCTCAACTCTTTATTGGGGACGGTGTGTAATAAAGAGACTGTTACGAAAATTACGTAGTTATCAATTTATCACGTTACAATTCATTGTCTGTTTTCATGCAGATCCAAGAATAACTTCCATCGATTAGTCAAATACTCCAGACAAGCACAAGAAAAAAAATATTGGAACTAACCTGCGATATAAGCATGGAGTTTACGATTGAACCCCTTAGTCTCTCATGTGCTCGTCTTTTCTCAGTCATGACCCAAGGCCTGCACAGAATTATAAAATGGCACATGCTTTAACAAGTCAATTGCTCAAAAACCAAATTAACATTGTGAGGTTTACACGACCACTGGACCGCAAAATCTAGCTATTAAGAAATAGATCAACAACGTATGTGAAGGGCGGTATTGGGGCTTGAAACAAAGATCTCCAGCAAACCAAGAGTCCGTATTTTGGACACTCGCTTAGACCCCGAAATATAAATTGTTAGCAAATGCAATTCAAGCTAATCACCAAAAAAATTAAATTATTCACACTAGATACCTTCCGCTTGAAGAAATAATGATGTGATCGGTACTCTCCAAAAAGTCGGATAACTTGTCAACATTCTTTCTGCTATTCAGCAGGATGGTTCCTCGTGTATACCACTCAGATGACAGACTTGGTGAAACAAATGCTTGACATGAGATTGAAAGTTGTTGATGTATAAATTCCACGATCTTTAATGGTGATAAACCCTTCTCCATATTCTCAATGGCCATTATATAGGGAACCTCTTCTACATCCATATTGTGCCCAACCCCCTGAGAAGGATTGCCAATCCCATCTGCCTTGGGAAAACGGAAAAAGTATAAGACACTAATGAGTTCGGGAAAATCTCTAAGCAAATCAGTACAAACCTTTAAGAGACGAGATGAGACTTAAGGCTCGCCTTGAAGTTCTTTTGTCCTACAAGTAAATAAATCCAAATAACAAGTAAGCACAAGAGAAGCGAGTGACTGCAGAATTAGTTTGGCAAATTTGTCCACATGGACCAGACAGATGGTTAAAAATCATTGCAAACTTAGTAATTACAAGGATTTCTCACAACTCTCAGCCGTACACAATGCCTATCTCACCACCACAGAGGCACACATCTTTACTCTCAAACTTACACCACTCCACTCTCCTAATTTATTAGAAAACGACAATGGAATCTAAAAATAATCAGTGGAGAAGGCCAGAATAATATATGCTGCAATATTCACCAAACATAATACATTCTTAACACACCCTCATGTGTAGAATGACATGAGCCAAACACGCACACATGACACAACTTTACATTACGTGCGCCATGACTTAAACCAAACATGCAGACAATCAATACTAAGTGACATGATAGCTCAAGTGGTTATATCCAGCTCAAATCCAAATTGGCAATGAGTAAGGCGAGAGACTATATAAGGCTTACTAATTGATTTACCCCTGAAACTGCCATCTAGTCTCACTTTACACCATGAAACTGGTTTTGTCTCACTTTGCCCCATGAAGCTGCCATTTTCGTCTCATTTAGTCTCAGTTCAACCCATTTTCAACCCATTTTCGTTCATTCTGTCACATAAACATTCAATTAAAAGGGTAGTATATATATTTTATTTTTGACACAACTCTTTGCCTCCAACCTGCCTGCTATAAAATCCCAATTCCATTTTCAGTCACTCTAATTCAAACCCCGTCTGTCTCTCTTTACTTATTGATGTGGAGCTGTAGTTGCAACCGTTTGATTTAATGAGGGGCTTGAATTAGATTGTGAAACATAACCCATTATTTGCTTTTGCCAACAATTGCAGCTACAACTCCACACCAATTCGCAAGAGAGACAGACAGGGGTTTAAAATAGATATATTGAAGATGAAATTGGAAGTTGGAGGCAAAGAGTTGTGTCAAAAACAAAATGTCCATACTAACCTTTAATTTAAGGTTTATTTATGGAATAGACAAAAACGGGGTGAATTGAGACTAAATTAGACGAAAACGGAAGTTTCAAGGGACAAACTGAGACAAAACCAGTTTCAAGGGGTAAGGTGAGACTAAACAGCAATTCCAGGATAACACAACAATATGCTTATGTACATATATTAAAAGTAACCTTTTATATAACGTAAAGAAAGCTCTAATAGGAAGGGTAAGACAGAAAAAATTCCAAATAGGAAAACATATACACTAAATAAACTTGCCTGGTTTATACTTAGAGAAACGCTTAACTTGTGCCTATAGTTGGACGTACAAGTTTTTGTGTCATAAGCAATATCACGAGGAATTGCAGAAATATTAGAAAGAGTGGTTTCAATTTTTTCCCTGGCTGTTTTTAGAAAAGAGTTCAAAAGCGGATGCATTTTGTTTGTACGAGGCTGGACTCTGCAAATGGTATCAAGAGATTGAGCCGTTAAAGACCCTGCTTTTGGACCATGTCTCCAAAAGAGGATGAGGCTGCATGAACATTCTTCTTCTCCTTTTACAAACCGATGTTCCTCATGCACCACCTAACGATACAAAATCACAATCAATAGACAATCTATCATCGGGAAATTTAGAATACTTTATGGTGCTTTTTAGAGAAGGACCAATAATGCTTCCTTATGAAGCCAAGAAGGTTGTTTGACTATTTTTGTATGAAGCACTTATGCTCATAAGCTTTTGCTAGATATACTTTTATTACGGGCTCGTTTGGAAGTTCTTTTAAATGATTAAAGCGCTTTTAGACAAAATGTTGTTGGGTTCCCAAAGCAGTTGAAGTGCTTCCTACAAAAAGCACAAGATTTTTACTAAAGATTGGTTCCAAAAACATTTTAACTAAAAGCAATTTCAGCCTTTTTAAAAGTGCTTCTAAACGAGCCCTAAAACACGTTGAAATTTGTTTTACCATTTAACTCCTTCCTATAAAAGTAGTTGGAAGTGCTTGTTCCCTAAAAAGCGCTTCTATATCCCACACCACTTAAGAGGACTAAAAATGCTCTGTGACAACCAAAAACAGTTATAACTACATTTAGGCCTTCCACAATAGTTTGAGCAAGTGTGATACCTATATATAGAAATTAAGTAACCTGAGTTTGATACATATAATACTACTGCTACACTATTACGCGTTCAATATGTCAGTATCATAATAAAGAGTTTAATATATTGAACTAATAAGTGTAATATATTAAACTAACGAGTGTGATTTGTATATGAGTTCAATATATTAGTATCACACTCAAATTTCGGCCCACAAGTGTGATTCCTCTATGAGTTCAATATATTGGTATCACACTCAAATTTCGGCCCACAAGTGTGATTCCTCTATGAGTTCAATATATTGGTATCAAACTCATTTTTTCCGACCTACTATGGAAACACTTCTATAGTAAAAGCACTTCCAACTAATTGTTTTCTTAATAGAAGTGTTTCATACAAAGTCAATGCCAAACATGCCCTGGGTCAAACAACTAATGTTGTTTGTTACACCCATTAAGTGAAGGTCTAGGATCTAATTATACCAATGGTTGCCCAGGGCGGACTATTGTCCATCACCGTTGATACCATTGAACTTAGACAAACTGATCTACAAACTCAATCTATCGTCAAGACCATTCAACTTCACTATTCACAAGCATCTAGCACCCAGAAGCCAAACTCACGCTATTATCCATTACCGTGGTTCACCATTCTTCAAGCTAGCTTATCTATGAATCTAATGCCCACCTTACAACCGATCTATGTGCAAAATTATTGAACCAATTTTGGTGCCACAAAATCGCAGATCAGCAAAACATAAAGTTGGTTTCAATGTTGGCGTTAATAAATTTGGAAAAAGTGACTATTGAGGTTGTAGTGTTTTGCGAGGTGAAGTGTTGGAATTCATAACCCCAATTGCTCAAAGTACTTTTGTTACCTCTAAGCGCATTAACTTTCTATGCTAGACACTCAAGCTCTCTATTTGAATGGAAGGTGTCATTTACAAATCCCTATTACATGTATTTTGTAATACTTAGATGATGCATTTATAATCCCTCCTATTAACCTTTTGTGATGCATCCCTCTTACATTCCTTTGTTGTGCTCATATGCTGCTTCTCTAATCCCTCTATAACATTTTTTTTTTGGTTCATTTCTTACTCACTCGGCCTCAATCCCTTGGAACTTTAACTCCATCATCCAAACATAGCCATTATATGATAAAATAGCCTACCTAGAATATTATAATCATTTAAATCGAGATTTAGAGAAAGACATGAAGAAAACAAATGAATTTCAAATTACTCTTACCATATATAATTTCAAACATACTTTTTTGTTTCTTACTCAAATTTATCTTAGTACTAATCTTGCCCAAACTCCCTTAATTTCAGAGTTCTGATGGAATCCGGTGCATGCGAGTTGGTATGATCGCATTCCAAAGATTCGACGTAATATAAGAGTGTCGGTTGTCAACTACCTAAAGCTCTCCCCTCCTCCTTTATCCAAGCTTGGGACCGACCTATGCATATAGATGCATAGTTTTGTAAATTTCAAGTTTTTCATATTTTGGTATTACTAAGGCCAGATATGCGTGTAAACAACCTCTTTACAAAACAAGAGTAAGGCGTATAATAGATGTTGCCCCGACCCTAGCAAAGTGAAAAATCTTATTGGCTTGGGATCGCCCTAAGTAAATGCCTAAATGGTCATTTCATTTTCTAACATATGTCAACACAAACAATTTCCTCTTCAACTAAGGTCAATAAAACAATTTTCCTCTCCCAATTAAGGTCAATACTAATTACTGATTTCTCTTCAATGACCAAAATTTGTGCATTTCCAACATTGAAAATATTTTGCGACTTTAAACAAATTACTAAAGAAAATGGCACCAAACAAATTTCCCAAGAAAGAAATGGCGAGAAATAGTTAGGGGAAAGCGAGAGACAAAGAAAACTGACCTTTTTGACAACGGCGTCGTAGAAGCGGCGATCACCGTGGCGAATGGAGTGAGAGGCACAGACGAGCATGCCCTTCACCACCTGAGAGCACTCCGTGTCCTGAACTTGTACGGACAACGGCCTGAACCTCCGGCTGAACTCGTCGATGTCGTTGAACGAACTCAACTCGTTCACTTCATAAACCTCGTCATGGTCGTCGGCGAAGCCGACGAACTTCACTCTCAGTCGATCACAGCCGTCGTTCGTTATCAGGACGTCGTACCAGGCGTCGTCTAAGCCAGACCTGAACTCCACCGCCATCCCAACCCCACCCACCGCCTTACACCTCCAAAATTTTAAACGATTTGTATATATTCTAGTTCCCCATGATTATCGTTTCCCATCCTTCATGATTATCTTTTTGAAATGTCACTCCACCAACTTTATAAGGAGTTTTTGGAAAAATAACTGTATAAGGAGAACATTCTAGATTCAAGAGAATGCAAAAAGACAAAAAAGGAGTCTTATTTTTTAATGTGATATATACGATATCTTAATGGGTCGTGTCTTGTAATGCCCGTTAAAATAAATTATAATATTGCACGACCCGTTATTAACGAGTAATATGACCTATTAAAGAGAATAAATTTTACTTCTATAAATAATAAAATAAAAAATGCAATACTAAATTAGTATATAGATAGCACGTTGTTACATTAAACATAAAAACACATTTGCCTTTCAATCATTACATATCCCAAAATACGAAAAACATTAATACATTACTACAAAATATCAAATGTTCAAGAATATGTAAAATATAGAGAGATTAAATCCTATGGTATTGTTGTAGTAAGTTTCTTTTAATTAATGTAAAAGTGTGAAAAATAAAAATATACAGACGCTAGTAATGACATCGGGACATAATATCAACAATCTGAATAGTTTATTTTTCTGCCTATGCTAAAATATCATGTTTTCAAGAAAGAAAATTTGAAAAACGTAATCAAGTGATAAGAATAAAGCGTAAACGACAATAGACTATTAAATATAAATCTAGGATTTATGGATTATAGTGTTGAATTTTGGAGTTACCGTTTTACGAACATTGTAAAATTTGTTATTACGAGCGATTATATATATATATTTTTTTTTTTACAATTTTTTACACTTCTACATTAATTATTATGAATTTTTATTAATTTTTCACTCAAATAAAAACACTATTCATGAGGGTTTGGAAGCAACGATGTAACCATCGTCTAAGCATAAATAATACAATCATGAGTGTTTATATATTCTTTTCACATTTTTCACACTTGTACATTAATTATTATAAATTATTATTTGTTTTGAACTCTCCCAAAAACACTCTTCACGAGGTTTGGTAGAATTTTAAAAATCAAACAACGATATACCCATTGTCAAATCGTAGATGATGCGATAACGAGCGTGTAGACATGAGGATGAACGTTTTTTAAGATTAGAAGGCTAGAAATCAGCATGTGTGTGTGCAAGTGTGTTGACCTACAACTACAAACACTCATTATATCCACTCATTACCAAACATCCATCCACTATACCCATTACATCCACTCATTACCAAACACTCATCCACTACACCCATTACATCCACTCATTACCAAACATCCATCCACTATACCCATTACATCCACTCATTACCAAACATTCATCAACTCCACTCATTACCAAACATTCATCAACTACACCCATTACATCCACTCATTACCAAACACTCATCCACTTTGTTTTAAAGTGTTTTATTAATCAAAATCTGTTTTGATTTGTGTTTTTAAGTGTCTTGATTCAAGTTAGAACCTAATTTCGTCCAAAACCATCCCTAGAGTCAGTTTAGAGTCTAATTCATTGTTTTAAGCAGTTTTGAGTCTTTTAAACTAGTTTTGAGTCTTTTTAGTTTGTATTGCATCTTTTGAGTCTAGTTTGGTGTTTTAAACTTAATTTTACGTTTTTAAGTCAGTTTCAAATGTTTTAGCAATCCCTCCTAATCCCCGGCCTAGAACGATCCCTACTTACATTCTTTACTACAATTGACAACCAGAGGGTTTAATTTGTGTGTTAAGATAATTTTCGCATCAAATTTTTGGCGCCGTTGCCGGGGATTAGCAACTTTGCTAATCCCCCGTTGTTTCTTTTTCATGTTTTTTGTTTTAGTTACTAACTTTGTTTATATTTGTGTCTTTTATTTTTACTTATGATATTTGATTTAGTTTGTTTCCTTGATTTCAGGTACTAGAGAAGTAAGACATGGATTTTGCTACCATTCAAGCTCAATTGGCGAAACTTACTTATCAATTGTCACAATATGCCGAAAGGACCATAATGCAAAGTGTCCCTACATATGGTGTGTCCTATGGGCAAGGATATCCAACTCATCAATGTTCTCAATTCGCTGCGAATGAAGATGCTTGGGGTTATCAAGGCCATAGCCAATCATGGGACAACATGTTTTCCAACGCTTACAATTTGAATTGGAGAGATTATTCAGATTACATGTGGGGAGAACCTCAACAATTCCAACAAGATGGGTATTGGCAGCAAGAAGATGAGTTCTATTCAAGACCTATGCAGCCACCACAACCTCATCCACAACAATTCCAATCAAATTCAAGTATGCCTATGAGTTATGATGAAATTCTTGATGTATTACCCTCTTTGACGCAGGCTTACAACAAGAAGAATATTTGCCGCCATCGGATGAGTTCTATCACTAGCCATATGAACCATCATAGCCACCACAACAATCTGACCATTTCAATTCAGGTATGTCTTTGGATAATGATATGTTTAATAAGTTACTTACCTCCTTGAACCAGGAAGTAGAAAATCGAAACAAAAGATGCAAAATCAAGCCAAGAAGACGGGTGAATTGGAGAAGTAAATTGGGCAGATTATGGAGTTCATGGCACAAATTCAAGAGTAAAGTGAACTCTCCAACTCAACTATTGAAAATTTGAAGGAAGATTTTGAAATCCATGATGCTATCACTTTGGGAAGTGCTATGGAGGTTGGAGGTGAACCCAAGACATCCAAACCAAGCCAAAACATGGATGAACAGTTGCTGCTCGAAGAAGAGGAGAATAACAAGGCCACGGCAAGGGAAGAACCACCCTTGCCGCATCCCCATATGCCCTCTATGCCGTCCACTACAACCAAGGTAAGACTAAATTCAATTTGTCCTAACCCCGTTTCACCAAATGTCCTTATTTCTTGTAGGATCATGCAATCCAAGGAAGAAGAGGGTGAGAAAGGCATCTTCGAAACCTTTCCAAAGAATCAAGAGCAAGAAGTGGATGGGGAATGTCTAGAATTCATCAAAGAAGATACACTTGAGACGAAAATTCCCAAAGAAGTTGGATTTTATGACACGAGACAAGTCATAACTCTCAAAACACCAAATCTGGCCAAGTCTCATATCCCTGCAACCTTCAAAGATGTGTTCATAATTGAGTTGAGCAAGCAAGTAAGTCATCTTCTCCAACTTCGATTTTATTATATACTAACTTGCTGATTTTGATGATTCAGGCACCTACACTAGAATTTAAATCATTGCCGGATCACGTCAAGTATCACCGTCCATTCAATGATCAATTCCATGCTATAGGCCCTATCCAAGTTTAGAAGGAAGTTTCATCCGGCTGGAAGACGTTAAAGCAAGCGCTTATTAGGAGGCAACCCATGTATTCAAATAAGGAAGATTTTTGAATCGCTCCACAATCAATTTTGCGTTTCTAAAAACCTTCCATTTTCTGCAGTTTTATTTTGCCATGATTGTCATTTTTACTTGTTGCTTGTTTAATTGTTTTTTGTCTGGGTTTATTTTTGAAACACTGACAGATATGAAAGGTATTTTTACATTCATTTTCATGAAAAAAAAGGAACATTAAGCAGAAAAATACAAGAGGGAGCCTTCACAAAGGCTGCTTAGGAGAAGTCTCAGTAGTCGGCGGAGCCTCAGCAGTCGGCAAAGCCCCAGAAGGAGGAGGCATCAGAGGTTGATCATTTGGAGCTTCATTACGCAGTACAGCCCCAGAAGACGAAGGCAAATGCTGTTGGAACAAACCTACAAACCTCTGATGATCAAGTAAAATCTGACCATCAGATTCTTGCATCTGGTCAATCTTCCTATTCATGTTTGTAGCATAGTTATGTGCGAGTCTGTGCAACTGTTTATTCTCATGCTTGAGCCCTCTAATCTCCTGTTTGAGACTCATCACTTTAGCCGCCAATGATTCAACTTGACGGGTTCGAGCAAATAGGCGTTAGGCCATATTAGACACAAAACATGCACACTGCACACTAGGAGCCAGAGAATCCTTAACAGCCAACTCATCAGACCGTTTGGCAAGTAGTCTGTTATCTTTGGGAGTGACAAGGTTCCGGGCCACCACCGCAGCGGTCATATCATTCTTCATCACAGAATCCCCGACGGTAAGAGGACCAGTAAGGGATATGAAGGATGAGCGCCATATGTTGTCTGGAGAAGGCATGGCTACCTCTTCACCAAGGTTCAAGTCAAAACGACGGTCGGAAATGCCAGACATTTTCAAAGCTGTTGAAGGAAGAAGAGATCGGACAAGTCAAGATCTTAGAAGTACAAGAAGGGAGTTTCTACAGGCGAAAATTCAAGTGTGCTTTGAAACGTACTACGCGCCTTTATAAAAATCAGCACACGACGGGGTTTCAGATATCGAAGAGGCGAGCTCAGAAATAGAAGAGGCGAGCTCAGAAATCGAAGAGGCGCTAGCTTTCTCAAAAGTTGGGCTTGCTTAGAGACCACGGGCCAATCTTCTTTTCCAGATTTGTTCGCACTTGTCACATGCAACTTCTGTACTTGACGGAGCTCAGAACTCGAAGAGCCAAGCTCAGAAATCGGAGAGGCATCTGCTTTTCCAGACGTGTTAGTATCTGTCACATGCACACTCAGCTTTACGGAAATCACGGGTAATTTGTCGAAGCGCCGATTCCAGATATCGAAGAGGCACTTGCTTTTCCAGACGTGTTAGAGCCTGTCACATGCACACTTAGCCTTGCAGAAATTACGGGCAATCTGTCTAAGATCTCTTGTGAAGTAGAAAGCACGTGAAATTTACTGTTAAATCATCCAACGGTTGCTGACAATAGTGAAATAATAGTACCGGTTATTAATTCCTATAAATGTCACCCTTCACCCTCCATTGCAAGGCAGACATACATAACCCTTCTTCTTCTCCTATAATGCTTTTCCAACAAACCCTCTTGAGTCACTCAGTGTTCCTTATTCCTTGGGGTACCTCTGCAAACAACTCATCCAAAGCAAAAGTATTTCATATCATGAAGGTTGAAAACAAGAGTATCTCATATCATGCTTTCTCCCTGTTCTTCTCCTTGCGTTGTTTTGGGACAATGAGAAAAAGAGCAATCAGCCAGCACTTGGTATCAATCTTCCGATCTGGAATCGATTGCCCCTTCCTAATTGCTTACCTAGCCTTGCTCTCGAGTACTTATCTTCAACATCTTATGCTTCCTCTTCGTGAACCACATTTGCCTGAGGAACAGATAAGGGAAGTAAAAATGATACCTCGAAGCATGTGGAGACAATGTGCTAATTCATCCTCAGCTAGGGACAAGGAGAAAGAAAGCAAATGGTGGGCACTTGGAAAGATTGAAGAAAGAAACAGACCATCACCTCTACCTCGTGCCTGCCTACCGTGCAGAAGAAACAAGCAGAGAAGAATGCAGACTGCACAATCAAATCAACCCATCAGAAAGAGTATGATTTGAAACCAAGGAACTCTCATATTCCTCGCTCAGAATTCCAAACCAGTTCGAGATCAAACTTGTGGAAAGTCAACAAGATCATCTATCTCCAAAACCAGATTTGCGTTCTTAAACTCAACTCTGTATGGTTTTTACTTTGCCATACTTGTCATGTTTATTCGTTGTTTGTTTGTTTGCTTGCTTTTGTGTGAGTTTATGCTTGAAACATTGAGGACAATGTTTGATTGAAGTGTGGGGGGTAACCAAGTTGTTTTGCATGAAATTCGTAGGAGTTTATCACCCATTACTTCTAGTGTTGTTCCTTACTGTTTTTAAGTGTTTTTAAGCTGTTTTGAAGTGTTTTAGTATGTTTTGACATAAAAATCCGAAAATCTCATAAAAATTTGAAAAATTGTTTTGAAAAACCCAAAAAGAGTTGTTTTTGTGTGTTTATTTGTGTCTTAGGTACCTTCCAACACAATGATGAGGATTTGGTTTTTAAGTACATGAATGTTAAAGAGAGTTATAAACATGGATTAAAATTTGATTTCCTCTTTGGTGTATGCTTGATTGTGGTTATAATTTATGAATTCACATGCAATCATAAAGGAAAAATTAGTTTTTGTAACATGCTTGAAGGAAGGAACTCAAATGAACGCTACAACCTTGTGAGACTTGAGCCTAAACGTTTATGTGGAGAGTTAATAATCTGTGCATCATTGTTTTCTAAAGTCGTTGCATGATCTCATTATTCTTTGCTTAGTTACTACTTAGAAGGCATTTCATCATTTAGTTCCAAATGCTAGAACTCATGCCTATTTCATTCAAAGCATGCTATTGATTTGCATAACACATATTCAAGATGAAGTTGTGTAGTAACCACCAAAGCCAAATTGTCGTGCCCCTATTTCATTATGTGTTTAAGTTTAACCTCGTTAAGCCTTGTTAAGCCTATGTTCTTTGTTAACCCACACTATCCTTACCTAGCCTAGTTTTAAGACCATCTATACCCTTGTTCTTGAAGCATAGTAAAGCATGACCTAAAATGAACTCCTCTTTGATCAATGTATTATAGAAAGTAAGTGTGGGGGAAGTGATTCTTGTGTGTGTGTATGTGCCAAAGTCCTTAATAAGGCACATGTGGAGGAAAAAAAAAATTAAGTGCTATTATTAAGTGTTGCATGAATCTTCCATTTGTGTTGCATTCTAAAGTGAATTCCAAGTGTTGATTTCATTACTTTGCTTGCTATTGCTTGAATAACGTTTGTTATCCCTATCATTTCTTTGTTAGCCATTACCCCCAACCCCCATTACAACCCTTAACTTCATCTTGAGTGTTATGTGTTTCAATATGTGGAGTTTGGAATTGGTATGAGCATATGGTGTCATTGATTCTCGCATCTAAGTAGTAGCGTTCCATTCATGAGATCATATCTAAACATGCTTAATAACTCCAGAAAATTGCTTCCTTTGTTGTAACATATGTGAGTCCCAGTCTCTAGTGTAGGGTGTGTAGTCAGAAAATGTGTGAGAAAATAGAGAGTATCTTGTAAGGAATTGAGAAAATTCTCTAAGGCATGTTACTACATTCAAAACATTGTTTTAATTGGTTAATTGTGAACTAGTAAGCAGTGATTGTGATTAAGTTTGTGCTCAAGTGTGAAGATAACCAAAATCTGTGGGAATGATGATTTTTAACATGTCATGTGCATTGGAAATCCCTGAGGCAAATGTTGGAAGGTTAGGTTGTGTTTTGTTTGTTTTGTTTCGTTTTGTTTCTTTTGTTTTGCTCGAGGACTAGCAAAAGCTAAGTGTGGGGGAATTTGATAGGAGCAAATTTATGCAACTTAGTGGGCTTGTTTCTTGGCATTTACTTAGTTTAATTCTAGTTATTTTAGTACTTTAAGCTATTTTCGTGTGTTTGTAGGTTCAAATAACAAAGTTGGCAACAAAGTGTTATTTGGAGCACTTTGGAGCATTTTTGGGCCAAGATTGGATAGTGCAAGCATGTAGACATGAGGATGAACGTTTTTTAAGATTAGAAGGCTAGAAATCAGCATGTGTGTGTGCAAGTGTGTTGACCTACAACTACAAACACTCATTACATCCACTCATTACCAAACATCCATCCACTATACCCATTACATCCACTCATTACCAAACACTCATCCACTACACCCATTACATCCACTCATTACCAAACATCCATCCACTATACCCATTACATCCACTCATTACCAAACATTCATCAACTCCACTCATTACCAAACATTCATCAACTACACCAATTACATCCAATCATTACCAAACACTCATCCACTTTGTTTTAAAGTGTTTTATTAGTCAAAATCTGTTTTGATTTGTGTTTTTAAGTGTCTTGAGTCAAGTTAGAACCTAATTTCATCTAAAACCATCCCTAGAGTCAGTTTAGAGTCTAATTCATTGTTTTAAGCAGTTTTGAGTCTTTTAAACTAGTTTTGAGTCTTTTTAGTTTGTATTGCATCTTTTGAGTCTAGTTTGGTGTTTTAAACTTAATTTTACGTTTTTAAGTCAGTTTCAAGTGTTTTAGCAATCCCTCCTAATCTCCGACCTAGAACGATCCATACTTACATTCTTTACTACAATTGACAACCAGAGGGTTTAATTTGTGTGTTAAGATAATTTTTGCATCAAATTTTTGGCGCCGTTGCCGGGGATTAGCAACTTTGCTAATCCCCCGTTGTTTCTTTTTCATGTTTTTTGTTTTAGTTACTAACTTTGTTTCTATTTGTGTCTTTTATTTTTACTTATGATATTTGATTTAGTTTTGTTTCCTTGATTTCAGGTACTAGAGAAGTAAGACATGGATTTTGCTACCATTCAAGCTCAATTGGCGAAACTTACTTCTCAATTGTCACAATATGCCGAAAGGACCACAATGCAAAGTGTCCCTACATATGGTGTGTCCTATGGGTAAGGATATCCAACTCATCAATGTTCTCAATTCGCTGTGAATGAAGATGCTTGGGGTTATCAAGGCCATAGCCAATCATGGGACAACATGTTTTCCAACGCTTACAATTTGAATTGGAGAGATTATTCAGATTACATGTGGGGAGAACCTCAACAATTCCAACAAGATGGGTATTGGCAGCAAGAAGAGGAGTTATATTCAAGACCTATGTAGCCACCACAACCTCCTCCACAACAATTCCAATCAAATTCAAGTATGCCTATGAGTTATGATGAAATTCTTGATGTACTAATCTCTTTGACGCAGGCTTACAACAAGAAGAATATTTGCCGCCATCAGATGAGTTCTATCACTGGCCATATGAACCATCATAGCCACCACAACAATTTGCCCATTTCAATTCAGGTATGTCTTTGGATAATGATATGTTTAATAAGTTACTCACCTCCTTGAACCAGGAAGTAGAAAATCGAAACAAAGAGATGCAAAATCAAGCCAAGAAAACGGGTGAATTGGAGAAGCAAATTGGGCAGATTATGGAGTTCATGGCACAAATTCAAGAGCAAAGTGAACTCTCCAACTCAACTATTGAAAATTTGAAGGAATATTTTGAAATCCATGATGCTATCACTTAATAAAATCACTTAATACTATGGTCTAGTGATATTCATCTTTACTTGTAAGTAACGATTTCGATACCAATTCGTTGTATAAGAAAAACTTAAAATGGTAAAAAAATAAGTGCGTTCTTTAAATTGAAAAAATGAGAAAAAGAAGTTAAGTCGGATCTTAAAATTATACACATTAGAATTGAAGTCAGAAAAAGGAAAAACAATTACTTGTTAGAAATCATGGGCAAAGTCAAACATATAAATCGAGTTAGGAAATTACCTAACGGGATCAGACGATATAGAAACGTTCCTTTGGGCCGCCTGCACAAGTCCTAGGGTTTGAGTGGAAACCCTAGATTGAGCATGAAGGAGATGATGGCTAAGGTAAAGTTATATTAGGCCTATTTTCGATTGTTTATACTCTTGTGTGCGCAACAATCTCCTAATGAACTCTTTATATAGTGTTTATTTGAGGAGTTTAGGAGAATTATGGGCCAACTTGGTTATCAAGTTTAATACCAATTCCCAAATTGAATGGATTACCATAAGATCAATTATATTTAATTAATTTTATAATCTAAAATCCTCATATACTATCTTTTTTTGGTGAAAAAAAAGGAGTGTTGATAAACCCACCATATTATCCTATATTCTCATCCACATTTTAGTAAAAATGTTAATGGCATGTTTATCCTTTTATAAAAAGACTTTTAAATCCTTGTTTATTTTATTATAATTAATGTTGTTATAGCTCAAAAAAAAAAAAAAAACAACCTAGAAAAAAGAACCCACCTACCATTTCCTATGTCCCCACCCATTTCTCTCTCTCCCCACTAGCATCTGTCCATCTCTCTCTCAAATTGGGAAAATTGAAAAATCTCCCTCATCATCACCCATCACCACTCTATGGGCTGGTTTGGTATTGCTGTGCTTTGAAAAAAAACTGCTGTGAGAATAAGTGGCTGTGCTGTGAGAATAAGCGGCTGTGAAATAAATCAGCTGAGTGTTTGGTAAATTTTTTTGTAAAAGTGCTTTTGGAAAAAAAAGCAGTCTGATAGTGGGTCTTTTCATTAAAGTACTGTAGCTTCGTGTGCTTTGAAAAAAAAGCCAGTTTTCCAAAGCTACAAATAGCAGCTTCAGCTTTTTCCTTTGATTTCAGTTTATTCTCACAGCAGCTTCTAAAATAAGCCATTTTTTTTCAGTTTACCAAACACCTAAAACCCTCACAGCTTTTTTTCATGGGTGCTTTTTTTTTAAGCACCTCACTCCCAAACTAGGTCTATAACCCAGCCCCTACCCCACTGTTGTCCACCTATGTTCCATCAAAATTGCATTTCAACCATCGCTAACAAAGAGAGGGGGTCTTCGTCCTCTCTCTCCCCCCCCCCCCGGTGCTTCTCTCTCTTCCTCCCTTCCCGTTTCTCTCGCTACTTCCCTCTCCTGTTTTTCTCTCTTCCCAAAGGAGATGCCATCAAGCAGGTGTCAAAAGTTTTGGTTGACAAAGAGAGGGGGTAGTGCAGTTAGGGTGATGATATTCTGATAAATTAAAATATAATGAGTTTAGATATAAATTAGAGAATATTTTTGGAATAATAGTGGGTGAAGAAATAACATTTTAACTTTTTAACTTTTTATAGTGGGTCAAATTATAACGTAAGTGGGGAAATAAGACAATATGATGGGTCTAGTAACACTCAAAAAAAAAATCCTAACCGCTAAGGAGAGGAGGTAGAGCGCCTTTGCTTCCTCCATCCGCTTTTCCTGATTCTATTTTTTCCTTCTCATTTGTGTCTTTCTTCGGATGAATAATATCCCCTTGTAGTGATTTCTCATTTGTTGGTTTCTCTTGTCATGATTTCATCTAGCTAAGCCATGCTTGGATTTTAGTTTCCCATCAAACACTTGGTAAGTATAAAAGGAACCCGTACAAAACATTCGAAGAATCCTTAGAAGACCTTCACATATATATTTCTCGGTCTCCGGGTGGTCCCAGTGTGCATCCGCCTCTGTGTAGGATACAAATTTCGTTTCATATACGAACATAACACAATTATTATCAAAAAAAAAAAAATCGTAAAATACATCTATCTCAAATTTATTTGTTCATGCTACAAACCCTAATTAAAATTGACACAAAACTGGCTAATTTCCTACATAAAGAGCAGTGGAAAGACTATTTCATATTCCATCTCCATTTTTTGGTGAAACTAAAGTCTCTACGTACATAACTAAAGTCTTTATTTCAAATTTATGACTCTCATGAACAATCTTGTGGTCTTTTCCTGTGGATTGTATAATAGCAAGCCGTAGTTGCCTCCGATCAGATAGAAGCTCAACAAAACTTGGCCATTCTCCAAAATGCATACAGGCCCAATATAAATTAAGGCACTTTCACGTAAACTCCATCCTGAAGTATGGATGATGAATTTAGTCCAAGATTCCGCAAAGCCATACTCCTTCATCACCCAAATTGTAATCGCAGGATGGACGGGATTTGTGTTATAACTAACAAACAGAGAATTATTTCGTATATATGTCCGTCCCAATTGTCACGGAGGTATTTTCATTGGCAAGCTCGGGCAGTGGCACCGTATTTCCTTGAAACTTCTCCTGCGCTAAATCGAAAGCGATGATTCATGCAAGCTTTGGTTGCCGCCAATGTATAGCTCCATTTAAGAAGCATCCGTTCTCATCCAAGTCCACATACTTGAGGTTTTCAGTGGTTTTCCATGAACCCGTTTTCAGTGAAAAGACCGCGATTGTGGCGGTAGTAAGCTCACCTGTTGCTGTTTTACAGTCGATTCCCATTACGATCTTGTAATCATGAGTGGTGGAATCATAACCGAATCCTTCAAACAACTGACCACTTGAAGGAAAAGAAGTTGGTGTTGGATAGTGGCCAAATTAGTGGCCAAGTGGACAACAAGCCAACTCTCCTTTCGGCTATTAAACAAACCAAAAGAATGAAGGACATAATGATGTGGGAACATCATTAGGAGGTTTTCCTTTATAATGTGGCCACATGAGTGGCAATTATGATGTTTGTTCCTTTTGTTTCTATTAAGGCATTTGGTTATGCCTTTGGTTTTGGGGGTTGGGAACGGCAGATTAGAGAGAAGAAGAGGTGGGTTACTGTTTTCTATCCTCCATTTGTTTGCAATCCCCTTTTGTTAGTAATCCCTCAATCAAAGATATTGCTGCTACATTTTGTGGCTTTTGGGAGAGATGGTATTTGATGTGTGTCTATCTTCTCTAATTGTTCTCTGTGAGAGTGAGAGCTATTGGGTGTATGTGGGATTTGGGTTTGAGAGTTAAAACTCTATTTGTAATCTCCTTTTCATATTAGTGGAATTTCCTCGCCGTCTCTGAACTGGACGTAGGTTTACGCCGAACCAGTATAAATTCTTGTGTCATTTGGATTATTTGTCTTGTCATATTTTGCCATATTAGCTTATTGGTTTCATATTTGACGCTTCCGCACAACAGTTGGTAATAGTGGTAACCTGTTGACGTCTCCGGTGCTAGGGTTGCATAAGAACAAGCAGTCGTAGGTCTGTTGATGTAAACATATCAAGCCGTTGTAAGAGCCCACAACTGTTGTGCCATTCAGCCGTTTTGGTAAACGAAGCTCTGTGCTTGCAACACAACTACCATCATCATAATCCTTCGTGTCCAATAATAATAGTTCTTTGTAATCTATGGATTCCGGAGGTCTGACTGAAGAAAGAAGTCTGAATCTGTTATGCGCGCAGTTGGATTCCATGACTGCGCGGGTACAATGCTTCATAACAAAATAATAATCGGAGATTAAAGCCCACCATGACTTGCACACACAGCGGAATCTTATTAGAGATTTGACTGGGAGCCTTGACAGTATCTCAATAACAATGTCATCATCGTACTCATCGGTATAAGAGGCCGTAGAAGCAGTTGCTGCTGCCGGCATGGGAGGTCCTTTGCCATGTTAACATGTATATAGCTTTGTTAAAGGCGGTTTCTTTTATGAAGCAAAAATTGAAGCTTTACTTGGTACGCAAGTCAATATATATAATTGACCAAATAAATTATTGTCAAAATTTTAATTCATCAGCTTAATAATAAAATACGAATTGAACTTATTCTGGGATAGAAATATTAATCCAAATAAAACAAAAGGAAATCAAATTTAATCCTAATATAACAGGAAATTAATAATCCAAATCCTTATAAAAGTAGGAACTTAAGAACTAGAACCTTAGAGATCAATATATATATGTATATATATATATAGTAACTGTAGACATCGAAATTTCGGTAAATAAATGTTGACCGATAAATTAAAGTGTCAACGCTCATGTATTACATAAATTTTACACGTAGCGCACGACTCAACGAAAATAGAAATGAGTTGGAAAAGTCATCAAATAGGACACGTGTCAACACCTGGCAGAAACAACTTATTTCATCTGGGATATTATATTCAAAATTAGGCCTTGGAAAATTCTATAAATACAAGCCCATTTCATTCATTTGGGGGACCAATTCATATTACACCTTGAAGCTCGGAAGCTCTGAAACTCTGAAGCTCTCAAGCATCCAGCAAATCCCGAAGAATCAAGAAAGTGTTCTTCGTTCTTCGTTCATCGTTCATCCAAGATCAAGCCCCAACGGCTCTTTGGATCAACAATCATCCACCAATCCAAGATCAAGCCCCGACGGCCCTTGAAGAAAGCACCATCATTCATCATCCGTTCATCCAAGATCAAGCCCCAACGGCCCTTTGAATCAACAAACGTCGACAAATCCACACATCCAACCGTTCTTCAAGATCAAGCCCAAAAGCCCTTGAAGATCCGTTCATCACTGTTCTTCAAGATCAAGCCCAAACGCCCTTGAAGATCCGCTCATCACCGTTATTCAAGATCAAGCATCAAACGGCCCTTGAAGAAACATTCATCCTCAAGATCAAGCCCCAACGGCTCCTTGAAGATCCGCTCAAATCCACCTTCAAAGATCAAGCCCACGGCCCTTTGAAGAAACTTCCAACTGTTCATCCAAGATCAAGCCTCGACGGCCCTTGGATCAACGAAACACCCATAAATCAACACCTTACGGAGATCGAATCAGAGGATCAAATTTGAGAGAGATTGTAACCCAAAACTATCAAATACAAATATTTGTTTGTGCACGTCGTTGTTCTTGTCTCTTTTGTTTCAGGAATTTTCCGTGTTCACAAATTGGCACGCCCAGTGGGACAATCTCTACCTCTCATCTCTTTCTCCGTTCAAGGAATCCAAGCACACCTCAAAGTCAATGGCATCAAGCAAGGGACAAGCCGTTCTTGCAACCACTGAGGGAAGGATCCTAAGCACTTCTGCCGCAAACGGACAATCCATTGGCGCCACAACCACTCCTCAACATGCCACTTCAAAATTGGTGCCGCTAAAAGAGCAAGGGGAGCATCCAAGGTGTGAGTATGTCATCAACCTGACCTCGCTGGGGGCAACGAAGCATGATGTTGGGGCACACAAGATGACATCCCAAAGCAGCCAACGACGTTCTTCATCAGCATCCTGGATGTCTAAAGGAAAGTCACGTCTATTGGTCGCACAAGTCATGACTATCGGTGTTACCTCCGTTGAAGAACAACTGGCTCAAATGAATGAAGCGATCGCAAGGCTAACACGGATTGTTGAAGAAAAAGACTTGCAAATCGCTGCACTCGTCAGCCGACTGGAGCCACAGGACGACGAGAACCCCGACCCAGAGAATGATCCACTAAAGAGAAGAGATGAAGAAGAAGATGAGCCTCAGGTGGAGAAAAACGATGTGAAGCCGGAACCAGACCAAGCAGCGGCACTCATGGGATCTCTTTCTATCCAGCAGCTGCAAGAGATGATCACCAACACCATCAAGGCACAGTACGAAGGGAGCTCAAATACCTCTGGGTTGTACTCAAAGCCGTATTCAAAGAAGATCGACGCCTTAAGGATGCCGAGGGGTTATCAACCACCAAAGTTCATGCAATTTGATGGAAAGGGAAACCCGAAACAGCACGTGGCCCACTTCGTTGAAACTTGCAACAACGCAGGAACCGAAGGGGATTACCTCGCCAAGCAGTTTGTGCGCTCGCTGAAAGGAAACGCCTTTGAGTGGTACACAGACCTAGAACCTGAGTCCATCAACAGCTGGGAACAATTAGAGCGGGAATTCCTCAACCGCTTCTATAGCACCCGCCGCACTGTGAGCATGCTAGAGCTAACGAGCACAAAGCAGTGGAAGGACGAGCCGATCATTGACTACATCAACAGATGGCGCACTCTAAGCCTCGACTGTAAAGACAGGCTCTCGGAAACCTCTTCAATCGAGATGTGCATCCAAGGCATGCAATGGGGTTTGCAATACATCATTCAAGGCATTAAACCGCGGACCTTCGAGGAATTGGCCACTCGCGCCCATGACATGGAGTTGAGCATCGCCCATCATGGGAAGAAAGAACCGATCGCCGACTACAAGAACGACAAAGTTCTTGGGACAAAGGTGGAAAAGGCTGCATGGAAACCCACCAAGGAAGCAATGACGGTCAACACAGCTCCCGTCAAAATCTTCACACGAGGCAAGGCGATTCAAACCGAAGCTTTTCGTGATCAAGAGATGCGTAGACGCACTTTGAATGAGCTTGAGGAGAAGGCTTATCCATTCCCCGACTCTGATGTGGTTGCCATGCTGGATGACCTGTTGGACAAAAAGGTGATTAGTTTGCCTGAGTGCAGACGGCCGGAAGAGATAAATCGTACCGACAGTCCAAGATACTGTAAATTCCACCGCTTCATCAGTCATCCGACAGAAAAGTGCTTCGTGCTGAAAGATCTCATCATGAAGTTGGCTCAGAAAGGAATCATCGAGCTAGATCTTGACGACGTGGTGAATTCAAACTATACTACCATCACTTTTGGCTCTTCCGACTCAAAGTTTTCACCTCAACCGCTGGGGGCAACCTCCAAAACAAGCAAAGTTGAAGGATGGACTCAAGTCACTCCTAAGAAATTGCACAAGAAGCATACGCCTCCTCCACAAATCCGCCAATCGGAAAGGAGGCAAAGCAGCTCTTGTCAACCTTCAAAGCAACGTGAACGTGTTGAAGATGATGAAATTTCGACACATAGATCGTCCATCCCCATCACGATGTGTGATTTCTTTCCTGAAGACTTCTTCAACTACTCAGTCAAGGCTTCTTACTATGAAGATTGCGAGGAACGACTCTCTCAGATCCCTTGACGAACCAAAGCTCCTTGTCCGCACGAGCCTAAACTGTAGGACACAATGCTCCTTGTTCGCACGAGCCTAAACTGCACGAACCAAAGCTCACCGCCTGCACGAGCCTAAACTGCATGGCACAACGCTCCTGATCCGCACGAGCATAAAAGGCGACATCAAATGCTCCTGATCCGCACGAGCATAAAAGGCAACACCAAATGCTCCTTGTCTGCACGAGTTGAAACTGCAAACGACACCAAACGCTCCTTGCCTGCACGAGTTGAAACTGCAAACGGCACACATAAAAAAATATACCAAAAAAATATATGTATGTATTTTGAACTACGTTCGACTTGATCTCTTCTTTAGAGGGGTACGTAGGCAGCTTGAATATTCAAAATTTCGAGTTCAGTCACATCAAAATATAAATAAATGTTTTATTAAAGAAAGTCAATTTTATTATAAAAAAAATGATGAATACATATGTTTATGTATTTACAAAAAAAAAAAAATATATATATATATATATATATGTATGATTGTCTCGAAGCCCATCCTCACTTGGCCAAGCCCACTTTCTGCCAAACAAATCCACTTGGACCAAGCTCTCCATCTTACAAGCCTAGCAAGAAGCCCAAATCCAGGCCTTCCTTGTCCACTTCAAGCTCGGGTCCAGTTCTTCATCATCATCACCTCCAAAAGTTCCTTCTAATGTCTTTGCCATGACAGAACCTGAGAAACAAAGGCGGTTCAGATGGGTGTAGATGCTAGTGTTCAAACAGATCGCCGCGCTAAGAGAAGGTCGTCGACGTCAACGACAGAGACGGAGAAGAAGCCTTAGAAGATGCGACCGCATAGTTTATGCTCGCTAGGGAATAGAATCCGGAGCGCGACGTTTGAAGGTTTGATCCACTGCTAGATTTCATTCCCGAGGTCATGCAATGGCGTTTTCAGAACATCCATCTTCGGCCGCCTTAAGAGCCGCAGCTCGCCTGAAGCCGACATCAAGACCACCCACACCTTGAACGCTGAATCCAAACCCGAGATTCCCAAAGTACGACATGGCGGGTGGAGAAGAAGAGATCCACTCGGATGCCCCGGACGGCGGCCACCAGTAGGCTGCGAGATCGAGAACCAGATGCGTCGACCCATGCCGGAGCCCTCGAACACCTCTTTGTCATGGCAGTCGCCGATCTGAAACTGGCAGGTTTCCAAATCAAAATGGAGGCCCGAATCTCGACACCGGAGGCTGGATTTGCCTCAACATTCTCAATCTTCCTCCTACAGGAACTTCAACGCCCAAGATTGCACTGGGTCTTCAGGCGCATCCCGTTGTCCTTCAAAGTCCTCGAACGAGTTGAGCTGGTTGACTCAGTCACTCGATTCCACCAGACTGTATTACTGACCACCTCGCCGACTCCTCCACCTCCTCTCCAACCTCGCTCGACCCGTCCGAGTTCCAACTGGCCCAGTCCTATCGCGCTATCCCTGATCCACTCTGACACTCCCTCCTGAGATACCTGCAAAAGGGGGTAATATTAGGAGTTTCAATTTGGGGGGAATGGGTTATAGTGCTGGGGTTATAGCTGTTGATCTTGCCAAGGACTTGTTGCAAATCCACCGGAATACTTATGTTGTTGTTGTTAGTACTGAGAACATTACTCAGAATTGGTATTTTGGGAATAAGAAGTCTATGTTGATACCCAATTGCTTGTTTCGTGTTGGTGGTTCCGCGGTTTTGCTTTCCAATAAGTCCGTTGATAGGAGGCGGGCTAAGTACAAGCTTGTTCATGTTGTGAGGACCCATCGTGGCGCGGATGATAAAGCTTTTCGTTGTGTTTATCAGGAGCAGCATGATAAGGAGAAGACTGGTGTGTCGTTGTCGAAAAATTTGATGGCAATTGCCGGTGGGGCGCTCGAGACCAACATTACCACTTTGGGACCTATTGTGCTTCCTGTAAGCGAACAGCTTCTTTTCTTTTCATCACTTGTGGTTAGGAAGCTGTTCAAGTCCAACGTCAAGCCTTATATCCCGGATTTCAAGATGGCATTTGATCATTTTTGCATACACGCCGGAGGAATGGCTGTGATTGATGAGCTGGAGAAGAACCTACAGTTTGCTGCCTATACATGTTGAGGCCTCTCGAATGACTCTACACCGGTTTGGGAATACTTCATCGAGCTCCATTTGGTATGAATTGGCGTATATGGAGGCCAAAGGGAGGATCAGCAGGGGCAATCGTATCTGGCAGATTGCCTTTGGAAGTGGTTTTAAATGTAACAATGCGGTCTGGGAGGCGCTTCGGAATGTGAAGCCATCTCGTAATGGTCCTTGGGAAGACTGCATTGACACGTATCATGTGAAAGTAGTTTCCAAGCTCAAGACCAAGCATTCGGGCCATTTCGGTTCGACTTCCGGCGAGAAGGGAAAGTTCGGACTCACCACCACTCAGATTTTACGCGTTGTGAAGAAGCTTGATAAGCTGGGTATGCTTGATTACTTCCAGTTGTTGCATTTTCACATCGGGTCTCAGATCCCTTCGACGGCCTTGCTCGCTGATGGTGTATCCGAGGCATCGCAGATATATTGCGAATTGGTCCGTCTCGATGCCCACATGAAGGTCATAGACATTGGAGGCGGTCTGGGTATTGATTACGATGGATCCAAATCTAGTGACTCGGAGATTTCGGTCAGCTACGGCCTTGAAGAGTATGCATCCGCCGTTGTCCGAACGGTTCGGAACGTCTATGAACAGAGGTCCGTGAAGCACCCGGTGATTTGCAGTGAAAGCGGCCGAACCCAACCCGACTGTGCTCCGTGCCCGGTTTCAAGCTCGACCCCAACCCGACTGTGCTCCGGGTCCTAGCTGGATCTGACATCAAGGTCACCCTGATCCTTCTCCATCTTCATCATCAAGGCCAAACGCTACATGGTTGTTGAAGATCCTCCACTGCATCTACACCTCCGCCATGGCTGCCGCCTTTGAATGAGATTGACAAAACCAAAGTTTGACAATCCACACCCAAAGACCTCCTCCGTCTCTTGCCTCGTAGCTGCCAACAACTTCAAAGACCGCTGTCAAACGACTAGCCGGCCGAGAAGCGCTTCCTCAAACTCCAGCTCTCCGTCCGTCTTCAAGCTCCGCTCCCTGCAGAAGTTCCTCTACCCATCACCCAAATTTATACAGAAAAAAAAAAAAAAAGGTGGTGGTGCATCTGGCACCACGTGAAAAAAGGAGAATGGTGCATCTGGCACCATAATTAAAGGCAAAATATATATATATAATAATAATACAAAAATATATATATATATAATAAATTAAAAAAAAAAAAAGAGATCTTTGGTGCGTCTGGCACCATGTGACAAAAGAAAAAGAGAAAAAAACAAAAAAAAAAGGATGGTTGTACAGCGCCAAAAGAAAAAGAAATAATATATATATATATATATGTACATAATATATATATAGCAAAAAAAAAAAAATTGCATTGAGAGAAATAAAGTCCATTTTATTTATTTTTCTGGAAATTTTGCATAAATTTGCATTATACATACCTTAAAAAAAAATCAAATCAAATCAAATCAAATTTACAAGAGGGGATCTTCAAGGACGATCAGGTGGCGCCTCACAACTCGGCGGAGCTCCAGGAAGAGGAGGCGCCGGAGGTTGACTGTTTGAAGCCTCAGCAGTCGGCAGAGCCCCAGAAGATGAAGGCAAATGCTACTGGAACAAACTCACAAACCGCTGATGATCAAGTAAAATCTTACCATCAGATTCCTGCATCTGGTCAATTTTCCTCTTCATGTTTGTGGCATAGTTGTGTGCGAGCTTGTGCAACTGTTTATTCTCATACTTGAGCCCTCTAATCTCCTGTTTGAGACTCATCACTTCAGGCGCCAACGATTCAACTTGACGGGTTCGAGCAAATAGGCGTTGGGCCATGTTGGACACAGAACCCGCACACTGCACACTAAGAGCCAGAGACTCCTTAACAGCCAACTCATCAGACCGCCTGGAAAGTAGTCTGTTATCTTTGGGAGTAACAAGGTTTCGGGCCACCACCGCAGCGGTCATATCATTCTTCATCACCGAATCCCCAACGGTAAGAGGACCAGTAGGGGATATGAAGGATGTGCGCCATATGTTATCTGGAGAAGACGGGACTACCTCTTCATCAAGGTTCAAATCAAAACGACGGTCGGAGGGTCCAGACATTTTCAAAAGTGTTGAAGAAAGAAGAGGTCGGACAAATCAAGACCTTAGAAGTGCAAGAAGGGAGTTTCTACAAGCGAAAATTCAAGTGTGCTTTGAAACGAACTGCGTGCCTCTATAAAAAAAATCGGCACTCGACGGGATTTCAGAGATCAAAGAGGCAAGCTCTGAATTCGAAGACGCCGATTCAAAAATCGAAGAGGCGAGCTCAGAATTCGAAGAGGCCATTCAAAAATCGAAGAGCCAAGCTCAGAAATCGGAGAAGCATCTTGCTTTTCCAGACGCGTCGGCACCCGTCACACGCAAACTCAGCTTTGCGAAAATCACGGGCAATTTGTCGAAGCGCCGATCCCAGATATCGAAGAGGCGCCAGTCTTTTTCAACCACGTCAGCACCCATCACATGCAAACTCAGCTTTGCGGAAATCACGGGTAATTTGTCGAAGCGCCGATCCCAGTTATCGAAGAGGCGCCAGTCTTTTTCAGCCGCGTCAACACCTGTCACATGCACACTCAGCTTGGCGGAAATTACGGACAATTTATCGAAGATTTCTGATAAAGAAGAAAGCACGTGAAGCCATATAGATCAATCACGCATTGGTTGCCGACACGAGTGAAAGAATAGTACCTCTACAGGTATCAAAGAACTTCCTATAATTGTCTACCTTCGCCTTCCATAGCAAGGGAGACATACAGAACCTTTCTTCATCTCCGAGAATGCCTTCCCAACGAAGCCTCTCGAGTCACTCAGTGTTCCTTATTCCTTGGGGTACCCCAGCAAACAAATGACACCAAAGCAAAAGTATATCATATCACCAGGGTAGAAAGCAAGAGTATCTCATATCATGCGTCTTCCCTGTCCTTTCCTTTGTCCTTGTTCTTACCTACAAAGACAAGGATAAAGAAAACAATATGCCGGAACCTCCACTCAAACTCGGGTAAGGAACCGACTGCTTGGAACCCTTCCCTGATTGCCTACTTGGCACTGCTCTCGAGTACTCGCCCCCCCACTGCTGCTGTACTTTCAAAGAAGCTGCCATATCTGCCCGGAGAACAGATAAGGCAAGTGAAAATGATACCTTGAAGCATGTGGAGACAACGTGCAGAAGGAACAAGCAGAGAAGAATACGGTCTGCACAGTCAACTCAGCAGAAGGAGTCCGAACTGAGGAACTCGAGAAAGCTGCCACATCTGCCTGAAGAAACAAGCAGAGAAGAATGTAGCATGAACAGTCAACTCAGCAGAAAGAGTCTGAGATGAAGAACTCGAGAAGATGCCACATCTGCCTGAGGAACAGATAAAGGAAATGAAGATGATACCTTGAAGCATGTGGAGACAAGAGCAACCAAGCACGTGCTGATTCATCCGCTACTTCTTCAAAAGCAAGAGTATCTCATATCATCAAAGTTGCAATCACTCTGACGGTGAATTCGTTTTGACCCTCAAATTCTTGGGTCGGCTTACTAGGCGTTGTGGGCTGCACGTGCCGATTCACCACCCTTGAATCAAATCCTTAAAAGATCAAGTCACCAACTGGAAGAATAGCCCATCAATCTTGAAGATCATACCGTTGACCAAACTGCTCGGGTGTGAATTAGAAAGATTGAACAAAGCAACAAGTCGTCACCTTCACCTCATGCCTGCTTGTCATGTGTTCGAATTAACCTTCAAGAATCAAGCCTCAACGGCATTTGAAGAAGTTTCCAGCCAAATTCAAGATCAAACCTCGACAGCCCTTGAGGTAATCACAAGTCCGATTCAAGATTAAGTGTCTACCACCCTTGAATCAAAACCTAGTTCAAGAATAAGCTGTGGAAAATCAACAATTGGAGGAATCCAGAAAATCCTCCAATCCAGTTCAAGATCAAAGCTGTGGAAAATCAACAAGCGCAACAAAATACGTGCCGATTCATCCACTACCAAAGCCAAATATCATCTACCACATGAAGCTCCTTGTGGTCCAATTTCAACCCTCAAGATCAAGCCTCGACGGCTCTTGAAGAAAGCTCAAACTAAAGTTCAAGAACAAGCCTCAACGGCCCTTGAAGAAATCTCCAGCCCAATTCAAGATCAAGTCTCGACGGCCCTTGGATCGACATCTACAGTAAGGGACTTCAAAACGCATCTCCTACACGTGACAAGCACATGTATACGATGCGTCTTGAAGTGGGGGGCATTTGTAGACATCGAAATTTCGGTAAATAAATGTTGACCGATAAATTAAAGTGTCAACGCTCATGTATTACATAAATTTTACACGTAGCGCGCGACTCAACGAAAATTGAAATGAGTTGGAAAAGTCATCAAATAGGACACGTGTCAACACCTGGCAGAAACAACTTATTTCATCTGGGATATTATATTCAAAATTAGGCCTTGGAAAATTCTATAAATACAAGCCCATTTCATTCATTTGGGGGACCAATTCATATTACACCTTGAAGCTCGGAAGCTCTGAAACTCTGAAGCTCTCAAGCATCCAGCAAATCCCGAAGAATCAAGAAAGTGTTCTTCGTTCTTCGTTCATCGTTCATCCAAGATCAAGCCCCAACGGCCCTTTGGATCAACAATCATCCACCAATCCAAGATCAAGCCCCGACGGCCCTTGAAGAAAGCACCATCATTCATCATCCGTTCATCCAAGATCAAGCCCCAACGGCCCTTTGGATCAACAAACGTCGACAATTCCACACATCCAACCGTTCTTCAAGATCAAGCCCAAAAACCCTTGAAGATCCGTTCATCACTGTTCTTCAAGATCAAGCCCAAACGCCCTTGAAGATCCGCTCATCACCGTTATTCAAGATCAAGCATCAAACGGCCCTTGAAGAAACATTCATCCTCAAGATCAAGCCCCAACGACTCCTTGAAGATCCGCTCAAATCCACCTTCAAAGATCAAGCCCACGGCCCTTTGAAGAAACTTCCAACTGTTCATCCAAAATCAAGCCTCGACGGCCCTTGGATCAACGAAACACCCATAAATCAACACCTTACGGAGATCGAATCAGATGATCAAATTTGAGAGAGATTGTAACTCAAAACTATCAAATACAAATATTTGTTTGTGCACGTCGTTTCTTGTCTCTTTCGTTTCAGGAATTTTCCGTGTTCACAGTAACACCCTTGAATTTAATGTGGCGTCCACTCCTATCCTCGTCACCAACACCATTGCACCAACACCGAATTTGGACTAAGTTACACAATACATCATCTAATAACTTGAGAAGCAAGCAAGTTGAATTCCATCCTTAGCAACGACCCCAAGAGCAGACCGGTCAGGAGCATAATTGTTAATTAACTGCAGAAATTGCATGAGTGGAATCATTTTTACTACCATCTTCTCTTCTGCGTGCCATGAACTAATGCAAGCTTTAAGCCTTCACAGTATGAGCATCAGAAGAAATCCCGCCATGCGCGCCTGTAACTACTCCGACTCGTTAGATACAGTAGAAATTGATTGAAATGACGAATTGACAAATCTCAATTGTTGAACGGATCAAAATATCCTTATTGGGGTAGTGGTAAAATTAAATTGAAATTACAAAATCTCGAAAAAAAAATAGAAAAACGCAGTTGAGGCATGCAACTGATTCCAGTAGTAGATGTTTGTCATGCAGCAATGAAAAGAATCGCATTGGCACCTTTGGTTCTAGCATACATGCAAGATTTGTCAAGCGTCAACCATAAATTCCATGCACAAGGGAGGCCGTCGGTCATGTTTTGGGTGGAGATTTGAAGACCAAACCCTTGTATTTGTGCACGTTATATATAAAGGCTTTACTGCAAATTTGCCCCCTAAACCCTTGGGTTGTTTAACTTTGGTCCTTCAATTAGTTTTCATCCAAAATTGCTCCAAATACTTTTAAAAATAGAGATTTAAGCCGATTCACTCTTTTATTTTTACCTGAACTTTTGAAAATCCAATTCCCGCCTCAACGTCAGGACTTTTAAATTGTCCGTCCATATTTTTCACATGGACAACCGTCACTTATTTAAGAGGGTAAAATGAAGTGTCACCTCCACTAAAGCCCACGCTGGCGATTCTATTCCACTCTATCTCCAAGTTGTGGTGGTATAATATCGATCTTGGAGCGACTCATCTAAGTGCCAAAAAAATGATGTTTTTACCCTCTTATGTGGCTCACGTGTTGTCCATGTGACAAATATGGGCGAAATTTTCGATCTAATGTCAAGTAAGTGGGGAGATAATTAACTATATCTCAAAGTTCAGGAATAATTGATTGAAATTAAAGTTCGCGGTAGGAATTAACAATAACTTACAAGTTTAAGTGATAAATCAATGAAAGCCTCAAATTATTGTATCTAATGAGGACAATAGTAGTGTTTGAAATACAATTTACGTAAGTACCAAACCTAAGTACAATTATCACATGTCCAACTTAAGTCTGTGTTTGAACTTTTTTTGGTCAACTAAGTTTGTGTTCGAACAAGCGGGCTCTAATCTCCCTAAACTGACTTATAAGGAAATGTCTTTACCAAAAAGTTCAGCTATTCCCTTCTGAGGGTCATCCTGTTTCACAATTGACTCTCCTACCAAAACCGCTTTAACACCAGCTTCTTGTACATAGGCAATGTCATCCGGTGTAAACAGTCCAGATTCTCCTACCACAATGATGTCTCTCTGACGGATTAATTCGCCACGCTCTCCTTCAAGAAGCTTCTTTGTGTTACCAGTATCAACCTCAAATGTTTCTGCAGTCAAAGCAAATATAAGGTTATCATATTACGATTAAAGTTTACACGCAATACACAGCCCAATATTGACAGATAGAAAACATGAACATGGGCAGGTTTAACGCTCATCCCCTTCCATATATAGCTTGACAACCTGTCTAATTCACCCCATCAACATCCCTCTTAAAAAGAAATTAATAATTAATATAAGAAGACCGAACTACTAATTATGCTGCCTAAACCACAAACAGTTATTATGCCTATACGAATGCATATTAGGGGGCAAAGGGGAAAGTGTTTTGAGGATCCTATCACAAATTCAAACAGGAAGTACATTATTGAAGGCCTTTGAAAAGTTCTCACGTATTACTCCAAAATACTAGTTGACGATTGATTGTCTTTCATAAAAATATGAGATAAAAGATGAAATGATCAGCAAACAGCCATATTGTAAATGACAAGGAAACAGAAGTTTCATAGTGTTGATGCACAAAACCGGAGGTCTTGGAACAACGTAAATCCGACCGTGAATCTGCATAAAATGTAAATAACACAAGATGTATAGTGGTTCACCCTAAGGTTTGGGCTACGTCCACACTGATATTGTATTTATGAGGGAGAGAGAGAGAGCTCTAAGAGTGAGAGCTTTGAGAGGGGTGAGAGGGCCTAGGAATTGGCCTCCCCTAATTGTGAGGGTGAGGGGTCCTTTTATAGAATAAGGACTCCTCACTTATTACATATTTGCCCATTCCTTTATCATATAATTACATTTAAGTCTCTCGAGTATTTGTACGAGATCTAAATATGAGGTCCTAAATATGGTATAAACACATAGCATAAGCCAATTTATAGAGCTTAGGAAATTTTACCAAGATTGCGGTTGTTGATGCCAATTAACTCAACCCCCTCAATGCCAAGAACACGGTCCATTTCCCTCTCATCATGCACCTGTAACAATGTAAAACACAAGATGTTTTGGAATTACATTTCAATGGATATGGTTTTTTTTCTTGTTGATAAAAAGGATACACACACACACACACAAACAAACACAGAAGGATATGTTGTAACTGATGCATAACTCTGTATCCAAAAGCATCCCAAAATAGGCCAGACATTCAAGAATAGTAAACGCTGTCTAACTCAATTAGACAAAGGCGGATTTTCTCAATTGAAACCCCACAAAAGTTCCAACATACAAACAGAAGTATAAAAAACTAATAATGGAGAAAGAAGTGCATCTCAAACCTCAACAAGTGTTGCCATGCCAAGCATCTTGCAGATCTTTGTCATGTATTTGATGTCAAGGTCAGGCAAAACAGCAGCAATCAAAAGAATCGCATCTGCACCTTTGGTTCGAGCATAGTAGATTTGCCAAGCCTCGATGATAAATTCTTTGCACAACAGAGGGCACTGCATATTTTGCTAGTGTTAGAAGAATAAATTATACGCAAAGTACACCCTAGCATGTGCAGAATACAACAAAAAGAGGAACATTGCTTACGAACAAACCTTCACTCCAGCATTTCTTATCGCCACCATATTTTCATAGCTTCCCTAATTGATTAAGCAAAAAGCAAGTGAGATACAGCTAATAGGTTTGCTTTTTATATCCTAATAAGTTTGCTTTTATTATCGATGATTTTGGAGACGGATCGAATTGATTGGTTCACCTGAAAATACTTTTCATCTGCCAAAACACTAAGACAAGCAGCTCCCCCTTTTTCATAAGCTTGTGCAATTTCAACCTATCATGACAAATCATTTGAAGAATAAGAACTAGCGAGAAGGTTGGGGGAGAAAAACATTTTCTCACACAAAAATGAGGGAGGGCTCATGTTTTCTTTTCCCAAAAGTTATATAGTTATATCAGAAATGAGACAACGTCACAATGCACACACACATACAATGCTTTAGTTCCAAACCAACCACATGAAAGTCATTAGAATATGAGGATAACGAATACATCCTGATCAGCATTATAGAACAAGGTTCCGAAAATGGAAAATGAGCTTCCTGTATTCCGATGAGCATGAACTCGTCAGTTTAGCATACTGAATCTGGTACTACCACATCAGGAATAGAAACAAACTCCCAAATACAGGAATAAGGATTGAAAAGATGCAGACTTACAGGATCAAAATTTTCCCTCAAAACTCCTCTACTTGGGGAAGCCTTTTTCACTTCAGCAATCAAACCGGGCAGACCAGTTCGTGAATGCGCTGCCCTCAGAGCTCCAACAAAATCCCTCACCGGCGGAGCATTGTCAAGATCTTTCTTCAATGAATACAGAGGTTGCCTCTGCTTCAACTGAATCAATATCATCAGCAGTAATCAAAACTAGCAACTCAACATATGAACAAAATTAGACCAAATTTTTCGATTTTTCGAGCAACCGAATTCACGAAAATGCAAAGCGGACAACTTTACCTGAGCAACTTGAGTGTCCTTGTGCCATATGATTTCCTCCAGAATATTCCGTGGAGTGTTGCCCTCGTTCTGCAACCGGAACTCGAAAGGTCCCACATAGTGCTGAGGGGGTCCTGTGGGAGGCCTCCTCCTGATTCTAATTCCCTGACTCGCAGCCACCTCATTGTGGTACATACCCACCTCCCATTCCTTGATTTTCAGCTCAACTTTCTCCGGCTCCTGTTCACCTTCCACCTCAACCGCCGACGGCGGAGTGCCCTTAGACTGCATCTAATAAAAAACAAACAATTACCCAGAATTTCAAACACCATTTCAATGCAGTTTTAAAGTAAAATCCAGCAAAAAGTAGAAGAAAATTAAGAAATCTAAAGAACTTAGAACCTGCTGAGCTCGAACAATGGAGGAAGACGACGAAGGAAGAGAGAGCCACTTTGCTCTACGAGCGTCGAAAGCGGAGGCGGAAATGGGGTTTCTGGCGCGGGAAGAGAGAGAAGCAACAGCCCGGAAGGAAGCCAAGGCCTCCATTGTTGGATCGGATGGGGATTTGCTGAGCAAAAACGAAAGGGGATGTCATTGACTCCTGGGCTGTGGGCTAGGGCTGGGGAAAGTCAAATTACCTGAGAAGTAAGAATTGCTGGAAAGGAAAGCACAGTTTTACGGTTTATTAAGCAACAAATTAAATTTAGTATAATATTTAAATCGACAACTAAAAAAATAAGTGGAAAATATAGTAGTGAGGTCCATAACATTGTTAAAATGGGGGTTCACACTTAAGAATTTCAATAGAAAGTCTCAACTTAATTTTTAAAACTTCACAATGAGACGAAGATGAAAAGTAATATATTGAACAGTAATTTATGTATGAATGTGTAAAACTGATTGAAAACCGTAAATGTAATCCACGTTTTTTTTTTTGTAAAAATTGAATTTTTTTTTTCTCGAATATTTTCTATGTGTAAATAATGGATGTCCACTCATCCACTCAACAAGTGGATGTCCAAGAAGCTTGCTCAACACTACTCATTTTTTCCTATAAAAGTAAACCCCACACAACATCAAATGGGTGAAGTTCACGGGTGAGAAAAGAAAAGGAAGAGAGAAGAAAGAGGAAGAGAGAGAAGAGGGGAAGAAAAGAGGAGAGAATAGATAGAGTTATCTTTATACTCCTATTATTTCAAATTATAATAGAAGCACCACTGCTGTTCCGAGGACGTACTCCAGTCACACTGACTGTAGAGGAACCTCGTAAATTTTGTGTCTTGCTTATTTATTCCACTGCACACACCGTCGATTTTACAACACGTTATCAGCACGAGAAGCTCTCATGTCAGTGGAAAGCACAACGCCACAAATCATGTTCACCTCCTTCAGCTGGAATCTAACAGATAAGAAACAATTTTCATTTCATCTTCAAATCTCAGTACAATTGATTTTCTTGAAGCAACTATATATATTGTTGTATGACTGTATATCATCCTTTGCAGAAACAAAAGAGTACATACTCAAAATTCGTAAAGAATTTGACAGCCATGTAAACAGCCTCTGAACTCCAACTTACGGACCTCGGATTAAAATACTTTCTTCTTGAAAGTTGTTCGTCCACTCATTATCTACAACATATCAAAATTTCAGAAAACTTTAACGGTGCAATCGTTGCAGATGTCTGAAATACTAAACCAGTTTCCAATTTTCGCAGAAAATTGGACAGCCACCTTATGAGTACCATAACTATATTTCTGTAGCTCAAATCGAAATTGTTTCTTCACGAAAGTTGTTTTGTATCCTCTTATCCATATCATACTAAAATTTGAACTAAATCTAACGGTTTGATCTTCTCATAAGTTGCAGACACTCTTGATTCCAAAACTTATGGGAACCGTTTCGACTTTTTCGAAACTCACCGGAGGAGGAACACCAATTGGAACTTATTGTTACTTTTACTTCCTGAGTAACTAAAAGGACTTGTTGTTGTGAAATGAAAACATTAATAAAATAAGGACAATTTGGATGGGTGCCCCGACAGAAGTAAAGGGATGAAACAAAAGAAGTGGCAGACCAAGAAAATGAAAAAGCAAAACATGAGGACTTAATCATTGCATTTTCTGTTTTGGCATATTTATGTGCATGGTGTTGGTTTAAAGCCCATGTCACAAGTTCTACTTATTTAAAGCAATTTATTTACAGTGGGTAGAATTATTATCCTTTGTCTTAAAGCTTTGATATTTATGTGAATGGTGTTGAATCAAAGCCCTTGTCACAAGCTTTATTTACTTTAAAGCAATTTATTTACCATGGACGGTTTTACCGCCTATTGCTTTAAGTTTTAATGGTGCTAAATTAAAGCCCTTGTCACAAGCTTTATTTATTTAAATGCAATTTATTCATTATGGCTGGAATTACTGTCTATTGCTTTAATTTATTTATTGTACTTATCTTTTGTTACAATGAGTATAACAAGGACCCAGAGTTCCTTGATTAGATCAGAACCTGCAGTTTCTTGATCCTCATCACATAAAATGATAGGACCCGAAGTTCCATCATACAAAAAGATCAGGCATGAAGTCCTTTGATCCTGAAGATCAGGACATGAAATTCCTTGATGAGTACCGTAAGTTTAAAGTGCCGCAGTGCCTCAACTTAACTATAATAAATGACATAAGAGTCTCAGTTCACAGACTATTAAACAAGGACCAGAAGTTCCTCATGTCCATACTCAAAATGGTTTAGCAGAAGCATTTATTAAGTGGGTGAAATCAATTGCCAACGCTCTGCTCATGAAAACGAAATTGCCAATTTTCTACATGGGAACATGTAAACTTTACATGATGCATTATTAATTTGGTTGAGACATGTTACCAACCATCAATACTTCTCAGTACAACTCGTGTTTGGAAACCAGCCAAGCATTATACTTTCACGAGTTTTTGGTTGTGTTGTCTATGTGCCTGCAAGACTGCCACAACGTACTGAAATGAGGCATCATCGTAGATTAGGCATTGATGTTGAACACCATTTATCATTCAATATTTGGAACCCTTGACTGGGGATATGTCTACCGCATGATTTGCGGACTATGATTTTGATAAGACAGTTTTCCTGCCATTAGGGGGAGAAAATAACATCGTTCCAGAAGAACGATGAGAAAATATCATTCCAGAAGAATGATGAGAAAAGACCGTTCCAGAAGAACGAAGAGAATTTGTCTTATTTTGATTCACGAAGCAATCAATGAGAAAATGAAATGTGAATAAATGAATGATGCAACGAAAGTGATGAAATCATATATACTTACTGCAAATGTGCCTACAAGAATTGATGTCTCTGTTGGATAAAATAATGAGACAGTAAATGATTTATCTGTTGCACGCCTGAAGCGTGGCAGATTTTTAGACTCAAAAGGTTCAGTTATTCGAAAGAAGAATAATATGGCACTACTGAACTATTGCATTCCCGAAGCATAACTGTTGCATGCCAGAAGCATGACAGTCGCCGCGTGGATACACGTCCCAGATAGGACAATCCACAGACATGGGAATGTTGATGTCTCATACATGGAGCATAATAGACATATAGGTTCCAATGACTCAACTCCCGGAAGTGGAGATTAAAATCCAAGCTCTATAACGCTCAAGAGGAGATTATGATCCACATTTTCTAAATTATGACTATCCTGGAAGAGATAGCGTCATGCCCTTGAAGAGGCAATGGATATCTAAAGAAATGAAAAGTTTTTATGCATGCGCATGCACATGAGAATATGGGATCACGGATTGATGATAACCAATGGTAATTTTGGTTTTTACAAGTAGCTACTAAATTCATCAATGAACTGTGTTAATATTGAGTCACGTTCTTTTGTTCGTCGACAAAAGAAAAATTATTGGCCAAAATGGAGAAAGGCAATTTTATTACAATTTTGTAAGAACGTGGGCAAATGAACCTATATATATTTGAATACAATACAAATAGCCAAAAGATGTTGAACCAAGGATGTTATATATGGGCATTTGTAATACAGTGTAATACACTTACATGATATGACACAAGGTTGTAAACGAGTTCATATGAATGGAGAATTATATATGAAAGGTTGTGAGTCGCCCACATTATATCTCCATAAGTAAATCCCTCAAGTATACATGGGAGCGAATTGCTCTGTATAAATTCCAAAGGAAAATGTATCATGAAGTGTAGAAAACCCTTGAAGGATTCAAATTGCTTGAAGTAAGCCTCTGAAGGGTAAAACATAAAATATGTACTCAATACCAATGGATGATATAAATTGCCTTAGTGAGTACTATCATTATGATATTGTTGCAACATACTAAAATCTCTTGCAAGAGTCAATGACATTAAATTAGAACTCTTGAAGAGTTGATGATATTAAATTAGGACTCCTGAAGAGTCTAGAAAAATTATAAAGTGTTGAAGGAATTATTGTCTCGAGCTGCAGATCGAACAATCTACCAACACGAATCTTATCCATGATATTTATGATATTAAAAGAACCATATGGATTAAAGATTATGAGTTGAATACTCATATGATGAAGACACTAAGAATAATCATTTATCTTCGTGAGGGTAAAGATAAATTAATATTTGGTCCAGAAGTACCACATCTTAGTGAAGTATATGCTTTATTGTATTTGGCACAATACATTGAATGAAATAAAGCTTATTTATTAATATCTCCAAGAAATTACAGATATATACATACACATGAGTTAAAACAAACAAACAGGATGGAGCCTTCACAAAGGTTACTCATGTGCAGCCTCAGTACTCGAAAGTACCCCAGAAGGGGGAGGCACTGGAGATTGATCATGTGGCACCCCAGTACTTAGCAAAACACCAGAAGGGGAAGGCATCAGTTGCTTTCGGAATCTAGCAACGAACCTCTGGTGATCACTTTGAATCCGACTTTCGAATTCCTGCAGTTGGACGACCTTTCTTTTCATGCTCGTAGAGTAACTATTTGCAAACACGTGTAACACCCTATTCTCGTGCTTGAGCCCTCTGATCTCTTGTTTAAGACTTGCTACCTCCGCCATCAATGATTCAACTTTGCGAGTTTGAGCAAGTAGGCGTTGGCCCATATTGAACACAGAGCCAGCACACTGAACACTGAGAGCCAAAGAGTCTTGAACGGCCGACTCTTCAGACCGTTCTGAAAGGATCTTGTTATCCCTTGGAGCGAGAAGATTCCTAGCTACCACAGTAGCGGTTATGTTATTCTTCATCACAGAGTCCCCAACCGTAAGAGGACCATTAGAAGATAAGAAGGACGGACGCCATATATTATCCTGACGCTGCTCGTCTGTATCACTCCTAAGACTCAAATCTAAGCAAATGTTAGATGGGCAAGTCATTTTTCAGAAATGATGAAGGAAAAACAGAGGTTAAATAAAATTTCAAAGGTGCAAGATAGGTGAAATTTCTACAAGCAGCAACTTTCTGAGCATACTCTTGAACACAATTGATGTCTCTATAAAAGAAGAGGCAGCAGAGCCACTTGTTCAAAGATCAAAGAGGCACCGCTCTCCGAATTTCAAAAGCCAGATTTTCTTGAATAAAGTTCGTTGGCATTTTTCAGACGTAATCCCAGCTTTTTCAGATATCGCGTGCAACTTTGTCAAAGATATCTGACAAAGTTGAAAACGCGTAAATCTTATTGTTCTATTTACATCACAGTTGCTGACAAGAGTAAAAGCACAGCACCACCACTTGCTATTGAGAAATCTCTATATATGTCGACATCTGTTCTCCATAACAAGGCAGACCCACAACACTGCAAGAATACCTAACTCTTCCTCATCTCCGAAAATGCATCTTCAACATAGCATCTCGAAATACTCAGTTTTCTTCCTCTCCGAGAATACCTCTTCAAACATGTCACACCAGAGCAAGATTATCACATATCTTCAGGGACCAGAGCAAGATTATCTCATATCATGCAATCTCCCTGTCCTTTCCTTTGTCCATGTTCTTGCCTGCAAAGACAAGGATAAAGAAAGCAATATGTCGGAACCTCCATTCAAACTCCCGGTAAGGAACCGACTGCCTGGAACCTTTCCTGATTGTTTACCTAGTATTGCTCTCGAGTAGTCATCTTCAACGGTTGGAGCTGGGTCTCCAGTCACCAAGAAGTGACGAACCATCCAAAAGCAAGGGTTGTATTCCACTCCTGCATCAGAAGACAAATACTGCTGGAGAAGATGCCACACATGCATGGGGGAAAAGCAGGGAAAATACTACTTAAGCAAGGAGAGCAAGTAAGGAAAGTGAAAATGATACATTGAAGCATGTGGAGACAAGCGCAACAAACGCGTGCTGATTCATCCCTGACAAAACTGAAGATCACTTGCCACATGAAGCTCCTCATGATCCAATTTCATTCAAGATCAAGCCTCGAAGGTCCTTGAAGAAATCACAAGTCCGATTCAAGATCAAGTGTTCACTACTCTTGAATCAAATTCCGCTCCAGATAAAATGAGTAAATTTAGACCTTTGGATGCTAGTCTAGTAGAAGGTCCTCCAGCCCAGTTCAAGAAAAAACCTGTGGAAAGTTAACAACAAGTAAAGCATATCTTTCAACAACTCTTCTCGCTAAGATATTGAAGCAGAATGATCAACGATCAGCCTAAATGATTTGAAATCAGGGGGAGATACTCATCAGGGGGAGCATCCAAGACAGATCAAGATTTTAACGAGTCAATCGAAGACTTGTGGCCATCCAAGGGGAAGTGTTGTAAATAATGGATGTCCACTCATCCACTCAACAAGTGGATGTGCAAGAAGCTTGCTCAACACTACTCATTTTTTCCTATAAAAGTAAACCCCACACAACATCAAATGGGTGAAGTTCACGGGTGAGAAAAGAAGAGGAAGAGAGAAGAAAGAGGAAGAGAGAGAAGAGGGGAAGAAAAGAGGAGAGAATAGAGAGAGTTATCTTTATACTCCTATTATTTCAAATTATAATGGAACCACCATTGCTGCCCCGAGGACGTACTCCAGTCACACTGACTGTAGAGGAACCTCGTAAATTTTGTGTCTTGCTTATTTATTCCACTGCACACACCGTCAATTTTACAACACTATGAGCATTAAGAAAATCTTTATAATGTATGTGGAAGTGGATTTATGATTTATTGAGCAACAAATATATATTTAGTGGAATATTTAAGCCGAAAAGTAAAAAAATAAGTGAAAAATATAGAGATGTTTAAATATATATTTAGTGTATATATTTTTTTTTTAAATTAGAGATGGTTTTATTAATATGTAGTTCATATTTGAATAAAAGAATAGTTAACCAAAAAAAAAAAGTTCAAATATCTTTAAATTTAGGTTTTAAATACTTGATTACAAGTATTCAAATACGAACTATAATAGACTTTGCACGGGAAAATATATTTTGAAGAACATGAATATGATAGTTTATTGAGCAACAAATGTATATTTAGTATAATATTTAAGCCGAAAACTAAAAAAATAAGTGAAAAATATAGTAGTGAGGACCAGAACATTATTAAATGGGGTTCTACACTCAAGAATCTCACCTTAATTTTCAAAACTTCAAAATGAGGCGAAAGTGAAAAAGAAAAAAAAAGATTGAACAGTGATTTATCCACGAATTTGCAAACCAACCGAAAACCATGAGTGTTAATCCACCTTTTTTTTTTTTTTGGTAAAAAATGCAAATTTTTTATTTTCTCGAAATATTGTTCATGAGCATTAAGGAAATCTTTATAATGTATTTGGAAGCAGATTTACGATTTATTGAGCAACAAGTGTATATTTAGTAAAATATTTAAGCCGAAAAGTAAAAATGTAACATCCCACATTGCTTAGGATAGTAAATCATGTAAGCCTTATATGTATATTACCATATCTACCTAGCATGAGACTTTTTGGGAGCTCACTGGCTTTGGGTTCCATCGGAACTCCGAAGTTAAGCGAGTTCGCGCGAGAGCAATCCCATAACGGTTGACCCACTAGAAAGTTCTCGTGTGAGTTCCCAGAAACAAAACTGTGAGGGCGTGGTCAGGACCCAAAACGGACAATATCGTGCTACGGTGGAGTCAAACCCGGGATTTGACCAAAAAAATAAGTGAAAAATATAGAGATGTTAAAATGTGTATTTAATGTTTTTAAAATAAATAAAAAAAATCAGAGATGATAAAATCACCTGTGAGTGAGGCTTAAACAAAAAATAACAAAATTTTGTTTTGTTAAATAGCCTTTTACCTTATATGGTTTTATTAATATGTAGTTTAGATTTAGATAAAAGAAAAAGTAACAAAAAATTGTTAAAATATCTTTAAATTTAGATTTTAAATCGTTGATTACAAGTATTTAAATATGGGACTTGGATTGTCTGCCCTCCAATTTCTATGCCCTCCTCGTGCCCTCCTGTTTTTGTGGTCACGGTTAAGCCACGTCAACATTTTATATTACTATTTCTTTTTGTTTTATTATTTTTATAAAAAAATAATATAAAATATTAACGTGGCTTAACTGTGACCACACAAAACAGGAGGGCACCGGGAGGGCACCTAAATGGGAGGGCAGACAATCCAAGTCCTTAAATATGAACTATGATAGATTTTGCACGGAAAAACAAATTTGGATTCTCCGATTTCTAGTACTCAAGTCTACCGTTAGCTGCTTCAGAAACAACCTTCGGTTTAGTTACTTTGGAGACGTCACATCCAAATCCATGGATCCACTTGCCCGTCAGCGAAAAAATCAGTTGTGAGTTTAAATGTTTAAATCTCTCGGCTTCAACCTATCTAGATTGTTCATGGAGTCATGGACAGATGTAGCAAATTAGTCCTTCACCTGTAAGAATTTGTTATACTTTGATATGCTGGCTTCACAAGTATCCAGTATAAACTGTAAAGCTTCTTCCTCTATTTCACTGTATCGTAAATCCTTCTTCGTGGAAGATTTGTTTGAGGCTGCGGCAGCCATCTAACATAACGATCTTCCGGACAAAGTTCTACAATACTGAAACTTTGATTGATAATACGAAGCTAAAACTATCGCACCTCTTCAAATTGTCCGCTCATACTTGGAGGACTGACGGCTAAATAAGCGTACGCCATTAGCTCCAATGGCCAACCGGTGATTTGTATAGGACAGCACTGAGATCTGCTTAAATAATTTGTAATATCTCAGAGTTATTCAACTGAAAATATGAGGTGCGAAAAAAGCTTAAAAATTACTACAAAGGAAAAGAATGATGGAAGATTAACCACGATTTGGCTGAGTTATCGGGCACTTACGCTGATGATCCATGCTTTCTCAAAACTTCCAACTTCTCCTTATAACAATTGTCCGATTTTGAAAGCGACACTGGCACCTCAACGGAATCTCTAGGGTTGGTGCCCTCCCTTGGGGCAAACCCATAGGATAGCAACATCTCTCCGTTAGATTTCTTTCCATAGGAAATGAAAACCTGCATTGAGTGATGAAAGGCATCACTAGAGGTGTTGGTGATTAATGACATAACCAACTAGCGCTTAATCACCATTGAATTATAGCTTTTCGATTATTTGTTTTTGGGGCATTTTTCCTTTGCAACTTCAACGATGGATTTAGACCGAACGTTGGTGAAAAAAAATTTGTTGTTTACCTGCTCACCTGGCTCATATGCCTCATCTGTTGAAAAGACAACTCCCTGTGACGATTTATCATAATCCAAAAATGCGTCTACCTACACCAATCAAATTAAGATGCACATAGTAAGAACACTTGTGCAGCTGATCCTTCGGATCATGTTTATTAAATGAGACTCCTCGACGAACCTTACAACTACGATTCAGCATATCTGCCCAAGGAACCAAGGCAACCTTTCCACCCAACGAGGGCAATCGAACCTGTGTGTAGGAGTAATAAGACATTGAGGTCATGTTTTCGACAAATCACTGTGCTTAGGAAATATCCAACGTCAGACTTCAACCTACTTCTGTAATTCATATCAGAATTTTAGACCTACAATTTTTTAGGCAAGTAAAGTGCTCGAGTGATCCTCAAGATACTGAGTACATGCTGCATTAGCAGAGATTTGTGTACTTTACTTCTATTAACAACCAAATCATCGTCATCACAACGCCAGACACTGCATATGAATTGACACCATTCTGAAGATACAGTAACACATTTACTACGGCATTGTCATTACCAACAGAATATTTAACTTACCAAGCGGGAGAAAAGAATGCCAAACGACATTTGAAGGTTTCAATGTTGAACACCTGTAAATAATACATGGAGCGGAGTGAAAAAATTGCAAGCGGAGCAAAAACGAAGATGTGCGGTTATATTCAACACTAGGAACAGGAATTGAGCTCATTGTTTTTGTTTAATACCTCTTCAGGAAATCAAGCAGGATGCTTGGAGAATATTCTCATCCTTAAATCATTGTATCTGCACCAAGATAGGAATAAGTATTAAACTCCGTAACTATGGGATCATGAAGAAAAATATACTAGCAAATACAAGGCCCTACGTTCCAACAACATTAGTAACTCTTTCAATCGCCCGTTGCCTGATTTGTGATGCTTCCAAATAACGATCAAGTTCTTCTTGAGTCCTGAAAGGAGACATAAAGGCTGTAGAAAAAACTGAGAGCAGACTCTTCCCATAGTAAATGATAAACTCGTGAAAATTCCGCCATCGGAACAAATCATGGAAACCGGTACTTGCTACTTACCAATACAGAAGGGATTAAGGCTGTCTTGGTAGGGCAGAAAAATAGTTGCTCCATCTTGAAGATTGAAGGTAACTTGCTTCACTAATCAGATAGGTTGCCAGAAATGGCCAGTCAGGTACACCGTTTTTCTTCAACACCTCACCAGCCTCCCCACAAGTCCATTCCTAACATTTACAAACAGCTCAAGCATAAACATCAAAGGTAGAGGAAAAGCTGGGTCTGTTTGGAAGTGCTTTTACAATGGCTAAAAGCACTTTGAACACATTTGGCAGAAAAAATTCAAAATTGCTTCTGAGTCGTAAAAGAGTTAAAAATATTGCTTCTGAGATCCATGGAGTCTTTTAGTTATAAAGGCAATTGGAAATGCTTTCTGGAGAAGCTCTCCACGAAACACTTCCAAATGCTTCTGAAGAAAGAACTAGAATTTTTACGTGCTTGCATTTTTCAATTACTAGCACTTTTTAGTGCTTTCCGGGGAAGTGCCCTACGGTTGCATCTTCAAGAAGCACTTGAAAGTGGCAATACTTTTCCAAAAAGCACTTCCTGTTGAGAGTTGTCCCACAATGGTGAGGGACAAGGTTTGCTATGTGCTTATATGATCTTAGGCTACTCCCTATATTGTTAATTGATTTTATGGTGGAACCCTAATTTCATCGTCACATTGGTGAGGGACAATGATTTTGGGCTACTCCCCATATTACCAATTGGAACCCCAATTTCATCATGTTATCATAGCAAGGTTGTCCATGTGTGAAGCCCAACGGCTACACACGCTCCACGTCACCCAGTTATTGTCCACGTGTGACGTGCGGGGGCGTATTAAGAGTTGTCCTACGTTGATGAGAGATAAGATTTGCTATGTACTTATATGATCTTGGGCTAATCCTCATATTGTCAATTGATTTTATATGATCTTGGGCTAATCTTCGTCAATTGGTTTTATAATGTAACCCAATTTCATCACTTCCAAGCAAAAACACTTATGAGCAGAAGGCATCCTACCTAACATATAAGTAGAAGTACTTTCTAAAGAAGCATTTCCAAACACCATCAAATCAAAAACAAAGAAAGTTGAGCAACTTTCAAACAAAATTTCCAGAAAAAATCTTACAGAATCTGCGGTGATAAACAGAGAGGGAGGCACAAAGAGCAGCTTCTCCCCCTTCCTTATATTCTTCAAAGTAACCAATCCCCTCTCCCCAACTTCCACTTTCTGTATCGCCATCTTCTGCGGAGGAAGGCCCGACCCCGTCAGCCATTTCTGCGGAGCAGAAGCGTTCTCCAAGGAGTCAATGTCGCAGCCCCACGGAATCTTCTGCGCCACCGTGGCTTTGGCTCCGTCGGTGGTGGAGACCAATCACCGAACTGGGTTTCTGCGGAAAGTCAGTGGGAGCGACTGGAATGTGTGGGTTCTGAAGGTGGGGAGGAGAGTTTGCAGAAATCGCGAAACTTCAGCCATGTCTGTACGGATGTGGTTTGTGGTCGTTTTTTATTTTTTTATTATTTTTTTTGGGAAAGGTTTGTCGTCGTTTTTGCAGTTACGAAACGCGCCCTTGCAAACTAGTCTTTGAGAGTTTATTATTCGAACGACGTCGTTCTGGTGGATTGACCGCTAAAAAGCTAAGAGCTTGAATAGCAAACAACAGAATCCTCTAGCCTCATCAATCTTCCAAACATGTCGTTGACTAATGCCACCTTCATCTCCTGCAACTTCCCATCCCTTACGCTCAAAAACCCAACTCTCAGAAACTCACTGCTCCAACCCCAAAACTCCAATCCCAGAATTCCACTTTCCCGGAAAAGCTCAAAAGTTTCAATCTTTTCTGCAACCCAATTTTGCAAAACTTCAATCTTTACATCTCAGAACGAAAAGGGTCGTCTCCAAATTTGTCAGAGTACCTTGAATGATCAGAAACCAGAAGACCCAGTTTTGAGTGAGGGAGAAAATGGAGGTGCTGGGAAGAACTGGACGACTTCAATTTTGCTGTTTGTGTTGTGGGGGGCGCTCATGTTCTACGTGCTCACTCTTTCCCCGAATCAGACTCCGGTATTGTGCAATTCAGATTGTAAATATAGTGTTAAAAGTGCTTTTGTTTGCCCGTTTGGAAGTGCTTCTCTAGAAGCACATTGAACTTTTGGAAAAAAAATCGAAGTGCGCTTTCAAAGTGCTTTTCTTTCTAACCCATAAGCATGTTTAATTGTCATGATGCACCTTTGGTATCTGAAAGTTTATTTAGCTATTCTAGAAGCACTTATAAACAGGCCCGAAATTTATTTGTTTCATTGCTTTGTGCAACTTAAAGAGGCAGAATTCAATTCTCTGTTGAAGTAGTTGTAGTGCTTGCTAGAAGCAAAGACACTTGATAGACTGAACTTCCTGAAATGTATGATAGTTCTTGTAATGCTGCAACTTGCTGTCCTAAATCGTGATTTTGGAAAAACTAATCATCCGTAGCGGTTGTAAAATTTTGATTAAACCCTGGTGTGAGACGGTGAGAGCATGTCATCCAGCATTTGATTGCCCTGTTGCTCAATTGATCTTTGCAATGTTTGCAAACCAGGCTTTGTGATTATCCTACATTTCACGTTCTTAACATATCGTCTTTTAACTCTTTCAGTCAAGGGACATGTATTTCTTGAAGAAACTCTTGAATTTGAAGGGAGAAGACGGTTTTAGAATGAATGAAGTGCTTGTGTCTGTTTGGTACATAATGGGTTTGTGGCCTTTGGTCTATAGCATGTTGATGCTTCCTACAGCGAGAAGGTAACATTGTTTTCTCTGTTATAGAATTTCCTTGATCATCTTGAGTGCTTCTTGTCCCCTCGCTTCTTTTGGTTTGCGATTCTATTTATTTCTCTGTAAACAACTCTTGATGTATGTAATACAACAAATGATGCCTCTGAGGTACATGAGAGTCAACATCTCTTCTAAAATTGTCTGCGGCTGTGGCGATATTCTTTGAGTTCACAGTGCATCAGTGTTTGGACAATTGGATTTATCTGTATTACCCATCCTTTTATGTGCAGCTCAAAAAGCAAAGTTCCCGTCTGGCCTTTCTTGATACTTTCATGCTTTGGCGGTGCATACGCTCTTCTTCCCTATTTTGTACTGTGGAAGCCACCACCACCTCCTGTTGATGAAAGTGAGCTCAGAAGATGGCCTCTCAACTTTCTAGAATCTAAATTGACTGCTTGGGTAAGGAACTTCACTTCTTGTTCGTGCTTTTCGTTGTTTATGATTTATCGAAATATTAATTAAAACATGCATCTGTTTATTTATCGCTTTCTAGGAAGATATGAGCCTCCGACCAAAAACATTCAATTGATCTTAAAAAATCAATATTTTCTTAAATTTTTCTTTCTTCTATGTTTTAGTTACTCCTATATAAACAATGATCGTTGGGGTGAGAATTGGAGGCATCAGCATAATTGACTTGAAACATTTTGATTAATGTTGGTTTACTAATGAAATAGAACTGAAGTAAATTGCTTTCAATTTGTTTTGGAAAATGAAAGTAACCCCGTTACGCATCAGATATCACTTGCTGCAGGACTGGGAATGGTAATCTATGCAGGCCTGGCTAGTGGGGCTGACTGGAATGAATATTACCAGTACTTCAATGAAAGCAAATTTGTAAGTCACTTGATCATCAACGCTTTAAAGACACTTCAATTTTTCTTGTCCAGCACCGGTTGTAAGAGCAGATGTAAATTTGGCTTAACGGCAAACTTATAAAACCCTCATAATTAGCAGATCTAGGACATAGGAAAATTTGACCGAACCATAACGGATTTGGAACCTTCATGTTGCAGATCCATGTGATGAGCCTTGATTTCACTCTACTATCTGCATTTGCTCCGTTTTGGGTCTACAACGATATGACCTCCCGGAAATGGTGATTGTTTTCACTGATGTCCTTACTTCTCCCAAGTGCGAGTTCTAAATTCCTTGGGAAAAACTAATGTGGTGCAATATTCAAACCCTTTCTTTTCCTTTTGCAGGTTTGACAAAGGTTCTTGGCTTCTGTTCTTATCATTGGTGCCACTCATAGGCCCTGCTTTGTATCTCGTCTTACGGCCACCACTATCAGCAGACGCAGAAGCAGCTGCGCCGAGCCTCACGGAACCAAAATAGTATTCGAATCCTTTGTATCGCTTGCACACCATGACCAAGATGTAAAAGGATTATGACTCTGAAGAGAAGCATCATGTATCGGAAATGCGCTGAAATATGAACTCCCACTAAGCACACTTGTGGACGTGCTTAAGGGACAATCATTCATACGATTGAAGAATTCCGATTACTTTTAATAGAGTTAGAAGTCGTTCGGATAAGGCGTTAGTAGTGCTTTCGATTACCTTAAGCAACAGTTATGCTCCCTATCATATGAAGCGTGTATTATGCTTCCTGCCACAATGAAAAAACCGAACCGAACCAAACAGTAATTTTGGTTCGGTTTTTGGTTTTGCCAAAAAACCGAACGGATTGGAACTGAATCCAACCCTACATTTAACCACATGCACCACAACGAACTAAACCTTTTGCAATAGCAGGCATCGAATTAGTGAAATATATGAAAAGTTCGAAACAAAAAAAAAAAAAAAGAAGTCAAGAACAATTTAGCACAACAACAGAGTAAGGGTTCTCCAAAAACAACATAGTAAAGATGACATTAGCCGTTCTCGTTCACGCATACAACTTGTTTAGCTCATTTTTGAACTTGGCCTTGATCTGTTCTCTCTTAATCTTCATCGCAGCGGTAACCAATCCGGACTCCGGTGTCCAAGGCTCAGTCACCAACTTAATCTTGGCAGGAAGTTCGAACTTGTCCAGTTTCGACGCTTTTGCTACCTGCAAAGGATGCTAAATATTTATTCATGGAACAAAAAGACTCGACTCCGAGAAACCATCTACTAGGTAATAAGGTGAGATGAACGGACCTTGGAGAGGGACTGCTGAATCTCACTGACTGTTTCAGCCTTTTCACACAGCTCGGCAAAATCATTGAACTTGACTTCGGCTTCATGGGCCCACTTCTCGAGGGCCTGACTTGCAGGGACAATTAGAGCTACGCAGTAGTTGTGCGAGGGATCAGCATACGCCATGACGTTGTCCACATAATTACTTGATGCTAACGCCGCTTCAACCTGCAGGCAGGTCAGTCACCAATGTAATTAGTATCCCAGAGGAAATGAATTATGGAGTGTTTTCGTCTGATGACATCTTATCAGAAATAGTACGGGACTTGTAAAGGCACCTTGCCAAGGGAAATGTACTCTCCATGCTGGAGTTTAACGATATCCTTCTTCCTATCAATAATTTCAAGGCATCCATCAGGATGAAACATTCCAATGTCTCCAGTATAAAACCAGCGCATACCCTTCTCATCAACCTGCAACATGTAACGAGACATCAATCATTAGCGCTTGTGAGGAATGACGATCATGAAGCAATACATGTACACACACAAAAACACGTACAGGATCATTAGAAATTCACCTTAAACACCTCGTCGGTCTTTTCTTGGTTCTTAAAGTAACCAGCAGTTACACTGTATCCCCCGACTACAATCTCCCCACGAGGCATAGGCTTGTCTGATGGCAAGTATCCTCCTTCTTTCCAGGAAACAAGCTGCATTATCAAATAAGGATAACTGTCATATTGAACTCTTCAAAATCCTGATAAATTTACAGCATCATGCCTTCTCTTGTTAATTACTTATATTTTCCTACTCATACGAAGATATATCATCCCATTAGAAAAACAAGGACAGTATTCTGACAACAAAAGCTACAATAACGGAAAAATGTGCTGGGCATGACACACAGTAAATTCTCTCCTTTTAAACATCCTGCTCTGATTATAAACTTGCAGCATTTCTTCCAGGAATTAGTAATATAACATACCTTAATGTACCCACAAGGAAGGGGAGGACCAACACGGCCCACAGTTGTGTCATCCCACTCGGAAAATGTAGCTCCAGCAAATGTTTCTGTCAAACCATATCCTTGCCCAATAGGAGCCCTGTTCAAAAACAATGGCATGCAAAACTAAATACATTGCATATCCGATAAGAATCAACAAAACCTTTGTGACAATACGGATCACATATTGATAAAGGGGTGTGATATCCACACACCCCTTTTTACTTCTCCCACACCTTTTTGGTTTTCGGCCGTCGGATCGAATGAATTGAAGAAGATCAACGGACATAAATTAACAAGGGGTGTGTGAGAAGTAAAAAGGGGTGTGTGGATAGCACACCCCATTGATAAAACTAGAAGAATAGGCATAGATACTAATCCAAACACGGTAGAAAGATTAATTTTGATTCTAACTGTTGTAAACAAAGGGATGTTAACCCATTGGATATATTGTGTTCTGTTACCAATATTAGAATAAGCATATAAAGCACTTCCTGCCATGAAATTTCATTTTCCTTGATCAGATAGAGTGCTCGCTTCAACTATTGGCATTAATATCGAAGGAAAAATAAAATAAAATAGGTTATTCTTCCAACTATCTGGTTATCACAAGATGCGAGAGCAATTACCCCATGCAAATATTGATGAATCGCTGTGAATCACCAGATAAAGGAGCACCACCACAGAGCATAAAACGAATGCGTCCTCCAAGTAATGAGCGTATTTTCTTGAAGACAACGACATCCCACAACATACTTTCCAAACCCCAAGCCCCAAACCAGCTTCCTTCTACAGCTGCCAGTCGCCGTCTAAACCCAAGATTAAAAAGATTCTTAGCAAAGCCCCCTTTCTCATTAACCTGTGATACACCATAGTGATTAGTGCAAGCTCAACCTATATGGGGTGTATAAAAGATGCTAACAACCGCATACAAGGTGAATAGTATACACTTCACCTTTTTCAGAACTCCATCTCGAACACGATCTAAAATAGCAGGAACCGCTGTCATGATGGTTGGCTGTAACATAGTTGCATCTCCCTTGGTTCCTTTTTTAACTTTATTTGAAGTGTCTGTTAAAGTCAATGCTGAACCATAACCAATTGAACAACCTGCAGCCAGCATCACAGACTGGACAACCACAGCATGATTACAATTTAACACATGTACAGTACTAATGTAATACAAATATGAAAACAAAGCTACCTCAGCTGCCAGTTCGAAAACATGAGCCAGGGGCAAGTATGCCAGGTATACATCAGCACTACCCAGACTCGGAACCACTGTCATAACCGCTGCAGTAGTGGCTAAAATGTTGCCATGAGTTATCATGACTCCCTATGTCATTAAGCACCATATCATGTTAACGAAAATAAAGTATTAGAAAATAAGTAGTCATGTTCGGATATCCCACACTACATTATTCAATTAACGATGATTTGAGAACTGCCACATAGAAATTCTTAGATCATAATAAGTACTCAAGATGGCCAAATGGAAAGATTTACACGACCATATGGATATTCTTCTACAATTTAAAGGACGACGTACTAATAAATACTGTTTTTCACAGATGGCCAAATGGAAAGATTTACAAGACCATATTCTGGGTCAGCTTTACTGCTCAAATAGCAAACAATAAATTTGCAATAAAGGGCTAGCGAAACAAACCTTCGGTAGACCTGTACTTCCACTTGTATACATAATAACAGCAATACCATTCTTGGACGGTAAACTTGGAGGAACAGGACTCTCTTTTCCAAGTTTCTCAACTTCAGAAAAGGATGCAACTTTCAAATCGCCCATACTTCCAGTTACACTAGTATCTGAACTTCCCTCGTCTTCAAAATAAATAACATTCTGAATAGTGTTTAGGCTTGAGGTTATAGCAGCCAACTTTTTCAACTGCTTGGAATCACAGATCAATGTCGAAACTTGGGTCTGTCAAAGTACAAAAGCTCTATGAGGACAATCCATGTTCTCTATTTTCAGTCTTTATAGATAAAGATACAATAGCCGGTTAAATAAATTTAATACACTCATAAAGAATAGAAAAGCAGGGATTTTTGCCACAGACCTCATTAAGGGAGTGAATTAACGCATCCTCTCCTAGTGAAGCATAAATAGTGACAACGGTAATATTCTGCCGGAAGAATCCCTGGAATCCAAAACCAAACTAATTTAAGAACTGGCTGTGCACTCACAAGTCCTTAGACAAAAAAATAAAGAAATTTCCAAGAACGAAAACAGACACCACAAGGCAGACATAAAAAAAAATTATGAAAGGTACCTGAAAGGCAATAAGCCACTCTGCGCGGGTTTCTGAGAAAATTGCTGCACGGGTATCCACATTATGACCTAACTTAATAAGCCCAGATGCAAAGTTGCAAGCACGATCAAACACTTCTCCATAAGATTGCCATTCATACTCTCCCATGTGAACCTTCTCAAACTTCCTTCCATCGCTAGCTGTAACAAATTCCCTTCCAATAAACTTCCTTGTTCCAAGAAATCGATTATGTGAGTACTTTTTACAAGATTGTTCAAAAAGGGCTGCCATGGTTGTGGCTCCTTTCTGAGGAACTTCAATCAACTCAGTTTCCCGAGCATTGCGCATTGCATAACCTGCCTCACCACCAACTTCTACTGGAACTCCTCTGTGCTTCCCCTTTTTCTTCCCCCCAAACACAGTGGCCAGAAATGCAGGTATAAGTACGGCAACAACAACAGCACCAACAATGCCGTATGTTCCATAGCCTTTCAGAACTGACAAGTGATCATCGGCAACCATACTGTCTTGCACCGGTGAGTTAAACACAATTTTCTCAGAATCCTCCATCACTGAACGTTTATTAATATGAAATTACTCCTTCCTGAGTAGAGCGAACGGTTACCTAAAATAGAAGGCATTGGTGAGTAATGTCATCAATATTAAAGCCTACAAGCAGTTAAATAAGGAAATAAATTATATAATTAGAAAGACTTCCAGACGTACACTAATCTGTGCATATTACTACTGTTCCGTGTATATCACATTTCATAAACTTTTAAAACACTTCAACTTTGCCTAAAATGGAATGCACACATGTGAAGTGCATCATCATCGACTGATCGCCAATGGAATTTCATTAACTTTCTTCTACAGAAACCACAGGGCCAATTCAGTGACGTTCACAGACACAAATCACAAAAGAATTAACTCTAAACAACTTCCATCCACATGAATTCTTCCTTTCGAAAACGCTATGAACCCGAAAGAATGTAATTATAACACTCTGATCCTACTAATTTTCAGAAAAACACCACTCATCAACACCCAGATGTCAGAAAATTCATATCTTTCTTTTTCCAGTATTAAATCAAACATATAATCCAAAACCCATCATGTAAAATTGCTGCAATCGATCACTCGAACATGATCAAACAGCCACGCCCACTTCACTACTAGCAAACAAAATCAACAATTTCAACACAAAATTACACCAAAAACAAAACCCAATTGCCACAAAATCCACACAATATTACGCTAAACCATTCTTCATCAACAAGAAACAATCAAACCTTGAATATATATACAAAATAAAACAAATCTTACAACAAAACACATCCCATTACAAATAACATCAATTAGTGCAAAAAAAAAAAAAAAATGAGACTCAACTAAAAATGCGAAGAAAAAAAATCCCGAAATTCACCTCCGGAATCGAAGAAGCCGAATGCAATCGAAGAGGCAATATCTTTGAGCTTGGAATTAAGAAAGCAGAGCAAGGTATTTTGAAGGTGGTGGCAGTGAGAGAGATGGTTGGGCTCTGATTTTTGCCTTTACTTTTATGCCACCGTATTTATATCAAAATTATGAAAACGACGCCTCTGAATTAATGGACTTTGAAATGATGGCCAATCTCGGAGAGGGGTGGTTTCGGGATTTTGCTTTGTCGGGCAAGCTTGCCAAATTGTCCAGAATATATAGGATGCTTGCGTGCGGACAAAGATAAAATAAAATAAAATCTTCTAGAGTCGAGATGCTGACACGTGGCGAAGGGATGGCGAGTCGGCATGCTGACAAGCCGACGTCACGTGCAAGTTAGGTACGTGGCGTATCGAGTGGCGTCTTGAGAAGTGGCACGTGCGCGATTACATTAACCTGTCAGGATGAGAATTCTCTCCGGATTTTCTATGCGTGAATTCTAAAAATCTTTAAATTATGTCCGTTGATCTTATATCCTGCAATTAATTTTTGTTAGATACTATTTATATTTAATTTTAAATAAAAGTATTATAATTTTTTACTACACCATATACGATAAACAAACACGATTTGATAATTCATAAAAATGATCCGGAAAGGATCCTCATTCAACCGATCGTCAGACTAAGATATTGCAATTTTTTATGTTGAAAGAGAAATTGTAGGACTTCGCTATTTGGTTTTTTTTTTCCTTCGAAAAAATGTCAATTGTTAATTTGATACATGTCGATGTCAAAATTTTCATTTCTTCAATTCATATGTTTTTTTTTTGTTATAAATGATATTTGTAAAAATTATTTTTAAAATAAATTTCAAGATTTATAATTACTGTATTAATGGGAATAATATTTGTAGATTCATTTTTCTAACTTGATCAATATTCCAAAAGGAAAACTAATGAAAATGGCTTGAAAACTTTGAGTTTTAACGATAAAGACAAAATAAAGGGTAAAGTGAATAGTATCAGGATTGACTTTTTAGTGTAAAAATGTGGTTTTTTGTTAAAGTAAACAGTATCGGGTGCTTTTCGTTAAAGTTCCCTATTCCAAATAAAAAAACCCGGTCTAATATTCTGTGGATAATATAAAACTCCGGTCCAATATTGCAATATCCTTTATCGTTTAATACACATTTATTTCTTTTAAACAAAAAAAAAACACATTTATTAATTTTTAACTGCACATCCAATCATTTAGTGCTCATCTGTTATACACAAGGGAGGCAGATTACTTGCCCTCCCACTTTCTGTGCCCTTCTGTTTTGTATGGTCACGGTTAAGCCACGTTAATATTTATTTTTTATTTTTTTATAGAGATAATAAAACAAAAATGAATAATAATATAAAATATTGACGTGGCTTAACCGTGACCACACAAACAGGAAGGCACGAGAAGTGGGAGGGCAAAGAATCTGCCTCCATACACAAGACACTGTAAAAGTTTCCCATCACTTTTTTGGGTTAATCTCAGTTTACTACCATCAAGTTTCATGGTTTTCAACATTTGATACATGAAGTTTTTTTCGTCTCAGAGTCATACATAAAATGTTAATTTTGGGACAGTTTCATACCTTTGTTAAGTTTTCCGTTAGAACCTCTATTAAGTGATGACGTGGCATTTTACATGGATAATTATTGCGCGCCACGTGTCAATTTGGTCCAATGAATATTAAAAAATTTAAAAAAATTAAACCTAAAAAATTTAAAATTAATTTCACCGTCGTCGTCCCCTTCTTCTTCACACTCCATCTTCTTCCTCTCTCTGTTTCTTCTTCTCCATCCAACACAGAAAACCATTATCCCTTCTTCCTCCTCCTCCTCTTCTGCCGTTCTCCTTCCTCATTTGTCGGTGTCATTGCCCTCCCAGCTTTCTCTCGAACATTCCCTTGGGTGGCTTAGGGGACAATATCGGCTTGGGTGGTCTCGGTGGACTGGGAGGAACAAGTGGGTTGGGTGGTCTCGCCGCAAATTTGGCTGTGCACGGTTGAAGAGGGATTTCGATTTGGGCTTAGAATTAGAAGAAGGCAACGGAGAATGAAACGATTAAGATTTCGATTTAGGCATAGAATGCTGCTTCCCATTTGGGTTTTATTTGGATGAAGAGAAAATTGCACTTTCCGATGACAAATTGGAGGAACTTGAAGAGATGAAACTGACCCATTTTTCAATTTCACCTTTGAACCCATTTTCTCACCTGGGTTGTATCTTGATTTTGCTTTTGTCTTCTTTCTTCCGTTCTTGGTCGTCGAAGGAGTCCAGCTAGGTTGTATTTACAACATGACAAACAATTTTCTCAAATTTGCATTCACAATAGGTATTTTTCTGGGATCCTTTTGGTCGTCGTCCGCAGAGCCGAGTCGGGTTGTCGGGCAAGTCACCGCTTCCACCACTGAGATTTGGGTCTTCATTGTCATCATCAAGATTTGGGGATTTTGGAATTAGGGTTTGTTTTGGTTTGGGAAAGGATTGGAAGAAAGAGGGATTTTAGGGTTTGGGTTTAGGCAAAAAAGAAAAGAAAGAGGAAATGAAGGAAAGTTGAGAGCTGGGTTTTGGGGGTAAAGTTTTGCGTTTTTCTGATGGGATGGAAGGTGAAGAGAGTGAATGAGAGGGAAAAGGTGTCGGGGAAGAAGGTGGTGCACTGGTGGTTATGGAGATTGGAGGAGATTGAGGGTATGGTGGAAGAAGAGGGGGGTTTTTTTTTGTGTTTTTTTTTAATTTTCACGTGGACCCCCTTAATGACATGTGGTGCCTAGTCATTGTCCACATAGGCACCACGTCATTAGTTAACGGAAGACTTTACAGTCAGACTAATGAATGTATGAAACTGTCCCAAAATTAACATTTTAGGTATGACTTTGGGACGAAAAAAACTTCATGTACCAAATATTGAAAACCACAAAACTTGATGGTAGTAAACTGAGATTTACCCTTCTTTTTTAATATCTGTTTTATTTTCTACACTAAAAAGTGAGAGAGGTAAACCTCACAATGATCTAGCTGTAATAATTGGATTCAAATTTGTCTTTGACAAAATCAAACCTAAAATCTCTAACTTACAAGTTAACAAAATATAACTAGAACATAATATTAGGTGTCACTTATTTGCTAATTCTTAGATCTTGGTTTTCCGATTTATACAGAGAGGCCACCGATGTGGCACGGACCTTGATATTCCTACCTCCATTCAATGTTAATTTATGTAGCATGAATCTGGATTCTTGCTTAATCCTTTTTGTGAAGATCCCAAGGATCCGTGAATTGTGTTCATTCATCGTACATCGTGCAGTCAGAATTCATTTTGAATATTTTTATTTAAAATTAAATACAAACAGTACCTGACAAAAACTAATCGTATGATTTACGATGAACGGACACGATTTATTGATTCCCATGATCCTCACCAAAAGGATCCAGAGAGGATCATGTTAGGTGTACCACAAAGGTGACATTAGCTTATATGAAGGGGTGTGTTATCCACACACCCATTTTTGTTTTTCACACACCCTCTTAACTTGCGGCCGTCGGATTGAATGAATTGAAGAAGATCAATTGACCGAAATTAATAAAAGATATGTGAGAAGTAAAATAGGGATGTGGATATCACATCCCTATATGAAACTGCGGTGAGAGATTGAAGGCGGTTAATGGTAGAGAGCTTGGGTTAGTCTTGGGCCTTTATATTGGGCCTTGGATTCTTAAATACTAATCAATTTTGTTACACCCCACCCCCAATTTAAAAATTATTTTGGTCTTAAATGGTGAGCCGGGTGGGACCCTTTTCTCTTTTTTGGTTCCTGGTCTCTCTCCTTCTTCTACCACATGGCACCTCGCTTTTCTCTCTTACTTGCCTCTCTCTTTTCTTTCTTCCCTTTTCCCATGTAAACTCTTGAGCTCTCTCTCCCTCAAGTCACCTCAACCTCTCCCTCTCTACCCATGAGCAACATTCATACCCACAATCTTATACACACGCACACCATAGGACCCTCCCAAGTAAGAACTCGAACCCAGGACAGGTTCATGGTGCACCACAGTGGCAAAGACCACTGTTCTTTTTCTCTCTCGTCGAACTCTGGCGAGTTCCTTGAATTTTTGACCTTGGTAAGCTTCATGACTCTTTCTAATCTTCCTATTGATCGATCAAACTCTAGTTAGGACTCATTTTAGTTGCTTTGGTGAAGGTTTGTAGTGAGAAACAACTCGGAGGTTTATTTCCCAGTTTTACCGGCGAGTCCGACGGCTTTCGAGCTAATTTTCGGGAAAACTACGGTGATTTAGCAAGCGTGCAAGGTATCAATCTCTTCATCTCTCTAAGTACTACAACTTTACCTTTTGTTTCAACCAATTTCGTTGAGTATTGAAGAAGTTATACTCATTTGAATCTTACCCAGTTTTCGAAGACCTCCACGGCTTTGGAGATGTTTTCCGGCCAAAACACGACGAGTTAGACGTTGTGCGATGTACCATTCTCTTCGTCTCATCGAGAACTATGATTCCATTTTTAATTACTTGATTTTGTTGAGTTTTGACAAAGTTATAGAGGTTTAAAGTTAGCCCAGTTTTCTGACGAAAACCTCAAATTTTGGTGTTTTTCTACGGTTGGCTCTGACGTCTCCCTCTTGGCGACAGACCTTTCAGGTCACCTCAAAGACCATCGGGCCTTAGGCCCGTTTCAGACGTAAGCCTAATCCCTTTTTTATTATTTGGTTTGTTTTAATTTATTTATTAAAGGCCTTTGGGTCGTGAGTTGTTGGGGGGCCTGAGCCCAAACCCTAAACCCATTTAACATTAACCCAGCCCACCTAACTACCTAAACCCTAAACCCATATCCCTAAAGCCCTAAACCCAACTAAGTCCAGCCCAGCCCATCCCACCTATTAACAAAACCCTAAACCCTTTAACCCTTTAACCCTTTAAACCCAAAACCTTTTCTAGGTTTTGAGCCGTATACCCCCATGACCTAAAGCCTTGTAACCCAAGTCCAAAACCCTATACCCTAGCCGGCCCAAATCCTTTATGGGGAATATTCTATTAGGGAATATTCTGTTGGAGAATATTCTCTGGAATGTTCTATGAATATTCTATTGACGTTTACGAAAAATAACCGGGACCCTTCTTAGGGTAATTTGACGTTCTGAATCCGTTTTCCCAAATTCAATTGTTATAATAGAGTTTTATTAATCGGACCATTTATGTGCTTAGGAGCAATTATTGTGGTGTTTCCGTCTTCGCTAGTTTGCGTGGCTCTTCGACGGCTAAGTATTTGTGAGTGGACCCCTTAAAAAATGCATGTTTTAATACATGAAAAGCATGATTTGATGATTATGTTCTATGAAACACTTTGAGATAACATGTTTACTGAGGCTAGTTTGATTTATTACTATTTTTCCTATAACTCATGTTCTTATAGAATATATGATGGATGACGATATGATATTTAGAACATGTTTAGAACACATCTTTATAGTATAGATGATGAATGACTTTATACTATGAAGTTGTTTTTCAATATCTATATGTTCAATGGTTTTGTACTTACCTAGTGGTCCTTATTCCTCTACGGGACGTAGGGATAGATTCCGGTCGTCCCGGGGGACGATTTGGTGTTGGCATATGGCCTGAAGTGTGTTTCCTCTGGCTATTTAGCACAGGGACGGGGAGCCGACATAGGGACTGGGGGTAATTTTCCTCTGACTGTCTGCTTAGGGACGGGGAGCTGGAATGGGACCTGGAGAGTTATATTGGACAGTCACTAGTGATTATTATATATGAGTTTTCATAAAACCTGAGGGTTAATATGTTGATAACTGTTTTATTATATATATATATATATATATATATATATATATATATATATATCAACTTGGTCCACTCATGTTTGTTTTGTGCTCCATTCAAGACTTAGAATCGAGACATACAATCCCGACGTCAAGACCCTGCATGGGCATTTTCGAGTCCTCTCGGTGTAGGACCCACTCATTTGTTCATTCAATTTTATATTATTTATTTTAGTGTTCTAATTAGTTGTATGCTTTGAACACGTTCCTTAAATGCATATTCATTATTCTTTTAAATTTATAAGTCTTATTTATTCATTATTCTCAACATTTGCATTCAATACATAGCTTTCGTCACCCTCGGGTGTCGGCCAACATGTGCTTATCCTGGTATTTGAGGAATATTGGGATCGGGGCGTGTCAAATTTTGTTTTTTTGCCTAATTTTATTAACAGGCCTTTTAATTTAGACATAAGCTCAATCGTCAACACCTTTAAAGATGCGGGTTGGTGGTTCAGGCCTTTAGCTCAATAGGTTTAACCTTCTTTTGTTTAGTGACTTGAGCATTACATTACTTAAATCCCATTTGTTTGTTTTTTGGATTCGATTTTCTTCAAAGACGAATTTGAATCATATTATTGTTAGACCATTATAAGGTTTAGCCCACTACCCCATCCTCATACTATAGATAATATCGTTCTTAAAAAAAAAATTAAAAAAAAGAAGTTGTAAGTTCAAATTGTTGCATGGCTAATTACCCATTTGTCTTGAAACAATCATGAAAGAGGGACACATGGTCACACACAAACTAAAGAAGTTGACTGGTGAGAAAAAAGATTTATCGAATTAATCATATGGTTTATAAAGTTGACCACAAAAGTTAGGGCATTACTGCATGATTTAGGACTTTTTTTTTAGGTAGTATGAATTTGTTAAGGAGACTCTTTTAAAAGTAGGATATTTTATAAATTTTCTGTTATCTTATATTTTAGCACGCTGTTTTATAATGTTGACACATGAATTAACGTTAAATTGTGAGATGACAGTGAGTCCATGAAGAGTTTCGTTCTTAGAAACATCAACTTTGCTAATAGTAGATAGATAAACATAGTGGCAGTGTATATTCTTCACCACCCAAGTATATATATTAATCCCATTGTTTTGAATATGCATCATGGCAATCTTACCTTTTTAACAACTCAAGTATATTCGGATTCCACTGGCCTTAGGATAAGCTAAATAATTAACCTTTTTAAGCTAATTCTCTTACCTTCATATAATATTTTGCACTTTTAAAATAAAAACTAATGAAAATGGCTTAAAATTTTTGAGTTTTTACGATAAGGACAAAATAAAGGGTAAAGTGAATAGTAACATTATTGACTTTTTAGTGTAAAAATGTGATTTTTCGTTAAAGTGAACAGTGCAAGAACTTTTCGTTAAAGTTCCCTTTATTAAAAGGCTAATTGCACTAATAATTCATATTGTTATTTGAATTTTCACTTAGACTTGGCTTCTCTGCCCTCCCACTTCCCATACACTTTCATCCCCTCCTATTTTGTACGGTCACAGTTAAGCCACGTCAACATTTTATATTGATTTTTTTTATAGAGATAATAAGACAAAAAATAATAGTAATATAAAATGTTGACGTGACTTAACTGTGACCGCATAAATAGAAGAGGATGAGAGTGTATGGGAAGTGTGATGGCAGAGAAGCTACGTCCTTTTCACTTTTGTTGATGTTGTTTATTGTTTGTATTTTCATCCGTGCTGTTTCGTTAGGTTAATATTGGTAATTTAATCTGTAAAATTCATTTTAACTTATCAATATTTTGTTTATTTTTAGTGAAAATATGCGTGCAAAATGGATAGAAATTAATAAATTTAATCACTTGCTGAATTGAATATTTTTAATACAATGATATATTTTTATACTAAAGGGAATGAGAGTTCGGCTTAAGCCATATAATGGGCAACCAAATTTGGTATCAAATTCGCCATATGAGATTCGAACCCAAGACCTCTCACTTACAAGTGAAGACAAATACCACCAGACTGTAGTACTGAGTAATGAATTGAAGTTCTAAAACTAAACAAATTACAAAACTAATTGGGGATGGTGGAGTTTTTAGAGATTATTGTGGTGATTGGTTAGGGCCTTTAAGCTTGATTTGGACAAGGGTACATCTACACTTACTATTGATATGGACTGAGTGGGTGTTGTCAACTTGATTAAGCAAAATATGACAAATGATTTTCATCCTTTGCATATAATTTTGAGGAGTTGCAAAATTATAATGGGTCAGCTGGAGCGTCATCTGTTGAGTCGTATTTTTGGAGGAAAAAATTATGCTGCTAATCATTTAGCTAGCTGGGACTACGATATGGATATAAGGGTTTCAATTTTAGGAAAACTAATGAAAATTATTTAAAAATTTTGAGTTTTAATAATAAGGACAAAATAAAAGGTAAAGTAAATAGTACCAGAATTGATTTTTTAGTATAAAAATGTGGTTTTTCGTTAAAATGAACAGTACTGCAGACTTTTCTTTAAAAATCCCTTGAATTTTGATGATCCTCCTATGTGGATTAGGATGGTGTTGATGAATGATTGCTTATGGATTTTCAAGGCTCGTTTTGTCTGTTCGGATGTTGGTTCTTAGTTTTGTTTGGGATTTTTGACCCCGTTATTTGAAATTTTGAACCAAAAAAAAAACAACCTAAACATTACCAAAAGAATGAAAATGCAACAAATAATTATAGGGATGACATGAAATAGCATGAGGCATGCATTCAATACTCGACCATTATTCTACTTTTTTGATAATGCTATAAAATCTAAAAGTCGATTATCCGACAATTTCCGCTTTCTGTTATTAACTTCTTTCTCTTTGGTTTCTTCCAATAATTGAACATATGTTCATTTTGGGTAAAGAAATAATTTTATATTTCTTTTTTTTTTGGCCAATATTTTTTTTTATCAAGTTGTAAAGTCTATATTATTTTCAAAGTAAACTGTCGGTTTACCCCCTGAACTTTCACCTCACTTTCGATTTCCCCCTGAACTTTTCCATTGGAAAATTAAGGACTCAAACTAATTTTTTTAGCCAATTTGCCCCCTACCGATAGTTTTTCATATATTCCATCCATATTTCCGTTAAGTGAGACCATGTGCACAACATATGAGGGTAGTTAAGTTATTTCACTTTTAAAAATGATTAAAAAACTGAAAATAATAAAAAAAGCAAAACTTTCCCTCTATTTTTTCTCGCTAATTCCTATCCTCGATTTTATTTTTCCCTCTCATTCCTATGCATGAGAAATGACATATGGTGTTATTGTCTACCATTTTTATTTTCTCTAACAAATTAATAATTTGACAAATGATAATGGTGCTATTGTCTCCAAAGCAGTGCATTAATATAAGAAACCCTAGTCTTTTTTATGGACATGTTTCTTATATTAATGCACTGCTTTGGAGAAAATAACACCATAAGCATTTGTCAAATTATTAATTTGTTAGAGAAAAAAAAATGGTAGTACATGCTTCAAAAAAAAGATTAACTTAGCTACTTATGAAGACAATAACACTATATGTTATTTCTCATGCATAGGAATGAGAGGGAAAATTAAAATTGAGGATAGGAATTAGCGGGAAAAAATAGAGGGAAAATTATTATTATTATTTATTTTCAGTTTTTAATCATTTTTAAATTGAAATGACTTAACTATCCTCACATGTTATGCACATGGTCTCACTTAACGGAAATATGGATGGAATATATGAAAAACTTACGGTAGGGGGCAAATTGGCTAAAAAAATTAGTTTGAGTCCTTAATTTTCCAATAGAAAAGTTCAGGGGGGAAATCGAAAGTGAGGTGAAAGTTCAGGGGGTAAACCGACAGTTTACCCTTATTTTCATTCAGACTTATGAGTTGTTTACGATTTCTGTCTATATGCGTTTTTATGGACTTGAAATATGATCGTGCTTAATTTGAGTGATGCAGATTGTTTAGTTGTTTGGGCGGCTTTCGTCTTTTGCTTGTTTGGGCTCGTTGGTTTTATTATCCATTTGGGCTTTTGGTGTTTTAGTTGTACTATTTGAAATTTTCCAATCTAATGAAGTTATTTTGATTAAAAAAATTATTCACATATTTGAGTTAGGTTTAGCTAGGAGAATGTCTTACTTCTTGAATTCGAGTTTGGCTCCTCTTGTGCGTGTATCAACGTAATATAGAATATCATTTTGTTAGGAGAATAAAACCTTATAGGTGGTGGTATATTTTAGATCTAAATGTAAAGTAAGTGGTATGATACTCACCCTAGAAAAAAAAAAGGTATGATTGAGTTCGAGATCACATATATTATGAAAAGTGCACAATGCATTCATAAACCCTTTTGTAATATAAACTACATATTAATAGAACTCTCTTTCTCAATTAAAAGATGGTGAAATGATTATTTAGTTTTTTATCATAACAAAAAAGTTAAGGACAGTAATATAATTTCATAAAAAAATTTGCTGTTTTTTGTTTAAACATCAACTACAAGTGATTTTACCATCTCTATTTATTTTTTAAAGAAAAAGAAAACCACTCCCCCAACTCCCTATTCTTTCACTAAGCGTCTAGAGAAATAAATTGGTTATGAACTCGTCAATTTCAAGCTTCAAACCTAATATCTCTTATTTACAAGAAGTATAGATGAATATTACAAGACTTGGTTTTAAGTCACAAATAAATTGCCACTTAATCTCTAATTTTAGGGCAAAATTGCTTCACACGTGAGAGAGCCACACCTTCAAGGTTTTGTTTATGAGAACTCAGATGAGAACTTTCCAGTGGATCAACCATCCAAGGATTGCTTTTGCTCAAACTCGCTTAACTTCCAAGTTCTGATGGAACCCGAAGCCAGTGAGTTCCCAAAATACCTCGTGCTATAAAGAGGGGAGCATGTACATATAAGACACATCACCCCCTCTCTGTTGGTTGATGTGAGATGTTACATTAGTGCATTTATATGGTTGAATAATTTTTTTCAGAAATAATCTCTACTAATTAATAAAACACTCATTGTCAACCAAAATTCTATGAAATTACCAGTTTAACCCTCTAATTAAAACAAAACACAAATAAGAAATATGGGACAGAAATGTAATTTCACACAACCAAATTGTACTGTTTTTTTTTCAAAGCCTCACATACATGTAATCCTAACATATCTCTAAAAAAAAAAAAAAAACCTTTCCTCACGTTCTCTATCACTCTCTTCCTCTCCTTCCATTTCAAAAACAAAAAATAAAAAATTTCTATGCTAGTTAAAATTAAGAAAAGGGCAAATAAACCAAAAAGCCCTACACTAAAAAAACACTTTCATTAGCTCCCTCCTCCCTTTCTCCTCTCTCTCTCTCTCTCTCTCTCTCTCAATTCTCCTCCCCCTTTTCTTTCTTGTTGTTGTCTTGTCACAGATCACTTCGAAAAGCCCCAAGCGTATATTTTTCTCCCCTTTGAGATTTTCTTGTTTATTTCAGTAGATGTTTTATATGGCGGCCATCTAAAAGCCCCAATCCTCTCACCCCAGCAATTCCTTTTCCTCCGTCGAAGTCTCTTTTTTTTTGTTGGCCAGACTCCATCAAAGTCTCTGTTCTCACATTCTCACATACACTCCAAGTCTTCTGGGTCCTTTCGCTTTGTGGGTTTGCAACCATGAGTGGCGGTGGGCTTAGGGTTTCAATCCCCAACAGTGTGAGGAAGACGATCCAGGACATCAAGGAGATCACCGGCAATCACAGTGAGGAGGAAATCCACGCAATGCTCAAAGAATGCAACATGGATCCTGACGAGACCGCCCAGAAGCTTCTCTTTCAGGGTAACCCACAATTGTTTTTTTTTTTTTTTCTGCTTTTGCTTCTCCTTTGCTCATTTTTCTAATTTGGGATTGCCTTGTTTTGCTTTTGGTGATTTGGCATGATCCGTGCGTTAAAGTTCTGATTTTTTCTTTTGGGTCGTGTTGGTTTGGTGATTTTTTTTGTGGGTTTGATTTGATTTTTTATTTTGGTTATGTGGGAAGTGGGAAATCAGTTGGGTTTTTGATCTGCTGTAATGGGTTTTCACTGTTTGTGGTTACTTTTATGAGGGCTTAGTTGGATTCTGATATCATTAGGAATTGAGCTGGTTCTATGTTGGTTCTTAGCAATCATGGTCAGGCAATTCGGAGTGATTACGGCAACAGTGAGATGCATTTGTGTAAAATTAGGGACTTTATTTTACATTAAACTTATGTTTATATTTGGGGTCCAGAAGTAAGCTACAAGCCTACAGCTTTCACTCATTTTTTTATTGAAGTTTAATGCATGTTCTCTGTTTGGAGAATCGGAGAAGAAGGTGAAAAGGAAAGTAAGTTTAGGATTCATTTTCGTTTTGGTTTGAACTTTTTGAAAGCTACATTCTTGTAGAAATTAGTTGCATTGGGCACAGCGAAGTCATCTGCTTTGTCATTTCCTAAATTCACTCTCCCTTTGGATGAAGAGAAATAGGAGGATTTTTTAAGACTATTCAGGGGTTTGTTCAAGGATCCCTGGAATAGAGTTGGATTTTTGGCTTCATTGTGGTCATTTGTATCCGTAGAGTTTAGGGATTTTCCACCGTACTCTAGCTGGTTTCTAATCTAGTCTAGCCTTGGAGTGGTTTCTAGTCTAGTCTTGCCTTGGAGTTGTGAGTGTTCTAAATAAGGTAGTGTAGGTTTATGATGGATATTTGGGGTGAACTTTTGCTCACACTTTTGTGTTATTAATTTCAGTAAAATTGATATACATAAAAGGTTCTTAATAGTATTTTAGTTAGCAGACTGGCGAAACTAATAACGATGTTATAGATCCACGTAGCAAGAAATAGCTTGGCTTTGTTGTGATGGATGGAACTTGTCAAATCTTATTACTGTGAATATCGATAATATGTTGTTGGCTTGTTGGGTTAGTTTTCTGTCTTCTGGTTGTTGTTGAACTGCAGTGTGGGAAAACACTCACACACATTAAGCGAAGTTTCCACTTGTAATCTTTGCATACAATTGCATATATTATTCTCCTAGTTTCTGATATTCATGATTGTATGTTGTTGTGCACTTTCCATGTAGTGGCTTCTAAGGAACAAAGGTGATACTATGTTTAATGTATCTGTGTCTATCTCTTCTACGTGAAGGGTTATTGTTATTTAACGTTTTTGTTGTTCTTGCTCCTTATGTTTATTTTTTTCTTAACTGAAATAAAATTTTGTGTATGAGTATGCAGATCCATTTCATGAGGTCAAAAGGAAACGTGACAAAAGAAAAGAGGTAAGAAATTCTAATCCCAATTTAATTTTTTTCATAAGCCAAATCAGTTAATTTGGGAAACTGGTGGTTAAGGTAGTGAATTTTTAACATGTTCTATTATCAAGCATTTTTTTTTAACAAAATAATAATGTGGTTTCAATACACGTATGCTGAGTTAGTTTTTGGTACTTATTATTTTGAATACCAATTAGTTGTCTTCTATCTTTCAGAATCTGAACAACAAAGAGTCTGCAGAGTCCCGGTGGAGACCTGGAGGGCAGGGACGGGGGAGTAGGGGTGGTCGGGCGAATTTTGCACCTCGTCATATACCACATGGTAAGTGATGCTCAAGTTAGATCTTGTGTCGGGATCAATATTCCCTGTATGTTTTCTTTATACCCTAGCAAAACATCTTGGTTCAATTATATCAATTTTGAATGTGTTTGTTGATTAAGATAAAATGTTATGTTTTAGTCTACTGACTATAACTGTAGAAACTTTTTCATCCAACTGCTATTTGTTTTGTGTTATTCTAACACTTCCGGTAGAAGGTTGTTTAGTTGTGTGAACTACACCTTTTTATTTTCTTGGTGTCTCTAGCCTTGCGTTGTGTGAAATTGAGGGAAAATTCTCTTTTCCTCTTCTACCAATATAATTATATGAGTGCACTTAATAGATTTCAAAATGTTTCTTACATGCTGCTCAACTGTTCCAAAAGTTTGACTTTCATTGTGCCACCAATATCAGTCATACCAGCCAAGCTAACTTTCTTCTGCATACTTCTTGTCAGATGCTGGTGGTGGCAGAAATTCTGGTCCTGCAACAGAGAATGGACCCAGTCAGGGTGCCGAGAAAGGTGTTTCTCCCTCTTTCCCACCCTCTCGTGAGACAAAAAATAAAGAGAGAAGTGTCGATGGGCCTACCAATGTGGCTTTTGGAAGTACTAGTGTTGTGCATCCCTCCCATTCATCTGCTGGAAGTGGTCCTGAAATAAGTTTGTCACTGGTTGGGGATAATTTGGGAAGTTCGGTCCCCCCAGTGGATGCAAAAAAAACCCCCAACATTAAATACGGCAATGAGGACTTGCATGAGCAGCCTGCCCTAAGCTCCAGTAGCAGCTCAGTGTTGCCAACCCCAGCATCTACATTGGCAGCTTGTTTCTCCTCTTCAGATCCAGTACCCGTGCCATCTAATGATTCACGGCTCCCAGGTTCTGTGGGTACAATTAAATGTGAAATAGGGAGCCATCATCCTGCAGGTGAGTCAAATGTAACTGTTGAGAATACGAGTTTCAAAGACTATCCCCTCCACCTCTTGTACTGAGTTGTTGGTTATAAGTTTATAACCCATGTTTGCATTTTTGGATGACAATATAACAGCTTCAGAGGTTGGTAGCTCTCCGGCACAAGGTAAAGTGGCAAGCAAGACACAGGGAGTTGGGAAAAGTCAGCATTCTGAACTTTCACACTCTTCATCTGCATCAACTCATGGTGGTTCAGGGAGTCGGCCCCCATCTAATTACAGTAGCCGGTCACAACAATTGATTGGCACTCAAAAAGGTATGATATTGGTTTTGTTTGTTTGTTTGTTTGTGTGTGAGTGTGTGAAAGTATAAAATCCTATACGCTTTTGTCATAATGATTGTGTTGTGTCCTTGAAATTGTCAAGAGCTCATATGGTTCTCTTTCAGACATTAGGGCCTCGTTTGATAGAGAGGATTGGCTTGGATAGGCCTATTTATAATATTAAAGGTATTAAATGAAGAAATGAATGACAAATCATTATTTGGTCCAACTTGAAGGTTACTCATGAAGAATAGTTGTCCCATTTCAACTTGGACAATAAGGAATTTGTCATTTATTTCTTCCTTTAAAATGCCTTCAATATAGTGAATAGTCCTACCCAAGCCAATCCTCTCTATCAAACGAGGCGTAGAAGTACTGTTAAAAGTTAGACTTCACCTCCAAACTTCCTTCCAAAAATGAGGAAAAAGGGAGGAAAATATGATGGCCTACCTTTTGCTTTTATTATTATTGGGAACTTTAACAAAAAGCACCTGGTACTGTTCACTTTAACGAAAAACCACATTTTAACACTAAAAAGTCAATCCTGGTACTATTCACTTTACCTTTTATTTTGTCCTTGTCGTTAAAACTCAAAGTTTTCAAACCCTTTTCACTAGTTTTCGTATTATTTTATTGATATTATTTTGCATTATATTGATACTCTCAGTTTAGTATTGGAGTTGTTCTTATCTGTTTGAAGCATTCAAAACATTGACAATTGTCCTCGAACTTTTGGGTCCTTATGTGCGTGTTAATTGTGGCTTCTGATTTTTGCACAGCAGAATCTGCTTAACTAAGGTAAACTTAGTCGTGTCAGAATGGTTGACTGACATTCTTCTGAAAGAGACCCATGGTTAGCTGCTTGACAAAATAGAGTTTTGTCTCTCTGCTTTGGTCCCTATTGCTTAATTCACTTTTAGATGCTTTATTTCTCTTTTGCAAAGAACGAAATCAGAGTTTGTGCAGTTGTCAATAAATTTGGAGATAATCGGTATGATACAGGGTGAATTTCTAACTAATGGAAAAGTGAAATCAATTACAACAGGAATCTACGTAGAAGACATAGTTCCTAAGTTGGTACATAAGTTTTCTCAAGAAAAATTACACTTGATGTGTTCTTATTTGGTTAATAATTTATGATAGCTTTCGACTTTCTCTGTTTTTGTAATTTTTTTTTTCTGTCTTCAGCAGTTGGTACCAATAAAGAGTGGAAACCGAAACCAATCAATTCTGCTGTTGTTCAAGGTCTGGGAACGGCTGGTGCTGCTCCTGCATCTGAGGTTTCTGCCGATTCTGTAGAGGCCCCTTCTCAGTCACAGCTGGTTTCAAGAGTCCTTGATTCGGAAGAAGCAACTTCAAAACTGCAGAGAAAGCTAGAGGAATTCCACCTTCCTCAGCGCAAAGTAGTTATTCTTCCAAATCACATACATGTTCCAGAATCTGAAAGAACCAAGCTGAGTTTTGGAAGTTTTGGGGCCATGTTTGGTGTAAGTACTGGCTATGTGGGTTCCCCTGAGAGTGATAAGAACTCAACACCTTGCTCTGAGACTTCTCAGGTTGTTGAAGAATCTGTGGAGGAACAATCCTCAAGGTTTGTAGTGATCACTATTTAGTTTACTTTAGCATGATGCTTATGTTAGATGCAATTTCATTTGCAAGGAACTTTATGGATAAAGAAGATTGAATCATTGCCCCAGATATTTGGAGCATGTTCTCTTGTCAGTCCGCTTTTAATTGGCTTGTGTTTGAACTTTGACCTTGGTTGAGACAAATTCTTGACCAATTCCATACCAACTAAAGCTTTTTCACAATCACAGTAAAGCTCCGAACCTTATCCTGGTAGGAAATCTTGAGTTCAAATCTCTGCAATTACGACATCCCAATATAAGCTGAATTCCACACGTTGGGGTTTAGTATGTGAAAGAGTCCCATATTTGAGGGGGAATATTAGAATATAAAATAATTGTTGATCCAAATTCTAAGAGCTTAAGCTTTTGGGATTAGTGGTAAACTAACAAACTTTATCAGATCCTAATTCATCCAATAAAGTTCATTTGCAAGCCATCCCTTTCCCTGCTTCCATCATTTTGTTTTAGCCTGTGCTTGGATCTAATCATTAGAGTGTACTCTCAGTAAACAAACATGTTTCTGAGCCCTGTATTTCCATCTTTAGTGTGGACTGTGTGGTATATTCTTTTTATTATTATCGTCTAGTGAACCTGTGGTGATGTTAATTCATTACTGTTTGTTTTCCGTTCTTCTGGATGCAGCAATCAAAATGCATTGGCAACTGCTGATGAAGGTGATTATCCTGATCATCCGCAATCACCTCCTCAAGTATCTGAAAATATATCAACTGGTGAGGGGGAAATATCATCCAGTGCGGCCCCAGGACACAATGAATCCAAGCATGACACTGCGTTGCCATCTGGAGGCCATCAGTTCTCGGTGGCTCATACTTCTCCGAACTACAGTTTTGGATTTGTGCCCCCAATTATAGGGAGTCAGCTTGCACCATTTGAAAACTCTGAGTCTCAATCACGTGATGTTTCCCGCCTTCCAGGCTTTGTTGTGCGTTCTCAAACCTAAGCTTCCTATACTATCGGATATAGCCATACTATAACTGCTTATATTTTTTGCATGGCTTTAATTTCTTATGTCTAGAAGCCAATTCAACTAAACCTTGATCTGAATTAGTTGGAGTGCGAGTTTAAATGTCCAGTGACATTTAAAGATCACATGTTGATTGATGTGAAATATTTTCTGCCTGATTTGGTGTGAAAATATGATTTTACATTCCTTGCAAATATAATTTTCTTTGATTTTGCAATCAATTGATAGTGGCTCGAATTTTGTTTTTCAATAGGTACAACCACCCTTTGACCCAGCAAGTTATTATGCCCAATATTACCGCTCAGGTGCTGATAGTGATGGCCGCCTTTCTCCTTTTCCTTCTCCTGGGGTTTCCACCAAGTACAATGGGAATGTTGCAGTATTGCCTCAAAGTTCTCAGTCTCCCCAAGAGGTTTGCACTAATAGCACCTTCATTTTTTCAAAGTTAAGAGAGTTGATGGTTTGTAATGTAACCACATTGTCTGAGGTCTCCTCGGTACCATGTCTATATAGCTTTAATTGTTATCGATTAATTCTTAATTTGACTCAGTTGCAATTTCCAAAATTCTAGCACCGACTGTTCTGGATTGATTAATGTGTGTTCACTGCTAGATGTAATTCTTAGTGAGAAGATTATAAAGAAGCCTATCCGGGCATAAGCTGTAGATTTCATCTTAATGTACATGGTCATTACGAAAGCAGCCTCTCCATAAATGGGGGTAAGGCTAGCCGACATTCACCTCTCCCAGACCCTGCTTAAAGCGGGAGCCTTGTGCACTGGGTACGACCTTTTTTTTTTTATAATTCTTTCCGTGTGTAGGGAAATCACCAATAATAACACCTGATTAATTTATTAATCTTTAGAATTTATGTTGTTCAGATATCTGATGTTAGACAATAGCAACTTTTCCATATTATCAATTATCGACCAAGATACATGTAAGAATGGAACAAAGGCATTGCATACTGAAGCACGTAAATATCTGATGTTGACATTAGTAGTCCATTTAATTTTTAATTTTTATTTTTTTTATCATGAAAAACTACGGTGGGCCTAGAATATACTTGTGAACGATATTGCAAAAATGTGTGTATGTTGGAGTTTGCTCTTCATTGGGCAGGATTAGTAATAAATTTTTCTCTGTTGGTAGTAGCTCATTTTCTTAGATAGGATGAAGTAGGGTTATTTTATGCATGTATTTACCCGTCTTTCCGTGATGTGTGGATGAACATAAGTAACGTGTTGGTTTTTTAAGATGCTTCCCGTATTCTGATGATATTTAATGCCTATTTTCAGGGCGGGGTTCTATCTGCAACCGGCCCAACACCATTGGTGACACAGGCTCCTGGGCTTGTACAAAGCACTCAGCAGCCACTTCCTGTCTTTCGACCACCAGCTGGGATGCACATATCTCATTATCCTCCTAACTATATTCCCTACAGTCACTACTTTTCCCCATTCTATGTTCCACCTCCAGCCATCCACCAATATTTGGGCAATGGTGCATTTCCTCAGCAACCTCAAGCCGGTGGTGTGTATCCAGCTTCTCCAGCAGCAGCAGCAGCCGCAGGAGTTAAATACTCACTGCCACAATACAAAACAGGGACTAATTCAGGGAACTCAGCTCATATGGGAATGGCAAGTGGTTATGGGCCATCTGGTTCTTCCCTGGCTGGTTATAATCAGAGTGCTCCCACAACAGCAGGAAACTCTACTTCTAATGAGGATCTTGCCTCATCTCAGTTCAAGGAAAATAATGTATACATCACGGGACAGCAGGTTGGTGTTTTAACTTTTCCCTCGTTTGTGATGTCAAATATATTTGTAGTAAAAGATTAGAGCGTGATCTATCATAATTTGTTTGCTACCTTGGTGAATTTAATTTTGACAGAAAGGAACAGTAGGATGTTTACAAATCACATATCTCAAATACATTTTTTTAGCTATAATTTTTGTATTATTTTGTTTTTATTTATATTAACATGACAGCTTAATTGAAGACTCGCTTTCCCTTTTATTGAATAGATTTCTTTAAGTTTGATATAATTGATTTTTTTGTTTTAACTTTTCAATATGGTTAACTTTCTCGATACCTGACAGAAAGTAAAACTTTATCTGTGTTTTTATCTCTTCTTTGTTAAAGTTCTCTAAATAGTAAATAACTAAATACGTTGCAAATGGTTGTGTACTTTTTATTTTACCCAGTTTTATGAATTTGTAAAAGATAATCATTGCTAAGTGGTAATTAAAGTTCCCTATTTTATAGTTTCGTAGAGTGCTGGCTTTCCATCTTTTGTGTTTCTTAGTCCATAAAGTCCTGCCATTTTCCCCTTGATACCAAAATTATTGTTGCATGATATTTACAAATTGCTTTTCTACAGAGTGAAGGATCTTCTGTGTGGGTTGCAGCACCTGGCCGAGACATATCCAGCTTAACAAGTTCGTTTTACAACCTTCCTCCTCAGGGTCAGCACATGACTTTCACCCCAACGCAGGCTGGCCATGGTACCTTTGCTGGTCTCTACCACCCTGCGCAAGCAGTAACAGCAGCAGCTGTTCATCCTCTTCTCCAGCAGTCCCAGACCATGGCCGGGGCTGTTGACATGGTGGGACCTGGGGGCAATGTTTATCAACAGCCTCAACATGCACAAATGAACTGGCCGAGTAACTACTGAAACATTTTGTAAACTTCGAAAGAAGAATATCTTGGAAATTATTTTGGGCAACTCCAATTAGTTTGGGTGGAGAGAGGCATAAAGAAGATACGGAGTTGGCTTAGATTGAGTGTAAATCTGTAAAAGGAGGCTGGAAAAAAAAAAGGAATTCGCCGATAGTATCTTCTCTGATTGTTTTAAGGACATAAAAGGTGCAGTCCACCTGTAACTGATTGACCATTTTAGTTAGTCAGGGTAGGCATGGCAGGTCGTCTTTTTTCTTGCGCTGCTTTTATGGTGTTACCATTTTTTCCGTTTTCATAGTTTCGAGTCCTATCTGGCCTCCTCCCTTCTGTTCCTTCTACTTTACTTTTTCAAGTTCTTGAACTTAGAATTTGCCGTTGATTGGTGCGAATCTCTTTCGTTCTCTTTTATATCTGAGGTCTTATAGGTTATGGAAGGTAAGATTATAGGCTGCTGAAGAATTTTTTGCATTCCATTGTTCTCGTCTTCGTGCTGTCTTACCTGTAAAGTGAATTTTGATAGCAAGAAACATCTGTATTGAACTGTTGTATTTGGTATAACAGAAGCAAACATGTCCTTTCCATTAGCCGGCTCGGGTTTCGATGATGCTTCTCATAGTTTGCAGGCGTGCAAGTCGAATATTTTGTGTTGGATGGAGAAATATGCACCTGAATTCAGATAATATTTGTGCAGAATATTCACTTTCTGATGTATGCTACGTACATTCTTTGTATTTTCCACATGCTGACTTCTGCGTCCAGACGCGTTTCTGCACACCAAAGAGCTTGATGATTGAACAGCGTCGTGGTGCTTGATTGGTGGTATGATCGACCGGCGCTCATGGCGGAGTAGCCAAAGTTTGATGCTGTGTGATCAGATAGTCCGTCCAGGTGAGTTCAATTTAGTACGATGAGTTTGATGTGGTGTGAACCAAGTGCCTGCTCAACAGTATAAACTATTCTTTGAAACATGCCTGCCGGTAGCCGACAGTATCAGGCCGCGGACTATCCTTCGCTTTCCTGGCTTTTGACCTTTTACTTGTTTAACGTTGTTTAACGTTGTTAACTTCCAACTCGCCCAATCGGGGCGTACTACGAAGTTTTGGTTCTTGTATTCATCGATGTCAACTGTGTTATAAGGAAGCCAAGTGTGATCGATTGATCGATGTCTGACTATGTAGAACAATATAGCCAAGCCACCATGTTCCACAAGTTCCTCAACGGCCATAAACTCAAACCGTTCTCAAGGCGGCCGCAACCTCCGGAAGCAGAGCCTGAGGTGCAGGAGGACGGTACGTCTATCTTGAAGATTGTCCATATCGGTGGAGGTGTTGAGAAGCACTACATGGCAACTCCTGCGGCGAAGATACTGGAGAAGCATCCCTCTTTCTTGCTGGCTAGGCCTGAGGTTTTTAGGCGGCCCTGGGACTCGGTAGTTGAACCTAATGAGATCCTCACGCCCGGTGAGAAAATACTCCTTGTTCCTCACCGAGCTATGAGGAAGCTCCGGCGTAGAATAAGAAAACCTAACAAAGAGCTTTCTGTCAACTCAACTGCGTCTCAATCTTCCATGGATGTCTCAACCGCGGCCGAGACAATTTTGCGCTGGAAACAAGGTGCGGCGGTTGGTGAGCTAAGTGACACTTCTATTTGTAGTATTATCGGAAGAAAGAACGGTGTTGGCAAGAAACATGTGACATTCCCTGGCATTGATGTCAAGCACAAAGGTGGTGGAACCGAGCGTTCGAGTAAAAGCTCGAGCGCTCAATCTCATCGAGGGAAGATGAGGGTCCGAGGTTCCATGACATGGCAGCCGTCGCTTACAACGATCACAGAAACTCGTGGGAATGATCATGTGAAGAAATATGAGTGATGTTAACGTTCCCTTTCACCATAGACGGTTTGATCATAATCATATAACCTTGTTTTTGTTTATTCAATTATAGAACAGGTTATCGATAAGTTTTCGGCCCTGGCCGTTTAGTCTAATTAAGTATTAGTTCAAAACTCATGGACGATAATTGATAAATTTAAAAAAAAAAAAAAATCCTGTTTTCGTGGGCTTTCTAATTTGAGTTTGGAGTCGTTTGAATCTTTTCTAGTGCATTTTATGTGAATTTATTTGAATTATATGATGTTTGTTGAGAACATATGTATCCAACATAAAAACAATTAGTATGATCTGAATATATTATAATTTCTAATAACATAGAACACCAGAGTATATGACAACATAGATTTTTCAAAAGTTCAAGTGGATAGAGTACTGAGTTTCCGCCCACACGTCTCGGATTTGAAACTCTCCCTCTCCTTAGATTGTTGTACTAGTTTCGAACCCCTTCCCCAATAATAAAATTTAAAATAAAAACGTTTGCTTGCCATTTTGTTTTGGTCCTCTTTAACAAGAACGAATCATTTGAGCATCCAACAATGCCATATGTGGCATAACACATAGATTGTACTAATTCCTTATGTCTTTTGCATAAGTCCCATTTTTTACATGACTCAAACTAAAAGTTCATTCGTTTCGTTGGAAAGAATCGAACTTACGTCTAAGTATGATATATATATTATTGAATATAACTATTGAAGGTGCGTTGAAGAATTCTAAACCCTAAATTTAACGAGTGGATCCAAACCACTTAAAACGATTCGCTAATTGCATTGGTTTACTGTAAATAAGAAAAAAATAGTAATTTTCATACATTCCTTTTCAGCTCTTACACACTTATTAATTTTGTACATTGATTTCATTCGATTCATTCAATCTGACGGTCGAAAGTTAAGAAAAATGTATAAAACGCAAGAATGAATATTTAGATAGCACCACCAATATGGTCCTAGCGTGGCAGATCGTTATGGTCGGTCTTAATTTTTTATTTTATTTTGTCAGTCTCATTTTTTATGATTTTGTGAAAAAGTGATACTTTTATATGAAAAGGGGACAAAGGAAATATTCCAAATAAATTGTTTAGAAAAAGGAGGGGAAATAGAAATGTTTTGTTTTGTAAGTTTTAAAATATAAGCAAAGAATCGTAGGTAATTGTATTGGTGGGTGTAATTTGGACGGTTAGTGGTTGTCCTTGCTCGCCTTTTTGTCTTCCCCCTGTGTGTTCTTCCGACCACAAGAATATTTTGTAGACCACTATGCCTATCATTTTAATAAATCAATTTACTTTCTTTTTTAAGAAACAAATCACCTTACTTTTGTATTAATATGAATTTACTTATTGTCAATACGATCTCTCTTTGGTTTGAGGAATCTTCAGATATTGTTTGTGATCATTTTTTGTTTTTATTGTAATCTTCTTTTAAGTGTAGGATTAGTCTAGTAAGGAGCGAATGTTTAGAATTCCTAACTTGAGTTTGAGTTTCCACATATGCATTTGTTGGGGTCGCTAACTCTACTTTGACATATTATTTGACATGGGAATGGAAAATACGATGCTAATTCATATTGTACAGGAGCTACTCGAGAAGAATGATAGGTTTGTTACGAATTTGCCTTCACTTCACGTTTAAACACACATTATCAACTCAGGTCAATATGTTTTCAGAAGTTACCGTTATCAATATTCTGTCACACAGTGTGAACGTTAACATATCTTTTATAACATTTATAATACCGTATTCCAACTTTGGTGTATATCATATTAAATTTGACCCGTATTGTTTTCCGTTTTTGAAAAATAACCCCTTTTGTTTAGGAATTTCATATATTAATGCATTTTTATTGGAAAAGAGAAATTAAAAAAAAAAAAAGAAAAAACCGAAAAGATTCTTCACCCAAAAAAAAAGAAAAGATAAAAAGAAAAAGAAAAAGAAAACTCCTCAATAACAGAAACAGAAACTCGTGTGCTGTAGAGAGAGAGAGAGAGAGAGAGAGAGAGAGAGGAGAGAGATGGGGGAGGAGGAGCAAAGCTCAGTGGGAGTGGAAGAAGAAGAAGAATTGGCAGAGAAGGTGGAGGAGGCAGAGACATGGAACCAAAGGAAACAAACCCTTATACTCGAAATCTCCTCAAAGCTCATCCATGGCGATCTCGAATCCAAGATTGAAGCCGCCAGAGATATCAGAAACTTGGTCAGAAAGTCTTCATCTTCGTCCTCGTCCTCGTCTTCCAAGACTCGCTCGAAGCTGGGCGCGGCGGGCGTGATTCCGCCGCTGGTGTTGATGCTCTGCTCTCCTAATCCGGATGCGCGCCAAGTTTCCCTCCTCGCCCTCCTCAACCTCGCCGTCCGAAACGAACGGTACTTTTCGCTGCTCTGTTTTTGAATTTCTCTGTGTTTACTGACTGATGAGATTTTAAGGATTAGGAATTGCTAATTTTGGCTGTGGGTTTTGTTTGCTTTGTGTTAATTTCGGGAAAGATTGAAACTTTATGTGTTCTGTGATTGTTTTGTGATTAGAGAGGAAATTAGTTGATATGATATGGGTTTTATGTGTTTTTTTGGATTTTGATTGCAAAAATGAAAATAATTGCTCACATTTATAGCAATTAAATGGATTTTGATGAGGTGATTATAAAAAAAAAAAAAATTGATAAGTTTGTTGGTGATTTCTTGATTGAGATTAGTGAGTATGAATCGTATTTGTCCATAATTGTGTGGATTTGATCACTTCGTTATTTACCAGCTGAGGGAGGGTGAGATGCAGAAGAACTAGATGATAGTGAATTTTTCCGTTGTTTGGTTACTGAGGAAGTTGGGGTTGGGCCAAAGAGTTGCTACTAAGAACGGTTGTTGATTTCGGGAAGAATTAGGTTCCTCTCCGTTCAATTTACGGAAATTTCTGCCTCAAGGTGGTTGTTAGGGGGGGGGGGGGGAATGGAGAGAAAGAACATAGCTTGAGCATGTCAAACTACTTGAGGAATAACTTTTTTTGACAAGTTTTGATCTCCTTGTACTGATACACTGGAGGATCCAACTGGATTTTGAAACCCTTGTTGTAAATGAGATGGAATGCCCAAGGCTTGACCAATCAAATGGCTTTGTTTGGATATCATATCTGATTGAAGGGTGTGAGGCCGTGGGTTCAGTTTTGACCTTGTTTGTTTTCCTTCATATACGTGGCAATGAAAACTTATGTGGTAGTTAATAGAGCGAACTTTATTCCCAAAGGTAAAATATTATCTCTCTCATAATGCTTCACAGGCATTATGATGCCAGAAAATGGTGTCCTCTACTTGTTTTCTTTTGTCTGTGGGGATTCTCCTTAACTGTAATCATGTGAATTCACTTATATGTGAATTTAAAGTGGTCCCTAGTCTGCAATTGTTTGCTCTTTGGCCATTACCCTTGTTTTAGGTTATGGCTTTTACTTGTATAATATTGGAGATGTTGTCAGTATGTCTCATTGGTCCTTGTTTGATGCTAATTAGGAATAAGGTCAAGATTGTGATGGCAGGAGCTGTCCCCCCGCTTGTTGAGCTCCTCAAGTTCCAAAATGGTAGTTTAAGGGATTTAGCAACTGCAGCAATCTTAACACTCTCAGCTGCTGCACTGAACAAGCCAATCATTGCAGATTCTGGAGCTGCACCTCTCCTGGTTGAGATCCTGAGCTCCGGAAGTGTTCAAGGAAAAGTTGATGCCGTGACCGCCTTACACAATCTCTCTACCTGCAAAGAGAACTCAACTGCTATTCTGGATGCTACAGCTGTTCGTCCTCTCATTAACCTTCTCAAAGAATGCAAAAAGTACTCCAAGTTTGCTGAAAAGACTACTGCCCTTCTCGAGATCCTATCCAACTCTGAAGAAGGGCGTACTGCAATCTCAAACTCAGAAGGTGGGATATTAACCTTAGTAGAGACTGTTGAAGATGGATCCCTAATCAGCACACAACACGCGGTTGGAGCATTGCTCTCCATGTGTCAGAGCTGCCGCGACAAATACAGGGAACTCATTCTTAATGAAGGTGCAGTCCCAGGTCTTCTTCGACTGACAGTAGATGGCACAGCTGAAGCTCGGGAGAGAGCTCGTACGCTGCTAGACTTGCTTAGAGATTCTCCCCAGCAAAAGCAATTGGCCTCCTCCGTTCTGGAGAGAATTGTATACGACATTGCCACTAGGGTCGATGGAGCAGACAAAGCAGCTGAAACTGCAAAAAGGTTACTGGAAGACATGGTTAAAAGAAGCATGGAGCATAGCATGGACCGAATCCAGCAGAGAGCTGCATCTTGTACACCTTCGGATACTCAGTCTACGTAATAATTTTGTTTGGCGGTAGGAGTTTCGCAAATCACTCGGTTAAAAGAGTTTTAATCTGAATCTATGTATTTGATTGGGCAGTTAAAACTCTGCACCCTGCTAATTCACCCTCCAGGATGTGTTAGAAATCACTGGAGTTGAAATGTTGGATTGGAGTAGGGGTGAATTGTGAGTCCATTGTATATCTCAAACTTTGTTCATGTATATATATAAAAGTCACTCTTTGATATGTTACTGCACATTTCTTCTGACCACAAGTGAAAACAAATTCACACATATACCCTTGTACCGGAGATTTTGTATTCGACGTTCCCTCCAAATCCATCCCTTTCGATAAAATGAGAAAACTATATAATTGAAGATCGCTTGTATTCAAAGCAACCCCAAAGTTTGACCTGTTCGAAAATTTGCTTTTGACGAGAACGTTACTGTGCCGTTATCCTAAACCTAGGTCAATCATGCACTAGGCATTTTAACTTTGACAATGCAATTGACTTAAGATAGCGCTGCAATGACATTTCTCATATAATGGGATGTTCATGTGACGTTATCTTAAATCAATCACGCATTGTCATATGTTTTAACTTTCTCACATGAAAATGTGTGATTCACTCAGGAGATTGCCCCCAGTAACATTATCCAATGATAGTGTTATCTCAAGCCAATTATGTACTATTATGTGTTTTAACTTTCTCACATGATAATGTGACCCGTTCGAGAGACCGACACAATAACATTCCCCATGTAATGGTAATGACATGCTGGATCTTGTGAGGCACAATTGTCCCATATCGACCAAACACTTGAGTAAATCCATCTTTATACAAGTGATTGAAAAGAAATGGGCCATGGCCATTGAGGGCAATGGATTTGGGTACATAAGTTTTGTTTTTGTTTTCTATGTTTAAGTTTTTTCGAAACGATAAGACTATTTACCAGAAATAGTCAACTTTTTTTTTAAAGAATAAAAGTGAATTCAATCAGTCATAACTATTGATGCCAAATATGGCTGTAGTATAAAAAACATAATCAATTAATTTGCAATGTTTTCCTTCTATTTCTTTCATTGAGAAACATGCCTCAATTTGCCAATAATCCAAGTTCGAGTGAAAGAACTTAGATTAGATAGTTGTATCCTGCACGATAAGTGTTTAAGAACTACCGCATAGGTGTGGGAACGTAATAGTTGTATCCTACGTTCAAGAACTACTGCAAAGGTGCGGGGACGTGTTTCTACAAGCCTATCTTCGAAAAAACAAAGTTAGTATATTTGTTGTGATTCTAGTTACAACTTCGTTACATTTTCATATCTATGATTAAGTTATATAGTTCAATTTGATTTATGTAGTTCAAACATGACATTGTGACGTTATCTTAAGTCAATCACGCACTATCATGCATTTTAACTTTCTCACATAAAAATGTAATTAACTTAAACTACTGCTGCAATAACATTCGCGTTGCATAAAAGTCTTCTCTCATTCTCTTGGCTCATGTGGCAAGGCTGGGAGCCTGGGATCCATTCCGTCCTGTACTTTAAACTGAAGGACAGTCTTCTATATGGTACCACATAAAGCCTTATCCACCGCCCCCTTAAACAGCAAAGGCACCAACCTAAGATCCATCCCAAATTTAACAGACCTCCAACATTTTCACTAACCCTTACAATGTCACATCATTTTTAGGTAAAAAAATTGTTGACTCAGTAATTAAAAGGGGAACAGGATCCCCTCCAGAGCATGGGGACCGAAGCCTGCTGAGCAACCTATCTGGGCCCTTAAAAATTTGATCTAACGACTACAAATAGAGACCTCTCTAAAGTTATAATAATTACAGCCGTTGGATCAAATTTCAAAGGTTTAGATGGATTGCTCAATAGGCTCCGGTCCCCATGCTCAGGAGGGGATCCAGTTTCATTAAAAGAGTTGATATGTTGGAGCTTAAAATACATCAGTAGTTAAGTTAAGTTAATTAATTAATTACTTTCACTGTCACCTTATTAGTTTTTGCTAATACTGATAGTGAAAGCCATTAATTAATTATTTAAAATTACATATTTAACACGGTCGCTGTGTCTGTAGTTGTTCAACTGTGAAGTAGACGCTTCCCTAATAAACACCGGACTAATTAAGCCTGGATTAGTTACTCCCGGTCCCGGGTGCGCACTACGCCGAACCAGTCATCGCCTTCCCGTAACAGACACCGGACTAATTAAACCTGGATTAATTACGCCCGGGTACCAGTCAACTCCTTCCACGTGGAACCATCCTAACAGATAAGCGCAGTACACCCCCTGCTCAGTCTTGCACTGGGTGATATAGTTTTATAATCATCACAATCGCCCTCCTCGCTGAAAGGTCAGAGAATTTGAGGGAGAAAATCCAGCAGCTGCCCGCACTTCACAGTCGCACTGGAGAAGCCAAGTCGATAGAGCAATGGTGACGAAATGAAGCTTTCCCGACGGTTCTAGCTTCATCTCTCCGTGTGAGAACCGGTGGAAGAAGGTAAAAATCTTTGCGCATCTGCTAATCTTTTGGCTTCGTACATTGCATCAATTCGTAGATCTCCGTAACCCCACTTGGAATTTGTTCAAGGATCTGAATATAAACAACCTAAATCGAACAAAATCTTATCTTTTTCCATTCCCATATAGTTTGTTTCTCCTTTTTTTTTTTTTAACTGAAGCTTCGTTTTTGTGTGGTTTGGTGATCTGGGTAGTTGTGTTTTGTGGTAGATTGTTGTTTTGGGTGGTTGTGGAAGAAGCTTCTGGTTCCGGAAAATGATGGGTCGGTCTCCATTTGCTAGAGCTGGAGGGTTTAGGCCTGAGAATTTGGGTCCCAGTGCCCTTGCCTTGATTGGGAACCTTTGCTTTACGTTTTTTGTGCTGGGAGTGTTGATCTTTACTATCATTGCCGCCACCTATGAACCTGAAGACCCGTTGTTTCACCCGTCGACAAAGATCACTACATTCCTCACATCCAAATCCAATGCCACTTTCAAATCCGATGACACCGTGGTCAAGACTGGTGAGAATTTCTTGGCTCCCAATCAAACAGAGATTGGCAACTTTATCAGTATGACTGATGTTGTTAACTTGAGCGAGGGCGATAACTCGATCACTCAGAATTCTGAAGCAGAATCTGCTAGTTGTGAGGGTCCCATTGATTGCAGGGACCCGGAAGTGTTCCATTTGATGATGAGGGCCACCATAGAGAAGTTTAAGGATATTCATTTTTACCGGTTTGGGAAACCAGTGCAGGGTTCGGATGGTAACAGTTGTGATATGGCATGGCGGTTTAGGCCTAAGGAAGGGAAGACTGCTTCTTTTTACAAGGACTATCGGAGATTTAGCATTTTGAAGTCTGAGAATTGTACTCTTAGTGTGGGTGATATTGGAGAGTACCATACTGGAGTAAATGCCAGGAAGAGGAAGAAGAAGGCCGGGTTTGATAAGCAAGGGAAGACAGAGGCCGGGTTTGATAAGCAAGGGAAGACAGAGGTGAATTCCTTGCCAGTTGTTGGGGAGGTTGTGAATGATACCCTACCTGTGGTTGAGTCTGAAGGTTCATTCAGTCATGGGAAGTACTTAATTTATAGTGGTGGTGGAGATAGGTGCAAGAGCATGAACCATTACTTGTGGAGTTTCCTCTGTGCTTTAGGTGAAGCTCAGTACCTGAACCGAACTTTGGTCATGGAATTGACTCTTTGTCTGTCTTCGATTTACACTTCGTCAAATCAAGATGAGGAAGGGAAGGATTTCAGGTTTTACTTTGACTTTGAGCATTTAAGAGAGTCTGCATCTGTATTAGATGCAAAGCAGTTTTGGACAGACTGGGAAAAATGGCAGAAGAAAGACGGTTTGGGTATGCATCTTGTAGAGGATTATAGGGTCACACCTATGAAACTTAATGATGTCAAGGATACTTTGATTATGAGAAAGTTTGGATCTGTGGAGCCAGACAATTATTGGTATAGGGTGTGTGAAGGGGAGACAGAGTCCGTAGTACAACGACCATGGCATTTGGTGTGGAAATCGAGAAGGTTGATGGATATAGTGTCTGCAATCGCATCAAAGTTGAACTGGGATTATGACTCTGTGCACATTGAGAGAGGGGAGAAAGCACAGAACAAGGAGCTTTGGCCTAACCTTGATGCAGATACTTCACCTAGTGCACTTCTCTCAACCCTACCAAACAAAATTGAAGACGGAAGGAACCTCTACATTGCAACAAACGAGCCAGATACATCTTTCTTTGATCCTTTGAAAGACAAGTATACCACTCGTTTCCTCGACGAGTACAAGGATCTTTGGGATGAAAGCAGCGAGTGGTACTTTGATACCACTAAGCTCAACAATGGAGTTCCTGTTGAATTTGACGGTTACATGAAGGTCTCGGTTGATACAGAAGTATTCTTGAGAGGGAAAAAGCAGATAGAAACTTTCAACGATCTCACCAAAGACTGCAAGGATGGTATCAACAGTTGCAGCACCGCGACCAGCTGATCCCCGCAAATTAATTTTCAGACTTCGCCATTTGCTACATTGCCGATATCCACGTGTACTGTTTAGCTATTTTCTGTCTGCATTTGAGAATTTGTAAGCCTAAACTGATAGTTTTAGAATTAAGTAGCTTTTGTCATGAGTTTGTACTTGTAGAAAAGGCACTATCAATATCCATCACTTCGAATTTCATAAGTGTGCACTTGAACTTCGGTTTTGTTTGATGTCAATGTCTTATGTATTGAATCATGTGATCTTCTGGTGTGTTGTTGCTCCAGAATTTTTTTTATTCGATAAATAGTTGAACTTTTTCTTTTATTTTGGTTCAAGATTTTTAATTTGTTTCCAATTAGGAAGTCGTTAATCGCACTCCAGAAAAAGTTATGAAATAAAATAAAAAATGGAATGCAAAATAACTAGTTTGGAGTGCTAACAACGATTCCCGACATCAATAGAAATTGGAGTACTGAAGGCTTCCTCTTTATCATTTGTTTGGTCACATGCCAACTCTCCATCCTCTTCGATCTTTTACCTTGAGGGAGGACATTTAGCAGAGAAGGTAAGTACCAAGTTGCTAGTTTTTCTGTTAATATTATTTTACTTTCACTTTTTGCACTCTTAACTTTATGGTCATTAGATTTTAAAATCAAAGGAAAAAAAAATTAGTTAATCAAATGATTGAAGATTTCAAAGGTTGGTGCTATCCATACATTATTTTACATTCGAGGCACTCCTTGTTAATTTATGTCCTTTAATCTTTTTCAATTCTTTCGATCCGATGCCTAATAATTAAAAAAGTGTGAGAAGTAAAAACCGGTGTATGGATGGCACCGCCCATTTTAAATTGGTAATGTTCATTAGTGAGCGCCAACCCGCCGGACAATCAATATCATCATCCCTAATTAGTCCTTATAGTACTAGGATAAAAAAATCTTACTAACCAAAACTTTCCATTTTCAGCAGGGTAGCGATTTTCACACTCCATTTTATACATTCTCATCGCTCTTGTTTTCGTGCTATAAAAACGGGAGAATTGCAAAAAGGCCAAAATGATAGAAGTGCAAAAAGGCCAAAATGAAGAGTGTGAAAGTCGCTACCTTTTTAGAACAGAACCAACCATCCTTTCGAACAACCAACAAAAAACATAAGGTGACAACATACGACTGCTTCTGAAAATGCTACTAGGTATTATTAAGAAAATAAATAGTTGCTGATAACAAAACTAGTTGACCAAGCATTACTACAACGTGCTATTATCAACAAAATGCCATCTAATCCTCTCTTTTCTCCTTTCTCTACATCCTCCTCTTATATAGTCAACATTTGAAAGAATCAAATAGAAAATTGAGTCTGTATACAGAACAAATACACGTCAATCTGGCAAGTCTCATTTTCGCCCGGTCTTCCACTTTTTGACCGGAAACAAGGTCACCTTTCTGCCAGAATTGTTAGCTCTGCCTTCCGAAGATTGTAACATTGAAATCGTTACTGGTGGAGGATCTTTGTGTCCCTTTTCATCCACAAATGGTTTCAGCTCAAATGCACCTCTAGTGAAACCTCTAGCAACCTGAAAGGGGTTTAGGCCTCTGACAATCAGTAAATTTCAATACAAATCATGGAAAAGCATGTCAGTTACAAAGTACGGGCAAGAAAGTTGAGGTCGTGTTTGTTTACTAATGGAACCGATAAATCTAAGGTTTCTCCTAGCAGCTAAAGTTTCAATTTAAACCATTATTTGCTTATGCATTTCACATACCATACAGGTCATTCATACCATCCTCAATCTTGAACAGAAACTGAAGATTTGGGATCAGGAATACCCGTCGGCTTTACATACCTTTAGCAGAATCCAGACTTTGAGGGAACTGCTCAAGAATGCAAGTCTTGTCCTTTTCCCAGAGGTTAGGTACTCACACATGTGATGGTCAACTCTCAGAATATACTTCGGCCAGGATTTGGGGTTCCCCGGGTCCGGCCTCTCTTCCATCATTGCCTGATAGAAGTTCAAGAAGTATTAACTTTTCTGTTCGAAAGGCACATTTAACAGTTGAATGAACTAAAATTATATGGTACATGTTAAAATGGCTGTAAAGCCTGCTAGCAGGATTTCAATTCTAGAAAGAAATAATTTTCCGCCAATTATAGTAAAAGGAACGTATAGTAGTCTGAAACTTCACTTACAAGTAATCGAGAAATTTCTTGTTCAATTTTGGAGAAGGAGGTCTCTAATGCTTCTACTCTCCCAGTGGCATGACAGCAAGCACACGGTTCACTAATCATAAATGTCACACTAGGTCGTACCTGTCAACATGATAATCATTCATCAGATAAAACAATTAACCTTTGACTGAGCTCATCAAGCATTGTGCGAAGATTTGCCAGTTAATATATAAATCTTGAGAAGATTTTCATGTTGCCCTCTTGACCTAAATTTCTAAATGTTTAATAATCTATACGTACATTTGTAATTTCAAGCAACCATCTAGCCAACCTCGAATAGTTGGGATGGTGCTCAATTGCAAATCTTCGTCAAAATTACTCTCTTTAAAATTTTACTGAATTAAAAGCAAGGAGAAAATTGTGATTTGCAATAATGCAACGTACTCGCTTTCTTGTTATTTCCATAAGTCCATGCCTAGACAGTTCAGAGACTTTAACCATCGATCTGTCTCTCTCCACAGCCTTCTTAACTTCTTCATACACCAATCTCTTGTTTGCTGAAAATAAGGCAGTGCGAAAGAGGAATCATAAACAAATATAACTTCCTCAAGATAAAATGATAAAGAATTCAGAAACTTTTTATGTTTTATGTATTTTAATTAAATTGCCTCCTTTTTCCCATAAAAACATGAAGTTCAGTGACTTTCTATCTATCCTAAGAACCAAACCAGTTGTGGTCATGCCTAAATATGTCAATAGCACGTCCACAAACCCACAAGAGAGGGAGACTTCGACTTACACTCATCAGCCATGTCAATGAAATCTACCACGATTATGCCACCAATATCTCTCAGTCGTAACTCCCTTGCAATCTGAAACACATTATTCTCTGTCAAACAAGTACCACAGAGCTTAAAGAATCAGATGGAAAAATACATCTATCTTAAAGCTTTGAAAAGAAAATAAATAAAGCATCTTTCGGAAGGCAATCAAGTATTAGTTGCATAAACATGGTAATATGCTTTGTTGCCATCTTACAAGTCACAGCTGAGTATGCTGTTGCCTAGCAAGAAATATACAAGTTGCCAATCCGTGCAAGGCAAACAACGTCCAGAAATGGTGATTATAATTCACATGTAGCATACCTGTTTAGCAGCTGCAAGGTTGACTTCTAAAATAGCTTTCTCCTGTGAATTTCCATGACCAAACATCCCATGTCCTCCATTCACATCGATAGAGACTAATGCCTCAGTTTGCTCTATCACTAAAGAACCTCCATTAGCCAGTGGAACCCTGTAAGGCAAGAGATGTAAACATCAACAAAAATACTCAGCTAACTCTTCTCTCCGCACCCTCACAGCAACAAAAGGAAAAACAAAGATAAAGGGTCAATGAAGTGAAGAAATCATGGAACAAACATTAACAAATGGGTCGATAAGCATCACCAGTGTTAGAAAATGTGATAACTGAGAGCATAAGCAATATTCCCTGCCCCTCACCTTTTACTGAGCATGTTGTTGATCTCTTCTTCTATGTTAAATTCATCAAAAAGAGGAACTCTTTTGTTGTACAACTCTACTCGATCACAGAGATCAGGGGCAATCTCCTGAAGGTAATTGCTAACCTGGAAAGCATAGAAATAACTGACCTTAGTATTTCATAGCAAAATAATAACTTTTGTAAAAAACTAGTGATTACACTGTTGCAGTTAGAGAAAGATAGATCATGAAAGATATAGAAGCAGTCAACTGTAGACTAGTTGAAGTCTGGAACCATACAATGCTTTTCCAATACTGTGTTCTCAGTTTCTCCTATATAGGAGATACAGTAATTTCAATTTTCCCCTCTCACTATAAGTAATTATGACCCCATGCATCAATTACGATCCAACTACACCACACACATTTGTCTCATTCTAAAAAATTTATGAGAGTTTCTAATCTACTAAAATATTCCTATATGATTAGGCCATACCTCATGATATGTCCTGGGAGAGTCAACCACCATTTTTTCAACCTGAAGCAGCCACAAGAAAGGGATAAGACTGCAAGATTTTTGTAAAATTTGATGTGAACAAAATAGCGGAAAATGAAAAACAATAGACAGAATAACTTTGATATAAATGATATAAACTCACCGTCTCATTAAAATAATCCTGGACAACTGAGAGCGTCTGACCCATTGCCCGATGCAGAATGACAGGAATGGCCCCTTCCACACCTTCATCTGCAGCAAGAGCTGCAGATTTTGCATGTTCTGTAATGTTTTTCCAAGTTGAAACAAGGCCTTCCAAATCCTTTTGCAGTTCCTCTAAAGAATGACCAGCAGCAACAGTTCTTACCGTCAGACCAAAACCCGGAGGTTGCAAGGTTTTTGCTATGACTTTTAATCGTGTACGCTCAACACCGCCAATTTTTTTGGAGATTCCGATTCTATCACAACGAGTTAACAATATCTGCAAGCCAAAGGACTCAGAGGTGTTATATATTCATAATAATAAAGAATAAGGAAAATTTAAGGAGGCAAAGGCTGAATCAAAACATACCCAGAATCTGCTTTTTAATTTTGGGTAAGCAGTCAGTGTGGGACCTTTTGAACCCAGCCCCTCTTTGACAACTTGTACAATAACTTTAGTGCCTTTCTGAACTCGGGCCCACTTATTCTCATTAGTCACAGTATTTGTATCCTTCTTATTCTGGAGATGAGACATTTGAGAATTGCTAGAACCATTTATGGCAACAGGTACAGCACTAGTTTCACCTTCTAGAAAATCAGCTTCTACTTCACCATAATCGAGTATACCACCATTCATGTTTTCCTTAACATCTGAAACATCGAATTCATCCTCAATATCATGCTCATCATCGTCATCATCATTGTGCATTGATTTTACATAATCATTCTGAGAGCTGATTTCAATGACGTCATCAGTCGCTTCATAATCAAGTGACACACGTTCATTTTCATATGCAGTCACATGCTCATCCAACATATAGTTGTTAGCTTCACTTTTCTTTGTCCTTCGGAATGGAGGGAATATGAATGGTTCTCTGTTTTGTTTAATGTCCATTAGAGAGGGTCTAGAACTCCCAATATTTACAAATGCACCACCCATATGGGGTACAAGTTTCGAAACCACTCCTATATACACGCTATCACACTGCACTGTACTTTTAACTGGTTCCAGCAGTAACTCAACCAATTTCCCATATTCTAGTAGGGCTATCCTTTGCATGGTACATATAGAAGAATTAATCAGTATAATGGTAGAAACAGGTTCCTTCAAAATTAGGTTATTCCTTTCTTCAGGCAACAAATGTTCTGGATCGTCCAAATTTTCCGCACCATCTTTTATGCTGTCATTCTTTTTGGACATATCAGACCCCATCTTATCCTTAGACACAAGGCAGAAGAGAGGTGAATGGAGTAACCAGGGTTCCTCAACAGGATAATGTCTTTCAGTTGAAAAACTATTAGAAGTTGAGCCCCTCTGACTGCTATTTGCTATACGGTCACAATCAGAGTACACATTATCCTCCATTGGTTCATTTAAGAATGGGTTCAACTCTAATATGTCGCTACTGGAAATTAAGCCATTGTTAAGTTCGCCATCAGCATACACCGTGCGCTTCTCCATAGGAAGATTTAAGGCTGGCTTGGATTCTATCATATCACTTTTAAGGTATTTCATAATCTCATATTCATCTGTCAAACCACTGGAAGCATTTGAGTGTTCAGAAACATGTCAAGGAAAGAGATTGCATATACTATGGCATTACAAGGGAGATTTACCTCTAGCTGGAGCTGAGAATAATGGTTGTATTGGAAGATATGCCTCCTCTATCCATGAACCCCATGAACTATTTGGAGACATTGTGGTATCGGTCCTCATCCATGAATCCCGCACTATAATTTTTCCACTTTGTTTGACAGGTAAGGGTACAGATATAGACAATTCAGGTCCAGGTCTCCAGGTAATGTCATACGAAGGCCACCTTTCTGTCTTTATGAAATAGTTATACTTGAAGTTGACACCACCATTAATCTGCCGAAAAGTAAAGGGTGAATAAGCGGACCTTACAGCATAATACAATAAAAATGCTCTCTGTGTCTCTCTTCATCTTTCCCTGGAGAAACATCTCTAGTTACTTCTATGCTAAAGGGAAATCTTCAACTACTTATTTTATCATATTAGAAACATGTGTATGGATTTTGTTGTTTGCTTTCATTTGTGTAAGTCACTATAACAAATAAACAAAACTCATATTTGACAGATACCATAATTCATGCATCACTTCATGCTTCACAAAACCAACATAATCACGTGTTACTTTGCGTAGCTAGGCAAAATTACCTTGACTTCAGCCTTCCATAAGTTTGTATGTTCCATAGGAGACATTAGTATAGCAATCTCCGGCTCCCAGCAGCCAAGAACAGTAGGATCCCCAGTTATGTATAGAAATTGGCCAGCTTGTAGATCAGCCTCTATTGTCCAGACTATCTTGCACATCCCTTTAGAAGTAGCACTTGACTTTCCTGAGAAACCAGAATGTTCTAGATGCATAAGCCATTTTTAACAATAGGAAAGTACTTACTGAAAGGATGATGTGTAACATTAACGACATAAAAGTTTACATTAGTACTAACTAGTAAGAGGGACATTCTCTTACAATCCTTGTTTCTTTTTCGAGTTAAAAAAAAGGTTACGTATTTCCTTATTATAGGTAGAAACAAGACTAGGAATGATCATCATGGAAAGGAAAATTTCAGATTAAAATGCTATTGCTCAGACCAGTGAAGCATATTGCAAAGGAAATTCTCTGATAAATTCTTTGCATTTTCGTAGTTGTCTGTCTGAACATGGATGAGGATGATAAGTCCTATCAGTAGACAAAATACTACTTAAAATGCATCTTATTTTCCGCCAGGGGGTGGGGTGTAGGTTGAAGTTCTCAAACCAAACACGATAATGAGCTTAAAATGAATTAATGCAAACCTAACACACAAGGAAATGGCATCAAAGATGTTCAAAAACAGTACAGTTGCGTTACCTTTCTCCATGGACATCATAGGAGAACTCAGGAAAGAACTATGCTTTGCCATACAAAGAGTGAATCTGAACGCATTTCCGAGAGGTATGTGATGGAATGTATACCTGCTTTGATACCATTATGTATTATATATATCAAAGTAGGAAGACAATCAGACTTAGCAAAATTATCTTTAGAAGCATTTCTATGTAATTTATCATCTTCTTTTGAGCACAAATGCTGAAGTTTCCATAGAATGCACAAATACAGGTAATGGAACAACTACAACTGGTATTTATATAGCATTTCATCTATCCCACGATGTTCTCATTGCATGCAAGGATAGGGGTCGAGTGACTACTAAATTACTAATATTGGAATTTTCATTCGAACAATGTCTACTGCTCGAGATTAAACAAGCAAACATCTTTCATATTCCATTTATCCTGTGCCTTATGCTTTCTAGGTTTTGATTAATAAAAAACACGAATATCATTACATTGGATAATGAACAATTATACTGGAATTAATATGATTTAGCTCGTGTTTAACTACATATCACAGCGGTAATAAATCTGCTTCAAACTAAACATAATTCCCTATCTATAGAACACTGACTATAATTTCCAATTGTATGCTGACATACATTGCGAGTAGAGCAATGCTGAAAACGAATAGGACCCAAATAAAACCTGGTCCTAGAACACCGAAAGACGCAAGCTTTCGCACTCCATAGCCACAAATACATCCAATTCAATGTGCTTACATAGCAATTCATTCGAAACCAATAAAACCCAAACAAATTTAGAAGCAGAAGACAGTAACAAAACTTGAATTCGAAACGTACGGGGACAAAAACCTCAGGCTGACGGAGCTGCGAACAAGCCAAGAGGAAGAAGAGGGAAACTGGGTATGCTTCGTGAGCAGGTGGTGGTGGCGCCGAAGACGGGCGTGATATTCGGGGACGCCCATGAGCCGCCGCGACCCCAGTGCTTCAGTGGAGCAGGGGCAGTGAAAAGCCATAGAGGGCGGTACTGGGTTGGTAAATTAGGACTTGCAGAAGGGGCAGTTCCGTCATTTGATGGGTGCCGAGCTTCAAAGGCTTCAGCTTTGGGACTGTGGAGGGATAATGGAAAGTGGATAGAACGAATTCTGCTGCTTGTGAGTTGTGAGAAGAAGATAGAATGACATGGCCTTGCCCTTGCGGGTTGCTAGTGTTTTTGGCTTGGCGCCTTGTCTCGCACGTGTGAGTGTGTGGATTGTTTTGCTTTTTTTTTTCTTTTTTTTTAAGAAAATAATTTAAAATCTTATAGACTTAAAAACGTAGAACGTTAGATTTGTTGTAAATATTATGTGGATGGCCCACATGAATAGTTTGTTACTATTTATTCACATTATTTTCACTATTCATTTGTGGAAAATTTGTAAGGTGAATAGTGTCCTCTTTGATTATAAAATGAATGAGAGGAAGAGGAAGAAAGGGGTTCACGGGAGAGAAGAAGGAAAAGGAAGAAAGGAAGAGAGAGAGAGAGAGGAAAGAAGAGAGAGAAAGAAGAGGAAGAGAGGAAGAAGAGGAAGATGAGGGGGAGATAATAAAAGGAGTTATATTTGTACTTCTATTATTTCAAATTATAATGAAAGCACCACTGCTGCCCCGAGGACGTACTCCAGTCACACTGACTGTAGAGGAACCTCGTAAATTTTGTGTCTTGTTTCATTTATTCCACTGCACCCGCCATCGATTTTACAACACGTTATCAGCACGAGAAGCTCTCATGTCAGTGGAAAGCACAACGCCACAAATCCTGTTCACCTCCTTCAGCTGGAATCTCACAGATAAGAAACAATTTTCATTTCATCTTCAAATCTCAGTACAATTGATTTTCTTGAAGCAACTATATATATTGTTATATGACTGTATATCATCCTTTGCAGAAGCAAAAGAGTAAAAGACTAAAAATTTGTAAGAGAATTTGACAGCCATGTAAACAGCCTCTGAACTCCAACTTGCGGACCTCGGATTGAAATACTTTCTTCTTGAAAGTTGTTCGTCTGCTCAGTATCTACAACATATCAAAATTTCAGAAAATGTTAACGGTGCGATCGTGGCAGATGTCGGAAATACCAAACCAGTTTCCAATTTCCGCAGAAAACTGGGCAGCCACCTTATGAGTACCAAAACTCCATTTCGGTAGCTCAAATCGAAATTGTTTCTTCACGAAAGTTGTTTGGTATCCTCTTATCCATATCATACTAAATTTTGAACTAAATCTAACGGTTTGATCTTCTCATAAGTTGCAGACACTCTTGACTCCAAAACTTATGGGAACCGTTTCGACTTTTTCGAAACTCACCGGAGGAGGAACCCCAATTGGAACTTATTGTTACTATTATTTACTGAGTAACCAAAAATGACTTCGAACTGTGAAATAATAATAAAAATAAAAGGGATGAAACAAAAGAAGTGGCAGACCAAGAAAATGAAAAAGCAAAACATGAGGACTTAATCATTGCATTTTCTGTTTTGGCATATTTATGTGCATGGTGTTGGTTTAAAGCCCATGTCACAAGTTCTATTTATTTAAAGCAATTTATTTATAGTGGGTAGAATTATTACCCTTTGCTTTAAAGCTTTGATATTTATATGAATGGTGCTGAATCAAAGCTCTTGTCACAAGCTTTATTTACTTTAAAGCAATTTATTTACCATGGACGGTTTTACCGCCTATTGCTTTAAGTTTTGATGGTGCTGAATTAAAGCCCTTGTCATAAGCTTTATTTACTTAAATGCTGTTTATTCATTATGGCTGGAATTACCGTCTATTGCTTTAATTTATTTATTGTACTTATCTTTTATTACAATGAGTATAACAAGGACCCAGAGTTCCTTGATTAGATCAGAACCTGCAGTTTCTTGATCCTCATCATATAAAATGATTGGACCCGAAGTTCCATCATACAAAAAGATCAGGCAGGAAGTCCTTTGATCCTGACGATCAGGACATGAAATTCCTTGATGAGTGCCTTAAGTTTGAAGTGCCACAGTGCCTCAACTTAATTATAATAAAGGTCATAAAAGTTTCAGTTCATAAACTATTTAATAAGGACCAGAAGTTCCTTATGTCCATACTTAAAATGGTTTAGCAGAAGCATTTATTAAGCGGATGAAATTGATTACCCGCGCTCTGCTCATGAAAACGAAATTACCAGTTTTCTACATGGGGACATGTCATTTTACATGACGCATTATTAAGTTCGGATGAGACCAATTTCCAACCATCAATATTGCTCAGTACAACTCGTGTTTGGGAACTAGTCAAACATTATACATTTACGAGTTTTTGGTTGTGTTATCTATGTGCCTGTAAGACTGCCACAACGTACTGAAATGAGGCATCATCGTAGATTAGGCATTGATGTTGAACACCATCTATCATTCAATATTTGGAACCCTTGACTGGGGATATGTCTACCGCATGATTTGCGGACTATGATTTTGATAAGACAGTTTTCCCGTCATTAGGGGGAGAAAATAACATTGTTCCAGAAGAACGATGAGAAAATATCATTCCAGAAGAATGATAAGAAAAGACCGTTCCAGAAGAACGAAGAGAATTTGTTTTATTTTGATTCACGAAGTAATCAATATGAAAATGAAATATGAATAATTCAATGATGCAACGAAAGTGATGAAATCACATATACTTACTGCAAATGTGCCTACAAGAATTGATGTCCCTGTTGGACAAAAATAATGAGACAGTAAATGATTTATCTGTTGCACGCCTGAAGCGTGGTAGATTTTTAGACTCAAAAGGTTCAGTTATTCGAAAGAATAATAATATGGCACTCCTGAACTATTGCATTCCCGAAGCATAACTGTTGCATGCCAGAAGCATGACAGTCGTCGCATGGATACACGTCCCAGATATGACAATCCACAGACATGGGAATATTGATGTCTCATGCATGAAGCATGATTGACGTATAGGTTCTAAATGACTCAACTCTTGGAAGTGGAGATTAAAATCCAAGCTCTATAACGCTCAAGAAGAGGTTATGATCCGCATTCTCTAAACTATGACTATCCTGGAAGAGATAGTGTAATGCCCTTGAAGAGGCAATGGATATCCAAAGAAATGAAAAGCTTTTATGCATGCGCATGCACATGAGAATATGGGATCACAGATTGATGATAACCAATGGTAATTTTGGTTTTTACAAGTAGCTACTAAATTCATCAATGAGATGTGTTAATATTGAGTCACGTTCTTTTGTTCGTCGACAAAAGAAAAATTATTGGCCAAAATGGAGAAAGGCAATTCCATTACAATTTTGTAAGAACGTGGAAAAATGGACCTATATATTTGAATGTAATACAAATAGCCAAAAGATGTTGAACCAATGAGGTTATATATGAGCATTTGTAATACAGTGTAATACACTTACATGATATGACACAAGGTTGTAAACGAGTTCATATAAATGGAGAATTATATATGAAGGGTTGTGAGTCACCCACATCATATCTCCATAAGTAAATCCCTCAAATATACATGGGAGCAAATTGCTCTGTATAAATTCCAAAGGAAAATGTGTCATGAAGTGTAGAAAATCCCTGAAGGATTCAAATTGCTTGAAGTAAGCCCCCGAAGGGTAAAGCATAAATTATATACTCAATATCAATGGATGATATAAATTGCCTTAGTGAGTACTATCATTATGATATTGTTGCAACATACTAAAATCTCTTGCAAGAGTCAATGACAATACATTATAACTCTTGAAGAGTTGATGATATTAAATTGGGACTCCTGAAGAGTCTAGAAAAATTATAAAGTGTTGAAAGAATTATTGTCTCGAGCTGCAGATCGAACAATCTACCAACACGAATCTTATCCATGATATTTATGATATTAAAAGAACCATATGGATTGAAGATTATGAGTTGAATACTCATATGATGAAGACACTAAGAATAATAATTTATCTTCGTGAGGGTAAAGATAAATTAATATTTGGTCCAGAAGTACTACATCTTAGTGAAGTATATGCTTTATTGTATTTGGCACAATACATTGAATGAAATAAAGCTTATTTATTAATATCTCCAAGAAATTACAGATATATACATACACATGAGTTAAAACAAACAAACAGGATGGAGCCTTCACAAAGGTTGCTCATGTGCAGCCTCAGTACTCGAAAGTACCCCAGAAGGGGGAGGCACTGGAGATTGATCATGTGGCACCCCAGTACTTAGCAAAACACCAGAAGGGGAAGGCATCAGTTGCTTTCGGAATCTAGCAACGAACCTCTGGTGATCACTTTGAATCCGACTTTCGGATTCCTGCAGTTGGACAAGCTTTCTTTTCATGCTCGTAGAGTAACTATTTGCAAGCACGTGTAACACCCCATTCTCGTGCTTGAGCCCTCTGATCTCTTGTTTAAGACTTGCCACCTCCGCCATTAATGATTCAACTTGGCGAGTTTGAGCAAGTAGGCGTTGGCCCATATTGGACACAGAGCCAGCACACTGAACACTGAGAGCCAAAGAGTCTTGAATGGCCGACTCTTCAGACCGTTCTGAAAGGATCTTGTTATCCCTTGGAGTGAGAAGATTCCTAGCTACCACAGTAGCGGTTATGTTATTCTTCATCACAGAGTCCCCAACCGTAAGAGGACCATTAGAAGATAAGAAGGACGGGCGCCATATATTATCCTGACGTTGCTCGTCTGTATCACTCCTAAGACTCAAATCTAAGCAAATGTTAGATGGGCAAGTCATTTTCAGAAATGATGAAGGAAAAACAGAGGTCAAATAAAATTTCAGAAATGCAAGAAGGGGGAAATTTCTCAGGCAGCAATTTTCTGAGCATACCCTTGAACACAATTGATGTCTCTATAAAAGAAGAGGCAGCAGAGCCACTTGTTCAAAGATCGAAGAGGCACCGCTCTCCAAATTTCAAAAGCCAGATTTTCCTGAATAAAGTTCGTTGGCATTTTTCAGACGTAATCCCAACTTTTTCAGATGTCGCGTGCAATTTTGTCAAAGATCTCTGACAAAGTTGAAACCGCGTAAATCTTACTGTTCTATTTACACCACAGTTGCTGACAAGAGTAAAAGCACAGCACCACCACTTGCTATTGGGAAATCTCTATATATGTCGACCTCTGTTCTTCATAACAAGGCAGACCTACAACACTGCAAGAATACCTAACTCTTCCTCATCTTCGAGAATGCATCTTCAACATAGCATCTCGAAATACTTAGTTTTCTTCCTCTCCGAGAATACCTCTTCAAACATGTCACACCAGAGCAAGATTATCACATATCTTCAGGGACCAGAGCAAGATTATCTCATATCATGCAATCTCTCTGTCATTTCCTTTGTCCATGTTCTTGCCTGCAAAGACAAGGATAAAGAAAGCAATATGTCGGAACCTCCACTCAAACTCCCGGTAAGGAACCGACTGCCTGGAACCTTTCCCGATTGCTTACCTAGTATTGCTCTCGAGTAGTCATCTTCAACTGTTGTTGGAGCGGGGTCCCCAGTCACCAAGAAGTGATGAACCATTCAAATGCAAGGGTTTGCATTCCACTCCTGCATCAGGGGACAAATCCTACAAGAGAAGATGCCACACATGCATGGGGGAAAACCAAGGAAAATACTACTGAATCCAGGGGAGCAAGTAAGGAAAGTGAAAATGATACATTGAAGCATGTGGAGACAAGCGCAATGAACGCGTGCTGATTCATCCCTGACAAAACTGAAGATCACTTGCCACATGAAGCTCCTCATGGTCCAATTTCATTCAAGATCCAGCTTCGAAGGTCCTTAAAGAAATTACAAGTCCGATTCAAGATCAAGTGTCCACCATACTTGAATCAAATCTGCTCCAGATCAAAGGAGTAAATTCAGATCTTTGGATGCAAGTCTAGCAGAAATTCCTACAACCCAGTTCAAGAAAAAGCCTGTGGAAAGTTAACAACAAGTAAAGCAATTCTTTCAGCAACTCTTCTTACTAAGAGACTAAAGTAGAACGATCAACGATCAACCTAAATGATTTGAAATCAGGAGGAGATACTCATCAGGGGGAGCATTTAAAACAGATCAAGATTTTAACGAGTCAGTCGAAGATTTGTGGCCATCCAAGGGGGAGTGTTGTAAATATTATGTGGATGGCCCACATGAATAGTTTGTTACTATTTATTCACATTATTTTCACTATTCATTTGTGGAAAATTTGTAAGGTGAATAGTGTCCTCTTTGATTATAAAATGAATGAGAGGAAGAGGAAGAAAGGGGTTCACGGGAGAGAAGAAGGAAAAGGAAGAAAGGAAGAGAGAGAGAGAGGAAAGAAGAGAGAGAAAGAAGAGGAAGAGAGGAAGAAGAGGAAGATGAGGGGGAGATAATAAAAGGAGTTATATTTGTACTTCTATTATTTCAAATTATAATGAAAGCACCACTGCTGCCCCGAGGACGTACTCCAGTCACACTGACTGTAGAGGAACCTCGTAAATTTTGTGTCTTGTTTCATTTATTCCACTGCACCCGCCATCGATTTTACAACAAGATTGTCTGGTAAGAGAAAATGTTTTTTTTTTTTTGCGGATACATAACATATTATATGTTGTCGAGCTATGAATCAGACATCATCTAATTAATAATTTGGATTTACAGTCTGACAACATAACATGTTAGATTGTGTAGCAATAGACAATTTCTTATAGGGTATAAAAAAATGTTAGTTGTCAAGTTACGTTGAAACATTGCTCTCTATTCGTTAATTCAAAATGACAATTTGACGATATAATATATCAAATTATTTAATACCACGGACTTTTTCTCGACAAATGATCATGATGTGTTTCAAGTTTAACCCTACTTTCTTGTCTCCTTTTTTTGTCAAAATGCAATCATGTGGCTTAGCAAGAAAAGTTCCATCAACTTGATCATTCCATTGATGACGAAATGAACTTCCGCAAAATAAGTTGAATCCTAAGTTAGTTGTATTGGTAGAACACTTCCAACACCAAAATAAATGTTTTCCACGTTTTGGTTTTTTTGACAAAAATAAACTCAAATGCTTTGATTTACAGGGAGGAGGATATGAACTTGGGCACAAGGGGGATGAGGCCGGAACATTGCTTTGGTCAACTGGCTCAACTCACGAAATGCAAATGTTTCACATTATTAACATTGTACATTTTGGGTTGAAATATATAAATAACTGAATCACACATGAAAATAAAAATAAAATATTATGAATATTAAACATCGATCCATATCAATTCATTATTCAAGTGAATAGTAATTGTCTGAATCCACTCGTAAGCCCGATTCCACTCCTAAAACCACAAAAATAGGTGGAAATACTCTCTAGCAATGAAGATAAACTTACTTGGGAGGAAATTCCCCTAGTGAAAATTATAGTCAAATGTTGCTACTTCAAATGAAAGATGTAAAAACCATTTTTGTACAACCATCGTCCTGTGGCATGCCACATCATCAATTAACTATCCCTGACAGAATGGCTAACGAAAGTACAAAAGTGTCACAACATTCAAGCTTTAGGTATGAAAACGAAAAAAAATTTAGGTATGAAAGTTGAAATTTCACGATACTTGAGATAGTAAAGATAGAATAACCCATAAAATAAAATACAAGAGCTGCAATAGGTAATAAAAATAGAGTTGCTCCATTAAAACAGAAAACCAAATTCCATACATTGAAGTTCATAAGATAGAGAAGAAAAGACCCACAATCAAATTTGCACGACCAACTCAGCACTGTCTTTTCTGCTTAGCCTAATTAACATTTCAAAATACAGTCCATCACAACAACGAAATTCAAGTCGAACACGAGGCCCCCTACTACTTTGCCATCGCCAAGAGAAACAAGGACAAAACGGCACCTTTCTTGTCCAAGTACAACATGTAGACGTTTTTGATGTTTTCAATGCCATCATCGCGCGATATCACTCTATCAGCAGCTTAGCCATTTCCAGTGCATAGGCTCATATAGGCCTTGGGTAAAAGTACATCTCGAACGATACACTGGATATAAGTAATTGGGGAAAAACATAAGAGCACGCACATGCATGTACACAAGATAAGGTAACTGAATCAGCATGAATAAAATCGAAACAATCTCATTTTCCGTCAGAAGCATGCTACTAAAATGAGAAAAACAGAAGTGATAAACTGATTAAAATTAGTTATAATCATGTAGAACTGGAGGGAACAAACAACACCTCCCAAAGGCGGGTGCATACCATGAAAATTTAAACACTAATCATGTTATAAAAACAAAAACACGTGAAGGAAAAGCATAACATACCTTCCAGAGTCTCTGTCTGGCTCTATGGCCAGAGGCTGGTCGCCTACCTTGACAGAAACAAGACTTTCTGCATAAAGAACAGCTTGAATATATAGTGGGTTTTCAATGCCATGTATAGGAAGGTATTTGAGGTTTCGAGTGCGTAGGTTATAGGAGACAACATCTCCGTCAGTGGCCGCCAGAAGAAGCTCGTCATTCTTCCAAAATATCAATGGAATCTCAATCCTTGGTACAGATTCGATTGTTAAGCGTTTCTTACTCCATGGACTTTTTACCCCATCACTAGAGTCATCCATCACCCATATATCAAAGATAGAAAGTCCAGTTCCTTCATCTTTGCGGTAGCAGAACAAAGCAATGGATTCCTTCCATAATGCAAGACTGCAATTCCATGCGAATCTTTCCAGAGAATCATACGGAACTGGTATCTTATCAAATACCTCCTCACCCATATCAAATGTAAGGATGAAATCATTATTTTGTAGATCAGTAGCAAACCAATGATAAACACCCTTGAAGTAGACATAAAAAGAAGGTGTCCAGATGACAGAAAAATCAATCTCAAACTTGACCTCTCTCCAAGAATCAACACCTAGAGTGTATACCTCTGCTATTCTAGGCCCCGGCAAAAATTTCACAATTCTAACAACCTTGTATGCTTTAGCTTTGGAATCATACCCAAATCCAACGGCATTGGTAATGGTATCCACTCTATCAGCAACATCTGGTTCTGGGGGAGGCAGGAGAAGACAAGGCTGGGGAAGAAGCTGAAATTCCATGATCGCTGGATTGACTAAACCAATATCCTCGGGACAAAAGTGAATACTTAGACAGAAAATCCCATCACAGTAACCCACAATTTCAAAATTTGGAGAAGATACACTCAACAAAGGATATGCAACACTAAGATCCTCAACACAGTCATCACTATCACTAAAATCCTCTGAAACATTAAGCAATGACAATAAAACGTGCTTCCTATGATCCCTCAGATTGTTAACAGTATGTTTTACAACAATGCTGGTGGAGGAATCTGATTTCGAATTCGAGTTAGAAAGGTGACTCGCCACAAAGCTAGGACTATCAATTAGATCACACCATAACTTACGGACACATTTGAATCGCATCAAGGATTTAGGTGGCAATCGAGACAGGATTTGCACCACCATATCATCCGTAAAATTACACGACTTTGCCATTAACTAATTAATTAATTTCTCCTCCTCTACTTTTCCTTTTATGCTTTTCAGCAAATTAAATAAGGCGGAACAATGATGGAGCAAGATCAAGGGAGCATCTTACCTTGGATTTCCGATCGTGCTGAGTCCAAGAGCAGGAATTTATTAAACTTCAAAATCCACTCAAATTCCTCATCGGAGTGACTGAGATTCCTTCATTTCCAAACACTCATTGTTTCTTCCTTCCACTCGGCTCTGACTAGTCTCTCTGTTATAGTCCATGCTCAGTCATACTGATATTTCTCTCTAGGGTTTCTTCTTCTTCTTTTGCTGCTGTTTGATGATGGAACAGGTTCAGGGCCCCCTTTGGACTTTTGTATGCTAAAAAGGAAAAAATATATTGTCCAAATGTGGGTGTCATTTATTATCTGTCTCGAGAACATACTTTACGTTACAAGTTACATCAAGAGAGAAGTGCACAATAACCCATATATATATATATATAGGACATGATTTCCGCACACCATTTTCCTTTTTTTGCACACCCTATTTATTTCTGGGTATTATACTAAATAAATCCAAAGGAGAACCAAGGAGCGGAAATAAACAGGGTCTGTAGGTGGAGGGATGGGGTGTGCAGAAATCATTTCCCTAAATCAAGAATATTTTGACGATTTCGCACTAAATTAACGTAAAGGGCCAATTTCCGCATACGACCATGTTTCCCCATACTTCATCTAACTTTCTATTGAAAATGTCACATTTCAAAATTAAAAAAAAAAGAAAAAAAAGAAAGAAGACAATAATAAGATTAAGAAAGGAAATATAACAAACACAAAAGGAGATTCAACAACCAACATGTGACTTTTTGGATCGAATTTGGGTAAATTTGAAGCTAGGGAGAAATTATCTATTCATAGTATTTTAGGGAAAAAAATTGGCCAAACCAAAACTTTATGGGTAATATCGGCAATGGGGTACAGGTTAAGGGGAGGAATCGGCAAATTACTCTTCTTATATGTATAGAGAAACTGAACTCAAGTGAAGCTCTAGGTTAGTGTCAATTGTGATTAATTGAAACAATGGAAAGTAAATGGAAGAAAACATGGTGATCAAAATCTGCAATGAGAGAATATCTCTTGAAAAGATATTTTTGAAGCACTACATCCAACTAAAGGAAACGGAGAGAAGATAATAAAGCAACACTCTAATTAAATTTGGCTTGCCCGGTATAAGGTTAGTGTTCTGCCGCTCTATGTGAATCTACTTAAAAAGCTTACAGCAAAACTGCTTTCTAGAGAAGCATTTCCAAACAGACCATAGATGTCCTAGTTTACAATATTTAAGCCAGTTAGTTAAGAGTTATTTTACTCACCCCCTAACCCTTGTATAGCTTACGCCCCTCCAGATTGTGCCACATGTTTAAAAGACAAAACACAATTAGTCTAGTGCATTTAATTATTTCTTACCAATAATTAAGCAATAAACTTACCATTCAAAACCCCACTGAGTGAGGGTTAAAAACATAATTCATTAAAATTACATGATGAATGTTGTTGTTAAGGCCTTGCAAGGCATGATAGTGATTGGAGTTGGGGCTCTTGACTTCATAATTGGTGCAGCTCTCTATTCATTCAGAAGCTGCAATCTGTAATGGAAAGAGATCAAGAGTTTGCGTTGTTGAGCAAATTTGACACCATATTCTATATACAAGCTCAAAGTAGCCACTCTTCGGCATCCTAATTTTGGGACAACATAAAAAATTCATATGATCACCTATCAAATTTGCTTACAAGAAGAGTAAACTATTCAAACTAAGCACAACAAGGATACGGTTAGTGCTTACAAGGAACTTTCTCTTCAGGTTGCTTTCGGTTGCACAACTCCAACAGCAGATTATATACTTCATGGCTTCGTGTTTGGATCTTCCCCCGGGCTTGGCAATAACCGAAGTGGATGGTCAGAAGTGAAGTTGCCATTGCTCCACTGGCCCTGCCTTGACCTCTTCCTCTTGTCACAGTTTGCGAAGACGATGGCAATGCAGCAGATCGCTGAGTGAACTCCATTCGCCTTGATCATGGCATGGCCTGACTACCTCTTCCTCTTCCTCACCACACCTAAACCCTAACAACAATATCAAACTAAGCCTTAAGTTAACAAAGTAAATTAAGCATGTACGATTTTCTCAGTTACTGCTCGAGAAGAGGATGCAAATTGAGTTTCATCGCCTTTGCCTGCGACTCTCCCATTTCCTCTGCCCATTGGTCTAACTCTTCCTCTACCTCTTCCCCCCCTGAATGAACAAGAAACGCTCACTCGCTCGCTCTCTCTAAATTTGGGTTGTGATCATGAAATAAATGAAACAATAGGAAAGTGTACTCTATCCCTTAAGAAATGACACCCAAAACGTCCTCCTTCTCATCCTCCTCGCCACCAACAATATGCATGACGGCAATGCGGGTGGGGGAACTCGAATTATTCGAATTTGAGTGGTGGCTGGCCACAAAGCGACTATCAACCAGATCACGCCAGGACTCGTGGACGCATTTGATCCGCATCAGCGGATTTAGGTGGCAACCTTGACAGGATTTGCGCCACCATATCATCCGACAATTTGCAGAAATTTGCCGTTAACTAACCAATTAATGAATAATTAACTTGTTCTCCTCCTCTTCCTCCATCTCTACTTTCCTTTAATCTTGAGCAAAACAAACTGGAACGATGATCACTGAAACTGTTACCTTGATTTTCCGATAGCGTCGACGGCGTCGAAGACCAGGAGGACCCACTCATATGCCTCTCTGCGACACGAGCAACTGGGAATCCTTCGTTTCCGAGCACTCCTCAGCCTCTTCCCTTCGTCCTTTCCGCTTGGCTCTGACGACGTTAGTCTCTGTGTTTTAGTCAGCGCCAGTCAACGCATATTGACACTGACACTGGCAATGCTCAGTAGGGTTTCTGTTTTGTGTAAACTGGTTCGGGCCCATTTTGGGTCGAGCATTTGGGCATTTACGAACTAAAAACTTTTTGGGAGGTGTATTTTTTTTTTTTTGGGTCCGTCTCAATAATATTCTGCTCAAGTGCTTTCTGAATAGTTAAAAGCACTTCAAAAAATTAAAAGTGATTCTTACAATATTTAGCGAAAGAAATATTAAGTGTTTGCAGAGTAGGAATATTAATTTTTTTCTCGAAAGTAGCAGATATTGAGTGCTTCATTAAAGAAGCACACGTTGAGTGCTTCTTGAAACAAGCATTTGGATTTTAACAAAAGCACTTCTATTGATAAAGAGAAGACGTAATTTTGAGGGGAGCATCTAAGGGGCCCTTCAAGTTAACAATTTGTATAACACGAGTACACTGCTACTGTAGCGTGCATGCATTTGAAGTTCTTCTGCAAACTATATCAACCTGCGGAAGTACTCCAAAGTTTAAAATGCATGCATTTGAAGTTCTTCTGCAAATTATATCAGCCTACAGAAGTACCCAAAGTTAAACACATGCATTTGAAGTTCTGCAAACTATATCAACATGCGGAAGTACTCCAAAGTTAAACGCGTACGCATGCATTTGAAGTTCTGCAAACTATATCAGCATGCAAAAGTACTCCAAAGTTAAACGCGTGCATTTGAAGTTCTTCTGCAAGTTATGTCAGCATGGAAAGTAAGTCTTTTTAACTTTGGTTTCATGATTATATCCACACATTTTGAACACAAAGAATATCATATCATGTAACATAAAAAAATATCATATATCAATTCAGAAGCCCGCTGAGTAGATTGTCAAAACATAATTCCGCGAAGAGAGAAACAAATAAAGCAATTAAAAGAGCTGCAATCATCAAGCAAATTTGACACTTGATGCATCTAGAACATCTTCTCCTTTGTCATAAATCTGCAACCATATCCTACATACAAGTTCGGTATCCTACTTCCGAGACAAACATAAAAAATTCAATCCGCTATCAAATTTTCCTTCACCTAGTCAGCAATCGTCTTCTGTTTAAAAGTAATGAACGATTCAAAATTAAGTTCCACCTTAAATACGAGACCAGTGGTGTAAGGGCAACACTGAACGAAACAAGAGGAGTGATTAGTATCTTAAACTATGCACAAAAAGGATGAAGTTAGTGCTGCTGCAAGAATAGATCATGTGGTTTTCATTTGCTTGACTGGGAACTTCTCTTCAGCTTGCTTTTGCCACATATAGTTTGCAGCTTCAATCCACTGTTTATTAACTAAAAACTTCTTTTCTTTGACCGCCCATTTGGACTTCTATGTGCCAGCATCTCCTGAAACCACATGTGTCACCGATGGGTCCATTTGTGTCGAACAAGAGGCTCCCAACTGCTCTGCCATCTTCTAGATAGGTTGATTCTCAGCCTCGACATTCAAAGGAAATTCATGGCTGAAAACAATTTTACACCCCTTTAACACATCCTTCTTAACAGTTTTCAACACCTACAAAAATAGCATCCAGAAGAATCCACATTAAATATATGAAGCTAAGGGAAATAGTCATGTTTTAGTGGCTCTGAAAAAACTTGTTCACCTGTCTCACATCTCTTTCAGCAAGATTATCCTCCAATTCCTACGAGATGGCCACCAACAATAGATTGGCACACAAAGAAAGTGTAACATTTTGTCATCATGGAGACATAAAGTGGTACTTACACATGGTTCATCCTAATGCTATATAAGTTAGGTTACTGATTTGTTTCCTCATTTCTTCATTGGTGATTCGTATTTTCAGTGATTTTAAGAATGGGTAATAAGTTTTTGTCAAGAGTTAATGTGTTCAGTTTCATTTTCTCTAATTTATGTTCTATATGGTTTTGTGTCTTGTGATTGGAGTGTCATGTGATTAGAGGTTCTAAAAGACAAACATGACTTTTTTTATTTGGTCAGGGGAGGGGGGAGCAAGTTTTGTTCAAAATTTGGTTTTTCTGATGGCTTGGAAGAAATTATATCACTACTGCTATTACAAGTGTCCAGTTTGCAGAAATGACAAGGCATGCTACAATATATGCTTCTTTGGTAGATTTGATTCAAATTGGTAGATTTCGGTAAGAAATAAACTTTTTTATCTTTTCTTTTAGTTAAAGACAGTTAGGACATCAATTTGTAAAAGATATGAATATTAACTATGGTGATAGAACGACCAATCCATATAGTTGTAAATAGATTTCAACATATATGTAAATAGTATTGCATATCGTGTGTATTTATAACTTTCTACATATTTTATATAGTTTTAAACCCACAGCATCGCGCGGGCACCGTTGCTAGTTATCTATACTAAAGCTCAATAAGAAAAACACTGTTATTAAGTACAGTGAAATGACAGAAAAGCCCTTGTTTCACTATTATTTTTCAGTGTTATTTTTTTGTTGCATAGTGCAATGCCCAAAATGGCCCTGCCCTTTCAATTTGTCGACCCACCGTTTCTCTAGGTACTTCCCAGTTCCCACATTGTTTTTCTCACCATGCTGCTTGCCTCTACTCTCCCCGTCTTCCTCGTCGCCTCATCTGCTAAATTCTCTTCGATTCTACCAACCGCCGCAACCGTTCAGACTTTCCCAAAGGTAAATTCTTTTCTCTTCCTTACACAATTTGATATTGATTTTGAAAAATAGTGAAAACCCTATAAAACAAACTGACTTTCTCAACCGAAGATTATGATATATGTTTCTAAGCGGTTTGCCTTTGGAAGATTTTCAGAGAATAGCTTCAATTGAGTTAGGTTTTCTTCAATTTAATCTCATTAGTTTCATTCCAATTCAATGATTTTGTGTAACGCTGGGTTTTCTGTTGGAGAATAAATTTTCTTTATAGGTCATTCAATTTTGTTTTATTTTCTGATTTGGATTTTGAAATTGAGACTCCTAGCTTTGCCCTCATCAAGAAAATTTTATTGATTCCAATTGATAAATGTTACCAGGATGGGAAGGGGATCACCAATTTGAATTCAGCTCTTCAGGTGTGCATTCATTCCAGATTTAAAACATCACCTCCGTTTAATATGTTGTTTATCATTTTTTATCACAGCACCGTCATGCGGTGTTACTGTTCGTCCTTTTAGTTGTTAAAATCTGTTTGTTTGAGTTGTACATAGAACTCTTAACGTAGAATTAGTAATATGCAGGTGCAGAATGAACGACTGATCAATGTGGGAAAATGTATATAACTGTAACTTAGAAATCTCCCATTTTGATTGCACATATGCTCTTGATGTAAAGTAAATAAAATGTAATGTAACTTAAAGATTGATTGTACCATGTTGGTTTAGTTGTTCTGTTAATTTTTGAAATATTTAGAAATGAATGGGTTGATTTGTGATTTTATGGAATTTTCAGAAGTATTTATTATGTGTATAGTGATAAATATATGTGTTTGTGAATGCATTTAAGCTGTTGGTAGCTTTTGAGTATCAATCGATTATGTTGTACTGTTTTTCAAACTTTCTCTCTTTTTTTGGGAAATGACTCATTATCTATTCTAAAGTAGGGGGAGGGCAGGTACTGTTTAATTTTTTTTTATTTTGCTTTGTTTACAACAATACCAGTCGAATGTGGCTGGGTTGGGAGGGTGATTCTCAAAAATTCAGAGGGTAATTTTGTCTTTTGAAATCAATTCCTCCCCCCTAAATTTTGCTTTATTTACAACAAAACCGTGGGATTTTGGGCTGGGTTGGAAGGTAGTTTTTAAAAGTACGGAGGTTAATTTTGTCTCTGACCAGCCATTAGATTCCAGAAATTTTTTATTGTGTAAAATGACGAGGCTGCCCATCTCATCTTCAGATCCCACGGTTAGGATGATGAGTTAGAGGGGTAGAATCAGCTTTTTATCAATAGGGTTTCAAATTGGGGTGAGGTTCCTTTCCTCGTCACTTCGTTCTTTCTTCGGCGCAGGCAAAGCCATGCCAGTCCTAGCATGGCAGAGTGGAAGGGAGACGGTGAGAGAAAGAGCGAGTGACAGTGAGAGAAAGAGAGAGTGGTTGTCCGGATAACAGGGAGAGAAATAGAGAGGGAGGGGTTTGGATGGTGAACAGAGCCGAGTAAGGTCCCCTCAGTCCATGAATCACTCTGGATAGTCCATTCCCTTTTGCATGTCGGATGAATGGCTGGATTTGGAAAACTAAGTTCCATTTTTTATTCCATTCTTTACTGTTAGCATATATTGTTATCATTTCAGCCTTTTTGCTATGAATTATTTTCGGATTTTGTTGCACTGTTAGGTCAGGTTTTGGGGGTTCCTCTTTTTTCGTTTTCTCTCATTTTCTCTTCTTTTGGGGATGCATCTCTCTGTTCTGTGTATTGTTCTTTGTTTGAAGGTCAGGTTTTTTTTTTTTTTGTGGGTTTTTTTTTGGGGTTTTCAGTTCGTTGCTCTATGACTTTGTATTTAGATTTTTCGTTCGTGTATGATTAAATGGGTATTGGGTTTTGGTGGTTCAAAATATGTTTTTTTTCTGCTTAAGTTTCTTGCTCATTTTCCTGGGATTTTTTGTTTTCAGTTGTAAGGGTAAAGAGCACTAAAATCTCAAGTTAAATGGGTCAGAGTTTTGGTGGCTGAAAATACAGTTTTTTTCTGCTTAAGCTTCTTGCTCATTTTTCTGGGATTTTTGGGCAAGGGTAAAGAGAATACTAAAATCTTAGAAATAGGTATTGGCATTTGTATGAATGCATTTGCATTTTTGTTGGTTTGCAGGATAGGTGCATGGAGACCTAAAAATATGTGCATGAACTTCATAAATTTTTCTGAGGCTCCGAACCTTGAAGGGTAAGTGTTTTTTAGCAAAGTTCAATTTTTAATTCAATTCTCTACTGTTAGCATAGATTGTCATCATTTCTTCCCTTTTGCTGTGAATTATTTCCAGAATTTGTTGTGCTGCTAGGTCAGGTTTTGGGGGTTCCTTTTTGTTGTCTACATGAAAAATGATTGATTTACATTCAGCATTATGATTTTCCTTGATGTTAAGAGAAACCCATGCATACATAGCCAACTGCACTGAAGCATGAATTGAAAAAAAAAAATGTACATGATTGTTATTCCACTGCTTAATTTGTTCCAAGTCACCACAAATTTCTCTGCATTTGGAAATTTTTATACTTTTGTTGAATTGTTATTTTAGTTGTGAATTAAGAGAAAAAAGTTGAATTTGTTTTGGATGTGGAATTGTTGTATTTACTATTTTGCTGAGAAAATTTGGAGGAGGAGGAAAAAGAAGCAACATTTGTAAATTGGGTTTCGGATTTCGATTAATTAGGATAACAAAGATATGATTTTTGTGATGAATGATAGTGCTTTACAATGTTGTTTACTTCTATGATTTGAATGCGAATTTATGTGTGACTTAAGTGCAACGGGTTCCTATAATCTGAGATGTGGACTGACACTGCGCTTGATAAACAAGGCTTGCTTAAGGCAGAAGCACAAAAGGTATTGAATGTGTTGTGAATGTATTACATCTGTGAGTTACAGTAAAATATAGCATTTAGTTGAAATATCATGTAGGCGGATTGGTAGGGTTGAAATATCATCTATTTCTTTGCTAATGAATGTAACCATTAAGACTTGGAATGTCTTTGTGGGGTAAAAAATAAATTTGCTAATTTCGGATTTATGGGTTCGAATTTTTGTCAAGTATGTGATTCTTGCAAGTGCCTTCGCCCATGAGCGGTAGGTCTCGGGTTCGAGACTTGAGAGCAGCCTCTCCATAAATGGGGGTAAGGCTAGCCGACATTCACCTCTCTCAGACCCTGCGTAAAGCGGGAGCCTTGTGCACTGGGTACGACATTTTACCTTTATGTGATTCTTGCAAAAGAGTTGTAAATATGCGTGAGTAGGGTTGTAAAACAGAGAGGGAAAATGAACTTTAAACAGATGAAGGAAACAAAATTTGAGCAAAAACTTCCAGTCTTTAAAAATGTGAGGCTTTTTGGTAGGTGTGTTTTGTAAAAAGGTTTTAATCTTTCTTAGAAATATAGCTTTCTCAGTTATGCAAAGCTTTAAATAGGTGTATTTTTATCTTTCCTGATTGCTGATTTAATTTGGGTTTTACTAATAGTTTAATTTGGAGTTTAATTCAGGTTTGTAGTTGGGGTTTAATTGAGGGTTTTACTTTACTTGGCTTAAATTGCAGAATGTGGCTTTTACATTGTTATATGGAATTTCCATTGGAAAGAAATGGCATTGAACACATTTAATTGACAGAATGCTAAAATTCTTCCTTAGGCACCAAATTGGATTAGTAAACAGAATCTCATTTTTGATGTTCTATTTTCATTCGGTCAATAGGGGAATTGCAATTTCAGTGGATATCATTTTTGTTGCTCTTCCATATATCTTGGTCATTTAGCAAATTTTTTTTAGATTTCCTCTTTTAATTTGAAGGTGCCTAAGTTGCTAACAGATCTACTTTCTTTGCAGATTACATAAATTTGGATCGTTTGAGGAAGAAGTTGGTTCCATGCCGTTTTGAGGTATATAATTATATGCCATCATTTTTGTTCAAAGCCTATTTAACTATCTACCTTTTTTTATTTATATTTGTGAAGCTTTCATGCTTAGATTTTAAATATATAATTCAATTTTTTCCGTTTGAGCATATATTGGAACTAAGTTTCTTTCTATTTATTGTGCGTATCTGTATCTGTCCATTTATGTCAAGGTTGAGATAACTAAGCATCCATATGGTCGTTTTACCTTAGAATGGAACTGGGCTTCTTTCTATTTTATGCACGTATCTGTATCTCTCTATTTATGCAACACTTGAGATAACTGAGCATGTATTTGTAACAAACCCCATTCCAATTGAATGGTTGGTGTATTTGTTCCAAACGCCATTCGAATTGGATGATTGGTTTATTTGTTCTAAACCCCATTAGAATTGTATTTGCTGGGATGGGCTGTTAGTATAGGGATAGTTAGATTAGGAATTTTTTCTTGCCATTTTGTGATTGGGATCTAATTACAGGTTTTGTGTTGCATGTGTCCATGTTTCGGTGTCTGTCCTGTCTGTGTAGTTAGTTTGGGCGGTTTTTAGATTCTTAAATAATGTTGCTTAATATTGTTTGTGAGGTTATTTTTACGGCTGGGGGAGCAGTGATGCTGTAGCAAATGAGCTTAGAGTTGTGAAAAAAAAAACTTTCAAAAAAACTCTCAAATGACAAACTACAAGCTATTTATAGCACAATAAATACATGCCTTTGTCTCTGTTAAACATTTTTATCGGTTTCAGGTAATTAAATCTATGTAGAAAGCAAATTTATAGGAAGCATCTCCATTGACTAGATTTAAATAAAATCATTTGCACCTCCCTCAATCAAATGATGCTTATAAAAGACCATGTTTGGGAAAGAAAGGAGCCAAATTTATCTCCCTATACAATGGGAGACCAAAACTTAGAAGCAACTGTTTTTTATTTTCTCTAATTATGGAAGGCAGATAGTAATTCTTCATTTTAAAAAATAATATTAAGATAGTAGGACTTACAAGATCACATCCTATGTTTATGTGTTCTATGATGAAATTTTACTTTTGTCCACGACTACATCATTTTAGGATCATCTTAGATTATTATAGGGTTAACTGGTAAGTTTATAATACTATTACATACTTTGTCTCATGGAACCACAGTGCATTTTAGGTTCAGGGTGGAGTTATGACAAAATAAAGCATTACTACAAACATCTAAGGGGAAATATAAAATATCATAGGAAAAATTGTTAGTAGTTTTTTAAAACAAACTTGTACCTGCAGTGCTGTACTACACTGAAACCAAAACAAATCTGCAGAAGTGTCTCACATTCTGCATTGGTAATGGTGTTTAGTTTGAATATCTCTTTCTTGAGTTGCTTTGCACAAGCCTCACTGTGCATGTTAACTTCAAGTTCTACAGTTACCACTCTATTAACCTGAAGCAAAAATAAACCACCTTTATAAGTCCATTGTTTTAACAAATGTAATTTTCTTTTCCGGTGCTTTCCGTTTCAAACAATGCGACTTTATGAATTTTTTATTTATTGCTCAGTTTGATCGCCTTATATTATTCATTTGGTTTCTGCTTTGTTTCTTCTTTTTTTCTTCTCTCTGTGATCCTCTGATTATCCAGATGTTGGATGGTTCTTTTTTTTTTTTTTTCAATTATGTCTTTGTGATTTTGTTTTTTAAACAGGTTTTAAAATATCCTGGTCATTCCAGTTAATTAAAGTTTTAAGATATCCTCATTCATTTAACACATGAAAATTAAGCATTTTCATACCTAAAGTTTTAAATTATCATCATTCTATTCAAATGCACCATTTCCTTTTTGTTTCCCTTCTCTCATCTTGCAAGCACTCATGGTGTTCATTTCCTTTTAATTTTGGTTAATGCAGGTTTTCAAATTTGTGATGATCGTTTTCATATTTCTATAAATTTTGATAGAAAAAACCATGTGAAAAAACACATTAGTCTCTAAGTATAAATCACATTAGTCTAATTATGGCTCCAATAAAAAACCATTTGATCAACTATGGCTTGCTTACACTGCAATTTCAATTTGGGAATTGAATTTATTTACAAAATTACGATCCTTTTTAAAATTTAGAAAAGAGCATGTTAAAAGACCAATTTTCTTTACAAGAACTTGAATAAAAAGTAGACCATGAGTGAAAACCAACCAACAACGATTATGGTGACTCAGTAATTTAAACATAAACCAGCTTTGAGAGTCATACTCACCCACTGTTGGTTTTCCTTGTGAGCATATTTCCTACCCAAGGTTTCCCAAACTGTGTTCTCAAACCGCTGCATCGGCATATCTTTCCAACTTCTAATAGTCTTTGGTCCCCATACTTTCCAAATTCGTTTTGTATCTTAATAATAGCTGCTATATTGCTTGGAATTGTCAATGATTTCAATTCTTCGTTTTCTTTTCTTTTTGGAAAGCATGAGTGTGAAGTTTGATCACTGAGTTTGACAAACAAATATATTGAACTTTTCAAATAGACTTTACATTTATCCCATAGATTTTCTCCTTTTCTTTTCCTGATTGTTGTTGCCATGCTGAGAAAAAAAATTATATTAATGGCTGTTCATTTACCTCTGTAGTATTTTGTTGTTATTTTGATCTCCACCGGTTCTTTAAATGGTGTGGTTTTTCAATCAGTTAACAGTTTTTAAAAATTGAAACAACATTATAGTTCTAAGCATAATCATTTGATTAGTCTGCCTTTTAGCATAATTCTTGGAGACCAAGGATCCAACCATGTACAAGGCCCAACTATATAGTTTATTTCTATTTGCACCTGGTAGGCTTTCATTTTAGTATAGCCTTTCATTAGGTGAGGCAACACTCATTTGCTTTTATATATTTATATTTGCTGTATTTTCAAAATGTGTGTGTGTTTTTTTTTTTTTTTTTTGGGTTTTTTCCCATCTCAGATGTGTGTCTCTATATACTTGCAGCCATTTTTGTTGGTTTCTATAAAGATTCCAATGGTTTTTTGTTTTTAAATTTGTCTTTGTTAGATTTTTTTTTTCAATTTAATTTTACTCTTTTCCAACTTAGGGTGCTTCATTGAATAAATGATACAGATTTTTCTTGAAGCCATTTAATTGTTTGTTTTCCTTTGGAGGATTGTTGTGCTTCGGTTAGTACCATTCAGGTTTGTCCATTTGTCAATCGGCACTGCTCATTTTTGTGAATACGTGGCAAGGCATTGGTGATGCAATCTGTCTAGGCAAAATAGAGATCGTCTTTTAAAGTTAAACATGGTCCACTTTCTGCAAAAAACAATTTGGCAAAATGGTTAACCATCTATTGGCAAAAACTAATTAGTGACATCTTGATCAACCTGCACAAATTGCTATATGGCCACTGAGCATTATGTTTGGGGTATAGGGTGCATTTTCTATGGTATGGGGTGTCCGAGAGAAACGCTTTCAAAATTAGGTCTGTTTGGATTTCAAGGATTACGTTTGGGATTTTGTTTGTAAGATTTGCAGAGAGATGGGGGTGTTTTAGTTTTTATGTTTAATGTTCTGACACTTACCCTTTATTTGGTGCACTTTCACAGATTGAGTCTGTTATACCGTCACAATTTAAGTTACTTTTATTATATATATTTGTTTGCACTTTGAATTCTTAATCGCAGTCTCACTGCTTTTTCGCAGTTTAGATAGGGCTCACATCGTAGAATCATAATCTGCTCTTGCTGCTGCCTTTAATCAAGGGGTTCTGAGCCATTACGTTTTAATCAAGCTGTTGGTATGTCCTGAACTTCAATACGTTGTTTTCCCATGCTTTCCATTTCAAACAGTGCGATTTTATAATTTTTAAAATGACTGTTTGGTTTTTTTTGGCTTATATTATACGTTTGTTCTATGCTTTGTTTCTCATTCTTGGTTATCTTTGTGACCTCTAATTGTCCAGAAGTCCGATGGTTCTTTCTATATTTTGGTTTAAATTTTGTCTATGCAATTCTATTATTGTTTGAAAGTCTCTTAGTGTGTCTGTGATTCTTAGCCTAGTGTTCTTAATTGTTTATCAGATGTTATTAGGTGTTTTATATGTTTTTTGTTGGCTACTTCCTTTCTATATTGCATTCTAACTTTTCCAAATCGTTCTTTGAAGGTCAGTTACTTTGGTTGTAGCCTGTGATTCTACGTGTGGTTGTTTAATTTAGTTTTGTGTTCAGTTTCAGGAGACTTTGGTTTTTTGTTATTTGGGGCTTTTGTTTGCAGCCTTCAAAGCTGTCTGTGCTCACGCCCTATGATAGCAGTGGTGAGCTTCCCTTTCAAAGATTCATTCTTTCCAGTATTTAGGGATTATGAAGTGATTTCTATGCTTAATTTGGGATTGGGGTTACTTTTTTCTTATAATAAAAATATGTGTATGCCACTCGGAAGCTTCCCTTTCAAAGATTCCTTCTTTCCAGTATTTTGGGATTATGAAGTGATTTCTCTGCTTCATTTGGGATTGGGGTTAACTTTTTTCTTATAACAAAAAATTGTGCATGCCACCTGGAACAGTAATTGGATATTGTGGTTTGTTGCAAAGATGGATTTAGGATTTTTCCCAATATAATTATGGTGTTTAGGTTTTTGAAACTTGGGCTTTTCCCGATGTATTATGGTGTTTAATGTTTATTAGTGTTTTTGGGGTATTTTATCTTCTCTTTTCGTTTTTTCCCTTAAGTTTAATGAATACATGTGATGCATGTGGGAATCCTAATACATGTGATACAACCTACTTGTGTATCAGACGGGTGCACTGAAACACCATGTGTTCATTTTTGAAATGATAATGCTTAAAGTGTTTTGCACATTGCTTGGAAGTTTTTACTGATCATTAGACTAATAAATTATCAACATTCTCTAAATGGGATTTCACATGATATCAAGTAAACCCAAATACTTGGAATTGAATAGTATTTTTGGAAAATAAACACCCTTTTGTGTGAGGTTGTATACAGGATTTATTTTCTTTGTGTTTCATGAGTGTAAATTGTTAGTAATTTTCAATATTCTTTTACTTTTTAATTTGCAAAATCAAATTACTCATGGAATTTATAGCATACAATCAGTTTTTTTTTAGTTGGGTTTAGATGATATTGATTGCGCTGTTATAAAGCTCCTTTGTAAAGTTGGGTTGAAAATCATATCAATAGATTCTTTATTTGGTTGGTTCAATCTGTAATAGATGAGATTTTGTTGGATGTTTCAATCAAAATTTGATAATTTTGTTTTTTGTGAAATTATAATGGAATCACAAATCAAGTATATCTTAGATTTTTGGTTGCATTCATCTTCCCACAACTATTATATTGTCTCTTGACTGGATGAATTTTTATAATTTCCAGGATCTATGGTTGCAATGCTTTTGATACATGCAGTAAGGACGGGGCTACTACTCTTATGAAGGTTCTTTGGCATGGTAAGTTTAAGTTGCGTGTCATTTTTTTTTCGTTCAGCGGGAGCCTTGTGCACTGGGTACGACCTTTATTATAGAATTCATTAGCTTGCTATCTTGGCAATTAGCAATGTCTGAAAATTGGTAAAAGTATGAATAAATGTGTCGAAATTTGAATCGTACACATGAAAGTGAATTTAACAACTCTAACTTATATTTCTTAATAATTTTATCCGTCCTTCTTTCATTTGTGTTAGAAGAATATATTATGATGTAAAGCTTAAATTTTGGGCACTTAAATATGTCTTTGTTTTTGGCAATTACAATCACTCGCATGAAAATCCAATTGGATTTGTTCTGGTCTGCAAGAATTTTTCTTTGTTTGATTATTGATTAGTTTATGTGGTGGGAGTTTAGTTTTTGCTTTTCTGCCTGTGTATATTTGATTTGAAATGGACAGTTCAGTTTGCTATATATAAATTTGTAATCGAGAAGCTTGAAGGAGAGGTAAATTAGAAACAAAGGTGGGAGTGTGATGGAGTTGATAGTTTACGGAGTTTACTTGGATTTCTACATTATATCCATGGTATTGATAGATCATTGAGACTGATTGTTTGGTTGATGAATCACTAATTTGAAATACTTAAACTGTAACTTTTCTTTAATTCCTTTTCCTTTTGTATTTTCATTGGATTCTTTTAATTTTTTTTGCTTGATCTATCTTAAGAATGTTTGCATCTTAATACTTTAAATATGTTAATTTGTCCTCTTATATGTAAAGTTTTCTCTGATGTGAATATGGCTTTTTCTCAATCTTCAGACGGTTATTATTTGGCAACTTCTGCAAACTTGGCTACTCAACTTTTGAAATACAAAGCTGAGGATGAGAGGAACCAGATGAGCTAGAATTGGGTTTGTATAATTCTAAATTATTCGTTTCGTTACCGATAGAAAATATGGTTGCCCAATCCAATTTAGTATTTTCATCGTCTTAAACATTTTCCTTTGATAGCAGTTTGTTTTGATACCTTATATTTATCTTGGTTCACAGTGTAACGTTTAACGATTGAATTTATGCGATGATTTAGTAGTTTTTTCATAAACTTACTATTCCTGCCAGATGCTCAAATATTATTTCTTCCATGTTTCTGCTTTCCCTTTTTCTGTGTTTTCCCCATGTAATGGGCTGACCACTTGACACTATTGAGTATAATAATGATGGCACAATACGATCTACAAATGAATGCTTTCTTATAGCATGCATATCCATATATAGTGAGCAAAAATTTCAATTCATTGGTTCTTAGGTGCTACACCGTTTTTTAAATTATTGTGTGTAGAAATTAAGCATGTGGTTAAGGTTGGTGCATTCAAGCCCCGCAGCAACGCGCAGCATTTTTGCTAGTATTTGCTATAAACTATGAATTTAAAACCTGCAGTGGAGCGCGGCACTTTTGCTAGTTTTGACCTAGAACCAAATGGAAACGGAAAACGTAATTCCAACTACTTAGTTGATAACACTGAATTTGATAAAGTAGAAATGTTATACAAAGCAAACATAGAGCCCCATTATTGTAATACAACATAACAAATGCTGAAGCACCAGAAATCATAAAAAAACATGACGTTGGCCTTGAAGGCCCAAACATTTCTCTAGCCGGTAGATACATCAAGCTAAGTTCGGCATCCCCTTGTCGCCCGTGCAGTTGTTGACTTCCTCCTCCTGAATGTCTCCACAAACCATTCATGCTTCTTATCTGCCAACGTGTTTCCAGCAACCACTCCCACTACTAGTCCGCTAACAACTCCCGGCAAAACTACGTACCAGTCAAACTCAAATGTAAATCCAGCCTCTTTATCTTTTTCAAAGCTTGATGGTGGCGGCAGCCTCGAGCTTTCAGAACCTTCGCATTTCTTGGACAAAGGCTTTCCACACAGACCTGAGTTTCCTTGGTATGAATCTTCTAGGAATGTACCAAATTGTTGGCCAAGTGGTATTTGCCCCCAAAGGTGGTTATGCGACACATTGAAATACTCAAGGAATGTGAGTTGTGCCAAGCTACCGGGGATCCTTCCTGAGAGCTTGTTTTGAGAGAGATCCAACGATTCAAGAGCAGTCAAGTTCCCTAGAGATGAAGGGATGTGACCAGAGAGAGCGTTGTTGGAGAGGTTTAGCAATTGAAGTTCTCTTAGACTCCCAATGATACTTGCTGGAATCTCTCCTTCAAATCTATTACTTGAGAAATCTATGAGTCTCAGATCATAGGGGGTCGTATCATATGTCAACTCAACACCTTTTACAAGAATTATCAACTTGTATGAAAATTTAAAGTAATCTCTATATTTATTTGTGCCGTCGTTCGAGTAGACATAAAAGTACTGGCTTCCCTCGTTTGCAACAACATATTTCATGAAATTCCAATTCTCCATGTACTTAGAAGGCAACATACCTGAAAACAGATTGTTGGATAAATCAATGATGCACAAGTTTGGGAACTCATGATTAGTTGAAGGCTTCCCAATTATCCCATGAAATGCATTCGACCCCAAAATGAGACCCCTCAATGCTGGAAGTACGCCTAACCAAGAAGGGAAGATGTCACTGATCTGATTGTTGCCAATGTCAAGAAACTCTAGCCGAGTGCAATCGGCCATTGATCTCGGTAGCTTCCCCTGTAACCGATTGTAACCCAACGAAACCAATTTCAAACTATTTTTGATAGCACAAAATGGGGGAATATCACCATGGAAAGAATTATAAGTCAAGATCAACATTTCCAAGCTATTGGACTTCCCCAAACACCATGGAAGCATACCACTCAGGCTGTTGTTGGCCAAATCAAGAACTTGAAGATAATTCAAGTTGCAGAACAATGGTGAAACTTCTCCACTATAATTATTGTTGCCGACAACGTAGGACGTGATAGATTGTGGTGGAATTGGCAATGACCCTCGTAACCGATTAGCCTCAAGACCAAAAACCTGCAGATTTTTCCATGGAAGAGTGACTGGATTTTCCTCAAAGCCTATTAAGAAGTTCGAAGAGAGGTCGAGATTGACCAGAGTTTCTCTAGTTGCATTCCAGAGCCATTTTGGTATTTGGCCATGAATGTTGTTACCAGAAAGGCCTAAGGATCTTAATTCGTATTGATTTTTCAAAAATTCTGGAAACTCTGTAAAGTTGCATTCAGCCAACTTTAGAACTTCGAACTTTGGAAGAGTAGCACTCGAACCAGATTTGACATGCACGGATAACTTGTTGTACCCTAAACCAAGTACCTTCAACTTTTTGAGGTTGGAAAACTCATCAAACTCAACTAATCCACTCAAATTATTATTGGAAAGGCCAAGACATTCAAGATTTCTGAGGTGGAAAAGCGACTTAGGAATTGCTCCTTCCAAATCGTTGTAGGTGAGCCGCAGAAAAGTTAATTGGGTCGACTCTAATGTGAGCCAAGATGGGATTTCACCAGTTATTGAATTGTTAAGCAAGTCTAGCGACGCAAGTTTGGTCAGGTTAGCCACAAAACGTGGGAAATTCCCCTGTAAGTTAATATTCGAAAGACCCAAGTAGTTGAGTTTAGTTAATTTTCCAAAACAAGACAAGGAATCAGGAACTAAGAATTGGCCTGCGGAAAAGTCATGAAATGAAGCCATCTCAAGGAAACTGAGCTGGGTAAGGTTTCCAAATGAAGATGGAACATGGGAATCAAAACCACAGTATGAGATATCAAAGTAATTTAAGGAATGAAGGTTTCCGATAGAACTAGGAAGTTCACCAGAGAAATTTGTCTGTGAAACATCCAATGTTTTGAAGGAATTGGTCATGTTAAAAGTAGGAAAATAACCATTTAGGTATGTGTTCAAGTACAATCTAAGCTCCTCTAGGTTTGGTAGGTGGAAAATGCCTACTGGGAATTCCCCATACAACCCACAGTAGCTTAGTTTGAGAGATGTAAGAGAAGATGCATTGACCAAGATATCAGGCACAATGGAGTATATGCCTACATCACTAAGATGAAGTTGTTTTATGTTGGTCAAGTTTTGGACTAGGATTCTCATGTTGGACTTCCTAATCTCCAAACCATTATTGTGAGACAGATCAAGGGTAGACAGTTTGGATAGCTTCGAAATTTCAGATGGAATTTGGCCAGAAAATACAGACATTGAAAGGTTGAGATATGATAGACTCGAAAGGGCATGGCCCAATCTCGATGGTATTTCAGAGGAATTGAAGTTGTTATCTGATAGGTCAAGCATCTGTAAGTGAACAAGTTGGAAAAAAGTGTTGTTGGAATTGATAGAACCATAGAGACAGCTGCTCTTGAGGTCAAGGCCAATGACACGGCCAGACTCCGCATGGCACTCAACACCATCCCACGAACAACAGTTACTCTGATTATGATCTCCTTCTCGAGCCCAAGATGCAACCTTCGGATAAGCAAAAGGAGATGAAGAAGCTAACTTGTTTATCGTAAAGCTTTCCTTGAATTGTAACAAGAACGATTGCTCGTCAGAGTGGCAAAGTGTCCGTGTCTGAGTCTGCACAAATGAAAAACAGTGAGTAGCATTGAGTAATAGCAAAAGAAGACAATGCAAACAGGTAAACTTGGACAACCAAGATTCCATTTTCATGGCAGTATGTTTTTCTGGTTATAGGAAATATTGTTTTATGGCTCTCGGATAATTAAGAGTGGGGAAGTTAACTCCTTTTATAGACACAACTCATGCAAAGCATAAATAAATAAATAAAGTATGAGTCAATCGATGAGTGGGTGGTGAATTGATGTCTCGATCAATTGAAGACTTGGAAGTCAGTCATCGTTTGCATGTAATAATTGCAAACTCGATCGTTTAGTTTTATCTGTACGCTCGTTTGATCTTAAAGAATGTGAACGTAGTACTTTGAGCAGATAAAATAAGGTGATCGCTATCACTTGAAGACTTGAAGTCAAGTCGTCGTTTGCATATGTGACTCATCGCAACGCTTATTTATCTTTTTAATACAGGTTCTAATTATGTGTATATATACTCCTTAACTCAATTTATTTATCGTTACACTTATTTATCTCATGTTAATTACTTGAGTTGAAGTTCGTCCATGTAGTTGGATTTACTATGTATACACACAATTTATTCATAGTACGTGAATATTAATTAATTTAGTTTTTAATTTAAGGTTAGTGTTTTATTTTCTCGTGCTTTGCACACATAACAAACAATTAGTTGCCACTCCTACTAATAAAAATGTCACCGAGGCTACTTTCTCTGTCACAAACAGAGCAGCTTTTGTTCCACTAATCAAGGGCATGAGGTCTCGTGAACCAGATTATAAGCCACTGATCATCAACATAAACGTTCTTGTAAAGCTAACCATACATTCAAAGTGACAGGCCGACGAATCGATGGAAGTCTTTCGAAGCTAGCTACTATCCTATTCAGCACTTACACATATTTTTGGATGCGCACAATATTAATTATATATTGCAGGATGTAACATGATTCATTTTATAGAAAACTAGATTTTAATCCTTAAATAAGATAAAATTTAGAAAAATATTTTATACAAGATTAAAATTTAATTTTAGTTTCTAGACTCTATTTAATGTTAGCATATGTAATATTCAATGTCTCTCCGTTTTATTTATAATTTATAATTCTCATTATGGTAAGTATATTATATAAGAAAATATTTTCGTAGAGATTTTTCGGTACACTTAAGTTTTTCCATATTTTCTTATGTGCCACTAATTCATTACAATGTATTTAGATATGAACATTTCGGAACACTTATATTTTTCCATATTTTCTTATGTGCCACTAATTCATTACAATATATTTAGCTATGAACATTTCGGTACACGAGGTTAGTATAATATATTTAGGTACGGACATTTCGGTACACTAGTTTAGTATAATATATTTAGGTACCAACATTTCGGTACACTAGTTTAGCATCATATATTTAGGTATGAAATTTTTTTTGGTACACTTATGTTTTTGCATATTTTCTTATGTGCCAGTAATTCACTACAATATATTTATGTACGGACATTTCGGTACACTAATTTTGTAAAATATATTATGATACGAACGTTTAGGTACACTAATTAGATGAATTAAAATAAAATTAATGAATTAAAATATGTATAATAATAAATTTCAATTTTAATGTAATGTAATGACATTAAATAAGATATCTATTAAATATTAAAAAAATGTAATATGAATTTGAATTAAGAACACATTAGAGGACTAAAATCAATATCCAATCTAACACCAGGTTTTTATTGAATTTTAATCTTCTTCAAGGATTAAAGTTCAAAAACCCCTTAATTTTAATGTCGTAAGATTATTGATTACTATGCGGTAGTACCAATTTTGTCTGAAGTATTGAATCATCCCCTTATAGACTTCATCTACCTTTTCGGGAGAGTTGTGAGACTTCTCTGAATGATCATATTTATTCATGGAATGACACATCATTTATAGAAGGGTATAACCTCTATCAGTGGTGGATCCATGATTTTAGTGTCTGATGGTCCCAATTTTAAAGCTCCAAAAAAGAAAGACCAAAATAACATTGAAAAAATAAATGACAAAATCAATACCGTTTATCTGTCTACTAAAATAAAATTAAGTACAACTACATAATATATAACTCATGTAGTTAATGTGAGACTATCAAGACTCTTGTCATTAATACATAGATAAACACTGTGTTGAGCACCTGAGTAACAAGTTCTCACAACATGAACTAATAAATAAATCATGCACTCCAAAAAATAACTTGCATAACTAAATCCTAATTAGGTTTTGGGATCAAAGAGAACAATGGAAGACGTTCGCAAACCTAAAGGTTAAAAGTTATTAAATTTGGAGATCTTTTAACCATTCATATACATAAAACAAATAAACAGTTCATTATGAATATGCTATTTGTTACTAAAAATGTTGATTGGCTTGACATGAATGAATGAATGACTAAAAGGTCTCTGAATTGAAGGATTTTTGCATATACGATTATGATAAAGAGAATAAACAGTTTCAATATGATATTTGTACAGTGAAGATACATTAATCGTAAGTGAGGGGACAAGCATTGTCCAAAAAAGTGTGATAATACTTGTACTCCTTGAGAGATGAGTTCATTCTTCCACTTACAAATAAAGTATCTTGACAGTAGAAATTTCATAATCAAAACCGTTCAATTTCTTAATCTTCATTTGAAAATCATCGCTATAAATATCAGTCGAATTAGATATTGTTTAATCATCTAAAGGTAACAAATAAATCAACAGTTTATATTGTTTAATCATCTAAATGTAACAAATAAATCAACAGTTTATCATAAATATGTAAGGTGGTACTTACACTGTTAATTTGTTTGATACATTTGGATCTAAACGACCTCTTATTCACAGAAAACCAAACAAGGAGACGATGAAGTTAATAAAATGCCGATCTCGATCACTCGAAGACTTGGAAGTCATATGAGTCGTTTGCAGGTAAACATCTCTAGCTAACCTACAAGTCTACCATTAATGTTGTTGCTACTTATTGGCATTGGGTATCAGGCAATTGTCTCAGTTGAAGTCAAACTATTAAGGCCAAATTTGCCTTGTCCCACATGATAAGGCATCGCTAATTAGTAATTACCACTTATGTTCTTCTCGTGATAAATACTAAAAGTGACATTAAGAAAAAAAAATAGAAATTGCATTTATAATTCAGTAATACAAAAGACCTACGCAAGGAACATCAGTAACATCTTAAACATCTAGAGTTCCTCCGGCTACAGTAGCAAAAGCGTTGCGGACAAGGATTGTCTGCCCTCCTTGTTCCCGTGTCCTCTCATGCCCTCTTGTTTGTGTAGTCACGGTTAAGCTACGCCAACATTTTATATTACTATTTATTTTTGTCTTATTATCTATATAAAAAAACAATATAAAATGTTGACGTGACTTAAGCGTGACCACACAAAACAGGAGGGCACGGGAACAAGGAGGGCAAACAATCCTTGTCCAAGGGTTGCATCAATAGCATTCAAACCCGAAATTACGTACTTCTTTGATGAACAACAACTACTCATCCCATCTTCTTCTTGCGTCCATGATGTAACTTTTGGATTGAAGAAAGTTAATGTTCCACCATATGATGATAAGAACTTTAACGAAAACTCCCAGTATTATTCACTTTAACGAAAAACCATATTTTTACATTAAAAAGTCAATTATGATACTATTCACTTTACCTTTTATTTTGTCCTTATCGTTAAAACTCAAAGTTTTCAAGCCCTTTTCATTAGTTTTCCTTATGATAAAACTAATTGATTAGATATAATGACATGTGTGTAGTAGGAGAGATAAATGTGTGGTCATTATTTCCCAAAAGGGTTGGGGAATAAATTGGTATGAATTCATTATTCACGAAATTCGAGCCTAAAATCTCTTATTTACAGTCAAAAAGTAATATCACTAAACTGAAATAATAAATGACTTCATTTCTCAAAATTAAAAACTAAAAATTTAGGTTATCAAACGAACTCTTATTTTTTCAAATTATGATGTATGTTTTTGTTTTTATTTTTTTTTAATGTCCGAATTAAATATGCTTAGGATTTCACATAATTAAGGGTGGAGAAATCGACGTCCCTTTTTTGTAGACAGTATATACAAAGTTGTTTCTTTCAATGAGCTTGGGGAGCTATGGACTACAAAAAATAGTGATCATAATTCTAAACATACAAGTCAAGAAGGTGGAGAAATGGGCGCTGATAAGGGGAACATAATAATTTGCTCAGACCGTCACTTGAAGACTTGAAGTCAAGTCATCGTTTGATAAGATCAGCCCATCGCCATCACTTGAAGACATGAAGACTTGTTCGACAAAAAAAGAAAAAAAAGAAAACTTGAAGACTTGGAGTCAATTCACCGTCTGCATGTAATAATTATTATGTTCACCTTTGAACAAAAGAAAAAAAAACCCATCTCACTGTAAGATTGAAAATTTCTGTACTCATATCTAAAGTCAAAATCTTAACATATACAAGTAAAAATTTTACCGGTTTTCTAAGCTAGTTACAAATACCATACCATTATTCATCCGACCCCCTTAATTATATACTAATCAGAAGGGGCTTATGGGTGTTTCGATCACCAAGGCACGTAACCTACAGAAACAAAAGGAAATGCAAATATGATGAGGAGAGCTAATTTTCAGCAGAAATAAGTAAAGGAAGAAGCAAAAGAAGGCGGCTGTGGAGATAGTCTTTATGGCAAGTGAAACATTCTATATATCATTGTCTTTGAGAGTGAATCAGTCATTAATTACTCTTGTTACTGTTCTCCAATAGGCTCTTTCATGTTTCCACTCAATTTTCATTACGAAGATGTATTATGTCAAGCTGAGTCCTCTCCGAACCACAGGAAATAGTTGCCCATCATGCAAAGTGACTTTTTGTTCTCACCAATCTGTTCATTTTCTTTCCACCATTACTAGTCATCCCCTAGCAAAGTTGTCTCCAAAGGGGAAGGATTTGATCATGATATGAGAGATAGAGATGGAAAAGTACATGTTTTTATAGGCTAGGGTTTAATATTTTTTTTTTCTTTAATCATCAAGAAAAAAAAGGTCATTGGATCATCGTGGTTTAACTTGATTTCTTTGATACATTCGATATTTTCATGAAAATATCCAAAAAATCAAATAAAATTATGGAGATTGGGGGGGGGGGTGAAGTCTAAACTTCACTTTATATCGGAGAAACTCTTAAGTTTAGGATAAAATCGACATATATCGTCGATATTTTGTATACACCTGTTAAATATCGAAAAAACAATCTCATATTTTTTCCTAAGAAGTCCAAATGTTTCATTTTAAATTTTCATTATTTCCATAGAAAGCAACCGATATTCAATATATCCGTCGATATTTTCACAAATTTACTTATTGATATTTTAACGGTTACTGATATTGTAAGCATTGGTTTTAACAGATACAACAAAAATACCTTTGGTTGAAGCTTCCTCCAACTTGCGTCTCGATTGTTCAGGAATGAAACTATAACAAACACCTCCAACACTTTGTGGTAATAGTCAAAGGCGTATAATTTGGTTAAAGACTATAAGCCTTAATCAATTAGTAGCAAAAATATGGTTTCACACTAATCCCATGACGAGAATATTTACGGTGATAGTGAAAGGAGTGTAATTTGGTTCAAGACTTCAAGCCTTAGAAGTGGATCCATGCATACGACTAGAAGGGAGATGGAAGAGGTAGGGAAAAGAGGTAATCGGGAGCCGCCGACTCCGGTTAGACCTCAGACTACTGTTTTATTTTTTATTTTTGATTTTTTTTGCAACTTTATTTTTTAAAAGGGTAAAATGAAAACTTTGAATTTTGCTAAGTAATAACAGATAATTAATGAAGTGCAAATAGTAAAAAAAAATTAATATTAAGAAGAGGAGGGTTTGGAACTATTTCAATAATTTGGAAATTGAGAGTTTTAAACTCAGAATGCATGAGTAGAGGAGGGTTTTAAGTAATAACAGATAATTAATTAATTAAGTGCAAATAGTAAAAAAAATTAGTTTTAAGAAGAGGAGGGTTTGGAACTACTTCAATAATTTGGAAATTAAGAGTTTTACAACTTTATTCTTTAAAAGGGTAAAATGAAAACTTTGAATTTTGCTAAAGTAATAACAGATAATTAATTAAGTGCAAATAGTAAAAAAAATTAATATTAAGAATTTTAAACTCATAATGCATGGGTAGAGATCAAATACCATATCCAATAGGATATTTGAGCACATGCAAGTGCAGATAGTAAATCCCAAGTCTTATGGTGGTAATAATACCCTCTTTAGTATTTGTTTTTCACTCTTTAGTTGACAAAAAAGAATTTTTATAGTATCAATATAGATAAACATTTTTCTTCTAATACAATGCATGATTCATTAAAATTCACTGAGAATAAAGGAAAGGAAATAACCATCTCAATCCACCCCCTCAGTTCTATACTAAATAGAAGGGGATCTTTGGCGTTTCATTCACCACCACGGCAAGTGAAACACGACTCCACCTACAGAAATAAAATAAAAAATTGCTAGTGTGATGAAAAGTGACAACTTTTTTTCTTACCAATTTGAAACTTCAATTTTTCTTTTTTTCAAGATTTGAAACATTTTATTTTCTTTATTTTTTATAGTTGAAATTGACCCATATTTGGTCCTACATCAGTCTCCTCCACTAGAAAAATCTCACCCTTCATCTTGAAAACAACTAGGGTTGATATGAATCTTGATGAGTCAATAATTTCTTCAATTAGAGGAACCCATTATTCTTGGTATTTAGTTGGAATCACAATGGCACCTTACTATGATATACATGTTTATTGAGCTTCTAGTTGATACGAATGATATATATGATTACTAGTATGAAAAATATGAGCCTCGAACCTTATTAGAAGTATTCTATAGAACTTGTATGTTTGTATGTCAATATATTTAGTTGTCATGTGAAATTGATAGTGTGTGCGCTCACATTGTAAATCATATGTGCTGATGTAGACAATAAGATGTGTGGTGATCGGTTGCACTCAATGGTACAAAGATGATCCTGGTTGGTATATCTACGATAGGGGATCATACGTTTTCAAGGGGGATCATGATTAGTACATCCGACATGGGTGATCACTGTTGCACGATTAGACTACAAATATGGTTTTGCTTGGTATATCTACAATGGGGAACCACATACGCATTCTAGGAGTGATCATGTGTTGGTATATCTGCAATGGGTGATCACTACCTAAAGTTAGGATACGATTCTGCTTGGTATATTCGTGAAGGGGCCGTACATATGATAGTGATCATGCTTGGTATCTCCGTGATGGGTGATCGCTGCCTGCACAATTAGACTATGCATATGGTTCTGCTTGGTGTATCCGCAATAAAGGATCATACGCATTCTAGGAGTGATCATGCTAGTATATCCACGATGGGTGATTACTACCTAGAGTTAGGATACGGTTCTGTTAGGTATATCCGCAATGGGGGACCGTACATATAATAGGGGTGATCATACTTGGTATATCTGGGATGGGTGATCATTGCCTGCATTATTAGACTATGCCTATGGTTTTGCTTGGTATATCCGCAATGGGTGACCATACGCATTCTAGGAGTGACCATGTTTGGTATATCCGCGATGGGTGATTACTACCTAGAGTTAGAATTCGGTTTTGCTTGTTATATCTACGATTGAGGACCGTACATATGATGGGGGTGATCATGCTTAGTGTAATTGCGATGGGTGATCACTGCCTACCTAGGGTTGTGAGGATTAGTTGTACTTGCTTAATTTCGATAGACGACCATATTTTAGTTAGATTCCGTTGAGTGATCTGGAATCCCAGTTCTTGTTTATTTCCATTAAGTTAGTCTGAAACCTAGATTTGAGTGCATAAGAATTGCTCACAGTGGATATTGTGGATCCAAATTTCCGTCTTCTTCTTCTTGGACAAAATTGCACCTACAAAACAATTAACACCTTAGGTCAAGGCCAAGAGCCTCACGCGCCCACGATGAATTGGGGGGGGCTTTGGCCAAAGAACCTCTGATGCCAAAGTTAGAATTTAGAGAGAAAAGTATTTGGAGAGTTTTTAGGAGTTTTGCAAGAGTATGAAACTTAGCTTTTTAGAAGAAATAGGGTCATATATATAGGGAATGGGGTGTGGTCGGCCTTTAAGTGTGTTTTGGGGTGTTATTTGGTGATTCAATTAGCAATTAATATATTAATTAGGTATAAATATATTAATTGGCTAATTATCATAATAAAACAAATGTTTTGGGAGATTTTGAAGGTTATGGAGTGAGGATGGATGAGACAAATTTGAACTTGTTATCTATTTTGGGTACTCCTGATTTGGTTGATGGATGATTCTCCACTGCTCACGTGTAGGAGCCCCGGTATGCACCGAGGGTAAATTTGTCATCTTCACCCAAAAATCCACGTGTCGCCTTATGATTATTTTTGGCTCCACAGTTATTATGGTTGTAAATTAGAGTTATCATATATATAGGGAATGGAGTGTGGCCGGCCTTTAAGTGTGTTTTGGGGTGTTATTTGGTGATTCAATTAGCAATTAATATATTAATTAGGTATAAATATATTAATTGGCTAATTATCATAATAAAACAAATGTTTTGGGAGATTTTGAAGGTTATGGAATGAGGATGGATGAGACAAATTTGAACTTGTTACCTATTTTGGGTACTCCTGATTTGGTTGATGGATGATTCTCTACTGCTCACGTGTAGGAGACCCGGTATGCACCGAGGGTAAATTTGTCATCTTCACCTAAAAATCCACGTGTCGCCTTATGATTATTTTTTGCTCCACAGATATTATGTTTGTAAATTAGAGTTATCATGTTATTGCTTGGAATCCAGGTAGGGAATTATGGTGAGTTCCTTTATTAAATTGGTGAAATGATATGTGATTTTTTTTTATTGATTAACGTAGTTAAATGTTAATATTGTGCATCTTTGATTTGTTAGATCGCCTGATTGTTGTGATTGTGGATTGTGTTGGAAAATATTGTGATATAGGTGAATGACAATCTTGTTCACATATGATTTCATTATGTGGACAAAAATCTAGCAAGGCATACTCAATTATTGGTTCCCTTGTGTGATTTTGGAACTCTATGTTCTTGCCAGTTAATGCCTTGAGAATTTTAGAGCTTAAAAGAATGGTGAATTACGAATGGTTTGATCCCGTTGTAAGGTATATAGGCAATCTAACATAGATGTTCGATGATCAAGTACGTGGTGACGTCGCGTGTCGATCCTGGACGTAGCTCGGGATCAGAGGGTGACATATAGACTCTTGCATTTGATCCCCCATAAACGCTCATGCACATCACCATCTAAAAAAGAAACAACCATCTTCACCATATTCCTTTCCGGAATTGGCTATGTCTTAAAAAGTCTCTCAGTTGTAAAAATTAGGATACGAATCGTTTGTTTGCAAGAGCACGAAGCTCAAACTAGGAAATATCAGAATAGAATTATTTTTACTTTCTAATTTATTTATGTTCAATGACTTCAATTATTTCCCTAAATCAAGAGTGTTTTGATGATTTCCCACTAAATTAACATAAAGGGCCAATTTCCGCATACGGCCATGTTTTCCCATACTTCATCTAACTTTCTATTGAAAATGTCACATTTCAAAATTTTTTTTAAAAAAAAAGAAGACAATAATAAGTTAAGAAATGAAATATAACAAACACAAAAGGAGATTCAACGACCAACATGTGACTTTTTGGATCGAATTTGGGTAAATTTGAAGCTAGGGAGAAATTATCTGTTCATAGTATTTTGGGGAAAAAATTGGCCAAACCAAAACTTTATGGGTAATATCGGCAATGGGGTACAGGTTAAGGGTGGGAATCGGCGAATTACTTTTCTTAAATGTATAGAGAAACTGAACTCAAGTGAAGATCCAGGTTAGTGTCAATTAGGGATGGGCAACGGTTATCCCGGACGGGTAACCGTTGTTATTTACCCATAACTCAGACCCGCATAACTGTTTACCCGTTGGGTAATTGCCTAAAAGGTTAGACCCATACATATAACCGTTTATAAACTGTTAACCATACTCATAACCACATACCCATTTAACCATAACCGTTTAATACCCGTTTACCCATTTACCCATTTTAACCCCGTTTATCCTTTTTTTTTTACCATTACCCCTTTTTCACCCGTCTACGTGTTTTTTAACAACTTGAAAATTAAAAATAAATTATCATAACTTTTTTTTTTTTTTAACAATTAAACACCGTTATAGGTACATTCATCATACATTTCCGTATTTTAATTTTCAAACGGACCATAAATGTCCTAGTTTACACGATTTAAGCCAGTCAGTTAAGAGTTATTTTACTCACCCCCTAACCCTTAGCTTGCGCCCCTCTAAATTGTGCCACATGTGTAAAAGACAAAACACAATCAGTCTAATGCATTTATTTATTTCTTACCAATAATTAAGCAATAAACTTACCATTCAAAACCCCACTGAGTGAGGTTTCAAAACATAATTCATTAAAATTACATAATCAGTCTAAGGCATGATAGTGATTGGAGTTGGGGCTCTTAACTTTATAATTGGTGCAGCTCTCTATTCATTCAGAAGCTGCAATCTGTAATGGAAAGAGATCAAGAGTTTGCGTTGTTGAGCAAATTTGACACCATATTCTATATACAAGCTCAAAGTAGTCACTCTTCGGCATCCTAATTTTGGGACGACATAAAAAATTCATATGATCACCTATCAAATTTAGCCTAATGAAAAATTCAAAAGTTAGTTCGCATCGAAGACAACATTCAATACTTTTATTTATGAGACAATGATGCCCTAAAGGGCGGCTCAGTTTACTCTCGAGGATTGCTGATTAAGTAAGCTCAAGAGGAACGGGTCTAAACTAGACAAGAAGAGTAAACTATTCAAACTATGCACAACAAGGATATGGTTAGTGCTTACAAGGAACTTTTTCTTCAGGTTGCTTTCGGTTGCACAACTCCGACAGCAGATGATATACTTCATGGCTTAGTGTTTGGATCTTCCCCTGGGCTTGGCAATGACCAAAGTGGATGGTCGGAAGGGCAAGTCTTGTGAAGTTGCCATTGCTCCACTGGCCCTGCCTTGACCTCTTCCTCTTGTCACAGTTTGAGAAGACGATGGCAATGCAGCAGATCACTGAGTGAACTCCATTCGCCTTGATCATGGCATGGCCTGACTACCTCTTCCTCTTCCTCACCACACCTAAACCCTAACAACAATATCAAACTAAGCCTTAAGTTAACAAAGTAAATTAAGCATGTACGATTTTCTCAGTTACTGCTCGAGAAGAGGATGCAAATTGAGTTTCATCACCTTTGCCTGCAACTCTCCCATTTCCTCTGCCCATTGGTCTAACTCTTCATCTACCTCTTCCCCCTTGAATGAACAAGAAACCCTCGCTCGCTCGCTCTAAATTTGGGTTGTGATCATGAATTAAATGAAACAACAGGAAAGTGTACTCTATCACTTAAGAAATGACACCCAAAACGTCCTCCTTATCATCCTCCTCGCCACCAACAATATGCCTGACGGCAATGCGGGTGGAGGAACTTAAATTATTCGAATTTGAGAGGTGGCTATGGTCGTGGCTAGAATTTCCGTTGGGGATGTTTCCTAGCCGATGAGCACGCAGCTCCCCGAGAGGTTGGTGCTGGTCGATGCTTTCTGTCATGCTTCTGCTTCACTGGCGGGCTTGTCGGGCAAGGCTGAAAGAGAAGGACAGAGTTAACTTTGAAAGGTGCCTTTGTGGGGCCTTAGGTATAAGCCTTGAGACTCACAATCAAGATTAACTTTTAAGTGCTCAGGCGTGCCACTGCCATCTTTAGCATGGCAGATGTAAAACGGATGTTGAGTTTTGGTTATTTATATATCCGAGAGGCTGTTTTAGTTATGAAATGTGCCTTTGTGGGGCCTTAGATGTAGGCCTTGAGGCTTCCAATCAAGAACTAACCCAGTACTCGAATATATAATGTTTGTTTCATTGATTGCAGAAGTATTATGACTATTATACTTCTGATTACCCGAGCCCGAAGAGCAGAAATAATCCAAATAGGTGCCTTTGTAGGGCCTTAGATATAGGCCTTGAGGCTTCCCATCAGAATTACTTCTATACTCAAACGTTCTATGATAATCATAATATAACAGACATAAAACTAGGAAATAGGTCGATTACTTGCGCCCCAAGTAACTTCGGACTTCTTGTTATCAAAGACTGTCGTGGATGGGTTAAGTCCACATAAGGTTCTTTTTTATGCCTTGAGACCAAGTAATTTTGAATGATCAATCTTACATGCCCGAGAGCTTAGAACTTATATCTGATTTAAACTGTGAAGACACATTCCAATCGGATTTAAGAACAGATGAGTCTTTTAATCATTAACTTGCTAGAAATAACTTGGATACAACTGGAAGTATACAACATATTGCTAGACTAATGAATGAAAAGATAAAAACAAAGAGGGTCGGGCAAGGTTTCACCTTATCGGGCAAGGCTGATTGTCTTGCAACTTCCTATCTTTGTGGTTTATCAAGCGGTTTGAGAGCTTAGAAAGAGAGATAGGGAGATAAGTTTACAAAAGGAAATCGGTACTACAGCAAGTTTTAGACAAGGTAGCAGAGCTATTACAAAGGGTTTGGGTGAGGGTTGATCCCGAAAGGGATGAAGGCTTGGGCTGACTACAGTTTCGTTGAACGCAAATCTGGCTTTGAGCAGAGTTTGTGCTTGTATTTGTTTGTTTGATTGAGTGTCTTTATCTCTGATTTCTCTTTCTTCTTTTATAGACACTTTGGCTTGGCCTCCTGTAGCAGTAATCTTGCCCGAATGCAGCTTGAAGGGCAATGACTCATCAGCTATTTACTTGTTCTCTTCCTCTTCCTCCATCTCTACTTTCCTTTAATCTTGAGCAAAACAAATTGGAACGATGATCACTGAAACTATTACCTTGATTTTCCGATAGCATCGACGGCGTCGAAGACCAGGAGGACCCACTCAAATGCGTCTCTGCGACACGAGCGACTAGGAATCCTTCGTTTCCGAGCACTCATCAACCTCTTCCCTTCGTCCTTTCCGCTTGGCTCTGACGACGGTAGTCTCTGTGTTTTAGTCAACGCCAGTCAACGTATATTGACACTGACACTGTCAATGCTCAGTAGGGTTTCTGTTTTGTGTAAACTGGTTCGGGCCCATTTTGGGTCGAGCATTTGGGCATTTACGAACTAAAAACTTTTTGGGAGGTGTTTTTTTTTTTGGTCCGTCTCAATAATATTCTGCTCAAGTGCTTTCCGAATAGTTAAAAGCACTTCAAAAAATTAAAAGTGCTTCTTACAATATTTAGCGAAAGAAATATTAAGTGTTTGCATAGTAGGAATATTAATTTTTTTCTCGAAAGTAGCGGATATTCAGTGCTTCATTAAAGAAGCACACATTGAGTGCTTCTCAAAACAAGCATTTGGATTTTAACAAAAGCACTTCTATTGATAAAGAGAAGACGTAATTTTGAGGGGAGCATCAAATGGGCCCTTCAAATTAAGAAATTGTATAACACGAGTACACTGCTACTGTAGCATGCATGCATTTGAAGTTCTTCTACAAACTATATCAGCCTGCGGAAGTACTCCAAAGTTTAAAACGCATGCATTTGAAGTTCTTTTGCAAACTATATCAGCCTACAAAAGTACCCAAAGTTAAACACATGCATTTGAAGTTCTGCAAATTATATCAATATGCGGAAGTACTCCAAAGTTAAACGCGTACTTGTGCATTTGAAGTTCTGCAAACTATATCAGCATGCAAAAGTACTCCAAAGTTAAACGCGTGCATTTGAAGTTCTTCTGCAAGTTATATCAGCCTGTGGAAGTAAGTCTTTTTAACTTTGGTTTCATAATTATATCCATACATTTTGAACACAAAGAAAATCATATCATGTAACATAAAAAATATCATATATCAATTCAGAAGCCCGCTGAGTTGGTTGTCAAAACATAATTCCGCGAAGAGAGAAACAAATAAAGCAATTAAAAGAGCTGCAATCATTAAGCAAATTTGACACTTGATGCATCCAGAACATCTTCTCCTTTGTCATAAATCTGCAACCATATCCTACATACAAGTTCGGTATCCTACTTTCGAGACAAACATCAAAAATTCAATCCGCTATCAAATTTTCCTTCACCTAGTCAGCAATCGTCTTTTGTTTAAAAGTAATGAACGATTCAAAATTAAGTTCCACCTCAAAAACGAGACCAGTGGTGTAAGGACAACAATGAACAAAACGAGAGGAGTGATTAGTATCTCAAACTATGCACAAAAATGATGAAGTTAGTGCTCCTGCAAGAACAGATCATGTGGTTTTCATTTGCTTGACTGGGAACTTCCCTTCAACTTGCTTTTGCCACATAGAGTTTGAGCTTCAATCCACTGTTTATTAACTAAAAACTTCTTTTGTTTGACCGCCCATTTAGACTTCTCTGTGCCAGCATCTCCTGAAACCACATGTGTCACCGATGGGTCCACTTGTGTCCAACAAGAGGCTCTCAACTGCTCTGCCATCTTCCAGAGAGGTTGATTCTCAGCCTCGACCTTTGAAGGAAATTCGTGGCTGAAAACAATTTTACACCCATTTAACACATCCTTCTTAACAGTTTTCAACACTTACAAAAATAGCATCCAGAAGAATCCACATTAAATATATGAATCTAAGGGAAATAGTCATGTTTTAGTGGCTCTGAAAAAACTTGTTCACCTGTCTCACATCTCTTTCAACAAGATTATCCTCCAATTCCTACCAGATGGCCACCAACAATAGATTAGCACACAAAGAAAGTGTAACTTTTTGCCATCATGGAGACATAAAGTGGTACTTACACATGGTTCATCCTAATGCTATATAAGTTAGGTTACTGATTTGCTTCCTCATTTCGTCATTGGTGATTCGTATTTTCAGTGATTTTAAGAATGGGTAATAAGTTTTTGTCAAGAGTTAATGTGTTCAGTTTCATTTTTTCTATTTTCTGTTCTATATGGTTTTATGTCTTGTGATTGGAGTGTCATGTGATTAGAGATTCTAAAAGACAAACATGACTTTTTTTATTTGGTCAGAGGAGGGGGGAGCAAGTTCTGTTCAAAATTTAGCTTTTCCGATGGCTTGGAAGAAATTATATCACTATTGCTATTACAAGTGTCCAGTTTGCAGGAACGACAAGGCATGCTACAATCTATGCTTCTTTGGTAGATTTGATTCAAATTGGTAGATTTCAGTAAGAAATAAACTTTTATCTTTTCTTTTAGTTAAAGACAGTTAAGACATCAATTTGTAAAAGATATGAATATTAACAATGGTGATAGAACCGCCAATCCATATAGTTGTAAATAGACTTCCACATATATGTAAATAGTATTGCATATCGTGTCTATTTATAACTTTCTACATATTTTATACAGTTTTAAACTCGCAGCATCGCGCGGGCACCATTGCTAGTTATGTATACTAAAGCTCAATAAGAAAAACACTGTTCTTAAGTACAGTGAAAGGACAGAAAAGCCCCTGTTTCACTATTATTTTTTAGTGTTATTTTTTTGCTGCATAGTGAAATGGCCAAAATGGCCCTGCCCCTTCAATTTGTCGACCCACCATTTCTCTAGATACTTCCCAGTTCCCACATCGTTTTTCTCACCGTGCTGCTTGCCTCTACTCTCCCCGTCTTCCTCATCGCCTCATCTGCTAAATTCTCTTCGATTCTACCAACCGCTGCAACCGTTCAGACTTTCCCAAAGGTAAATTCTTTTCTCTTCCTTACACAATTAGATATTGATTTTGAAAATAGTGAAAACCCCATAAAACAAACTGACTTTCTCAACCGAAGATTATGATATATGTTTCTAAGCGGTTTGCCTTCGGAAGATTTTCAGAGAATAGCTTCAATTGAGTTAGGTTTTGTTCAATTTAATCTCATTAGTTTCATTCCAATTCAATGATTTTGTTTAACGCTGAGTTTTCTGTTGGAGAATAAATTTTCTTCATAGTTCATTCAATTTTGTTTTATTTTCTGATTTGGATTTTGAAATTGAGACTCCTAGCTTTACCCTCATCAAGAAAATTTTATTGATTCCAATTGATAAATGTTACCAGGATGGGAAGGGGATCTCCAATTTGATTTCAACTCTTCAGGTATGCATTCATTCCAGATTTAAAACATCACTTCCGTTTAGTATGTTGTTTATCATTTTTTATCACAGCACCGTCATGCGGTGTTACTGTCCGTCCTTTTAGTTGTTAAAATTTGTTTGTTTGAGTTGTACATAGAACTCTTAACGTAGAATTAGTAAAATGCAGGTGCAGAATGAACGACTAATCAATGTGGGAAAATGTATATAACTGTAACTTAGAAATCTCCCATTTTGATTGCACATATGCTCTTGATGTAAAGTAAATAAAATGTAATGTAACTTAAAGATTGATTTTACCATGTTGTTTTAGCTGTTTTGTTAATTTTTGAAATATTTAGAAATGAATGGGTTGGTTTGTGATTTTATGGAATTTCCAGAAGTATTTATTATGTGTATAGTGATAAATATATGTGTTTGCGAATGCAGTTAAGCTGTTGGTAGCTTTTGAGCATCAATCGAATATTTTGTACTGTTTTTCAAACTTTCTCTTTTTTTTTTGGGAAATGACTCATATTTGCTATAAACTATGAATTTAAAACCCGCAGCGGAGCGCGGCACTTTTGCTAGTTTTGACCTAGAAGCAAATGGAAATGGGAAATGTAATTCCAACTACTTAGTTGATAACACTGAATTTGATCAAGTAGAAATGTTATACAAAGCAAACTTATAGAGCCCCATTATTGTAATACAACATAACAAATGCTGAAGCACCAGAAATCATAAAAAACATGACGTTGGCCTTGAAGGCCCAAACATTTCTCTAGCCGGTAGACACATCAAGCTAAGTTCGGCGTCCCCTCGTCGCCCGTGCAGTTGTTGACTTCCTCATTCTCCTGAATGTGTCCACAAACCATTCATGCTTCTTGTCTGCCAACGTGTTTCCAGCAACCACTCCCACTACTAGTCCGCTAACAACTCCCAGCAAAACTACGTACCAGTCAAACTCAAATGTAAATCCAGCCTCTTCATCTTCTTCAAAGCTTGATAGTGGCGGCAGCCTCGAGCTTTCAGAACCCTCGCATTTCTTGGACAAAGGCTTTCCACACAGACCTGAGTTTCCTTGGTATGAATCTTCTAGGAATGTACCAAATTGTTGGCCAAGTGGTATTTGCCCCCAAAGGTGGTTATGCGACACATTGAAATACTCAAGGAAAGTGAGTTGTGCCAAGCTACTGGGGATCCTTCCTGAGAGCTTGTTTTGAGAGAGATCCAACGATTCAAGAGCAGTCAAGTTCCCTAGAGATGAAGGGATGTGACCAGAGAGAGCGTTGTTGGAGAGGTTTAGCAGCTGAAGTTCTCTTAGACTCCCAATGATACTTGCTGGAATCTCTCCTTCAAATCTATTACTTGAGAAATCTATAAGTCTCAGATCATAAGGGGTATGATCATATGTCAACTTAACACCTTTTACTGGAATTATGATACTGTATGAAAATTGAAAGTAATTTCCATATACATTTCTGCTGCTGTTCGATGAGACTAAAAAGTACTGGCTTCCCTCGTTTGCAACAACATATTTAATGAAATTCCAGTTCTCCATGTACTTAGAAGGCAACATACCTGAAAACAGATTGTTGGATAAATCAATGATGCACAAGTTTGGGAACTCATGATTAGTTGGAGGCTTCCCAATTATCCCATGAAATGCATTCGACCCCAAAATGAGACCCCTCAATACTGGAAGTACCCCTAACCAAGAAGGGAAGATGTCACTCATCTGATTGTTGCCAATGTTAAGAAACTCTAGCCGAGTGCAATCGGCCATTGATCTCGGTAGCTTCCCCTGTAACCGATTGTAACCCAACCCAACCAATTTCAAACTATTTTTGTTAGCACAAAATGGCGGAATATCGCCATGGAAAGAATTATAACTCAAGGCCAGCATTTCCAAGCTACCGGACTTCCCCAAACACCGTGGAAGCATGCCACTCAGGCTGTTGTTACCCAAATTAAGAACTTGAAGATAATTCAAGTTGCAGAATAATGGTGAAACTTCTCCACTATAATTATTGTTGCTGACAATGTAGAACGTGATAGATTGTGGTGGAATTGGCAATGACCCTTGTAACCGATTATTCCCAAGACTAAAAAGCTGCAGATTTTTCCATGGAAGAGTGACTGGATTTTCCTCAAAGCCTGTTAAGAAGTTCGAAAAGAGGTCGAGATAGACCAGAGTTTCTCTAGTTGCATTCCAGAGCCATTTTGGTATTTGGCCATGAATGTTGTTACCAGAAAGGCCTAGGAATCCCAATTCGTATTGATTTTTCAAAAATTCTGGAAAATCTGTCAAGTTGCATTCAGCCAACTCTAGAAATTTGAACTTTGGAAGAGTAGCACTCGAACCAGATTTGACATGCACGGATAACTTGTTGTATCCTAAACCAAGTACCTTCAACTTTTTGAGGTTGGAAAACTCATCAAACTCAACTAATCCACTCAAATTATTATGGGAAAGGCCAAGACGTTCAAGATTTCTGAGGTGGAAAAGCGACTTAGGAATTGCTCCTTGCAAATCGTTGCGAGTGAGCCGCATAAAAGTTAATTGGGTCGACTCTAATGCGAGCCAAGATGGGATTTCACCAGTTATTGAATTGTCAAGCAAGTCTAGAGACGCAAGTTGGGTCAGGTTAGCCACAAAACGTGGGAAATTCCCCTGTAAGTTAATATCCGAAAGATCCAAGTAGTTGAGCTTGGTTAATTTTCCAAAACAAGACAAGGAATCATGAACTAAGAATTGGCCTGCGGAAACGTCATGAAATGAAGCCATCGCAAGGAAACTGAGCTGGGTAAGGTTTCCAAATGAAGATGGAACATGGGAATCAAAACCACAGTGTGAGATATCAAAGTAATTTAAGGAATGAAGGTTTCCGATGGAACTAGGAAGTTCACCAGAGAAATTTGTCTCCGAAACATCTAATGTTTTGAAGGAATTGGTCCTGTTAAAAGTAGGAAAATAACCATTTAGGTCTGTATTCGAGTACAATCTAAGCTCCTCTAGGTTTGGTAGGTGGAAAATGCCTACTGGGAATTCCCCATACAACCCACAAGAGCTTAGATTGAGAGATGTGAGAGAAGATGAGTTGACCAAGATATCAGGCACAGTGGAGTATATGCCTACATCACTAAGATGAAGTTGTTTTATGCTGGTCAAGTTTTGGACTAGGATTCTCATGATGGACTTCCTAAGCTCCAAACCATTATTGTAAGACAGAACAAGGGTAGAAAGTTTGGATAGCTTTGAAATTTCAGATGGAATTTGGCCAGAAAATGTAGACCTTGAAAGGTTGAGATAGGATAGACTCGAAAGGTCATGGCCCAATCTCGATGGTATTTTAGAGGAATTGAAGTTGTTATCTGAGAGGTCAAGCTTCTGCAAGTGAACAAGTCGGAAGAGGGTGCTGTTGGAATTGATAGAACCATAGAGACAGCTGCTCTTGAGGTCAAGGCCAATGACACGGCCAGACTCCGCATGGCACTCAACACCATCCCACGAACAACAGTTACTCTGATTTTGATCTCCTTCTCGAGCCCAAGATGTAACCTTTGGATAAGCAAAAGGAGATCCAGAAGCTGACTTGTCTATCGTAAAGCTTTCCTTGAATTGTAACAAGAGGGAAAGCTCGTCAGCGTGGCAAAGTGTCCGTGTCTGAGTCTGCACAAATGAAAAACAGTGAGTAGCATTGAGTAATAGCACAAGAAGACAATGCAAACAGGTAAACTTGGACAACAAAGAATCCATTTTCATGGCAGTGTGTTTTTCTGGTTATAGGAAATATTGTTTTATGGCTCTCGGATAATTAAGAGTGGGGAAGTTAACTCCTTTTATAGACACAACTCATGCAAAGCATAAATAAATAAAAAAGTATGAGTCGATCGATGAGTGGGTGGTGAATTGATGTCTCGATCAATTGAAGACTTGAAGTCATTCATCGTTTGCATGTAATAATTGCAAACTTGATTGTTTAGTTTTATCTATACGCTCATTTGATCTTAAAAAATGTGAACGTAATACTTTGAGCAGATAAAATCAGGTGATCGCTATCACTTGAAGACTTGAAGTCAAGTCGTCGTTTGCATATGTGACTCATAGCAACACTTATTTATCTTTTTAATACAGGTTCTAATTATGTGTATATATACTCCTTAACTCAATTTATTTATCGTTACACTTATTTATCTCATGTTAATTACTTGAGTTGAAGTTCGTCCATGTAGTAGGATTTACTATGTATACACACAATTTATTCATAGTACGTGAATATTAATTAATTCAGTTTTTAATTTAAGGTTAGTGTTTTATTTTCTCGTGCTTTGCACACATAACAAACAATTAGTTGTCACTCCTACTAATAAAAATGTCACCGAGGCTACTATCTCTTTCACAAACAGAGTAGCTTTTGTTCCACTAATCATAGGCATGAGGTCTCGTGAACCAGATTATAAGCCACTGATCATCAACATAAATGTTCTTGTAAAGCTAACCATGCATTCAAAGTGACAGGCCGACGAATCAATGGAAGTCTTTCGAAGCTAGCTACTATCCTATCCAGCACTTACACATATTTTTGGATGCGCACAATATTAATTATATATTGCAGGATGTAACATGATTCATTTTATAGAAAACTAGATTTTAATCCTTAAATAAGATAAAACTGAGAAAAATGTCTTATACAAGATTAAAATTTGATTTTAGTTTCTAGACTCTATTTAATGTTAGCATATGTAATATTCAATGTCTCTCCGTTTTATTTATAATTTATAATTCTCATTATGGTAAGTATATTATATAAGAAAATATTTTTGTAGAGATTTTTTGGTACACTTATGTTTTTCCATATTTTCTTATGTGCCACTAATTCATTACAATGTATTTAGATATGAACATTTCGGTACACTTATATTTTTCCATATTTTCTTATGTACCACTAATTCATTACAATATATTTAGGTATGAACATTTCGGTACACTAGGTTAGTATAATATATTTAGGTACGGACATTTCGGTACACTAGTTTAGTATAATACATTTAGGTACCAACATTTCGGTACACTAGTTTAGCATCATATATTTAGGTATGAAATTTTTTTGGTACACTTATGTTTTTGCATATTTTCTTATGTGTCACTAATTCACTACAATATATTTATGTACGGACATTTCGGTACACTAATTTTGTAAAATATATTATGATACGAACGTTTAGGTACACTAATTAGATGAAGTAAAATAAAATTAATGAATTAAAATATGTATAATAATAAATTTCAATTTTAATGTAATGTAATGACATTAAATAAGATATCTATTAAATATTAAAAAAAATGTAATATGAATTTGAATTAAGTACACATTAGAGGACTAAAATCAATATCCAATCTAACACCAGGTTTTTATTGAATTTTAATCTTCTTCTTCAAGGATTAAAGTTCAAAAACCCCTTAATTTTAATGTCGTAAGATTATTGATTACTATGTGGTAGTACCAATTTTGTCTGAAGTAATGAATCATCCTTTCATAGACTTCATCTACCTTTTCGCGAGAGTTGTGAGACTTCTCTGAATGATCATATTCATTCATGGAATGACACATTATTTATAGAAGGGTGTAACCTCTATCAGTGGTGGATCCATGATTTTAGTGTCAGGTGGTCCCAATTTTAAAGCTCCAAAAAAGAAAGACCAAAATAACATTAAAAAAATAAATGACAAAATCAATACCATTTATCCGTCTACTAAAATAAAAATAAGTACAACTACATAATATATAACTCATGTAGTTAATGTGAGACTATCAAGACTCTTGTCATTAATACATTGATAAACACTGTGTTGATCACTTGAGTAACAAGTTCTCACAATATGAACTAATAAATAAATCATGCACCCCTAAAATAACTTGCATAACTAAATCCTAATTACGGTTTTGGGATCAAAGAGAACAATGGAAGACGTTCGCAAACCTAAAGGCTAAAAGTTATTCAATTTGAAAATCTTTTAACCATTCATATACATAAAACAAATAAACAGTTCATTATGAATATGCTACTTGTTACTAAAAATGTTGATTGGCTTGACATGAATGAATGAATGAATGACTAAAAGGTCTCTGAATTGAAGGATTTTTGCATATACGATTATGATAAAGAGAATAAACAGTTTTGATATGATGTTCGTACAGTGAAAATACGTTAATCGTAAGTGAGGGGACAAACATTATCCAAAAAAGTGTATGATAATACTTGTACTCCTTGGGAGATGAGCTCATTCTCCCACTTACAAATAAAGTATCTTAACCGTAGAAATTTCATAATCAAAATCGTTCAATTTCTTAATCTTCATTTAAAAATCATCCCTATAAATATCATTCGAATTAGATATTGTTTAATCATCTAAATGTAACAAATGAATCAACAGTTTGTCATAAATATGTTAGTTGGTACTTACACCGTTAATTTGTTTGATACATTTGGATCTAAATGACCTCTGATTCAAATGATTTTCTTGTGGAGATGATTTTCAAATAAATCTTACAAAATTGAAATGTTCCATTTATAAAAAGAAAAACTAATAAAAAGAGTTTGAAAACTTAACGATAAAAACAAAATAAAGGGTAAAGTGAATAGTACCATGTTTGATTTTTTAGTGTAAAAATGTGGTTTTTCATTAAAATGAATAGTACCGCAGACTTTTCGTTAAAACTTCCTTTATAAAATTTATGCTATAAAGATTCACTATTTGTAAATGGAGAAATAAGCTCATTCCAAAAAGTGAACACAAGTATTATTCTTCACAAAACATACGCAAACAAAATATGGGGATGAGTGATGAGTCATTGAGTGGTGACAAAAAAGAAATGAAAGAGAAAACCAAACAAGGAGACAATGAAGTCAATAAAATGCCGATCTCGATCACTCGAAGACTTGGAAGTCATATGAGTCGTTTGCAAGTAAACATCTCTAGCTAACCTACAAGTCTACCATTAATGTTATTGTTACTTATTGGCATTGGGTATCATGCAATTGTCTCAGTTGAAGTCAAGCTATTAAGGATAAATTTGCCTTGTCCCACGTGATAAGGTATCGCTAATTAGTAATTACCACTCATGTTCTTGTCATGATAAATACTAAAAGTGACATTAAGAAAAAATAGAAATTGCATTTATAATTCAGTAATACAAAAGACCAACACAAGGGTTACATCAATAGCATCTTAAACATCTAGAGTTCCTTTGGTGTATCCAAATTTTCGTCAACTTAAATCACTTGACACACTTTAGAGTGTAATACCGTTATTTTATTGCCTAGAAACCCTTAACATTTCATATAGGTTGTGAATCTAACGTCTAATTTAATCTCTAAAGTTAACTTACACTATTTCTTATGAAAAACTACTAATTTACCTCCAAAGACACTATTTCTTTATGAAAAACTATCAATCTACCCTTCAATGTATATTACATGCAAGTACCGTGACTTAAATTGACGGAAAATTGAATATAGTAGCTTTGACTATAATATTAGGGATGTAATTGACAGATTTTTATAATTCAATGACTAATTTTTTTGAAAAAATAGTCTAGGAACTTAATTTTTACTGATGTGATAATTAAAAGACTAAATTAACAGTTCACCTAAAATATATTTCAAAAACACGGGTGATTTTGGAGACTCGCGTTAACTTTTATTGCATCTATGGATTGGATAGAGCACGACAAAACAATATCACACCACACAAAGGATATATAACAGAATCCACCAGATTCAAGTTCAACCCCATAATAACTTAAACAACTTAAATATGGAGACCAGATTTACAAGGACTAAAAAGCACTTTAACCCCTCCTCCTCGTGCGTCTTGGCTGCCTCTACTGGATTTTTTTTATCAAGCTAGAAAATATAAAAATTGCATTCATAATTCAATAATACAAAGGATCAACACAAGGGTTACATCAATACCATCCAAAAATCTAGAGTTCCTCCGGCCAGAGTAACAAAGGGCTAAAGCCCCATCGAAACCCGAAATTACGTACTCCTTTGATGGACAACAATTACTTACCCCTTCTCCTTCTTACGTCCAAGATGCAACCATTGGATAAACAAAAGAATCTGCAGGAGCAGACTTGTTAATCGCAAAACCATTCCTTGGATCACAACAAGGCAGAGCACTTATCCATAGAGTCAAGTCGATTATTGTACATCCGTATGATTGAAACAGTCGAGCTAGCTAGTAGGTTTAATTATGTGTTTATCATGCTAACTTCTATCATTTTCATTCCATCAGTCATCAATCGATTATCACCAGAAATATTCTAGTCATGCTCAACATGCATTCGAGTCTTACAAACTGTTTTCTGTCCATTTTCAGTACTTATTTTTGGTTGCACAAACAAAATGTAGATTATGCCAACAAAATTTTAATTTTGAGATATGATACAAAGTCCCTACTTTGCCTGTAATATTTTACAAACACTGAGCCATTTATAAAGTTTGGAAGAAAAAAAAAAGTTACATTATACATGTTCAATTTCCATACACTAGCCTTCATGCACGTGCATAGTGCATTTTTTTAATCACGGCATGCTACATGTGACTTACACGCTTTAATTGTATTTATATGCGTAAATTGACAAAAGAAAAGTCAAATATTTGAAGTAAATGAATAATCTTATATCATGCTCAAAGAAACCCCTCATAAATCAATAAAGCAGCTGAATCCACATAATAAAATCAGTCTCTGTTGAATTTATATTAAGAATAGAGAAAATAATATTTAATAAACAACTGATTGAATCATATTATTGCTAGCCCATTGTAAGGCTAAGCCCGCCCCCTCTTCCTTAGTGTAAATAATATCGTTTGTTCAAAAAAAAAAAACAAATAAACAACTGATTGAATCACATTATTGCTAACTCATTGTGAGGCTAAGCCCACCATCCTCCCCTTTAGTGTGGATAATATCATTTGTTCACAAAAAAAAAAAAACAATCATTTGACAACTAATTTAATCACATTATTATTCGCGTGCGAAAGACCTTTTTTATAACCTGCATTATAGCCTCTTAAGATGAAAATTGCATTATTCCAACTTGGAACTTGCCACTCTTGTTCCTTAAAGACTTAAAAAGTAAATTGTATAATTTTTCCTCTATTTTAGGTCATGTGTCAACGAGTACCCCACCATTTAGACAACCCTTTTTCTAATTATTACAATTTTTTTGTTAATTTTAAATGAATGTCTCACTCCATAACTTCAAGACCTCTTCAAATCAACGTAACACATCAATCAGGATCCTCCTATATATAAATAGTTGATTTTTCGAACTTGTTGAAATTTGATTAGTTCAACTTTCTCATCTTTTGAAATTTCTATGGAAGAATAATCCTTCGGATGCCAAAAAATCTTTTGGTATAGCCAACCGATACGACAGTTTTCATTCCTAACTTATATTGTATACGTGTTGACTGTTGGGTATCCCATATCCATGAAGTTTCTTGATTCACCAAGCACCCACGAACGTCCAACTACAACCAAACTATTGTGTTTAGTTTATGATTCACTAGCCTTCATGCATGCGCTCACGCACATGTAGAAGACATTTTTTGAATCATGGCATGCTACGCGTGACTTACACATTTTAAATGTATTTATATGCGTAAATTGACAAAAGAAAAGCCAAATATTTGATGTAAATGAATATAACAAACACAAAAGAAGATTCAATGACCAACATGTGACTTTTTGGATGGAATTTGGGTAAATTTGAAGCTAGGGAGAAATTATCTATTCATAGTATTTTAGGGAAAAAATTGGCCTAACCAAAACTTTATGGGTAATATCGGCAATGGGGTACAGGTTAAGGGTGGGAATCGGCGAATTACTCTTCTTAAATGTATAGAGAAACTGAACTCAAGTGAAGCTCTAGGTTATTGTCAATTAGGGATGTGCAACGGTTATGGTGGGCGGATAACCACGGTTATTTACCCATAACCGTTTATGCTCATACCCGCATAACCGTTTACCTGTTGGGTAATTGCTTAAACGGTTATACACATACCCATAACCGTTTATAAACGGTTAACCATATCCATAACCGTATACCCATTTAACCGTAATCGTTTAATACACATTTATCCTTTTTAACCCGTTTATTCTTTTTTTTTTTTTTTACCATTACCCCTTTTTCACCCGTCTACATGTTTTTTAACAACTTGAAAATTAAAAAAAAAATTTGTCATAATTTTTTTTTTTACAATTAAACATCGTTATAGGTACATTCATCATACATTTCCGTATTTTAATTTTTTAAATCATTATAACATTCCAATAATTGATTATTACCAATGAAGGTAAATATAATATTTGCTAAGTATTATTGGGTTACAAAAATTGTTTAGAAGACATTTCTGTCAAAACATTTCTGTCAATTTCACGGTTACCCGCAAGGAATTTAAATTAATTTGGCGAATTTTTTGATGATGAGAATCATCATTCCTTTAGCAGTGTTATTGAGAGAATGACCGATGAATTCCTTACTAATTTATTGGGTGCTAAGTATTATTGGATCGAGAACATTTTATATTACTATTCATTTTTGTCTTATTATCTATATAAAAAAACAATATAAAATGTTGACGTGGCTTAAGCGTGACCACACAAAATAGGAGGGCACGGGAACAAGGAGGGCATACAATCCTCGTCCAAGGGTTGCATCAATAGCATCGAAACCCGAAATTACGTACTTCTTTGATGAACAACAACTACTCATCCCATCTTCTTCTTGCGTCCAAGATGTAACTTTTGGATTGAAGAAAGTTAATGTTCCACCATATGATAAAATGAACTTTAACGAAAAGCTCCCGGTACTGTTCACTTTAACGAAAAACCACATTTTTACATTAAAAAGTCAATCCTGATACTATTCACTTTACCTTTTATTTTGTCCTTATCGTTAAAACTCAAAGTTTTCAAGCCATTTTCATTAGTTTTCTTTATGATAAAACTAATTGATTAGATATAATGACGTGTGTGTAGTAGGAGAGATATTTGTGTGGTTATTATTTCCCAAAAGGATTGGGGAATAAATTGGTATGAATTCATTATTCACGAAATTCGAGCCTAAAATCCCTTATTTACAATCAAAAAGTAATATCACTGAACTGAAATACTAAATGACTTCATTTCTCAAAATTAAAAACTAAAAATTTAGGTTATCAAACGAACTCTTATTTTTTCAAATTATGATGTATGTTTTTGTTTTTATTTTTTTTAAGGTCCGAATTAAATATGCTTAGGATCTCACATAATTAAAGGTGGAGAAATCGACGTCCCTTTTTTGTAGACGGTATATACAAAGTTGTTTCTTTCAATGAGCTTGGGGAGCTATGGACTACAAAAAATAGTGATCATAATTCTAAACATACAAGTCAAGAAGGTGGAGAAATGGGCGCTGATAAGGGGAACATAATAATTTGCTCAGACCGTCACTTGAAGACTTGAAGTCAAGTCATCGTTTGATAAGATCAGCCCATCGCCATCACTTGAAGACATGAAGACTTGTTCGACAAAAAAAGAAAAAAAAGAAAACTTGAAGACTTGGAGTCAATTCATCGTTTGCATGTAATAATTATTATGTTCACCTTTGAACAAAAGAAAAAAAAAACCCATCTCACTGTAAGATTGAAAATTTCTGTACTCATATCAAAAGTCAAAATCTTAACATATACAAGTAAAAATTTCACCGGTGTTCTAAGCTAGTTACAAATACCATACCATTATTCATCCGACCCCCTTAATTATATACTAATCAGAAGGGGCTTATGGGTGTTTCGATCACCAGGCACGTAACCTACAGAAATAAAAAGAAATGCAAATATGATGAGGAGAGCTACTTTTCAGCAGAAAGAAGTAAGGAAGAAGCAAAAGAAGCCGGCTGTGGAGATAGTCTTTACGGCAAGTGAAACATTCTATATATCATTGTCAGAAGCACGATTTGAGAGTGAATCAATCATTAATTACTCTTGTTACTGTTCTCTTACGAAGATGTATTATGTCAAGCTGAGTCCTCTCCGAACCGCAGGAGATAGTTGCCCATCATGCAAAGTGACTTTTTGTTCTCACCAATCTGTTCATTTTCTTTCCACCATTACTAGTCATCCCCTAGCAAAGTTGTCTCCAAAAGGGAAGGATTTGATCATGATATGAGAGATAGAGATGGAAAAGTACATGATTTTATAGGCTAGGGTTTAATATTTTTATTTTTCTTTAATCATCAAGAAAAAAAAGGTCATTGGATCATCGTTGTTTAACTTGTTTTCTTTGATAAATTCGATATTTTCATGAAAATATCCAAAAAATCATATAAAGTTATGGAGATGGGGGTGAAGTCTAAACTTCACTTTATATCTGAGAAACTCTTAAGTTTAGAATAAAATCGACATATATCGTCGATATTTTGTATACACATGTTAAATATCGAAAAAAAAATCTCATATTTTGTCCAAATCAATGTTTAAGAATTCCCAATGTTTCATTTTAAATTTTCATTATTTCCATAGAAAGCAACCGATATTCAATATGTCCGTCGATATTTCCACAAATTTGCTTACTGATATTTTCACGGTTACTGATATTGTAAGCATTGGTTTTAACAGATACAACAAAAATACCTTTGGTTGAAGCTTCCTCCAACTTGCGTCTCAATTGTTCAGGAATGAAACTATAACAAACACCTCCAACACTTTGTGGTAATAGTCAAAGGCGTATAATTTGGTTCAAGACTATAAGCCTTAATCAATTAGTAGCAAAAATATGGTTTCACACTAATCCCATGACGAGAATATTTGCGGTGATAGTGAAAGGCGTGTAATTTGGTTCAAGACTTCAAGCCTTAAAAGTGGATCCATGCATATGACTAGAAGGGAGATGGAAGAGGCTGGGAAAAGAGGTAATTGGGAGCCGCCGACTCCGGTTAGACCTCAGACTACTGTTTTAATTTTTTTTTAAAATTTTTTTTTTACAACTTTATTCTTTAAAAGGGTAAAATGAAAACTTTGAATTTTTGCTAAGTAATAACAGATAATTAATTAAGTGCAAATAGTAAAAAAAAATTTAGTATTAAGAGGAGGAGGGTTTGGAACTATTTCAATAATTTAGAAATTGAGAGTTTTAAACTCAGAATGCATGGGTAGAGATCAAATACCATATCCAATAGGATATTTGAGCACATGCAAGTGCAGATAGTAAATCCCAAGTCTTATAGTGGTAATAATACCCTCTTTAGTATTTGTTTTTCACTCTTTAGTTGACAAAAAAGAATTTTTATAGTATCAATATAGATAAACATTTTTCTTCTAATACAATGCATGATTCATTAAAATTCACTGAGAATAAAGGAAAGGAAATAACCATCTCAACCCACCCCCTCAGTTATATATACTAAATAGAAGGGGATCTTTGGCGTTTCATTCACCACCACGGCAAGTGAAACACGACTCCACCTACAGAAATAAAATAAAAAATTGCTAGTGTGATGAAAAGTGACAACTTTTTTTCTTACCAATTTGAAACTTCAATTTTTCTTTTTTTCAAGATTTGAAACATTTTATTTTTTTTATTTTTTATAGTTGAAATTGACCCATATTTGGTCCTACATCAGTCTCCTCCACTAGAAAAATCTCACCCTTCATCTTGAAAACAACTAGGGTTGATATGAATCTTGATGAGTCAATAATTTCTTCAATTAGAGGAACCCATTATTCTTGGTATTTAGTTGGAATCGCAATGGCACCTTACTATGATATACATGTTTATTGAGCTTCTAGTTGATACGAATGATATATATGATTACTAGTATGAAAAATATGAGCCTCGAACCTTATTAGAAGTATTCTAAGCGGTTTGCCTTTGGAAGATTTTCAGAGAATAGCTTCAATTGAGTTAGGTTTTGTTCAATTTAATCTCATTAGTTTCATTCCAATTCAATGATTTTGTGTAACACTGAGTTTTCTGTTGGAGAATAAATTTTCTTCATAGTTCATTCAATTTTATTTTATTTTCTGATTTGGATTTTGAAATTGAGACTCCTAGCTTTGCCCTCATCAAGAAAATTTTATTGATTCCAATTGATAAATGTTACCAGGATGGGAAGGGGATCACCAATTTGAATTCAACTCTTCAGGTATGCATTCATTCTAGATTTAAAACATCACTTCCGTTTAGTATGTTGTTTATCATTTTTTATCACATCACCGTCGTGCGGTGTTACTGTTCGTCCTTTTAGTTGTTAAAATCTGTTTGTTTGAGTTGTACATAGAACTCTTAACGTATAATTAGTAAAATGCAGGTGCAGAATGAACAACTAATCAATGTGGGAAAATGTATATAACTGTAACTTAGAAATCTCCCATTTTGATTGCACATATGCTCTTGATGTAAAGTAAATAAAATGTAATGTAACTTAAAAGATTGATTTTACCATGTTGTTTTAGCTGTTCTGTTAATTTTTGAAATATTTAGAAATGAATGGGTTGATTTGTGATTTTATGGAATTTTCAGAAGTATTTATTATGTGTATAATGATAAATATATGTGTTTGTGAATGCAGTTAAGCTGTTGGTAGCTTTTGAGTATCAATCGATTATTTCGTACTGTTTTCAAACTTGATGAGTCAATAATTTCTTCAATTAGAGGAACCCATTATTCTTGGTATTTAGTTGGAATCACAATGGCACCTTACTATGATATACATGTTTATTGAGCTTCTAGTTGATACGAATGATATATATGATTACTAGTATGAAAAATATGAGCCTCGAACCTTATTAGAAGTATTCTATAGAACTTGTATGTTTGTATGTCAATATATTTAGTTGTCATGTGAAATTGATAGTGTGTGCGCTCACATTGTAAATCATATGTGCTGATGTAGACAATAAGATGTGTGGTGATCGGTTGCACTCAGTGGTACAAAGATGATCCTGGTTGGTATATATGCGATAGGGGATCATACATTTTCAAGGGTGATCATGATTGGTACATCCGAGATGGGTGATCACTGCTGCACGATTAGACTACACATATGGTTTTGCTTGGTATATCTGCAATAAGGGACCACATACGCATTCCAGGAGTGATCATGTGTTGGTATATCTACGATGGGTGATCACTACCTAAAGTTAGGATGCGATTCTGCTTGGCATATTCGTGAAGGGGCCCGTACATATGATAGTGATCATGCTTGGTATATCCGTGATGGGTGATCGCTGCCTGCACAATTAGACTATGCCTATGGTTCTGCGTGGTGTATCCTTAATAAAAGATCATACGCATTCTAGGAGTGATCATGCTTGGTATATCCGCGATGGGTGATCACTACCTAGAGTTAGGATACGGTTCTGTTAGGTATATCCGCAATGGGGGACCGTACATATAATAGGGGTGATCATACTTGGTATATCTGCGATGGGTGATTTTTGCCTGCACTATTAGACTATGCCTATGGTTTTGCTTGGTATATCCGCAATGGGGGACCATACGCATTATAGGAGTAACCATGCTTGGTATATCCGCGATGGGTGATTACTACCTAGAGTTAGAATTCGGTTCTGCTTGTTATATCCCCGATTGAGGACCGTACATATGATGGGGGTGATCATGCTTAGTGTAATTGCAATGGGTGATCACTGCCTACCTAGGGTTGTGAGGATTAGTTGTGTTGATGCACAAAACCGGAGGTCTTGGAACAACGTAAATCCGACCGTGAATCTGCAAGAAAGTAAATAACACAAGATGTATCGTGGTTCACCCCAAGGTTTGGGCTACAGCCACACTGATATTGTATTTATCTGAGAGGTGGGGGAGAGAATGTGAGAGCCTCTGTAATGAGAGTGAGGCTTTGAGAGGGGCATGTTGGCCTCTTCTAATTGTGAGGGTGAGGGATCCTTTTATAGAATAAGGGCTCCTCATTTATTACATATTTGCCCCTCCATTTATTACATAATTACATTGGAGTCCCCCGAGTATTTATACGAGGTCTAAATACGGAGGCCCTAAGTATGGTATAAACAAGTTGTACTTGCTTAATTTCGATAGATGACCATATTTTAGTTAGATTCCGTTGAGTGGTCTGGAATCCCAGTTCTTGTTTGTTTCCATTAAGTTAGTCTAAAAACCTAGATTCGAGTGCATAAGAATTGCTCATAGTGGATATTGTGGATGCAAATTTCCGCCTTCTTCTTCTTGGACAAAATTGCGCCTACAAAACAATTAACACCTTAGGTCAAGGCCAAGAGGCTCACGCGCCCACGATGAATTGGGGGAGGGGGCTTTGGCCGAAGAACCTCCGATGCCAAAGTTAGAATTTAGAGAGAAAAGTATTTGGAGAGTTTTTGGGAGTTTTGCAAGAGTATGAAACTTAGCTTTTTAGAAGAAATAGGGTCATATATATAGGGAATGGGGTGTGGCCGGCCTTTAAGTGTGTTTTGGGGTGTTATTTGGTGATTCAATTAGCAATTAATATATTAATTAGGTATAAATATATTAATTGGCTAATTATCATAATAAAACAAATGTTTTGGGAGGTTTTGAAGGTTATGGAATGAGGATGGATGAGACAAATTTGAATTTGTTACCTATTTTGGGTACTCCTGATTTGGTTGATGGATGATTCTCCACTGCTCGCGTGTAGGAGACCCGGTATGCACCAAGGGTAAATTTGTCATCTTCACCCAAAAATCCACGTGTCACCTTATGATTATTTTTGGCTCCACAAATATTATGTTTGTAAATTAGAGTTATCATGTTATTGCTTGGAATTCAGGTAGAGAATTATGGTGAGTTCCTTTATTAAATTGGTGAAATGATATGTGATTTTTTTTTATTGATTAACGTGGTTAAATGTTAATATTGTGCATCTTTGATTTGTTGGATCGCTTAATTGTTGTGATTGTGGATTGTGTTGGAAAATATTGTGATATAGGTGAATGACAATCTTGTTCACATATGATTTCATTATGTAGACGAAAATCTAGCAAGGCATACTCAATTATTGGTTCCCTTGTGTGATTTTGGAACTCTATGTTCTTGCCGGTTAATGCCTTGAGAATTTTAGAGCTTAAAAGAAGGATGAATTATGAATGGTTTGATCCCGTTGTAGGGTATATAGGCAGTCTAACATAGATGTTCGATGATCAAGTACGTGGTGACGTCGCGTGTCAATCCTGAACGTAGCTCGGGATCAGAGGGTGACATATAGACTCTTGCATTTGATCCCCCATAAACGCTCATGCACATCACCATCTAAAAAGGAAACAACCATCTTCACCATATTCCTTTCCGGAATTGGCTGTGTCTTAAAAAGTTTCTCTCAGTTGTAAAAATTAGGATACGAATCGTTGTATTGTTTGCAAGAGCACGAAGCTCAAACTAGGAAATATCAGAATAGAATTATTTTTACTTTCTAATTTATTTATGTTCAATGACCTCAATTATTTCCCTAAATCAAGAGTGTTTTGATGATTTCCCACTAAATTAACATAAAGGGCCAATTTCCGCATACGGCCATGTTACCCCATACTTCATCTAACTTTCTATTGAAAATGTCACATTTCAAAATTAAAAAAAAAAAAAAGAAGACAATAATAAGATTAAGAAAGGAAATATAACAAACACAAAAGGACATTCAACGACCAACATGTGACTTTTTGGATGGAATTTGGGTAAATTTGAAGCTAGGGAGAAATTATCTATTCATAGTATTTTAGGGAAAAAATTGGCCAAACCAAAACTTTATGGGTAATATCGAACTATGCACAACAAGGATATGGTTAGTGCTTACAAGGAACTTTCTCTTCAGGTTGCTTTCGGTTGCACAACTCCAACAGCAGATTATATACTTCATGGCTTAGTGTTTGGATCTTCCCCCGGGCTTGGCAATAACCGAAGTGGATGGTCAGAAGGGCAAGTCTTGTGAAGTTGCCATTGCTCCACTGGCCCTGCCTTGACCTCTTCCTCTTGTCACAGTTTGAGAAGACGATGGCAATGCAGCAGATCGCTGAGTGAACTCCATTCACCTTGATCAGGGCATGGCCCGACTACCTCTTCCTCTTCCTCCTCGTGCCAAAACCCTAAAAACAATATCAAACTAAGCTTTAAGTTAACAAAGTAAATTAAGCATGTACGATTTTCTCAGTTACTGCTCGAGAAGAGGATGCAAATTGAGTTTCATCGCCTTTGCCTGCGACTCTCCCATTTCCTCTGCCCATTGGTCTAACTCTTCCTCTACCTCTTCCCCTGAATGAACAAGAAACGCTCGCTCGCTCTAAATTTGGGTTGTGATAATGAAATAAATGAAACAATATGAAAGTGTACTGTATCACTAAAGAAATGACTCCCAAAACGTCCTCCTTATCATCCTCCTCGCCACCAACTATATGCCTGACGGCGATGCGGGTGGAGGAACTCGAATTATTCGAATTCGAGAGGTGGCTGGCCACAAAGCGACTATCAATCAGATCACGCCAGGACTCGTGGACGCATTTGAACCGCATCAGGGGATTTGGTGGCAACCTTGACAGGATTTGGGCCACCATATAATTAACTAATTTATGAATAATTAACTTGTCCTCCTCCTCTTCCTCCATCTCTACTTTCCTTTAATCTTGAGCAAAACAAACTGGAACGATGATCACTGAAACTGTTACCTTGATTTTCCGATAGCGTCGACAGCGTCGAGACCAGGAGGACCCACTCAAATTCCTCTCCGCGACACGAGCGACTGGGAATCCTTCGTTTCCGAGTACTCCTCAGCTTCTTCCCTTCGTCCTTTCCGCTCGGCTCTGACGACTGTAGTCACTATGTTTTAGTCAACGCCAGTCAACGCACACTGACACTGACAATGCTCTGTACTCTGTAGGGTTTCTCTTCGTTTGCAAACACTGGTCTTTTGCTGTTTGCCGCCGTAAGGCTCGCGCTTTCTGTTTTGTGTAAACTGGTTCGGGCCCATTTTGGGTCGAGCATTTGGGCTTTTACGAACTAAAAACATTTGGAAGGTGTTTTTTCTTTTTTGGTCCGTCTCAATAATATTCTGCTTAAGTGCTTTCCGAATGGTTAAAAGCACTTCAAAAAATTAAAAGTGATTCTTACAATATTTAGCGAAGAAATATTGAGTGTTTTCTTAAAGAAGCACAGGTTGATTGCTTCTCGGAACAAGCATTTGGATTTTAATTGACACACTTGCACCAAAAGCACTTCTATTGATTAAGAGAAGATGTAATTTCAAGTGAAGCATCTAAGGGGCCCTTCAAGTTGAGAACTTCTATAACACGAGTACACTACTATTGTAGCGTGCCTGCATTTGAAGTTCTTCTGCAAACTATATCAGCCTGCATAAGTACTCCAAAGTTAAACGCGTGCATTTGAAGTTCTTCTGCAAACTATATCAACCTGCATAAGTACTCCAAAGTCAAACTATATCAGCCTACATAAGTATTCCAAAGTTAAACGCGTGCATTTGAAGTTCTGCAAACCATATCAGCATGCGGAAGTACTCCAAAGTTAAACGCGTGCATATGAAGTTCTGCAAACCATATCAGCATGCGGAAGTAAGTCCCTTTAACTTTGGTTTCATGATTATATCCATACATTTTGAACACAAAGAATAACATATAACTTTGGTTTCATGATTATATATATCCATTCAGAAGCCCGCTAAGTAGGTCGTCAAAACATAATTCCGCAAAGAGAGATAAATAAAGCAATTAAAAGAGCTGCAATCATCAAGCAAATCTGACACTTGATGCATCTAGAACATCTTCTCCTTTGTCATAAATCTGCAACCATATCCTACATACAAGTTCGGTATCCTACTTCCGAGACAAACATCAAAAATTCAATCCGCTATCAAATTTTCCTTCACCTAGTCAGCAATCGTCTTCTGTTTAAAAGTAATGAACGATTCAAAATTAAGTTGCACCTCAAATACGAGACCAGTGGTGTAAGGACAGCACTGTACGAAACGAGAGGAGCGATTAGTATCTCAAACTATGCACAAAAAGGATGAAGTTAGTGCTGCTGCAAGAACAGATCATGTGGTTTTCATTTGCTTGACTGGGAACTTCTCTTCAGCTTGCTTTTGCCACATATAGTTTGCAGCTTCAATCCACTGTTTATTAACTAAAAACTTCTTTTCTTTGACCGCCCATTTAGACTTCTCTGTGCCAGCATCTCCTGAAACCACATGTGTCACGGATGGGTCCACTTGTGTCGAACAAGAGGCTCCCAACTGCTCTGCCATCTTCCAGAGAGGTTGATTCTCAGCATCGACATTCGAAGGAAATTCGTGGCTGAAAACAATTTTACACCCCTTTAACACATCCTTCTTAACAGTTTTCAACACCTACAAAAATAGCATCCAGAAGAATCCATATTAAATATATGAAGCTAAAGGAAATAGTCATGTTTTAGTGGTTCTGAAAAAAACTTGTTCACCTGTCTCACATCTCTTTCAACAAGATTATCCTCCAATTCCTACAAGATGGCCACCAACAATACATTAGCACACCAAGAAAATGTAACTTTTTGCCATCATATAGACATAAAGTAGTACTTACATGAAAGAACATGTTGTGGACTCGCTTAAGAACTTCAAGAACAGTTGCAAGAGCTCCTTCAGGTTCACTTTCGTCACTTCTCAACTCAGAAAGGGATTTACAGCGAAACCCAAATTGTTTACAGCTCGAACTGAAGAAATGATATCTTTCCATCAATATTAAATTGTCCTTGTGCTTTGTCCAGGCCTACAATAATGGATATCAACATTGATAACCCTTCAAAAGATAAACAACAAATTTAAAAGACCATTATACTGATAACCAGGCATCTGCATCCAATCATAAAATTAGGATAAATAAAGATTTCTCTGGAAGCATATATATCTGTTTAAGCGATAATCAATGGGGTAACTATATGAACAATAAATCTGCGTCATAACGAGAACGTGCTCTGACAACAGCTTCAAACAAATCTCATCAAGGGCTGTTTTATTTAGACTCTAAAACTTCCTCAGTTGGCTCCCTTAATTAGTGCTATGACAACAGCTTCAAACAGATCTCATCAAGGACAGTTTTATTTAGACTCTAAAACTTCCTCAGTTGGCTCCCTAAATTTTATTTTAAAGTATCAGGAAATCCTTGATTGATGGACATGAAATTGCTAACCTAAATCTTCTAGATCTAACAAATAAAAGTGAGACTTAAAATTACCGCGAAGTGGAAACCATAGGGGTGCAACTTTGGGATTACATTAATCAAATTAACAAAATAATAAAAAGGTTTAGGTGGTTATGAATGAACTTCTAATTTTCAGTATCATCAAGGGAAAAGAAGTACTTACATTTTCTGTATCGTCAAGGATCACAACTGCATTATCTTGTCCAAGCACAATATCTAGACCTTTTTGATGTTTTTGGGTACCATCATCACGTGATATAACCCTATCCCCAAAGTACTCTTTCCTCGGATCAAGCAGCCTAGCCATTTCCAGCGCATAAGCTCGTTCGCCCATTGTGTATATGTACATCTCGAACATTTCACTGGCCTCTTTTAAAAATGTCCTAACAAAGGGCCTCAACTTGGTCATCATATGCATAATGTCTACTCTGAATAGGCTACCTTTTGAAACATCTACAAGTATCATATTGGAACCAGAGTTAGAAGATGTAAGTAATTGGGCAAAAATAATTAGAGGATGCAAAGGCATGTACACATGATAAGACGTTCAATGAATTAAAACAAATAAAACCTAATCAACCTTGTTTTAAGCCAAAAACATGTTACCAAAAGCAAACGAACAACTTTGTAACTGATTAAAAGTAGAAACCTTTCTCTAGTTAGCAAAATTTCAACAGGAACAGCATATGTATTTGTAAGGTAGGAAATATTCTTCTAAATTACTTACTTTGAAGATGTATAACAGGAGAGAGTACAACAGCCCACAAAGAAAGATGTATACACTAAAATTGAATCTCTAAATATGTTACAAAAGCAAAAACACAAAAAGGGAAAACATCACATACCTTGCAGAGAATCTATTTGACTATGTAAATATTCCTCTTCAGCTGACATATGATTCAGATGGGTAGAATTAAGCAGTGTGTGATCTAGATCAAGGACCAAGTATAGCTTCTTATGGCGCAACGACTTCTTAATGTCTGTTTTGCGTAACCGGTCAATTTCATCATTATTAAGCCTTAATCCCTGCAATAGATACCAATAGATTAGGTAGTTATTCCACATATTATGAGCAAATGGATACATGAAAACAATTGACTTTCTTTTTAAGAATAAGTTTATATTTTACATTAGGGATCAGTAATTCCTGAATACAAGTTAAAGGTCACTGGAGTTGAATAATGCCTCCAAAATTTATTGTATGCATGTATGCTACCAATATTTAAGTAAAGACATACAAATTCTTCTATCCACCTCCACCAACCAGTCATCTAAAGGCGTACCTTGTGTATGTACCCAAATATCACACTAGACTTGTCATCCACCGGCTGCCCACAGACGATACACATATCTCCAAATGAACCAGGATGAGTACAAATGTCCTCCTTCGTGGATGCTTCTACATATAGTAGCATGATGAATACAACATTTTGCGTTCAAGAGAGAAAAAAAAAAGATCTGCACATATATCCTTTGAGATTTGAGCAGAAACGTTTTCTATGATGGAGGACATTCCAAGAAACTGATCATTTCCTTAGTGTCTGTCCAGTTAATTTTACGAAAAAGACAAGAAAACCTTTTCATCCCTTATATTGAGTTAAAACTATAACTAAACACTGAGGAGAAAAAATGTTCAAGGAAGTATTAAACTCCATAATGACTACATCTAACTCTTCAGCTTTCATCAATCTAAAGAGTGAGACAAACAGACCAAAAGCCAGATATACAAAGTTAGAAAGAAAAGAAAAGAAGCGCAATTATAAGTCTACAGAAGGAGGTCTTGCTACTAACAAAGTTGCTCATTATTAGAAACGTTTCTCGCAGAGCAGAGTTGGAAGGGAACAACACGTAACAAACCAATCCAAAACACTATCCAACTGAGTCAAAATAGTTACCTGAGAGTTCTTCTATGAAAACTTCTGAAGTCGACTCAGGAATCTCCTCAGTGCTTCCAAACTCTACCTTACGCCTCTTTGCACTGCACGGTAATTCACAAGTTGTATCTTAAAACCTATGAACATACCCAACAGTTTTATAGAATCTCTGATATCTAATAAAAACTCATACACATTAAACATAAAAGAACAACGAATTTAGCACCTATTACTATCAATCTCGACATCACTGTCATCATCAGCTTCTTCATCTGGTGAGGACCCCGGAGAACCAGAATCCAGGGCACTCTCAAGAAACCCGACAAAGTCGTCACTGCTAGACGAGTGTAGTGGTGAATCGGCAATACTCATCTAAATTATTCACGCCAAAAGAGAACCCCTTAGCATATTTAAATTAACATAAAACATAAAAAATTCTAAGAGCACGAATCGGAATATTAAACCCTTTCTCAACTCTCTCGCGGCTCATTAATAATTATTAGCCAATAAACAACAATAATCGCCGGAATAAGCATCCTCATTATGATTTATGAGTACCCAAATCATCGAACAAGAAAATTTGTAAAACCAAAACATTGATAGAACAAGTGATTAGAAAGCAGCTAAATAATTTCTTCCCCGAAATTAGGGTTTATGAAAAAAATCAGGCTTAGAAAATTTAAAGAAACGAGAAGGAACCAAGTAGCGAACATACCGCGACGAAGAATTCAAATTTGGGTGCGAGAACGAAAGCTTGGCGAGAGTGTTGGATGATGCGTTGGTGACAAAACTATACAATCAATTTATTGAAAGAAAATTGCAAGAAAAATAAGAGAGAAACCCAACAACTACAGAGATAGAAGAAGTAGAAGGAGAAGGAAGAAAACCTGGGATTGCGATGGCAACGGGAGTGAGGTTGCAGATCGACGCGTGAGAGAGCGAGACCGAGAGAGCGAGACGAAACACCCGACTAATACATACTTAGGTATAATATTGTATAGTCACTTTTTTATCAAAACTAATGAAAATAACTTGAAAACTTTGAGTTTCAATGATAAGGATAAAATAAAGGGTAAAGTGAATAGTATCAGGATTGACTTTTTAGTGTAAAAATGTGTTTTTTCGTTAAAATGAACAGTCCCGGATGCTTTTCGTTAAAGTTCCCTTTTTTATTTTGGAGTATATTTTGCCTTATTCGAAGAGGTCACTTATTCGGAAAAAGATCCTCCGTAATCTCGCTCGTTCATTATAATTTCTAACTGCACGATGAACGAGTGAGATCACGAGATTCCTAAGATCTCTAAGAAAATGATCATCATTTTTCCACTTATTCAACCATGAGTTGGTGATCCAGTGTTAAAAGACGGAATACAAGGTTTCTTTAAAACTAAAAACTTGAGGTCTCAGTTGGAAACGTGGAAGCTAGACATGTGGTCAGGAGAGGCTGAAATGCCTCTATAAGTCTTCTCAGCTCTCGAAAAGAGTGGATAATAGTAACTTGTTATCAGTTGTCCCCCTTTAAAAAAAAAAGGTCACTTATTCTTGTTTTTGTAATTCAAAACAAAATTAATTAACATATTATTATTAATTATTTTTAAAAATAATAATATAAGTATTAAAATATCATTGATTCGATATTAAAGTGGGTATTATCGGATTAATAGTACTCTTTTGGAAGATAAATTGGTAGGTTACACTGTATAAAACAATGTGGGGACCCAATTTAATTCATAGGAGTACTATTTAGTACATTACTGCATCAAACATCAAAATTCTATTATTTATTCCAAACAATTAAATATTTTAAGGAAAACTAATGAAAAAGATTTGAAAACTTTAAGTCTTAATCAAAATGACAAATAAGTGTTGTAAATGAATAATACCATGAGTGACTTTTCAGAGTAAAAATATCATTAACGTTAAAAGTGAATAATACCATAAGTGTTTCATTAAGACTTCCAAGATTTTAAAAAACGCTACGGATGGAGCATAAACTTTAACATCTAACATGAATTTTTAGAACAATAATTTAATCCTTTATACGAGCTGCCAAATGAGGCTCAAGATTTTCTTGGCACACTAACCGGGGAAGTTATTAAAGGTCAAGTTAGGCTCCAATATGCACAAATTGCAACTTTTACACATAATCTTCGATATAAAAATAGGGTTTCCATTGCAAATAACTCATGTACTATTTCGAACTCCTTATTTGGAATTGAAATTCCGCTTATATCTAGAGAGTCTAATTCCTCTACAATGAGAAATAGAATTCTAAAATTCGTGTGAATCCCATCACTTTTTTTATTTACTAATATTTAATAAACATTAAAACACTCCGTAATCATAATTTAATTCTTCTTTTTTATTCCGATTACCAGTGCGTAAACATGTCATAAATAAAGTAATTATTGGTCACGAACTAGGACTACGAATTGTCCCTAATCAAAGGTATTTAACTATTTACATTAAATGAGGAAAACATTCTTTTGTTTGGTAATATCCACATGCCCTTGTTTATGTCCTCCTTGTTGCCAGGTTTCCTGAGCTCCTCCTCCTCCGGCAGCGGCATCATCTGATTCTTCCGCCCACTCCGCAGCCAATTTCTGCCGATAGTACCGGAAGGCCACGACCAATATAAATGCTGCAAAAACATTGCTCGATCTCGTAATTATATCGTGAACAATTGCTCACTACTATTCCCTCTCTCCCCTATTTCCAAATTTTCCCATTCTAGGTAAACATACTCGAAGCTCTACTTTATTACTATTTTTCTCGTCTTCTTTGGAGAAATTCTTCAGTCCGGACACAGACGCTAGACACATAAGACCGAAGTGAGTGGTAACAAAATACACGGCATGGGGTTTGTGTGGGCGGTTGAATAGCCTATGGTTGTCTACACTCAAGAATTTCTCCTTTATTTTAGGGGTAGAATGTTTTGCCAAATTACCATACTAAGGTTGTGCCAACAAATTTGTACCATTGGTAATGGTACGGTACAAACCGTACCATACATTTTTGGTACGGTAATTGTATTCAAAATTATTACCAATAGTATACCGTACCGTACGACTACTATTAATATTATATCATTTATATATAATTAGGTATTATTATCATTATATATGCACTTTATATATTTTTCTTAATCATTATCCAATCATCTCGCCATCTAACCTCTACTTTCCCAATAAAAAAACACAAGTCTTCTTGCGCTGCAACTCTTCATATTTTCACTCATCTAACCACCGATTTCATCTCTGTTGCTCCAGTTCCGACTCCCTCTCTCTCCATAGTCCATTTCATCTTCTCCTCCATCAAATTGGGATGTCTTTCTCCTGGCTTCGTCTATCAAGTTAATTTTTGTACAATTTTAAAGTATCTAGAGATAGAATTTAGGAATCTTTGTACTATTTTTTTATGGATATTGAATTCTTTCAGCAATTCTTTCATCTAATTACTTCTTGTTTCTTAAAAGGATTTCTATAAAATTCTCATAATTAAATAAAAAAGTTTTATAAACCCAAAGGGAGTGGCGAAAACACTTTTAGGCCTTGAATTGGGTTGAAAAAAAAAAATCAAATTTTGGCAAAAAACTAAATGGTAATTACTATTATCATACCATGCTAACCAAACTATTTAGCATACCGAAAGTTCGGTACAGTAATGGTAATTAGTACATGAATTTTGGTACGGTAATCGTACCAATACCACCACTAAGTCCATTTAACTTAGAAAAGTAGAATAAACATATTTAGTAAAGCTATACAAAGAAAAAAAGACCACTACTATAACGTTATTTTCAGGCGGTCCTCCCTTTGATCCAAATCCAAAAGCAACATTTACATCTCTCTATTATTTTGTAGCCTTTTTTTCCTCCATGCAGCTGTTTCAAGTGCTCAATTGATGCTTCAGTTCTTAGGGTTTATTCCATTTTTTTTCAAACCATTGAGAAGATATGGTCCTTCAAAGCCGCCTCCTAATTTCCGTTCCTTGATGTTAAATTAAGGAAATGAAAACTCCATCCATAGATTCATAACACATTTATTAAGAAAGAAACAAACTCCACCCTATATTTCACGAGAAAATCGGTCATATCATCAGTCATGTACAAAACCATATACAACCTGTAACACCCTGAAGAAATCAGTCATATCACAGTTGCATACAACCGGTAACACACAATAAAATCGGTCGTATCACCGGGCATGTACACAAACATATATACAACAGGTAACAACCCGAGGAAATCAGTCATATCACAGTTGTATACAACTGGTAGCACATGAGAAAATCGATCAAATCACCGGTCATGTACACAACCATGTATACAACAGGTAACACCCCGAGGAAATCTATCATATCACAGTTGTATACAACTGGTAGCACCCAAGAATCGCTCGGCTTTACAAAATATGACTTGAAGTAGCAGGAAAGGAAATATCTCACTAAATCATGACACAAGTAAAACTCGAACATTCGATAATCACAACTCAAAGGCGAAAGTAGACATATGTAAACTTCATTATATGTACATTAGTAAAAATGTTGGTCTCTGAGACTGATGGACATATTACCACGGTTTTAACTCGCACATAACATAGTATAACAACACTATGGCAGGCGATGCATTCTTGTCAAATACCTGTACATTAAACGCTGTACATGACATTCATCGCGATTTTCTTGCTTTGTAAACCCTTCACCAGAAGCAGGGTGCGTCCTCCTCGGGCATGAAAGGAGTCCTACAAAGAGGGCATGTAATGTTCCAGTAATTCAACCACTTCTCTAAGCAATTTTGATGGAAAATATGGCCGCAGGACAAGTGGTTGATCTTCGATTCAGGTTCAAACTCGGTTAGGCAGACTGAGCATTCGTGTTCCCGCTGCTTGAAGCTACACACAGATTCGAACTGAATTGCTGGGATACTGCTCCTGATCTCCTCAATGTAACTAGCCGAGGGACTGACATGAAACTCAAATGATTCTGAGAGGTTTTCAGAGGAGTCTGCTAAAGGCGGGGAAGATGATGGGAGACGGATACCAACTAATTGCAGGACTGATCGGATTATCCCCTTGATGATGGAGACTGATAAGGCAGTGTTTACTAAAAGCACACATAGAACACCTTCTGATGGAGCTGGTAGACTAGAGAGACCCATGTGATCAAAACACAAGTTCAACTGGCTCGAATCGGATTGCCAAGATTGTTGAGGGGCAGTGGAACCAGATTGAACCGGCAGAGACGCGAAACGGGAGACAGATTATTATATCAATTTGATGAGTAAGAGTTTAGTCAAATGGAGATGAAAATGTCACCGAAATCTTCGTGTTACCCGACCTGCAATGCAATCAAGGAAAGTATTAGAATTTATATAAAGAAGATTGAACCATGATATCGAATTATCGATATCAAGCAGACCCTTCAGCATAAAAAGCTTAAAATTTCGCAGCGAAATTCTGATTTAACACAATGATTATTTGATCGAAGCGATTTCATATTCTGTTCAAGAGAATTAACAAAACCGATCTGCAGCAATAACTAAGCTTTATACCCTAGACTTTACAGAGAGCAGAACCAATTATTTCCTCAAACCCAACAGAGTTCTTAAAAACTCAGAAGATCAATACCAAATGGAAGAAAATACACAAAAAGCAAGCAACTTGATCCCACCCCACAACCCAATTTCCTAAACCCAGCAACCAAATGTATCATACGATGACTTGAGATCTAGAATTCTTCAAATTAATCCTCCAAAAACCATTAAAAATGCATTCTTTTGATTACTAAACAGAAAAAACAAACAATTTGGAAAAAAAAGCCCAGAAAATAAAAATGAATAAATAAGCAGAAAATAAAAGTCTACAGCTTCAAAAATGGCTGAGAATTTGGACTTACACAGAGTGAGGCTTTTGGAGCTTCAAGCTTTTGGCCCTGATAGAAACCGAGTAACATCCAGAGGAGCTGAAGGAAGAAGAAGAAGAGATTCTAGGGATTATAGGCAGCAGTCATACACATACAAATACAATCAGGATAAATATATATACAGTTTTTGTTTGACAATGGCTGCTCTGCATAACCAGTTCTCACTATATTTATAGCAAGAGAGCCACCCCACACCAAGGATTAGCGGCAACTTAACCAAGGTTCTCTAACCGTGGTTACTTTATTTCAACATCCCCCTCCCGTTTACAGGGCTTTTTAACCTGTTTTTCATCCCCTTCTTCCGTCTTTTGCGGACTCCATTTTTCTGTTAACCATGGTTACTTTATATCAACATCCCCTTCTTCTGTTTACAGGCTTTTTATAACCTGCTTTTCATCCCATTTTCATATCTCAGCTTTCATGTCTTTTTTTGGTAAACATTCTCTAGTTTTACTTGCCAAATTTATCTTCATGGAGCTTTGTGTTCGATTTACAAGTTCAAATCTTCTGGGTCAAAAATCTTTTCTGGCTCTTTGGGTTTGTCTATTTGAGTAATACGTTTCTTTTTTATTTAATTTGTCTTTAGTTTTTAAATTTTTTTAGGAAATAAGTTAAGAGTTAATATTATTATGTGTGGTTTAAGAAGTAAGGTTTTCTCTCCTCCTAGTATCCCTCTCCTTCTCTCTCCTACTATTTGAATGGTTACAATTAAATTACGTCAACGTTTTATGTTAATTTTTTAATAAGCAGAATAAGATAAAAAACAATTTGTAAGAGGAGGGGAGGGAAGATAATGAGAATAGAAGGGGAGAGAATCATACTCCATGGTTTAAATAAAGGGTGGTGCTTTTGTTAAAAATAAAATAAAGGTGGTGCTATCCAAACAACCCAGTTTACTTTCTACATATTACTCTCAATTCTGGCTACCAGATCGAATGACTTAAAGAATATCAAAGGATAAAAATGGCTTTTTAGCTAAAATAATCTTTGAAGTTTGCATAATTCCTCAATTTCGTCCCTGAGATTTGAAATTAATAGAATTGGTTCTTGAATTTGTCCACCATCAATCATAAGGGTGGAAAAAATTCCCAAAAATCCCGATCCCAAACCAAAAATTTCCAAAACCGAAATTCCCGAAATTTTTGGGATGCTATCCCGAACCGATCCCAAAATTTTGGTATGGGATTCGGGATTGGCTTCTCGATATTTCAGGAATCCCATACCGAACCAAAAATATATATTATTAATTATTATATATATATATTTATATATATATTATTCTTTTATAATTGATTATGGACTTTATGGTTTGAACTTATTACAGATAATGGAATATGTTATGAATTATGATATGACGTAAGCAATGTTGTTTTATTTATGTCGAAACCAAGAATGTTGGATCAGCTAGTTACTATATTTGAGTCTCTTTACTGTTTACACCAATAAATGGAGCTTGTTGGCATTGTAAATATGTATTTTACATATGCATATTATTGGTAAATGGACAGCAAAGCAGCGCAAGGTAGCAATGCTTGTCAGTTAGGTTAAGAGCCTTCAAGCAAAGTTTACAGTTTGCAATCCAATGCTTGTGCCCCCGTATGAGATTATATTTGCATTTAAACTAGCAAGAGATGCAATAGATTCTCAGTCTCAGACTAACCAGTCTGCACAATCTATCACTTCCAAGAATGTGAATGAGACTTGCTTGATATGTTTGCACAATCTAACAATTCATTCAATGAGTTACATAAGCATAATATGTCAAATTTTAGTCCAAAAGCCCAAAACCATTTCAGGATTCCCGATTTGTCCCGAAATCCCGAAACTATTTCGGGATTCCCAAAAATTGGGATTCCCAAAAATTTGGTTTGGGATCGGTATTCAAATTGGGATTCCCGCAAATTTTGGCTTGGGAATCGGGACAAGGGTTTCGGTATGGTATCTCATACCGAACCATCCATAATCAATCATTTTGGTCATTCCTTAAAAAATCTCCATTAAATAAGAATATAATGACCAAAATACCCTTAATTTTTGTCAAATGATTTTGGACACGTTGTTTATTAAATTGAGGGTATATTTATCATTTTGATCCCTATTTAACATAATTTTGCACGGAATGACCAAAATGATTAATGATGGACAATCTTATGAACCATGTCTATTGATTCCAAATCTCATGGATCAAAGTGACGTGCTATGCAAAACTCATGAACCATTTTAACTAAAAAGCCAGATAAAAATTAACAAGGGCCCTTTACACTTCTTTCAACAACATAAGTCATGGAGAGGCAACAAAGAATTTGAGTGCAGAAAATTTGAACTCTCAATTCACTTGCCTAGTATCACATGTCGAGATTTTAATGCAAAGACGACGTCATGGAAAATTTACTTGGCTAAAGGGTGTGATTTTATTAACAGCATTAAGAATTATTGAGATACATCATCTTTTAACGTTAGAATTTGTTTTAATTTCTAATTAAATGTTGTTCTTCAAGCTTTCGTTTTCTCCTTTTGCACTTCCTTCGTAGTTACAGCTCTCAAGTCTAGAAGTGGAGCCATGCGTAAGCTGATAAGCATGTCATGGCCTTGGCCCCAACCTCAGCAGCTCTTCCCCTCCTTTCCAACCCCACTCAACATACATGAGAAGCTAGTTTCGTTACTGCTTCAGTCTCAACTAATTTACTGAATCAAAAAATATGGAGAAGAAGAATCAGTACCTTCCAAATCTCTCATCCTCATTCATATTAACGAAAGAGTAATGCTAGAGAGAGATCAAAATTTTAATTAAACTAAATGACATACAAGTTAATAATTGGATTATTACTTAACCGTTGATAAACGTGCTCACGTCATTTGATTTGCAAATATTGGCTATAAATTTAGTCTCCCTAGCATTACAGGAAATGAACATGTTTATCAACGCTTGAGTAATAATCCAATCATCAACTTTCATATCATTTAGTTTCAAAATTTTGTTTACACGTTTAGTCTCCCTAGTATTACCCAAATTTTAAACTGATGTGATTGTTGATGATTGAGTATTACTCAAGTATTGATTGTCATGCTTATTTTCTATTGGTGAGATATTATTTGATTTAAAAATTAGGTAATGCTAGAGAGACTAAATTTTGTAAACTAAATGATATGGTTCTTGATGATTAAATTATAACTTAAGTGTTGATTAACGTATTTATTTCCTATTGGAGAAACATCATTTAGTTTACAAATTTAATTTTCCTAGCATTATCCTTAAAAAATTGATCTCCCTAATAATATTGTTAACAACTACATGCATATTTTTCATTTTTGCCTATCGTAACAAGAGTTGCACTATTTTCATTCACAATTGTCCAGGTTCTTAACCCAGAATATCTTACAACGAAGTGATTTGTTAGAACAAATTATATTTGCCAAAGAAACTTGAAATTTTATCGTAAAATTAAAGTTATAAGGAGCCCAACTTACTTATAAACTTTTGTAAAATTCTTTTATCAGTCATATGAAATTTATTTTCAACACGTTGGTTAAACTGTGATAAATTTTAAGTATAATACATGAGCAACACAAATAAGTGGAACGCCAAAGACTGTCGAACTTAACACATAGAGCAATCCGCTGTGTATATCATGTTATCAAGTGGCCAAAGATAGGTAACATTGTCCCCATCTAAGATTTCACCTACAATAGACATGTGTCATTGGATGTCTGATTGCATGTCATTTTTCACCAATTGTCGCCATGCCAATGTGTCCCATTGCTACGATGCCTCTGTGTACGCAGGCGCGTATGTGTCAACATTTCTAGGCAGGTTTTTGTGGACTCACTCTTGCCCGCGTGTCGTTTCTCGAAAGGAGCTCTAGAAAAACGACATGGTAGTGGGCCAATGGGAGCACCCCAATCATCACCACCATTTTCCACGTGGCAGTTGGTTAAACAATGTGTTTGTAGTAATGTTAGCCATGCATGGACCATAGTTTGGATGAAGATGGACCTCCTTATTAGGGTTTCTACCTTTTTCTTGAAGGCTTGGAACTTTCACATCTTATAGATTCGTTTTTGCCACTTTCATCACTAAAAGAAAAAGAAGAGAGTGTCTTGTAAGTTTACATTTTGTGCATTTAGGGTTAGAGACGCATCTTTCCTGGAATCTGACCTGATCCCATAAAATAATGTCAAAATATCCTTTTGGTTTGGTAAATATGAACTATGGGAGTGGTTCATTCATGCACGCAAAGAAAAGACCAAAACTATACGTATGTATGGTCACTTGCAACATCATGTCTACGATTGTACTTTTGTTATGAGAGGTTATATATATCTAATATTTCAAAGTTTGTCTTGATTTGATATTGTGCGCTTAGGCTGTACGAAGCAGTGTTCTTAACTAGTTATTAATATTGTATTAAATTAGAAAGCTGATTTAACTATGCATAAGCATAGCAGATGACGTTTTATCACAGTGACAAAAAGTAATATCATGTTTATGCATTCCGGTGAAGGTTTAATTTCCATTGATCCCTTTTAACAACTAAGTTTTACCTACTAACGTTATCATCGTCAAGAAAAATAAACCTATACATGCATGAGCGTAAAATGTTCTAACACTCAAGCTATACGTTATTTGACTTTAATTTGTATGAGGTTGATTTTGGATTACCATGCTGACCTTATTACCCAACTTGATTGTGATAAAGATTGACTATAATGTCAAAACATATCTAACTCTTCCAAACTTTCATCCTAAGATTATGTAGATAACTTCCATCTTTGAAAATGCCGACCGTCCAATTTGTGATTGATAATGATATGTGAAATGTACTATGGTTTTTTCTTCGAATCATAATAAGTAGTTTGGCACAATAAGACATTTTATTGATCGATATGTGAGCAAAGAGTTTGTAGTTCTCGTAGTTAACAATGTTTATTCATACATTCGATGTCTGGTATTGTTCTTCATTTATTTTACCTTTCAAAGAATTATATATGACGTAATATTACTATACATGCATGATGCATGGTAATAATTAATGGACGTGGACTAGACAACATTATTGTTGGTGACTCCATTGAATAGCTGTTAGCTGGTGCACGCACAAATGGACATGGACCTGCACATGCACAGTTTGTTGTGTAACCTGGAGAATATTTTAAAGCCTGACAAGTTCAGACGGTTGTGGATGCAATAATACAGATCCGACATGCATCAAGCACAAATTTGATGATGAAATATATAAAATTATCTTAATACATTCGATATACTTCCTCGTTCTTCAAACCTTACATTTTTTACATATACAACACATTTTCTATACACTCCACATTCTTCAAATCTTTTTTTGAAGGAAAAAACCCTAACATCCTGCGTGCTTGATGTGGAGAGAAGAAAACAAACACTTGAGAGGCACCAATTTAATGAAATGGGTAATTGCAATAATTCACCCTTAAATTGAATGAGTTATATTGTAGTAATTTATCACTGAAAACAGTGAGGCACCAATTATTAAAATGACCAAATAATTGTTATATGGTTAGAGGTTAAACTTGATACCACAAAGAAAAAAAAATGCATATTATTAGAGAAGTTCCTAAGAGAGAAACATTCAGGTAAGGCTTATTATATTAACACCTCATAAATTGTTGAATAAATCTCACATACTTAATACATCTTATATTTGCTTTTTCGATTAAAAACTATCTTAATACACCTCACTTACTTCCCCATAATACCTTCACACCCTACATTCTTAATATACACCTTACATTTTGTATATGCACCTCATATTTTCCATACACCCCACATTTCTCAAATCTTATAAAGCTTTTAATTTAGACAAATAATGCCGACTAAAATTTTGACAAAATATACTGCATGGGATTTAAAGCATATATGGGTTGTTTTCAATTTCATCAATAAAACTCATGTCGTTTGTTTTTAATATTTGGTGGTAATTGTAGGTGTTTAATTCTTCATGTAATCCATGTGATCCCTAAAAGATGAATACGAACATAGAAGCTTGAATAACGCATCAAAAGTAAGATTAAATAATTATCGATGTAGTCAAAACCACTATAACAATAAATAATATGAAATCTTACCTCATGTGAAGCTTCTGAAACATCGATTTCGTGTTTCATTCGTCAAAAATAATTTTTCTCAATCAACATGTTTGTAGTTTCATTGGTTAGGGTTTTGTTCAACAATGGATGGTCCAATGGGTTTTGATAGTTGAAGAAGATAAATAATACGTAAAAATTGATTTGAGGTGTATATAGAATTTTTTATTTTTTTAAACCTAACAAGGTCAAAATTGCCATTGCATAGTAGGATAAATAAGTTATTTAATATTAAATTTTAATGTGGGATGCTAATATAAAAAGCCTTTAGGTAATATGATTTTCTAGGAATTGTAAATAAATATTAGGCTTAAATCAATCAATAATAGGGCTTGGATGGTATAGTTTCTAGTAAATCATAAGTAGATATTTGGGTCTAATCTCCTACGAAATCAAAATCATCGACTAAAATAACGTAGATAGCTTAAACAACGCTCATAGCTTGGTTAGGGGTTTGTTCAACAATGGAGAGTGAGGGGTTTTGATAGTTGAAGAAGGTAAATAATACGTTAAAAGTGATTTAGGGTGTTTTTAGAAATTTCTTGTTTTTTTTAACCTAATAAGGTCAAAATTGTCATTACATAATAGGGTACACAAGTCATTTAATATTAAATTTTAATATGAGATGCATTCAACATTTTGTAGGGTCCTAATAAAAAAAACCTTACTAAAAGCATATTAAGATTTCACTCACAAATAATAACATGCATATTTTGGACAGTCTTTGAAAGTATGAGAATTGTTGGTAATCTGTTGTTTCGAGTTTAGAGTTTAGGGTTTAAAGATGCCGAATTGCTGTAAATATTCCGGAATGCTAATTTGTGAAGAGATTAGGAGAGCCATTGGAGGAGGAGAAAGAGGCACCCAGAATCTAGGGTTTCCACTCCTTTATTCATGACATGCAGACCAAACTTATCAATGAGTATATAAAATAGGTTTTTTTTTATATATTAGCATTTCACAAAATGTTAAATGCACCCAACATTAAAATTTAATATTAAATGATTTGTGTACCTTATTATGTAATAACAATTTCGACCTTAGTAGGTTTAAAAAAAAAAACAAGAAATTTCTAAAAACACCCTAAATCACTTTTAACATATTATTTACCTTCTTCAACTATCAAAACCCCTCACTCTCAATTGTTGAACTAAATCCTAACCAAGCTATGAGCGTTGTTTAAGCTATCTGCGTTATTTTATTCGCTGATTTTGATTTCAAGGGAGATTAGTCCCAAATATCTACTTATGATTTACTAGAAACTAGACTACCCAAGCCCTATTATTGATTGATTTAAGCCTAATATTTATTTACAAGTCCCAGAAAACCATATTACCTAAATGTTTCTCTCTTAGGAACTTCTCTAATAATATGCTTTTTTTTTCTTTGTGCTATTAAGTTTAACCTCTAACCATATAACAATTCTTCGGTCCTTTTAATAATTGGCGTCTCACTGTTTTCAGTGATGAATTACTGCAATAACTCATTCAATTTAAGGGTGAATTATTGCAATTACCTATTCCATTCAATTGGTGCCTCTCAAGTGTCTGTTTTCTTCTCTCCACATCAAGCACGCTGGATGATAGGGTTTTTTTCCTTCAAAAAAAGATTTGAAGAATGTGGGGAGTATAGAAAATGTACGGTGTATGTAGAAAATATAAGGTGTATGTTAAGAATATGGGATATGAGAATATTATGGGGAAGTATGTATGGTGTATTAAGATAATTTTTAATTAAAAAAATAAATCTAAAGTGTATTAAGTATGTAAAGTTTATTCAACAATATATGAAATGTTAATATAATAAGCCTTTTAGTAATAAACGACATTCGTCAAAGTATCTAGATTACAAAAAAAAAAACATTTCCTTTCGCGGGCGCATATATATACTTTAGTCAATATAGTTACGTTCACGTCGCACACGGAATCATTGTTTTGTTTTGAAAGGTGAGAGGAGCCGTGTAGTGCCATGGAAGTTCATTGAACTTTAGCTAAAACAAGCTGACAGGAAAAGCCTGATAATGATGCGGTATCAGGTGAATTTCACGTGCTCATCCATCTCTTATCTGACTGAACTTGTCTTGTCAATCATCCATCTCTACCATCTTCGGTGCGTGCCCATTGACATGGACTTTTTTATATTATTTTTTCTCTCACATTATTTGTCCTTTTTCTTGAACAAATTGATGAGTTCACTCGATGCAAGTTAATTGTAAAATAGACATTCCCCTTCATGTAATAAGTTTGGATTTTTAAGAACATATTTACTCTAACTCTTAATTTTAAATTTAAATTTTAAATTTTAAATTTATCCTTATTTATTCTAATTTTTGGACTAAATATGAGTTTTAACCAAAAACTCATTTTTTGAACAAATTAGCTCATAATTTTGCTTGAGTTAGTGGGCTAACCCGATATATATATGTATTTTTTTTAGTTTTATATTTTTAAATTCATTGAATGCGATGATTAAGATTTAATATGATGAAAGCTAATTATAAAAAATAATAATCTAATGGTCCAAATTTAAATCAAACGACTAAAATAAATTAAAAAAAAATCATGTGTTTGATATTCTTTCGTACTATTCCACGAGTTTCATAGTGTCAATTTAATGATTTTTTAATATTTATCGGAATCTAAATATATTTAGGTTAAAATGTTCATAAAATTAAATTATGATAGTCTACATAATTTATATTTTTCTAAAATGTTACTTTAAGAAAAAGTTAATCTTAAATTCATTCTTTAATAATTTCGGGTTAAAAATTTAACCCAAAAGGTTGGAGCAGAAAAACTATTTATGGGTTAAAAACCTAAATATTTTAGATTTTAACCCAATAGTTGAAGTTGGTCTCACTGATAGAATACAACCACATTTTTATATTTCATTAGTAGATATATGAGGAAAAAAAAATAGACATATAATTATTTACAATTGATTACTTTAAAAAATCTCTCGTTTAAAAGTAGAGCATCTCCAAAGGTACCCATTTATAAATAAATTTTGACTAGAGTTGCTAGAAAGTCATTCTAGCCAGTCAATTTTTATAGATTTGATTGTTCTCTCTTTCAAAAACACATCAACATGTGCAAGTGAAAGATATAAACAAAAGAAGTAGACAGCTAACCACTAGAAGTATGTCACATCCCGTCCAGCCCCTACCACATTCCAGGTTTGATTCCATCATAGCACGATATTGTCCGTTTTGGACCCCGACCATGCTCTCACGGTTTTGTTTCTGAGAACTCACACGAGAACTTCCCAGTGGGTCACCCATCTTAGGATTGCTCTCGCACAAACTAGCTTAACTTCGGAGTTTCGATGCCTGAAGCCAGTGAGTTCCCAAAAAGTCTTATGCTAGGAAGAAGTGGGCATGTACATATAAGGCTTACATGATCCACTCCCCTGGACGATGTGAGATGTTACAATCCATCCCTTTTAGGGGCCTGACGTCATCGTCGGCACACTTCCGGCTAAGGATTGACTCTGATACCAAATTGTCACATTCCAGTCCGGGCTCCCACCACACCCCTGGCTCGATTCCACCGTAGCACGATATTGTTCGCTTTGGGTCTCTACCACGCCCTCATGGTTTTGTTTATGGGAACTCATACGAGAACTTCCCAGTGGATCATCCATTCTGAAAATTATTCTCGCGCGAACTAGCTTAACTTCGAAGTTTCAATGGAACCTGAAGCCAGTGAGCTCCCAAAAGGCTTCGTGCTAGGAAGAGGTCAGGATGTACATATAAAACTTACAAGATCCACTCCCCTAGACGATGTGGGATGTTACAAGTATATATATCTCATCATATCATCACATTTTGGAGCTTAAAATTCGAGTTATTTGCATATTGATGGGTGGTATTGTTCACACAATATTTTTTTTTTATCTTCTATACACTTGTTAATTTTATTTTTTGATTCTTTTAATTATTCGATCCGACGACTGAAAATTAAGAGGAGTGTGTAAAAGATAAAAAAAAAAGTGTTAAGGATAGCACTGCCTTATAGATTTAGTCATGTTAACTATAACAGTATGCTCCATCCTTTGCATCCAAATTTAAATCATCTTTGGTGTCTTTTAAATGAATTCATAAATTATCCAATCGGTTGCCAAATGTATGCAAATTTAGCCAATTGAAGTAGAAGTTTCGACCAAAAAAAAAAAAAGTAGTAGTAGTAGTAGTTCACCAGCACTAGAAAGAGACCAAAAAGCCAATCATGAAGCCCAAGTTGGTCGCCCAAGCCCGTTTCCCCCATCTCATTGTCATGTCTCTCATTTTCTCTCTTGCAAAAGGCTTTCAAAACTAAAATTTTAAAAGACGTTAAGCGCTAGTTGGATGGTGGATTATGATCTAGTGCTTAAATGGTTAGGCGGTGGCCTAGGCGGATTTGAATAAATTTGTTGTATATTGTATAAATAAGTGCTTGTTTATATTTAAAAAAAAAAGAAATTGTTATTAGCACTAAAAAAATCTCATTCTACACTTCTCACAAGTGTATTTTTCTTTCTAATTATAAAAAATTTGGAGTGCCAAATGAGATTTTTTGAGTGTTAATAACAATTCCCTAAAAAAAAAACATAATTGCACTATGATACACATATTATAAAATAGAATGACATATAAATTATAAATTATTAAAATATAATAAAAATATGAGGAACAAGTATATAATATATGATCATCTAAGTATTTAACAAGTCTCTTATAATCTATTAAAAAAAATAAAATGCAAAATGAAAGTTATCTATTTTTTGTCAAAGTTAGAATCGCAACCTAGGCGAGCTCCTAGGCAGGTATGGACGGACGCTTAAGGAGGTCTAGGTGCTATTTCTTTATTTTCAAATACCTAGAGATTAATTGGACGGTAGCCAACTACATAAAACAGTGCTCAAAATCTTTGTCGACCAAAAAAAATAAAGAAAAAGCTAGCACCTATTGCGTTCTTGGTGTGATTGTTCCCCTTAGGATTTTATTATTGTGATTCAATTGTAAACATCGACAAAAGTAAGAATAGGTAAAGATTGAAAAGAAGGTTTTTGCATTCATGATTTTTCTCTCCAAGAACATACCGTCTCTGTAACGTTGCATGTATAAGATAACCTTACACCAAAAAAATCCCTTCCTTCAATATTTTAGATTTACTCTCTTCGATATAGAACAAAGTAAACCCTAAGTACTAAGAGCAAAGATCATCACAAACGTAGATTAAAAAACCTTATTTAAGACGAATGGAACACTAATTGACTATTTGATGTCTCTACTTGAGTATGGCTTCATATTTTTCATCGTGTATAAATTTTATACGATGCACATATTAGTGGTCATACTGTGATAAAGCTTTCGATTTATAACAATTGAAATTGTTTTAAAAAGTGAATAGGCATCAACAAAAAGTATTTAAGTTTTCAACAAGTAACCACCTAAATTGTTCGTGACAATGATGATGGCGATCAAATTTGCACCAGAATGCACAAACATAATTACTTTTCACCTCTCGAATACCGCATCAAGTGCTACAAAACTAAAAAAAAAAAAAAAAAAAAAAAAAAAAACTTTAGTAAAACGACATCGTCTAGAGAAATATTAAAATGACAAAAATAGGGCAAACCGTCTTCTCTTCTTCGCGAGTAGTGCCGCCGGGTCACAGTTCCTTCACTGGTATTAATTATTCTTTGTTCCCAGCCAGTTGTCGGCTGAAACAGCAGCGGCGGCGGCCAAAGATTCAACCTTGATTTGGTCTGGAGCACAGGACTCCATGGCCGAAGAAAACCATCTTCCAGAAGCAGCAGCAGAGCCGAGGAAGCGGAAAATAGGGAAGAAGAAGGGCTCCAGGGCAAAGAAGAGGGCGAAGATGTTACATTCGTCGGAGGAAATCAGAGCCATGAAGCCGAAGAAGATTAACAAGAAAATGAAGAAACTGTTTCTGAAACGAGCCCGGGAGTACGATTCGGAGGACGAGGAGGAGTCCAAACAGGAACATGTGAAACTGAAACCGAAACCGCAACCGTTGGGAAACAATGAGGAGGAGCCGAGTGGCAGTGGCGGGTCGTCTTCAGGGGAAGAGGCGGAGGAAGGTGGTGGTGGTCACACTAGGGATGATGGTTTTTCGGATGACGAGGAGCACGGCGAGTTTCTGCCCGGAATCATGAAGTTTTCGGAGGGTTGCAAGGCGTTTAGGTTGGCATTCAAGAGTATAATCAAGAAGTCTGTTTCTCAGGATGCAGTGGTGAGTTATATAGAATCGAGCTGCTATGTCTAATTCTTTAGTTTTTGGGAGTTTTTTGTGTGTTACAGGAAAATGTTTGATTGCTTTGCAGGGACCCGTGATGTCGGCGCACAAGAAGCTTGTTGCAGAAAAGCTTGCCGAGGAGCAGACCGAGCGCAAGGCTAAGGGCGAGGCTAAGAAGGAAAAGCACACGGTAGTTCACAACTTCGATTTTGTTTTTAATTGTAATGTGCGTGCATCCAACATTTTGCTTGAAAGGTTTAATGCTTATTTGTGCAGATCGTTTTGATTTGATAGGTGATAGAAAAGGGGCATGTGATGCCGGCCAACTATTTAGACACACACGAAAGGTTTCTAATCGGTGTTGCTACTAAAGGAGGTACCGAATTTTCCATTTGGTTAAGATGTATGTGATCGAATGTTATTTGTCTTGGGAGTGTTATCAAATTTGTTTCTCATACTGACTTAGCTCACATTTACCGTGTGCAATGCTGGATGTTCAGTGGTGAAGTTGTTCAATGCTGTGAGTTGCTTTATGTGAATCTAATTGTTTGCCTGTTTTTAAAGTTTTGATAAGATTGTTTCCGTTGTGCCACATTGAATCATGAGCTCCATTTTGTGTCTAATGCAGGTCAACAAGGCACAAAATGCTCAGAAAGGACTGAATCCTTCTAAGTTTAAAGATGCCAAAGGTGTGTTCTTATTACTGCGGCTACAATCTGAGACTCTCGTTCTTGACAATTTACGTTGATAAGTTTCCGATATTAACTCTGCTTGAGTTAGTTTTAAAATTTTACACTGAAGTAAAAGCAATATGTTGTGATCATATCATATATAGGGTTGAACAAACTTGCTGTAGTCTCTGGTCTCTGTTAGTAATAGTTGTTTTGTGATGCTTCTTTGAGTAGCCATATGAATTGATTTGGATCTCATATTGGCTTAGTTAGGAGGCATATATTAATTCAGTGTTTGCAGTGAGGCCTTTTGAGGGGACTCTCTGTCTCTTCCTCTTCAATTGTCCTCCAAGCAGCCTCACACATTCTCTAACTAACCGAAATATCTTTTTCCACTCTCTGACTTTACTCACCGAGTCACCTTCCATGATAATTGCATTGTCATGCCATATATATTTATGATCCTGGCTCAGGTTTTTTTGGGAGGGGGGAATTATTTTATGCTTGGTTATTTTTGTTGGTTAGACTCATAGAGCAATTGTTTGTTTAAAGTGTGGAAACCTCTGTTCAATATTTGTGTTTAATCTACCTATATTGTTGTTTAAATAATTCCAGTGATAAAAAAGCGGAGGAAAGAAGCATTCTTTTCCGAGTTGGGCAAAACATCTTTGAAGGTCAGCTACTTTTTCCTTTATCAGATCCTTTCCATTCTCCCACAGCATTTTACCATCTTGATGTTCGTCACTGGTGGAAGGAGTGGTTGTAGACATTCTTGTTTCTTATATTCAAAGATTTGAACAATCATATATATTATGTACCATATAGTTGTAGACGTTCTTTGTTCTTATATTTTAAAATTTGTTTGGAGGATCGATATCTGATGTTGAAGGTCCTTTCCTGATATGTAACTGTCGTCCTACCACTTGGTTCCATAACATGTTGGTAGTGCCAAAGGCCAATGTGTACTGAGAGTGATTTAACATGCAGGCTCATACGTCTAAGGGCGCAGTGGATGGTGAAGGGCCTGCCTGGGCACCATTAAGAGATAATTACATGCTCACAAATCCCAAATTGAAAGACTGGGATAAGATGCCGGTAAGCATCTGTAATCACATCTTGGTTAAGTGTTTCACTTGTCAAAGACACTCCCGCACTCACCTAAACACGTGACACAATACGCTTCTAGCTTCTATTATTGATTCCAGTGACATGTGTTCTTCAATTTTCATACAGGATACCGTTGCGGAAGATGACATTGGAAGGGTGGCTGGAGATAGTTCCGATGATGATTGATGCTGTGGAACTGAACAAACAGCTCTGTGCTGATTGCACACTTTTTGTAAACTTATGTTATCCTTGTTGCTACTGCATAGGTGGAATTTTGTTTTCGATTTCTATTGGTCGTTATAAATGAGTGTTTTATGATGCGATTGGCGAAAATATGTACATGATCAACCTCTTCTGCTTTCAGTTTCTTTTTTCTTGCCCTTCATTCTGTGCAAAAATTTCTTTTACCTTGTTTTTTCGGTTTTGCTCGACCGCAATTCCGATTTCACACTTTTGAAGCCTTTCTACCAGACAAAAACTGACCGCATGATATACGATAAACAAACATGATTTAAAATCCTCACAACGAGGATCCTCCTGGTTCTACCATGACATTTGGTTTTGCGGGTTGAGCTCCTTGATTTGAGAGCAAAGCATTGACATGCTACAGAAGATGCTATAGAAGATGATGGTTGCCATCGCCGAATCGTTATCGTTGAAACGGAAACGTTTCCGAAGATCTTCAGATCGCTTGTGAAACCGAATACGTTTTTGATACAAGAGAAAGAACGCAAAATTGACAATACATTATCGGTTACGAATACGATACACTAAAATTACAAGGTGAACTGAAGTCCAGTTCAGATACTTGTACATTTTATGACAACAAAAGCGAATAACATCTCCTTCGGCATAACTACAAACTAACTGCATATGTAAACTATCCTGTTCTTGTCTACCCAGGCCAACAAAAATGAAACCGAAGAATTTACAAGTTCGAGTTTAACGTCTCACCTCACGAAGGTCTTATGTCAGAGCTCATAACCATCAACGGCATACGTACAGATCCTGTGTATGTCAAATGAACAGAAAAAAGGTAAAAACAGAACAATCGCAGCTAATCTAATGGTCCGGAAACTACATGTTCAGCCACCAAGATGCCGTGGCAGCCACTTTTATCGGAGCAGGAGGGCGAAAAAATATAATAACAGGACAATCGAGGACATCAAGCATAGTAATGGTTTGGAAGACCAATGTGAATCCTCCCGGGAGAACGATTGAACTGATGAACTTCTCCTAGAGAAACATAAAAGGGAAACAAACGCGCTGGATAGTGTGATGATCAATCAATCTGGCATCGTGACGTAGAATCAGAAAGTTGCTCCTCCACTTTAGTAGTCAAGCATCAGAACCTGGCCGTTTGCATCAATCCTTATCTCCGGACGAAACCAAGGCCCTGTGATACAATCATACATCTTTTCACTGCACAAGAGAAAGATGCATCAGTTTCAACTCCCGTAACGTAATAACAATCAAACAGCAATTGTTTCTTTTGTGTTATAAAAAATTGGTTAAAAATTGTACTCAATAGCTTCTGGTTCTGGCCTGGTTCAAGGGGTCGTAATCATAAGCTTCACCAGCTTTAATGAAGCGGCCCTTCACACGCTTTCTTACATCAGCCCTTGCTTTGCGAGAAGCATACCTCACCCTTTTCTCAAACCTATCAAAAAGACAACAGAAAATACGGATGTTTAGTTGAGAGGAACAGCGCAAAATTTCATGACCAAATAAGACTTCCGTGAAAGTGTAACCACTTCAACCAGAAGAAAGTACAGAAAGAAATCAAGACACCCTATATAGTTAAATCTTCTATAAACGGCGAATAATAAGAAAAAAACATAAGACTACTCCGAGAAGTGGTCATACAACGAGGTGAAGAAACTAGAAAAAAATTGCTGGCTGAATAAATGAATGATAAACAAGTAGCAGTGTGCGTGCTTGCTAATATATTTACTTTTTGGAGTACACTTACTTGCGTGCCTTCTTCTTTTCCTTGTAACGCATAACAGCATTACTACGGTTAGCCGATTGCATGGAACTCTCAGGGCAAGGAGGACACCATGGCGGCTCTCCCATGAGAAGCATTGAGGAAGCCCCACAATCTTGACAATCACCAGCACTACTCTCTCCAGTAACGCCCGAAAATGAAAGGTTTGAATGTGCTTGTTTTGCCGGAAAGCAAATAATTGGGTCAGTTTTCCTACTCATTACAGAATCAGCAGATGCCGCATTACTGCACGCTGGCTGCGGTGTATTTCCCAGTCCAACTGAAGACCCCTGAATAATAAAAACACTAATAGTTAACCACAAGTACACTTTATAAACTCAAATCCGGACATGCTTACCAACTACATTAAGAAAGAAAAACCCAAAAGTTCAGAATGCCTACTTGTAAGATAAAAATAAAGCAAGTTTTTAGTTACACAGTATAGTCTAACACAACGACCCAGCCAATGAACAAATAGAGATCAAGAAAGTCCGAGCATTGTAAAGCACGAAAGTCGTCGTACCCAGTGCACAAGGCTCCCGCTTTACGCAGGGTCTGGGAGAGGTGAATGTCGGCTAGCCTTACCCCCATTTTATGGAGAGGCTGCTCCCAAGATTGTAAAGCACGAAAGTAAGGAGACAAAATTACCTCAGCAGCAACCGCATCTTGATAATTCCTGCACATGTTCCTTGCCCCAAACAAGCTATCAATCCCACCATTCTTGAAAAGCTCTTCAGAGTGATTGAGAGATACACCAAACAGTTCGTCATAATTTTCAAGATTCAAATCCATTTCATCCATATCGAAACCATCATAAAGGTCATCATCTTCAGGGAGTCCAGAACCTTTGGGCCCATGAGAGTAGAGCTGTATAATCATAACACGAAATTGCAAACGTCATTGATGAAACTTAGAACAACATCACACACAAGGATTTAGAGAACAGATTGTACCCAATGTTGTATCAAGATCATAATTTTGGAAAAGAAAATTACCTTGGGCAATGAAGCATTCACAGATCCAGACAGCTGGCCAACAACATGACAAGCATGATTACGTTCAGGCAACGAAGGGGAACCAACCAGAACACCAGACTTATGCATGGAATGCGCAGCATTCACTTCATCTGCACCGGATGCATTTTGCCTGGTGTTACTTTCACTTTGGTTCCAATCAGTTGCGGTGCTGTTGTCAGCGATGCTCATCAATCCCATTTCCTGCTCGCAGGCAGATTCTCCGTTAGAAGGTAATTCCGATACGAATGACCAGATAGACGACAGTTCGGCAGACGATGGGCAGCCAGTGTAACAATTAAGTGTCTGCCTCTTATGCATGGAAGCTGAGGTGGATGCTTCGTGACCCATCCAATCACAATTCTGACAAAGAGACATTCTCTCTTCCGTGCATCTTACTAATGCGGGTTGCGAATTGCATCTATCGCAAATAAGTGCTCTCGAGTGACGCCTAGAGAGGGCATTTGCAGAGTGGACATTTCTATCACACGATAAACACAAGCATGCATCATCAGACCGGCAGTACACCATGGACCTTTGATTCCCGCAGAAATCACACATGTAACCCATGTTTCAACTTTTTTTTCTCTCCTCTTCCAGTCAAAAGTTTCCCAATTGTATCCAAAACTATATACGAATCTAACCGAAACCAGCTTCCCAGAAAGACAACAATTCTGCTGAATATATCTGACTACAGCCTTCAAACAACATCATAAACAGAAATTCAGTATTATTGCTGTCAAAAGATGTTACAGGAAGAACATGAACAAGTTTTCGTAGAGAACGACATCGAAACAAGGAACTTACTATGTCAATTATCAAATACATAAAAACTTTCAGATCATTTTTCACTTGTCTAGGAGATGCTCCAAGTACTAATCTGAAAAAATTGGATCCTAAATCCAAAATATCGTTTCAAACAAGGGCTTCACAACATCAAATTCATACAAAAAAACCAAATTTGCAGATATCAGGAAAATATAACCAGCAAGTAAAAAAAGTAAATAAATTTAACAATCTTGCATCACCAAAAACACAAAAAAAATAAAATCTTTTGGGTGAACTGACAGATTAAACAAGCTTTTCAGCAAAGATTTTGGCTTCAAATATATACTCAAAACAAAAGAATGAATAAAAGGGTAATTTAATTAGGCCCTACATATTATTTCACACCATCTGAATTTTCAGATGAGAATTATCAGACCCACCAACAGAGGAAAAATCAAAGTAAATCTACTACAAACACCCAATAAAACTTTGAACTACAAATAAGCCTGAAAATTAGTAACAGAAACAAAAAGCCAACAGACAGAGAGCATTCAGGAAACTTTACCAAGACAGAGGAGGATAAGATCGGTGTACAGGCAGCTTTTGATTTTTCTTTTTATTACAAAAGAAATACAAATCTACAAGCTTCTGAAGGAACCCTAAAGGTGTGAACTTTTTGGGTTTTCTGGGAATTTTTTTTTTTTTTGTTGTTGGGAGAAGAGGGTTTTCTCAAATTTTCTTGCTCTTCTTATGTGGAGATGGGAAGGATAGAAAGATTGGGTTGGGGAGGAGGTGGAGGGGTGGGTGTGAAGGGTGTCATAGGGGCTCCAAAGATGGTGACTTCAGCAAAGTTGATAAAAAGTGCATTACTTGGTGTGGGTCCCTGTCCTTTTCATAGTGAATGGAAAAAGTTAGGCCTTTCCCTTTTCTAGGTCCCTCCATCGTTTAAATTCATATTTAATTTTCCAAGCTAACTCTCTCTCTTAATATCTCCTCCCTCTGTGATTCTCTGTTTTTCATTTTCTTTGGCAATTTTATTTTCCTTTTTTGTGCGGAATTAGGGTGGGAAAGCTATTAAAAGTGCTTCTCTCATCCTCTTCAGATCAATTCCAGATAATCTTTCTCATCAAATAATTAAAATTTTTAAATTTTGATTAAACGGTTAAAATTATTATAACTTTTAAAATGTGCCTCTATTTTTCGTCGTTGAATCAAATTTAAAAAACCTGAATTGTTTGATGAAAATAATTAGAAGGAAGGGATGCAGAGATTATGAGAACCATGTGAAAACACTTTTAACAGCTTTGCCACCCTATCCATGAACTAATTCCACATGATAATGGCATGTCACATGTCCTAGTCTCTTATCTCATCATCTGTCCCTAGATTTTTTGTTTATTTGTTTCCCTTGGTCTGATTTTTTTCTTTGTTATTTTTCTTCTTCTTACAAAGTAACGTCCTATAATAATTGAAGGGCTGGTTTGAAAGTGTTTTTAAAACGTCGGAAAGTATTTTTGGGAAAAATATTTTTGGTACTAATCTTTAGCAAGAATGCAAGTAAATATTTGAAAAACACTTAAAATGCTTCATGCAAGACTTTTGGAGCCAAAAAAACGTTTTCTCCAAAACTCTTTTAGTCATTTTAAAAGTATTTCCAAACAAGTCTTAAGATAGAATCATTTCATATAGAGCTAATTTGAACTTTTAATACCTTAGATAGGGACGAAGATTTGATTTCAAATGTAAGTAAACAAATACAATGTACTAAACAACTGGCTACAATTAAAATTGTCTCCCTTTTAAGATTGTGATAAAAATAACACTCTAATTTACGAAATAGGAGACTCGAATAATAATGAAAAAATGACATGCTCGTTAATCGTTCGCATAAGTTTTGATTGTAGTTTTCATTTGATTGTGATGCCTTAGACGGCCATCCAATCCAATCTTAGGGAACTTTTCTTTTGTACTCTCCCCTAGCATGCTACATCCCCATAAATCCAATCCTTTAAGCTCTAGAAACCTTCATATGAGTGCAGATGAGGCAACTTGACATGAACAAGACTCTCCAAAAAGTGAAAATAAAGTCTCAAATGTGCAATATATTAATTTGACATTAAAAAATAATAGGTCCTCTCATGAGTCATACGTCATGGGACCTACTACACCCTACATTTGCACTTTTTACTCCCTAAGGCCTACCATAACTATGGTGCATCCATCTCACCTTATTCTTTACATGCATTGCTTGTTACACAATCTAATTAGAATCGAACATGTCCGTACATGATTGAATTGGATAAAACCATAATACATCATAAGGATAATGTTGTTGTGTATGAATGTACCTTTTCTTACCCTTCTAAAAATGATAGATTCCATACCTATTATGGCATCGGAATTGATCGTGAAAAAGACTCGCATGTAAGGAGGTGTATACTTCTTCATTTTTGTTCTTTTTTCTTAAAGACGATTATTTACCTATAATAACATCTTAGCTAATTAGAAAAGAATTTACATGCAATAAGGTGTATGTATATTCATTTGTTTCATTTTTGTTAATGACAATATATACCTATTATATCCCTAAGGTTAATTAGAAGAGAATTTACATGCAACGAATGTACGATGATTTGTCTTTGTTCTCTCATCAAATGACAACGTGACTTATCCTGAAATGAGAGAAGCAAATAGTAAAAGAAATATAACGCGTTGCAATTAGAGGTGGCTAATACCCATTAAATTTGACTTCACCTCACACCCTCATCACTATTACCAAATTCACCTCTATATTATGCTGATATCAAACGGGTCTTAATGGGAAACCATTAACAATCCAACAAGTTAATTTGTCACCTCTAATTGCAAGTAAGTTGCTTCCCAAAGTTAGAGTTAACCCTAAACCCCAATAGATCACAAAAGCTAGGGTAGTTGTTTATCATACCAAAATCATACAAATAGTCAAACCCCAAAGGAGTTGGAAGCAACAAGAAAAAGTGGGAGGTGTAGGAAGCTAAGTAGCTTAATCAGATGTATTAAGGTAAACTATGTATTATGTATTGTGATTAGTGGAGAATATATACAAGATTTACATGCCTAATTTATATACTAATTGTAACAAGAGATAAGGCAACTGAAAGGCCACTCGAACTGAACAAAAAAAGAAATGTGAGATTCAACTTACAAACCCCACTTTCACAAAAAGTGCTTCCTTTTTTCCCCATCTTTCAATTTTAATACTATGTTAATGTGCATTTACCAAAGTAACCTTCTTCTGCATAATTTGACCCCTTCAGATCATGCCACGTGCCCCCATGATATCCTCTCATATCTAAACCTTGGTGGACTTTCTGGTGGACTAGTCGCCAGTGACTCCCCGTGCCCTTTGATAAGGGAGAAAAGATACCAAATAATTGGGTTTACCAGCAAGCATATCATTGCAGTCCAGCAAAAAGGCAGAAAATTAAGAAGTTGACCTATGTTTTGCATACCAGAATATTCTTGGGTTTCCCAGATTTACAATTATTAATTATATATCTGCTAATCTTTCACGTAAAGATCAAATTTGAGCTTTGAAGGACTGTTTTTTTAATGTCTTGTTGTCAAATCTGTATCATTCTGTGAGTATCTCGCTCACAAATCTTGACGTTTTACCTTAACGAGTAAAAAGAGGAGCTTGCTCGAGTGGAAGTTAAAGATATATATATATATATATATATATATATATATATATATGAAAGTCACCCATGAATAGTAGTAAGGAAAACTCGTGGGTGGGACAATTAGATGTGATTGTGGACTCACAAATCCAGTAATGTCAAGAGTGGGCGATTGCCATTTGTATTTTCAAACACGAGGCAAGGAAAATCATTGCATATGAGTGATTATCAATTTTTGATGGTTTCAAATCCAAATGAGGCACGTCAACATTTGCTGACTTATGTGAGTGATTGTCAATCATTAATGTGCGTTAAAAGACAACTATCACTAGCGTTTCTCAAACTCAACATACAACACACCGTCGCCAACAATTGAGTTATCCATTGGACAAACTCTTGCCTATTATCATTTTGCTCGCGTGAGTGATTATCAACGTCAATAAGCATTAAAAAACGATTATTATTAACATTTCTCAAACTCAAAGTAGGCCACGTAAACAGTTATGAGTTATCGATTGGACAAACTCTTGGCATATTTACCATTTTGCTCTAAGTGAAAAATCTCAACTTGTGCCATAAAAGTCTAAGTCCAGATACAATTTTTGCAAACCAGAAATTATATTTCGTAACGATTAAGGAGAAATTGTCCACTGAGGCACCTGCCCATATGAAAACAGGTTGGGTGCCATTTGACCATTCAACTCAGATTTTTTCTAAAGATTAAATCAAGAAAATATCTTGCACTTTTTCTTTTGGGCAAATAATATCTTCTCCCTTACAGGCCTACGATAGCTTCCGGAAGTCTAGCCTACGATAGCTCCAAGACACATCCAACTGTCAATTTATATGCGAGATTCCAATTTTTCACAGAAATCTAGTCGACATTGCACCAACAAAATATCCCTTTTCCACTTTTCTTTTGGTCTTAAAAAATAAATAAAATCCCCCTTCTACCCTACTAACGATTTGTTTTCTTTTTTTGTTTTGTTTTTTTTTTTTCGGTCAATAGCAAAAAGTACTTAGAGCCAATAAAATCTTAATGAAAAACCAAAGGTAGTAGCGTACTAAAATTCATACAACCAATCTTACTTAATAAGATAAGGCTTTGTTGTTGTAGTAGTAAAAATATAAATGAATTGCTGGTTATATAATTGTTGAACTTACAACAAAGAGAAGAATGTGTGCTCAACCTCAACAAGTTCAATATGCTAGTGACCTTGCACGGCTCGAGCGATAGAACTTGGTTAAAAAAAAAAAACTGCCCTCTAGGATTTGGGTGAGAAAAATCCGAGTTATCGAACTATCTTTAGCTAAATATACGACTACGCTCTTTTAAAAATATATATATACACACACACACGACTATGGTAACCTAAGGTAAATTCCAACAACTTATTTGGCGACATGCTTCACCTCCCTTGGAAATACGCGTGCGTGTGAAGTTACACCACATTGGAGATACACTTGCAGAGCCTCTTTATTCTCGTATATCCAGATTCAAGAATCTCAGCTGCAGCTCTTGTTTCAGCTAATAGTGACTCGGGCAGCGCCTTTTCCACTGCAGATTCGGAGGAAGCCTGTATCTGATGCGGAAGAATCTCCGAGGGATAAATCCCACTGTCCAGAAACCAACAAACAAGTCACTACTTATTCAAAGCACTAAGGTCTATATACGTATAAAGCACATTGTGGTATGGAAGGCATAGAGGATTCTGACTGATTAAGTAACGACGAACATTTGCATATTATCTCAATAGAGACTAGTAACAACAAACATTTGCATATAATCTCGCAAGTAGTTTCACATTGTTAACTAGACAATCCTGAAAGGACAATAGTAATCTGCAGCGGCGACATACAATGCTTAAATACTCAATATACGGGGAGTCGCTGGATTGTATCCAGCCAATCAATATTGGAATAAAATTCTACATCAGATAAGCAAAAAGATAATCAAGGAAATTGGATAGGACTCTACCTTTTCAAACAGGTCATGTCAAGAGTCACTGCCACCTGTCTACCGCTCTTAAAATTGAGGAACCAAAGCTTCAGATCAAGCTGCTCAGCTATAGAACAAGGACATATAACCAGATTTTAGTAAAGATAAACAAACTGATTCAGTGAAAGTTCGGATAAACAAATTGATTATCACATTTTCAGTATATTTATTACCAGATGGAGTTTGAAAAGTTGTTTGAATCAAATTTACAATCTCAAATCGAGCCAGGTGCACTTCCACAACCACGTCTAGCAGATTTCTTAGCAGTGAACGGGTTACCTGCATTATATATGGACCCAAGTGAAAAAGCAGTCTATAATGTGGAGTTAGAAACATATTACCCACTTTGACAGTCATACATAGTCCACAACCTATACAAATTGAAACCCAGTACCACAATTCCTATAACTAATGCACGTAAAAAATTCCATTCACTTAAATGGTAACATACTTGCGTTTCTTGTGCCAACGGCAAACATCTCAAATCAGAACTTTTCTTGGTGGCCTCAAAATTTAGCACAAAACCAAATGCAACTTGAACATCCATGTTTGGGAATTCCTGATGTCCAAAAAATTTAACCATTTAGAAAAGAAACAACAAAATACACAACTTATTGACTTCAGTACCTTTGTGATTTTTATATAATTGAAACTGTGTGAGATGACTATGTTTGATGCTGGGCCCCCAGTACCTGTAAACCTGTGTCTCATCAACATGAAACCATGTCATACTTGAATTTGGTAACAAGAAAGATAATACGTGACTCATCCAAAAGAACAGCCAAAGAGAAGAAGAAAAAACCTTTGCAAGACGTAACCATGGTAACTGAGAAGAATTTTGTAATGGCCATTCTTAATCTCAAAATGATCAACTTTCCATAGCTGTTGAAATCACAGGTCTCTTAGTGACATAAGACATTTGTTTTGTGTCTGAAAAGTCATATCGTGAATAAAAATAACCTGCAAATCATGGCAAATAATCCTGCAACATGTTCTTGTCTTGAGATGTTGTTGAACTAAAGATATAGTATCAGCGCAACTCTGTTCTCCTTTCAACTTGCAGTGGCTGTGAAAGAAATTGCTTAAGCTTTTTACATCTCTGTCCAAAGCTTTAAGCTCCTGCCTCATTGTGCTTACATTATCATGGGAAGCCTGACAATAAAAAGGAATATATAAACAAAAATCATGACCTGAAATTGGGTTGTCTTCACATAATTATTTTTTGTAATATCTATAAGCTGAACTGGTTGTTTGAGAAAGGCAAAGGAAGAACGGTTTTCTTATGCTGTATTCATCTTATATAATCTTCTGGAGCATTTATAACAGAAACCTGTCACCTGTTTTCAAATTCTACTAATAATTTTATTTACTGCATCTTTCTTGGAATTTGGTTCGCAGGAAAAGTTTAAAGATTAGTACTCAACTCTGATTAATATATTCCCAATAGAATAGGGTCTACCTAGTCAATAAAATCACATTTCTATCGCAAATACACAATCTCATGTAATGTTTTTTTTTTTTTTTTTTTTTTTCAAAGAATCATTCACCTTGCTTTGTAGTTACAATAGATTTCTCTAGTTTACAATCTTTTTAACAGTTTTCTCAAGTGTTTAAAATCCTTTTGTTAAAAATTAGAGGAAAACCAGACAGATAATTTGGCAAGACCAGACAGATAACTTGGCAAGAACAATTACTGAAGCTACGATTGCAGGGACAAGACAATTGGTAAATGGATCTCCAATCTTAGAATTGATGATTACCTCTTGTTCACCCTCAGAATTAACTAAAGAGTATTGACGATGACTATCATCAACATGAGTCTCCCGTTCACTAGGTTCAGACTGACAATGGATGTAATTTAATTTCAGCATCTGAGACTTCTGAATTGCAGAGCTTAAGAGCTGTACTCTAATCTGCAGGCAAGTATAAGTCCAGGTGACAAACTGTAGGCATATCCAGAGATGAAAAACATAAGAGAGCCAACCTTAATTAATATGTTTTTTTTTAAAATACAAACCTGTAATTTATCACGCTTCACTTGCATTAACTGCAATTTTGCCTTTTCATACACTATTTTATAAAGCAGCAGTCTTGCTTCAGCTACTCTGCAAAGGTTAATGTCAATGCTTATTAAGCTAAACCACATTCTTCGACACGTAAGAATCTAAACTACATAATCATAACAGGCATGATGAAAGACACCACCTTTTATGCCCAACATTGAGGCAGTCGAACTTCTGTACACATTAAATACCAGTGTTAGCATAAAAATTGAAAGTGTAGATGCTCTATAGATTTAAAGAATGCAACGTGGTCCGACTATACTATGTAAACATGTCCGTAACAGACCCTGATTGATCATTTAATTCAGCAAACCTGAGACTGGACTTCAGAACACAGCATCCCATATTTTTTAGCCTTCAATAGGTGGACCAGCATATCTTCCAGCACACCAATCTACTTGATCATGATAAAACAGCAATGTCAACCAACATGAAACAGATAACAAACTTAAGCGTAAGATGGTTAATTCTATCACCCAGATTAGATTTTTCTTGGGAGAAAGTAATAATAAAAGAAAATGAATATACCGCTTTGAAATTTAGTTTGCTTGCCAATGGAGAAAGCAGTTGTTCTGTATCTCCTGCGAATTTTATTAAAATCTGCAAGAAGGAAATCTTAAGTAAGAAAATGTATGAAAACAAAATACCTAGCATATCTGCCAGAGAACCTGGCCATTCAAGTGGACTAAAACAAAACAGGAAATAGTACACACATCAGTCCAGCACTTCCAAGTTGTATCACCCCCACACTTCTGTCTCTCATCGTAACCTTTATTTGACTGATGCAGCATGAACTCTGGATTGCAGTTCTCACTTCTGGGAACTTTCGGACTTTTCTGGATTCTGGGGATCATATCTGTACGGTATCCATCCTCAGAAATTATTCCTAGGTTTCGTCGTTTTTGTCCAACAGAATTCTCTGAATCTTTCCCTGTAAACGGATTTTGTGAAATATGCTGTCCCTGATAACAACCATCACTAGGATGACTATATGAATTGGACTCATGAGATACTAGGTCCTTCCCAGCAAAAGGTCGCACATTCTCAGTGTCTGCTGCACAAGATGAATCCAGTCTGGAGGGGCTATTTGTTGACTCTTTTCTTGAGGGAATCCGATTCATATCTTTTATGAAGGGACTACGAATTGGCTCTTTCACAGTAGGAATTTGAATTGGGTCTCTCACGATAGGACTTCGAGTTAGCTCTTTCACCAAGGGACTTCGAATTGGTTCTTTTCCAGGACTCCGAGTACGTTCTTTTCTGGGAGGACTCAGAGTTGATTCTTTCCTGCGGGGACTCTCATTTGGCGCTTTCCTGAGGGAACTCTGAATTGCCATTCTCCCGGTAGAATTGAGGGTTGGATTCTCCTGGGGTGGACTCTGAATTGGCCCTTTCATGGAGGGGTTCTCAGCTGACACTTTACCGGAAGGACTCTGCATTGACCATTTCCCGAACAAAATGTCAAATCCCTAAGCAACAACAGAACAAGTAATGATATTTCTAAATAGAACAGCCTATTATTTAACTGCAGCCAACTAATGGATGGGAAACTGTATATAAAGATGTTTTCAAATTTGAGCAAACATTAGCCCAACACCCAGTCTACTGTGTTTAAAAAGGGCATGGAATGCACAAGCGAAGCAAAGTTGTGTGGTATAAAACATAGGCCCAACATCCATGTTCTTTTAAAAATTGAGCAAATATACGGAGACTGACCTGAAGGTATGGTTCAGTTGTGCTGCTGCAGACATATGGTTTAGAATGCATTGGTTCTGCTCCACCTTGAATGCTTTTATCTGGGCTGTTCAAAATGACTGCACCTCTTGAAGGTGATTGGAAGTTCTTTTCAGATTCAATTTGCAGATGGGGAGGATTATCTTCTTGCTCACCTGCCAATAAGGAATCAGCCCCAGAAGAAATTAATGCTCCTTCTGTGGGAGTTTCTGACATGAGATGCTGTGTCATTTTGCTTCCTGATAATGACAGCTGAGAGGGTGAAACCACCGCCTTTCTTGGTGTACTGTATGCATCCTTCAAAGGAGTGTATGTAAACATGATATGCTGAGGCTCTTCAACTTTATCGAGGTCTACGGTCTCGTTAACCTGGCTCAACATAGTGGTGTTTATTGAGTTCTCATTTCCATTGCTATTCATGTTAAATAAGCTTTTCTGTCCTCTGTTGAGATCAGGCATAGCTGTTTGCTTCTCTAAACAAGCAGTAGGAGAATTGGAAAATTTGCATTGGAGATCTCTGTCAATGTAAGCCATAACATTCGTTAAGGGAGAATTCACAGATGAGTAACTTGATAATCTACATTTTAATTTTTGAATTCCATCGTTGACGATAGAAGCACAGGGAGAAGGTTCAGGAAGCGTGAACCTAGAAATGCTTTTCTGAATTGATGAAACCCACTCATTATGTTTTGTGTGTTCCGCACTTAAAAAGGAACCTGGTTGTTTTGAGGATGGAGTCACTATCCCTGAGTGTCTTTCCAAATTAGGAGTATTCGATAACAAGAATATGGACCCCTCCATCGGTGATCTATAATGTTGGTCCAAATGTTGATCGCTATTATCATTATATATTTTCTCCTTAAGTGAATGTTCTTGTACCAAGCCTTGACTCGAATGTTGATAAGCAGGTCCATGCTGGACAAACACATCAAACTGAAGTGCTTCACTATCGACTTTTGGTAGGCCATTGCCATTAACAGCAGTTAACTCCAATTTTTTCATACCCCTTGGAGATGCATCTTCAGGACTAAATTCCTTATTCACCTGCAAGAAAACCTGTGCATCAGTTCACCGATAAGAAAAAACTCACGATTAATTTATTAAGCACCTTACGGTTTATTCATTGGTGCAGTTACATAAACATGTACTTAAGAGAATAAATATTTCAAGTTTCAACTAGAATGCAAGCACAAATATTGCATCAATTATGCATACTAAACAGTTGGCAAGAATAGGACCAGTCATTAACTGTCAAGCATAATAAAAGACGTATCCAATGGAATAACGTTGAATTGTGTATTTCAGTATGGAACAAGTTGACTATGGATATGCAACCACAAAATAATGTGTTAAAATTAAAAATGTACAAATGTAATAACTAGACTACTAGACGAATATTTGTGGCAATGAGACTATCATAATAGTCTCCAACAAAGCCGTGGCCATTTACTTTAGCTATTCGACCAAACTATCATGGTCGACCAGAAGACTGAAAACTAAAATTTCAGCTTCTGTTTTACAATCCAATATCCAAATATCCAAGTTCCTAATTTTCCACTGTCATTACCTTCATTCTTACATCCCATTTTATTAAAGAACCCAACCATAGAAATTTTCAGTGTCTGTTTACCACAACCACAAAATCCATTTCAGTAAACAACAAAAGCTATAAGATGTTTGAGCCATTAAGAGAAGTAATTTTTGAAATACATAAAATCATATGCACTGGGCCACTGGCAGAACTTTTTGGTTCAACAGCTTACAACAATGCAACCACCCTCAGAACAACAACTAAAACGTCCATCATCAAATCTACTAATGTAAAATACAGAATGTATGAGATCAAACCACACCGGCAACAGTTCTATCAAAATCTTGATTGCAAGAGACATTCTTACATTGTTTAATTGATTCTGGGTCTGGATTTGGCCATCACCAGAATCACCAGCAGCTGAATTATGATTTCCGTTAGATGAGGTATCGTAAGCAATCTGATGAAGATAACCGCCATTTGACTCACTCAACTTGATACGAGAAACAGATTCTACCTCAGTAGACAAGTCATTGGTGCTGAAATTGCCCATTTCAGTAGTTCTACCATTTCTCATGTGGCCAATCCCATTTTCATCTGATGCAGACACCTCACCCCCATTCGGTGGCATTGAAGTGGCTAGGACGGAAACTGGGTCAGCATGCATATCCTTGCTGCCCGCTGCAAGAAGTGCATCTAATATTGGAGATAATCTACCATAATCATACTTATGTGGATTTTCTTCTATGATACTCATGTCATTTGAATCTTCCCCACTTCTGACCTTATCAGCAGGGACAGAAGACTGAAGGGTAACCATCTTCGGTTTTGTTAAAGACATGAGGCTTCCAGAATCAGTAACATTGGTATTATGGTTTGGTGTCTTCTCTTCAAAGGCAAGGCGAACCGCCGTTGGGGTCTTGAGATCTCCTCCGGAGTCTGACCTTGCAAGACTATGGTAATGCATTGAAAATGCTGTAGTATCCAATGTAGCTTCATGAATGTCATCTGAGGCCGCAGAATCAGATAACCGTCCTGGTCTAATGAAATTGGCCGATACAGGGCCAAAGAAATTGTCTTCTACAAAAACAAACCATAAAATGTGGTATAATTTTCGACTAAGACATGAAATTTACACACTCAGCGAAATTACTACCTACACAAACAACAAGATAAGCTATGCAGTTACAAATTCAATTACCGGCATCCTTTTCGAGTTATTTAAAGTACAGTATAATGTAAGCAGGTAATATGAAGCACCAATTACATAAGCCATTAAGTACTAACATCCTCTAAAGAATCTTCCTTTACTTTCCTAATTGTGTATTAATTACTAATTAATCAAAAAATAAGATAAAATTTATAGCTTACCATCATTAGAGGTAGCAGAGCCCGGAACACTACTCCCAGGAGAGGGCGATCCAATTGGCCTGAAAAACGACTTTCTCCCGTCGTCGTTTTCGTCATCGTTATCGGAATCCCTAAAATCGTCGCTGTCACCGCCCAAGTCCCTAAAAAACCCTATCACCGGGTTCTCGGCATGTTCGAAGTCTTTTTGAGAGCTGGATTGGGGCTTGGGGTCCGGAGGTGTGTCGTAGTCCTCGTCGCGGTTGAAGATGTGGACGGATGTGATCTCGGTGTCGGCGAAGCTCACGCGGCGGGAGCGCTTCTCCTTGATTCTTAGGGCTATTGTTTCCGGTTCGGTCTCGGAGTTGCAGGGCTCATCGGGGGCGTTGGAGGCCATCGGAAATGGTGGAATGGGAGAGGGAGAGTGGGGAAATTAGGGTTTGCAGTTTGAATTTGGACGGAGTAGTGCGCTGTGTGTCAGTCAGTCACTGTGGGACTGTGGAGCGGGAGAGAGAGAGAGAATGGAGGGAAAATTATTTTAATGGTTTAAAAATGGGGTAATTTAACGAAAACGGGTTACTTTAATGAAAAATTATTTTTTTAAAATAAAAAATTAATTTTAGTACTATTAATTTTATCTTTTATTTTATTTTTATAGTTAAAATTTAAAATTTTCAAATCATTTTTATTTTTATTTTAAAAATATTTTATTTATTTACTATGAGTCGTTTGACTCATTTTTTTTGTTTTGAATTTTCACTGTTCTAGTTTTTGTATAATTGCAATTTTGTCCCTCGAAAGCTTTTTGTTTTAATTTGTCTTGATTTAGCGGTAATTCTTTCTTCCAAATTTCCAACGATAGAAAGAATCTCATGTTCATAATTAGTTTACATAATTTTCCACTTGCAAGTGTGCGGTTTTAATTTTGACTCATATAGATAATGAATTTAATATCTAATTATTATTTCTAATCCATTATGAAACTTGAGTTAAATTCTTCTAAAACTCAATTTTGCACCATACAATTAAACCAGGCTCTACAAAAATGATGACTTATAAGTTGGACTAAGTGAGTGGTAGTACACATCAACATATGATCGAGTCACTAGATACTAATAAATAAGTAAGAGCCACCTCAATAGAAAGAAATGATTACCATCAAACTATGTGTTCTAAAAGTGAGTCAACGACATAAGTTTCGTGCTATGTAAATGGGATGGTATGTAAGATCAGTCATATATCATGCTCAAGATGGAATTACATAATTTACTATCACACAAGATGGAATTACCAACAATCCAGTTGAACTAACAAAATCCCATATGAAATTACCAACAATTCGAAGCTCGAACACTCACCTTCCATGTCGAGACTAGATATTTTATTGAGGTCGTTCAAGATCGTGAGGCCATACTACAAGACCTTGGAGCTGTGGACCTTGAGCTTTTGGACCAAGCAAAGCTATCCCAGACCCCTCCTCCATTATCGACCTAGTTTTTGAATGTGCGATCTGACCTGCCAACGAACCATCCAGCACAGAGGAAATTTTTCTTTAGGATTTCAATTGAGAAAGAAAGATATCGCATGGAGAGAGGAAGATTAAGAAAGAAAATGTGAAATGGGTTGGAGCGGCGGAAAGGATGAGAATGGGAAAGAAAAAGAGCCATGTGAGAGAAAGAGAGTTTGGGAGATGCTTCTAGAAAAATGTGGACTGATTTTAATTATGATAATAAAACATAAAAAGATAGAGATTTTAAATAATAAACTAGTTTAATTTTTTTTATAAAATAACCATTAGTGTTGGAGATGCTTATGATAAAGAGTAATAGTTGTATAGTAAATAGATATTATAAATGTAGGATTATGATTTTTTGTTAAACGTTAGATTATATATTTAAGATAAAGTTTATAAATATTTTTCTTTTAAAAATAAAGTATATTTAGTAATTCACCTTTATTTGTTAAGAAAATTAAATTAATGGCACATCTAGTATTATACCATTTTTGGTCATTTCACACCGTTACAATTGTTTTACATAAAAGTTTACCAAACACTATAATACTGCATTTTTTTTTCCAAAAGCATTTTTGCAAAAAAGTTTACCAAACACTCTGCTGTTTTATTTCACAGTTGCTTATTCTCATAGCACAGCAGAAGCAGTTTTTTTTTCAAAGCACAGCAATACCAAACCAGCCCTTAGTGCCTTGGTACGTATATATGTTCATCCATTAACTCACTATTTTATTTTATCATATGATTAGTTCTTAATTAACTATTGATTAATGTACAAATTACAGACATGAGATTGCCGAGGTTGGTCCGAATAATGTTCTCGGATTCAAAGTTGGTGATCATGTCGGAGTTGGAACTCTTATTAATTCATGCAGAAGTTGTGATTATTGTAATGACGTTCTTTAAGTTTAATGTGAAGGAGTTGTTTATACTTACAACCGTCTCGACATCGATGGTACCATGACGAAGGGTGGATTTTCCACTTACATCGTTGTCCATGAATTGTGTTGTGTCACCTCACGAGAAGTTGTTTAATTTGATAGTTATACCAACTCATCGTGTTACTAATTAATCAGCATGTTGCAATGTTCCATATTTATTACTCTTTGTTAATTAAAATGCTAGGTGGTGTAGTCTAAATGGGTAACAATTACAAAAAAAATTAGAAAATAGTTAGAGTTGGTCTTTGACTTTGTCCAGTGGAAGTTGGAGAGAGAAACTCATTTTTTCTGTTTAGAACTTCGGTGTGCCTTAGCCCTTAGGCGCACCTTGACCACGTTTAGGCAAGTTTAAGCCTTCTCCCATTGGGCAGAGGCATTTCCACCAACGCCCCACCTCCAAAGCCGGCTAGGAGCACCGCGAGCCGTGTTTTTTAAAACACTGATTCCGTTAAACAAAAATTCAAATGAGTAATAACATTAGTAGTCATATATAAGTGATCAGTTGATCTTAATTTACATAGAAAATAACTTATTGTAAATCATTAGCTTAGTGCACAAGAAAGTGGAACAAATTGAGGTGAAGTCAAATAAGCTGAAACAATTTGCCTACTTCTAGCTTAGGAAGCCTTGACTACAATTGGACTCCTCACATAGTGTTTACCATCTGACCATATCAACTTCCCTAACACATAGTTTTTAGCTTGTTTTGCTTCTTTAACCTGCAGGAGTACCTTAAAGCTCTTCTCTTCACCAATCTTCTTGAACTTCAACTTCTTTGGCTCAACAGAAACCGATACCCCATCCGGGCTTTGGATATACGCCTTATATGTTCCTGGGGAGCCAACATTTTTCACTGTTCTAGTCACCTCAAGGAATCCAGAGAGTTTAGGGATAGTGATTGAGGGGTAGTTGAGGTTAGTGGGACTAATAGCTGGTTTGGGGCACTCATACGTATCCTCTGAAAACATTTCCATTTCTGTTTCGTTGTAGCCCATTGCGCACAGGAAGTTCAAGTAATCGTTAAGGGATAAATCATATACCAATCCAGGATCCATAGCACTGTTTGGGTTAACATGTCCTGCACCGTAACTAAATGGTGTTGCCTCATAGAAAGAAGCATTGAGCAATGGTCCCATGCTGTTATCTCGTGTTATCGCTGTGTAACACAGGATTTGAAAGAAAATATCAGAAAGACGAGTAATGGTCTCTTGAGACAGACGTTAATGTGGAGCGAATACATAAATGACCGTGCGTAGGGACTTCTTACCGGTGGTCATGATTGCAGATTTAATGGCTGCAGGACTCCAATGAGGATAGAGGGTTTTAAGAAGGCCACAAATGCCGGAAATATGTGGACACGACATTGATGTGCCTGACGCTGAGTTGAATGGAATTCGCCGTTGGTCAAACATTTGATTTGTTGGCCCTCGTGCTTTCGTGTAGGCTGCTATGACACTCACTCCAGGCGCAGTGATATCTGGCTGAATTAATGTACAACAACACTTACTGAATACTTGGCCAAATCAGCAAAAATATGTGGAGTTTGTTTAATGACCAGAAATTGTGTTTGCTAATAAAAAAACCTTAAGGATGCCTGGTGTAATGGTGTTGGGTCCCTTTGATGAAAATGGTGCCATGAATGGAGAGGGCTTTGTTCCCAGTTCTGTTATTGCACGCTTTATGTAAGCCCGTGGAGACCTGTCAAGATATGCAAGTTTCTCAACTAGTAATTTTACCAAAAACTTGATATTGCTGACACTGCGGTGAAGCAGCCTAACATATGAAACAGACGCAGTCTAAAACAGGCAATTTGGAGGGTACTTCACCCATCTTACTTAGTTGAATTGATATAAGCAAAGACAAGGATGCCGTCGGTGAAATTGATATGTGAAGCAGGGAGGACATGTGGATCAGAAATAATTTCATTCCCGTTAAGAGCATTGTTAGCAAGAATCATTCCCACGGCGCCAGCCAGTAAGGCTTGCTCACCCTTGTCTACTTTTGCGTTGTCCCCTCGCAGGCAGGCCAAGATCTTTCCCTTCACTTTTTTAGGATCCAGCGTGCCGGCCTTGCATAGCAGACTGCAGCATCATATAAGCAGATTACTAAGAACTTGAATATAATTTTGGTATAATGAAAATCAGAAGATTGATGTTGCCTATCCTTACGCTTCTTTAGCTGATGCATTAGCTGCTTTAGCATCCGCAGCACTAATAAGTTGGTAAAATTTCTTGCCCCGCAAGGCAACAGACGACAAGCTTTGTCCCTTCAGAACAAAGTAGATAAAACTTAATATGGATTTGAGTAGCTTTGTAGGATATATAACATAAGTTCCCATAAAACACCCTAACATGTCTTATTATGTATACGATAAAAAGGGACGGCTAACGATTTTGGCACTCGTCTTCTGTCCATCTGCACTCCGAATTGAATATTTTATAATTTATTGTTTCTGCACTCACAGGTGAAGTACAAAGACTAAACGAGGAGTGTTAAAATCATTAGTCGGGAAATGGACTATAACCAACCTTGAGGTGCTTCCAGTTGCCGAGGGTGACATAACTCGGAAACTCCCTATCCATAGTACTGGCGCCGACTGTGATCTGCCACGGTGATATATTCGAGACAGTACCTTCAGCCGGACCAGAATTCCCCGCTGAGCAAACCACAACAATGCCATGCTTAACAGCATGAAAAGCACCAATTGAAACACTGTCACTGAAGAATGTAGTAGGATCTCCACCCAGTGAAACGGACAACACATCAACACCGTCATCGATGGCCGCATCAAATGCAGCCAATATATCTGCATGAAAACACTTAGTTCCATCCACTGGAGGCCAGCACACCTTATAGGCTGCAACCCTGGCTTTTGGTGATCCACCCTTTGCTGTTCCATTTCCAAAGCCGAACACGCTCGCACCGGTTACAAAATTGCCCCCAGCGGTTGACAAGGTGTGGGAGCCATGGCCATCGTCGTCACGCGGCGAATTGAAAGAGGAGTTGAGGAGACCAGCAGCTGCAGCATAGCCCTTGTTGAAGTATCGTGCTCCAATAAGCTTCCTTTCATGCCAAAAAGTTTGTTACCAAATGAGTTACAAAGTTACCACTATATAACAAATCAAAAACCTTAATTTACAATATGACACATATTTTGAGGAATATAAAATCCCTCGTCACAAAGTTTTATAGATAAAATGCAACTTACAATGGGTGATTCCACTACTAATAGCATCGAGACTTTTTGTATAAAATATCACACCCGTTTGTATGTATATGTAATTAAATTAAAGATTATACCAGTATTGATTAATAGTGAACTGCTAGCAAAATACATTTGTTAGGGCATTTTAGATGAACTGAGGACTACTGCATACATGCAGATCATAAACTACATCAAGACAACGGTCATGTTCTGGACCTGTCTTCTCTCCCATTATTTTTTTTTTATCATAACTGAAATTTCCATTACGGTTAAACAAACAGAGCACAAGAGTTTTGGAGGAGCAAAGGGAAGCCTCATTAAAAAGCTCCAAAGAAGAGGGAAAAAGAGTGCTTCACCAACTTGCTCCCCACTTACAATTAGGGACAAAGAGTGCTTCTCCCATTATTAAAACATAATTTGTTTGCTTAATCTAAAGAAATCGTTGTATAGTATGGACAATGTTAGGGAGATTAAATGTAGGGGCTAAATTTTATAAACTAAATGATGTGAAAGTTGATAATGAGATTATTACTTAAGTGTTAATTAACGTGCTTATTTCTTATTGATGATACATAATTTAGTTTGCGAATTTAGTCTATCTAACATTACTCTTATAATGAATATGTTTTCTTTTACCGTCTTTCTTTGGACTACAAGCAGTGAAAGTGTAATAGAATAGTGACTAGAAGTTGGATTTTTTATGAAGTATTTGACTACTATAGCTTGGTTAATTTATTGTCCTATAGAATATGTCTTTTTCAAATATTAAGCAAGTTCATTTGGGAAGGTATCAGTGGTCTTACCCAAGTCAAAAGAGCAGGAAGAGGCATAATAGCCATCAACCGGAAGCAGTGCAGAAATAGGAGGAGAGCTTGTCTCAGCAAGTGATTGGGATTGCCGATGAGGAAAGAGTACACACCTCTTATGTTTTTGGTGGATCGAATAAATTAAAGAAGATTAATAAACAAAACTAACAAAGATGTGTTAAAGATAACACTACTCGTTTTCCTACTACCGCTAATATAATATTCACAGCCAACTTAACGGATGTATGAGACTGTTCCAAAAATAAGACTTGATGTATGACTCTGAGATGAAAAAAATTTCATGTACCAAATGTTGAAAACCACGAAACTTCAGGATAGTAAACTGAGATTAACCCTAAAAAAAATTGTGAATAACACTATCCGTTTTCCTACTACCAATAACACTATCCGTTTTCCTACTACCAATAATATAATATTCACAAATATTTTTGTAATCCACTATGCCACAATAAAACTACATCATCGTAATTGAGCTAACCATCAAAGACCTCCTCTGGACCACATGCTAGTGCGGGATTTTGTAAACTTTTAAATAAGATAATTGATTAGAAATTTAGATGTAGTTTTCAAATCTGAAAATAATTAACAAAAAATGAATCAAATTATAATCTGATTACATGCATCTCAATTTATTTGCAGTTCTAGGTTTCTAGAATAAGAATGGCCGCAACTTTATGAGAAAGTCTCGTACGAATCCTGCTTTATAGATGCCATTTACTCCGCTACAAAAGGGGATAACCTTGGTTGGATTGGACCATCCAAGTTTAAGATAAAACTGGGACTGATTACACAGAACAAAGAAGAATATCTCTTGGTTTTTTTTTTTCTTTTCCAATTTTAACACTCGCGTTTTAACAATAAATATATATTTATTTTAATTTTTATAAAGCGATATTCTAAATTACTTTAATTTAAGAGATAGGAATTTAAACTCGAACGCAAGAGACATTGACATGCTACAGTGCCTAACTCACATCCGTATCAACGAGCGTATTTTGTTTAACTTATACCAAGATACTTTTTTAACATTTGATTCTTAATGTTGTAGAAAAGGAAACAGAAAGTAAACTAATCTCAATTAGAAAATAATCATAAAATAGTGGGTACCTGTTGCAGTGAAATTCAGAATCTATCTCATTTTGGCAGATTCCTTTCCACTTGGATGGAATCGGTCCATACCCTTCATCACTAAAGCTCTTGGATTCTGGCCATGCGCCTACAACCCCATTCAAGAACACTAGGGTTACCAATGCTCCTTACAAAACAATCGAAACTCTTTTTTTTTGTGTGAAATATTTTTAAAATCCAGCTAAAAAAAGGTACCAATATTGCAATAAGGACAGTCGAGTGCAAGTCTAGGGGTTTTTTTTTCCTCTTCAAATGAGAAATTTGAAAGTCTCTGATTATATATAGGAAGATTTTTCAGTGAGCTTGGAATACGGAGTGATACGCCATGTTATTATACAATCGAAGAGACACTTAAAATAAATAAATAAAACTACATTTCAATTGTATAATGACATGTGTTGTACTGTCTCGTATTTTGGACACACCGAAAAATTTCTCCTATATATAGGGGTTTTTGGGTACTTAATTGTGAAAAACGATGCGTTAATAAATTAAGAGGGAGCTAGGCAAATGCTAAGAATTAGCTAGTTGTTATACAACAATATGTTTACAAAAAATGACCATAATTATATTAATGCGAAAATAAATTGATATCCAAATCATTGTCTATGAGTGAAAATAAATACAATTGCCCAAGTTGTTAAAATTATACTAATGGTGGTCCAAAAGACCAAAACTACAAAAAGACCATAAATTAGAGTTAAACCGTGTTAAGGGAAGCCTTAGAAGCTTTGTTTAAAAAAGAATTATATTGCTATTCGATACTACGCTATAGTGATATTCATTTTCACTTGGAAATGAGATATTTTAGGCTCGATTCTTGCCAAAGGCGAGTATGAACCACATTATTGCTAGTACATTGTAAGATTAAGCCCATCCAAAAAGAAGTTTTGAACCAACAACGTATGAGTAATTAAAACACTGAATAAACCGGATACCACGGTCACCACATGCAAAATTAACAATACTAGCTAATAATTCCTAAATGTTTTGTCATATACATGTACGTGTATTAGTGGAAGAATAAATTGGTCAAATATATCAGCACGAAACTAATTGGTCAAATAAATCAGCAAGAAATTTGTTTTTAAAATTTAAAAAAAAAAAGCAAAGAACAAGAAAAACCTACCAGTATCAAGGTTTCCTATGATTGAATCTTCACCGTATCTTGCCTTCTTCCAGATTGAATTGGGTGAAACAACACCATCTTGCTCAAGTCCCAAGAAATCCCACGATCGAGTTGTGTGTAATTTTCTTCCCTGGTTCAAGAATACTGAGACTACCTTTGGATGCTCTACAGTGTTTCAATGGCAGCATAAGAAAAGAGAAAACTGAGGAGAAAGAAAAACAAAGAGAAAACTTAGGAAAAAAAGAAATAGCAGAAATAAAATTCTCACTAGCAATCTGAGCTGCCTCTTCTTCTTCAGTGTAGCAGCAAAACCATTGATATGCCTTGTGTATGAGTAAAACATGGATTCTTTTGCAACTTCATCGCTGCATTTTTGCAGAAAAAGTTCAAACATTTAATCGGCGAAAGACGGTGTTTATGAATTTTAGTTGGAAATATGTGTTTAAGTACCTGCCCAAGAAGGAACCAAGAAACTCATGGTGATTGTCTGTGACTTGGTTTAGTTCAAGTTCTGACAAGTTTGGGGGATGTGAGTGTGATCCCAGGTATACCACATATGACTGCAGAAACAGTAGAAAGAACCAAAAAAAAATAAATGATCACAAGTACTAGTGAAATGCAAGGGAAAGGTACTTTGCTTTTTTGTTGTTGCAGTTTTTAATGGAGGGAGACGAGAATGAATGCTTACCTTTTTTATCGCAAAGGTGGGGGTATGGAGTACTAGAGAGGAGAGAAGGAAGGAGAGGAGGTAAAGGGCTGCGGTTGGTGGGCTCATTGCCTGGCTCATTGACCCTTGTTTTCCTGCCTTTTGTGGAACACAAACTTTGGTTTTTATGGTTTTTTTTCGGACTTCCAATAGATGTTGGAGAAAGAAGCTGGCCAACTTGAGATATGCAATGCCCGATGTGGTATGGTATTAGCCTAACTGGATAATGTAAATTTAAGAGAAGGAGAAGAAAGAATGCTATTTATACTTGATAGAGTGAATAAACAGTGCAGGAGAGAAGAACAGTTAATATAGGAAGAGATAATGCATATTTGACCTAGGGTTAGGTGTTGATACATTTAAACGATATAAATTAAAATAAAACAAAAAATAAACAGTTAGAGAAAGTGGTGCTTGATAAGGTGATAATGGGGATTAGGATTAGAGTATTAAATAATTAAATCTTATTGACAATAGTGGCGGTTGTTTCCCCTACTAGTTATTAAAATTAATAGCTGGAAATTATTCCCATATTAAGGGTTGATTTAAACGCCCCTAATAGAACTAATAGGGGCAAATAATAATTCTGCATCTAATAGAGGCGAATTCTTCCATTTGCCCCTAGTTGACCGCATCTAATAATCACTTTTCTTGTAGTGGCACTACAAAACTTAGAACAAGTAGAGGCTAAAACATTTGCATCTATTAGTTAAAAATAAGGGCAAAAAATGAAGATTTCTGCACCTAATAGTAAGGAGGGGCGGATATTAAATTTGTACCTAAAAAAGGCGTTGCTATTGATAAATAGAGACAAAAGGGTACATATTTCTGCCCCTAATAGTTATTATGCCATGTAGGCAAGTGTGACATAGAAAAAACATTAGGTGCGGATGTTGAAAGTTTTAGGGGTGATTATTAAGGCCCCTACTTTAATATTTGTATTTAATTGAGTTTTTATGTCATATTGCATTTTGGAAATTGTTTTAATTGAGAAACGATTTCCATTCCACCATTAATATTATTTGATACGTATTCTCACATTTTCAAAGTCTAAGTATATTTATAATTCTTTTTAGTTCTTCAAAAATTATTATTCAAAACTAATATCATCACCAACCCGGATGAAGAAACAAGAACCATTGCCAACAAATTAATATTTAAGTTACATTCTTCAACTGATTAGATACAAATGTTACATGATAGGAGTGCGATGAATACATACAAATCCACCCCAGTACATAAGGTTCTCTAAAAGTTCTCTCCAAATCGAAATCTAATCAAAGACTTAATCCCTTGATTCAAACACATAACATGATTAAAAGTCTGTCTTCAATCTCCCCTTGATGCATATGAAAAGTATGTGTTCCATCTCCCCTTGATAATCAAAGAAGCCGGCCAATTTGAGATATGCAATGCGGTTGGTGGATGTCGTATACGACGTATAGTATTAAGCCTAACTGGATAATGTAAATTTAATATGCATCTAGATATACCGAGTAAAATGAGGAGTTGTCATATTTCAAAGAAGGGCACAAGGTCAATGATTCCATATACACCTTAACGGCCAAATCATTACACGGTTATTTGTAGGCATGAGTGCCTGACTGATATGTCATAAATTTGTAATATAATATTTAAAATTAGACAAGCATATTATGACATAATTACTAATTTATAATACTATGTGCTCTGTTGACCGTCAACGCAGAAGCTTCTGCAATATATATTTGGAGGGTCAAAGCAGAAGCTTCCATCTCAAATCAGAACTTTTCTTGGTGGCCTCAGCATTTAGCACAAAACCAAATGCAACCTGAACATCCATGTTTGGGAATTCCTGATGTCTGAAAAAATTTAAGAAAAACTAATGAAAATGATTTGAAAACTTTGAGTTTTAACGATAAGAACGAAATAAATGGTAAAGTGAATAGTACCAGGATTGACTTTCTAGTGTAAAAATGTGATTTTTCGTTAAAGTGAATAGTACCGAGAATTTTTCGTTAAAGTTCACAAAAATTTAAGCATTTAGAAAAGAAATAACAAAATAAACAACTTATTGACTTTAGTACCTTTGAGATTTTTATATAATTGAAACCGTGTGAGATGACTATGTTTGACACTGGGCCCACAGTACCCGTAAACCTGTGTCTCATCAACATGAAATCACATGTCATGCTTGAATTTGGCAATAAGAAAGAAAATACATGACTCAGCCAAAAGAACAGCCAAAGAGAAGAAGAAAAAACCTCTGCAAGACGTAACCATGATAACTGAGAAGAATTTTGTAATGGCCATTCTTAATCTCAAAATGATCAACTTTCCGTAGCTGTTGAAATCACAGGTCTCTTAGTGACAATAGACATTTTGTTTCGTGTCTGAAAAGTCAAATCATGAATAGAAATAACCTGCAAATCATGACAAATAATCCTGCAACATGTTCTTGTCTTGAGATGATGTTGAACTAAAGATATAGTATCAGCGCAACCTGGTTCTCCTTTCAACTTGCGTGAAAGTAATTGCTTAAGCTTTTTACATCTCTGTCCAAAGCTTTAAGCTCCTGCCTCATTGTGCTTACATTATCACAGGAAGCCTGGCAATAAAAAGGAATATATAAACAAAAATCATAACCTGAAACTGGGTTATCTTCACATAATTATTTTTTGTAATATCTATGAGCTGAACTGGTTGTTTGAGAAAGGCAAAGGAAGAAGAACTGTTTTCTTATGCTGTATTCATCTTATATAATCTTCTGGGGCGTTTATAACAGAAACCTGATTAATATATTCCCAATAGAGTAGGGTCTGCCTAGTAAGTAAAATTGCATTTCTATCGCAAATACACAATCTCATGCATTTAAAAATAAATAAATAAAGAATCATTTACCTTGCTTTGGAGTTACAATAGATTTCTCTAGTTTACAATCTTTGTAACAGTTTTCTTAAGTGTTTAAAATCCTTTTGTTAAAAATTAGAGGAAAACCAGAACAGATAATTTGGCAAGACCAGACAGATAACATGGCAAGAACAATACTGAAGCTACGATTGCAGGGACAAGACAATGGTAAATGGATCACCAATCTTAGAATTGATGATTACCTCTTGTTCACCCTCAGAATTAACTAAAGAGGATTGACTATGATTATCATCAACATGAGTCTCCCATTCACTAGGTTCAGACTGACAACGGATGTAATTTAATTTCAGCATCTGAGACTTCTGAATTGCAGAGCTTAAGAGCTGTACTCTACTCTGCAGGCAAGTATAAGTCCAGGTGACAAACTGTATGCATATCCGGAGATGAAAAACATAAGAGAGCCAACCTTAATTAATTATTTTTTTTAAAATACAAACCTGTCATTTATCACGCTTCACTTGTATTAAATGCAATTTTGCCTTTTCATACACTATTTTATAAAGCAGCAGTCTTGCTTCAGATACTCTGCAAAGGTTAATGTCAATGCTTATCAAGCTAAACCGCATTCTTGGACACGTAAGAATCTAAACTACATAATCATAACAGGCATGATGAAAGACACCACCTTTTATGCCCAACATTGAGGCAGTCGAACTTCTGTACACATTAAATACCAGTGTTAGCATAAAAATTGATAGTGTAGATGCTCTATAGATTTAAAGAATGCAATGTGGTCCGACTATACTATGTAAACATGTCCGTAACAGACCCTGATTGATCATTTAATTCAGCATATGTGAGACTGGACTTCAGAACACAGCATCCCATATTTTTTAGCCTTCAATAGGTGGACCAGCATATCTTCCAGCACACCAATCAACTTGATCATGATAAAACAGCAATGTCAACCAACATGATACAGATAACAAACTTAAGCATAAGATGGTTAATTCTATCACCCAGATTAGATTTTTCTTGGGAGAAAGTAATAATAAAAGAAAGGGATATACCGCTCTTAAATTTAGTTTGCTTGCCAATCGAGATTCTGTATCTCCTGAGAATTTTACTAAAATCTGCAAGAAGGAAATCTGAAGAAAATAGCATATCTGCCAGAGAACCTGGCTATTCAAGTGGACTAAAACAAAACAGGAAATAGTACACACATCAGTCCAGCACTGCCATGTTGTATCACCCCCACACTTCTGTCTGTCATCGTAACCTTTATTTGACTGATGCAGCATGAACTCTGGATTGCAGTTCTCAATTCTGGGAACTTTTGAACTTTTCTGGATTCTGGGGATCGTATCTGTACAGTATCCATCCTCAGAAATTATTCCTAGGTTTTGTCGTTTCTGTCCGACAGAATTCTCTGAATCTTTCCCTGTAAACGGATTTTGTGAAATATGCAGTCCCTGATAACAGCCATCACTAGGATGACTATTTGAATTGGACTCATGAGATACTAGGTCCTTCCCAGCAAAGGGTTGCACATTCTCAGTGTCTGCTGAACAAGATAAATCCAGTCTGGAGGGGCTATTTGTTGACTCTTTTCTTGAGGGAATCCGATTCATATCTTTTATGAAGGGACTACGAATTGGGTCTTTCACAGTAGGACTTCGAATTGGGTCTCTCACGATAGGACTTCGAGTTAGCTCTTTCACAAAGGGACTTCGAATTGGTTCTTTTCCAGGACTCTGAGTAAGTTCTTTTCTGGGAGGACTCAGAGTTGATTCTTTCCTGCGGGGACTCTGACTTGGCGCTTTCCTGAGGGAACTCTGAATTGCCTTTCTCCCGGTAGAGTTGAGAGTTGGATTCTCCTGGGGTGGACTCTGAATTGACCCTTTCATGGGGGGGTTCTCAGCTGACTATTTACTGGAAGGGCTCTGCATTGACCATTTCCTGAACAAAATGTCAAATCCCTAAGCAACAACAGAACAAGTAATGATATTTCTAAATAGAACAGCCTAGTATTTAACGGCAGCCAACTAATGGATGTGAAACTGTATATAAAGATGTTTGCAAATTTGAGCAAACATTAGCCCAAACCCAGCCAACTGTGTTTAAAAAGGGCATGGAATGCACAAGCGAAGCAAAGTTGTGTGGTATAAAAAATAGGCCCAGCATCCATGTTCTTTTAAAAATTGAGCAAATACACGGAGACTGACATGAAGGTATGGTTCAGTTGTGCTGCTGCAGATATATGGTTTAGAATGCATTGGTGCTGCTCCACCTTGAATGCTATTATCTGGGTTGTTCAGAATGACTGCACCTCTGGAAGGTGATTGGAAGTTCTTTTCAGATTCAATTTGCAGATGGGGAGGATTATCTTCTTGCTCACCTGCCAATAGGGAATCAGTCCCAGAAGAAATTAATGCTCCTTCTGTGGGAGTTTCTGACATGAGATGCTGTGTCATTTTGCTTCCTGATAATGACAGCTGAGAGGGTGAAACCACTGCGTTTCTTCGTGTACCATACGCATCCTTCAAAGGAGTGTATGTAAACATGCTAGGCTGAGGCTCTTCAACTTTATCACGGTCTGTGGTCTCGTTAACCTGGCTCAACATACTGGTGTTGATTGAGTTCTCATTTCCATTGCTATTCATGTTAAATAAGCTTTTCTGTCCTTCGTTGAGATCAGGCATGGCTGTTTGCTTCTCTAAACAAGCAGTAGGAGAATTGGAAAATTTGCATTGGAGATCTCTGTCAATGTCAGCCATAACATTCTTTAAGGGAGAATTCACAGATGAGTAACTTGATAAACTACATTTTAATTTTTCCATTCCATCGTTGACGATAGAAGCACAGGGAGAAGGTTCAGGAAGCGTGAACCTAGAAATGCTTTTCTAAATTGATGAAACCCACTCATTATGTTTTGTGTGTTCCGCACTTAAAAAGGAACCTGGTTGTTTTGAGGATGCCGTTTCAACTAGAATGCAAGTACAAATATTGCATCAATTATGCATACTAAACAGTTGGCAAGAATAGGACCAGTCATTAACTGTCAAGCATAATAAAAGACATTTTTTTGATCTGGATCCAATGGAATAACGTCGAATTGTGTCTTTCAGTATGGAACAAGTTGACTATGGATATGCAACCACAAAATAATGTGTTAAAATTAAAAATGTACATAATGTAATAACTAGACTGCTAGACGAATATTTGTGGCAATGAGACTATCATAATAGTCTCCAACAAAGCCGTGGCCATTTACTCCAGGTGTTCGACCAAACTATCATGGTCGACCAGAAGACTGAAAACTAAAATTTCAGCTTCTGTTGTACAATCCAATATCCAAATATCCAAGTTCCTAATTTTCCACTGTCATTACCTTCATTCTCACATCCCATTTTATTAAAGAACCCAACCATAGAAAATTTCAGTGTCTGTTTACCACAACCACAAAATCCATTTCAGTAAACAACAAAAGCTATAAGATGTTTGAGCCATTAAGGGAATTAATTTTTGAAATACATAAAATCATATGCACTGGGCCACTGGTAGAACTTTTTGGTTCAAGAGCTTACAACAATGCAACCACCCTCAGAACAACAACTAAAACGTCCATCATCAAATCTACTAAAGTAAAATACCGAATGTATGAGATCAAACCACACCGGCAACAGTTCTATCAAAATCTTGATTGCAAGAGACATTCTTACATTGTTTAATTGATTCTGGGTCTGGATTTGGCCATCACCAGAATCACCAGCAGCTGAATTATGATTTCCGTTAGATGAGGCATCGTAAGCAGTCTGATGAAGATAACCACCATTTGACTCACTCAACTTGATACAAGAAACAGATTCTACCTCAGTAGACAAGTCATTGGTGCCAAAATTGCCCATTTCAGTAGTTCTACCATTTCTCATGTGGCCAATCCCATTTTCATCTGATGCAGATACCTCACCCCCATTCGGTGCCATTGAAGTGGCAGGGACGGCAACTGAGTCAGCATGCATATCCTTGCTGCCAGCTGCAAGAAGTGCATCTAATATTGGAGATAATCTACCATAATCATACTTATGTGGATTTTCTTCTATGATACTCATGTCATTTGAATCTTCCCCACTTCTGACCTTATCAGCAGGGACAGAGGACTGAAGGGTAACCATCTTCGGTTTTGTTAAAGACATGAGGCTTCCAGAATCAGTAACATTGGTATTATGGGTTGGTGTCTTCTCTTCGAAGACAAGGCGAGCCGCCGTTGGGGTCTTGAGATCTCCTCCGGAGTCTGACCTTGCAAGACTATGGCAATGCATTGAAAATTGTCTTTTGCAAAAACAAACCATAAAATGCGGTATAATTTTCGACTAAGACATGAAATTTACACACTCAGCGAAATTACTACCTAACACAAACAACAAGATAAGCTATGCAGTTACAAATTCAATTACCGGCATCCTTTTCGAGTAATTTAAAGTACAGTAATATAAAGCACCAATTATATAAGACATCCTATAAAGAATCTTCCTTTACTTTCCTAATTGTGTATTAATTACTAATTAATAAAAAATAAGATAAAATTTATAGCTTACCGTCATTAGAGGTAGCAGAGCACGGAACACTACTCCCAGGAGAGGGCGATCCAATTGGCCTGAAAAACGACTTTCTCCCGTCGTCGTTTTCGTCATCGTCATCGGAATCCCTAAAATCGTCGCTGTCACCGCCCAAGTCCCTAAAAAACCCTATCACCGGGTTCTCGGCCTGTTCGAAGTCTTTTTGAGAGCTGGCTTGGGCTTGGGGTCGGGAGGTATGTCGTAGTCCTCGTCGCTGTTGAAGATGTGGACGGAGGTGATCTCTGTGCTCACGCGGCGGGAGAGCTTCCCCTTGATTCTTAGGGCTATTGTTCCGGTTCGGTCTCGGAGTTGCAGGGCTCATCTGGGGCGTTGGAGGCCATCGGAAATGGAGGAATCGGAGAGGGAGATTGGGAAAATTAGGGTTTGCAGTTTGAATTTGGTCGGAGTAGTGCGCTGTGTGTGTCAGTCCCTGTAGGACAGTGGAGCGGGAGAGAGAGAGAGAGAGAGTAGAGGGAAAATTATTTTAATGGTTTAAAAATGTTTTATTTATTTACGACGGGTCGTTTGATTCGTTTCTGTTTTGAATTTTCATTTTTCTAGTTTTTGAATAATTGCAATTTTGTCCCTCGAGCATTTTGTTTTAATTTGTCTTGATTTAGTGGTAATTCTTTCTTCCAAATTTCCAACGATAGAAGGAATCTCATGTTCATAATTAGTCTACATAATTTAATGGCATAATTTTCCCCTTGCAAGTGTGCGGTTTTAACTTTGACTCATATAGATAGTGAATTCAATATCTAATTTTTATTACTGGCTTATTATGTGACTTGAATTAAATTCCTTCAAAATCCAACTTCACATCACACGACAAAACCAGGTTCTACAAAAATGATGACTTATAAGTTGGACTAAATGATTCATGTTTTATATCAGCATATGATCCAGTCACTAAATACTAATAAATGAGTGAGAGCCGTCTCAATAAAAAGAAATGACTACCATCAAGGCTAGTGTTTTAAAATGAGTCAACGACATAAGTTTCGTGCATGTAAATGGGATGGTATGTAAGATCAGTCATATGTCATGCTCGCCTTGCATCATCATCTTTACTTCCTCCCAAGCCGCTGCAAGTATATATGCAAGTAATGAGCTCAGAAAATGCAAATAAGGGGGAGGATTGCCTGACTTATCAATGTGATTAGTGCGTACGCACCTCAAGTAGGGTTGGATACGAGTTCGAAGGAGAAATTTTGGGAAGACCTTTGAGACTTGGTGCAAGGAATTACTCAGACGGAGAAGTTATTTATAGGAGGAGATTTAAATGGACACGTGGGCAGGGAGACAGGCAACTATGGAGGTTTTCATGGTGGCCATGGTTTTGGGGAGAGAAACGAGGATGGGGAAGCTATCTTGGATTTTGCAATGGCATATGATCTCTTCTTAGCCAACACCTTCTTTAAGAAGAGAGAAGAACATGTGATCACCTACAAGAGTGGGTCGTCAAAAACACAAATAGATTTTCTTCTAATGAGGAAAGGGGATCGTATAACTTGTAAGGATTGCAAAGTTATACCAGGAAAGAGCGTGGCTAATCAACATCGCTTGTTGGTGATGGATGTACATATCAAAAGAGTGAGAAAAAAGAACAAGACTTGGAAGTGCCAAAGGACTAGATGGTGGAATCTAAAAGAAGAAAAACAAGCCATTTTCAAAGAGAAAGTAATCACCCAGTGTGTGTGGGATAGAGAGGGGGAAGCTAACCAAATGTGGGATTCCATGGCTAGTTTTATCCGAAAAGTAGCAAAAGAGGTATTAGGAGAGTCCAAGGGCTTTGCCCCACACCAAAAGGAATCTTGGTGGTGGAATGAGGAGGTACAAACAAAGGTGAAGGCTAAGAAGGAATGTTGTAAAGCCTTATACAAGGATAGGACCGATGAAAATGGTGAAAGGTATAGAAAAGCGAAGCAAGAGGTGAAGAAAGCTGTGAGAGAAGCTAAGTTAGCGGCTTATGACGATATGTATAAGCGACTAGATACCAAAGAAGGAGAGTTGGATATCTATAAACTAGCTAGAGCAAGGGAAAAGAAGACAAGGGACCTAAACCAAGTGAGGTGCATCAAGGATGAGGATGGAAATGTTCTTGCTACAGAGAACACGGTTAAAGACAGATGGAAATGTTATTTTCATAATCTTTTCAATGAAGGACATGAAAAGAGTGCTTCTTTAGGGGAGTTGAGGAACTCAGAAGAGTGTAGAAACTACTCTTTTTATCGTAAAATCCGGAAGGAAGAAGTGGTTGTAGCTTTGAAGAAGATGAAGCATAGAAAAGCAGTAGGCCCAGACGATATACCAATCGAAGTGTGGAAAGTTTTGGGAGAGACATGTATAACATGGCTCACTGACCTTTTCAATAGGATTTTGAAAACGAAGAAGATGCCAAATGAGTGGCGAATGAGCACTTTGGTGCCTATCTACAAGAATAAGGGCGATGTACAAAATTGCATGAACTATAGGGGTATTAAGCTAATGAGTCATACAATGAAGCTTTGGGAGAGTCATTGAGCATAGATTGAGGCAAGAGACACGGGTTTCAGACAACCAATTCGGGTTCATGCCAGGACGCTCAACCATGGAGGCAATCTATCTCTTACGAAGATTGATGGAAAGATATAGAGATGGGAAAAAGGATTTACACATGGTCTTTATAGATTTGGAAAAAGCGTATGATAGGGTCCCAAGAGACATTCTTTGGAGGATTTTAGAGAAGAAAGGAGTACGAGTAGCATATATCCAAGCTATACAGGATATGTATGAAGGAGCAAAGACTGCCGTAAGAACTCATGAAGGACAAACCGAAAGCTTTCCCATAACTGTAGGATTACATCAAGGCTCATCCTTAAGTTCTTACCTTTTTGCGTTGGTAATGGATGAGTTAACAGGACATATTCAAGATGATATTCCTTGGTGTATGCTTTTCGCAGACGATATAGTGTTGATAGATGAAACTCAGGAAGGGGTAAATGCAAAGCTTAACCTTTGGAGAGAAGTGTTGGAATCTAAAGGTCTTCGCCTAAGCCGATCAAAGACAGAATATATGGAGTGCAAGTTCAGTGCAAATGGAGGCCAAAACGAGTTAGGGGTGAGGATCGGAGATCAAGAAATACCAAAGAGCGACCGTTTCCGTTACCTAGGATCTATCTTGCAAAAGAACGGAGAATTAGATGGAGATCTCAACCATAGAATACAAGCTGGATGGATGAAGTGGAAGAATGCATCCGGCGTGTTGTGTGACCGCCGTATGCCACTGAAGCTCAAGGGAAAATTTTATAGGACGGCAATAAGGCCGGCAATAAGGCCGGCAATAAGGCCGGCGATGCTGTATGGCACAGAATGTTGGGCGGTGAAGCATCAACACGTACACAAAATGGGTGTAGCGGAGATGAGGATGCTTCGTTGGATGTGTGGGCACACGAGAAAGGATAAGATTAGGAATGAGGATATCCGGGGTAAAGTAGGAGTAGCCGAAATTGAAGGAAAGATGAGAGAAAATCGGTTACGGTGGTTTGGACATGTGCAAAGAAGGCCTACTGACGCTCCGATTAGAAGATGCGACTATAGGACAGAGGTTCAGGGCCGAAGGGGTAGAGGAAGACCTAGGAAAACTTTGGAAGAGACCCTAAGAAAAGACTTAGAGTACTTGGATCTAACGGAGGACATGACACAGGACAGAACACAATGGCGTTCTAAGATTCATATAGCCGATCCCACTCAGTGACTTGGATTTTCCAAGTCTCCAACCGAGAAGTTTTCCTCACTCGGGAAATTAAGGGAACACTACCTCAACCTACATGCTCCACTCACAAAGCTTCAACATACAAGCTTCAACAAAAGAAAATTCAAAGAACTTAGCGAAGAAGGCTTTGGTGTATTTAACACAATACGTTGAAATGAAGGAAAGCTTATTTATTGATATCCCCGATAAGTTACAAATATGTACATATACTTGAGTGAAAATAAACAAACAAGAGGGAGCCTTCACAAAGGTTGCTTAGGAGAAGTCTCAGCAGTCGGTAGAGCCCCAGAAAGAGAAGACACCAGAGGGGGATCATTCGGAGCCTCAATACTGGACAAAACCCTAGAAGGAGGAGGCATCAGAGGTTGATCATTTGGAGCTTCATTACGCGGTACAGCCCCAGAAGACGAAGGCAATAAATGCCTTTGGAACAAACCCACAAATCTCTGATGATCAAGTAAAACCTGACCATCAGATTCCTTCATCTGGTCAAGCTTCCTCTTCATGTTTGTAGCATAGTCATGTGCGAGCCGGTGCAACTGTTTATTCTCATGCTTGAGCCCTCTAATCTCCTGTTTGAGACTCATCACTTCAGCCACCAATGATTCAACTTGGCGGGTTCGAGCAAATAGGCGTTGGGCCATATTAGACACAGAACCTGCACACTGAACACTGAGAGCCAGAGAATCCTTAACAGCCAACTCATCAGACCGTTTGGAAAGTAGTCTGTTATCTTTTGGAGTGAGAAGGTTCCTGGCCACTACCGCAGTGGTCATATCATTCTTCATCACGGAATCCCCAACGGTAAGAGGACCAGTAGGGGAGACGAAGGATGTGCGCCATATATTGTCTGGAGAATGCGGGGCTGCCTCTTCAACAAGGTTCAAGTCAAAACGACGGTTGGAGGGGCCAGACATTTTCAAAGGTGTTGAAGAGAGAAGAGGTCTGACAAATCAAGATCTTAGAAGTGCAAGAATGGAGCGCAACATCAGCTTTCCAGATACCACAAACCACTTTTTCAAAGTGCTCTGACAGAGTTAAAACATGTGAAGCTGGCAGCTCCCACTACCGTGCTATGACCAAGCAGGGTAAAGGAATAGCATTATTACTTGATGTTAGGGAGACTCCTATATATGTCGACCTCCATCCCTAACGGACAGGCAGACCTGCAAAAATGCTCAACCCTTTCTCTTATCTGAGAGGGCACTCCCAACGAAGTCTTTCGAAATATTCAGCTTTCTTTCCCCCCGATAATACCTCTGTAAACAAGCTATACTAGAGCAAGAATATCTCATATCATCAGGGTTAAAAGCAAGAGTATCCCAGATCATGCTTTTTCCCTGTCTTTTCCTTTGGCCTTGTTCTTACCTGCAAGACAAGGAGAAAGAGAGCAATCAGTCAGCACTTGGAATCAAGCTTCCAGCCAGGAACTGACTGCCTGGAACCCCTTACCTGATTACTTACCTGGCATTGCTCTCGAGTACTCATCTTCAACATCTTATGCTTCCAGGGAAGATACCGCATATGCCTGAGGAACAGATAGGGCAAGTGAGAAGGATACAAGGAAGCATGTGGAGACAAGCGTAACAGCACACGTGCCGATACATCCACTACTCTGTCAAAAGCAAAAGTATCCCATATCAGCAGGGTCGAACATACTCTAGATTTGATGGACTTGTTTTGACCCTCAAATTCTTCAGTCGGCCTTATACTCTGGAGGAAACTAGAAAACCCTTCAGCCCGGTTCAAGAATAAGCCTGTGGAAAGTTACTTCTTCAAAAGCAAAAGTATCCCATATCATCTCTTCTCATTTTTCTTCTCTTTATCCTTCATGCTGCCTGCAAGATAGGGAGAATGTGAACAATCAGCCGGAGCTCTGATTGCTTACCTTGTCTGTCACATCTTTCAGCAAATCCCCTAGCCCGGCGACTTGGGGGACTCCTACTACATGGTTTGTATCGCGCTTGACCAAGCTTGAAACTATAAGTAAGCTTCAAGTGAAATTGATACATTACCTTGTGCATCTCCACCAGTTACAGATACCACCCCTGGATGGAGGAAGAGTACTTCCAGAGAAGATGCCACATCTACCTATGAGACAGATAAGACAAGTCAAGACGATACCACACTCCGGTACTTAGAAGTTTCGTGGTTACGAGATCATTCTCCCACAATATTTCCTAATGTCATTTGTACTAAATCATTCACTTGTACTCACTAAAGGAGAGCTTGAACCTATGTACTTGTGTAAACCCTTCACAATTAATGAGAACTCCTCTATTCCGTGAACGTAGCCAATCTGGGTGAACCACGTACATCTTGTGTTTGCTTTCCTATCTCTATCCATTTATATACTTATCCACACTAATGACCGGAGCAATCTAGCGAAGATCACAAAAAGTGACCGTTTTCGCTACCTAGGATCTATCTTGCAAGAGAACGGAGAATTAGATGGAGATCTCAACCATAGAATACAAGCTGGATGGATGAAGTGTAAGAGTGCATCCGGCGTGTTGTGTGACCGTCGTAGGCCACTGAAGCTCAAGGGAAAATTTTATAGGACGGCAATAAGGCCAGCGATGTTGTATGGCACAGAATGTTGGGCGGTGAAGCATCAACACGTACACAAAATGGGTGTAGCGGAGATGAGGATGCTTTGTGGGATGTATGAGCACACGATAAAGGATAAGATTGGGAATGAGGATATCCGAGGTAAAGTAGGAGTAGCCAAAATTGAAGGAAATATGAGAGAAAATCGGTTCCGGTGGTTTGGACATGTGCAAAGAAGGCCTACTGACGCTCCGGTTCGAAAATGTGACTACGGGACAGAGGTTCAGGGCCGAAGGGGTAGAGGAAGACCTAGGAAAGCTTTGGAAGAGACCCTAAGAAAAGACTTGAGTACTTGGATCTAACGGAGGACATGACACAAAACCGAGCGCAATGGCGTTCTAGGATTCATATAGCTGACCCCACTTAGTGGGAAAAGGCTTTGTTGTTGTTGTTGTTGTTGGAGTTTGCTATGCTGAAGTGGTTTGGACAAGGAACAAAGATGGAGATGCCACCTACCCTCTAGTGCCTGGGCACGGATATATGTTCATCCATTAACTCATGATTTTATTTTTATCATATGATTAATTCTTAATTAACTACTGATTAATGTACAAATTATAGACATGAGATTGCCGAGGTAGGTCCGAATAATGTTCCCGGATTCAAAGTTGGTGATCATGTCGGAGTTGGAACTCATATTAATTCATGCAGAAGTTGTGATTATTGTAACGACATCCTTTAAGTTTAATGTGAAGGACTTGTTTACATTTACAACCGTCTCGACGTCGATGGTACCATGATGAAGGGTGGATTTTCCACTTACATTGTTGTCCATGAAATGTGTTGTGTCGCCTCACGAGAAGTTATTTAATTTGATAGTTATACCAACCCATAGTGTTGCTAATTAATCAGCATGTTGCAATGTTCCATATTTATTGCTCTTTGTTAATTAAAATGCTAGGTGGCGCAATCTGAATGGGTAACAATTACACCCAAAAAAAAAAAGTTAGAGTTGGTCTTTGACTTTGTCCTGTGGGAGTTGGAGAGAGAAACTCTTTTTCTCTGTTTATAACTTCAGCGTACCTTAAACCCTAAGCGCACCTCGACCACGTTTATGTGAGTTTAAGCCTTCTCCCACTGGGCAGAGGCGTTTCCACCAACGCCCCGCCTCCAAAGCTGGCTAGGCGCACCCCGAGCCATGTTTTTTAAAACACTGATTCCGTTCAACAGAAATTCAAATGAGTAATAACATTAGTAGTCATATATAAATGATCAGTTGATCTTAATTTTCATTGAAAATAATTTTTTGTAAATCATTAGCTTAGTGCACAAGAACGTGGAACAAATTGAGGTGAAGTAAAATAAGCTGAAGCAATTTGCCTACTTCTAGCTTAGGACGCTTTGACTACAATTGGACTCCTCACATAGTGTTTACCATCTGACCATATCAACTTCCCAAACACATAGTTTTTAGCTTGGTTTGCTTCTTTAACTTGCAGGAGTACCTTAAAGCTCTTCTCTTCACCAATTTTCATGAACTTCAACTTCTTTGGCTCGACAGAAATCGATACCCCATCCGGGCTTTGGATATTCGCCTTATATGTTCCTGGAGAGCCAACATTTTTCACTGTTCTAGTCACCTCAAGGGATCCAGAGAGTTTAGGGACAGTGATTGAGGGGTAGTTGAGGTTAGTGGGACTAATAGCTGGTTTGGGGCACTCATACGTATCCTCTGAAAACATTTCCATTTCTGTTTCGTTGTAGCCCATTGCGCACAGGAAGTTCAAGTAATCGTTATGGGATAAATCGTATACCAATCCAGGATCCATAGCACTGTTTGGGTTAACATGTCCTGCGCCGTAACTAAATGGTGTTGCCTCATAGAAAGAAGCATTGAGCAATGGTTCCATGCTGTTATCTCGTGTTATCGCTGTGTAACACAGGATTTGAAAGAAAATATCAGAAAGACGAGTAATGGTCTCTTGACAGACGTTAATGTGAAGCGAATACATAAATGACTGTGCGTAGGGACTTCTTACCGGTGGTCATGATTGCAGATTTAATGGCTGCAGGACTCCAATGAGGATAGAGGGTTTTAAGAAGGCCACAAATGCCGGAAATATGTGGACATGACATTGAAGTGCCTGACACTGAGTTGAATGGAATTCGCCGTTTGTCAAACATTTGATTTGTTGGCCCTTGTGCTTTCGTGTAGGCTGCTATGACACTCACTCCAGGTGCAGTGATATCAGGCTGAATTAATGTACAACAACATTTACTGAATACTTAACGAAATCAGCAAAAATATGTGGAGTCTGTTTAATGAACAGAAATTGTGTTTGCTAATAAAAAAACCTTAAGGATGCCTGGTGTAATGGTGTTGGGTCCCTTTGATGAAAATGCTGCCATGAATGGAGATGGCTTTGTTCCCAGTTCCGTTATTGCACGCTTTATGTAAGCCCGCGGAGACCTGTCAAAATATGCAAGTTTCTCAACTAGTAATTTTACCAAAAACTTGATATTGCTGACACTGCAGTGAAGCACCCTAACATATGAAACAGACGCAGTTTAAAACAGGCAATTTGGAGGTACTTCATCCATCTTACTTAGTTGAATTGATATAAGCAAAGACAAGGATGCCGTCGGTGAAATTGATATGTGAAGCAGGGAGGACATGTGGATCAGAAATAATTTCGTTCCCGTTAATAGCATTGTTAGCAAGAATCATTCCCACAGCGCCAGCCAGTAAGGCTTGCTCACCCTTGTCCACTCTTGCGTTGTCCCCTCGCAGGCAGGCCAAGATCTTTCCCTTCACTTTTTTAGGATCAAGCGTGCCGGCCTTGCATAGCAGACTGCAGCATCATATAAGCAGATTACTAAGAACTTTAATATAATTTTAGTATAATGAAAATCGGAAGATTGATGTTGCCTATCCTTACGCTTCTTTAGCTGATGCATTAGCTGCTTTGGCATCCGCAGCACTAATAAGTTGGTAAAATTTCTTGCTCTGCAAGGCACTAGACGATAAGCTTTGTCCCTTCAGAACAAAGTAGATAAAAGTTACTATGGATTTGAGTAGCTTTGCAGGATATATAACATAAGTTCCCATAAAACACCCTAACATGTCTTATTATGTATACCATAAAAAGGGACGGCTAATGATTTTGGCACTCCTTTTCTGTCTATCTGCACTCCGAATTGAATATTTTATAATTTATTGTTTCTGCTCACAGGTGAAGTACAAAGACTAAACGAGGAGTGTTAAAATCATTAGTCGGGAAATGGACTTTAAGTAACCTTGAGGTGCTTCCAGTTGCCGAGGGTGACATAACTCGGAAACTCCCTATCCATAGTACTGGCGCCGACTGTGATCTGCCACGGTGATATATTCAAGACAGTACCTTCAGCCGGACCAGAATTTCCCGCTGAGCAAACCACAACAATGCCATGCTTAACAGCATGAAAAGCACCAATTGAAACACTGTCACTGAAGAATGTAGTAGGATCTCCACCCAGTGAAACGGACAACACATCAACACCGTCATGGATGGCCACATCAAATGCAGCCAATATATCTGCATGAAAGCACTCACTTCCATTCACTGGAGACCAGCACACCTTATAGGCTGCAACCCTGGCTTTTGGTGATCCACCCTTTGCTGTTCCATTTCCAAAGCCGAACACGCTCGCACCGGTTACAAAATTGCCACCAGCGGTTGACAAGGTGTGGGAGCCATGGCCATCGTTGTCACGCGGCGAATCGAAGGAGGAGTTGAGGGGACCAGCAGCTGCAGCATAGCCCTTGTTGAAGTATCGTGCTCCAATAAGCTTCCTTTCATGCCAAAAAGTTTGTTACCAAATGAGTTACAAAGTTACCACCCTTAATTTACAATATGACAAATATGTTGAAGTCTTGAAGAATATAAAATCCCCCATCGCAAAGTTTTATAGATAAAATGTAACTTACTATGAATGATTCCACCACTAATAACATCGATATTTTTGCATAAAATATCACACCCATTTGTATGTATAAGTAATGAAATTAAGGACTATATCAGTAGATTAATAATGAACTGCTAAAGAATATACCAGTATTGATTAATAGTGAATTGCCAGCAAAATACACTTACTAGGGCATTTTAGATGAACTGAGGACTACTGCAGACATGCAGATCATAAACTACATCAGGACAACAGTCATGTTCAGGACCTGTCTTCTCTCCCATTATTATTATTTTTTTATCATAACTGAAATTTGCATACCGTTAAACAAATAGAGTACAAGAGTTTTGGGGGAGCAAAGGGAAATCTCATTAAAAACCTCCAAAAGAGAGGAAAAAGAGTGCTTCACCAACTTGCTCACCGCTTACAAATAGGGAAAAAGAGTGCTTCTCCCATTATTGAAACATAATTTGTTTGTTTAATCTAAAGAAATCGTTGTATAATATAGATAATATTAGGGAGACTAAATGTAGGAGCTAAATTTTGTAAACTAAATAACGTAAAAGTGGATGATGAGATTATTACTTAAGTGTTAATTAACGTACTTATTTCCTATTGATGATACATCATTTAGTTTGCAAATTTAGTGTATCTAACATTACTCTTATAATGTATATGTTTTCTTTTACTGTCTTTCTTTGGACTACAAGCAATGAAAGAGGAAAAAGGATCATCTCTGGATTTCTTCCATCTAATCCTCTTCATTAAACAATCTGGGTCCTTGAAATTTGATCCAACAACTAAAGTTATTATAACTTTTAAAGTGGGCCCATATGTTTAGTTGTTGGATTAAATTTTAAGAGTTCAGATTATTTGATGAAGATGATTAGGTGGAAAGAGACCAGATGTGTTTCCGTGAAAGAGTGTAATAGAATAGTGACTAGAAGTTGGATTTTTTATAAAGTATTTGACTATAATAGCTTTGGACAAAGAGTTTGACGACAATAGCTTGGTTAATTAATTGTCCTAGACAAGATGTCTTTTTCAAGGAAGGTGGTGTTACCCACACATTTAGTTTTATCTCTCACACATTTCTTTCAATTTTTGGTGGATCGAATGAATTATAAAAAATTAATAGATAAAATTAACAAAGATATGTGAGAGATAAAAGAGGTATGTGAATAACACTACCTATTTTCCTACGACCAATAAAAGAATGGGAACTTTAACGAAAAACTTAGGTACTGTTCACTTTAACAAAAAACCACATTTTAACACTAAAAAGTCAATCTTAGTACTATTCATTTTACCCTTTATTTTGTTCTTATCGTTAAAACTCAAAGTTTTCAAACTATTTTCTTTAGTTTTCTTAAAAGAATATTCACAAAGATTTTTATAATCCCCTATGCCACAATAAAACTACATCATAGTAATTGAGCTAACCATTAGAGACCTCCTCTAAACGAGTTTCACAAGACTACATGCTAGTGCGGGATTTGGTAAACTTTTAAATAAGATAATTGATTAGAAATTTAGATGTAGTTTTCAAATGTGAAAATAATTAACAAAATACGTATCAAATTATAATCTAATTACATGCATCTCATTTTATTTACAGTTCTAGGTTTCTAGAATGTACCTGGCTTCTCTGCCCTCCTAGTTTTCATACATTCTTATCCCCTCTTATTTGTGCGGTCCCGGTTAAGTCATATCAACATTTTATATCACTATTTTTTTTTTGTCTTATTATCTCTATAAAAAATCAATATAAAATGTTAACGTGGCTTAACCGTAATCACACAAAATAAAAAATAATAAGAGTGTATGGAATTAGGAGGACACAGAAGCCGGATCCTTCTAGAATAAGAATGGCCGCCACTTTATGAGAAAGTTTCGTACGAATCCTGCTTTATAGATGCCATTTACTCCACTGCTAAAGGGGATAACCTTGGTTGGATTGGACCATCCAAGTTTGGATAAAACTGGGACTGATTACACAGAACAAAGAAGAATATCTCTTGGCCTCTTTTTTTTTTCTTCTTTTTTTTTTCCAATTTTAACACGCGGATTTAACAATAAATATATATTTTATTTTTATGAGATAGGAATTTAAGCTCGAATGCAAGAGACATTGACACACTAAAGTACCTAAATCACATTTGTATCAACAAGCGTATCTTGTTTAACTTATACCTAGATACTTTTTTAACATTTGATTCTTAATGTTGTAGAAAAGGAATGAGGATTCTCTCCGGATCCTCTTTGTGAGAATCTGGAGATCCTCAAATTGTATCCGTTCATCGTACATTGTGCGATCAAAAATCATTTTAAATATTTTATTTATAATTAAATATAAATAACACATAAAAAAAGCAGACCGCACAATATATGATGATAAGACAAGAATTAATGATCTCTAAAATCCTCATAAAGAGGATCAGGAGAGGATTCTCATTCGTAGAAAACGAAACAGAAAGTAATAGTGGGTACCTATTGCAGTGAAATTCAGAATCTGTCTCATTTTGGCAGATTCCTTTCCACTTGGATGGAATCGGTCCATACCCTTCATCACTAAAGCTCTTGGATTCTGGCCATGCGCCTACAACCCCATTCAAGAACACTAGGGTTACCAATGCTCCTTACAAAACAATCGAAACTCTTTTTTTGTGTGAAATATTTTTAAAATCCAGTTAAAAAAACGTACCAATATTGCAATAAGGACAATCGAATGCAAGTCTAGGGTTTTTTTCCTCTTCAAATGAGAAATTTGAAAGTCTCTGACTATAAATAGGAAGATTTTTCAATGAACCCGGAATATGGAGCGATACACCATATTATTATACAATCGAAGAGAGTCTTAAATAAAAACTACATTCCAATTATATAATCACATGTGTTGTATTGTCTCGTATTTTGAAAACACCGAAAAATTTCTCCTATATATAGGGGTTTTTGGGTACTTAATTATGAAAAACGATACGTTAATAAATTAAGAGGGAGCTAGGCAAATGCTAAGAGTTTAGCTAGTTTTTATACACAATATGTTTACAAAAATGACCATAATTATATTAATGTGAAAATAAATTGATATCGAAATCATTGTCTACGAGTGAAAATAAATACAATTGCACAAGCTCTTAAAATTATATTAATGGTGGTCCAAAATAGCAAAACTACAAAAAGACCATAAATTAGAGTTAAGCCGTCTTGAGGGAAGCCTTACACAATACAAACTAGCTTTGTTTAAAAAATAATTATATTGCTATTCGATACTACGCTCTAATGGTGTTCCTCTTCACTTATAAGTGAGAGATTTTAAGCTCGATTCTCGCCAAAGACAAATTTGAACCACATTATTCATAATACATTGTAAAGTTAAGTCCACCTAGAGAAAAATTTTAAACCAACAACGTAAGAGTAAAATCCTAACACTTTGTATAAACCGGATACCACAGTCACCACATGCAAAATTAACAAAACTAGCTAATAATTAGTTTTAGAAGGAATTGCCTCCCTAATGTTTTGTCATATACATGTACGTGTATTAGTGGAGAGTAAATTGGTCAAATATGTCAGCACGAAACTAATGGTTACAAAAACATGAAAATCAATTTTTGAACATTGTATTTTGAAAAGTACTATTATTGAAATGAGTGACAATAACCAATAAACGATTCAACGATCCAGATCAAACTATTGGGCATATGGCATGAGCTGATTGATGCTTTTTTCTAAAATATTTTGGTGCGTGAATATGACTTAGAAGTTATCAAAACTATTGGGCACATGGCATGAGCTGATTGATGCTTTTTCTAAAATATTTTAGTGCATGAATATGACTTGGTAGTGAAGAAATTTGATTTAAAATTTAAAAAAAAAAAAACACACACAAAGAACAAGAAAAACTTACCAGTATCAAGGTTTCCTATGATTGAATCTTCACCGTATCTTGCCTTCTTCCAGATTGAATTGGGTGTAACAACACCATCTTGCTCAAGTCCCAAGAAATCCCACGATCGAGTTGTGTGTAATTTTCTTCCCTGGTTCAAGAATACTGAGACTACCTTTGGATGCTCTACAGTGTTTCAATGGCAGCATAAGAAAAGAGAAAACTGAGGAGAAAGAAAAACAAAAAGAAAACTTAGGAAAAAAAGAAATAGCAGAAATAAAATTCTCACTAGCAATCTGAGCTGCCTCTTCTTCTTCTAGTGTAGCAGCAAAGCCATTGATGTGCCTTGTGTATGAGTAAAACATGGATTCTTTTGCAACTTCATGGCTGCATTTTTGCAGAAAAAGCTCAAACATTTGATCGGCGAAAGACGGTGTTTATGTATTTTAGTTGGAAATATGTGTTTAAGTACCTGCCCAAGAAGGAACCAAGAAACTCATGGTGATTGTCTGTGACTTGGTTTAGTTCAAGTTCTGACAAGTTTGGGGGATGTGAGTGTGATCCCAGGTATACCACATATGACTGCAGAAACAGTAGAAAGAACCCCCAAAAAAAAAAAGAAAAATCATCACAAGTACTAGTAAAATGCAAAGGAAGCTATACTTTGCTTTTTTGTTGTTGCAGTTTTTAATGGAGGGAGACGAGAGTGCATGCTTACCTTTTTTATGGCAAAGGTGGGGGTATGGAGTACTAGAGAGGAGAGAAGGAAGGAGAGGAGGTAAAGGGCTGCGGTTGGTGGCCTCATTGCTTGGCTCATTGACCCTTGTTTTCCTGCCTTTTGTGGAACACAAACTTCGGTTTTTGTGGTTTTTTTTCAGACTTCCAATAGATGTTGGAGAAAGAAGCTGGCCAACTTGAGATATGCAATGCCCGATGTGGTATGGTATTAGCCTAACTGGATAATGTAAATTTAATATGTATAGATATATTGAGAAAAAATGAGGAGTTGTCGTATTTGAAAGAAGGGCACAAGGTCGATGAGTTTCAGATTCATCTTAACGCCCGCATCATTACACGGTGTTATTATTTAGTATTGTAATATGAGTGAACCGCATGGCTAATATGTCATAAATTTGTAATATAATATTAAAAATTAAACATATATACTATGATATATTTACTAAATTATAATACTATGTGACTGTGTTGATCATAAAATCAAAACTTCTACAATATCTTTAAGACTAATAACAAGTTGCCAAAATATATTAATTTGACTTGGACTATAGAGTAGGCTGTGGACCCTCCAATTATAAGAATTGAATGTTTGGAGTTGAAGACAAAGAAAAAGGAGTTTGTGGATCGAATGGGGGAATCTGAGTTTTGAACCTTATGTGGTGGCTAAGGAGATAACACAGTGAAATTTACAAATGAGAAGCCTACACGTATACAAGAGGCTCGATGCACTTCCAAAATTCCATAGGCCAGTCCAATGCCGGCTGATGAAATGGCCAGCTAGATTCATTTTTAAATTCAACTGCTCACATTCAATTTAATCAATTTTAACAGTGATAGATAAGTGGTTCTTTATCACAGTGATAAAAATGTATTGAGTATTTGCATCAAATGGGGCGTTGAGGGGGAGCGAAATGTGTAATCGTACATGACCCCAAATGTCACAGCCCGTCCTGGAAATATACATTATTATTATCGTGGGTGTGAAAAGACAAAAAAGCCCTTGAGGGTTTTGACATCGTGGGGCTATGTGTGGTTGAGGGCTAATGTGTTCAGCCCCTATTATTTTGGACCCAATTGGAAGTAAGAAAATTGTTAGTTGTGATGGGTGACTTTAGGACCACACACACACCCATAACCTTCTCTCTCTCCCCTCCCGTGTTCTCTCTCTATATCTTAGACTTCCTCTCTCTCTCTTCTCTCCTGTACGGACTCAAACCCAAAACCCGTTGAATCGTGACAGATTGAGGATTCTAAGACCACCATTGTGTTCGTGAGGAGCATACGAGTCTTGGGATACACATTTCAGGTGAGAACTCCATTGTTTTCACGTCGAAACCATAACCCCGATTTGAGGTACTATTCATGCTCACGTAAAATGTTGATTTTTATGGAATTTCAAGACCATAGGAAGCTTAAGGAGGTTCTAAGGAGGCTCGGAGTGCTTCGTTGGAAGGATTTAGACGTTGGGATCGTGTGGACGAAGTTTGGCCGGTTTTCTTGGAATTCTCCTGTGAGATTTCATGACTTTTAGAACTTTAAATTAGTATGTTCATGTTCTTCATGTTGTTAGCTTTCCAATGGTTCAAATTTCATGAAAAATGGTGCAAAAACGAGCGAGAAAAAGGCAGTTACAGGTCAGCCCAGAATCCGGCGCCGGTGACACAGTTCCGGCGTCTGGAGGTTGAAGGTGATGCGAGTGTGGGCGCGTGAGGCCGTGCCCTCCCCGACGCGTGAGCCACAAAAAAATTTATCTAAAAATATCACGATGTTCGTGAGGTTGTGTAGGTCACGTTGGTATATTCAAATACCAAAATTGAGCAATGTATGAGAAGTTATTAGCTAGTTTTGTCTATGTGCTTTAAAATAACGTTTTTATAGTTAATTCGCATATAGGTAAGACTTAACCCGAGGACGAGCGTATCCAGGGGCGACTCGGGGGTTACGACCCGTCGATATATCAGTGAGTGGGCTTTTGTTTTCAGTATATATTTATATACTTAATATATTTCCCAGAAATGCATTTTAAGGAAAGTATGCTTTGAAATAATATGCCAAATGCTTTTATATTATGAATATGCATTCCATGGTTGCATATATATATAAATGTGGTGTTGTGGAGGCACATGTAAGTTCAGGTAAGTTATGTTTGAGTATGTGAATCATCGACGATGTGATATGTAATTTAATAATGTTGAGCTCATAAAATTGCACCTAGTGTGATTGTGATTTAGCCAGAGATATGAAGTACATGCTTGTTTATTTACATCACCTCCCGCACTACATGCTCATATTGGATCCAACTTAAGTGCACAATCTTGTCGTACAGACCTTATTTATGGTTCCGACTCATAGGTGACTAGCGAATTATTGCCCAGCTATTATGAGAGAATAGAATTGAGCATAATTATATTTCACCCAATTCTGTCATACATACCCTTTTAAGGGTTCCGACTTATGTGCAGTTTATTGCCGTATAGGTCATTGTAGTGACTCCGACTAGATTGACTTTTGAGTTATGAATTCAGCCGTACAGATTACCACAGGGGTTCCGGCTAGCATGTTATATTTATATGAAATTACTCTTACCTGATTGGCTTACTTTGTTATATCTTGGCATGGCATACATATTATTATGATTATGTGAAGCATGAATTTAATCGAGATGAATTCATATATATGTATGTGTGTGTGTGTGTGTGTGTGTGTGTATATATATTATGCATATGCTTATATTCTGATTCTGGGAAAAATTGTACATGTTTTACAGCGAGGGGTTAGATATGTTGATAAAGAAAATGATTTTGTAAAACAATTGTTTTTGCCCACTCACGTTTTCTGTTTTTGCGCCCCTCCAGGTTCTAAGTAAGCTTACTATTGGTGGCTTGGGATCGTCGGCAGTTCTGACTTATTTGAATAATAGTAGGACATTTCTGGTATTGTGTAACTAGTACTTGTCTTACTGGACTGCACCTAGACTTTCTATGCTCTGATTAGGAGTGTTTACGGCTGTAACTAACTTCTATCACTTCATGTTAGTAATGCACTCTAGAAATGTGATTTTTTAATTATTCGTATATCTGTTATCTTTATCACTTCCGCACTGTGCACATGGCTACGTCACTTTCACGTGACGGGCAGCATGCCTTGATCTCGATCGGGGTGTGTCACCAAATTTGGAGGGCCCCCAAAAATTTTGCCATCTAATATTGTGTAATAATGTTCTATATTTAGAAAATAGATCTTTTTAGCATTTTAAAATCTCATTGCATTCCTTATAAGAATAAATTTTTTTCCTTTTTAAATATAAAAGGGTGATGCTAAGAAGATTAACGGACAAGGATTGTCTGCCCTCCCACTTCCGGTGCCCTCTTGTTTTGTGTGGTCACGGTTAAGCCACGTCAACATTGTATATTGTTTTTTTATAGAGATAATAAGACAAAAATGAATAGTAATATAAAATGTTGACGTGGCTTAATCGTGATTACACAAACAAGAGGGCATGGGAGAGCACCGGAAGTGGAAGGGCAGACAATCCTTGTCCTTAACTAAATGATGTGTCACTAATAGGAAATGAACACATATATCAATGCTTAAATAATAATCCAATTATCAATTCATATGTCTAATTTACAAAATTTTGTCTACAAATTTAGTTTCTCTAACATTACTCAATATAAAAATTTGGAGTACAATGAGATATTCTAATTGTCATAATAACACCCCAAAAAACGATGGTTTTTCAATTTTTTTATAGAATAATGTCATATATTCAAGTGAAATTATAAATTTAAGAGTTTTGAAATGGGTAAATCGCCAAAATGGTCCCTGAGATTTGCGTAACTCATCACTTTGGTCCCTGAGATTTAAAATAGATAAAAGTGGTCCCTGAGATTGTCCACCATCTATCATTTTGGTCATTCCGTTAAAAACTCCGTTAAGTGTCCTGGAGCTCTTGGCCAGAAGTTTGGGCAATTTTCAAAGCTTCGTAACTCAATCGTTTCTTAACCAAATTAGACCCATAATATATCAAAATGAATATAAGAAAGTGTAAAATAAGATTATACCTATTTTGAAGCCCAATGGTTACCAGAGATGGCCGGAAAATAGTCTCAAAGTTGACTGGTTCGAGTGAAAACTTGAAAACACGCCGGAAACTAGGTAAACTTTAAACGTTCATAACTTCTTCAATACTCAACGAAATCAAGTGATTCAAAAACAAAAATCATACTTCTCGAAAATACGAAGAGAATGATACCTTTTTCGATGGCTAATTATCCATGGTTTGGCCAGAAAATGGCTCGAAAGTGACTAACTTGAGACCAAGACAGCCACTTTCGAGCCGTTTTATGGCCAAACCACGGCAAGTTAGCCATAAAAAAAGGTACCATTCGCTTTTTCTCGTCAAGAAGTATGATTTTCATTTTTGAATCACTTGATTTCGTTGAGTATTGAAGAAGTTATGAACGTTTAAAGTTTACCCAGTTTCCGGCGCGTTTTCAAGTTTTCACTTGGACCAGTCAATTTTGAGGCTATTTTCTGGCAATCTTCGGCAACCATTGGGCTTTGAAATAGGTATAATCGTATTCTACACTTTCCTATCTTCATTTTGATATATTATGGGTCGAATTTGGTTAAGAAACGATTGAGTTACGAAGCTTTGAAAATTGCCCAAACTTTCAACCATGAGCTACAGGACACTTAACGGAGTTTTTAACGGAATGACCAAAATGATGGATGGTGGACAATCTCAGGGACCACTTTTATCGATTTGGAATCTCAATGACCAAAGTGATGAGTTATGCAAATCTCAGGGACCATTTTGGCGATTTACCCTTTTGAAATTTTTATCCTTGTTTGGTTGTTTAATGAAGGTTATGTTTGCAGCTTTTTTATTTATGATTAATGACATTTGTAAACTTGCAATCAGTTAGTGCTAAAGTTTATTTTGATTTAAAGCTAGTGCTAAAGTTTATTTTGATTTAAGTTATTGTTTTCAAATATCAATACATTGTTCTAGTTTTTTTAAAACTATCTTAAGGAGGGGCCTGTTTATAAATTTCGCACAGGGCTCCCGAAATCTCAGAGACGGCCCTAATTTGCATAACGGCGTGAATTCAAATTCCGTCAGTGACTAACCTAACATCTAATTTAACAAAATATATTATTTGACAAAAAAAAAAAATACACATCCATTCGTTCACTAATCCATAAACTCATTCAATTTTCTCAACAATTTTTTTTTCCGGAATTTGAATTTTTTTACATAAAAAATATTCGTGAAAATAAAACAATATAGATAATACAAAAACTAATTCCAAAAATATTAGTAAAGAAAATTCAACGAAATAAAAATGTTTAACAAATTATAAAGTTACAGGTGAGAATTATAGGTATCTTAGGTGAACAGTTGAAAATACAAGGCTAAATTCTCAAATTTTAGCCCCTTTATTGCCTAATGTTCTTAGAAGGGAGGGGACCTTCTTTGAGCCCTCACCATAGCTAATAAGTTTGACCTCGTTACAGCATCTTTTTTGGTCAGATTAATGTATCCATCATTAACATGCATACGTCTTTAAAAGGAATTATTAAACCCTAGGTTTCCTAACAAGAAAATTTCCCTCCAGTAAATTGTAACCAAGACAGAATCTTAGGTGCAGAAAAAAAGAACTTTGTATTTATACCCCAATTTTTATCCCTCCTGCCCCGTAATCTTTTGACATCCAATAAAACTTGAGAATTTTAACGTCTTATTCTATTTACCTAGTTATTCTTCCAAAATGTCTGGGGAAATTTGAAAAAGAAAAACCAAAATTTACCCTCTATATATAATTATAGCCACTTTCTTAAATTTATGATAATTACAACCAAAAGTTAACATAAGAATATATACCCTTATTGACTGAAATTATTCATTACTCTTAACCGTAAAAAAAAAAACAACAATTGGTTGAGATCTTGAGGAACGTAGCCTCTTGAATACTACCCTACTCTCAAACCCCTCCATTTCTTACACTCTTCTTCTATATATCCCCCATACATACATACATATATATATATATATATATATATATATATATATATATATATATATATATATATATATATATATATATATATTCAAATGTAATCAAAGAAGACGAAAACTGAACGGAAACTAGTAAACTAAAAAGCCTAAAAATTAATCAGGAACTGAACATCTGAAGCAAAATTTGAATCTAAAAACAGAGGAGCAAAAACCCTTTTAAGTTGAAATCTATGTGAGGTTTCTATGCTGAGATATGTACAGTAGTTGGTGTACAGTGTCAGGAATCCACCATGGTTTCGGCAAAGCTGCTGTCTTTGGTCTTGAATCTTGAACCCTACAGTAGTGTATACTAGCAAAAGTGCATGCACGTTGCTGCGGGTGTTTAAAATATTTTGATAATATGTACATACATAAAACATAATTTATTGAAGTTAGATTTATATACCTAAGATAGAGATTGGCAGTGTACAATTCCTCACTGTTATAAAGATAGAGATGCTATGAAAGCTATATTCATGTACAGAAGTTCATAGTATCAAAATCGTTCCAATACGAAAAATATTCATGTCCATATCAGAATCTTGGCACCGCACATCTGCTTAGTGTTTATGATTTTTCCTGGTCAATCTTTTGGTCTTGCTTGTTTGGGAATGACCATCTTTTTCTTGGTCATCATGTTATTTTTTGCTTTGTCCAGAATTTTTCTCTTGCTATATATTAAGAATTGGAATCAGTAAGAATTCAATATAAAAAAACTAAATTTTTTCAATCTATTTAACCAATGAATTGATGGAGGAGTGAAAAAGAGAAACGAAAAAAATGCCATTATTCAATTATAGGGAGAATTACTTGATGCGTACAAAAGGTTTGAAAATTAAACTAACATTAAAAAAAAAAAGATGAGATGGAGTGGAAATCACATACCAACATCAAGCTTAAAATTGTAGTGCTCATTTGTAGTGCTATCTGCAATTAGTCTTATCAAGAGCTTCTGCACTGGTTGATGTCTCGGTCTTTTCCTTAGTTGTATGTACATTGTAGACTTGGGTAGATGAGAAGCAGAAGAAATTAAAAATATAAGTTAAAGTTACAACTTACCTATCTATGTTGATTCATGTCCAACACATAATAAGAATAATAAGAATAGTGAATCATTTTTCATCTCGTGCACTGGTTTGTCATTGTCACTCGAATTCACAAATTCATTTACTCCAAATTCTTAGTTATGGCCAAGGAAAGAATGTTTAAGCAAAAATATGTTTATATGTTTTCCACTAAACTACCTGTTAAACCAAATCCAAACGTCAAAAATAAAAAATAAATACCTTTGTCAAACCTCTTGGGCTTCAAGTCCACCAACTCCACCCCAATACTCTGTGGTACCTCAGAAATTCTTCCACCTTTAGTAGCCTAGATCATGTATTTATCAGTATAAATACGGAAAAGAAAATAAATGCAATTTATTAGAACAAAGAATTTGGGATCAACAAAGTTTGTCCAAACTTTCAGTGAGGCCAATAAACAACAACTGAGGATAATTTTTCGTTTTGCTACATTGAGAGGGGAACCCAAACCTGATATTAAAAAACAAAATATTCACTATAATGCAAACGATTCAATATGTAGTATCAGTTGAGAATGTATAATTCAAGGCTCTAAAGCATTGAGTACGACACCAAACTTGTTGGTATGGCACAACTAAGGATGCAAACTTTGTCCAACTGAGCAAGGCGCTTGATTTTGGAAAGATGGCCAGAATGAACAACAATGTATTCACTCAAAGTAAATGTGCCTGGAAAACTCTACTCATAGTTTACAAATATGCAATTCTCAAAGCTTAATCATATAAAATCGTGTATATATATATATATATATATATATTATGTATATTATATGTATGTAGTAGATATTATTGCTGACCTTCGGCAGGAGTAGAGTTTAGTGTGATAAACTGAGGTATATTTGACCTTTACCCTCATTTCCATGGCTTTAGGTGGAGCAACCTTCACCCTCTCCATCACCAACAGCTTCCCTGCTTCCTATGCAACCGTTGTTGCAAAATCTACAACACAGAAATCCCAAATTGTGGAGTATTAAATCTCTATAAAGACATGTGAAATGAAGAACAATGGACCTAATGGGCAAAGAAGCTGATTGGTGTTCATAAAAAAGATATTTTAGCTTTAATTACCTTATATCATGAATAAAATAAGGATAGATTGTGTTTACCCAGTTTTTTTGTGCAGGAAAGAAGGCTGGTTTTGCATGATTTGGAAATGACCTTTTTTTTTTTGGCAATTTTATAGGATGTGATCAAATTTTTGCACGTTTGTCTTTTTGGAATCTACATTAGATAAAACTACACAAAATTAAACACTAAAAAGAAAAACACAAACACCACTGATCTAAATAAGAAACAAAGACAACTGAGAAAAAATGGAGGCAGGGACAGCATACCCAAATCGACAGTAGCGTTCCAGCTCATGCGAATTCTCAGACTTGTCAGTAGAGGAAGCCAAACACAAAATATGCTCTTCTAAAGACTATTCTGCGAAGAAAAAGCAAAGATTTGGCAGCAAAAGAAGGAACAATGAAGATCAAGGAAGGTCAAAAACAAAGAGGAAAGGTAAAGTAGAAAACATGCGGTCCAAGCAGAGAAAGAAACAATGAAAGACGTGTGACTGGGAAGGGTGAAAGCGACTTTTTACGTATTAAAAATGAAACAGTAGCAATCCAAAGAAGAAACTCGAGGGCATTTCCGCTCTTTCACTGCTAATGAATAGTGCCGGAAAACTGGGTTTTAGTATATGTATAATTTCATGTGATTAGTTTTCTAATGGTCTCTGGTTTGCAATCTCTTACATTGTATTACTTTTGAACCTTTACCTTTTCAGGTGGACGAGATTAATCATTTCAATCGGTTCGGCATTACTTTGGGTCTTATCTGTATTCTCTGTTGGAAGAAATTTGAGCACAAGTGCATTCAAGTGAAACTATTTACAAAGCACCATTTGATGAAATAATTGCTTTTAAGAGTATGGGAAAAATCTAAATGACGTCAAGATTGTCACCGGAGAAACAGGTTCAGTGATTAGTGAAAGTTTGGCTGGTAGTATTTTCATGTCTTGCGGTCAAAGTAATTGAGAAGTGTGAAAAATCAGAAGGGAAATACTACACAATGGAAAATATATAGTTTTGTAATTAGTTTAGTTAAGAAAGGGTATTGTAGTATTTTTATGTCAAGTTTTGGTTAGAATTAAGAAATATTTTAATTATTGGTTAAAATTCTATTTAAACTCCAAAATTTAGTTAATTTTCCAAATTTCCCAAATGTCTGCCATATTTAAATTTAATTTTGACCTTTTATTATTGGAGGCAGATTGTTTGCCCTTCTATTATGGTGCCCTTCCCATCCTCTCATATTTGTGCGGTCATGGTTAAACCACGTTAACATTTTATATTGATTTTTTATAGAGATAATAAAATAAAAAACCATAGAAATATAAAATATTGACGTGACTTAACTGTGATCGCACAAATAGAAGAATATTGAAAATGCACCATAACAGGAGGGCAGACAATCTGCCTCCTTTATTATTGACTTGAATGAATAGGTAACATTTGAGTTGAAAAAAAAATTGAAGATTGTAGAGTATTATAAGGAAAACATGGTTGATCACACAAACGTTCGGATCTGGTGCATTGACTGATGGATTGAACCTTGGGTGGGGGGCTATGACAAAATTGATGCAAGACATTTGGACTTGCTGCATTGAATGTTGTCCTTGTCGTTTGGTAGGGGTGACACAATATACCAACTATAATTTGGTATCAAACTTTTTATTTATGAGAGTTAAATTTGAGACCTCATACATGTAGAGACATAAGTTAACCATATCAAATAAGAACACATAAATTATGAGCTTAATATGACAGATTTACACTTACGTCGTGAGCAGACTACACACGAAACCGTAGTGGGCTAAGCATTTGCTTGGTGTTCATTCTTGGACCTTTGGATTCCAGTACATATCATGATGTTCATTCCAATACTATCCCAAGGAGGCAAGGGTCAACTCTTTAGAGTCTCCCTTGGGTGTTGTCCGCTAGAGGCTGTCTTGGCGGGCCAGCAGTCATGTCTACACCATACTCGCAGAACACAGGTCTGCCTAGCATGGCTTGCAATATCACTAGCTGGCTGCTTACATGGAGTCTCTCTTGTAAATAGCAAAGTAAAAAAGGAGATCAATAATTGTCACATACTACTCAAAACTCTCTCAAGTTCAATTTCTCTCAAACTATTTCTGATTTAGGCTTCGCACCCTCCCTTTTTTCTTGAGTCTTCATCCATTAGCCTAATGGTGTTATTGTTTTGCAAGTATGATTTTTGTCAATCTATTATTGGCAAAAATTTGCATCCATAACATCTACATATGGAGAAGAATACCATTATACTATAAAACTAATGACAACTCTAGTGATCTTTAAAAGGACAATAAGTTAGTAATAGGACTAGATATCACTATGGAGTGGTGGTGCCACTAGAGTGTCTTGGCATAACCAAACTTTCCTAGTTTCCTATCTGGGGGCTACAGTGAACTTACCCTACCCAAGTTTATAATGGGCTGAGCTTGTTTCAGATTCAACCTAAGCTTGTCAGATTTGGGTCTGGCTCATTCTGGGCTAACCCAACTATAATCAGATCCACAAAATCCAACTGCTAACCGATCAACACCTATGATACATGGCCCAAATACTAGTACTGACATTTATTTTTACGAAAGAGTAATGCAACACTTCATTTTTATAATAGAGCTAGGGCCTGCCAATGCAGTGGATCCTATCTCTATTAGAGAAATTGTACAAATAAATGGTAAAAATAATATTTTTGTTTAAGAAATTGTTATGAGCATTTCAAAAAAGTTATCATGCCATCCTTCAAAGTTCAATTTCTCCTTTACATTTTACTACAAATGAATGCTTGATAACTTTCTTTTGATAAATCAGGTTTACTGATTAATTGTTAAATTAAAAATAAGATAAAATGACTTGTAACTTAAGTGTAAAATGTCTTCTCACCTGCGCACGATGTCATGTTCCCTTTTCCCTCAACTATTGCTTGAATTTAGAAAAAAAAAAAAAAAAGAGAAAAGGTTCATTTATGCACATCAGATATATATAAAACGTACATCGAATTATCAATATATTTGTTACAAGTACACAATATAAGCTTCTAATTATTATGGTGTACAATAGACGTTCATCGAATTATCAATATATTTGTTACAAGTTATTCACATACTTAGATTAAGTCATAATGCAAAAAATAAAGAACGTATAAAATTTTGTCTTCCGATATATACTTTTGGAATCTCTCTTTCTATTAATTATAAGCCCTAACTGTAACATGTGCCGCACCTCCTACCTCCTACCTTGTAAGTACTGGTAACAAATTTCCCACAAACGGCCGTAAGACAGTACGTTAAACCACCTAAAGCAAGGCTGTGATTTGTCTCATGCAGTGACTCTGGCACCGTCTATTACCGGTCAAACAAGGCAGTTGGCTCTCTCCTATCAAAAGTTGCCCACATACCACGAATTTTTTTAAAAACTTTATGGGTGATGGGAATAATAGGTCACCACATCCAACGCCAGAAACATCCAAACTTTCCACATTCCTGCAGAGCAAAGCTCAAGGCCGCCGTTTGGCATTATTCAGCTGCTAATAACATTGTAAAGAAACACATATTATATCTTCTACTGATATCTAACAAGACAAGTGTAAATTTTGCTGCAGAAAAATAGTGAGTGAGAAATAATGTTGAAGAATAAAACTGTTTCTGCCGTCTGCTGTTTGAGAAGGAGCAGTGCTATCTAATCTCTCATATCTGCAGTTGGATTTTCTGTTGTCTTTGCCTACTTCTATCACTTCCATCTTTCCTTATAAATACTACTTCTCTGCACACTTCTCATGCAGTCAAACAAGTTCGAGCAAGAGAGATCAAAGCTAGAGTTGAATACAATTGCTATGTATTTGCTAATAACTTCTTCCAATTTCTTTGTCGTAGTTTTGCTTAAGATTCAGATTCAATACTCTAACTATTGGGTAAGTAATGTAGTTTAGCTTCTTATACGTTGTCGATCATCTCCTGTTGTTGTTACACTTTCGAAAGTATAGTTTGATTCCTATTCATTGTTGGCTCATTTCCTACGCTTAACACTTTCAAAATTAAGGTTGTCTATGTATATAGTATCAAAATCTTCTTTACTTGTTGAAAAGTAATGTAATTAAATTCATATACATTGTTAGCTCATTTCATGTAATTTTTGCCTTTTTTTAGGGTTATTAGCTATCTCCTATACAATCAGAACTAGGTAAAAAATGATTTCTGATAAATTTCTCAGCTGGATGTCTTCTCTTCTTGCAAAATTATTATTTTCATAATTTCTAATTATAAGCATGAGGCTTTTACATTTGGTCCTTGGATAAATGGGTTCGATATTTTAGTTTATTGAGCATCTGATTATTTTGCAGGCCAGTATTATGATGAGATGCATGATGCACGAGGATTAAGGATCAACCTATCCGCCAGTCAAGAAGCATGACGTGCCTGGCTCCCTGCATGCCATCTAAGCAAATTGTCAATAAGACTGCTGATTTTTCTTAGTTGGTATTCAGGGAGCCGTGCATGTCTAGCTGTTAGACTTACCGTCCGATCAACCGTCATCATGATGTGAAGTTTAAAGTCAATCATCTCCTACAGTAAGTACACAGCTACATGGAAGTGTGCTTTTTTTGTTGATCCACTAAAATCTTCTCTCGATTTTCTGTTTTTCTTGCTGTGTCCCTCTTGTTCTTGTTTTTATCAAGAGTAAGCCAAGGGTAATTGCTGTTCAAGTTGTCATTTATTGCTTAGTAATGTTATTCTTACCACTTAAATATATCATAATTTCGTCACTTAGTACTACGGTATAGTGATATTCCTCTTCATTTGTAAGTCAGAGGTCTTAGGTTCGATTTTCGTTAAAGGTGAATTTGAACCAATGTTTTAAAAGGCTCGCCTTAGGGCGCGCCTAGGCGCCTTGTGAGGCTGGGCTTGAGGGTTGCCGTCTCTTTTTCAGGTAGTGGGCGGAAGACGCCGCCGGAGTCGCCTAGGCGTGCCTCAGGGGATTTTTTTATTTTTTTATTTTTTACTCCCAAACCCAAATTTTGGGTAAGGTTTTAACTATCTCATACATCTTCCTTGCAATATCATCTCTCTGCCTTGTTTTCTGATTTTTATTTTTTATATAATGGATGTGTGTGCCGTCTATGTGCATTGTTATATGTGTGCTCATTGTGCTTTTCATCCTCTATTATATATATATATATATAATATAATATATGTATTTATATGTGTGTGTATACGTACTTATAATATATGTGTGTGCTCATGATGATTATTGATTAATAATCTTCTTTTTTTTCAATATAATATATGTGTACGCTCAGTATATATATTAAAAAATTTAGGTCCTGTGAAGCTTTGCCTCACGCCTCACGCCTCACGCCTAGGCTGGGCTATCCCTCGGACGCCTCGCCCATGCCTCACCCATGCCTCATGCTTTTAATACATTGATTTGAACCACATTATTGCTAGCTCATTGTGAGGTTAAGCCTACCCCCATTCCTCTTGTGTACATAATATCATTTGTTCAAAAAAAAAAAAAAAAATCAATCAATCAAACCCTAAATTTTAGCCCATTGTGAGGCTAAGTTTACCCCCTCCCTCTTGTGTACATAAAATCATTTGTTCAAAAAAAAAAAAAAATCAATCAAACCCTAAGGGCTTGTTTGATATCCTACTAAAAAAAAAAATTATAATTCTTAAAAACAACTTGGATGAACTTCTCTCAAGAACACTTTTTTTTACAACCCAAAAACTTGTTTGGTATCTAACCTGGAAACTATTTTAAATCTTCAAGGGTTTAGGCTATATAACCCAAAAACTTGTCTGAACAAAACCATTAGGTGGCCATGGCTGAGGGAGGATAGTAAGGTCGAGTTGGGATTTGAGAAGCGACCCAGAAAATGCTCACCAAGACCCAATATCTTGATGACTTGATTTGGAACTCTCAATTTCACACTTCATACTATGAAGTAATGTTGTCTTCGGATGAGTTTTGTTCACATATATGGTAGTGGGTTGCTAATTTCAAATGTTGCCATTGAAATTTAGCAAATTGAGTTTGAAATAAAGCTTTGGTAATGGCGGAGAGGTGAGGTTGGGCTTGCGGGTGATTAGAGTGAGAGGATGGTGGGAAGAAAATATCTCAATTGTTGGAAAGATCCATGTCACAGTCGCCAGAACATCTCTCTCAGTTGTCGGAAACATATATCTCATCACTGCCAATTACTCTCAGTTGATGTTTAGTGTCGCTGGCCTCGACACCAAGGTCCTGCGGATGTCACGAAGAAGAAAAAAAAATAGTAAAAACAAATTTTTGTTGTTCTCAGATTTTAGGCTAGTTTTTGAGTTATTTTTTAGTTCAAGTTTTGAAAAATAGGCTTACTAAACAAATTTTTGAGTTGTGAATTGAGAAACAGTTTGTGAGTTAAAAACTTTGAACTCAAATAGAATACCAAACAAGTTCTAAATTTTACGTGTCAGCGATGTATCTTCCTACCTCCATCTTGTCATCGTCTTTTGTTGTTGAAATTATTCAAACTCTAGGATTTCTTTTCACGTGCGGGGCATTTGATTCTCTAATTTTAAACCACAGAAAAATTGAAAACAAAATTGTCGGCAAGACGACAAAAAATTACAAGAGATTAAAAGTCATGGTTCCAGGCTCTCTATATTTTGTTTTCTCCCAGTTTTCTATGCCATTGGAGTTTGGATGGAGTGCTAGTGAAGATAGGAGAGGGGATAGTTAAAGGGGAATGAGGGATGAGATTGGGGCTGCTGGAGATATGAAGAGAGAGTGGGAGAAGAAAACATACATAAAAAATGCAATCAATTTTATTTCGAGTTAGGTGTTTAATTAAAAATATACTAAATTTAAAAATTCAATTAAGGTGATGTGGGATGTCCAACTCATACACCACCTAAGGTGGTATTAAAATGTAGTATATAATTATGGTAAGAGCAGCATTACTCTTTATTGCCATCTTGATTTGTAATTTAACCAATTATGGTGAAATGTACATGAGCCAGAAGACCTAAATAATTCATGAATAGTAATATCATGTTACCAAGTGTATGCATGAATGTGACTCTTATTAAGTGATTTTAGCCGCGAAAATGTGCACCTTGTGGCATCAAAATTTCCGCCTTAACTCAACACATTAAACTATGAAACATGTACAGTAACAACACTTAAAACATAAGGCACATCACAACACATAGTTAAAGAGCAAATCATACAAATTAAAGAATTGGGTTAGCAGTGTGGAGTATGTAATTGCAGACTGAAAATGTCAGCTTTCCATATACTCATAGAAGAAAAGAAACTATGAAATTGTCTCTATACATACACCAATAGTGCAATACAGAAGGGGTCTTCGTATGGTGGATAGGCTGTCGCCATCTTAATTTGACTATAACCAGTTATGTTGAAAGGTACATATCCTGTTGGAAACTATTAGTGTTAAGGTTTAGTTTAATGTTTGGTTTTTTGAACTTAGCGTGTTAGTATTAGTGTTAGGGTTAGTTTATTATAAATAACGTGATTGTTATTTGGTTGTGAATATGTTAGTCACGATGTAACCTTTTGAAATTTTGTAGCCATTTCGATGAGTTTATTTAATAATATTCTTATTACTTTGTAGTCTTGTTCATTCGGCACTTTAATACTCGTATCAAAGTAGGTTTGATTCTTGGGATCTAGTCTGCTTCTATTTGTTCGTATTGGTTTGCCTATATCTTCCCTGTTTGTTTTTGTCCAGTTTCGTTCCGTGAATCGTTTTTTTGTTTTCTGATTTGATTGTCGTTAAAAAAAAAAAGAAAAGAAAAGAAAATAATTTGTTAAAGTCTGAAGCCGGAGTCGTGCCGAGCCACAAGCAGCTGCCCCTGCTGTCGCCCACCGCTGTGTTTGTTCATGTTCCCTCCGTAATGATCTGATCACCAGCACGGTGATCAGATGAATCCACCACCATCTCGTGCCTGTCTTGAACGTCCTGACGAACCCAGTTCCGTCCAGTCTAGCACCACCATCTGAAAACGCCATCGTCAAACTGCTTGCATCCATCCCGCATACCTGAAACACCAGCACTGAAAGAACCTGCAACCCAGATCCCAGCCCGCGCTACTGTTGCCTGTTCGATCACGTCCTGTCACCAAAATTCGCCCATTGATGTACCAGACCACCACCTACGCACTGCCTTCGACCCGCACCAGACTGTTGCCTGCAATCCTAACCCGACCCGCCGATCTGACCGATCCACCATACCACTGCTGTACCCGCTGCCTTAGAACCACCCTCTTGTTGTTGTTTGTTCGCACCGCCGCCGCACCAGTGCACCATACACCTCCAGTTTGTCAGTCCAGAAAGAAAAAAATAAAAAATAAAAGCAAAGGAAGAGAAAGAATAAGAAAATGAAAAAGAAATTATTTTTGGATGTTTGTTTTAGGCCCACACGGCCGAAGAAAAAAATTAAGGTTAAGTTTGTTTTAGGCCCACGGGAATTGTTGTTGGCTTGTTTGAGATTGTTTTGTCTTTCACGAGTGTTTGGAATTGTGACCACTTGAATGATAGTGTTTGTGTTTGTTCGTTCGTTGCTACAATTGAGATATGAAAATCTTGTCCGTTTAGTGACGGGTTCTTTCTATACTCTCAACACTAGCCAATTTGAATCAGAATCAGTTTGCTAGCCAAAATCAACTTGCCAGAAAGAGCCAATCCAGTCAAGTCCAGTTTGCCACCGGTCAAGTCAGGTCAAGTTTGCCAATCAAGTCAAGTCAAGTCAATTTCGCCAATCAAGTTAAGTCAAGTCAAGTCAAGTTTGCATGCTTGCCAGTCCACATCTGCTTATTTGCAAACCCATGTCGTATACCATTATGAGTTTGATGGGGGTGTTAGAAACTATTAGTGTTTAGATTTACTTTAATGTTTGGTTTCTTGGGTTTAGCCCGTTAGCATTAGGGTTAGGGTTAGTTTATTATAAATAGCGTGCTTGTTATTCGGTTGTGAATATGTTAGTCATGATGTAACATTTTGAAGTTTTGTAGCCGTTTCGACAAGTTTGTTTAATAATATTTTTATTACTTTGTAGTCTTGTTCGTCTCGCACTCTAATATTCAACTTATTCAACACACAATGACAATGCCTTACTCGTGTCTCTATTTCGTAATTTTAAACTTACCCCTATATTACTCAACTACACTTGCAAGCTATGGCAATCTCCAATGCTTATTATTTCTCTCCAATGCACATAAATCAAATGTTTGGAGTTTAATTTAGATGGTTGTGACTGCAACTTTCCTTTTCCTTTTTCTCTTCGGGCTGATCATTTGGGGTTTTAAGTTGAAGCCAATTAATATATGGGTTTGAGTTTGGGATGAAGTTAAAACGAGTTTTTAACTTTTGAATGTGTGGTGCATTGGCGAAATCTTAAAATTTAAGTTTGTGCATTAGAGATGGACTAGCGAGTACCCGCCCACAATTCGTGAAACATTAAACCATGGAGCATGTACAGTAAAGAACATTCAAACAACAGGCACACAGCACAAAAGCAAAGATTAAGAGGAAAACACAAATTGAAGAACAGTATAGCTAGTTCTACAGAATAATTGAAGACAAAAGAAAATACCAATTTCCTTATATAATTAAATACTCATAGCAGAAAAGAAACTATACAATTTTCATTTTCACCATTGACCTTGACAGAAAACTAAACATATATGTTATGCAGTACTCTAAATGATGGTGTGGAAAATGAAACTAAAGGGTAAGAAATTATTACTGGTTATGTTTTTCTCTCATAATACTACTATGGATAACGTGGAACCGAGTGTGTGGAGGCTGGAACTTATAATTAGTTATTAATCACAGAATGGTGCACATATTGGGGGGTTCTTCATACAAAGGATAAGTCACCACATATTGAGGGCAACCCATGGCATACTGTAGCTGTGCAGGCTCGCTCTTCTTCTCCTCCTTCTTTTCCTCTTTCTTTTCCTCTTTCTTCTTTTCCTCCACAGGGCTCACACTCACCACCTCAGCATACTTCAAGTTTTTTCTAAGCGAAGTTGTGAGCAGAACCACATCAATCCCTTCCCCCATTACCTCCATTTGGTTCTTGTCTTGCTGATAACTTGCTGAGTTTACACCTGCATTAATTATTAATCTTTTATTAGTTATAACTTAGACCTAGAGCTGCTTAATTGGGATTAGAGTTAATTTCTGGAATTTGATTAAATTTATTGTAGAACACAGTTAAGAAGTAAATTACCATCGACCCCAACTGCAGTCTTCATAGCTTTGGCCCTGGCCCTTTCATCATGCACAGACAACTTGATCACCACCTTTTGCTGGAAACCAAAAATAGCGCTCAATTAGCATAAAACCCAAATTTTGAATCAAATAATTTGCCTTTTCTGTTTCCAATGCATGTTCTTGCATGGACCTCAAATCTCAGACATACCTTCATGACCCTGGTTCTTGATTAACGACGACAAAGACGAACCGAAGGTCTTTGACGGTCTTCAACCGGCTTTGAGAGATTGTTGGTGGAGAAGGAGAGGGGTGTGTATTAATATGTTGTGTTTGAAAATTTGGTGAAGAGTGTGAGAAGGGTTTTTGATATTTATAGGCCTCTTGGGAGTCTTCGGTGAGCCAAGTGCTTTTCTGATGAAAAATGAGAACTAGTGCCTCTTGGTCATGTTTTTTTTTTGGACATGGATTGTCTGTCCTTTCCATCCCCTTCTATTTCTGTGGTCACGGTTAAGTCACGTCAATATTTTATATTCTTATTGCTTTTTGTCTTATTATTTATATAAAAAATTAATATAAAATGTTGACGTGATTTAACCGTGATCACATAAATAGAAAAGGATGAGAAAGGTATAAGAAGGGAAGGGCAGACAATCAGGTCCTTTTGTTTTGGTCGAAAACTTATCGATCACGTCATGACATAGAAATCGTCTCTATCCTAAATGCGAGATATTATTTTGTTTGCATTTGTTTTTCTTTATTTTGAAGAGTATTATATAGTTTTATTTTCCTTTAGTATGAATGCAAAAGGTTTGGAGCATGCATACTTAGATAGTGCGCCTTTACGACGTTATTGCCAATTATTTACATTAATACACGAGCTATTGTTTTGACCAACATAATCTTAACAATGAAAACAAACACAAATAATTTACAAGTTAAAGTTTTGTAGTTTACTTCTAATAATGTTATTGTCATTTGAGATAAAACTCACACACAGACATATCTATTTTAAATTTTCGTAATTAATTAAGGTTATTATGTTGAAAATAATAACTATATCAAATAAGATTTAGTAGCGACTCACACTATCATGTTGCAAAATACATAGTTATATAATCATTTTATTTTCCTATTCACCTTTAAGTATTTATATTAGTAGCTTTCACACATGCATACCATGTGCTTTGGAGGAAATTATTGTGGTAGAGAGAAACAAAAAGTGGGAGAAAGAAAGTGACTGAAAATTTTAAATAAAGGTTTTCTTAATGTTTGGTGCGTGTGTGACCATTTTATATAATTGATGTGGTCCCTTTAAATTTAAATGGTAATCCAGGTGTCTTATGGACTTTTGATGAAGTCAGTCACCCAAATGAAGGACTTGACTTGTCAATATATGACTAATTATTCATGTGATGTATATATGTATACAATACCATTTATGAATTTCTAAACACAGTTGTCACTTCATTTTCTGTTGAAAAATCTGCATCAAGCCTTTCGTTCTAAGAACTCATCACATCTATAGAAAACTAGCCAGCCGTTACTTATCACGTAAGTAACTCAACGTGGTTTACTCATGCCCATGAATTGGGAAAGTTCATGGGTACATCTTTGCCCATATATAATTGTCATCAAAAGTGCTTGTGAAACATGATTCCATCACATGGTTAGTCCTATATAATATGTCCAATTATTATTATTATTATTATTATTTTAAAATGGAGAAAAATTAGGCGAAATTAGCTTTTCGACAATGATCGTGTGCGAGGAACCTATCCTCTCTCAAAAGGGTGAGGATCATTACACTCAAAATCCCCCGCCCAATAGACGCAAATGTTAGCTATATATGACATTGAAATGGGTGTTGGCGCCTAGTTGTTGTGAGAAAAACTTGTGATGATTGAGATAAAGACAGAATTTGCGTAAAGTTTCATATCAATTTTCTCAATGACGTTACGCAATGAAAAGATACATATATATACACATGTAACATTTGTGGTTCTAGGTAGGTACAGTGGCCAGTGGGGGAAGACTCGGTCTTGTTAGTTCGCAAGGATATTATCTATATAGATAGAAGTTCGAAAGTCTCGCTCACTGATTTATGTAATAGATATGGGAAATAAACCAACCAATGGTTTGTGATGGACTAAGAAACTGCAACCACAAATTGAAAATTATATCAGAGTCAATTCAATACCGCTGCATACTCATTGGTTTCAATTTAATTATTATATTTCTCTTAGAATTTAAATTTATACAAGTGCAATTCCTTGTATGATATTTCTTAATCGCATTTCTAAATACAATTTGTTTACACAGATGAAATGAAACTAACATGAGATTTGATTCCATTTAACCTTATTATTTAGAAGAAGGAGAAGTTATGACACAACTTTTTATGGTGAACGTACAGAATGATCATTGCTCAATATCTTTCTAAAGTGTTGGGTTTCGAGTCTCGGGGTTTGAAATTTTTTTCTCCTAAATTAATGTAATAATTTTGAATTGTCCCTAAAATTAGAATGAGAAAATATGGATCATGTTCAAACCTGTCTAATAAAAGGACTCAAAACTAGTTTCAACGCGATTTCGGGATTAATTTTGGTTAATGAGTAATGAATAATAAGGTCAAGTTGAGAGGCTGCTCAACTAAATTTGGAATGGGAAAGTGATGTAATGGTTAATGATAATGATGCAGGCCAATATGATTCATGGTCGTGGACTAACACGACTTGTACATTCACACTCACCTTCTAATTTCTAGAGAGAGAACTTGAAAAGTAAAGTGAATTATTGACTCTACAATAAAAGAATTTTCCAGACAGCACTAATTATTTGTGGGTGATGTTCTTACATATTTCGTTTTACTTTTCGTATATATTTCTCAATTTTCGGCTGTCAATTTGAATGAATTAAAGATTACCAAAAGACAAAAATTAATAAGAGTATGTGAAAGATAAAATGAAGTGTATGAATTGTTCCTATTATCTGTCATCAATTGTCAACTAGTGCAAGTATTTTGGGTAAATTACATAGTAGCCCTTCAGGTTTGAGGTTTATTACAATCCCATACTGTAAAATCTCGTCCCTGATTTTCACTATTGCAAACTATGTATGTGTATTAATGAGTTATTATATTATTTTTGGGATTTGTATTAATTGTAGAGTGTTGAGATTATGTATTCAAAAGATATCAAGGTGAAAAAGTTACAATTAAAAAGTTGCCCTTAATTAATTAAGGAAAAAAAAAGATTAAAGAAAAAGCCCGGGGGCGATGGCTGAAAAAAGGAAGGAAGAAAGAAAAAAAAAAGAAGGGAAAAGGAATTTAGGGAGAGAAATGAGGGAGGCTGGCCAACGGGAAGGTGAGAGAGAAAGGAGGCTGCCAATGAGAAAAGAGGAAAGGAGGGAGAAGGAGGGGAAAGGAGGGACCCGAATTGGGTTATTTTTGACCCGCGAATCATCATTTTTGACCGGCCATATCTCCTTCATACGAACTCCGTTTTGGGTGATCTTAGTGTCCATGGAAAGCCTTTGATGAGCCATACATCCTGGTAGTGTTAGATTTCCCAATTTCTTTCCCATTTTTCCAGTTCGAAGCCACAAACCCACGGGTGTTCCGGCGGCTTTATCCCTTTTTCCGGTGGCTCTGACAAGTTTCACTGTCTATGACCACCACCAAAAGACTTCCCTCAACCCCAGGAACAAGCCTAGGCAGTGTTGGAGGTGTCGGAGTTCGATTAGAAGCCGAATCAAAGCACACCCTTTTCTAGGGTTTCGGCGGGTTTGAGTGAAATTGAAGTGTTTCCCGGCCAAATTGGATGGCCACATGTATAAAGTTTACTCTACTATTTGAGATCTTCATTTCTGTAATTTTTGGTAATTTTTAAAAATAATTGAATTTTCCTGCAAGTCTGGGCGGCCGACTGCCACCCGCGGCGGTGTGTGAGGCGACGACCTGGCCAGTGGGCCGATGATGTCCTTTTAAGTTTAATTAGATGCCCTGATTTCATAATTGATATCCTTATGATATGGTTTGATTGTTTGAACCTAATTTCATTACGATACGTGGTTAGGTCAAAAATATGATTCGACGATCCGATCGTTGGATCGTCACCAAACCTTACTGCGTGATAGAACATAATATTTTTGGATCATAGAAACTTACGGATTGAGAATCCGACGGACGGATCTTCCATAATTGGATTTCTATGTTTGTAAAATTAAATGTCGACCGCCACTTGAATTTTGAAATTGGCGAAGATCCGACCGTCAGATCGTGTTGAGATTTTAATATGTTGTTATTTGAGCAAAATGTGGAATTTATAAAGTTACAGATCTGAAATCCAATTTATGGATCTTCCAGATTGAATTGTGTAGAATTGTGGACCCTACCTTTGACCGAAAGTTGACTTTTGATCAACATGTCTCGAAACGTCCTAATTACTAAAATTAGTACTATGGGGGACTAAGAGCAGTTCCACCGGAGGTGGAATAGCCCGGCACCTAGTGGAAAAAATAAGCTGGGACTCAGCCAATTCACTTCAGCCCGTGGAATAGACTGGCACCCAGCCCAAGCCAGTCCACATGCCGGCCTAAAATCGACAGAGGAAGGAAATGGCTTATTTGACGCCATGTTGACGTCATGGATACCGTCTCTCTCATCCGGAACCCCATCCAACGCCTGAACCCGATCCCTAGAACCCCATCAACCCCTTTCTCTCTCACAGTGGAACCGTATAGCCCAATTAAACTCCGTCACACTCCTCCAAATTCCCAAACCGCCGCGACTGCTTAAGCTCAGTGAAGCTGAAACGCCGACCTTGGGCTTCTTCCTGGCAACTGAAGCACCCTCAAAGGCGTCGAAATACAAGAAATTGGACAAAACGAGAAGTGCCCATAAGAACCGGAGTTGCTATGAGGCTCTGAGCTGAAGTCGAACCGACCCAATTACGAAACGAGGTCGTAGACCGGACTAGGTTCCTGGATTGCGACTGAAGGGTTATACATGGTGGGATTTCCGGGTTCGAGAGATTAAAACATGGCGGTCAAATATTGAATTGGGTTTTGAGCAAAACGTCTGGAAAATGAAAGGCCAGAAGAGAACAAGGTTAGTAAAAGCTTGGAAGGAAGAGAGGATTTTGGTGTGTACATTTGCACGCGCGTGACAGAGAGAGAGAGGAGGAGGAAATTCATTTCCAGAAGAAGAAGAAGATAAAAAACCAAATTATTATTTTATAATAAAAATTAATAATATTTTAATAAAATTGACTAGGCTATTTAGTTTTAGGGGTGGAGATGCATTGGTCTATTACTATTTATTAGAGTATATCACTGTTCACTTGAGTGGATAAATGGGCTAGGTGCTGGCGCAAAGTCTTTAGGGGTGGACTTGCTCTAAGTGAAGTCTAGTGGGCCTACATTGGTTAGATAGCGACTTGAATATATGAAATATGATTATTATCGTAATTTCTTATATTAGTATCATTTGTGAATATGAATTGGTCTTATAAATATGATTTCTATTGAAATGTGAATTTTATATATTTAGCCATAGACCTATGCTAATTAAATATGATTTGGCTTGTGTATTGATGATGTTTGTGATATATGGGTGTTTAATTAACTTTTAATAATGTGAATGATAATTATGAAGAATGTTATGACAATTATGGAATCTAAATATTGTTTGATAATTATTTGGATATGATTGCCAACTGAATACTTATTGGAACTTGGCATTATTACCTAGCATGAGACTGAGATGAAAATCAGGAGATGAGTTAGGTACTTTATTAGATTTTTAGTAGAATTAGTAATTGAGGGAATTCCTTGTGTTGTGCTCCATATGACTAGATGATGGTTGATATGCGGAATCGATAGCATGTATGCGTATAAGGTGTGATGATGAGACTGCACCATGTAAACGTGGTGCATGGCTGGTCCTGCTTGGTTTATTCGCATTGGGGGACCATACTATTTATGGATCGCACTTGGTTAATCCGCATTGGGTGATCACTGCCTAACCGTTCTGTAGGTATGACTCTGCTTGATTAATCCGCAATGGGGAATCGCTACCTACTTGGTTATCTTGACCCTGCTTGATTAATCCGCGTTGGGGGACCATATGCATTTTAGAAGTGAGGAGGATTAGTTGTACTTGGTACATTTGATGGGGGAATTGTATGCTTGTTTGGATTCCGTTGAGTGATGGTTCAAAATCGTATCTAGCTTGTATTTCATCGAATGGTTCGGTTCTATATGCATGGTACTCCGAGATTTCATTGAGTGGTCTGGAATCCCTTTGGTGTCTTGGTCCCTTGGATTTGTTTTCAGCTTCAGAGATGTAGGCTTCGGTCGAACTGTGTTGCTCTAGCCTTACTTTTCATGGTGTTGTATGAGATTATGATTATGAGCTGTTGTGATTTGTTTCAGACGAATCGTTGGATATCTGGGTGACTCTTTCGGAGTTGTTAGAGTTCCTTGGTTAAATTTGTGAAATGATATGTTACTGCATTCATTGATTAAACAATTAAATGCTAAGATCATGTATCTTTGATTCATGATTAATTAATTGATGTGATTGTGGAATGGCGGTGGGTATGATTGAGATTATTATGATTAGAGTAATTGAAAAATTGACTTGAGAATAACATTGTGCTTCGTTGGTTCTTTGATATGTTGCATACTATGATTTGTGGTATTATGTGAAACAAAGTGATTTATATGATGGATGAATTGGAAAGTATCTGTGTGAGAATGGGTTACATGCGTGTATGAAAGATGATAATTGTTGTTTGACGTAACGTTGATGTGTAATATGGTGCATTATGATTTTCTGTTAGAAGTATTTTACGGAAAGACTAGAGTTGACGATTGGTGAACTACGAATGGCTTGATCGCTTTTGAGGGTACGTAGGCAATCTAATGAGGAGGTTAGATGCAGCCATAAAGTATAAGAAAAAATATCACAAAATTCGAATCTTGAGTTGTGCAATGTCCATATCCCGGAGGCGAGGTATGTGAGTGATACGGGTATTTGGTAACGTCACGTGTCGATCCTAGACGTATGTCGGGATCGAGGCGTGACACATAAAACATCTTTAAAACATTTCACTTTCATATCTTACGTACTATTTTATTTCAAAATAATACATTTGTTACATTTTCCATCCATTGATTCGTTAAACGCTGACGTGACTGCCAAATATATGCCACATGGCAAATTTTATTTTATTTTATTTAAAAAAAAACCTAAATCTTCAACAAAAAATATAAAAAAAAAACTTAGAAAACCCAAACCCCATCACCCACCCCTTCCCTCCCCTAGCCGCCTGCCGAAACCCCATCCCTTTCATCATCTTCCCTATCCGCTGTCCCTCCATGCAACCCAAATCCAAAACTACTCCCACCCATCCTCCACATCCTCCTCTGCACCCATCCTCCACCTCCTTCGCGCACCCATCTTCCCATCTCCCCTCCCACTCGAGGCCAACCTGCAACCTATAAAAAAAAAACCATTTTCATCTTTCTCGACCCCCCTTCCCTGCAACCCACCCATTTCTTCTCCCTCCCGTCTTCCCCAAACCCATCGTGCACCCATCCTCTACCTCCTCCTTCTCACCCATTACCTGCAACCTAGAAAAAAAAAAAAAAACTCATCTCCCTTTCCCTGCAACCCATATCCATTCTTCCCCAATGGGTGTGGATTTATGGAGTGGGGAGTGTAGAGGAGGGAAGATGGTGGGTACGAGGGTGAGTGCGCGGGTGGGTGCGGTGGGTTTGGGGAAGACGGGAGGGGAAGAAAGGGGTGGGTTGCAAGGAAGGGGGGTCGGGGAAGATGAAGATGGGTTTTTTTTCTTCTTCTTCTGGGTTACAGGTTGGGTGGGGGAGGGAGGGAGGGAGGGAAGATGAAGTGGGGGTTGCGGGGATGTGTGTTTTAGCTTTTGTTTTTTGTTTTTTGTTTTTTAAATATATTTATTTAGAGGATTCAAGTTTAAAAAAAATTGTTTTTTTTGCCACATGGCACACATTTGGCAGCCACGTGGCACAAATGTGGCAGCCACGTCAGCGCTTAACGGATCAATGGATGGAAAATGTAACGGATATATTATTTTGAAATAAAATAGTACGTGAGGTATGAAAGTGAAATGTTTTAAAGATGTTGTATGTGGTTGTAATAGACCTCAAACCTGAGGGGCTACTATGTAATTTACCCAATTATTTTTGATGTTCATCTCTATATATAAAGAGAACACACCCAAGTAGTGAAACATACGAATATTTCTAATGCCCCTCCTTGCAACATTTGAATAAGACAACTTAATCAAGAAGGGACATTAAAAATTTTGAAATGAAAATAATTCATAATAAACCACACCACATAGAGAAGTAGTTACTGACTTATTTTTCAAAAAGTTAAAAAGTCATTATAAAAAAGAATAAAATATAAAAGAGTTAATTGCCACACATGTTATCGCGTGGTAAAGGGCTAGTGAAAGATAAAGCCACCACCTTAATTAGCCCAAATTTGAACTCATTGTATGTTGTCTACTGACTCGTGGTTTACCTCACTCAATTTGTCATTTTCCACTGACTATGTGCCTAAATGAAACTACATAACTGCTCTTCTAAGGTACTTTTCAAATGAGCCCACAAATTAATTTTATGGTAGATTGAGCTATCAACTTAAATAATCATTGTTCCACCAAAACACAATAATTTTGCGAAATGATTAAATTAAAAATAATTTCTCAAGTGAAACCTTCCGTCTTCCTCCACATCATCTTCCTTTCTTCATCTCTCTATCAATCATTCACTCCCTTTCTCATCTTCTGAATTTTTTGTTTTTTTTTCTTTTCGTGTATGAAAAAGAGAGAGGGACCTATTTCAAAATTTTCACCGTCGTCGGAAAATTTCATATAAAAAAAAGGTTCATGAGTTCAATAAGAAGAGGATCCTAATTTTCGAAGTCACACAATCTCAAATTTTTTTTGGTGCTTTGTAATTAACTGGTTTGAATATTATTAGATATATAAAAGATTGGATGAAATTGGATGTGTAAAGTTATTAAGGTTTGATGCCGTGAAAATGACCTTAAAAAGTAACAGACAAGGAAACTACTGTTGTGGCATATATTTAACTGAGGGGTGCGGCATGGAGAGAAAGAGTGGAGAATAGGTTTGAGGTATTATGTGTTAATTCCCCAGTCCTTGTGCCTTTATTTATAGTAATAAGGAGGGGAGAAACTTGCTTTCCAAGTAATACAAAATCTATTAGGAAAGATCTTCTAAATCCTAAAGGATTCCTAGTCTATCTCTACTTAGAATTTATACAATCACAATATGTATTAGAGCATATGTCACAACACTCCCCCTTGAGTGTGCAAATACTCAAGTAGATGGCGCATTAGATCTTCAGGCAAATGTAGAAGCATTTGTTGAAGTCGTCTCGTCTAGTTGGCACAAGTAGCGAATGCTAGTCTCAAAATAAACGGAAGAATGCAGGGGTGGTAAAACTCACAAAATCTCGCTACAACAAAACCCATTATGGGACAAAAGCCTATAGTCAAAGGAGAAAAGTGAGAAGTTGCATTAAGTTAAAATTATACGTCTTCGGGACGCAAGTAAAATGTACAGAAAGGTATGACCAACCTAGGATGGGTGCCTTATCAAAACCTAGTCAGGTAGCAAAAACCCAGTGGGATCCTAATCGTAGGAAAAATAATACATTAAGGTCAAGTGGGTATACTTCTAGATACCTCTCTTGAGTTTGACAAAACTTCTAAATGAAACTACAAGCATCGTAAGTGAGAAAGTTACGCATACTAATTCCTTAGACAAGCTTCTAGAAGGTAGACTTCGGCACTGAAGTCGTGTAGAGGTCGGCAAGGTTGTCTGGGATCAAACTGCTTGACTTCAATCTTCTGATGCTCATGATGATGTAGACACAATATGCTTGGCGTTGACTTGTTGGATGTATTATGATTTGGTCGATACATACAGTGTTGTCTTCATGGATCGTTGTTGGGCTCAACGATGGATGAAAATCGCAGAAAGTTCGAATATGCTTAACAAGAGTTCTCAATTATATCTCTCACGTGATGAGATACAGTGAGTCTTGGAACAATTCAAAGGTTTTGCAACTAAAGGTTTATATCACAAACCTCCAAGATATTGCGATGTTCCTTAATGGTAAAGACTTAACCATTCGGGAATGTTCCTTGTGCGGTCAAACATATGGCTGATTCAGCGAACCCCACAAGGTAGGCATCATTCTGAAGATCAAGAAGGTGTGATCTATTCTGAGATGCATAGGGATATATAAACCCAAATGCATAGTAACAAAAAAAGGTCTTTAACACCAATTTGGTGATGGCGTGTAGGCGCAGTGCTGCTTTATGCCAAAAGATTATCAGCACATAAGATGTCCAATCTAGTGCATTGAGCTAAGTACAACAAACGCAAAGGGTACTTAGATATGGTTGCCTCACGTTCCAATATGGAACCTTGTGCTCCATATCCTTCGTGATTGTCTCATTTGCATCTAGCGTATAGACGATTATGGTATACTCGGATGTAATACCTTCTGGGTCTAGTTCAAGTGGTGGATCAGAATACCATTAAAACTAGCTCGAAACTTCAGGTCGAGGTAATGTTGAGTTTTCCCAAAATCATTCATCTTAAAATCCGACTTTAGGTGGGAGTTAGTTTTCTCAACTCTAGCAATTTCGAATTTTGTACACGCATGGGCATACGTCCTTAACTGATCAAATATTCACTTAGATATGTATAACACATCCATCCAGATAGTTCCGCATCCTCAAAGTGAACGCCTCTTAAGAACCAAGAAGGTGTTCTTGTGGTCTAGAACTATTTGAATCAGTACATGTAAGTCCTTTGGAAATTCCATGTAGGTTTCGTATCAGGATCCCAGAGATACTACAACCACATTTGTAATGCTGCAATCAATCACATAGCCTATGAGAGAAACATTGCACCACAAGGTGTCATATTGTACTATTTCATTCATCTCATTCGTCATCAATTGATTTTTCTAGTTGTCTAATCAATTTTACGTCGACATTAATCAATGAAATGAAGTTCGTTATCGTCGCTTTTCATTATGTCGGTAATTGCCATATAAATGAAACATCATTTATGATAATCTCATTCTAATTCCATATCTCATCCAAACTAGTATACTGGATTAAGAACTTCAAGTCTCGAGAGTAATCCGAATTTAATCTCATGAGATGAAAAAGATTAAGACAACGATCAAGGGGTAAATTCGTTTGTGCAATGTTCCTTTAGTTTTGGGGAAGTGAATCCTCGAACCGAGTGATCTGCCATGTTTCTGGCGTAGAACAGATTGATTGGCTAGGCGTCAATGTATGAGGGTTAGCCACAGTAGTGGTGTTCCTGCTTTTGGACGAAGGTATGTCGTATATTTGGTACATTCATCTTTGCAGACACATTTGTAGCTGGTATATGTGATACTTTTGCTAGATCAGAGGAAGTGTCTGGTTATACTAACGATCTAGATTAGGATTGAAATGAGACATAGTCGGGACGTCCACGATCATTTGCGTCGTTCTTTTAGGAACCTTGATGTTCTTATCTTCTCTTAAGGACGGGAATATTGTCTCATAAAAGTGACAATCCGTAAAACAAGCGGTAAAGATATCGTCTGTCAAAGGTTCCAAGTAACGAATAATAAAAGGAGAATCATAACCGACACATATTTCCATCATTCTCTGAGGACCATTTTATTTGTACGTAAGGGCGACATAAATAGGACATAGATCGCATAACTAAAGACGCGTATATACAATATATCAGGTTCGTATCTGGTAACCAACTAACATATGCTTATAAGGTTGGGTCATGAAGGGCCTTAGGCGGACCAACATGGTTGCTTGCAATATTGTATGACCCAAGTGGAGATCAAGAACTTGGTACGTATGACTAATCAATCGCGTATTCTTTTGGAGGCGTTTTATGAATGCTTCTGCTGGGTCGTTCTGGGTATGAACATGGGGTATTGGATGTTCAACTTCAAAAACCCAACTGACATGCAATATCCATCGAAAGTTTTTGATGTAAATTCTCCAACTTATTTAAACAAATAGATTTGATCAGATAATCAGGGTGGTGAGCCCTAAGCTTGTTAATATGAGCCACCAGTGTAGAGAATGCAGCTTATGGATAACAGCCACACGTGTGACCAACGTGCAGAAGCATCAACCAATACCATAAAGTATATAAATGGTCCGCAGAGTGGTTGAATCAGTCCACAAATGTCCCACTGAATCCTTTGTAGAAAAGATGGAAGATGCTAAGGCATAATACGCTTCCAGGTATGATGTATTTACTTCTGGTAAAGAGGATGCTCAAAACGGCGCATCATGGATCATCATAGATATCCCAAATGTACATCCACAACGAAAATTGCTTTGAAATCGCGGGCTTCTAGCCGGCCACATAATGGGCCTGAATGGATGTAATCCACTCGTTAAGCATTCCATCTTTTCTAGAATACGCTTCTAGCTATACTCATAGGAAATGCAGCATGGTAATATGTGAAGGAATTTTACTTTATTTTCTACATTGGTTTCAATATGTAATAATGTTATCGAATATCCTCAAATCTCAAAAGGCGTTATTCCAGAACGAGTGAGTATAAGGCTTCCCTTTATGGTAAAATTAGTACCATTGGACAATATAAGACAGTGTTATTCCCCATAATCAGGTTGGATAAGCTTGAAAGGTTGTCAGGGAATGATTAGTTATGAATTTAGCATAGAACCAGACTACTAACTTCCCCACAAACATACCTAAGCATGAGTTAATTGTATTAGTATGTGGTAATTTTCGTTAATTAACTTTTATTCGAGAATAATAGTGACATCCAAACACCAATCTTAAATCCAAGAACAAAATAAATTGTTCATAAAGTAAACAAATATACAAGGGGGTTCGGCCAATAAGCCTTTTATGTCAAATTTTCGCTTGCCAAATGTGTTAGATGGAGCAAAATTAGTCTCATAGATTGACTAAGGAAATGGTACTCTTGAACAACATTGGTAAAAGCACAAAAAAATGCATAACCAATGATTTATTCCGTCAAAACAAAGTTAGATTCTGCAGGGTTAAGGTTCATGAATACTATCTCGTATTCTTGAATTTTTAGTTCTTAGGTGCCAAGGATCATGCTTCGGGCATGATACCACTTCTTGGCAGGCCTATATTCTGCCATAGGTTGTAAAACAAACTCGAAATTAGATTGTATGATGAGAGACAGACCTAGACCTAGGTTTCGTAAGCTCCAGCCAAAACTGGAGAGGTCTATTTGGTAGCTTCTGCCGAAGCAGAGCAATACCATTCGGTGCATCTTTTCCGAATCAGAGCATGCAAGTCGGTGCATCCCTGCCGAAGTAGGGCACTACCATTCGGTAAACTCCATCCAAAACTGGGTCCATACTGTTCGGTACCTCCCAGCCGAATTGTTGAGGTACCTTTCTCTCACAGGTGTGGTAGTAATCAAATCCGAGAATTTAGTAAACTTCCGCTCTCTATACTGCTGCTTCAGGAGCAATATAGATATAGAAGGACGAGAAAGATTTTCTTCCAGTCAAAATTTGATCGGATATAAACTTCAGAATTGTACCTATACATGGACATAAAAAGGTTTCAATCATGTTTTTCTTCGGGCAAGAATTCATCTTTGCATGATTTGAAACTGTCCATAGCAAGTCAAAGAGCCATGGAGTCCTCGACAGTGAGGTACTTTCATTTGATATGCTTCAGGCATGAGTCTTTGAATGAAGATCATGACGGAGGCTTATTCAGCTCTTCCACACCATAACTGGCTACATTGACTTCGCAACTAGTCGTAGTCAAGAAGGGTGTCATGTCTTGTATTCACATAAAGTAGTTTCTTGTTCGAAACTTCTAAATCAGTGAAATCGAACTTGTTATGATTTGACAATACACTTAATGGCGGAAACAAGAATGTGATCGGTGCTTTGGGAAATAAAATTTCCATAAACATCAAAGTTAGAACATTTAGGTTCTAAGACATGGTTTGGTTTAAACGGATTTAAGCATGGAGAACTTCGGGTCTCAGCATGAGTGTTGCGCGTTAAGAAACTTCAAGTTTCTATGACATTTTTCAGAAACTTCGAGTTCAGAAGTCTAAACTTCAGGTTCATATACTTGCAAACAAATGTAATATATACAAGACATAATATATAAAGCAAAAAAAAATTAATATTAATAATGGGTAGCTTCGAGACCATTTGTGTGAAAGTTTAGGCCCTAAAAAAATATGGAGCTTCGAGTCCAAAAAATATTATTTTAATTGGCTTGGCTACAGGCTAGTGAGAAAAAAAAAATTTGGTTAATAGAACCCAGGCCCAAATATGGGCTAAGAAAGAAAAAGTTAAAAACAACTCCCATTAAATAAGGCAGTTTTTCATGGGCTAAAGTAAATAGGCCCGAAAGAAAAACAAATTTTGCTCTGTAGATTGTAGGTCCATAAAGGAAAACTGGGGGAAAAACCAAAAAAAGCCCAAAGAAATTATAAGCCAAAAAAAGGGGCTGAGGCCATTTGTCTTTCAGAAAAGAATGGCCCAAAATAGAGGCCCAAAAAATTGAAGGACAATTTGTTTAAGCCCAAGACTGTGAGCTGAGCAATTGGGCTGAGCATCGAGAGGAGGCCCAAGGCCTCGAGTTGGGTTACGGACACCCTAGCAAAACCTGAGTATGTTGTCGTTGAGGAAACTAGGCACGACACTACAAGCGGCGACAAGTTCCGAGCAAAATCGAACGGGATTTCGATGGGGTAGGGTTCCAAACATCTGAGGAGTGAGAAATCTTGAACTCTGTGGAGATTTCGAAGGAAAACTCGAAGCCTTAATATCGGGGAGGGGATCGGACGACATCTAGTCGTCAGCTTTCACCACTGTGATGACTTCAAGTCATCGGAAAATCGTGGGCCTTACCTGGAAATGATTGCAGGTCGTCTATGTTGTCGGAGATCATATAACTCGATGGAAAATCACACAAAATTTATGAGGTGGATGGAGAAGATGACATGAACGACAAGTTGTTCGAGACCCTTATGTTTGGCTTAGAGTGAGCTTCGGCTCAGCAGCTCCTGCGCGAGCTGCATGCTCAAGTTGAGGAGTTATAGATCAGGCCCTGTCTAAAGTAGACTAGGGCATCTAAGCCCACTTTTTTTTTTTTCTTCCTATATCCACACATATTTAATTCACATAATAGCAATATCATGATTATAATGCATAAACAATTTATGTAGAATCTAAAATTCGTAAATCATAAAGTTTGGTCATGCATTATGGTGAAGGTTCATGCATTCAAGGCTAAAAAAATATCGAGATAAACACTGTTGTTTTAGAAGAACCTAGATTGCGTGATGAATATTGTGAATGGGTATGTAGAGATTCTTTCTTCAATTTTGGCTTTTATCTTCAAGCTTGTATCACATTCAACATAAGAGAAAAAATAAATTGAATCAATAAAAGTATATGAATTCAATAAAATCAAACTTTAATCAATTAAAAATAATTGAAACGTAATACTCTCCTGATTGAAGACAAATAAATTCTCTTTAGCATAGCGTGAGGAGCGTGCTGATAATGTGTTGTGACATATATTTACTGAGGGGTACGACATGGAGAGAAAGAGAGTGGAGAATAGGCTTGAGGAATTGTGTGTTAATTCCCCAATCTTTGTGCCTTTATTTATAGTAAAAAGAAGGAGAGAAACTGGCTCTCTAAGTACTACAAAGTCTATTAGGAAAGATCTTCTAGATCCCAAAGGATTCCTAGTCTAACTCTACTTAGGATTTACATAATCACAATATGTATTTGTTGACCCTAAAAACTACCAAGCCTATGTGGCGCGCAGGCCGAGTAATTAATAAGCTAATTACGTCATTCGGTTGTGTGCGGGGCGTGCCAACTCGACGGCTGAGCTCGACTAGTGAGTAAAATTTGTTGATGTCGAGTTGGGCGCGCTGCTGACTTCTTAATCTCTCGACTGCGGCCGAGGAAGGAACACATCTCGGCCTTCGGGTTCTAGAGCCTGAAGACAATGCTACTAGTTCTGCGAAGTTCAATATCAAATTTGGCTCCCAGGGTGCCGAATGTAGTAACCTGGTAACACCTCGCTTCACCGAGAAGGCTAATGAGATGACCTCTGCCAAAAAGGATTCGAACATCCTTCTAGACCAAGACTTGGATAGATAACCAATCGGCCTCGTCGCAGTGCTGTTTATCCAAACTGAAGATGTTCGCCGGTTGCCTTCACAGTGTTGTTTATCCAAAATGAAGATGTGTTGGCGAAAAAGAAAATAAAAATCTCAAGATGTTTGAGAGGTTTCGCGTAGAGCGAGGGTTTGCATAGGGCAGTTTATGTGTTGAGTTGGAGCCCATTTCTGTTATCTGCAGCTTTGTATTTATAGCTAAGCCTACGTGATCACCAATCCAATAAAGCCTTTTCCCGGATATACTCCAAAAAACAATATCAAAACAACCGATATTTTCTTTAATATATTCTGCCAAAAACCTCGCCAGCCTCTTTGCGTTGCATCCAGATTTTTTCAAAGAGACTTTGAAAATTCAAAGCATCCTTATCATTTCAAACCAATCTGTCACATCCATCACCAAGTAAAACAAAAAGCCTAGTCTACCTAGGTTTCCTATGCCATCATTATCCATGACTACGATTTTTTTTAGATGATATCAAATCCCTCGTGATGATCTCCTATCAATCAACACGTCTACAGCCAATAGACCCAAGTTAATCTGAACTTTGTTGTTACTGCTTCCCATTAAAGATAATGAGAATCCCACTTATTTTGTACAAGAAAACCGAGATAAAGATAATTATTATGATTAAAAACCATAATATTATTTCTTAACAATAACAAAATATTTTAACTTCCATATCCGACGATCAAGAACCATGCTCACTCAACGGCCTCAGTTGCTTGGGCCGATGGTGTAAAATCAGGTCCAAACAGTATTAGAACATATGTCACAACAACTACAACCTTTTGTTTAGTTTCATTTTTGTCTTGATAGTAATGCAACATTTTTCCTCTTCTCATTAACATTTCTTTCGTGTTTTTTTTTTGGTCAAACTAAAATACTTCCATTGTATAAAAAGGCAAGAACAAGGAAAAGGTAGCTCACCATTTAAATATAAGCGCAATAGCAAATAAGAAAATACATTAGCTATGCCCAAAAGTGGCCAGCTAAACAACAACAAGAAAACCTAAGACTGGAATGGAAACCAGTAGCCAACAGATGTGTCTCCATCGCAAAGCCACCACTAGCACCAAGAGAACAAACCAACGCAACAACAGGATCAACGAAAAATAAGGGTGAGCGAGACACCCACGCAGTGAACGCTCCTATAATCTTACTCAAAGAGGTGCTTAATAAGTTGTGCATTGTGATGAACTATTAACCCAATTCACTCGTTAAAAGGACAATATTGTTTTGTGAAATCATATCAAATGACGACACATCATATCTCATTTAAGGGTTTAACTAGCCTTCATGCACATGCTCACGCATGTGCAGAAGACATTTTTTGAATCACGACGTGCTACATGCGACTTACATATTTTAAATGTATTTATATGCGTGGATTTACAAAAGGAAAGTCAAATATTTGAAGTAAATGAATAATCTTGGATCATGCTGGAAAAACCCTCACAAACTAATCAAAGCAGCTGAATTCACATAATAAAATCAGTATTTCAATTTCTATCTACATTCTATTGAATTTACATTAAGAATAGAGAAAATACTATTTAATAAATAACTGATTGAATCACATTATTGCTAGCCCATTGTGAGGCTAAGCCCATCCATTCCTTCGTAGTATAGATAATATTGTTTGTTCAAAAAAAAAAAAACAATCATTGGACAACTAATTTAATCACATTATTATGCGCGTGCGAAAGATTTTTTTTATAATCGGCATTACACGCTTCTTGAGATGCTTTGAACGTGTTTAAAAATAGATAAAATAATATTTAATGAACAATTTGTTGAATCACATGTTAGTCTATTGTGAGGTACTAATTAAAAAACACTGTACAAAAAGAATTAATTATTCAAAAAACACTATTAAAAAGACGAAAATACCCTTACCTTATTTGGTGCATTATTGTGGGTTGCTTTTTATTTTTTTTTTTGTTTTGGGGGTATTTTTGTCTAAAACTTTTTAGTGAAACTTGTGACCTCAAAAAGAGTTGTTGCCTTTATATATAAAGATAAAATCGCACGATAAAAAGTCAACTACTTTAATTCCCAACTTGATGGAAGTCGTCTACTCAGTTGGAATTTAAAATTGTAAGTGGCCTTTTATTATAGTGGTGGAGATGAGTGTTGAACTTGCACCACAACTTGGGTTCAAATCCTGTTGACTTCCTAATCTAACATCTAATTAAACAAATCTATCATTTATCAAAAAAAAAAAAAAAGGAATTTGGAATTATTGAAGTTTCTAATCCTCACTTAGTCAGTCACTTAATACTATGATCTAGTGGTATTCATCTTCCCACCCAGCTCTCTTCTAATGTAGATAATATTGTTTGCTCACAAAAAAAAAAATATTCTATTCAAAATTTCATTATTTATCTGAAATAACAAAAACCAAGGACGGCAAAAATCAATATACAAATGGACCAACCAGCTCCTAGTTAATTATAAAATTACAGAAAAAGGAAATATAGAAAAGAGGAATGAATGTGTCAAGTTATTTTAAAAAGGGACACTTTGGATGCGGTCCCTAGCTATCAATATTCTTTGATTGAAACCTTGTTAGTTTTTAATTTTTGATTGAGGTCCCTGATATTAATGTAATAATGTAAGTTACTATATTTTTTTAATTAAAAAATAAAAATTGAAATTTGTAATTGTTTGTATTAATGATATTTTAAATAAAACCCATAATTTATGGGATTAAAAATAATAAAATATAAATTATTCTCTCTATTATATTGTGTGTGTGTGTGTGTGTATATATACATATATGTATGGGTACATTAACCAAAATTAACAAAAAAAGTTATTGTACCAAAACATGGATACATTCTCAAATCAACGAAAAAGAATGTACCCATATAAGTTTAAACATGGATTAAAAAATTTGAATGGATTTTATATTAAAAAAGGGTACATTTTACATATAACAAATTGATATATTTGAGAATGAGTACATTTAAGATTAAAAAAATTGAAAAATTATATGAATGGGTAAATTTAAGATTAAAAAATTGAGAATCTTTTTATATATAAAAAAAACTAATAGGTACAAACTTAATTTAATTTAATTTTTTATTATTTTGGAAATGTTTGAATTGAAAATTAATTAGAAGTTTAATAGAGGTGTGAGTATTAAACCCTAAATTAATTACTAATTTTTATATTAAAAAAATTATATAATAAACATGTAAATTCACTATCACATTAATGCTAGGGACTTGAATCAAAATTTGAGAACTAATAAGGTGTTAGTCAATGAACAGTAAAAACTAGGGACCGGATACTAATTTTTCCTTTTAAAAATCACAACCAACGAGGAGAAGATCATCCGCAAATACTTCATGGTCTATTCACAAAACTTCGTGGTTAATTCAAACTGTTCATTTTTTAAATTACCTTGTAAATATCATTTTTGCAAAAAGTTAATGAAAACTAAGGTCGTTTTTAGTTAAACATTAATAGATAAACATGTTGTAATGCTTTTATCATCTATTTTTTATATATCTCGACGACTAAACAATCTTAGCTTTAATATGCGTTTTGACTATAAATACAAAATTTTGTGAATAAATATTTTGAGGAGGAGTACTCCTCCATCATTGAAGAGCCAAAATTTCTCTTCATTCCTATAACCAATAGGATTAAAAGAAAATTAACTGAAAGTCCAAAAAAACTTCTCTTTTAACGAAAAGTCTTTTTAAAGGTATAGTGAATAGTGCCAATTAAAGGTAAAAATGTGGTTTTTTGTTAAAAGTGAACAGTACCAGAAATGTTTTGTTAAAACTCCCTAGGATTAATTCATTCAATAGGAAGAAAAGTAAGGATATGAATATCTAATACGAAAGCAGACAAGTCCTAACAATGTCACACTCTTTGTTATACTATATGTTATGATTATGAAAGCTCAAGTAGGACTTGATGTAATCAAGTCATCTTATCTTCTGATGATGCATCTATGGAGTTCCGAACACATTTTCCTCCAAAAAATTAATCTAAACCCATTTAGAATTTAAACTAACGATAAGTAAATTCTGTTAATTATATATGCCAATGACTTAATGAACGGTAGGTCAATCCTTTGGCCACGTTAAGAGAACTTCGGCCGTGTGAGAGATTAATTAATCAGTAAACATCACATTTTTCATTACATTGTTACTAATGTGATCAGAATACACAATCTTCATCATTTTCTCATGAAACTACTTTTTTTTATCACAAAAATACATGACATAGCAAAAGGTGCAGTCCTGTGCTGGGAATCTCATAAAAATTGTAGTGAGCCAAACGATGCAAAAATTACTGCACCTAGATAATCCTTTTCAATTTAAAAAAAGAAAATTCCTTTAACCAAATGAATCATGTGATCGACTATTGGTTTGGAAGGGGAGAAGGAAAAACAAGTTGGAAATAAGAACTGCAAATTAATAATTGTTTCTACTTCCTTTTGGGGTCATCTGTGGACAATGATGTGTTTAGGTCAGTCGGGCAGGTTGAAATGTACTTCCTTAAGACTTTATTTTTGTCAAATCTCTCAAGCTTAAGACTAGTCGCTTTTAAAAAGAGTGCTTTTAAAATCAACTCTTGATAAAAACGCAAGTAAATTTTAGAAAAATACTTAAAAATACTTTATCCAAAAAACACCAGTTCTTGTAGGAAACACTTCCAAGTGTTTTTGAATCACTACCGTTAATTGATGGTGTCATTAATGTTTGGTAATGGTGTGAGCAAATAATGAAGCTGATTTTCAATAACACGTCATTTATAGAGTTTTGAATCACCAAATGGAGCCCTATTAGTCAAGTTAAACACTAACATTGTCTAGTTATAAGGGATCAATTTAGAGATTTAAAGATCTATAAACGACACACAGAAGCGATGTCTCGCATCAATACTTGTCTAGGTCTTCACTTAATGCTAGTTATCTAACAAGTGTTCATTTTTCAAAAAGGTTACATAATTTGAAATGTTTTAAATGATTGAGGTCAATTAATGTAACCTTTAAATGTTGGATAGTTGTTCATACTTAACCCTAAAATAAAATAAAAAGTTATGAAACATTTCTAAAGATGGGCTAAAATTTAAAATTTAAATGATGATAAAGTGGTGAAATTAGTTTGTTTTGCCATATAAGTTCAAACCAGAGACCAGGGCCCGATTTCATATTCTCATATAACCGTTTTTTCTTGGACTACTTACACAGATCCAGCTGCCCCAAAATCTTGTCTACACCAAATACAATGCTGCATTCTTTAAAATCTAATGCAGGAAACATGAAACATGACATCTCAACCATTAAAAAATTATTACCAAACACCACACAGTAGCACCGTTCATAAAAGAGCAAATGTATCTAACGGACTAAAGCAGCGAGCGTCCAATATCCGGCCAGCAGCGAAAAATTGCAGACAAACTGCAAAATTAAACAAGAGACCGCTGGGGTCAGTGAAGCAGTGGAAGAAAAACGGAAACCAAAAAGCAATTTTAGTTGTCCTATAGTATTATAAGGCATTTAAAAATAATTCAATTGCAACAAATCTTAGTTTCAATTGTACAATCATTTCATCCTGTTCACTGTGTTTATGCTTAATCTAAGTACATCGAAGGGTACAGTGATATTGTCACGCCTTATGGAATTGATTCTAGGTTCATATTGGCCATTAATTCTAAAATTCTACAGTTACAGCTGATAATCATCAAGAAATTAGATTAATTTTGGATAATACTTGTGTTCTCTTGTGAAAATGAACATACTCCACTTCTTTCGAATAAAGTACATTTACCATACAGATTTGATAATCAAAACCGTTTTAACTTTTTAGTCTTCTCATACCTACAAAAAATTATTCAAATCGTCACCCAAAAGCATGAGCATCAAGTAACATATTTATAATGAACCGTCCATTTATATGTTACATTAAGATGACTAAATGACCTTCTGTTCGAATAATGATTAAAAAATTGGATGATGTTATAAACTTCTTTATTTAAGTGTAACTGTGTAAATCCTATATTAAATTTGATTATAGTTATTCTTCTCTCTCTTATTACTATAAATAAAGGCATCATCCACATAACCCTACAAACACATTTCTCTCTCTATATTTTCTCTATGCCGCCGGCCCCCTCTTCCTGTCAGTTAAATATAGGCCACAACAAATAATTCTAATTATGGAGTTTATATATATAAAAAAAAGATTAAATGTGGGATATGTGCATTCCCAATGGGGAAACTCAAGTATTATTCTTAAAAATTTGTCCTAAAAAAGACAGAAAGAAAACAACAAACAGTAAAACACACAATACCCAATCATGTCGAATATGAAAATCAAAACATAAGGAGCATTATAAGAAAACTTGGGTAATTGACAATGGTCACTAATATCAGTTGTGCAAAAGGAGTTGGGTAAAAAACATATCAGGAGCTAATAACCCATCATAGCTAATAGAATATGGAACGGGTATACTACGTAAGGTACTTTTGTAAATCAATTGCAATTGAAAGCTAGTAAGGGTAGTAGGAGAAGGACAGCATGCACATACCAGCATCTAAGGACTGAGTAGCAGCCGATGTCTTCATCAACTTGGCGTGAAGGTGGGGTCGGGGGAGCTAGAGGGTCATCATCCTCTTGGCAGGAAGGGGGTAAGGGCGGGCTTGGATGAGCTGGAGGGTCATAATCGTCTAGGAGGGGAGAGGGTGTGGGGCTTGGGGGAACTGGAGGACAAAGGTAACCCTGATAGCCAGGTGGTGAAGGGCCATAACTTACAATGCTGGTTGTGGGATTACAAACAGAAAGTTCAGAACTTGTTTGTTTCAGAGAAAATTTGAAGGTGTAACATGTTTTTTTTTTCGGACGAAACATTTTGTCGCTCTGGATGCCGCCACCCCTCTTACTGTGGTAACCAGGGTAGTCTGACTTGTTGAACCACACTTTCTCTTTCAAAAACAGGCCTGCTTTCTCAGCAAGTTCCTTCAACTTCCATTGATCATACGGGTAGCCTACCATGTGTGAAACATGAATTTCACCACCTTTGCTGAGCATCCCGCGGGCGCTTTTGAAAAAGGCTTTTAACAAATGCCTGTGCAATCTAGCTCCATTGAAGCTCCATATTAATCACTTATGACAAAGTAATTCAGTAACTAATAGTTATAATACCATATGAGAATTGATAATATGGGTAGACAGAGCTTTAAGAATCTGCATTTTGCTATATAACTGGTCCTGCATCCTCACCATTGCATAAACAAAACTGATTGTGTAACAAAAAATAAAAACAAAATTGATTAACCATGCAATACTTCACTAAAAGATTAAGCAGTATAGAATAACATAGAAGGTTTGTCCTTGAATCCTACGAAAGGTTTGAGGGTTGAATTCTCATTCAATACATACAACAATGTCATAAAAGGAAGGCTAATCTAAATGATTTGGGAATCAATAAGAGATCACGAAATATCTCCACAAATCAGGAATTACATAATTATTGTCCATCATTCACAAAGTAATGATAAGTTACCGGTCACTGCTTAGATGAAAACTTGTGACAACCTTGAAATTAATTAAATTAAACATCCATCAAAATATTTACTAATTACGTCATTATATATTTGTTATTAACACTCCAAATACTCATCCTACACTCATTCCTCCACTTTTCTTTCACTAATGTGAAGTACATGACAACTATTTTGGAGGGCCAATAACAACTCTCTTTCCACTAATATTAATAGGAGCCTAATATTTCATCAATCAGTACAGCGCCAAGTTCATACATAGGCATCAGTGGAGAGCATGTTGGAACAAAGTATGGTGCAAAAGATCAAGGTAAATTTTGTCACTTACTCTATGAGCTCCTCGTCTTTTTCGCACAGCCGATGGTAATGTCCTGCATGAGGAAAGTTGAATATGATAACATCAAATTTCATGGACTTAAGTGTGGGATGACGGTGCATGACATATACATTGACTTCATACAACACCAAGCACCCTCTTTTTTTCAACTCCTCCAAATGCTCCTCACAGCTCCTATGCTCTGTCAATAAAGTATCTGAAAGATTTCAAGAAAATTTATTAATTCATGTAAAACAAATTCAAAAAGATCAAGATAATGAATTTCTGTTTGTAAACATCCATGGAGTCTATAAATTTTACCTTGGGATTTGAGAGTCGTAGCAACCATGTTCCTGGCAGAGCGAAATGCTTTAGCCAAACAGGCAGAAAATGAGAAGTCTCCCTCACCAACCAAGAGTATTTTCTGCGAGCTAGAGTAGTGTCCTATCCGTCTCTGTTTTTTACCCATTCTTGATTTCTGCTCAAGTTCCTTTAAAAATTATAAGTATTCTCTTTGAACTATTTCACTAATATATATATATATATATGTATGTATGTATATATATATATATAGACAGCTGGTGGCTTCGGGAAAATGTGGTCTTTTGGGAAGTTGTAGAGTATTTTAATTATGGTGGTTGATCGGTGATTGTAATATGTATTTGTACCAGGGAGCTGTAAAACCTAAGTTGTTGAATGAGAAAACCATCTCTCTTTTGAAGTGGATGTAGATGTAGGCTATATTTGCCAAAATTCACACCCTAGGCTAATTTGAGGAGAGGGCATAGAGTTCGACAATCATCTTGTTTTTGGCCAAAAAGTGGCTGGAAAGCCTCAAACTCAAACGGAGGAGACTCAGTCCGATTTTCCATCATGGTTTCAAGCACCGGCTATTAACTGGGCTTCGGGAGGTTCGGGAGTTGAACTACGACCTCAAACTCGTCCAAAAAGACGTAGCATGGACGGAAAGATCGTTTGGTTCACTGCAAAACTAGCCGGAAAACAGATCCGTTTAAAACTCGTTCGAAACACACTAAAACGAAGTGGATACTCACCTGCAAGGGGTCTAGAAGTTACTTGTGTTGACGAGAGGCCGATTCGTGGCAACCCAGAGGCAAGTCGCCGTCGAGATCGTCGGGAAAACCGTCGGATACCTTTGGATTTCGAACCGAGCTCGGCTCTCGGATTCTCTGGTTTTCCAGAGAAACAAAACTCAGTTGAGTTCAGGCGGTGAAGGGGTGGAGATGTGGTGATTGAGGGATGTTGGTTCGTCGGAGAGACGGCTATTCTCTGCGTTGCAGAGAGAAGAGGGAGATAACGCGTAGAGAGAGACACGACGAGAGGGAGGAGAGAGAAGGGACACAGAGAGAGAAGCTTCTAATTGAGGGAGAGAAGGCTGTCAGAATACAAAGGAGTTCTTGTTCATCATATGTGTTCTTGAGAGAGAAAGAGAGATTCGAGAGAGTAGCAATCTTAGAGAGAGAAATGAATTGTATCTTGTATGTATTGAATGAATAATCTGTGTTACAATAGCTACACATATATATAGACAAGGCTATCTTAGTCATTAAGTAAGTAATTACTGAGAGACAAGGCTATCTTAGTCACTAAGTAAGTTAACTACGGATAACAAACTTAACTACCTAGCAACCTAACTACGTACACTTGTCAATACCTGAAGCATCTAATACATCTTTACATCCCCTGCAATCTCATGCTTGATTGAACCAAGCATTAGATTGGAACAATGAGACTGAAACAAAGGTGCAGCAAGACCCTTTGTTATACTATAGGATTAAAACTCCCTAGGATTAATTCATTCAATAGGAAGAAAAGTAAGGATATGAATATCTAATACGAAAGCAGACAAGTCCTAACAATGTCACACTCTTTGTTATACTATATGTTATGATTAGTAGGACATGATGTAATTAAGTCATCTTCTGATGATGCATCTATGGAGTTCCGAACACATTTTTCCTCCAAAAAATTAATCTAAGCCCATTTAAAATTTAAACTAACGATAAGTAAATTCTGTTAATTATATATGCCAATGAATTAATGAACGGTAGGTCAATCCTTTGGCCACGTTAAGAGAACTTCGGCCGTGTGAGAGATTAATTAATCACTAAACATCACATTTTTCATTACATTGTTACTAATGTGATCAGAATACACAATCTTCATCATTTTCTCATGAAACTACTTTTTTTTCTCTCACAAAAATACATGACATAGCAAAAGGTGCAGTCCTGTGCTGGGAATCTCATAAAAATTGTAGTGAGCCAAACGATGCAAAAATTACTGCACCTAGATAATCCTTTTCAATTTAAAAAAAGAAAATTCCTTTAACCAAATGAATCATGTGATCGACTATTGGTTTGGAAGGGGAGAAGGAAAAACAAGTTGGAAATAAGAACTGCAAATTAATAATTGTTTCTACTTCCTTTTGGGGTCATCTGTGGACAATGATGTGTTTAGGTCAGTCGGGCAGGTTGAAATGTACTTCCTTAAGACTTTATTTTTGTCAAATCTCTCAAGCTTAAGACTAGTCGCTTTTAAAAAGAGTGCTTTTAAAATCAACTCTTGATAAAAACGCAAGTAAATTTTAGAAAAATACTTAAAAATACTTTATCCAAAAAACACCAGTTCTTGTAGGAAACACTTCCAAGTGTTTTTGAATCACTACCGTTAATTGATGGTGTCATTAATGTTTGGTAATGGTGTGAGCAAATAATGAAGCTGATTTTCAATAACACGTCATTTATAGAGTTTTGAATCACCAAATGGAGCCCTATTAGTCAAGTTAAACACTAACATTGTCTAGTTATAAGGGATCAATTTAGAGATTTAAAGATCTATAAACGACACACAGAAGCGATGTCTCGCATCAATACTTGTCTAGGTCTTCACTTAATGCTAGTTATCTAACAAGTGTTCATTTTTCAAAAAGGTTACATAATTTGAAATGTTTTAAATGATTGAGGTCAATTAATGTAACCTTTAAATGTTGGATAGTTGTTCATACTTAACCCTAAAATAAAATAAAAAGTTATGAAACATTTCTAAAGATGGGCTAAAATTTAAAATTTAAATGATGATAAAGTGGTGAAATTAGTTTGTTTTGCCATATAAGTTCAAACCAGAGACCAGGGCCCGATTTCATATTCTCATATAACCGTTTTTTCTTGGACTACTTACACAGATCCAGCTGCCCCAAAATCTTGTCTACACCAAATACAATGCTGCATTCTTTAAAATCTAATGCAGGAAACATGAAACATGACATCTCAACCATTAAAAAATTATTACCAAACACCACACAGTAGCACCGTTCATAAAAGAGCAAATGTATCTAACGGACTAAAGCAGCGAGCGTCCAATATCCGGCCAGCAGCGAAAAATTGCAGACAAACTGCAAAATTAAACAAGAGACCGCTGGGGTCAGTGAAGCAGTGGAAGAAAAACGGAAACCAAAAAGCAATTTTAGTTGTCCTATAGTATTATAAGGCATTTAAAAATAATTCAATTGCAACAAATCTTAGTTTCAATTGTACAATCATTTCATCCTGTTCACTGTGTTTATGCTTAATCTAAGTACATCGAAGGGTACAGTGATATTGTCACGCCTTATGGAATTGATTCTAGGTTCATATTGGCCATTAATTCTAAAATTCTACAGTTACAGCTGATAATCATCAAGAAATTAGATTAATTTTGGATAATACTTGTGTTCTCTTGTGAAAATGAACATACTCCACTTCTTTCGAATAAAGTACATTTACCATACAGATTTGATAATCAAAACCGTTTTAACTTTTTAGTCTTCTCATACCTACAAAAAATTATTCAAATCGTCACCCAAAAGCATGAGCATCAAGTAACATATTTATAATGAACCGTCCATTTATATGTTACATTAAGATGACTAAATGACCTTCTGTTCGAATAATGATTAAAAAATTGGATGATGTTATAAACTTCTTTATTTAAGTGTAACTGTGTAAATCCTATATTAAATTTGATTATAGTTATTCTTCTCTCTCTTATTAATATAAATAAAGGCATCATCTACATAACCCTACAGTTAAATATAGGCCACAAAAGATGATTCTAATTCTGGAGTTTATATATAAAAAAAGAAGATACGTTATTAAATGTGGGATATGTGCATTCCCAATGGGGAAACGCAAGTATTATTCTTAAAAATTTGTCCTAAAAAAGACAGAAAGAAAACAACAAACAGTAAAACACACAATACCCAATTCATGTCGAATATGAAAATCAAAACATAAGGAGCATTATAAGAAAACTTGGGTAATTGACAATGGTCACTAATATCAGTTGTGCAAAAGGAGTTGGGTAAAAAACATATCAGGAGCTAATGACCCATCATAGTTAATAAAATATGGAACGGGTATAGTAAGTATGGTACTTTTGTAAATCAATTGCAATTGAAAGCTAGTAAGGGTAGTAAAAGAAGGACAGCATGCACATACCAGTCTCTAAGGACTGAGTAGCAGCCGATTTCTTCATCAACTTGGCGTGAAGGCGGGTTCGGGGGAGCTGGAGGGTCATCATGGTCTTGGCAGGAAGGGGGTAAGGGTGGGCTTGGAGTAGCTGGAGGTTCATAATCGTCTAGGCGGGGAGAGAGTGTGGGGCTTGGGTGAGCTGGAGGACAAATGTAACCCTGATAGCCAGGTGGTGAAGGGCCATAACTTACAATGCTGGTTGTGGGATTACAAACAGAAAGTTCAGAACTTGTTTGTTTCAGAGAAAATTTGAAGGTGTAACATGTTTTTTTTTTCGGACGAAACATTTTGTCGCTCTGGATGCCGCCACCCCTCTTACTGTGGTAACCAGGGTAGTCTGACTTGTTGAACCACACTTTCTCTTTCAAAAACAGGCCTGCTTTCTCAGCAAGCTCCTTCAACTTCCATTGATCATACGGGTAGCCTACCATGTGTGAAACATGAATTTCACCACCTTTGCTGAGCATCCCGCAGGCGCTTTTGAAAAAGGATTTTAACAAATGCCTGTGCAATCTAGCTCCATTGAAGCTCCATATTAATCACTTATGACAAAGTAATTCAGTAACTAATAGTTATAATACCATATGAAAATTGATAATATGGGTAGACAGAGCTTTAAGAATCTGCATTTTGCTATATAACTGGTCCTGCATCCTCACCATTGCATAAACAAAACTGATTGTGTAACAAAAAATAAAAACAAAATTGATTAACCATGAAAGACTTCATTAAAAGATTAAGCAGTAGAGAATAACATAGAAGGTTTGTCCTTGAATCCTGCGAAAGGATTGAGGGTTGAATTCTCATTCAATACATACAACAATTACATAAAAGGAAGGCTAATCTAAATGATTTGGGAATCAATAAGAGATCACGAAATATCTCCACAAATCAGGAATTACATAATTATTGTCTATCATTCACAAAGTAATGATAAGTTACGGGTCACTGCTTAGATGAAAACTTGTGACAACGGTGAAATTAATTAAATTTAACATCTATCAAAATATTACTAATTACATCATTATATATTTGTTATAAACACTCACTATCTTTCCACTAATATTAATAGGAGCCTAATATTTCATCAATCAGTACAGCGCCAAGTTCATACATAGGCATCAGTGGAAAGCATGTTGGAACAAAGCATGGTGCAAAAGATCAAGGAAAATTTTGTCACTTACTCTATGAGCTCTTCGTCTTTTTCGCACAGCCGATGGTAATGTCCTGCATGAGGAAAGTTGAATATGATAACATCAAATTTCATGGACTTAAGTGTGGGATGACGGTGCATGACATATACATTGACTTCATACAACACCAAGCACCCTCTTTTTTTCAACTCCTCCAAATGCTCCTCACAGCTCCTATGCTCTGTCAATAAAGTATCTGAAAGATTTCAAGAAAATTTATTAATTCATGTAAAACAAATTCAAAAAGATCAAGATAATGATTTTCTGTTTGTGAACATCCATGGAGTCTATAAATTTTACCTTGGGATTTGAGAGTGGTAGCAACCATGTTCGTGGCAGAGCGAAATGCTTTAGCCAAAGAGGCAGAAAATGAGAAGTTTCCCTCACCAACCAAGAGTATTTTCTGCGAGCTAGAGTAGTGTCCTATCCGTCTCTGTTTTTTACCCATTCTTGATTTCTGCTCAAGTTCCTTTAAAAATTATAAGTATTCTCTTTGAACTATTTCACTATATATATATATATATATATATATAGAAAACTCGTTCGAAACACACTAAAACGAAGTGGATACTCACCTGCAAGGGGTCTAGAAGTTACTTGTGTTGACGAGAAGCCGATTCGTGGCAACCCAGAGGCAAGTCGCCGTCGAGATCGTCGGGAAAACCGTCGGATACCTTTGGATTTCGAACCGAGCTCGGCTCTCCGATTCTCTGGTTTTCCAGAGAAACAAAACTCAGTTGAGTTCAGGCGGTGAAGGGGTGGAGATGTGGTGATTGAGGGATGTTGGTTCGTCGGAGAGACGGCTATTCTCTGCGTTGCAGAGAGAAGAGGGAGATAACGGGTAGAGAGAGACACGACGAGAGGGAGGAGAGAGAAGGGACACGGAGAGAGAAGCTTCTGATTGAGGGAGAGAAGGCATGAAGCCTTTTGATTCGATGAGTGTGACCTTACCCCAAAGAGTTAAAGCTTTGTTTCGTAGAAAACAATCCCACAAACGAGAATTTTTAAGTTGCCATGAAAACAAGTAGTACAACACGTTTTGTAATAAAAGTTGTATGAAATTTTATGTTTTAAGTTATTAATATTTTAGTACACATATCTTACAATTTGTATAACGATACATGATATACGATTTTGAGTATCGATCACATTGATAAATCTCTCTCCACAAACCACAAAACCCATAAATCAGATATTTCTTTATAGAATAATGCTATAGAAATTAAATTTAAAGACTAAATTTACAAATTAAATAATGTGTCATCAATAAAAATAAACACAATTATCAACGTTTAAATAATAAACTAATTATCAACCCCTATTCTCTAGTTTTCAAAATTTTGTTTCTAAATTTAATCTACCTAGCATTACCCTTTTTTATTACCAACCGACAGTCAGCCTGAAAACTATCACGCCCATGTAAGCAATGACATCACACCCATACGTGATCATGAGATTGCAAACATTTCCCACTTTGAATTATGAAAGACCATTCCTTACGAGAGGAGGAAACCCAGAGTTTTGTTAATCATAGCATCTCTAACTTTTGGTTAAAATCTAAAAATTTAACTTTAAAATATTTAAATTTTAAAACAAAACTATACTTTTGCTAGTTCTAACCAAAATTTTAGTTCGAGATTACTAAAAAATAAATTTAGACTAGATTTTTCTTGTTTAAATATATGTAAATATCATAATTTATTTTTATGAACATTTTAACATAAAAATATTTAGATTCCAAGAAAAGTTGAAAATTCACCAAACATACCCTATGAAACATGTATTTATAGAGTTTTTAGATGAATTTTTATTTAAATATTTTTTAATTGTTTTAGTTGTTAGATTTAATTCTGAATTGAAAGATTTTTTTTTCATTAAATTTAATCATATTCGATCTCAGCCGTTATATTTAATGTATTTAAAAATTTAAAATTGCCCAAATTTTTTGTTTTAACTCAGAACTTATTTTTAAACCCAACTATTAGAGAAATATTGAGTTAGTTTAAAATCTAACTTTTGGTGGGCCAGCTTTTTAACCTGACCAAAATTTTGGGTTAAATTTGTTCAAATTTTATGTTTTAATTCAAATTTATTTTAGGTCCTACCATTAGTTTAAAACTAGTTTAAAACTTAAAGCTTTAGATTTTAATTTAAAGGTTGAAGATAATCTCAAAAAAGATCTGAGAACACCAAAAGCAAAAGGGAAAATAAAAGGAAAAGCAAAAGAAAAAGAAAAAGATAAAAAGGAGACATCATCGTGTTCGTCGTCTTCATGCCTACCAGCAGATGTATTTGCAGATGGCTTGAAGGATTGTAGTAGACTGGCCAATATAAGAAGAGTAAACCTAGGTAGAATAATGGGAACTTTAACGAAAAGCACCCGGTACTGTTCACTTTAATGAAAAACCACATTTTTACACTAAAAAGTCAATCCTGGTACTATTCACTTTACTTTTTATTTTGTGTTTATCATTAAAACTCAAAGTTTTCAAACCCTTTTCATTAGTTTTCCTTATAATTAGAATAAAGGGAACTTTAATGAAAAGCACCCAGTACTGTTCACTTTAATGAAAAACTCAAAGTTTTCAAATCTTTTTCATTAGTTTTCCTTAGAATAAATTGGTAGATTATATTTTACAACTTATATGATGTGTCACAAATAAATAAAAAGTACGTTAATCAACATTCAAGTAATAATCTAACTATTAACTCTATATCATTTAATTTATAAAATTTAGTCTACACAGTTAATCTTACTAGCATTACCCATATAAGAAACTTCTGAATGAGGGGAAAGGGACATAAAAAAACCAAGAGAGAAAAGGAGAAGACTAAGCACATTTTTAGTCAGAGAAAACACACGGTTATACAAAAAGGGTAAATTACATAGTGCCTCCTCAGGTTTAAAGTTTATTACAATCACATACAACATCTTTAAAACATTTCACTTTCATACCTCACCTACTATTTTATTTCAATTTCATACATCTGTTAGAAAATCTGTTAAGTAAACCGTTAAATTATGACGCGGCAAATAAGGAGTCCTCATTTGTGCTGACATGGCTACCACATTTATGCCACGTGGCTAAACACTTAATAAAAATATAAAATATTAAAATAATTAACTAAAGAAAAGTAAAAGAAAAAAAAAACCCCAGAAATCGTTTTCCCGACCCACCCCTTCTCCCATCCATTATCACCCACCCCAAAATCCTACCCGAGCCACCCCTTTCTCCCATCCCCCATCATCCCTCCCAAAAATCACCCATCACCCACCCCCAAAAAATCCCACCCGAGCCACCCCTATCTTCCATCCCCATAACCTCTTCCTCTTCAATCGTCGGAAAAACTGGGAAATTTCCCCAAGATGAATCAACCACAAAACCAGTCCAAAAATCATATACCATACCTAAAATTGATACTAAACGACGAGAGAAATTCACCAAAAGTATTTTCGAAACTCATCCACATTAAAAATCACGAGATCTTGGCCGAAAAATATGGAGGTCGTGGTCTGGGTTCGCGTTCATAGTCCAAGGTCTAGTTTTCTGGGCTCAAAGGTTGGTAAACCTCGTCGAGGTGGCGAGCTTAGGTGGTGGTGGTGTGATTCAAGGTCTTTGTGCAAAACTGAGAGAGTGAAAGTGAGGTGAGAGAGTTTGAGATGAGGAGGAGAGGAAGAGCAGGACAAGGTGTGGTGGTTGAGTGGTTCTCCGCCATGAAAATGGCGATGGTGGTGATCTCGGTGTTTTTGTGTTTGCAGAGGAAGGGGGTGGGTGATGGGGGATTTTGGGGAGGGGTGATGGGGGATGGGAGAAAGGGGTGGCTCGGGTGGGTGATGATGGATGGGAGAAGGGGGTGGGTCGGGGAAGATGATTTCTGGGTTTTTTATTTATTTATTTTAATATTTTAAATTTTTTATTAAGTGTTTAGCCACGTGGCACAAATGTGGCAGCCATGTTAGCACAAATGGAGACCTCTTATTTGTCACGTCATCACTTAACAGTTTACTTAACAGATTTTCTAACGGATGTATGAAATTGAAATAAAATAGTATGTGATGTATGAAAGTGAAATGTTGTTGTATGAGATTGTAATAAACCTCAAACCTGAGGGGGTACTATGTAATTTACCCATACAAAAAAAATCCTCCCCAGTTTCCAAAGTATTTCTCATTTCCCTCCCTGTAACTACAGTTCATATAATGAGAAATTGCTAATGCTCGAGGACGTAAGCACAACTTGCTGAACCTCGTTAAATTTCATATATTATTTACTTTACAAACTGCATACATATTTCGTATAACCTGCAAAAAATCTATTCCAACATTTACCAATTTGTTATCGAACTTTAAACGAGCATAAAACTTCGTTCAAGTTCGATTTGTGTCCAGTTTGCGCTCACACCTACATGTTGTCAAGCACTATTCAAATATAGTAAGAATTAAGACAAATTATAAACTGAGTTCAAATGTCCACGTAGGATTTCAAATTAGCCCAATATGGAAGTTTTTTGTCATTTTACAATTTTTTGAAAAAAAATTACAACAATTTAGGAACGGGTTGTTACAATCTATCCCGTTTAAAAAAAATTCAGTCTCCATAATTTCTACATTACAAAGAATACAATCAAAATAACAAACATGGATTGGGAGCTCACTCGTTTCTAGTCTGTCATTGTTACCTCATCGTAAGTATGATGATGGTTGATCTCCTAAGGCCGGGGTTGGATCACATGTTAGGACTGAAACGTATCTACGTGGCATTCTAAAAGTAGTGAATCCTGGAAATGATTTGTTTAGAAGTTATTTTAAAATGAATGAGAGCAATTCTAAAGTGAGTGATTTTAGAACTAATTCTTAATAAAAAAAATGTAGTGAATCCTGAAAAAATACTTACAATACTTTCTCCAACACATAATTGGTGATTCTTGAAGGAAATCCTTCAAGTGCTTTTGGAATAAAAAAAACATTTTCACTAAAAACACTTAAGTTGTTTTAAATACATTTCTAAACCAGCCCTTAATTAAAATGAAATTCCCAAGCGACTAATTCGTTTCCCTTCATAGTAAGGAAGTTGTACAACTCTTAGAAAATCCAACCTAAGTGGTGGAGAGAATTTTTAATCTGTTAAGAACAAAGCCAAGTATACTAAATGTAATAATACAATTGGTTAGAAACTTAAAGAAAAAAAAATTCAACCAATTATATTATGACACATGGCATAGGATGCTCCCATCACCCTAAAAAATTTCTCTGGGTGGTGGATATTGATAGGTTTTCCTATCCAACCTAGTACGTTTGATAGTCTAAATCCTAGATTATTCTATTGTCTGTCAGAAAAACCCCTAGCCCTCATGCTCATAACCGAGGAGGAAAACTAGCCAATAGCCTAGCATGGAAGACGACATCCTTGCCGACATACTATCAAAACTACCAGCCAAATCTTTACTACGATTCTGGTGTGTCTGCAAGTCATGGCGTGCTTTAATCTCCAGTTCCTATTTTATTACGAAGAATTGCAGTCGCTCATCACTGAAAGGCATCAACACCAACACTGCCTTAAACATCCTTTATTCAGTCAATCCTCTCCGATACCTAGACAACAATGCACTATTACACCACAAGGCTGGCGACGGTGTCGTTGTGAGAACAAACCCTAGGCGTATTTCCTCTCATTTGCAATTTGTGGGTTCGTGCAATGGGCTTATATGTTTTCTTTCATCAGACCACACTTCATCTTATGGAACCCTTGTACAAATGGCATCAACAAGTTTCCGTTCATACCTAGTTGTATCGATTTCAGTTGGCAGCGGACATTTCATGGGTTATGATTCCACCACTCAAGATTGCAAGGTCGTATCGTGCGCAAAATCTCAATCAGAAGTCGTTGTGGCCGTCTATGCACTAAAAACCGGTTCTTGGAGGACAGTCAAAGACACCAATTTCGGTCTCATGATTGGGCCGGGGTGCATATTAAATTGAGATCTTCATTGGCTAGAGCTCGCGCGCGATGGTCATGGAAATGTGTGATTTTATTCAAAACCAAGAATTGTCTCTTTCGATTTAGGGGAGGAGAAATTTCACCACGAGGTGGTTCCATTACCCAGTATTGTCGTCGATGGCGGCGGAGAATGTTATGGATATGATAGCATCTGGACTAATGGAAATTCTCTCTTCCTATACACCCATGTGATTAAGAGACGCAAGTTTGAAATATGGGAGACTACAAGAAAAAGGCCCTTTCGGCGACACTTTATTTGCAAGAGAGCACACGACCATTGCGAATTCTCAATAATTTAGCGCGCATGGTGTTTGGGATAAAACTTTTGGGATACTAGTTTAAGTAACGTCACAAATGATGATATTTGATACGACACATTTCCAAAAATTTCATTTACCATATGTTTGGATAAAGAAATTTAAAATTATTAAGGAATTTTAAAATGATGGAAATTGAAATGAAGAGATTTTATTTTCTAGAATTTGTGAATTTTGTTGTTTGGTTAACCTAAAAGAACAATGGAATTAAAAACCGAATTTGTTAATTTTAATCTTCCAATCATAGAAATTGGGAAACGACACCTATTTACATGGAATTTAAACTTGGAAATTGAAGGTCCCAAATTCCAAGTTTTTTTTCCATGCGAAAATTTTAAATTTTTATGTTATAAATCTAAACAAAAAAATTAATGCATATCAATTTATAAATTTTGATTTTTATCTAAATTTAAGTTTATTTTTGTTATTCAAACATGATAGCGCGCCCCATCTTTAGAAGAAAGATATTTCACCGTTTTTAATCTTTAGGTAAAGTTACTGGCTGCCTCTCAGATCTGAAATCAGGTTGCCCCAAATCAAATCCCCTCTCTCCGATTCGCAGTCGAGCGTCGATTTCCAGCGAAGCTACGCTCCGATCACTTGACGTATGCTCTCTCCCTCTTTTTCTTTCCCGATAAAAGTTTTGATGAATGAAAAATACGATTCCGTTTCTTGCTTTTTCTCAGTAGCCAAACAGAAATATCGCTCGGTGTTTCATACTTACGGAATGGTCTTTGAGTTCTCTTTGTAAATGAAGTTTTGATTTCTCTTTTTGGTGCCCAGTGCGTTCCAGACGCTGATTATGATTTACAGTGTTAAGGAGTTTTTGGAAGATGGGGTTTATATACCCACTGATGTGAAGGTGAAGCAGATGAAGAGGGCGATGCCGGACTGCGTGACGGTGCAGAAGAAGTTTAGCAAGGATAGGGATCCGGTGGCGACTGCTTATGAGGTTAGGGATAAACCCTCGGCGTTGAAGGCGGAGGATTGGGACTGGGTTGTGGTGGTTTTCGTCTTGTCGAGATTTTCGATAAGAGTAAGTGGAAACTTTTAGTTCTAAGGTTTTAATTGCACTGAGAAATTGTTATCTTGGTCATTGAGATCGTAGCTTTCTGAATTTGTTTTATGTGACTTTTGAAAGCGCATTCTAGCTGATATGGATTGTGTTGTTTGTGTATGTTGTCTTGTGATGCAGTTAAGGGGTTTTTCATGCGATTCGAAGATGATAGTGTGGAGTTAGCAACGATTGTGAACCTGTGGAATGTGAAGATCATCTCGGTTGGTTGGTAGAATTTATTTGATTTAATGTGTTACCAGTAAAAAGAGGTCGCACTTGGTGCGATGGTAAGTACCTTCGCCCATGAGCGGTAGGTCTCGGGTTTGAGACTTGGGAGCAGCCTCTCCATAAAATGGGGGTAAGGCTAGCCGACATTCACCTCTCCCAAACCCTGCGTAAAGCGGGAGTCTTGTGCACTGGGAACGACCTTTTTAATGTGTTACCAGTAAAAGTTCCACCGAGTTATGCTCGTAGGAAAAAACAAATTAATTGTCTTAATTTGCTGCCGCAATGGAAAAAAGAAAAGAAGAAATGGTTCCCTTTCATTTATGCTTGTAGGAAAATCAGAATGATTCAGCTTTCAAGGTTAATGGTTTGTTAGACCCCTGGAACCATTATGCACACGAGTAGTTAATTAGTTACCCCTTCATTTGTGCTTTAATTATCTGGATTTGTATCGCTACAATGAAATAGGATTGCTGTTATTTACCTGTGAGAATTTCACTGCATCGAATATGTATAATTACCAAAATAAAAAGTACACGGGAGGGGGGGATTGCTTGTGAATTTCTAAGATTGCTATGTTGTGAAGCCTACGTACCAAATAATTTTCACACTGTATCATTATTTAAGATTTGCATAGAAAAGGAGGACACACTTGTTATTTCAAAGGGAAACTCCTTTTTGTTAATACCTTGTCTTATATGAAAATGTTCTCTCATGGTTTTATCGCTTAACGTGTGCTTTTGACTGCAGATTCCTTGTCCGCAGTGATATGCCTCTCAGAGTGCTTGCCAAGTTTATTGGGGTTCAACTTGTTAACTTTCATATTCAATTGTATTTCAAGAACACTGTACCTCCCATTGGTAAGCAGAGCTGCAATTTTTTTCTTTTTGTTTCCCAAATTATTTGCCGACCTTGTGTTTGTAATAACTTTAATTCTTGCACTGTTGCAGAGGCTTTGATGTCTGAATTTGATGCGGAGAATAAGGGTGACAATGGAGATGTTCACACAACCTACACTGGCAAAGGGAAAGGAGACGACTCTGAATCATTAATGTGTTACCACTTACCAGTAAGAGTTCCATTGAATTAGATACCTTTAATTCCCAGTCAGTAGGTGGACATACCTCTGTTTTAATTTGAGCCTCTATGCAGAGGACTAAGAGTAGAGCTGCTGCAAGGAGTGACATAATTACTCGCAGGGTCAAGGGGAGGAAGGTATTTGTCGAACTAACAAGCCAATCTGGAGTGACATAATTCCTATAGGATTATAGATGGTATAAATGTTTAGGATTATGCATATATGTTTAAATACTAGAAGTGAAATACATTCTTCATTCTCAAAGAAACCAAATAAATGTTTTTTTGATTTGTGAATTATGAATAGTATCAGTGAGGTTGGATTGTTATTTTAGTTTGGAACCTATAGTGAATTTCACATGAAATAATTTTGGTGAAGTTATTAAAAATAATGTCGTTGCGGCATCCCATTTGACGCCCTTTTTCTTTTTTTTTTTAACCTGAGACCACTTATTTGCGACGCATAACCTACTGTCGCAAACCTGTAGTAAATAGTATTTGTGACAACTGAATTGATCCTTTGCGAGTGGCTTTGTGGAGATGTCTGCCAATTGCTCTTCTGTGGGACAATACACCAAGTCAATAATGCCTTCCTGCAATGCATCTTTGATAAAGTGATATCTCTTGTCAATGTGCTTGGTCTTTTGACTAAACACAAAGTTCTTGGTAATGGCAATGGCAGAAGTGTTGTCACAGTGAAGATGGGTACTTCAATTTGCAATTCTCCAAAGTCCTCAAGAACAAACCTCAACAATATTGCTTGAGCCGTGGTTTCAGATGCACTTATGTATTTAGCCTTTGCAGTTGAAAGTGCAACACAATTTGCTTAACTGAAGCCCAAGAGAACACACCACTGCCAAAAGAAAATGCATACTCTGATGTACTCTTGTTATCCTCCAATGAATCAGCCCAATCACTATCATAGTAGCCAATTAAACAAGCTTTTCTTCTTTTCACATATTCCAGACCATAGTCTAGGTCCCCTTGATGTATCTGAACACTCTTTTTAAAGTTCCATAGTGTTTATTAGTAGGACAATGCATAAACCTAGCTAATAAACTTGTTGTATACATTATGTATGGCCTTGTGGTAGTGAGATATAGAAGACTCACCAAAAATCCTTCTATACATTTTTTCACTCGCAGGTCCACTTCCATCATCTTTGGTTAGCTTCTCAGTTGCTACAAGAGGAGTTGTCATAGACTTTCCTTCACTTAATCCAAACTTGCTCAGCAAGGAACTTGCATATTTCTCCTGGTGAATGAAGATACTTGAGTTAGTTTGAATTACTCCCATCCCAAGAAAGTGATGGAGAAGTCCCAAATCTATCATCTCATACTTCTTCTTCATGTCTTCCTTGAACTCTTATAGCATTGATTTACAGCTACCAATGTAGATTATATCATCCATATATATAGAGACAATCAAAATGTCTACTCCCCTTGCCTTTATGTACAGTGTTGGTTCACTCAAACTCTTCTCAAAATCACACTGTGAGAAATAGGTGTATATTTCTTCATACCAGGCCTTGGTGCCTATTTTATACCATAAAGAGCTTTATGTAGCTTGTAGACAATACCATTCTATCACGCCCCGGACCCGGGGTCAATAGGACAAATCTCGAACCTGAATCCGGCGCGCGAGCTAAAAAATAAAATTAAATAAAAGGAAAGTGAAACTGGGTGGAAAAATATGAAATAATTCTTTACAAGACTAAAATAGATAAATACAAAATTTTATCCTCACACTTAATCTGATCTTATCCCGTCTACCCTTTTTGACTGTTTAGTTCTTAAACCTGCATAATAATAGAGGGGTGAGCTTTAACAGCTCAGTAGTGACATAACCTTACCACAGTAAATTGACAATATTAAATTAAGTGTCAAGAAAACATAAAGCCAAATATCAAATCATTATTGATAATAATGCATGAGTGCAATATAACCTCTTCGGCTACCTTCGTTAATTCATATAATAAAACACACGGACCTGCACGTCCCATACCATGCATTTCACCCCTGTAGAGGTGATTCGAATGTTCTATTATAGAAACTAACCCCCACATCCAAAATTTGTTTCATATTTTTTTTAAATTCCATTTTTTCCTATAACTTCTATTTCACAAAATTTGTTTCATTTTATTTTAAGTTGTAGTTTTTAAATAATAAATTATGTTTGGCCTTATGGCCCTCTGACCCTTGGTTGGAGATGAAGGCAAATATGACCATATGCTATTCATTGAAATATTAATATCTTGGAGGATCTTGGAGGGCCAGAAGACTAAAACGAGCCCTCTAGCCAGCCATCGATTGGAGATGGCCAAGGGTTCAGAGGGCTAGAGGGTCGAAAATATTCCGAAAATCATCTCCAACCGAGGGCTAGGCTAGAGGGCTGTGGAATCTAAGAGGGCCCCACGGAATCGAAGAGGGCTAGAGGGCTAGAGGTCTGGCTGCAAGCAGCCAACTAGCCAGCCCGGGGCTGGCCAAAAAACCGCTTAATCCTGTCGGTTATAACCGACACAATACATTTACATTAAATACAATATATGTATTCCTGTCGGTTATAACCGACAAGAACTCTTAAAAATAATTTTGAATCAAACGGCTAGATGGCGCCAGTTACCGTTCGATTAAAAAAAAATTATTTTTTATTTTTTAGGTTTTTTGGGCCTTTTTTTTTAATTCTCAAAAATTCTATTTTTTCCCTACCAATACCTAAACCATTCATTCACCATTCCTCACAAAAATTTTAAAGTTAAGTTAATGTTGTTTTCAAATTTAATTGTAGTTTTTAAATTTAATTTGTCATTTTTAAACTTTAGTTGTAGTTTTTAAATTTAAGTTGTTGTTTTTAAATAATAAATTATGTTTGGCCCTATGGCCTTTTGACCCTGGGTTGGAGACGGTTTTTTGTGACAGGGCTAAAATGAGCCTTCTGGCCCTCGGTTGGAGACGGAGGCAAATATGATCATGTACTGTTCATTAAGATATTAATATCTTGGAGGATCTTGGAGGGCCAGATGGCTAAAATAAGCTCTCTGGCCAGCCATCGGTTGGAGATGGCCTTATCCGGATGTTTCTACCTAATCTTTCTCATCAAACAATTCGGACTGTTGAAATTTAATCTAACAGTTAAAAACAAGAGTCTATTTTAAAAGTTATAATAACTTTAGCCGTTAGATCAAATTTTAAGAGTCCAAATTATTTGATGAGATGGATTAGATAGAAGGGACCTGGAGAGGATTCCTTTCCCTATCCTTTCCGAAAGAGTGAAGGCTTTGTTTCGTAGACAACAATCCCACAAACAACAAAACTCGTAAATCAGATATTTCTTTTTTGAGTAATGCTAGAAATATTAAATTTGAAGATTAAATTTACAAATTAAATAATGTGTCACTAATAGGAATAAGCACGTTTATCAATGTTTAAGTAATAAACATCAATTTCTATGTCCTTTAGTTTTCAAAATTTTGTTTCTAAATTGAGTAATGTTATTCATACCATATTATTATACCACATTTCTATACCACCTTAGGTGATATCTAATGTGGACAGCCACAATCATCATTTAATTAACTAATTGTTCTTAATTATTAGTTTATTAAATAATTAACTAAATATAAAAATCTGATGAATTCAAATGATGTAGCTGTCCACATCAAATGTCACCTAAAGTAGTATGAAAATATGGTACAAAAATATAGTATGAATAGCATCACTCTTCTAAATTTAGTCTTTTCTAACATTACCTTTTTTTTTTTTTTTTTGAAAACTAGTAATTCACATTCCAGGGCTAAGAAGCCAAACAGGGACACGAAAGCCTACCCAAAGGCAAACACCAAGAAAGACTAAGACCTGTAAATGGGTAAGGTTTACCGGGTTTGGATTGGGTCCAACCCGACTCGTTAATTTAACGAGTAACCCAAAGCAACCCATTAAGCTAACGAGTCATCCATTTCACCTGTTAACAATTTTTTTTAAATTTTTTACCAGATTAACAAACAAACAAATAAAAAAATGCAATTAAGCTCAAACAAAAACAAAACTTTGATTCAGGAACAAAATCAACATACAACAATTAATTTGGATAAGCTTGGACGAATGCAAAAAATGCAATTAAGCTGGCGCTGGACAAAACAACCTTTGGCAATTCCTCTTCTCCCTCTACAAATTTTACCCCTACTGGTGGAGTAGGTGTTCGGGATTTTGAAGAATTGCAAACGCTGTGGGATGTCAAAAGCTGAGTTGAGAATTGCAGGCGCAGCAAAGGTGAGCGCGAGGGATCGAATATGAGAGATGTCTCTTTTTGCGTCCAATTGATTGTAGGCTTGCAGCCGTTCGATCTGCACAGGGCCACCTATTTGGGCTTAGAACTATTGAATTTACACAAAAGTCCTCACTAATGAGTTTCGCAGGTTCATCCAAAATGACCCATTATTTAACAAGTTGACTTGTTTATCACTCACCCGAATACTAATTTTAACGGATCAGGTTGAAAATTCCAGGTTTAAGAATGACCAACCAAGACCAAGGCAACGAGCAAGGATACAAGCAACAGACACTTCAACCAAGTAAAAATGTCACCTCAATCACCATCACAGCTAAGCTAACGAGGACACAGAAGCCATCATTATTACCTTTTTAAAATAATACTATCAATCCGACAGTCAGCCTGAAAACTATCACGCCTATTTAGGCAATGACATCACTCCCAGACGTGATCATGAGATTGCAAACATTTCCCACTTTGAATTATGAAAGACCCTTCCTTACGGAGAGAAGGAAAACTAGAGTTGTTAATCATGACATCTCTAACTTTTTTATTAAAATCTAAAATTTTTAATCTAAAATTTTGCTCTAAGAGTTCAACAATATCATAATTTATTTTTATAAACATTTTAACATAAAAATATTTAGATTCCAAAAAAAAGTTGAAAATTCATTAAACAAACCCAATGAAACATATATTTATAGAGTTTTTAGATGAATTTTTATTTAAATATTTTTTAATTGTTTTAGTTGTTAGATTTAATTTTGAGTCAATAGATTATTTTTTTCATTAAATTTAATCATATTCGATTTCAGTCGTTGGATTTAATATATTTAAAATTTTAAAATTGCCCAAATTTTCTGTTTTAACTCAGAACTTATTTCTAAACCCAACTATTAGAGAAATATTGAGTTAGTTTAAAATCTAATTTTTTGATGGGCCAACCTTTTAATCCAGACCTAAATTTTGGATTAAATTTGTCTAAATTTCAAGTTTTAATTCAAATTTAATTTGTGTCCAACCATTAGTTTTTCTTAGTTTAGGGAGTTTTAACAAAAAATCCACGGTACTGTTCACTTTAACGAAAAATCATATTTTTACACTAAAAAGTCAAACATAGTATTATTTACTTTATCATTTATTTTATCCTTATCGTTAAAACTCAAGGTTTTCAAGTCATTTTCATTATTTTTTCTTAGTTTAAAACTTAAAGTTTTAGATTTTAATTTAAGGGTTGAAGTTAATCTCAAGGAAATCAGAGAACACCAAAAGCAAAAGGAAAAAGAAAAGGGAAAGCAATAGGAAAAGATAAAGATGAAAAGGAGACATCATTGTGTTCAACGTCTTCATGCCTACCAGCGGATGTATCTGCAGATGGCTTCAAGGGTTGTAGTAGACTTGGCCTATGCAAGAGGAGTAAACCTAGGTTGAATAAATTGGCAGATTATATTTTGGAATCTTTTGATATGGATCCAAAGTAACTAAAAATTGGATCTATTTTAAAAGTTAAAAGTCACTAAAAATTAGACCTATTTCAAAAGTAGGCCTATAAAATTGGAGCTATTTCAAAATTTCCCTTATATTTTACATCCTAAATGATATGTCACAATTAAAAAATAAGCACGTTAATCAATATTTAAATAATAATCTAACAATTATATTCTTGTTAAAGCTGTTTACTAAACTAAACTGAAATCGAAATACAAATAATATTGGTTCCATGTATATTGTTTATTAGTTCACTGTAATCGAAATTAAAACTAACTTGAATACTAAATTGTTCTTGTTGAAAATAAATTATTTTTATGCTATAATTATTGAAAATTATAAAGTGAGAAGGCCAAATAGGTGAAACATTCAGAAATGCCAAAAAAACCCCTTTGTTTTCTTCACAATCCAAATTCAGAAAAATTGGAAAATAAGGACAAACTGGTAAAATCACCATAACTGAACAGAAAACAAATAAATAAAAAAAATCTAAAACAGATGTGCTTAACCGTTAACCCTCACAAACTGCTGGGCAGTTTAAAAACACAAATTACGAAGAAAAAAAAAGATATCTTTACCATATATGTAAAAAAGAACTATAAAAAAGGTTACAGTAGATAGAAAATATAAAAATAAAAATAAAAAAAATCCAAAAAATATTGGAAAGGAAAACAGAAAATTAAAAAAAAGAAGAAAAACAACCCGCATACCTCTCAAACTGCTAAGCAGTAGTGGGCAGTTTTCTCCCCCAAAGATTTCCACGCTCTGAGTTTGGTGGGAGGTTGAATACCAACCACCTGCATACCACCAGTATTTAGAGATGAGTAATCGGAAGGAGGCTAATTTTGATTTTCAGAAGTTTGCTGTGCGGTTTCAGTTCACTCCAAACAAAAAAGGATTGACAAACTCAGTGACAGAAATTAGTAAAACATTTGAGCTTTCAGAACAAAGGCATGTCCGGAAATCGAAAATTTTCATCGGGTTAGTAATTCATCTTTTCAGTTTTCGTTCTCTTCAACTTTTGTAAATTCAATAAAAGTTATTTGTTCATCCAATTAGGTTTCTGGAAATGTTCAATTTCTTTGTTTATAAAGGATATGATTTCGGCTGCAGTTTAGGTTCTCGGATCGATTCCACATTTTAAATCAACTTCTGACCTACTAACCTTGATGGAGGGGATGGGCAGAGGATGAACATTCATTGACATATCCCATTTTTTGTGCGTGCAAGGGGGGGCTTTTTCCATTATTTGTGTTCAGTGCAAGCGGTGCATGCGGACCAATTTCGACCCTCTTTTACAATTCATGAATTTAAGCCAAAATTTAGAGAGAGAGAAAGGGTACTTACGAGAGCCTCAGCCTCTGCGGACAATCTGGTATGATGATGGTGGCGGGCAGAGCAGAGGGCAAATAATGGTATGATGATGGTGGCGGGCAGAGCAGAGGGGATTTTTGCCGAGAGGGTTATTTGGGGGAGGGGGGGAAGAGAGAGAGAGAGAGAATATAAGGGTACTAATATGGTGTGATGATGGTGATGGGCAAAGCAGAGGGCAAATAATAAGAATTTTTGCCGAGAGGGTTATCACATTGTGCTAATTGTTTCTCTGAGTTCTGACCTCAATGACCTTTTTTCTTTTCTTCAGTAATCACTTACTGTACTATACATGCTAATTAAAAAAATTATTTGTTTTTATTCTCAGGATATTTACAAGAATATCCACAAGAAATGAAGAAGGAACTACCTATTGATAAGATTCCAAACAGACGTGTTTCTATTTTTACACCTGGTTGGGAGATATCCGTCGGAGTAAAAAGTACTGATCTAAGCCAACTGATTCTCAAAGAGTGGAAAAAAAAAAAGCATGAGCAGTATGTATTCTAAATTCTTTATTAACTTTGTTATAAGAAATCTAACATTATATATACTTTTAATTTATAGGTGGCGTATGAAAAAGGCGGTAGAAGAATTAAAACCTTTAACAACTCCTCACATCATACACATATGGAATAAAGTCCAAAAAATTAGGTACAACACCATTTCTTACCTATTTATGTTTAATTGCATTCTCCATATCATTCTACAAATTAATTATCTCAAATTAAAAAAATTAAAAAAAAACAATTTATGGGTGCAGGAAAAAGATTAATAGTGATCAAACAACTTTTCTAAATACGGTAACTCTTCTCTTATTTTCATATGAATGTATACTATCAATTCAAATTGCATTCAATTTTCAAATAGAAATAAAATTGCATTTTTCTATCAGTTTTACAAGCATCACACCCGTCTCAAAGTACAAAGGTTGAAGTACAAGATTAAGGTAACATTTCTTACTATTTAATTTTGTAAACATGATTACAATTAGTTACTTCAAACTTGACAATTTATTTATCTTTCAGTATTCTAAAAGTAACTGGAGTAAAAGTATTGTTATGGGAAAATTATCGAAGTTAAAGGTATTTAGGTTAAATTGCTTACAATCTTTATATTTGGGATTGTGCATTATAATGCATTATTGACATCTTAATCAATTAGACTTCTTAATTTATCATCATTACTTGCAGATTAACCATGAAAATCTAAAGCATCAAGTGCAAGCAAATGGATGGCAAGCATGGCGGAAGGACGAAAAACTTGACAACTAGATATTCATTATTCGTGAAATCAAGAATGTCTTTATTCGTGAAGTCAAGCATTAACTAGATATTCATTATGTAAAACTAAATTATTGCTCCTATCAGTTGTGTCCATTCTTGATTTGATGAAATCCACTTTTTTTTTTATTCGTATTCCTACATAAACCCAAAAAAGAAAGAGAACGAAATTTTTTTTTTGACAAAAGAAAAGATAACATGGGGAAAAAATATATGCAATAACAGTAACTTGCATATTAATATCAATGCAGAGAAGACCTACTTAAGGTTTTTATCTACTCTTTTTTTTATTTACATCTACTTACTATTGTTCATGAACTTTAGATAGGAACTTGCATCCAAATATCTCATGTTGTTTGACAATTGCATGAATAACATTTAAATCATTACTTTACACAAAGTGAAAACGAAAAACTTGACAACTTTTTAGGACATGCCTGATAAAGAAAAAGTTCATCTTTACACAATACAATTAAAATATATTTTGACAATTACAATGAAATAGAATAACACAAAACACTTTTAGGGGCACGTAGTGCCCGTGATGCAAAAATGCCTCTCGCACGCACGTGCGGAGAGGCTAGTTGAAAATTAAGTTTACCTATATAAAATTAAATTTACCTTTACAAACTTTATCTTTTCTCCCTCCCATGTCCCATCCTCTCATCCCCATCTTTTCTTCACCGACTTCCAGAGCACTCCCATATAAAAGCAGATGCTTTAAACAGAGAAGGGCCTAGACCTAGTTCGACGAGGGAAGAAGAGAAGTGAGAGTGAGGGGAACAATTGAATTGAGAAGCATCGTGGTTCGATTTGCGAAGAGGGTGTTGGTGCAGTAATGGCGTTGGCATTCGACGAGTACCGGCGGCCCTTCATAATACTGAGGGAGCAGGAGCAGAAGTTTCGATTCACATATTCACAGATCCTGCCACTGCCTCCCATATTCACATGTCCTCCCACCACCCCTGCCACCTCCCAATTTGGGTGGATTTGCAGAAGACGAATTGAGGGGGCAATTTAGGAACTAAAGTCTGATTCCTGGAGGACACCAATTCAAGGAATTTAATTACCACCTGTTACTAGAGAATCCGACTCCGGGAAATTCCGGAGTGTGATTCCGGAATTCATCTGGGTCCCACACGATTTTTGATTCCTCTCACGTTAGTAAACGGGTGTAATCCGTAATCGGAATTCCGTTTTTTCACCATTAGTTTTGTGGATGTTGTCATTCCTACTAGTAATAACCTTCAATGTTTTCATTTCCTTTGTGTTTGGAGATTATGGAGTTATGATCCAATTAAGTATGAATTTACTTCAAGGAGTTATGTTAATCAAGGTGTTATTAATACAAAATCTTGTGGAACATCCTGCACAGGGAATTTCTACAAGCTTAACTACTACATTAAAAAGTAAAGTCGTAGCGACGGACTTGTTGGCAAGGCGCACTAATGATCAAAAAAAAGGTTTTTTTACAGGCACAGAGCTTGCATACTTCTAAAGGTTAAGGATCAAATCTTTTACAAAGCCATTTGCACACAGCTGAAACTATTCAGAATTCCAAAAGTACAGTTCCCAAAAAGATATAAGATGATCCTCTCCATAGGCCTAATGGCACCACATTCTGCTTACCAACACTTCACATGTTCATATAATAACTGCCACTGCTGGTTATTTCACTGCAAAGAGACATTTGATCATAAGTGCTCCCATCTGGCACAGAAAATATGAAGGTGTAACAATTTCGGAGACGAAATGTTTGGTTGCCCTTCATGTCGCCGCCTCTCTTATTCTGGTAGCCAGGGTAGGCCGATTTATTGAAGATCACTTTATCACTCAAGATCAGGCCTGCTTCCTCCGCAAGTCCTTCCACATTCCATCTGTTATAGGGGTAGTCATCCCGGGTTGTAACATGAATTTCCCCACCATAGCTAAGCATGCAACGGGCACTTTCGAAAAATCCTTTCAGCAACTCCCTGTGCATTCTTCATCCATTGAACCCCAAAATCCATAAACATCAAGGGTAGAGCAATTAGGTAACTAATTAGTGCATTAATGATGGTATATGAAATTTAATGATATGAATAGGTGAAGGCTTAAAGAATCTGCGGTTTATAGAGCTACAATACTCATCGCCCTGCAGCCCGTTGCACAAAATTGATTAACCATGCCTGAAATACTTCATAAAAATTTGGAACTATAGCATGCCTTGGATGATAGCACTCAACAGTTCTCTTTTTTCTTTTCCAATAAAATGCCAAATTCAACTAGCTGAAAACAATGTGCAATATTCTACCATATATATAGTTAGTTCATACATGCGAGAGGCTTGTAACTCGGTTAGTTAAGAGCCCCAACATCTATAGTCCCAAACTCGATTCCCCTTCCCCAATATCGTTTGTCTTAAAAGAGCAAAAAGTTGATTCCTACATAACACAATCAGTTCATCATTATTTCGCAAGAAAGGGGAACTTGTGTATCATGCAATTTGAGGATAGGGTTCGAACTTGGGACATCTTCCTGAATTGTAACCAAAGAATGTTTTCGTATTTGTCAGCAAATCCAAGGCCTTACTCCCCATGAATTGAATACTATGATGAATTAGACTACATAAATCATGAATGCAAATAAAATTACCTGGTGTGAATCAAAAGCATGGACAAAAAAAATGAAATGTTAATTGAATTAGTGACTTACTGAATAAGCTCATAGTCCTTTTCACGTAACCAAGAGTAATGACCTGCATGAGGAAAGTTGAAGATGATGACATCAAATTCCCTCCATTTGAGGACAGGATGGAGGTCCATCTTATGCACATCAACTCCATGCAGCACCAAGCACCCCATCCTCCTCAGCTCTTCCAAATGTGACCAACTACTCCAATGTTTTGCCAACAAAGAACCTAAAACATCGATCAATCTTGCACCAAATCATCGACGGAAATCATCTCAAGAAAATCAAACAAACCCAAAATTTAATTTATTGCCGAAAAAAGCAGAGGAACAATTTTAGACACATCCCCATTTGAAAAAAGTACCTAAAGATAGAAACTTTCATCAAATAAATCACAGAAAATCAGAAAACTCAAGAAACCCAAAATTATAAATTGCATAAAGTTACATCTAATGAGTACCCATATGCATAAAAGATTAGGGTTTGAGAAATCTTACCTTGGGATTCAAGAGAAGTGGCCACCATGTTAGTAGCAGACCCAAAAGCTCGAGCCAAGCAAGCAGAAAACGAGAAGTCACCTTCCCCAACAAGCAATATCTCTTGGGAGCTGTTGTAGTGCTCAATCCACCTCTCCATTTTTGCTTAATTGCAGATTTCAAGTAAAACAAGGTCAATGTTGGTGGAAAGAAGAAGGACTCCCCAGTGATCAAAACCCCATGAGAGAGCAGACACCTTTTCAAAAGTGCAACAGTTATTTATCTGTTTTATAGAAGAGAGATTTGGGCTCTGTTGAACCTTTTGGTATGTTCGTTCTTTCAGTTTATTCCGAAAGCAACTCCACAAGTGTGTGTCGATTTTTGTTGAGGACTTGTGGGCAGGGGCGTCTTTTGGGGAGGAAAGTGTTCGACCGCAAAAGGGGACCCAACAAAAAAAGTTCAAGTGGGACTTACAAATACAATTGCCTCTTTTCTAACTTCCTCACTTTTTTTCTCAAAAAAAACTTACCCACTTTTTTTCTTTTAAGGAATGTAATAAGAGCCCTAATAAATTCATTTCATTGTCCTATTTTTATACTCGCATTATAATTTCACTTACCATAAAAAATTAAAATGTTATTTCTCCATCTATCATTATTCCTAAAATAACCTGTAATGTTTTTTTTTCAAAGAAAAATTAATATGTTTTTAAAGAAAACCAGTATGCTTCCTTAATTGCCTACCCTAGCTTGCACCGGAATGGCAAAATCTCCTCCCACCCCCCATCAAAAACCAAAACCTTTGACATCTGCTTGGTGGCATCTCCTTAGGAAAGAGTGAGAAACGGAAGGGGGAGAAAGAGAGAAGCGCGGGAAAAGAAGTGAGAGAAACATGAGGGAGATTGCTCTATAATACAAAGGCAGATTGCTCCAAGTGGATTTCTATTCAGTTGGAATTGGGTATTTTTTGATTTGGAAATCTGGGTTGTTGTCGTTGTTCGTCTATAAGGAATAGGAAGATAGGGTAGAGGTGGTAGTATTGAAATTCAAAGGGAGAACAGTGTGGTGTTTGTGGCTAGGGAGGGTGATGGATGAATGGGGAATTGAGGTTAGCCCATCGTGGATTTATTTTTCTTTTTGTTAGTTTTAGTTTTTCTTTATTCTCTTTTATTTTATTTAATTAAAATTATAACGAAATTATAAATATGGATTTAAAAGTCTTTTGCTAAAAGGATAAATATGTGATTAATATTTTCATTAAAATGTAGGTAGGAAAATAAGACAATTGGGTGGTTTCAGTAGCACTCTTTAATAATACTTTAGTGGGCCCTCCAACGATTACAAATTGTATATTACTTAAGGTCTCCTCCACTGATTTAGATCCTCTCCGAGGCAACTGGTCGAGATCCTCCTAACCAGTATTCGCAGATCATTGAATTTTTATCCAACGGCTACAAATAAGGAGGCATTCTAAAAGTTATAATAATTGTAGCCGTTTGATAAAAATCCAACGGTCTACGAACACTGATCAGGAGGATCCCGACCAGTTGTCTTGGAGAGGATCCAAATCCCTCCACCACAAATTGTTTCTCACGCCGCCGCTTTTATTTTCCTCTTCCCTTTCTTCGTATCTCTCCATTTCTCTTTTTTATTTTTATTTTTCCACAAACACAATTAAACCCTAATTATTAATTTCATGCCAATTGAAGAGAATTTTCCAAAGCACTGAGACAATTCAAGTGTTTAGAGTGATCTAGACTTCGATTAAAGTAATAAGATATTTACTAGTTAAGTATATTAAGTTGGAATTTGAAGATTTAGGTATTTCTCATCTACAATGTTTTTTTCCTTTTGTACTTTTCAGGGAAAAATTCATATAAAGTAATCAAATAATCATCATAGAAGGGAGGAGCAGTTACAAAAACTACTAGACGCATTGTGGACTACCATGTTTTGTTGTTCATACTTATTATAATTTCATTGCAATTTTGTTTGAGGTATAAAAATGACACCTACTAAAAAATATCCATCTAGCTAATTGAAAGGGCCAAGGGAAAATAAAAGTTGAACAACTGACCTAGTCTTAAAAGTGAGTTATTGATTGGTTCCTTGTTAAAGAACTACAAAGTTCAATGGAGGATTTAACTAATGAACTACACGATGACAATGAGGAGTTAGTTGGTGATTTAGGCCATGATGAAATTGTTGACGACTTGATGAAAATCATAATCATGAGTATGCTCCTGATGAATTGATTTGTTCTCAAAGTTAAAGTTATTAGAATCATATTTGCGATAAATCATGTTGCAGGAAAGGTTAAATGGGCTAGCTTTGATATCGATTGAAGGTAGCTTTTTAGTCAAAATTGATTATGAAGGTTTAATTGTTTGATTAGATGTTAGATGTTAGATTAGAGAGCCGACTGGGTTTGAACCCACGCCGCGGTGCAAGGGCAACACTCATCTCCATCACTATGGTAGAGGGCCACTTGCTGTCCATTTGGTTTCTTAAGTTGAACTAATTATTGATTATTTAGTAATATGGTTATTTTTGTAACTTTCTTTACATTTAATGATATTTGAAAACTGATCATTAGTGTGAGTTTTTAAGTGTGTTTCAGTTTTACTTATTGTATTTTAGCATCAATACCTTATTCAATTTTTTTGGAATGCTGTTTTAAGAAGGGCCTCCTTATATATTTTACACACAGCTCCCAAAAGCTCAAAGATGGCTCTACTTGCAGGCACTCGGTGCTAAAACATATTGAAAAGTTGGATTTGATATAACAATCTCAATCATTTTGTCTAATTTATTGGATCAAATGTGACGGTTAATGTTAATGCTAAGGAGATCAATTTTTTTTAAACCAACTGTGCAAACCAAATGATGTGGTTGTTGATGACTGGATTATTACTTAAACAATAATTAACATACTTATTTCATATTATTAACACATCATCTGGTTTGAAAATTTGATTTAAAATTTTGGTCTCCCTTGCATTACCCGACAGAGAGTATAATACTTCTCCACAAAATTTTGGATTTGATATAACGCTCTCAATCATTTTGTCTAATTTATTAGATCAAATGTGACGGCTAAGGGTAATGCTACAGAGATCAATTTTTTTTAACTAAATGTGCAAACCAAATGATGTGGTTGTTGATAACTGGATTATTACTTAAATGCTGATTAACGTGCTTATTTCCTATTGTTGACACATAATTTGGTTTAAAATTTTAACAAATGCATACTTCTCCACAAAATTTTAGATGAAAATGGACAGAGAGTACGCCCACATGAAAAGTAGACTATAAGTGGTAATGGCTTGGTGGCACTTAATATTATGGTTGATCACTCATATATTTCATGCATTTATACTATCAATTTCTAAAGTCTTTGTGATGTTTTTGTGTTAAAATTGTGGCATTTTACCTTACCTTGTGTTAATGTGCAGTTAATTTTGTTTTAGGATCAATTTCAAGCAAAATGGAGAAAATGAAATAAAAAAAAAAAAGAAAACAAAAGAAATAAAATAAGCAAAGGGGAGTGCAGCACTGGCAGGAAGAAAAAGAAAAGAAAAAAAATATAAGAAGATGGAAGTGGAACAAAAAGCAGGAGAGGGAGTGAAGAGTGCGGGATAAAAGCAAAGAAAAATAGAAGAATAAGAGGGAGTGGAAGGCAGCAAGCACGGGGACAGCAGAGAAAGAAAAACAGAAAATAAAGAAGTGGAGGGCAGACTGGCAGAAGGAAAACAAAAGAAAAGAAATAAAAAAAAAACTAAAAGGAGGAAAGGAGTGCGCATCAGAGGAATAAACAAAGGACTGCGAAGAATTATGAGGGCAGAAACAGAACGAAAGAGAGAGATGGGCGACAGAACCGACGGCAAAGGGCAGAGGGAAAAATGGGAGACTGACGGCAGACAGAAACCAGAGGCGCAGGGAGAGAAGGGAGACTGACGCAGCAGAAGCAGAGAAGCAGAAGGCACGGGAGTAGAGGGCAGAGCAGAGCAGAGGAACCAAAAACGGGTGTTTTCTTTCTTGTTATTTTGTTTTATGGATAATTTCTTATGTATGAACATAATTATGTGTAACTAACTTATTATGCTAGAGTGATGTCATGAGCCGCAACATGAATACGTAGTTTTATTTTTCAATTGCTTAAGTGTTGTTACATGCTTGCTTTGATATTTTCAACTGAAAATATGGTTTTAGCCCCTAAAACTCAATTTTCATTACATAAAACCTGACATAATTTTTTTACTTGATTACAACCCATTGACTAGGCTCCACACAAGCAAATTCATTAACTATGTTTGACTTCACCATTGTACATTTTTTGAATGCCTAATATATCCTTAATTACATTTTTGACCTATATAATTAATTGTATACGGATTAAAAGGCGGATTAATGATTATTGAAAAGAGAAATAAGCATTACTATTCATAATATATATGATGTAATTTAACAAATATGTGGGGAATCTGTAAATGTGCCTAATAGTTGTGCTAACATATGGAGAATAATTTACGTACAACATAAATAAATGTTATTTGCCTCAAAGTTATTTAATTTGCATATTTATATAGGTAAATTATTTTACACACATATATAATAATAATATTTTAGATATAAATATAGGCAAATTATTTTACACGCACATATAATAATAATAATAATAATAATAATAAAATGTGCCTTACATATATTAATACATGTAAAATAATTTATCTACAACATATAGAAATGTTATTTTATTCAAAGTTAATTACCTATATTTTACATATAGATATAGGTAAATTACTTTACACAGACATACATATGGTAACAATAAAATGTGTCTAACATGTGTACTTTTTTTTATCCAAGCCTAACATATGTACTAATACATGCAAATTAATTTACCTACAACATTAATTTACCTATATATTACATATAAATATAGGTAATTATGTTACACAGTATAATAATAATGTGACGAATAGATATATGTAATGGTGTACCTACAAAATATAAAAATATTACTTTATTTCAAATACGTATAATTATAAGTGGCTAAAAAAACGTCAAGAGGAGTAATTAGAATTTAATGCCCATATTATGTGGGCATATTGAAGCCAAAATTGGAGGGTTGTGTGTGAGAAAACGTTAGAAGGGTTGTGGCATATGTTGTAAATTATATGAAGTATTAGGTCATTTAATTTCTAATGTGGCAACATATTTGAATTTTTGGTTTATATTGGATGTTTAAAGATAGGTGGGTTTTAATCTAAAAATTACGAGTTGTATGGACCTATATTTAAAGAACCCTATTTTCAATCACTAAATTAAACTATCTATGTACCTTGATGCTTGATCACCATTAGGATGCTTAGAAAAGTTATCGGATGCAATTTTGAACGAATGTCACGTTAAAATTGGTTGTGCTTCTTGTGATTGAGAATTGTACTCTCCTAAGGTAAATATCATGCTCTTAGGGATTATATGGTTTAACAAAAGGATTTTCACCAAGATTAATGAATCACTCATGTTTATATTTAATCCAAATGTCATGGATAAGTTGCATGTAGTGGTATGCGTTTTAGCTTGAATGTCACAAGTAAAACATACACAAGGAAAATCCAACCTTCAAAGCATGTGTGTTTTCAATTATTTAAGCAATTGGAATAGCTACGTAAGAATGTTGTTGGTAAAGGTTGAACTCTAGCATATTGTCAATATATTTTTCTTCAATCATTTATTTTATCTTGAATTTCCTTATTTGCTTGTTTTGTTTAAGTTGAATCATTATTCCTAAAAACCAATTTCCATTTTAGATATTTGTTTAAGTCACATCCAGTAATATTTAGTTTCGTCAAATTAGTGTAATTCTTAAGTTTAAATAAGTTAAATACACAAAAACTCGTAAATTGTTTATATCAGTCCCTGAGGAGATCGACCTTGCTTGAGCCATTCTATACTACAAACACTTGTTCTCTTGCAAGAATTTTCTATGGTTTAACCCTTTGTTTTACAAGTGGTAAAATCGCTATCAATGGTCTAATGATATTTCTCTTCACTGGTAAGTGAGAGGTTTAAACCACATTATTGCTAATCCATTGTGAGGTTTAGCCTACTCCCCCACCCCCTTAATGTAGATAATATCATTTGTTAAATAAAAGTAGTAATGACTCTTTTGGAAGGGTGTTTAAAATGACTGAAAACGATTTTAGTGAAATTGATTTTCTTTCAAAAGAACTTAAGATGCTTTTTAAAGCAAGCATAAAATATATGTTTTTTTGCATAAAGCACATCAAGAAGCACCAAATATAGCCTACGCATCTTCCAATTGACCTTTATTTTTTTTGTTGGATCTATTTTTTAATCAAAAATAACAAATGAAAGTAACTACCCACTTTTATGAAATTACTAGTTTAACCTTTAACTAATCAATTTTTATGTTTTAAAGTTCCAAATAAGGAAGGACAAAATTTGGTGTTATAAATGATTTGCCACTGCTCCCCTCTCCCTTAATATGTAGAGTTAAGTCATTTGATATTAAAAATTCAGTGGAGTTTATTCGACAAATTATAGGGTGTCAATAAACCACTTAAAAAATATATTGAAATTATGATTAAACTAGCCTTTCTGCACGTGCCTTGTGAGTGCAAAAGGCTTTTTTTACATCCCAACGCGCTACGTGCGGCATATAGAGTTTCATTAATCAAGGTGCTACGCGCCCCTAAAATTCTTTTAAATATACGACGTTTATTTGTAATCTTGCTCTATGTCTCTCTATCTTTTACTTTAGATTAATCCATAATACGTAATTTCTCTACCGATTTCTTCTTTTGTTAAAGGCCTTTTATTTACCTAAGAATATATATTTGGTTGAGAGGGCTGTAAAAAAAAATTCAAATGATTGAGATCATTAGGGCATTAGGGTTGTCATTGAACATGGCATATCATCAACATCATTGAGATCATTAGGGCATTAGGGTTGTCATTGAACATGGCATATCATCAACATCATCATACTACATTTTTTAAATTTTTTTTATAGAATTTGTTGCTCTTGTTTCTTCTAGTGCCTAAAATTATAGAGTCTTCAGTTGAAGGAAAATAATAGATAAGATGTCAGAACAAATGAAAAGAAGACAATTTACTTTACCATTTCACAACAAATCACAATATCAATTTTTGTTTCTTCCTTTATTTTAAAAATGTATACAACATAATTAAATACATTTTGTCGAGCAATGAAAAAAAGAAATTGGAAGAACCAAAAAAAATGTTTGTTCACCCAATGTATTGTGGTACATTCATGTTTGCAATTATATCCAAATCATAATGTAGATCGTTGTGTATTGATCTGCCAAAAACCACGACACAAAAAAAAAACTAAATTAAGGAATTGTTAGACATCTACAAATGCAAAGACATGGTTGTTTGTTTGTTTTTTTTTTCTTTTCAAATTTATATCTCAGCATTGAAACTTGTTATACAGAGAAAGATGATTAAACGTTTAAGAAAATTATCATGAAGAAGAAACATGCAATAATATCGTCTAAGAAAAAACGTTTGATATAACTTCAAATATTGTTATAGATGTTTGATAAAAAAAAAAAACTTGATCAAACCTTAAATCCGACAAAAAAAAAATCATATATATGCATGCCTTTGGCAGAGTTAGGAATAAAGAAATAACAAGAGTCTTTTACCTTTGGTAGTTACTAATATTAAAACAGCCCTCTGATTTTGCAGTCACATTCATGCGTGTGAAATGCAGTGGATATCCATGCATGAAGCATCAACTGTTTTAGAGAAGTGGCCACCATGTTAGTAGCACATCTAATGAGTACCCATATGCATAAAAGATTAGGCTTTGAGAAATGTTACCTTGGGATTCAAGAGAAGTGGCCACCATGTTAGTAGCACATCCAAAAGCTCGAGCCAAGCAAGCAAAAAACGAGAAGTCACCTTTCCCAACAAGCAGTATCTCTTAGGAGCTGTTGTAGTGCTCAATTCACCTCTCCATTTTTGCTTAGTTGCAGATTTCAAGTAAAACAAGTCAATGTTGGTGGAAAGAAGAAGGACTATGGTAGTCCGACTACCCAGTGATCAAAACCCCATGAGAGAGCAGACACCTTTCCCGAGAAGTACAACAGTTATTTATTTGTTTTATAGAAGAGAGATTTAGGCTTACGGATCTGTTGAGCCTTTTGGTATATTGGTCCTTTCAGTTTGTTCCCGAAAGTAACACCATGAGGCCCATGAAAGCGGTGTCATGTGTATCGATTTTTGTTGAGGACTTGTGGCCAGGGTCGTCTTTTGGGGAGCAAAGTGTTCAACCGCAAAAGGTCTCAAAATTTAAGGGCCTCAAAATTATTTTACTATCTATTATATAGCATTACTATGTGGGACATAAAAAGAAAAAGGTTCAAGTGGGACTTACAATTTTACAAATACAATTGCCTCTTTTCTAACTTTCTCAATTTTTTTAAAAAAAAAAATCTTACCCACTTTTTTTTTTCTAAGCAATTTAATAAGAGTTCTGATAAATTCATCCTATTGTGCTATTTTTATAGCACCAAAATGGCAGAATCTCTTCCCACCTCCCATCAAAAACCAAAACCTTTGACACCTGCTTGGCGGCATCTCCTTAGGAAAGAGTGAGAAATGGAAGGGGAAGAAAGAGAGAAGCACGAGGAAAGAAGAGAGAGAAACACGTGAGAGATTGCTCTCTAATACAAAGACAGATTGCTCCAAATTGATTTCTATTCCAGTTGGAATTGGGTATTTTTTGATTTGGAAATCTGGGTTGTCGTCGTTGTTCATCTATGAGGAATAGGAAGAGAGGGTGGAGGTGGTAGTACTGAAATTCAAAGGAAGAATGGAGTGGTGCTTGTGGCTAGGTAGGGTGATGATTGGGGAATTGAAGGTCTTGGGCCCATCGTGGATTTATTATTCTTTTATTTAGTTTTAGTTTTTCTTTATTCCCTTTTAGTTTATTTAATTAAAATTATAACCAATTTATAAATATAGATTTAAAAGTCTTTTGCTAAAAAGATACATATGTGATCAACATTTTCATTAAAAGGTAGTGGAAAAATAAGACAATTTGGTGGTTTTAGTAGCACCCTTTAATAATACTTTGGTGAGCCCTAAAACAATTACAAATTATATATTACTTAAGGTCTCATCCACCACAAATTGTTTCTCAGCCGCTTTTATTCTCCTCTTCCCTTTCTTCGTATCTCTCCACTCGTATCTTTTTTTCCACAAACACAATCAAACCCTAATTATTAATTTCATGCCAATTGAAGAGAAATTTCCAAAGCACTGAGACAATTCAAGTGTATAGAGTGATCTAGACTTCGATTAAAGTAAGATATTTATTAGTTCAAGTATATTAAGTTGGAATTTGAAGATTTAGGTATTTCTCATCTACAATATTTTTTTTTCATTTTGTACTTTTTAGGGCAAAATTCATATAAAGTAATCAAGTACTCGTCATAGCAAGGGAGGAGCAGGTACAAAAACTACTAGATGCGTTGTGGACTACCAGGTTTCGTTGTTCATACTTACTATAATTTCATTGCGATCTTGATAGAGGTATAAAATTTTGACCAAATGCGTACTTCTCCACAAAATTTTAGATGAAAATGGATAGAGAGTACACCCACATGAAAAGTAGACTATAAGTAGTAATGGCTTATTGCCACTTAATATTATGGTCTAATGATATTCCTCTTCACTGGTAGTGAGAGGTTTTAGATTTGATTATCGCCATAGGCAAATTTGAACCACGTTATTGCTAATCCATTGTGAGGCATAGCCTATCCCCCACCCTTTAGTGTAGATAATATCGTTTGTTAAAATAAAAGTAGTAATAACTTGTTTGGAAGAGTGTTTAAAAGAACTGAAAACGCTTTTATTGAACTTGACTTTGTGTTTCAAAAGAACTTAAAGTGTTTTTTAAAGCAAGCATAAAATATATGTTTTTTTTTTTTTTGCATAAAACACTTCAAAAAGCACCAGATATAGCCTACGCTTGTTCTAACTGGCCTTTTTTTTTGTTCGATCTATTTTTTAATTAAAAATAACAAATGAAAGTAACTACCCACTAAGTGGGTTTATGAAATTACCAGTTTAACCTTAACTAATCAATTTTAATGTTTTGAAGTTCCAAAAAAGGAAGGACAACATTTGGTATTATAAATTATTTGCCACTTTTCCCCTCTCCCTTAATATGTAGAGTTAAGTCATTTGATATTAAAAATTCGTTAGGGTGTATACGACAAATTATAAGGTGTTAATAAACCACTTAAAAAATATATTGAAATTATGATTAAATAAATTTATGTAGATCATTTGTCTAATAAAAATAAAATTTCTTAATCAATTTACTTTTCTTGCCAAAAAATTTACCAAACAATCAGCTGCTTATTCTCACAGCACAGCAGAAACAGTTTTTTTTCAAAGTACAACAATGCCAAACCAAAAAACAGTTTTTCCTCGGTAGAAAAACCAAAAAACAGAAAGCAAACAAGGATCTCAAATTTGAGATAGAAAGGCGATGTACGATAGAACAATCGAAAAAATACAAAGATCAAATGCCAATCTACAAAAGGCAGTTCAGATTTCATGGTTGGCAGTTCTGACTTCCATTGATTTTTTCAATTCAATGTTAACTGTCTCCAAGTGAGCCAATTGACAAGAAGGAAGCTGTAAATAGTAAAAGGTCTTGTTGAAATGTGTTTTTGTTAACCCTTCTGTTTCGGCAACCTCTTTAGATTATAGCCTCTAAAAGGGAGAGTTTTTCTCCACGGAACAAACTGTCATAGCCTCTTGCGTTCTCTCTCTCTCTCTCTTCTCTGTCAAACCAGTTTCTCATCAATCTCCATCCATGTCAATAGGCCATTTCCAAAGGCACCAAGATTCCCAAATATCCCAAAAGGCTAAGTAGTAAGTTCCAAATCTCCAACCCTTCATTCTCATTAGCATTAGATTTCAAACAATTGAAAAAAAAAAAAACCAAATCAATGTGAAACTTTTTACCTATACCTATTCAATGATTGCTACCCCAACAATTTTACAAATTTTGCAAAGATGCAGTCTTTGAGTCGATCGATGCGAGGTAAATCATTTCATGAGTCTCCGCCATTTGCAGAGAAGATCACAGACGACCCTGTGACAACGAAAACCGCACAAAGCACAGTGACTTGCGTCTTCCTTGCCAATATTGCGACATTTTGGCGGAAGGTGACGATCATATGGTGTAAGAACCTCATGAACCATTCCCTTAGCATTCGGATTGATAGCTTAGACGGCGAGTTTCATTATACATGCAAATTCGACCTAAAGCCATGGCATTTTTGGAGCAAAAAAGGGTACAAGTCATTCGAGTTCGAAGGGAATCAAGTGGAGGTTTATTGGGATCTTCGGTCTGCGAAATTTGGCGGCGGCCCAGAACCGTGTTCCGACTTTTATGTTGCTCTTGTTTGCGATGAGGAGGTTGTGTTGTTATTGGGAGACATGAAGAAAAAGGCATACAAGAGAACAAAATCCAGACCAGCCCTTGTGGAGGCACTTTTATACTACAAAAAAGAAAACGTGTTTGCCAAGAAAAGTTTTGCCACAAGAGTGAAGTTTGATGAGAAGAGAAAAGAGCATGACATTGTCGTGGAGAGCTCAACGTCCGGCCTGAAAGACCCAGAAATGTGGATCAGTGTAGACGGGATTGTGTTGATTCATGTCAAGAATTTGCAGTGGAAATTCAGAGGGAATCAGACCGTGCAGGTGAACATGCAACCGGTGCAAGTTTTCTGGGACGTGCACGATTGGCTTTTCAGCAGCCCGGGGACGGGGCATGGGCTGTTTATTTTCAAGCCAGGGGCACCGGAATCAGAGAGCGATCACGACAGAGATGGCAACGGCAGCATAAACAGTGATAATAGCAGTGCTTATTATTCAACCCAGACAAGTAATAACTCAACATCTTCTGACTTCTGCATGTTTCTTCATGCTTATAAGATTGAGTAAGGGAGACTAGTTTACAGAAAACACGCAAAAAAAAAAAAAGGAAAAAAAAAGGAAAATGGTTGTAAAATTGTAAATTATGGTAGTAGGATTAATTCATATATATGGGTACTCTAGTACTCATTTGATAATTAGTAAATTAAACTTTATTCATATTATATATGCAGGAAAGAAAATTAAGGTCTAGAAATGCTATTCCATGATCTCCTACTTATTCTTGCCATTTTTACTTTCTGTATGTAGAAAATTGGAGAGGGTATTGGTATAATGTGGATACAGCTAGGGTTTAAGGACCGATATTGCTCTTAATTTTTCAGGATAAGAAAGGTAAACAAAATGAATCAAGTTAGTAACAATATCAAGCGCCATGACGATGAGGAACATGTTCTAGATTTTAATTGTAGCCCAAACCATGAAAAAGGAGTAGAGGAATTGATTCATTCTACCCTTGTTTTGATAGATTAATCCACTTGCTCTTAATTTTCTTATTTACTGGTGTTAAATTGGTTGACGTGAAAAAAGCTCAACAAGATCAATGAAAAAGAGCAGAAGGAAAATGATGTCCCAATATATAGGGTTTATACGCCATTTTACTAACCAAGTCATGATGTCCCTAATCACACCAACACTTAGCCTTCTTATTTACCACCTTGTTTCATCATTGCACGACCGCGAAGTACCCTTTGTTGGCTCCGATGGACAGAGGAAGTTAGGGTAGCCGAAACATATTTGTCGGTTCAAAGATGCGGTGCGCCCTTTATTTTTAAAATAAGAAAGGGTAGAGAAAATGTCTCAAGTCAATGTTCAAGTATCAGGATCACGAAGCTAAAGTAACACATGTTGGAGCTTAATTGTAGCCCAAATCAATTAAAAAGAGTAGAGAAATTTATTCATTAATTCTACACTTGGTTTGATAGAGAAATTTATTCTTTCTACTCATCTGCCGCCTGAAACAAGATTTGACTCTCACTTTACTTCCTACTAGTCTCTTCGCACGCGCTCACGTGCATGCGAGAGGTATTTGTTCATCACGGACGCTATGCGCCCCTAAAATAGGTTGCTTTAGTTGTTTTCTTATTTGCCTATCCAAAGTTTTTTATTTTGGATGACTAACTCATTTTTCCAACGAACTTGTGAGATGCCAACACCCATCATTCCTCCTATCTTTTTAATAGATACCTTAAAAGTGCGTTTTTTTTTTTCCTTTTGATTAGAAGTAGTAAGCACTAACTCTGGAACCAAGGAATATGTTACTATAAAAGAACCAAAAACATCTAGCCTTTTTACACGAGCTATTGTGTGTGCAAAACGCCATTACGATCGCTACACGCTCCTAAGTTATATATGTTGAATCGACATATTCTATTTAGAAAGCCCTTTTTATTATCCTCAAAGGACATGCGCTACGTATACCATTGATTAGAACTCTAATTTAATTACTTAAATTTCCTTTCTTTTCCCGTATTTTGGGCACAAATAGTTCACAACTATCACACAATTTCTTCAGAATCTTAGCACAACCGGATTTCAACTCAAGGTTTACCTTAGGATTAGACTTAGAAATACAATGTTAAGAGAATTTATTTTAGTATTGTGTTGGACAACGTTGAATGAGAAGTTACTTTGCAGTATTTTTTACTCTTATGCAATAATACATTAGTAAACAAGGGTGTAATAGTAGTACATTTTAAATAAAATAAAAATCATAAATACACTTGTATACATTTAATCCAAACCAAGAATAAAAGAAAATTTACTCTATGTTTGATAGAATACAAAAACATGCATCTATAAGCATGTACTATTGTATGATTCTGTCTTGAGGGTCTAATTTATGAATCTTTGAAAGACACTTCAAACTAATAAGCAAGGCAGCAACATCAACTTTTGGCAATCACATATTAACGGTAGACACTTCATAACAATAATATGATCTCCACCAACCACCAATATCATTATTAGAACTTAGAAGCAACTTGTCTTGCATTTGCATAATATAAACAACTGGGATTTGATTCATAAGAAAAAGGAAACTCCATGCTACTTATTCTCTTTTCCTATCTTGGTAGATAAAATTCCATGCTACTTATTCTTTTTTTTTATATTTTTTTTATGTTGATTTTGGTGATTCATAAGAAAATGAAACTCCATGCTACTTACCCTTACAATATTCTTTTCAAATTTGCATCTCACTATTGAAACTTTTTATAAAGAGAGATGATTAAGTGGGATAATGTGGAAAGAAAGTGATGAAAATTATCATGAAGAAGAAAGATGCAATAATAAGATATATATATATATAACTTCAACATTGTTATTGATGTTTGATAAAAGAATTGAAAAGCTTAAATAAATAAATAAAACGCATATATATATGCATGCGTGTGTACGCTACAGGAATAAAGAAACACTAATGGTCTTTTACCTTGGTAGTGACTAATTTTGCAGTCATATTCATGTGTGCACAATGCAGCAAAAGTAAGCATCCGCCTTTTTTCTTTCCTACAAGAAGAGATGGATAAATATAAATAACTATTAACCATAGTCCAGATAAAAGGACGATTTAAAATGTGTTTGTACCATACTTGACCAATCCCGAAACTACTGAGCACCGGTCAACGTTATACCGTCAAGGACCCAGAAGAGTTTCCCTCCAACCAGGAGGCCAATCACAGCGCGACACGTGTTGACATCATAAGCCAATCATAGCGCGACACGTGTTAACATCAGAAGCCAATCACAACACGACACGTGTCAATATCAGAATGAAACTAGAAACTCTCTTCTATAAATAGAGATCATTCTCTCACAATATTTCCTAATGTCATTTGTACTAAATCATTCACTAGTACTCACTAAAGGAGAGCTTGAACCTATGTACTTGTGTAAACCCTTCACAATTAATGAGAACTCTTCTACTCCATGGACGTAGCCAATTTGGGTGAACTACGTACATTTTGTGTTTACTTCCCTGTCCCTATCCATTTACATACTTATTCACACTAGTGACCGGAGCAATCTAGTGAAAGTCACAAACTTAACATTTTCTGTGGTACCAAAGTCCTCACTGATTTTGTAGATCAACATTTGGCGCCGTTTGTGGGAACGACACTTATTCCCACTCTCTTCAGCTTTGTCAAGCTGGTTTCCACCATCCGTACACTCTCTTTTGACCAGACATCCCTCTCTAACATAAGGAGCGAAGGAAGCCACAACACACAGAATGACACCCCTCTTGCACCCAGTGCGAAGCAACGAAAGAAGGAAGGAAAGATGGTTGCTCTTCAAGCTAAAGTCGATGAGCTAGAAGCTCAAAACAACAAGATAGCAATGAAGAATGAGGTCTTCCAGGAGTAGTATGAGAAGCTCTTTCAGACGCTCCATGAAATTAGGTGTACTCAAACACGCGAGCTCGTTGCCCCTGTAGACATCAACCATCATCTGGGTGCCCCCAACACAGAGGGTCACCTTCCTTCAACATGGGTATCCCTGATAAAGAGCGTGCTAATCATCAAAACATTGATCAACATGAGACTTCTCTCAACCTAGCTGCTTCGACCCAAAACAGGAGAAGTGGAGGAAGACACCTCATTGCAGAAGGGTTGGAATGATCGAAAGCCATTTATCGTGACTGCTGAGACTTCCTAAAGCAACATCGAGAGAATCCCCTCCACATATGCTCGAAGATCAATGACCCAAGGGTTTCTGAAAGACTCGGTCCCCCTCCCACGACCCAGGCAAGCTGCCAATCCAGGGAATGAACAATAGGTCCCAGAGAAACATGAAGGTACGGGGGACTCTGAGGTATTCCGACAAACTCGCCCTAGAAGTCAGTACGGCGAGTCTAAGAAAAAACCACACGCCCATGCTTAAACTTTCCTACTTCCAAGAGGCGATTGAGACTTACGAAAGAAAATTCTAGTGGTACATAACTCCACTCATGACCCCATTGCCCTATAGCTCATTGAGGAAGTAAATAAGTTGAAGGCCAAATGTCAGGTTAAGATACTTAACTGAAACCAACCCAGGCCAGGCCCTCTCACAAGAAAGATCCTTGACACCCCCTTCAAGCGAAGATAAAACAAAAGCTTGGTTTACAACTCTATACTGGAAGGGATAACTTCTTTGAGTCCACCATGGCATATCGGATGCACATCGACCAAGAGCGATGTCTTCTCTTCCCCTCCATCCTCTCTGGCAGAGCTCTAAACTGGTATTGCCGTCTTCCACCTGAGACAGTAGACTCATTTGAGGAATTAAGGAAATTGTTTGTCTCTCAACACATCTTCCAGACCGATCACTTGCATTATGCAGATGACTTGTACATTATTCACCAGAAGCCGGACGAGTCACTACAAGAGTATGTCGGTCGCTTCAGCCATGAGTATTCTCGCTGTGCTAAGGCAGATGATAAAATCGCCCTCAAGGCCTTCACGGCAGGCTTACGTGATTGTTTCTTCAAGTACATAATCAATGCTAACACTTGGAAGACTTACTCTGAGGTAATGGCACATGCTTACAACCATGCCTCCGCCGAAGCAAGGACATACCAAGGGAACCCCCATATGGTTAACCCCTATCAACAAATGGGAAATGGAAGTCAAGTTCTACCAAGTGAAGAGATATTGGCCATTCAGACACCCATTGCATCATCTCCTGCCTCATTTAGCTACTCGCTAAGTCACCAAAAATATTTGTCTCTTGGTAAGAAGAAGGATTTTTACTCTCAGCAAGCCCATTACAACAAGAGAGATAAAAGTTCGTATCAAGACAACCAGGGGTAAACGTACCGTTGACTATTATGACTATGGGGCCAAGCTTCACTCTTTCAAAGTGGAGGACTAAGTACTGAAGGAAATGCTATTATAAGAAGGCATACACATTACAAATGTTTTGACCCTCAACCGCTTGAAATCTTTTGTCACACAAGCCATTCGGCAAATATTTAAAGAAGAGGGAATTCAGACAACTTCTTATGAGTCTTTTGCGTTCTTAGCACTGGAACACTTGGTCTACACTGACCTACCCTTATACTCCAACTCAGAGCTTCAACATGCGTACTTTGACACAAAGTATGTGATACTAAGTGTTACAACCAACATGGTTCACATATCAAAAGCATGGATCCCTTCATGCATATCAAAACATTCATAAGCATCACTCATATCAATCAACATAAACATTATACATTCCAAAACATTCATACATAGACATCATACATTCCAACACATTCATACATAAACATCATACATTCCAACACATCTATACATAAGCCAACTGTGCTTCAAAAGGGTTAAACATACTTTGTGTCTTCGACACTTGCTACAATGTACCTCGACACCTTGCCCTTATTCTCACCAACCAGGTGATGAAATGTAGAACCCGTACTCACGTTCATGCCACAAACCAGGTGATGAAATGTACAACCCGTACTCTAATATCATTTGGCAACTTGCCACTCATGCCACCAACCAGGTGAAGAAGGAACTCATCTTCATGCCACCAACCAGGTGATGAAATGTACAACCCGTACTCATGTTCATGCCACAAACCAGGTGATGAAATGTACAACCAGTACTCTAATATCATTTGGCAACTTGCCACTCATGTCACCAACCAGGTGAAGAAGGAACTCATCTTCATGCCACCAACCAGGTGATGAAATGTACAACCCGTACTCTCCTTCATGTCACCAACCAAAAAAAGGAAATTCAACAAATTTCTAGTTTTCCAAAAAAAGAAAAAAAAAGGGAAATTCAACAAAGCTTCATCAATGGAGGACAACTACAAATTCTCAAAAGCTTCACACTATCTTGATCAAGATAGTGTGAAGCAAAATCAATTCATGGTACCCAACAAAAGCGTCAACTCCAAAGCTTCACCTACAAAGCTTCAACTCCAAAGCTTCACCTATAAAAGCTTCACCCACAATAGCTTCACCTACAAAAGCTTCACCTACAAAAGCTTCACCCATAAAAGCTTCACCCATAAAAGCTTCACCAACAAAAGTTTCACCCACAAAAGCTTCACCCACCACAAAAGCTTCACCTACAAAAGCTTCACCCACAAAACCTTTACCCAAAAAATTACAAAACAATCTAACTAAAAGTACAATAACCTTGAGTAACAGAGGCAGTTTAGCACCCAAATAAAATTGGTAGATTAACGAATATGAGTTCAAACGCGGAGGAAAGCAACAAAACCAATCAAACAACAAATTACCAATAGAATAAAATGACAAATATGAATATCTTACAAAAATGCAAGCAACAAATTACCAATACTCAAACAAAACCTCACTTCAGTGAAATTCAAATTTGGAGAAGGTTAGAGAAAAAGGACTTGATGGGTTGGATACATGTAATTGATGCAGACGGGGCATTCACTACAGGAAACAGACATGGTTAGTTGGAAGAGGCAATCTGCAAACACTAATTACCAGTAAATATTCACAGATAGAAAGCCTTTAGATCTGTATGTGTTCTTCGAAACATCGTCAAATTTTTATCTAACGTGCCGCATGGTCTGGGTCTGCATCTCCATAACGAGTCTTTCCACAAAGTCCTTGGTGTAGTCCAAAAACAACACAATCAAAATCAACGAAGAATGAAACCCAAAAGTAGAATTAGGTAAAATAAAACGCTAGATAAACCCTGAAAAATCTAAAAACCATTCCAGAGTCAGAGTGATGAGTATTTATGTTCAACGGTAGAAAGGGAATTTCACCACTTGCCTGATTCTGATTACTTGATGAGGTTGCAAAGTGGGGACTTGGACCTTGCTGCTAGATAACAGGCAGGCTGTTCAATGAAAACTCATGAATAAGCTTGTCTTTGTCAACCTTTTCGTCCATTCCCTGCAATAGATTTGTATATATTTCAAAATCAAAACTCAAGATAGAGGGGAAAAGTAGACCAAAAAATGGATTAACAAAAACAATTAATTCCCAATAATATGAAATCAAACGCCAAGAACACAAAAGAGAAGGGGTAAACAAAATAAAAAACTGAATATCTGGTAGACTGAGATGAGTCAATATTTGTGTCATGGAGAAAGATATAACCCAAACGTAACTACTCATAGCAGTTTCAAAAAATGACGCCACGTTCATCATCTCCCTTGTGAACGGTTTTGCAATTTTAGTTTGGATTATCTCATTTTTCTATTTGTTTTAATTTTTTTTTGTTGCCATTATCTTTTATCTATCTCTCCTCTCCATAACTGCTAACCTTTTAGAGGATAATTATCATGATTTAAAAAAAAATTAATTATCATGTTTTGTTTCAATACGGTTACTGTTAAGTTCTTTTTTACGTTTTTGTCCCATTTTTCTTTTTCTTTTTTTTATATTTTGTTTTTCAATACTTTTTGAGTGCTACTAGACCTACCCCAGTGTCTTACACCCACATGATAATCTCACCCACCATATAAAATTAAAAAAATAAAATGCTATTTCCCCACCCATCGTTATTCCCAAAATAACCATAATATTTTTTTTAAATAACTCTAATATATCTTTAAATAATATTATAAATAAATAAATAAAAATAGAAAAAAAAATGAAAGAAAATGCAAGACCTAAGACCTAGACATTCATCATCTCCTTCACACCTAATGCCACTTTGTAGAGACCTCGGATCCCCAAACCACTATTCTTCCTCCTTTTTTGTCAAAACCGAAGATCTCACAACCAATTCTCTTTTTTCTCCATTGAAGTTTCTCGCCTTCATCTAGCACACGTCCATTCCTTCCTCCAACCTTTCCGTCAATTCTAACCCAAATCTTTCCTAACCTCTTTCCACCAAAGTATCACACCCCAACCACCATTATTTATTTATTATTTTAAATTATTTTTTGTTTTTTCAAAATTTTAGTATTGAATTAAATAGGGGTTTAAGAGTCTTCTTTTAAAATGATAAATATGTTATTAACATTTTCATTAAATGGTGGGTGGGGAAATAAGACACCGGGGTGGGAATATCACCACTCTACTTTTTTTTATTAAGATATGGTTTTTTACCAATTTGTCCTTGTTTTTTTTTTGAATTGTTTGAGTTTTGATTGTGAAGGAAACAAATGGGCATTTTTGACATTTTGGAAAGCTTCACCAAACTAGGGCTCTCACTTTATATATATAGATTATTATTGAAAAATCGACATTTAACCCATTGAAAGTTAAATTCTATCTCAATTTGTCTTCTTTTCGTCTTCTTCATCTGCCATCCCAGTAAGTTAGATCATGCGACTTCCAAGAATTAAATGACAAAATTTTTGTTTCGAATGACAACTTGAGACTCAAGTGTTGTTTTCGAGGTAAATGAATAATCAAAGGCAAGTCATAAACCATACCCCAAGAAAGAAGAAAAAACAAACAAATACCATTGATTTAAAAGAAAACTAATGAGCCATTGATTTAAAAGAAAACTAATGAAAATAGTTTCAAACTTCGAATATTTAACCAAAAGAATCCTAGTAACTTTATTTAATGTTGTAGACAAAATTCAACATTAAACAGCCATGGAGTTTTAATAAAAGAGTAATGATATTCATACTATCTTTTTATACCAGATTTCTATACCACCTTAGGTGGCATCATATGGACAACCACATTATTTGAAAATTTTGCAAAACCCAAGGAAATGAAGGAGAAAGACTTCTCGTATACCACAATCATCATTTAATTAACTAGTTTTTCTTAATTATTAGTTTATTAAATAATGAACTAAATTTAAAAATCTAATTAATTCAAATGATGTGGCTGTCCACATCAAATGTCACCTAAGGTGGTATGAAAATGTGGTACGAAAATATGATATGAATAGCATTATTGTTAATAAAAAGGACTTCTCTAAACTTTTTCTTAAACAAAAACAACCTAGTGACTTTATTTAATAAAAAAGATTTGAATTTTACTAAAAAAAAAACCAAAAGCTTAATATAATAATTAAAAAACCCAAAAATATTTTTTCTCCTTATAATCTCTCTTCTCTCCTCTGCCACTTCCTCTCTTTCCTTTATGCAAAGGGAACCCATGTTTTTCAAAAAATAAAGAGGATTAGGTGTGGAGCCCACTCCACATCAAACTTCAACAATCCAAACAATCTACTTTGTAATTCTTGATTCATAGATCATGTTTACAAAAATTTAATTCAATCCGAAATCATTTGTCTATTTAATTATAAAGATAAAATATCATTATTTCTTATATAACATAGTATTCGTTAATTTTTTTAAACCCAATTAGATGTCTTAAATATTTTTGATTTGGCTAATATTTTGCAAAGATGATCTATGAGGTGTAACTTGAAGAATAGATGCTCGGATCGTTAAAGTTCAATGTGGTGTGCACCCTACAACTAATTCCCATTTAAAAAAAAATGGGTATCCCTTCCCTTAGAGGCTTCCTCTCTCTCTCTCTCTCTCTCTCTCTCTCTCTATATATATATATATATATATAAATGGGGATTAGCTGTAGGGCTCACTCCACATCGAATTTCAACAATCCGAACCGTCTATTTTGTTAGTCTCGATTCATAGATCATCCTTATAAAAATTCAATTCAATCCGAAATCATTTGCCTATTTAATTATTAAGATCAAATTTCATTTTTTCTTATATACCAAAATATTCGTTCATTTCTTTGAACCCAATTAGATGTCTTAAATATTTCCGATTTGACTCATATTTTGTAAGGATTGTTTATGAGGTACAACTTGAAAAATAAACTGTTCGGATCGTTAAAATTCGATGTGATGTAAACTATCACATCCCGGTCTGGGGCGGACCACTTTCCCGGGCCCACTCCACCACCGTAGCACGATATTATCCGTTTTGGGCTTACCATTCCCTCACAGTTTTGTTTTTGGGAACTCACAAGCAACTTCCCAGTGGGCACCCATCATGGGAGTGCTCCGGCCACCTTCTCGCTTAACTTCGGAGTTCCGATGGAACCCGAAGTCAGTGAGCTCCCAAAAGACCTCATACTAGGTAGGGATGAGAATATACATTTAAGGATCACTCCCCTAGGCGATGTGGGATGTTACAATCCACCCCCTTAGGGCCCCGACGTCCTTGTCGGCACACCACGGCCAGGGTTAGGCTCTGATACCATTTGTCACATCCCGGCCTGGGGCGGACCACTTTCCGGGCCCACTCCACCACCGTAGCACGATATTGTCCGCTTTGGGCTTACCATTCCCTCACGGTTTTGTTTTTGGGAACTCACGAGCAACTTCCCAGTGGGTCACCCATCATGGGAGTGCTCCGGCCACCTTCTCGCTTAACTTCGGAGTTCCGATGGAACCCGAAGTCAGTGAGCTCCCAAAATGCCTTATGCTAGGTAGGGATGAGAATATACATTTAAGGATCATTCCCCTAGACGATGTGGGATGTTACATAAACCCTACAACTAATCCTTTTTTATAAAAAAATAGAAATTCCTTCCCTTAAAGCTCTCTCTCTCTCTCTCTCTCTAAAAATAGTGACCACTGTTTAGAAATAGTGTTATTGTTTTTAGAAATATTGACCAGTATTTCTTAAAAAGGTGTCACTATCTAAAAATTGTGACAATTGTTTCTAAAAGTAGTGGCACCGTTTGTCTGATTTCTATGATGACTTTTCAGTTGCCTAGACGGTATCGACTTCCCTAGGTCTTTATATTTTCTTTTGGGTTTGATCTGGCATTTTTTGTTCTTGTTGGCCCTGTTGGTTTTTTTTTCAATACAATGACTTTGGACAATATATATATATATATATATATATATATATGTCTGTCTGTATATGTGTATGTATATAATTTAGATACTCAAGAGAAGAAAAAGAAATTAAGAGCATGATGAAGTTCAATGATTGAGTATAGAAAAAATTTTAAACCACACAATGACTCTAGCTCAGATGAAGAAAATAAAATAGCATGCTAATAAGGTGTTGGAAATAAACTATGAAATATATAGAGATAGAGAGAATTGAGAGATAGGGATGGGAAAACAAAGTGACTGGCCCGCAAGATGTTACACATTGCCCAAGTGGACGGCCACATAATTAATAGTACTTACAACACCCACATAAATATATAGAGTAATAATTGTAAAATACCGAAGTACCTTTACAACCAACGTTTCACATTCCTATTAAATTTTCCTTTACCGTAAGTAGAAACGGTAATTCTAACTAGGAGGGGGAATTCCATCCAAGCAAATAAAGTGACTGGAACACTTGAAAGAAGTATGACCGGAATCACAATCCAGGAATGTCCACAATTTATAATTAGAAGGGCAGTAGAAAACGCAATCATCATGGTTGCAATAGCAAAAAAAAGACTGGCAAGCCCTATTATCATCTTTGTGGGTAAGGATTTCAGGAAATCGTCTTCTGCATAACGTGATGTGAGAATTCCAAGAAACGTTAACGTTGCGGTCGTGGAAGAAAAGAGTGATATAGCATCTGAAGCTATAAACACCATAAACAATTTTTCATTGATGAATGCGGGAAAGCCGGTATCTTTATTTCCTCCAGGAACTGTAATCGCAGCAGCAAACATCATGGTAATAATAAGAGCACCTACAACAGTATAAGAAGTTGCCGTCTCCTTCATCCATTTTTCACCTTTCTGTAGCAATTCACTGTGACTCTTCGTAAATAGATCTCTTGGTGTCAAATTATCCTTGTTCGTAGAGTCAAGAAACTTGGGAGGTACAACCGCCTCTACCTCCTACATTGTATCAAACAAAAAGTATTGAGACATGTGAGCATAAAATATATTTTGATATAATCTCGTTTTACAATTTACACTTCAAGGCTTGGGGATGGTTTAAAAAAAATTCATACATCGGGGTTGTATATTTGCCTAAACAAACTAAGAAGGACAACGTGAGGTCCTGAGTTCGATTCCTCCCTCTCACTCAAAATTTCCGGAGAGTTAATTTGATTCTGCCGGTTTATGTTATGATTAGGGCAAGTAATTTAGAATTATATATGCTGAGTGGGAAATTCTAACCTTGTACCATTGTAGTTCACGCTGCATCTGCAAAGCTGCACCTGGAATACAATTAAGTTGTGTAAATGGGGCAAGCAAGCCTGCCATATGTAGCATGTTATTATTATCGTTGTCGGTAAGAGCTATGAACCAGTCTTTTGCAGAGATCCCATGCAAAAGGTTATAAATCTTTTCTTGACGACATTGGACGGCATAGTGAAATAAAATCTTTGATTTTTCATTATTCCAGACGAACTGAAGTTCTGGATTTGCTTTACATATCTTAGTAATAAACTCGACGTTCCCTTTATCAACAGCTCGGAGCATTGCCGAAGCCACAGTGCTCAGCAGCTGTTGATCCATGTCCAACTTCTTTATCTCTTTGCACATGACATCTAAAACTGCAAGGGACCGGACATGGACAGTTTTGATCTTGTAGATGCGGTTGATTCCTGGGTTGACATTGAAAACCCTAATGTTAATGTCATTAAACTAGCTTGTAGTAATTGATTTAAATTCAAATTTACAACAAATGAGATTGTTACTTGCATACCAAGTTTCTCAGCTATATACGAAACTAGGCCTTCCTTCTGCTTTTTTGATTGAGAAACAAGCCCTTCCAATAAACCTGCCACTGCAATGGAAATCCAAAAATGTGGCGCAAGTACTTAAATAGGATATAATATGCAGCTTATTACTTATTACCTTTCTAGATGATAATCGGTATAAAGAAAAACAATTGAGAAAAAGAAAAAGGAAAAGGTACCTTACTATCGTTCTAATTATGATACTACATCAGGTAAAGGGATGGATATGATCGCTTGCTAGGTCAATAAATGTTGAATGAAGAATTGATGCCCTACTTTACGCATTTTGTCCAAATTAAATGAAGATAGAAGATAGATTGGCCATGAACAAAAAATAAATAAAAAAAATTATCCCTCATGATATTTCCTCCATAAAGTAAGATAGGGAGGGATTAGTCTAAATAATTAAGCACCGAATTTGTCATTTAAGTAAGTCGATTATGAATTTTCTCACTTACAATGAAGAAAAATACCATAAACTACTTTTGGTTAAAACTAATGATAAAGGGGTAACATACATTTTAAACACCCAAATTTGATCCTACCGTTTAGCTAGACACACTTCTGAATTTTTTATGGCGGGAAGAAGGGAGGGAGAGGATAGCAAACCTGATCGCATTGGAGTCCTTTTGTTATTAGCTTGGCCATTTTCTTCATTCCGAACAGTTATAGCAGTAAAATTGACGGTAAGAGGAGGAGGTTGTATGTCTATGCCTGAGAAGAATATAAGAACATGTACAAGAGATCAATCCTAATACTTTAAACTCCTATATATTTGATGTAATATATATCTGCATGCATGCATGCATAGAGAAAAGTTTTGGTTTATTGTTAGAACTTTCATAAATATGTATGTGTATGTATATATACAAGCTCGGTTACATAATTCTTTTAAGTAAAAATTGGTAATTGATTTAGGGTTTTAATACTCACACCTTTATTAATCTCTTAATTAATTTTCAATTTAAAACATTTCCCAAAATACAAAAAAACAAAAAATTAAAATAAGTTTGTACTAATCAATTCTATATAAAAAGATTTTCAATTTTTTAATCCTAAACTACCTATTCATATAATTTTTTAATTTTTATAACTTTAAATGTACCCATTCTTAAACATACCAATTTGTTATATGTAAAATGTACCAAATTTTTTAATATGTAAAATGTATACATTGTTTTTAGAAAGCTTTACCTATTGATACAAAAACACAACATATATTTAATAGAACTCAACTAGTTTTGAATCATTTCAATGATATACAAAAGCCCAAAACCCAACAAACCTAGATTAAAAAACAAGTAAACCAAAATTTTAAAATTCCAGTCATGCTCCTAATAGACTTGTCGAAATCTACACCATCTATAAAACTTCAAACATATTTTAGATCCGTAAAAAACTAATTTCTACAAGATCAGTTTCGCAATCCATGCATTTTTGCAAGATTAGTTTCAAAAAAATTTGCACTTCTACAAATTAGTTTCATAGTTCATGCACTACTACAAGATTAGTTTCAAAATCTTATATGTGCTTCTGTAAGATTAGTTTCAAAATTCTGGCACCTTTTTTAAGGCTAGTTTCAAAATTCCAGCATTTTTGCAAGGTCAATTTCAAAATTCCAGCATTTCTACAAGATCAGTTTCAAAATTCTTGCACCTTTTTAAAGGCTACTTTCAAAATTCCAGCATTTTTGCAAGGTCAATTTCAAAATTACATCACTTCTGCAAGATCAGATTGAAAATTTCAGCAACTAAACTCAGGACCTCCCACAATTTTTGTTATTGGGGAGCAGCAATTTGCGCCCTTACCATTGGGCCACTTGCTGTGGTTGTAGTTTTGACATGGTTAAGTAACAAGTATATTGAGGGCTGGTTGAAATTTTAAAATTCTGGTTTGCTTGTGTTTTGGCTACGTTTGTTAGGATTCAAGGTTTTGTCTCTCTTTGAAATCATTCAAAGTAGTGGAGTTCTTTGAAATGTATATTATGGGTAATTTCTCTTCTTCTTTTTTGTTTTTTTTATGTAAAATCCATTTCATTTTTTCTAATCCATTTTTTAAACTTGTATGGGTACATTCTTTTTTGTTGATTTGAGAATGTATACATGTCAAGTTTATTTGAAAAAAAAAATCTAATGTTCTTAAGCCTATATCTATTATCTGTGTGTGTGTGGTTTTGAAGAATGTACCCATGTTTTGGGTTTGAATAATCTACATTTTATGGTACAATAATTTTTTGGTTAATTTGGGGTGAATGTACAAAGGGGTGGGGTTTGAAAAACCGAAGATTGAAAAAAACTGAACCGGGCAGAGAATCGAAGAAGAAAAACTAAAAACCGAAAAAAAAAATGAATCGAACTAGGAACTTAACCAAATTCTATTGATTCGGTTTCAATTTCAGGGGTTTGGAAACCAAACCAAAACCCTATAAGTTTAAAATGACACCGTTTTATGTTTAAGATTTAACCCTACACGTAAGTCCCTAACCCTAACCCTACTCAGTGCTCAGCTGCTCTCATACGCCGCATTGTCTTGCTCACTCACAACCTCACCCCTGCGAGCTTCCTCTCGATCGGGTTATCGATTTTTCATTTTGAAACTAAATTGAATTTTTTTAATTGCTAAATTTACTAAAATACCCATGTCACATCAGCAAGTTAATAGTTTTAGGAACGGGGTTGACATAATGGAGTAACATGGGACATAGAATAAGAGTTCAGGTGGTAAAGTGAAACAGAACAGAGTGTAAGGAGTAAAATGAGATTTTATGTAGAGTACATGTGTCACTTTATATTTTAATATTTTCAATTCCATAATTCGTGGTTTTATTTAACGTCTTATTAATATAAATATAAATTGTGAGGTTAAGCCTACCCCCTCCTCGTTAGTGTAGATAATATTGTTTGTTAAAAAAAATAACTATAAATTTCAATTTTTGAGTTAAAAATATAATAATCGACATAAAAATACATTAAAACATTAATTTTCAAGGACTTCGATTAAAAACTGAAAACCAATCATTCAACTAAAATTTGTATACGTATGTTTTGTAAATGAGTTCAATATAATCAAAATTCCTCTTAAATTGCAGCAAAATTGTGGAAGAAAATATGTCATATAATGGTGAGAAAATATACAATATTAATAAAAAGAGAAGGGAGAAGTGGTACTAACGGTCATAGATCCATTGTTGCCAGAAATTGAGATGTGCTCCACTCTGGAATGAAGAAGGCAGACCAGCCAAAGCGTGTAAAGGAGTTGAGTCAAAGTGGTCCGTAGTAAAGGCCAATTTTGGGGACAGTTGAATTAAATCCCATGCAATTTCTGTTGTGACATTTTGGTGGTACCATTTCAGTGTTTGGAAAAAGTGACAAAACTGAAAAAAAAATGGATATCAGACGCCTTGAATTCATGACCATAATTTAGCCATACATATTTAAAACTCTTACCAAATTCTTTGGATGCAAAAGATTGGGAGATGATTGTAGCGCCACTGGGTCCGTTGTCGGCCCATAAATATTCAACCGGAGTTTCGGAGTAGAGGTACCGAGACATATGCCAATAGCCGTTGCAATAAGCTCTGACAAGTGGAATCATGTTGAATGAATTGGGGATGGTAAGTAATTTTCTGTCCTTTTTTACCATGCATTCAGCCATTTCTGTAATCCCCGTATTTGAAGCAACACCAAGAGCTGTTACACCACCTACTGTCGATTTTATTTCCAAGTCTTTCACATCCATCAACTTCACCAGTTTTTTCACCATTTTCGTCTGCCTGGCATCAACTGCCATGTGAAGAGCCGTCTTACCGGAAAACGGATGTCTTGCTCTTACTGCCTCTGGATGCTGGTTGTAAAACTCCTTTGCAGTTTTCCAATCACCAGCTTTCACAGCATCAAAGAAAGGTTCATACTTGCTATATTCATCTGATATTCCTGTCATTTTTTTTCGGGAAAATTAGGTTCACATCCTTATTTTTGTTACTCCATTGATTAAAATCCTATTCATTTTCAATTTTTTATCAAAGTCCTTAGGTATTAATAACATCATTAATTATTTGAATAATAAAATATTTTTTATTTTTAAATATATTCCTTTAGTGTTAAAAATGTTACAATTAGTATATTTATATTTATGGCTAAATTTTTATCATATATTTTTATTTTTAGTTTGTACCTATTTTTAATTTGCAAATATTTTTTAATTTGTACCAATTTTCTTTTCATTTTTAATTTGTACCCATATATTAGTTTCTTTTTGTGCCCATATTTTTTAAAGTTTTATTTGTGTTTGTACCCATGTGTATATCGTCACGTGACATTGTATATTTAATCAATGATAGAAAAATTACATATGGTATATTTATGCTTTATGCCTAAACTTTGTATCATATATTTATATTTTTAATTTGTACCCACTTTTAATTTGCAACATTTTTTTTTAAATTTGTAGTATTTTCTTTTTAGTTTTATTTTGTACCCATGTATTAATTTCTTTTAGCGCCTATATTTAAAAAAAAAAATCATTTGTACTCATAATTTTAAATCTTTTATCTGTACCCTAATTTATTTATAATGTACCCATTCTTCTTTATTAATGTACCACTTTGTTATATGTGAAATGTACCAATTTTTTTAACACTATGGATACATTCTTTTGCCATTTATTATTTCTTATTTTTACATAGTTTTTATCCATTTATTCAATCAAAATGTTTGAATTTTTTTATTGTAACCGTTTCTAATAGTATTATAATGAGGGATTTTAAATTTATAGGATTATAAATCTCATAAAATATCAAACAATTAATCTCAAAACTATAAAAATATAAATATTAATCGTAATATAATGAGGTGTACAAAGTCAAGGGACATTGATCAAACTTTGAATACTATTAAGGTTTTAATAAAAAAATGTTAAAAATTACGGACCGCATCCAAAGTATCCCTTTTTTTTCCTTCTTATTTTGTTATTGTGAATAGTCCTCTAGTATACATGCATGCTTTTCAAACATTCAAAATTTTTGTGGTTTAACTTCAATTTCAGGAATGGTTCTGATTATTGTGCATATGAAATTATATGACAATTGGAAGATTATATAGGATCATTGCTAGCTATTAAGTTATTAACAATCTAAATGTTGGAAAACTAGGATAGATATTAATTGTTTATACAATCACATAAAAAAAATCAAGAAATCATTCATCTAATAATTAGATAATAATGCTAAGCACATTCATATAAAATACAAAACTTGAAACAATTTGACATGCTGTCCTTAACACAATTTGTGCCTAATACGATGCTCGTGATTATGGCTTTTGTCTCCCAAAATACAACAATTACTTCAAATTATAAGACTAACGAACCACAGTTGTGTTGAACTCTCACACATAAACTCATCTATAAGACAAATAAGGGTGGATGGAGCAAAAGAATAAGTTATTCTTAAGTTCAATTTCTTGAAGATGAATGTCCAGCTATATCAAACTCAACAATGACAACACTCTCATTTCTTCCTATTTTCTCACTTGTTCCTCTCTTCTCTCCTTTTTATTTCCCACTGTAACTGTTTTTCTTTATAATAAGTGGTGCTACATACACCATTATTCTTTTTCTAATGAAAATAATACACGCTCTCATTTCTTCCTATTTTCTCACTTGTTTCTCTCTACTCTCCATTTTATTTCCCACTGTAACTGTTTTTTTTTGTTTGTTAATAATTAGTAATTTTAATATGAAGGCCACGTATTTATACGAACATTTTTGTATGAGATCCCTAAACTTTTTTTTTTTTTCAAGAAAAAAAATATAGAAGATTATATAATTAGATAATGAAATGGAAAAGAATTATTTTATTTGTTCTGTTGAGACACACCTGTGCTTGATGGATGTAATGACGTCTTCAACGCACCGGCCATAGTCTCGAAAACACCTCGTGCCATGGACTTCCAAACACCTTGTGCCATGTTCAACCTGTGATTCTGGTGGAGCATATCATTCATGTATTAACTAAACAAACAAAAAAATTAGAGCCATATCATGTATTATCTAAACAAAAAAAAATAGCAATGAAATTAAAGTAGTCTAATTACTACTTACGGAGTGAAATGAATGGAAAGGCAACAAACTGCAGCTGGCTACTTATTAAACTCTAGTATGCATGCAAATAAGGAATTAAGTAAAGGCTTGCATCGCCAGAGTACTAATCAGAAAATGGGGGAAAGTGGGAAGGTGCTTAAAAAAGAAAGAGGTGGACTGCTTTTCCTGGAATATGACGGATCAATTGGACACGCCACCTCCACGCGAATATTGGGCAAAGAATTGTTATTAACCGAATAGGATGTCATAAGCAAACCTACCTAAGGTCGAAGGCAGTGGCAAGTCAAGAATTGTCGAGGAAAGGGCAATGAGGTTCTAGAAAAATGTAGACAACAAAATTATTTTAGATAGAATATAATATTAATATCGTTTATATTTTATTAATATAAATAAGTTGTAATTGTTACCAACGAGATTTCATGTCATGTAAACGTGAAAAGAGTAATCAAATGTACTCAATACAAAAGAATAGAAAAAGGGCAATAGTCACGCTTAGAAAGTCAGGAAAGAAAGAAACGGAGGTGACTTGAGTCCAGAGTCCTCACGATTATTCATTTATTATTCTTGAGGTTAACTGGCAATCTATTTGTCTATTTGTTTAAATTATCTCAGTCATTCAGTGATCAAGAAATGTATAATTATTTATCCTTAGATTCGTTGTTAAGGATGAAGAATAATTAGATGAAGGAATGCAGATTATTTATTCTTAGATTTGATGTTAAGGATGAAGAATAAATAGATGTACTTTTAATATTTCAACCTCTAAGACTTACTCTAACCTTTAGAGTAGAACTCATATTTTAGGTTCTAAACCTACCCCAACTTGTTTCATCCCTTGGAGCAAATATATGTGTATTTTTTTTTTAGTTTTATATTTATAAATTCATTGAATCTAACGGCTAAGACCTAATATAATCAAATCCAACAATTAAAAAAAAGATCTAACAGTTCAAATTTAAATTCAATGGCTAAAATAATTAAAAAAAAATCGTTTCATATGTGTCATATTCTTTCATAATGTTCAACGAGTTTCATGGTGTCGGTTTAGTGATTTTTCAATGTTTATTGGAATCTAAATATTTTTATGTTAAAATGTTCATAAATTTAAATTAAGATAATCTACATATGTTTTTTTAAAGTTACTTTAAGAAAAAAAGTATCATAAATTCATTCTTTAATAATTTCGGACTAAAAATTTAACCTAGAAGGGTTGGAGCAGAAAAACTGTTTTTGGATTAAAACCTGAATTTTTTAGGTTAAAAATTTTAAGTTTAAACCCAAAGATTGGAGATGGTCTAATCTTAATATCAAATCTAAGGGTGAATAACCAAAGAGACTCTAGTATTTTTACTTATGGCATATATTCTTAGTTGAAAGTTGACCCATAGAATTCGGTTTAAACTAAGACCAATAAAGGATTTGGTACTGAACAGTCTGAACTGTTGGCGTGGTTCAACTTATTGTATTTATTTTATTATTGTAATTCTCTCCTTATTAGGGATATCCTTGTATATATATTCCTTGTGGAAGCCAGACTTGTGACCAGAGGAGACTGAAATGCCTCTATAAGTCTTCCCGGCTTCTAAAAATGGTGGATAACCGTGGCTTGCTACCAGTTGTCCCCTTTTTTAAAGAAAAAAAAAGAGAAGAATACAATTGAATTATTCCTCAAATACTCTTCTACTTTTATTTTGGCACCAAAGCAGGTTTAGGCATGTCTCTTCCCAAAAAAAACCGTAGCGACCCATATTTGGTCAGCACAAAACCTGCACTGGTTGTTGTTTTCCGGTTAGCACCAAACCAAAACCCTAAAACCTTGTTACCCCTGCCAAATTTCTTTGATAGTGTCGGTCCATACGGCCACAAACATATTTGAACCCCTAACTTCCGATGGCCGAAAAGAAGAAAGGTCTGCAAACTAATCTCCAATGAATCCACCAACATCAACAGCATGCTGGGTTCAAGTTGAGGGACTCAAATTTCAAGGTTTGGTCGAAGATGATAAAAAAACTCCCCATGTTGAAGAAACTGATTCTGGTTATACTAAGTGGATCACTGAAGATACAGTTGTTAGGGGTTGGTTGTTCAAAACCATAGAACCCCATCTGCTTGGATTGTTCATCGAATTTCCTACGGCTTAGGATATTTGGGATATTAACTCAAATGTTCTATGATGGGTCTTATGAGCTCTGTTGCAAGGCTACCCAAACCAAATATGAGGTCATCTCCAATCGAATGGTCCAAATGGCCAGAGGGCCGAAAATAGTCCAAAAATTGTCTCCAACCGAGAGCTGGACTATAGGGTTCATGGAATCTGAGAGGGCCCCACGGAATCTGAATGAGCCAAAGGGTTGGCCAGAAAAAACATTAATCCTGTCGATTATAACCGACAGGAATGCTTAAGATAAAATTCAAATGCGACGGCTAACTAACGTCAGCTAGCCGTTGCATTTGAATTTTTCTTTTTTTACAGTTTTATTATTATTTTTTATTTACAAAATTTTTCCTATAACTTCTATTTTTCATATTTTTTTAAATTCTATTTTTTTTCATATAACTTTTATTTTACAAAATTTGTTTCATATTTTTTTTAAATTCCATTTTTTCCTATAACTTCTATTTCACAAAATTTGTTTCATTTTATTTTAAATTCTATTTTTTTTCCTATAACTTCTATTTCACAAAATTTGTTTCATATTTTTTTTTAAATTATAGTTTTTTCCTATAACTTCCTAAGCCATTATACAACATTAAATTAAATTAAGTAACATGAAACAACATTAAACAATATGAAACAACATTAAATAACAATAACCAACATACAAATTATACAACATAAAAAAAACATTTAATAACATGAAACTTAAACAACATTTTTATAAAAACATCTAACAACATAAAACTTAAACGCCTACTCCATACTTCTTTTGGCCCAAAGATGTGCAACAAGATCCTGTTGTAGGTACTTGTTTGTGGCACAAGAACGTATCATTCTATAGCGCCTCATGTACTCATTTATAGATATACTATCAATTCTTGGATTGAAAGGCAAATTAGGCCTATCATATATTTTTGCATAAGCCCTTCTTGACCTATTTGGATCTTCTTGGTCGTCATCAGACTCTCCATCAATATACCCATCTCGCTCATCCTCTACTATCATATTGTGTACTATGATGCAAGACTTCATGATGGAGTCCAAATTTTCTCGACTCCACCATCTTGCCGGTTCGCTGATAATCTTCCACCGTGCTTATAGAATACCAAAAGCTCTCTCAACATCTTTCCGGTATGCCTCTTGGTGTAAGGAAAACAATTTTTATGCGTCATTCCTAAGGTTTGGAATTGCTCGGACAAGTGTCGCCCACTTTAGGTAGATGTCATTGTAGACATCGAAATTTCGGTAAATAAATGTTGACCGATAAATCAAAGTTTCAACGCTCATGTATTACATAAATTTTACACGTAGCATGTGTCTAAAAAAAAATCAAAATAAGTTGGAAAAGTCATCAAACAGGACACGTGTCAACACCTGGCAGAAACGACTTATTTCATCTGGAATATTATATTCAAAATTAGGCCTTGGAAATTTCTATAAATAGAAGGATAATTCATTCATTTGGGGGAACCAATTCATATGACACCTTGAAGCTCTGAAGCTCTGAAACTCCGAAGCTCTCAAGCATCCAGGTTCCCGAAGAATCAAGAAAGTGTTATTTGTTCTTCGTTCATCGTTTTTCTAAGATCAAGCCCCAACGGCCCTTTGGATCAACAATCATCCACCAATTCAAGATCAAGCCCCGACGGCCCTTGAAGAAAGTGTTCTTTGTTCTTCGTTCATCGTTCTTCCAAGATCAAGCCCCAACGGCCCTTGAAGAACTTCCACCAATTCAAGATCAAGCCCCGACGGCCCTTGAAGAAAGCACCATCGTTCATCATCCGTTCATCCAAGATCAAGCCCCAACGGCCCTTTGGATCAACAAACGTCGACCAATCCACACATCCAACCGTTCTTCAAGATTAAGCCCAAAAGCCCTTGAAGATCCGTTCATCACTGTTCTTCAAGATCAAGCCCAAAAGCCCTTGAAGACCCGTTCATCATCGTTATTCAAGATCAAGCCTTAACGGCCCTTGAAGAAACACTCATCAAACCCCAACGGCTCCTTGAAGATCCGCTCAAATCCAACTTCAAAGATCAAGCCCACGGCCCCTTGAAGAAACTTCCAACAGTTCATCCAAGATCAAGTCTCGACGGCCCTTGGATCAACGAAACATCCACAAATCAACACCTTACGGAGATCGAATCAGAGGATTAAATTAGAGAGATATTGTAACCCAAAATCATCAAATACAAATATTTGTTTGTGCACGTCGTTCTTGTCTCTTTCGTTTCAGGAATTTTCTGTGTTTACAAATTGGCACGCCCGGTGGGACTATCTCTGCCTCTCATCTCTTTCTCCGTTCAAGGAATTCAAGCGCACTTCCAAAATTAATGGCATCAAGGAAGGCTCAAACTGTTCCCGCAAACCGGCGCAAAGAACAAGAGCATCCTCGTCGCAACTGGTGTCACTTTGGGCATCACGACTCGAAGCATGGCAAGAGCTACTTCTGCCACCTCTTTCACCTCTGCATCAACTCTGCCAAGGGAACAAGAGCACCCAAGGCACGAGCCTTTGATCACCTTAGCCTCACTAAGGGCACCAAGGGGGGAAAGCCCAAGGAAATACTCCGAATCCATGCTCTCCGATGCTGATTCAAGCGGCAGTGCAGCCATGCAAGTCATGACCATTGGAGCAACTTCAATCGATAAGCAGCTGGCTCAAATGAATGAAGCAATCGCAAGGCTAACCCGAACTATGGAAGAAAAAGACTTGCAAATTGCAGCACTAGTCAACCGACTGGAGGCGCAGGACGGCGATAAACCCGACCCAGAGGATGATCCACTAAAGGGAGGAGCTGGCGGAGACGAAGAACCCCCGGAGCCAGACCAAGCAACGGCACTCATGGGATCTCTTTCTATCCAGCAGCTGCAGGAGATGATCACCAACACCATTAAGGCACAGTACGAAGGGAGCTCACATACCTCCTTGTTCTACTCGAAGCCCTATTCCAAGAAGATTGATGCCCTAAAGATGCCAAGGGGTTATCAACCACCAAAGTTCATGCAGTTTGATGGAAAAGGAAACCCAAAGCAGCACGTTGCACATTTCGTCGAAACTTGCAACAACGCGGGGACCGAAGGGGACTACCTCGCCAAGCAGTTTGTGCGCTCGCTGAAAGGAAACGCCTTTGAGTGGTACACGGACCTAGAGCCTGAGTCCATCAACAGCTGGGAACAGTTGGAAAGGGAATTCCTCAACCACTTTTATAGCACCAGCCGCACTGTGAGCATGCTAGAGCTAATGAGCACAAAACAGTGGAATGACGTGCCAGTCATTGACTACATCAACAGATGGCGCACTCTAAGCCTCGACTGTAAAGACAGGCTCTCGGAAACCTCTTCAATCGAGATGTGCATCCAAGGCATGCAATGGGGTTTGCAATACATCCTTCAAGGCATTAAACCACGGACTTTCGAGGAATTGGCCACTCGCGCCCATGACATGGAGTTGAGCATCGCCCATCATGGGAAGAAAGAACCGATCGCCGACTACAAGAACGACAAAGTTCTTGGGCCAAAGGTGGAGAAGGCTACGTGGAAATCCACCAAAGAAGCAATGACAGTCAACACAGCTCCCGTCAAAATCCCTACACGAGGCAAGGCGATTCAAGCCAAAGGCTTTCGTGATCAAGAGATGCGTAGACGCACTTTGAATGAGCTTGAGGAGAAAACTTATCCATTCCCCGACTCTGATGTGGTTGCCATGTTAGAAGACTTGCTGGACAAGAAGGTGATCGGTTTGCTTGAGTGCAGACGGCCGGAAGAGATGAATCGTACCGACAGTCCAAGATACTGTAAATTTCACCGCTTCATCAGTCATCCGACAGAAAAATGCTTCGTGCTGAAAGATCTCATCATGAAGCTGGCTCAGAAAGGAATCATCGAGTTAGATCTTGACGATGTGGTGAAGTCAAACTATACCACCATCACTTATGGCTCTTTCGACACAAAGTTTTCACCTCAACAGCTGGGGGCATCCTCCAAGACAAGTAAAGTTGAAGGATGGACTCAAGTCACTCCTAAGAAATTGCACAAGAAGCATACGTCTCCTCCACAAGTCCGCCAATCGGAAAGGGGGCAAAACAGCTATTGTCAACCTTCAAAGCAACGTGAACGTGTTGAAGATGATGAAACTTCGACACAAAGATCGTCCGTCCCCATCACGATGCGGGACTTCTTACCCGAAGACTTCTTCAATCACGTGGTCAAAGCTCCTTGCTATGAAGATTGTGAAGAACGCCTCTCCAGGATTGCTTGACAAAATTTACAAATTCTCCTCGCCCGCACGAGTCTAAACTGCATGGCACAAAGCTCCTGGTCTGCACGAGCATAAAAGGCAACACCAATGCTCCTTGTTCGCACGAGCCTAAACTGCACGAACCAAAGCTCCTTGTCCGCACGAGCCTAAACTGTAGGACACGAGGCTCCTCACCTACACGAGCCTAAACTGCATGGCACAACGCTCCTGGTCTGCACGAGCATAAATGGCAACACCAACACTCCTGGTCCGCACGAGCATAAAAGGCGACAACCAAAGCTCCTTGCCTGTAAGAGCCTAAACTGCAAGACACAAGGCTCCTCGCCTACACGAGCCTAAACTGCATGGCACAACGCTCCTGGTCTGCACGAGCATAAAAGGCAACACCAACGCTCTTTGCCTGCACGAGCTGAAACTGCAACACGGCACCAAATGCTCCTTGCCTGCACGAGTTGAAACTGCAAACGACACCAACGCTCCTTGCCTGCATGAGCTGAAACTGCAAACGGCACAAAAAAAGAAAATACCAACAAAAAAAAAATATATGTATGTATTTGAACTACGTTACGACTTGATCTCTTATTTGGAGGGGTACGTAGGTAGCTTGAATATTCCAAAATTTCGAGTTCAGTCACATCAAAATATAAATAAATGTTTTCTTAAAGAAAGTCAATTTTTATTAAAAAAAATGATGAATACATATGTTTATGTATTTACAAAAAGAAAAAGAAAAAAAAAAGAAGAAAAGGAATACACAAGTATTATATATATATATATATGTGTGTATATATGCGTAGCTTGAAAGCCGGGCCCTCGTCAGCAACCCATCCTCATTAGTGTCTCTGCCCAACAGCAAAAGGGCTCAAGCCACAACGGGCTCAAACTCCAGCTTGTCTTCTTCCATTTCTCCTCGACCCACAACGCGGCCCAGCAGCTCATGCTCTGTCCTCCTGACCCGGGCTTATTATGCGCAAATTCAAGGCCAAATATGGGCCATTCATCTCTCTACTCCCACCTCCATGGTCTCGAGCTCCACGATAACCTCTTAGTCGGGACATTGCCGGAGTTTCAGCCGGAGTTCACCGACTTGCGAATCCTGAACCTCATAAACAACAACTTCACCGGCGATATCCCGACGAGTTTCAGCCGGTTCCCTCCCTGCAAGTCCTGATGCTCTCCGGGAACTTGCTCACCGGTACAATCCCCAAGTTCTTGGGCAATCTTACCGAGTTGACTCGCTTGGAACTCGCTATCAATCCATTGAAGCTCGGCGAGTTGCCTTCCGAAATTGGAAACTTGACGAAGCTACAGACCCTCTTCGCCCCGCAATGCAACATCAGAGGCCGCTTACCAAACTCCATCGGAAACCTCATCTCGCTGATGAACCTCGATTTGTCAACGAATTTCCTATCCGGTCTGATTTCGGCAAGCATTGGTGGACTGAGGAGCGTGACGCAGATCGAGCTGTACGAAAATCACCTGTTTGGCGAATTGCCTGAGAGCATTGGAAACCTGACCTCTCTTCGGAACTTAGATCTTTCTCTGAACGCCTTCACTGGAAAAATCCCAGAAACAATTGCAGGACTGCAATTGAAGTCTTTGAATCTCAACGACAATCTCCTCTCCAGCGAGCTTCCTTCGATCTTGGCCTCAAATCCGAAACTGCGGCAGTTCAAGATCTTCAACAACAGCTTCTCCGGTTCCCTCCCGGAAAATCTCGGTCGATATTCTGATTTGGCAGAAGTCGACGTTTCGACGAACACGTTTTCCGGCGAGCTGCCAAAGTTTCTCTGTTACCAGAAAAAGCTCTGGAGTTTCATCGTAATGGCGAACCATTTCTCCGGAAATTTACCCGATACGTTAAACGAGTGTCATTCTCTCGGATACGTTCGAATCAAATTCAATGAGCTCGACGACGTCGTTTCAGACAAGTTTTGGGGTCTGCCTGGTCTCTATTTCGTCACGATGAATAACAACAGACTCAACGGCAGCATATCGCCGTCGATATCGGCGGCTACTAAATTATCAACACTTAAGATCTCCAGCAATTCATTTTCTGGCGAGCTTCCGTCGGCGATTTGTAAGCTTACGAACCTCTCGAGCCTCGACGTGAGCAGAAACAAATTCTCCAGTGACTTGCCGCCGTGTATAACGGAGCTGAAGATTTTGCAGAGGCTGAAAATGGAGGAGAACATGTTCTCCGGTGAAATTCCGAGTGCAGTGAGTTCATGGACCCAGTTGACGGAGCTGAACCTATCTCATAATCGCATAACGGGTCGGATCCCACCCCAACTCGGTTACTTGCCGGTATTGAATTACTTGGATCTCTCGGAAAATTTACTAACCGGTGAGATTCCGTCGGAGTTGACCAAGCTGAGGCTCAATCAGTTCAACGTCTCGAATAATAAACTGTACGGGAAAATACCTACTGGTTTCGATTGCAGTCCCTTCAACTTGGGGCTAGTGGGTAACCCGAATTTGTGCAGTCCGGAGCCATTGTCGGTGCAGCAACGTAGCTGAGCACCGTACGTGCTCGCTCCTTCAGGGATCACCATCTTCTTCTGCACCACCGCCATGTGGTGGCACTAGCAATCACATGGGTGCCCACAAGGATGACTGGATCATGACACTCACCCAGGTTATTTAGAACTTTTGCAGCAGTTTCTGCCTCACCTTGGTCTCCAGACAAGAAGACGCAGCATGCTCCCCCCACGGCTTCACATCGCCCAACTCAGCAGCAGCACAATAATGGAGATGTATCGTTGGTGAAATCACAGCCGTTGGTTAAGGTGTTGCAGTTGATACGTGCGCAAGATCATGGCTCGTTATTCGAGCAACGGCTTCCGGCCCAGGAAAGCGATAAGTACAAGAGCATTGTCCAGCAGCATGTAGACCTGGAAACTATACAAACAAAGCTCCGCAAGGACGCCTACAACTCCAGCTCTGCCACGACCGGCAACCATCGTCACAACAGCTGCGGTAGTCGCGAGCAAGACTCTTCATCACCATCTCTGCAGCTCTCCTCTTCGGCCCATCAGTTCCAAGCAGCAACGGCGACGGCAAAGTCTCCGACATCAAGGCTGCACCGCTCTTCTCTTGCATCCTCCTCCGTCTCTTGCCTCGCAGCTGCCAACAACTTCAAAGACCGATGTCAAACGACTAGCCGGCCGAGAAGCTCTTCCTCAAACTCGAGCTCCGCTCCCTGCAAATTCCTCTACCCACCACCCAAATTTATAAAGAAAAGATATATTAAAAAAAAAAGAAAAAAAAAAAGGGATGGTGGAACAAAGTGGTGATGGCACCACGTGAAAAAAAAAGAGGTGCATCTGGCACCACGTGAAAAAAAGGGGAATGGTGGATCAAGCACCATGTGAAAGCAGACGAAAAAAATAATAAAATAATAAAAAAAAAAAAAAAAAAAAGAGAAGGTGGATTCTTGGTGGCTAGCACCATGCAAAAAACAAAGGGAAAATGGGTTTTGGGATGGTGGATCACTCCACGCGAAAAAAAAATATATATATATATATATGTATGTATATATATATGTATGTATGTATATATATATGTATGTGTATATATATATATATATGTGTGTGTGTGTGTGTATAATATATATATATATATATATATATACAAAAAAAAAAAAAAAGCATTAAGAGAAATAAAGTCCGTTTTTATTTATTTTTTCTGAAAATTTTACATAAATTTGCATTATACATACTTAAAAAAAATTAAAAAAAAATCAAATCAAATTTACAAGAGGGGATCTTCAAGGATGATCAGGTGCCGCCTCACCACTCGACAGAGCTCCAGAAATGAGAGGCGCCGGAGGTTGACTGTTTGAAGCCACACCACTCGGCGGAACTCCAGGAAGAAGAGGAGCCAAAGGTTGATCATTTGAGGCTTCATTACGCGGTACAGCCTCAGAAGAAGAAGGCAAATGCTGCTGGAACAAACCCACAAACCTCTGATGATCAAGTAAAATCTGACCATCAGATTCCTGCATCTGGTCAATCTTCCTCTTCATGTTTGTCGCATAGCTATGTGCGAGCTTATGCAACTGTTTATTCTCCTGCTTGAGCACTCTAATCTCCTGTTTGAGACTCATCACTTCAGCCGCCAATGATTCAACTTGACGGGTCCGAGCAAATAGGCGTTGGGCCATATTAGACACAGAACCCGCGCACTGCACACTGAGAGCCAAGGAATCCTTAACAGCCAACTCATCAGACCGTTTGGAAAGTAGTCTGTTATCTCTGGAAGTGACAAGGTTCCGGGCCACCACCGCAGCGGTCATATCATTATTCACCACTGAATCCCCAACGGTAAGAGGACCAGTAGGGGATATGAAGGATGGGCGCCATATGTTGTCTGGAGAAGGCGGGACTGCCTCTTCACCAAGATTCAAGTCAAAACGACGGTCGGAGGGTCCAGACATTTTCAAAAGTGTTGAAGGAAGAAGAGATCGGACAAATCAAGATCTTAGAAGTGCAAGAAGGGAGTTTTCACAAGCGAAAATTCAAGTGTGCTTTGAAACGAACTGCGTGCCTCTATAAAAAATCAGCACTTGACGGGATTTCAGAGATCGAAGAGGTGAGCTCAGAGTTCGAAAATGCCGATTCAAAAATCGAAGAGGCAAGCTCAGAAATCGAAGAAGCATCTTGCTTTTCCAGACGCGTTAGCACCCGTCACACGCAAACTCAGCTTTGCAGAAATCACAGGCAATTTGTTAAAGTGCCAATCCCAGATATCGAAGAGGCGCCAGTCTTTTTCAACCTCGTCAGCACCCGTCACGCGCAAACTCAGCTTTGCGGAAATCACGGGCAATTTGTCGAAGCGCCGATCCCAGATATCGAAGAGGCGCTAGTCTTTTTCAGCCTCGTCAACACCTATCACATGCACACTCAGCTTGACGAAAATTACGAACAATTTGTCGAAGATTTCTGATAAAGAAGAAAGCACGTGAAGCCATACTGATCAATCACGCATTGGTTGCCGACACGAGTAAAAGAATAGTACCTCTACAGGTACTAAAGAAATTCCTATAACTGCCCACCTTCACCCTTCATAGCAAGGCAGACATACAGAACCTTTCTTCATCTCCGAGAATGCTTTCCCAACGAAGCCTCTCGGGTCACTCAGTGTTCCTTATTCCTTGGGGTACCTCTGCAAGCCAATGACTCCAAAGCAAAAGTATCTCATATCACCAGGGTAGAAAGCAAGAGTATCTCATATCATGCGTTCTCCCTGTCCTTTCCTTTGTCCTTGTTCCTACCTACAAAGACAAGGATAAAGAAAACAATATGCCGGAACTTCCACTCAAACTCGGGTAAGGAACCGACTGCTGGGAACCCTTCCCTGATTGCCTACCTAGCACTGCTCTCGAGTACTCGTCTCCCACTGTTGTTGTACTTCCAAAAGAAGCTGCCACATCTGCCTGAAGAACAGATAAGGCAAGTGAAAATGATACCTTGCAACATGTGGAGACAACGTGCAGAAGAAACAAGCAGAGAAGAATGCAGTCTTCACAATCAGCTCAGCAGAATGAGTCCGAGCTGATGAACTCAAAAAGCTGCCACATCTGCCTGAAGAAACAAGCAGAGAAGAATGCAGCCTGCACAGTCAGCTCAGCAGAAGGAGTCTGAGCTGAAGAACTCGAGAAGATGCTACATTCTGCCAGAAGAATAGATAAGACAAGGGAAAATGATACATTGAAGCATGTGGAGACAAGCACAACAAAGCACATGCCGATTCATCCGCTACTTCTTCAAAATCAAAAGTATCTCATATCATCAGGTTTGCAATCGCTCTGGGTGGAGGACTCGTTTTGACCCTCAAATTCTTGGGTCGATTTGCTAGGCGTTGAATGCTGCATGTGCCGTTTCACCACCCTTGAATCAAATCCTTAAAGATCAAGTCACCAACTGGAAGAAGAGCCCATCAATCTTGAAGATCATACCGCTGACCAAACTGCTCAAGTGTGAATTGGAAAGATTGAACAAAGCAACAAGTCGTCACCTTCACCTCGTGCCTGCTTGCCATGTGTTCGAGTCAACCTTCAAGAATCAAGCCTCAAACAGCCCTTGAAGAAGCTTCCAGCCAAAGTTCAAGATCAAGCCTCTACGGCCCTTGAAGAAATCACAAGTACGATTCAAGATCAAGTGTCCATCACCCTTGAATCAAATCAAACTCCACATAAAGAGTAAGTTCAAACAATCGGAGGAAGCCAGAAAATCCTCCAACCCAGTTCAAGATCAAAGCTGTGGAAAGTCAACAAAGCGCAAAAAAAAAAAAAAAAAAACGTGCCGATTCATCCACTACCCAAGCCAAAGATCATCTACCACATGAAGCTCCTTGTGGTCCAATTTCAACCTTCAAGATCAAGCCTCGACGGCCCTTGAAGAAATTCCAAACAAATTCAAGATCAAGCCTTGACGGCCCTTGAAGAAATCTCCAGCCCAATTCAAGATCAAGCCTCGATGGCCCTTGGATCGACATCTACATTAAGGGACTTCAAAACGCATCTCCTACACGCGACAAGCACATGTATACAATGCGTCTTGAAGTGGGGGCATTTGTAGACATCGAAATTTCGGTAAATAAATGTTGACCGATAAATCAAAGTTTCAACGCTCATGTATTACATAAATTTTACACGTAGCGTGTGTCTAAACAAAAAATCAAAATAAGTTGGAAAAGTCATCAAACAGGACACGTGTCAACACCTGGCAGAAACGACTTATTTCATCTGGAATATTATATTCAAAATTAGGCCTTGGAAATTTCTATAAATAGAAGGATAATTCATTCATTTGGGGGAACCAATTCATATGACACCTTGAAACTCTGAAGCTCTGAAACTCCGAAGCTCTCAAGCATCCAGGTTCCCAAAGAATCAAGAAAGTGTTATTCGTTCTTCGTTCATCGTTTTTCTAAGATCAAGCCCCAACGGCCCTTTGGATCAACAATCATCCACCAATTCAAGATCAAGCCCCGACGGCCCTTGAAGAAAGTGTTCTTCGTTCTTCGTTCATCGTTCTTCCAAGATCAAGCCCCAACGGCCCTTGAAGAACTTCCACCAATTCAAGATCAAGCCCCGACGGCCCTTGAAGAAAGCACCATCGTTCATCATCCGTTCATTCAAGATCAAGCCCCAACGACCCTTTGGATCAACAAACGTCGACAAATCCACACATCCAACCGTTCTTCAAGATTAAGCCCAAAAGCCCTTGAAGATCCGTTCATCACTGTTCTTCAAGATCAAGCCCAAAAGCCCTTGAAGACCCGTTCATCATCGTTATTCAAGATCAAGCCTTAACGGCCCTTGAAGAAACACTCATCAAACCCCAACGGCTCCTTGAAGATCCGCTCAAATCCACCTTCAAAGATCAAGCCCACGGCCCCTTGAAGAAACTTCCAACAGTTCATCCAAGATCAAGCCTCGACGGCCCTTGGATCAACGAAACATCCACAAATCAACACCTTACGGAGATCGAATCAGAGGATCAAATTAGAGAGAGATTGTAACCCAAAATCATCAAATACAAATATTTGTTTGTGCACGTCGTTCTTGTCTCTTTCGTTTCAGGAATTTTCCTTGTTTACAGTCATCTGCCAAGTAATACCCCATATTATATTGATAGCTGTTGATGTAATAGTCAAGTTGAGGTGCTTTACCTTCCCTTTAAGTTATTGAAGAGGGGTGAATGCCCAATAACTGTAATGTCATTTTGGGATCTAGGGACTCCAAAGAAAGCATGCCAGATCCATGTGTCATATAAGGCAACCGCCTCTAACACAACAGTTGGCTTTCTCGACCTTCGGCTAAAGCCTCATTGCCATCCAGTGGGACAGTTCTTCCAATCCCAATTCATGTAGTCTAATGACCCTATCATGCCTGGAAACCCACAGTCTTCAGCTTTGCGAATGAGCCGATTCAGTTCTTCTTCATTTGGCTCGCGGAGGTACTCGTCTTTATAAACATGAACAATTGTGTCACATAATTGTTCAAAAGTATGAAGGCATGTAGACTCAGACATACCATGGGTTTCATCCATCGAATCAGCTGGGGAGCCATAGGCCATCATTCGGAGTGCAACAGTAACCTTCTGATGAGGTGAGAAACCAAGGCAGCCTGCTCTGACCCGCTTCTATCAAAAGTATGGATTGACCTGCTGGACATCACGAAGTACATGCTCGAAGACATGACGCCTCATCTGGAAGCGACATCTGAAATCCTCTTATGTGTACACCGAGTTGGGGTTGAAGTAGTTGTTTATTAGATTGGCATGCGCCATCACTCTGCTTCGTGGTTTGTAAAAGCAACCAACAACAGAGCCACCCTATTAAGGTTGTTCCTCAGTTAGCTGACACACCATGGCCGCAACCATGGCTGCTGATTTGTTTTGTTTGTTGTGCCTTTCTTGAACTTCTTCATCAGACTCCTCATCTTCTCGTCTCATTTGCGCCCATTTTGCTTCCAATTTGGAATTAGATGAGGACCCCCAGTTGGAACCCGAAGAGGATCCAAAGTTGGAATTCATTGCAAACTTGAATTGAAATAGATTGAATTCAAAGTTGTGTGAATTATAGCCCAATAACCACCCTATTTATAGAAGAAGAAAAAAAATCAAATCTGACGGCTTGCTGACGTCAGCATGATGTCAGCTACCAACAGCTAGCTGATGTCACTTAGCTGTTGGATTTGAATTTAAGTTGTAGTTTTTAAATAATAAATTATGTTTGGCCCTCGGTGGGAGACAATTTTTTGTGACAGGGCTAAAACAAGCCCTATGACCCTTTGGCCCTTGGTTGGAGACGGAGGCAAATATGGCGATGTACTGTTCATTAAAATATGGGACACTTTAGATGCGGTCCCTATCTATCAATATTCTTTGATTGAAACCTTATTAATTTTTAGTTTTTGATTGAGGTCCCTGACATTAATGTAATAATGTAAGTTACTATATTTTTTTTAAATTAAAAATTAAAAATTGAAATTTGTAATTGTTTATATTAATGAGATTTTAAATAAAACCCATAATTTATGGGATTAAAAATAGTAAAATATAAATTATACTCTCTATTATAGTGTGTGTGTGTGTGTGTGTGTGTGTACATATATGTATGGGTACATTAACCAAAATTAACAAAAAAAGTTATTGTACCAAAACATGGATACATTCTCAAATCAACCAAAAAGAATGTACCCATATAAGTTTAAACATGGATTAAAAATTTTGAATGGATTTTATATTAAAAAAGGGTACATTTTACATATAACAAATTGATATATTTGAGAATGGGTACATTTAAGATTAAAAAAATTGAAAAATTATATGAATGGGTACATTTAAGATTAAAAAATTGAGAATCTTTTTATATATAAAAAAAACTAATAGGTACAAACTTAATTTAATTAATTTTTTATTATTTTGGAAATGTTTGAATTGAAAATTAATTAGAAGTTTCATAGAGGTGTGAGTATTAAACCCTAAATTAATTACTAATTTTTATATTAAAAAATTATATAATAAACATGTAAATTCATTATCACATTAATACTAGGGACTTGAATCAAAATTTGAAAACTAATAAGGTCTTAGTCAATGAACAGTAAGAACTAGGGACCGGATACTAATTTTTCCTTAAAATATTAATATCTTTGAGGGCCAGAGGGCTAAAACGAATCATCTGGCTAGCCCTCGGTTGGAGATGGCCTGAGGGTCTCCAATCAACGTGTATTTTACCATATTGAAAAACATTTGGTAAGACCTCGACAAGCGTCACCCAAGCAAAATGGTGTGCGTTGCTAATTTGAAGACCCGCAAGGAAGAGGTTATGAAGACCAGGTTTATGATTTTGTCGTTGGACTTGATGAGGAATTTGACCGCGTCCGGAGTGATCTTCCGCAAACAAAACCACTTCCTAGTTTGAATGAATGCTTCAATAGCAGCCGTTATGAAGCCCAACGTCATTATACTATGCTTAGGAATAAGGGATCAGCTGGTGAGTCCTCAATGGCCATGGTGGCTAAAAATTATTCATTTGGAGTGTTTCGTACCACTCTTTGTTCAGTGGATAAGGATAAACTCCACTGTGATTCTTGAATCGCACTCGACACTCGGATGAGACGTGTTTCATAAAGCATGGCTTTCCGGATTGATTTCTGGAGCAACGTGAAAAACTTAAGGCTGAGAAGGAAGCTGATCGCCGCTCAAGGCAAGCCAAGGTGGCGGCTGAATTAGGCACAGAGGTAGCAGCGGTAGCTGCTGGCCGAGAAGAGGGTGGTTCAGCCACTACCACTCCTGAAGCAGTTCTATCTTTTCTTAATTAACTTAATTCTTCCTCTGATGCTATGGATGATACAAGTAACCTTGGTAAAGCCTTGAATGCATCGGAAGGTAAAGATTCCGGTTGGATTATTGATTCGGGTTCAACTGACCACATGTCTTATAATAAATTGTTGTTTGAACATATGATTTCACTTATTAAAAAAAATTGGTGTCACTGCCAACGGTGACATGGTTCCTGTTACAGGAACGGGCTCAATTGCTCTTAGTCCCACTTTATCTTTGCATGGTACGTTGTTTATACCTGCTTTATCAAAGAATCTTCGTTCAGTCGGTCAAACTACAGAACAATTAGATTGTACCGTATTAATGTTTCTCACATTTTGCTTACTTCAAGATATCCTGACTTGGGTGATTATTGGGCGTGACACTAAGAGGAATGAATTATAGACAATGTGGCATCTGGTCAAGTACACCAAGTTCGCAATTATGATAGTGAACGAGTTAAGAAGATATAGTTGTGGCATCTTCGCCTTGTACATGCATCATTTAGTTATTTAAGAAAGTTACTTTCTACTTTTTTCCGGTATTCAAGACTCAATTAAAATGTAATGTTTGCACTATAGCGAAAAGTCATCGTGTTTTCTACCCTTTGAGCTTCAATAAAAGAGATTTTCCTTTTGATTTGGTTCATTTGAATGTTTGGGGTCATTTCCCTGTTACTACTTAACATGGGTTACGTTGGCTTGTTACTTTTGCGGATGATTGCATCAGGATGACTTGGGTTTATGTGATGTAAAATAAAAGTAAGGTTGGCTTAGCTCTATTTTTTAGAATTTCTATCGACTGACTCGCACTCAATTTTCCTTCCCATCAAGGTCCTTCGGTTAGACAATGGTGGTGAGTGTATTAACTCGGAGCTTTCTCAGTTTTTTAACGAGAATGACATTCTTTATGAGACTACATCCCTCAAACTTTACAACAAAATGGTGTCACGGTATGGAAAAACCGCCATATTTTGGAGACATCTCGGGCTCTCCTTATTGGAGCATCGGCTTCGAATCTTATTGGGTAGATGCAGTTACATATGCAGTGTATCTCATGAATCTAATGTCCTTCCGAGTTCACAATTATCACACTCCTTTAACGGTTTTGGCAGAACATGTTTCTCTGTCTTCCGCATTACAACTATACGGGTCTTTGAGTGCGTAGCTTATGTACATCTTCACAAGAACTAGAGGAGTAAGCTTGATCCTTGTGCTATTCGTTGTGTGTATTCCTATTAAATATTCATATACCGTAAGTAGAAATAGTAATTCTAACTAGGAGGGGGAATTGCATCCAAGCAAATAAAGTGACTGCAACACTTGAAAGAAGTATGACCAGAAACACAAATCACGACTTACCAGGAATTATAATTAGAAGGGCAGCAGAAAACGCAATCATCATGGTTGCAATAGCCAAAAAAAAAGAGTGGAAAGACCTATTATCATTTTTGTGGGTAAGGATGTCAGGATATCATCTTCTGCTTAACATGACGTGAGAATTCTAAAAAAATATTAATGTTGCAGTCTCGGAAGAGAGTGATATAGCATCTGAAACTATAAACAACATAAACAATTTTTCATTAATGAATGCGGGAAAACCAGTATCTTTATTTTCTCGAAAAACTATGATTGCAGCAGCAAACAGCTGTCTCTTTCATCTATTGTTCGCCCTCCCTTAGCAATCCTCTGTGATTCTTCGTAAATAAAAAAAATTAAAAAAAACTCATTATTTGAGGTACAATCGTCTACTCACAATAAATTAAAAAGAAAAAAAAAAGTAACACTACACTCAGCAATTGCAAAGATGCACCTGGAATATGATTAAGTTTTGCAAATGGGGACAACAACTCTGCCATATGTAACATGTTATTGTTATCACTATCGGCAAGAGTTGTCATCCAGTCCTTTGCAGAGAGCCATATATAAAGTTTATAAATCTTTTCTCTGTCTCTTCCTTTCAGTTCTCTGTGAATATTTCTGTTTCCTGAGTGTATATTCATCGTCTAACTCTATATGGTTTCTTATTCAGATACTTTATGCAATTGGAGAACTTTTGGCAAGCACTTTGAACCCTTCCTTTTCAAGAGACAAAAATCACATGGAATCCAACAAGAAAATCAAAACTCGATCAGGAGCCATGGCGTGAATTATATGGTCTCTGTGACATTAGAGGTTGGGACAAAGATCTATCGTTGGGTGCATCAGATTGAATACACTTTCAGTTCTTATTGCGATTGATAGATATATGTTCAACATCATTGTGCTTAGACGTAAAACTACTGCATCTGGATTCTCTCAATTAACAGAAATCGAACATAGCTTATGTGGTGAAGGATGATGCAAGTATTGTCCTTACAATAAAGGACACATTACACTACAACCGTCAAAGCTTACAATCTAGTGTTGCATAATAAAAATTGTCATTCATAACATAAAATGACATTATTATTACGTAGTGTGACAAAGTTTGGTTTTACATTGTGGACATTATATTGCACTATATTGTACAACCAAACAGACAATCAAAGTATAGTTGGGCTCTCTACACGTTTAGAAATCAAATTATGTAGCTTATATATTACTGGTGTGGTGGAAGCTGATGGAGCAATCAGAGTATGATGCATGGAGCCCCAGCCCCTGGTACAAATTAGACTGCCACACCCCATCTTGTCTATGTCTGTTTCCTCGGTTACAATCATGGGTTGGTGACTGGTCCATCAAGCACTCAATTGTTTTCTTTCGATTTAGAATTTTGGTGACTAGTTCATATACATTACCAACACTGTAAGATAGAGCTGACTGATTTGACATAAATATAATATAGCCACATGCGACTTTCTAGCCAGTTTGTTGATGGTTCACCTGCCCTTGTTCTTATTTTCCTGGGAGGATATGTATGATTGATTGATGTGTTTTGAAAGTTAAAAGAAAAGTACTAGCAAGACGAGATCATCACTTCCTTAAATTACTGATAAAGCATTGTCATATGCTTAACTTTAGCATATCATAATAATTAGGATGAAGTACAAAAAAAACTACCTCAATTATTAGTGTCACGACATTTTCATACCGCATATTTTAAAATTAACAATGTCATACCTCATCTTTAGAATTTGGTCCAATGTTATACCTTCTGTTACTTGATCGTTTACTTTTCAGTTAAATGCTGATGTGACTTGATTCAGAGCCCATTTTCTATTAAAAAATTATTAAAATATTATTAAAAACTAAAAAAAATATTTAATATTTTTTAAAATAATAAAGAAAAGTAAAAAAAAAAATTAAAAAAAATCCCTCTTTTCGTCCCTTCCCCCCTCTCTCTCCCCATCTTCATCTTCTTCCCTGCTTAATCTTCAACCAAAAAAAAATAAAAAATTGAAAACACATCAACCCCCCTTGCGGAAGAAGAAGAGGAAAAAAAAAATTCAACCCAACCCCCTACAACCCAGAAAGAAGGAAGAAGAAGAAGAAAAAAAAAAAAAAAACCCCAACAGCGACGGCGTCCTCTCCCGATCGAAGCTCTGCAAAGCCTTCGAGTCCCTCAGGCTCATTGAGGCCCACTTCGGCATCGATGTGGCCACCCCACCAAAGCAACTGACGCAACTGTACGACTCCATATTCGACAAGTTCGACAACGACCAGAGTAGGACTGTGGATCTGGAAGAGTTCAAGAAGGAGATGAAGAAGATTAGGCTGGCCATCGCCAACGGGTTCTGGAGGACGACAACTAGAAAGAAGAAGAAGGAGAAGAAAAAGAAAAAGAAAAAAAATCCAAAGCGAACCCAGTTCGTCCCCCCCCCCCCAAAACCAACCCCCTGCCAACCCCAAATCCACCACTCTCATCCATTCTCCACATCATCTTCCGCACCCATCCTTCACCTTCTCCGCGCACCCATCTTCCCGCCGACGATATCTGGAATTTTTTTTTCTGGGTTGCAGGAGGGGGAAGAGGGAGTTGGGGGACAAACTAAGGGTGGGTGCGGGGGAAGACAAATTGGAATTTTTTTTTTTTTGTTGGGGGTTGCAAGTGGGGGGAAGAAGATGAAGATGGGGAGAAGAGAGAGGAGGGAGGGAATGGGAAGGACGAACTGAGGATTGTTTTCTTTTTTTCTTTTTTATTACTTTTCTTTCTTATTTTAATATTTAAAAAAATTAAATTTTTTTTTTTTTAATTTTTAATAATATTTTAATGATTTTTTAATAGAAAGTTGGCTCCGAATCAAGTCACGTCAGCATTTAACTAAAAAGTAAACGGCCAAGTAACAGAAGGTATAACATTGGACCAAATTCTAAAGATGAGGTATGACATTGTCAATTTTAAAAGATGAGGTATAAAAGTGTCGTGACACCAATAGTTGAGATAGTTTTTTGTACTTTACCCTAATAATTATGAATATGAAATATTTGTCATAGCAGAACACCAATTGAAAATTAATCTCCAAAAAGATAGTATATATCTCTAATCTTAGAAAGCTAGAAATCAAGCTTGGTGTCTCAAGGCTTCACCAAAAATAATTAGACTAAAGAGCCCCTTAAACAAAAAAACCCAAAACTGGCTAAAAATAATAGAACCAAATTCTCATGGGTAATTTTGTCATAAAAAATAAAAATAAAACAATTTTTTTTTTAAAAGGACTAAATAAAATGGATTAAAGCCATGTGGGTTAAGCGTGTAAAGGGAAGGAGTTTTATAACCATCTATATATTATTATTAGGAGAACCCTTCTTGTCAACTTTTTGCCAATTTTTTCTATTTTATCCTCATTATTGATACACAATACTTACATAAGGAGGACAAAATAGTAATTTTATATCTTTTGAGAAAATGACAATCATATTCCTATTTTTCCTAATTTACCCTCACTTTTGATACACAATATTTACATAAGATGGATAAAACAGTAATGATGTAATATTAAGATAAAATATGCACTTATTAGGAGAAATTGTCGCACCATCAATTTTTTATACTATTTTTAAAATTTTAAAAACTAATCACACTCCTTAATAAAAAAATAAAAAATAAAATAAAATTATTCACAAACACAAAATATGTGTTCATCGGTTAGTATAAATAAAAAATTAGACGATGGTAAGCAAAAGTGGTGACATGTGATGTAAATCTTAGGCCCACCCCGCATGCCACATGTGATCCATCCACCGTTGCGTGACGTTTAATGACCTCCACTTGTTTAAATACTCGCGATTTCCGCAGATTCTTGGTGATCCCCGTCAAATAACTACTTATATTAACAGATGGTTGAAAAATCTATAATACCCTCTCTCCCGTGTTTGAGGAATTTTGGATTTGAGGTCGGGTTTGCGTAATTAACACCAAAATGTAAGGGTAAATATGTCCCGAAATATCATGAAAGCTGCCACTTCCCAAGTCCCAACACTCCACTCTCTCCCCTCTGCAACTCTCTGAAATTCTCTCTCTGGATTTTCTTCTTCCATGGCGTCCTCTTCGATGTCAGCAAGCGGAGTGCTCACCTCCCGATCGTCGGTGTTGCCGAATTCGAAGCAGAACCATAACATCAGCCGCCTCTCGTTCAGTGGCTCTCATCTCTCCGGGACCAAAATCTCCGCGCCCAGCACCTGTTTGAGGAGATCGCCCACTAACAGAGTCCCGCCGCTGGTTGTGTCTCCCAAAGCTGTTTCCGATTCCAAGAACTCTCAGACGTGTCTTGATCCCGATGCGAGCCGGGTGAGTAATTCATTTCTCTCTGCACCGCATTTGGTGCTTTTGTTCTATGCATTAGCGATTTAGCATAATGAGTTCTTGTTTTGATTGAAATTTTGGGAATTTGATTGTGTTGATGTGTAGAGTGTGTTGGGGATTATACTGGGTGGGGGAGCTGGGACGAGGCTTTACCCATTGACAAAGAAGCGTGCGAAGCCTGCTGTTCCATTGGGAGCAAACTACAGGCTGATCGATATCCCAGTCAGTAATTGCCTCAACAGCAACGTATCAAAGATCTATGTGCTGACCCAGTTCAATTCCGCTTCGCTCAATCGCCATCTTTCTCGTGCTTATGCTAGTAACATGGGTGGCTACAAAAACGAAGGCTTTGTTGAGGTTCTTGCTGCCCAGCAGAGCCCTGAGAATCCCAATTGGTTTCAGGTGATTAAAACGCTTGTTTAGTAATTGTAGGGTTGTGTTGGGAATCGGGTTTCGATTGGTTTCTGAGTTTGGATATTGGGTTTTGGTTTGGTTTTTGAGTTGGATATTTGGTTTTGATGGTTTGCAGGGTACCGCGGATGCCGTGAGGCAGTACTTGTGGTTGTTTGAGGAGCACAATGTGTTGGAGTTTTTGGTTCTTGCTGGGGACCACTTGTATAGGATGGACTATGAGAGGTTTATTCAGGCACATAGAGAAACTGATGCAGACATCACTGTGGCTGCTCTGCCCATGGATGAGAAGCGTGCTACCGCCTTTGGTTTGATGAAGATTGATGAAGAGGGAAGGATTATTGAGTTTGCTGAGAAACCTAAAGGGGAGCAACTCAAAGCTATGAAGGTGAAAGATCCACTTGCAAATTGTTTAAATTATTTAGTGCATTACGTATTTGTTTCATTGTGAATTGGAGCGCTAGTGGGTTATGGTGTGTAATTGATTAGCGATGCAAAATGTTGTTTCTGTTTTGTTTTAGGTTGATACTACTATCTTGGGTCTTGATGATGAGAGAGCTAAAGAGATGCCTTATATTGCCAGTATGGGTATATATGTTGTGAGCAAAAATGTCATGTTAGATCTACTTCGAGACAAGTTTCCTGGTGCAAATGATTTCGGGAGTGAAGTTATTCCAGGCGCAACTTCCATTGGTTTGAGGGTAAGTTTTCATGTCGTATTTTAATCTGTACTTTTTATGTTACGATCTATCAAAAGAGGTTCTTTTGCATCGTCCACTTTGGGGGAAAAAGATTGGAATAATTGTTAAGTGTATTGGATGGACAAGTCTCACTCTCTTATTCAGTTGAAACACCAAGTTCTGTTAAATCTTGTTATGCAGAAGTAGCAATCAGAACTCCATTATAGTCTGGTATTACACAATTGCAAATATCATTCATTGAAAACTGAACAAATCCTTTTCTAATGAAAAAGACAATGTCCTAAATTGATTTTATATGATAGTATTTCCCAGTTCCATACGTTCTTTACCCTGCTTCCCTTCATCCAGATATTCAGGCACTGGAATACTAATTAGTAATGCCTACAGGTTCAAGCTTATCTGTATGATGGCTACTGGGAAGATATTGGTACCATTGAGGCTTTCTACAATGCTAACTTGGGGATAACAAAAAAACCAGTTCCAGATTTCAGGTACCTTTTATTCTATAACTTGTTTGTTATCTGTTATGTTGGGCCAATTGATATGTTATGCTATCAGTTTGATCTCGATTTAATATTCCTGCCTAATTTCGAACTTAATACTGTAGCTTTTATGATCGTTCATCCCCAATCTACACCCAACCTCGGTATTTACCTCCATCAAAAATGCTTGATGCTGATGTCACAGATAGTGTTATTGGCGAGGGATGTGTAATAAAGGTAAAGTTCTTTATAGAAATATTCATCATTTTGTTAAAATGTTCCATTATAATGTCATATCCTAGTCCCATGTTTTCTTCGATTTTGGAAAAACTTACATCCATGTGCTATTGTTGCAAGAAACAGAGATCAGAATAATGTATTGCAGTCCTGCTCATTTGACCCAACCCTATTTTTTTCGTAAACACAGAACTGTAAAATTCACCATTCAGTCGTTGGGCTTCGGTCTTGCATAGCGGAGGGTGCTGTCATTGAAGACACATTACTGATGGGAGCTGACTACTATGAGGTATAACCTGCTTCTTTTTATTTTAAGGCATGACCCAATAAACATGTTTTCGTTTTATCAAGATGAATGGACTTCCCTTCAAAATATTGTCACTGTCGGTTTGACATTTCAATGGGTTGGTTAGATTATTCTGATGCCATTCTTGTGCCCCAGACTGATGCTGACAGGAGGTTTCTAGCTGCAAAGGGTAGCGTTCCAATCGGTATTGGCAAGAATTCTCACATTAGGAGAGCTATAATTGATAAGAATGCTCGAATTGGAGAAAATGTTAAGGTAAGGATATTATCAGCATAACATGATTATTTCAGTTTATTAATTTGAAGTCTAAATTTTATAGCCGATTTGAAACTTATTAAATGGAAACAGAAAACCGATTCCTATGTGTACTTCCTATTCCCTGCTTACATTAGATGCAAGGTCGTGTTGGACATACATTCATATTATAAATTTATTCTTCTTAGTTGATCACACGAAACTGTTTATATTTTATCTTTGTGAAACTGACCATCGACGATTATAAATTACAGATTATCAATATCGACAATGTGCAAGAAGCAGCAAGAGAAACAGACGGATATTTCATAAAGAGCGCGATTGTCACAGTGATCAAGGATGCCTTGATTCCTAGTGGAACAGTAATCTAGCCACCTTATTTTCCACTCGTTTATTGCTGACAGCGGAGGTTCTTTCTAGTTACTGGGCTGAGAGGAGCCACGAGTACGCAGCTACAGCAACTTAACGAGCACTTTGAGCGGTTCTGTCTTCTGTTCTTGTAACGTACATTTCACGAAACTACGATGTAATTATTGAGGAAGAGACCTCAGGAATTTGCTCTGTAGATGCTCTATTTCTATCTCAAATAAAAGTTTTTTGCCAATTGTTCACCTCACATCATACAATACCTTACGAAGACACTCGGGAAAGCGATGCTCGAAAACTAGAACACTTTATTGTTGAAGAAACAACGTAATCGTACCCATGTTCAGAGAGTTTGGTATGTGAAACTTAAAGATTATGACATTGATACATCCTTTATATAAAACTACACAAGTGAAAGAGGTCCTAATGTGATCTACGAAAGGAAATCCTCGATGACTGAAGCTCCTTGGCTGACAAGTTTCGGCAACTTCATAACAATGCTTGCGTTTTGAACCTTGAGGATGAATTTTCTTTTGGGTTTAATGCCGTGCTTTTGTTAACACCAGGTTGAAGCGAAATGCCGACCACATAAATTACCATTGACGTACAAATTGGTCGATTCCATCCCACTCATCAACCATTCTAATGCACACATGCAGCACATTCTTGACCAACATCGCCATTACCTGTAGAGACAAAATCAGTTTCGTATAATTAGTAAATGTTATAGAAAAGAAATTGGCTTCCGAGGCATCAATTTTCAATTGAGGAATTGGTTACATCTTGTGTATAAGACCAGACAGCTCAAATAACAGGGTTGCATGTACTTGACAGAAAGTTGGGATAATATTAATAATTACCGCTTAAATTCCTTGGTTTCTATCGAAGGCTAGAAATTGACGATAAGTGAATGGTGCAGGCATTATAATTTGATTTTGCAGGCAATAAGCAAGATAAGATTGTTAATACCACTTGTTACAAGGTTTTGAGACATCCAAACCATTAGAAAGTTAGAAACATATTACTCAATGTCCTTTGGCACTGGCTATAACAAAATCATTCTACTCAGACGCACTTCTGTGGATAATCTAGTGGCCAGTTTTCCAATTTGAATATAAATATAGCTTGAGCACGTAGTTAACAAAGAAAGACTAGCTACAGTATCTTTACTATTATGGCCAACCCAAAGTGCTCAAATATGATATAGAAAACTAAAAATCTACATAAATATTGATCCACCGATTTCTTCTACAATAGTATAAAATAAATGAACTACGGATACTGTAATTACCTGTTTTATGCGAGTCCAAAGTGATGTTCACCTTTTTCTAGCTTTTTCGCGAAAGTACCTCCTCCATTTATCCTTGAGATCAACTGGTTGACGGGTTACATGAAACACATTATGACCATATTCCAAAATTTCCTTCCACTGCATCTTTCCATTTAATGTTCCATGAAGTCTCACTCCCTCCTGGAATCGAAGACTATTGAGTTAGATTCCAACTACTTGAGAAATCAGGAGAAAGCGCTGAGCTCAACTCACTCATGCAACACCATTTTTTATACCGTGGCCAGCAAAGTTTTTAACCTCTTTCTGATTTACCTTTGCAAATTTCTGAAGTAAATTTTTTTAAAGAACTTTTCACAGGCCGGGGAAAAAAAACAACTCAGCATATATAAGGCTACGTACAAGGCAAAGAATTTGAAAACTTTTAACAGTGCCAGTGATTTATATTATTTATATACGTACGCTTTAAGCTTGTTTTTCTTTATTGATACCAAAACTTAATTTACCCATAAATCCCCCCACTGACACAGTTACGCCGTTGAGACAAGCAAGAAAAAAGTTGGTTTGGTTTTGTATTTTGTAGATTGTCCTACATTTCCAAACACGCGTGTCATGATCTAGCACATGATATGTCAATATAAATTTCCACTCGTCAAGGGTATAATAGAAAAGTCTATGATAGTTGACCTAAACTCCTAACCCAATTCGTTTTCCTTCCTAAATAAAAGAGAAAGGGAGAGATGTATAATAGAATGCAGCAGTACCAGTTTCTAATTGTAGCCAAATTTGATAAATAGAGATAAATCAGGTTCACGATACTGTTTGGCGGAATTTCAACATAATTAGCTGACACTATATCAGATGATAAATCTATTTTAGAAAGGCAGGAAGCCAACCAGAAACAAGTACCTTTAACATTTTTAACTCTTCATCTGTCCAATCTAATCTCTTCCGCTTCCCATTAGGAAGTACCAAGTTTCTGCATCAGAATAGGAGAAATAAATGACCACCAGTTAGTAATTATGAGAATATCAAATGACTATTTTCATAGTTACATACCACATTCCCTACATAACCTCATGAACACTAGACTTAAAATTGATAATACAACTCAAGGTCACCTTGAAGACTCCTGAATTTCTCTTTCCCTCTTGGAAAAGGTTTTAGCATTTGGAGGCTGTTCTTTCGTTTTAGCTTTTTGTTTGAGTTGCTTGCTTCGCACCAGAGGAGACCCAGTATCTAAATTTTCAGATTTTGAATCAACATTGGACTTTCCAGGCACCTCCTTTTCTACTGATCGCATCTGTTCTTCATCCTCACTTTTGCCCTCATTCTCCTCAGACAGCCTTATACCATCCTTCTCATCTCTTTGGTCGAATCCATCATGTGCATTGTCTTTATTTTCTTTCCCCAAGCTCCTCCTCCATTTATCTTTAAGATCAACTGGTTCACGGGTTCTGTGAAACACTTTATGACCATATTCCAAAATTTTCTTCCACTGCATCTTTCCGTTTGATGATCCACAAACTCTCACTCCCTCCTGGAGCCGAAGATTACTTAAGTTAGATTCCAACTACTTAAACAAATCATATGAAAGTAGTAAAGTACTGAACTCAAATGAGTCATGCACAGCATTTTTTATCCCTAGCCAGCGAACTTTTTTTCCTTTTTCTGATTTACCTTTGCAATTTTTTTCAAAAATTCTTTCAAAATCCAAAATAGAGATAGAGGTTAGGGAGAGAGAGAGTCGGCACTTAAAAGGCTATGTAAAAGACAAAGAAGTTGAAATTTTTATAGAGGTGTGCTTTAAGCTTCTTTTTCTTCACTGACATTTAAGGCCTAATGTATGCATAAATAACCGACTGTCACAGTTTCTCCATCGAGACGGAGAAAACAAAGGTTGGTTTGGAGTTGTATTTTGTAGCTTGTTTTGTTCCACATTTCCTAAAGTGCATGCCATGTCAATATATCCTCTCATCAAGGGTATAATAGTAAAATGCATGATAATTGACTTTGACTCCTAATCCAAATTTTCAGCCCTCCTAAATAAAAGAGAAGGGGAGAGATCTATCTTAGAACAAGGCAGTATCAGTTTCTGGTTGTAGCAAAAAAAAAAAGGTGAATTTAATAACTTGAGAGATGAAATCAGGCATCGTCATACTGTTGTTGGGAAGGAATCTAGACAATAGTTAGCTTATAAAATTTGAAATGATGAAACTTATTCTGGAAAATCAGGAAGAACAATACCTTCAACATTTTTATCTCTTCATCTGTCCACTTTGATCTCTTACCCTTCACATTAGGAAGTACCAAGTTTCTGCATAATAGGAGAAATAAATGATTGCCAATTAAAAATTGTAAGAGAATATTGAATCATTCCATCTACTTTTATCATATAAAACATATCAAACAACATAGATAACCTCATAAAAAACATAAAATTGACAACTCATGATCACCTTGCAGATTCCTGATTTTCTCTTTCCTTCTTGGAAAAGGTTTTAGCTTTTCCATTTTGGTTTTTAGCATGCTCCTCTGCAGACCTTGTTCGACGAGCTGATAATTCCCTTGATGGAGAGGGCACTGTCCTTAAGGAAGCTACACTTTGAGGCTGTTTTATCCTTTTACTCTTCTGTTTGAAACGCTGCTTCCTCACTAGTGGAGACCCCGTATCTAACTCATCAGATTCAGGCACAACAGTAGAATTTCCGGGCACCTCCTTTTCCACTGACTGCATTTGTTCCTCATCCTCACTTTCGCCCTCGTTCTCCTCAGGCACCCGTTTACCATCCTCTTCATCTCTTTGGTCTGATAATCCATGTGCATTGTGATTATTCGTCATTTCTTGTACACAACAACCACTCTGGTGCTCTGTCTCCTCTTCTTGTTCTTCTTCATCACTTCCTCCCTTGCTCTCCTCCGACACCCTTAGACAATCCTCCTCATCTCTTCGGTCTAATCCATCACGTGCATTGTCGTTATTCATTGTTTCTCTTGGCTCTGCATCCTCTTCTTGTGTCTCTTCAACAATTTCCTCCTCCTCAGGGTCCTCATCTATTCTCTCCTCACCCCTTACATCTTCAATCTCCCTCCTCTGGTCAGTTCCCCCTTCCACGGCCCCACCTCCTTCTACTCCCACAGACTGACCCCGAACCTCAACACCACCCCACCCGCCCGTCTCACACCCACAATCCTCCCCCTCTCCTGCATCAATAAACTTAGACAACACACTCTTGGACCCCATTACCTTCCTCCCCAACTCCCGACACCGAAAAAACTCCCGCTTATACGCGCAATACGGGCAGTAAAACTTTCCCAATTGATCAAAAACAGGCCTTGCACACATGCACTCCTCATGGAGAGCAATTGGGCATCCCTTCTCACTACAAACCATCAATTTCCTACTTCCAGAACCACCATCGTTACACCTAACACAATTCTCAACTTCTAACAATCCATCCAATTCCATAGATTCTTCAACACCCATTGTTCAAATTGTTCGACTAAGAACTCACACCAGCATCGTAATCCGTCAAAATTGTTGCAGAAAAAGGGAAAAAAAATATTTGAAATTTGAGGAATTTAGAAGAAACCCACCTGAGGGAAGATTCGAGGTGGCGCTGCAGTGGAAATTGTGGAGGTTTTGGCGGGGAGGGGGCGAGGATTAACTGTCCGGCTTTTGCGTTTCCTTTGAAGCTCTCTCAGTGCGACCGCGCGCTCGTAGTGAGCAAGATAGTGATACGACGTCGTATAAGTGATAAGGTATTTTGCCAGCTGAGATAATATTGGGATATTTGGAAATATAGCCATTTTAGAAATTGCTTATTGAAATATAACCTACATTTTCTAATTTTTATAAAACTAACCAAAATTAGAGTTAAAAAGACTTAATTACCTTAACTTTCTCTTAACACTCGCGTGCTGTCTCTTAACACTCCTCATCTCCATTGAAACGCCACCACCGAACTTCGCTTTACCCAAACGTAATTGAACCAAGTGATCACGCCAAGCAACAGTCGCAATACTAGATGAAGAAACAGTCAAAACTAACAAAAGTTTACTGAAATCTTATTTGTGGTGTGGCTATGAACCCAGCCGAGGCTGTGAAACATCCTCACGGAGGAGGTAATCACCACATATTGGACATGCTACAAGAGTCAGGCGTGACGCTCCTCCTGGGCAGAAGGTTGGTCTCATTGCTGCTAGGGGGACTGGTCGTCTCAGGACAAGTTGCTGCAAAGGTCTCTAAGGCAGACAAGTGATGAGATTACATTTACCACTTTATCTACATTTGCCGTGTTTGGACTGTTAGTATTTTATTCAAGACTAGTTTGGTGCATTTTGTGGAGGAATTTTGTTTAAGAAAAAAAAACAATGGCGATGAAGATTTAGAAAGAAAAAAAAAAACACCACGTATGATTCTGGAAGCAGGGAAAGTTTTAAACTAAGGGCAACAAGTCTTTTTAACTTCAATTTTGGTTAGTTTTATAATACATGAAAAATGTAGGTTATATTTCAATAGGTGATCTCTAAAATGGCTACATTTCCAAATTTCCCGATAATATTTCGTTTGAAATTTTTGAGGTAACTACATTTTACGACCTTCAAAATTGATATTTTTAAAACAAATCATGAGGTTATAACTTTTTTTATATTAAACTTTGAAGTTTTGAATTTTATAATTTACACCTTCTGCCTTTTTTACTATATCTTTTATTAAATTGATAATTTTTTTTGTCAATATAATGCAAATGTGATTTGCACGTTAGCTCTTACAAAGATTTCACTCTTATTATGTCATTAATTTAATAAAATATTAAACAATTGATCTAACCAAAGACATAAATTGATATGATTTTAATACATTATAGTGTAAAATGAGAAAATTGAAATTTCATAGTCCATTTTAAAACTTCACAAACCTCAACGGTGTAAAATGTAGTCGGCCCGAATTCTTTTATCATTTTAAAACTCCACAAACCTCAACGGTGTGAAATGTAGTTGGCCCGAATTCTTTTGTTCAATTTTTTGCATGATCTCATCTTGCCTTACATATTCCTCTTCGTCCACTGCTTTTTTTTTTTTGTATCTTCTTTTAAGTAAAATTGTAGAGGAGAGATTCGAACTTGTGGAGTTTGGGTGCGATAGAGAATTCTATGATCCAATAAACTACAAGTCCCTTATCATTCATTTTTAATTATAATCGGACAATAGTCTACTATTAAAGTTGAAGAATATGAGTTATGAGCTAGTTATAATTAATAATTCATCGAATAATTGAGTAAAGTCACACAATGAGCCTATACAATATGTCTGGCATAAGTTCATTACTACGGTGGTATCTTGTGCCTATAACATAATGACATGTGTATAAAAGGTAACACATGTCTTTGTGTTATTGGCACAGGACGTTACATGGTGATGAACTCATGTCATACAAATCCTTCTCTACAATAAACAAGTCATAATAATTTATCGAACACATCATCCACTTGAGTCAAAAACTTATGATCTCTCTTACTTATAACTAGAGAAAGTACCGCTAAAAGAAGGTAGTGATACTGCATCTACGTAGCTATCATTTTCTTTTCTATGTCCTTGTTCCTATAATTTCCTAGTATTCCTAACCAACTGTACATGATTTTCAAAATCAAATAGAGAATATATATGTGTTTATCGTAGATCTAAATTCGAATTCTCTTTCTCCAGCTTAATTCAGGTTTAAAGAAGAATAATATCGTTGGTATAAAGAAAATTCCCAAGCGGGATAATTTTGTTTGTATAATCTAGATCTTAATTGCATGGTAACTACACATTAAAGCTCTTCAACATTTTTAGTTAAAATCATTGCTATGAAATAATTATATTTCTTTCCGTAATTGTAAATTATTCTAACAAGATTGTTACTAATAATTTTATGGTGGATTTTTTTCTCATCACTTTTAAGTGGTAATGCTGACCAGCCTAGTTATTACCATTGGATAAGTTTAAATTTTAAGATTGATATCTATCCATTACACATATTTCGAAATTTAAATTTATCGAAATATGATAAATAGGGTAATAAATACCACCATTACTTGGCATATTACCAAAATTTTATAATCAAGAACTTGATAGCAAATGTACCTGGCCGAAAAAAAAGCACTATTGCAAATGTGAGACCTTGTGGATGGTAGTGGTACCTCTAGCTAGCAACTATAAAAGCATAGTTCTTCTGGTGTTTTTTTTTCACAGAGAATTAAAATTTAATTTTCTTCAAATTAACGAGCAATATAGCATGGCTTGGTTCAATGGAAGTTCAGCACTGCTGCTAGTCACGCTGGTTTTGTTCACAGTAACCATTTGTGATGCATTCAAGACAAGATATGTTAGAGTCACAAATAATTTGGAGGGGGGCCAGACCCTCAGCCTTCACTGTAAATCCGAGGACGATGATCTTGGTCTCCAAACGCTCGCGACGAACGCCTCCTTTGAATTCCACTTCAAACCTAGCTTTATCACCATAACGAAGTTTGATTGCAGTTTTGAGTGGCCAGGTGCATCGCACTGGTTCGAAATATATAATCATGAGAGAGAGAAAGTATATTGTAGCAAGTGTTACTGGAGTGTTACCACAGCTGCTCCGTGCAGGTACGACTGGGACGAGCAAAAGTACAGCAAATGCTTTATGTGGAGTTAATCAAGTCAATTAATCTAGTTTTCTATGGTTTAAATTGGAGGTTATGTAATGGAAGATGAACTAGTATTCACATGTAATAATTTATATCGGGAATAAATAATAAGGGTTCAATTGTTATATTCATTTATTTTTGAAAGTTTATGGTGACATTTCACATGCATATGATTTTGTAATGTCATACGTACGTTGTTGTGACTTATGACACTATTTATTCACTAGCTATTATCTTGTGGAAGATGTGAAGGGTAGAGCTTTCCTGCACTAACGTGCCAACCTCCATACATGTATACTAGCCCTGTTTTATATGGAGGATTAGCCACTATTTTTAGGGTAGGTTAAAGGAAAAAAGAAAAAAATTAATAAGGGCAAACTTGAAGGTCAGAGAAAACTTATCCATTCAATCTTTCCCAAAACGGGAGGATTCGAATGAAGATGTTTCCTTCAAATCCAATCTGTGGAGCCAAAAATATTCACTAGGCGACACGTGGACTTTTGGACAAAAGAGGACAAAAATACCCTCGAGGCATACCGGGTTTCCTACACGCGAGCAGGGGAGAATCATCCATCAACCAAGTCAGGAGTACCCAAAATGGGTAATAATTCAAAACCTATTTCATTCCATATATGTTTTTACCTCATTTTTTCCTTATTCAATTAGCCATTTATTTCAAACATTCCATAACATCCTCAACCAATTAATATAATCAATATATTAAAGGCTAATTACATCACCAAATTAAGCCCAAAAATCACCATAAAGGCCGGTTATCCCTTCTCCAAAGGGAGCCGGCCATTTCCTTCTTTTTTCACCATAATTTTCCTTTTTTGTTACATTGATTAGCCAATTATACAAAAAACCACCAAAACATTCATTTTATGTTTAATAGCCAAATAAATTGGCTAATTAAACCTAAATCAAATCCAAAAAACCCTAGCCACCTCCTATCCTTATAAATATACTCTCATTTTTCACCAAAAAGCCAATTCCAACACTTTGGCAAAAATCCCAAAATTCTCTAAACACTATTTCTCTCTAAATTCTAACTTTGGCATCGGAGGTTATTCGGCCAAAGCCCCCCCATTCATCGTGGGCACGTGAGGCTCTTGGCCTTAACCTAAGGTGTTAATTGTTTTGTAGGTGCAAAATTGTCCAAGATCAAGGAGGAAGAAATTTGCATCCACACAATCCCCTTAAAATCATCTCAGGATAAAAAATTATTTTCGTATATCCTTAATATACATTGAATTTGGATGATTATCCATTCCTATCTAGTCCTCTATACCAAAGGAAGCCTTTATGTGCTTAGAAGGAAGTTGTTGGAGGACAAGGGATAAGAGAGATGGTGTGAACCGTATGGTGTAAAATTTTAAAACTCCATTGATTGCAAGAATTATAATTTCTTTATTTATCCATTTGGTAATAGGCTACCTAGTTCGATTAAAAAAAAATAATAAGAACAAATTGCCTAGCTAGAATTGTACAGAAGGATTTTACTGCAGATTTTGTAAATATTCAGCCAGCACCATAATTCTTATCTTTTATCCCTGATTCTTTGTATATATCCATGAAGTTTAGTCCTAATCTATTAGGTTCTAGGAACCTCATGTATTACCATAACCATAGCATTCCAAAAAGGTCACTATACCAAATGTGAAACCATATGAAACCCTAACTAGCAACTACAAAAGAACGAGGTGCACTGTGCACATATCCTTGTGCATCAGTTTTAATTTCCATCAAGACAAAATTTCTTCAGGAAAACTAGCATGGCTTCGTTCACTGGAAACACCTTGTTGCTGGTGCTGCTTATATTTTTCACAATGACCATGTTTTGTGCAGGAGTAGGTTCGAGAAGACACATCAAAGTGACAAATGATTTGGCCGAAAACTCAACCCTAACCGTCCATTGCAAATCCAAGAACGATGATATTGGTGAAAAAGTGCTTGCCCTTCATGATTGGTTTGAATTTAGCTTTCGACCTAACGTATGGGACAGTACGCTATACTACTGCAGTTTTGCGTGGCCAAATAATTTTAAGTGGTTCGATATATACATAGACAAGAGAGACCGAGATGATTGTCGTTTGTGTTACTATAGTGTAGTACCAAATGGCCCATGCAGGTTTAATTTTGACACCAACAAATATGACAATTGTTTTAAGTGGAACTGAAAGTTAGTTTGATTGTCATTGCACTCCAATCAATCTTTTGTTTTGGTTTTGATGTGAAATGTAAAATGACATCGTATGATCGTATCTGCATTTACTGATTTACATCTTTGAATAAATAGCAAGAGATTGATTGTTATTTATTCTTTTTACATGGGTTTGATTTTTGCTTGAATAAATTGATAAGAAGAGATTTTGTTTCTTTTTTACAAGCAGACCTTGATTGTTGTTGGAGGGCCCTGAGTTTGAATAAATTGGTATAAGGTTATTTCTAAATGGAAGGGCTAAACATAGCATCATCCAAAATTATAGCTTTGCAATAACTAAAACTTATTAGACACGTGCCGCCCTCTTGCATCCAAATTCAAGTTGGCTAGATTATCGCCCTACAAAAATTAAAATACAAATGATTATAAACTTGACGATAGCCCTCACTTTGAAATTGCAGGGAAGCTAACATTAGCTAACATTAGAATTTACTTTGGTGATCCAAAATCTTGGAGGAAGCTGGATCACAAGGTTTTTTTTTTTTTTTTAACCGATATTATATAACTTGCACTAATAAAAGTGGGGTGGATTTTGCCTCATAATTGGTTAACAATGATGTGGTTCAAATTTGCATTTGGTGAGAATTGAATCTAAAACCTCTCACTTACAAGTGAAAATGAATACTATTAAATCATCGTACTAAGTGGTAGTTGGATCACAAGTTAAGTACATAACTTTTCTTGAAAAATCAATAGTTAAATTTGCTACTATATACTTATATAGTATTACAATTTACATTTAAGTAGTATTTTTCTGCATTGATAAGTTAGAAGTACGTGTGAGTTTGATATCAAATTATTGTAGTTGTTCAATTACGCAACTCAACCCAAATTTTATTTTGAAAGTGCTTTTAAAATGATTGAAAACATTTTTCGATAAAAGTACTTTTGGAACTAATCTTTAATAATAATGCAAGTAAATCCTAGAAAAGCACTTGAAGTATTTCCTACAAAAAACACACAATTAGAGGCTTCTTCCACATTCACTTCAAATGCTTTGAAATTGAAAAAACACTTTCACCAATATCGCTTTCAGTTATTTTAAAAGTAATTTCAAACATGTTCGACCAAAAAAAAAATTCCAAACATGTATGTAGTGCTTAATATGGCAAATTTGAGAATGACGGGATTGGTCGGTGTCAACGGTGCAAACGTTTTTTCTCCTATGAGAACGGAATAAATTAAAGTGATTGGATCGAAAGAAAAAGAAATCATTGCATTTGCATGTCTGAAAATAGGAAAGGAGAGACAATGATATTTGCTAGGGCGAAAACGGCGGGTTCCCACGGATGGCTGTGGACCAATATCTCACGTCTCAATATCTGTCAAAGCTGTTTAATTTCCTCTTTTATCAAAACCATCAATTTACAAATTTGCACTTAATAACTGCCTTCCTTGAATCTTTGCTTTTTATCTTCTGCCTTCCATTAATCTCATTGTTTAGTTTGGAAGGAATCCCAGATTTTTTTTTTACACAAAAAAGAAATTAAATTACATTTCTGTTGCTAACATATGCATGCATGTTTTTTTGGATATGATTTTTTAGGGTTCAAATTGGAGAATCAATATATAAATATATATACACACACACTTTAGACCACAAGGTTAGCTCTATACTTCCATGATCCTTGTTCTTGTTTTGTTTCTTGGGGCTGAGAAATTTTTATGTTCTTATTCAGAATTTCATTAGGGTTTGGTTTGAAACAGGTAAAGAATAAATCCATATATATAAATATATGTATATGTATTGATGCGTGACTTTCTTTTTATTAGGGTTGTTAGATTCACGTTCTTCACAAAATTTTCATATGGGCTTTATTCTGATTCAAGGGATATTTTAATGTAGACCAAATAACAGGGAGGGGGATTCGAAATCGAACTTGGGTGCAGGAGGGGAGCACACTGTAGTAAACAACTTGCTTACGCCCAGGCCTGCGATATGGGCTTTATCAGTAACAGGTAGAGCTTATACATAGATGTTATGTGTATTATGTGTGTATGTATAGGCATAGAATTTTAGCCGACCCCACTTAGTGGGAAAATGCTTTGTTGTTGTTGTTATGTATAGGCATAGAATTTGCAGATGGAACATGTTGATTTCTATGTATGTGTTGATTGTGGAGAATGTGATGAAACAGTGATGCCCGTGTTCGACGATGGAATTCTTGTTGATTTCTTGGCATAGAATTCTACTTCCACCTCATGGATTCTGATAACCGTTACAACAACGACGACAACAAGAGCAGGAACAACGATGCATCCACAATAAATATAAATTCTCATGTTGAGGTCCGTTTTAAGTTCTTTAGTTGTATGTGGTAATGGTATCAAAGGCATTTCCTTCGATACCGGTGATGATTTTTGGTAACAATGATTTTGATTCCACAGATGGGATCAACGCAATCCAAATCAGTGTTTGAGTTCGAGGATCAGAGCCTAGTTGGTCCCGAAAAACATTCTTTGGATGAGGCTCCCCTCAGAGCTCTATATTCTGGTGGTGCAAATGACTGCTGTCCCCATGTCCTGAAGAACAGTGTCGCTGATAGCATCAGGATTGTAGTTTTCTCTGCCAAAATCAACCTGCTCATGCCTTTTGGCCCTTTGGCAATCGTGGTTGACAAATTAACCGGTCATCATGTGAGTTACATTATATTTTTCTGTGTGTGAATCTTTCGGATCATCACACGACACGATTGTATGCTTGGTTATTTGATTCTTCTTAAAGCATTTCAGGGTTGGGTCTTTCTTTTAAGCTTGTTGGGAATCATACCCTTGGCTGAGAGATTAGGATACGCAACAGAGTAAGATTTCTTGCATTCTCTTTGTATTTTCTTTATTTGCTAACATAATGTTTACCGAGTGGAATCCAACAGCCTTGACTGAACATTTCCAGTAACTTGATGTGTTAGAGAACCAACATTTGTTAACGTATTGTAGCATATTAGGGTTTGTTCTGCGCGCACATGAGCCCGACATCCATACCAACTTTGCAGTTAATGTGCATTGTAGAGTACCTAATACAGATTGGCTTCTTTTGATGCAGGCAGCTGGCTTGCTATACTGGACCAACAGGTAAGCTGTTGCTAACACAACTACCGTTTTTTAGATTCCCCGTCACATTTTACATCTTTAGGTTTTACGAAAAGCTTGAGTATTTGAGTATCGTAAAACTTTTAAGTTTGGTTTTGAGCACAGTAAAATAGTATCGGATATTCAGAATGGACTTTGTGGATTATTGTGATATTAAAATTAACAATTTGTTAATTTTGCAGTTGGAGGTCTTTTAAATGCCACCTTTGGAAACGCAACGGAATTGATAATATCAATTTATGCTCTGAAACGCAGCATGATTCGTGTTGTTCAACAGTCCTTACTAGGCTCAATCCTGTCGAACATGCTGCTCGTGCTTGGATGTGCATTCTTCGCGGGTGGACTTGTGCATTCAAAGACGGAGCAAGTGTTCAACAAGGTATATTTTCATCTGAAAAAGGAGCACTTGTTTAGTTGGTTTTATTTTCGCTCTTCTACCGTCCATCCCATTTGCTTGCAAATAAAGCTCAAAATGTCTATATTCTCAGGGAACTGCTGGAGTGAACTCTGGATTGCTATTGATGGCAGTCATGGGTCTGCTCTTTCCAGCAGTACTGCACTCTACTCGGACAGAGTTGCACTATGGGAAGTCTGAGTTATCCCTTTCGAGATTCACTAGCTGCATTATGCTCATCGCCTATGCTTCATTTCTGTTTTTTCAATTGAGAAGCCAGCATAATTTGTATATTCCAGTTAATCAGGTTGGTACAAGTCTTTGCCAATACGGACCTCAAACCGTTACGCTTTCACTGTTCAAGTATGATGAATTTGATTAAGTGGTGTTTGTGCAATTTCTCCTCTATGTGATCTAACGGTGTTTATGAATTTGGTTCAATACCAGGCAGAGGATCAGACCGAAGAAAATTCAGATGAGGAAGAGGCTCCTGAGATCACTAAGTGGGAATCCATAATATGGTTATCAATTCTGACTGCGTGGATTTCAGTCCTCTCGGAATATTTAGTTAACGCTATAGAGGTAACATTCTTGTTTAATCATTGTCTTATCCTCCAGTTTTGGATGATGTGAAATTTTTATAGTATTTTTGTGGGGTTTGTAGTGAGGAATCTCTTGTGTTGTTTCTGTAATTTTTTTTCTCAGGGTGCATCTGTTGCAATGGGCATCCCGGTTGCATTTATTAGTGTTATTCTACTCCCAATCGTTGGAAATGCAGCAGAGCACGCTGGTGCTGTTATGTTTGCCATGAAAGACAAGCTTGTAAGTGGTTGTCCTGTCGGTTCCATGTTTAAATACAATCACTCATGACTTATCATCGCTTCCTTGTGGACGTTGGCTTAATGTTTGATGCAGGATATTACTTTGGGAGTGGCAATAGGCTCATCAACGCAGATCTCGATGTTTGGAGTGAGTTCCAACTATCATACATATGCATTTTACACTGACATTTTACGATGATTTTATCTCTACAGTACATAAATGTAATGTCATGATGGTTTCCTTTCGATTGCTGCAGATTCCGTTTTGTGTGGTGGTTGGGTGGTGCATGGGGTGCCCTATGGACTTAGATTTCCAACTGTTTGAGACAGCGACGCTTTTCATAACTGTTCTGGTGGTAGCCTTCATGCTGCAGGTTCGTCATTTGAGCAAATCATAAATCTTTCGATTTCTTACTTGATTGCTTTTATAGGAAATACTTCAAGTTCTTTGTGCACAAACGCACTAGATACACATGAATTTCAGGGTTTGTGCCGTGTTTCATTGTGTCAGCGGGCGCTACAGCGACCATTTTTCCTTTGTGTAATGTGTCTAAATGGACTGAAATTGAACTTGCAGGAGGGAACATCTAATTACTTCAAAGGACTAATGCTCATTCTTTGCTACATTATCGTCGCTGCGAGCTTCTTTGTACATAGAGATCCTAAAGCGATTCGTGAGTTCTCCCCTCCTTAATTTTCTCTCAAGTGGCCCGTGGATAATTGATCCGACTTTTTACAGTTTCGAACGATTGTTTTTTCTGCTTGCATATTCAATTCAACAGAATGCAGCACATTATCTCTCTGTGTTTAGTATGTTTCCTACTTGTGACTTGCCGCACATTTTCTCTGCAGAGGATAAGCCCCAGAACCCGAAGCAGTAACTGAATCATCGAAGCGGGTGATCAACTAATGCGCAAAGCCGATGTCATGTACTGAAGAAGCGAGGTTTTTGCCGGCTGGACTCCCGGAATCATGACGATTAAGAGTGACTTGTTTGGTAATGCCGGATAGTTTTCCATGTCGAAATTAGTACACCTGATGCCCGGGAATGTGTTGCTATTTCCCTTAGTTTGCCTCGGAAGCCAGTGGATGTATGTATTTCTGTCCCAATGCCACATTGGAGCGGAGAAGAGAGAGATGGATATTATAGGGTAAAAAGTTTAAATTTGGTGCTCAAAAAATAGGAATGGTAATAGTCTAATGTAAAAGATTCAGTAAATTAAGGATGTATGACATTGTAATGCTTTAAAAATAAGGTATGAGTTTATAATTGTACCAAAATTTGAAGGTACAAATTGTACCCTTTGAAAGTTGATGGCATGTCGGTTTTAGGATAATTACATGTTAGAATATGAAGCACGTGAAACACTATGAAAGAATATGAAACACATGATAGAGATGTATAAACACAAAACACATGAAACACACAAAACACATATGAAGCACATACAAAACACATGATAGAGATGTATAACACACCAAACACATGAGACACACAAAACACATACCAAAACACATAAAACACAAACCTACACACATGAAATGCAAACCTTCAATCATCTTCTATATAAGCATAGGTATTTATAGAGTTTTTTGGTGAATTTTGAGTTAAATATTTTTTTTTATAATTATTTTAGCTGTTAGATTTAAATTTGGGCCGTTAGATTTTTTTTTAGATTTGGTTATATTTGATTTCAGTCATTGGATTCAATAAATATATAAATATAAAAAAAATTGAACATGGACTGTTGGATCAATCAACGGCCCATTTAAATGTGGTCGTTGGATCACAAAAACTAGTTGTTAGGCTATTATGGCATCTGACACGCGGGGCATGCTCACGTGGGTGGGGTCTAACTGGTGCTGCGCCTGCTGCATTTGGCCCGTCCGAGTGTGAGTTTTGGGCGTTTGGGCTTCACATCAGATTTTTCACTCTCACATGTGGGCTCCACCATTAATTTTGGGTTAAATCTTGGTTGGTATTTGGGGTTTTTTTAGGTTCTAACACTTAACCCAATTTTAGAACAAGGGTTTTTTTTTGGGGGGGGGGGGGAATAGAAGGGAAAATTTAAGACTTACTCCAAAGGTTAGAGTTGGTCTAAGGGGTGGAAGAGTGGACTCAACTCACTCAAGTCCAAACCACCCGAACCAAATCTTTCAAAATTAGCAATGTTTGATTTTCCTAGGGATATTTGTTAAAATCAAACCGAACTGGAATTGTTACATTGCAATCGATTCAGTTGAGATTTTGAGACAAAACAATCAAGACGGTGCAACTGCAACTCAAACTTTAAAAATTCAAGAAGTTGTAAAATCGACCAATTGGAAAAGCCAATGATTTTGGTAAGGAAACTAATTTTCAGACATCATTTTTAGTCTTTCACGTAGTCCTCTTTACTTGTGATTATCATATTTAACTAGTCTATCCACACACATTATACGTGTGTAATTAAATTTGTCTATGTTTGTTATAAAAATATTTATATCACTTCTTTAAAAAAAAAAAAGTGCGGAGACATGAGTTAAATAAATAAATAAATAAAGGCTTGTTTTATTAACACCCCATATTTTGTTGACTACACTCCACATGCTTAATACACCCTACATCTACTTTTTAACTAAAAATTTATCTTAATACACCCCACTTATTTTCCAATACCACCCTTACACCCCACACCCCTCTACATAAACCTCACACCCTACTTAGACCCTACAATCAAACTCTTCCTTAATTAAATTATTCAAATAGTTTTTTATGCTTTGTTTTTCTGCGAAGAACTTGCTAGAGTTTTGGGGGAGAAGATAGTCATAGATTTCTCAAATATGTGGATCACATTATGAGAAGAAGTATATGCCCATGTTGTCTTTCTTGCTTATTTTATGTTTGAATATTTCTGGGCAACTGTAGCATCAAAGAAGAAATTTTAATGTTATGATTCATGCCTAGTATCTAAAGCTCCACCCAAAAGTTCCCTTTGCATATCAGTTAGCGATTTTAAATGATTTTCATGCAAAGGAGAATGTATGTCAGGAGATGTATTTATGAAGAAATATATAAGCACATGCATTTTTTTTTTTAAATTCTAATAATACAAAAGTTTGAGATGACATTTTAGTTTCAAACTTACGGATGATATAGATGTTGGAATCAATCGAAGTTACAAATGATACAAATGTTGTAGTCAATACCCAAGTGACAGAGCTATGGACGACGTCGAAGCCTCCAAAACATTGATTTCATGTTTCATTCGTCAAAATTAACCTCTTTTTTTCATTAACCATGTTGTGCTTTTAGTTAGGGTTTTGTTTTATAATGGAGGTGAGAGTATATTCAAGAGCTTGAAAGAAAACAATCTTAGAATACATATTGACAAATAGTTGGGGTGTATTCAGAAAATAATTTTTGTTTTTTAATACATATGTGGCCTAAATAGTAATTGCATATTAGGGTATATAAGTTATTTAGTAATAAAATATTATGTGAGGTTTATTCAACACTTAGTTGGGTGCTAATAAAAAAAACCTAAATCCATTTTTCATTTTATCTTATATTTTTTAAACAGATCTGTTATGTTTACCTGGCTATGAGGTTTGTGTAAAAAACTGAAAGTTTGAGTGGTGTGTAATTACTAAATTATTATATATTTTATTTTTATTTACATTTAATGAGAGAATTAAAATAATAATTTTATTAATAGGTAGCTTAAATAAATCAAACGAAAACAATTCATTAAATTGAACAGGGGTCGTGCATGAGTTCAATTCAACCGGATATATGGTTATCTTTCCATTTTGTAATATATAAGGGCGAAAACGACATTTTATATTTAGCCTTATTTACCAATTGGCCCCGTATCTTACACATCCGTTTTCAGTTGAGCACAGGACACCCATTCTTGGTAACGACGTGGCCAATCATCATCACACACTATTTCGACAAAAAAAAAATAAAAAAATATATCATCATCGCCCACTTTACCGCGGCCCGGGGAATTCTACCCTATCAAAAAATCCCAATTCCAAAACCCTAATTATAAAACTGTAAACTTGGAGAGGCTGAGAAGAAGAAGAAGAGAGTGGCAGAGTTGATTTTCTACTATCTTCTCCAATCTTTCACTGCTCCAATTTGATTGAAGAATTTCAGAAGGCATTGGACTTCGATCGATTCACACTCCAAAAAGCGTCGCCGGAATCACTGTAAAGTTACTATGGTAAGTGTTTCCGATCAATTCAATCTCACAAACCGTAGAAAATTTATTTATTTTCGATAAAATCGTGTACTAGTTCATGGATTACTGTGCTTTGTCATGGATTCGGATTTTCGGTTTTTGGATGATTAGGCGGGTCGAGGTGGAGGTAGGGACCGGTTTCCGGAGAGTCGCGGTGGGCACGGGCTGCGGCGGTTGGACTCCAAAGGTGGGAAAGCTCCGCCTTCCAGGAACCTATGGGTTGGTAACCTTTCTCATAGTACCGTGGAGGAAGATCTCGTTAATCCCTTTCTGCAGTTTGGAGAGCTAGAAAGCGTAGCCTTCCATCCCGGCCGGAGTTATGCCTTTCTTAAGTTCAAGAGGGAAGATGATGCAATCGCTGCCATGGATTCCCTCCAGGATCTTCCTGTTGCAGGCAACCCACTGAGGATCGAGTTTACCAAGGCGGTTAGTTACTTTTTATTCAAGATGCTATTTTTCTATCTTTGTTGTAAATATATGCGATGTTGTAAGTGTGCACTGAGTATGTTTGTGTATAATATAAGTTGGTTATCTGAATCGAAGGCCATGGTAGTTGTCTTGTTCCGTTATCTTTGATTTTGAGCAAGAATGTATTCCACAGTTTACCAAATTATGATGTCTAATCAGCTAATCAAAATGCTCCATGAAAAATGCATAATGATTGTAACAATGCCACAATCCACAAAAATTATTAAATCCGTAAGTATAAGATACTCCTTTCCAGCATAATCATAAAGCTGACATGCAATGCTAATGTGTACAACAACAAAAATATAAGTCCCTTTATTTTAATAGGGAGCACATGTAAGGCTAAATCGAGGCACATGTCCTCTGCTCATTCCACGGTTTTCGTCGTGACCATTCCTAGCATTCCACATTTGAACTTTCAAGATTAATTCTTTGAAGGTGAAACACATGCAAGGGGATGCAAACCAAAAGCTCTTTTCTTTCCAAATGTTTAATGACAAAACTTGTGACGTAACATAATAATTATGGGTTGCATACCTTATCTATGAAGGATGAACAGCCCTGGACTTTTTCCTTGTATCTTTCCATAAGAGTAGCTGGAAGCCATCTACAAGTTGGGCTAGTTGAGGTTTAATTTAACCGCAAAATATGTTGAATGCAGTGACATTTATGCCATGGCTAGCGTCTCTTAAACCTCCCATAAGTAATTTATCACTACTTAATAAAGAAGGGCACCGCACACCATTTTGTCCCTTTTATCAATTCTTACTGTCATTCTTATTGTCTATCTGGAGTCATAATGCACATTTCATTAACTATGCTGGTGTTTATAGTTGGGTGGGTTTGAGTGCTGAACCAGCAATTTTCAATGTAGTTGTGATTGTTAGTCCATTGCCTCATGTGAAATTAACAGGTTTCAGGGTATGCTCTTACACCAATTTCACTGTGGGGTGGCATTTTAAACACACAGCGAGATTTTTTATAGTACATATGAAAGATTTTGCTAGTGTCATCTTTTGTATACACTTGTTAGGGATGCAATGTACTTAATAAAAGAAAAGGGCGATTATCAAACCCAAACTAAAATTTCATCTATTATATCAAGAGACGGGTGGGAGAAATCTAAAGAATTTGTTGTTGATGTTCCCACCATTGAGAGATTGGTCAAGATTATGTTTGGTAGGACTAGTTCCCATACAAGACAAAAGTTTCAGGAATCAATCTGTTTACTACTCAAGTGTTAGAGCTTTTAGCAAATAGCATCAGATCTGCAGTTCAATACATTTGTCGTTGAGAGAGCAAGGATCACCCTACGTTTTGTTAATCATGGAAACATTTGGACTTTAAAATTCACATGGTTGAATTCACCATATGTTACTTTCTGTGTTGTCTGTTAATTTTCCTCTCTTGTTCATAATCGTTTACGATCTACCTTGCAACTTAAGAAATTCTTAATGACCTTTTTAAAATAGTTGTGACCATATATATTAGATAATAGTTCTAAAGATTAAAAGAGACATTGAAATTCCAATTTATCATATCAAAATGATCGTATAACTAGCAAAAAATTAAAACCCATTGAACAAGAAGCATAAATAGTCACCTCCTCTTGTCTTGCAAGGGTAAAATAATATTTTGCTATGCAACCTCTGCAAGTATCTCCAATAACAGTGTAACTCAATTAATAAAATAAAAACAAATTGAGTCGCTGATGCATGCTGCAAGACTGGGCCGGGTTCAATGAAAACATGAAAGACTTGGAAATGGATTCTTGTCCTCAATGCATTTGGCATGTTTAAAGAAAGATCCAGCCCACCCCCAAATTTTGTTTATTTAGTATGCAGTAGTTAGAAGCATCCTATTCGGATGCTGTAGCTCAGATCACAAGAGGAAGAAAGCTTCTTGGGATAAGACCAATGTCTAGCATGTGTTGGCTATTCATATTCTGCAACTCCTCAACCACCGATTAGTGTTTGAATTAATAATTCATATGTATGTTAATATGCTATAAAAACTTGATGATGCTATGGCGCTCCGAATTGCATATTATGTTTAGATTCTTTTCAAGCGTGCTCCCATATATCAGATTCAAATGCAGAACAACCAACGACTGCAGATTGCATGCAAACGAATAGAAATCTTTGTCTAATTCACACTTCCAACATTCGTTATCTGTTAAAAGTATGCAGCAGTGAGAACAGAGCTTCCTTCACGTTTTCGATCTTATGAATGATGCATCACAATCATTACTGATAATAGAGTTCGTGCAATCTGCATTTCACTTCTTTCTTTCTCAAATAAAAAGAAAAGTAAGTCTGTCGTGAAAATCCAATCCACTATTTTAATGTAACAACTGGATACTTCATGTTTTAGATTACTCCGGTACCTCCATTATCTTCGGCTTTTGTTTCCGTATCAATTATGATTGTAATACAAATCTCAGGCTAGCCTTAGACCAGTTATTCTTTTATGTTTTGAGAACTTATCTAAGATGGGTTCATGTGAGTTGAAATAAGGCGTGTACCATTTAGTACATCAGTACAGCTGGAGCACGTTGAAGTCTCGTTTCCGGTTGGAACATCTGAGCACATTACTTAAATCCCCAGATAAAAGCATGTCTTGCAAGATATTTGCCTGTGTTTACAATCTTGGCCTTGGGAGGCCAATGTAGTTTAAAGCACTTTCGGCTTTCTCTTATTGTTCACTAATTTGATCCAGGTCAACAGTGTTAAATTCCTGCAGTTCTTAATGATTTCGCAACCTTGATTATTGCCCTCAGTGAAAAATCTGTAACAGTTATCGACCAAGTATTTGTGTACTCTTGCTAGCATGATTTACAGTGTTTCGAGTCATAGAATGTTATTCACAGTACTTAGATGTAGTATGTTCTTGTAGACTTCTTGTGCTGAGATATCTATCTGTGATTCTGATTTGAATAATGAGACACATTTAGCAGTTACCTTAGCATGCTTAATTTTGTGTGTGAAGCAGCATTGTTCTGTGTTTTCCAATGTCTGAGTGCATCTTGTAGTAAGTTGTCCATCAGCCTTTGTTTGAAATTTTTTGTTGTGTGTCTGTCTACTACACTAGACTTTCCAAATAATTTGCAAAATGAGGCTTGTTAATTACTTAATAATGTAGAAGTAAAATAGAATATGTGGAGAGCAAATTTAGTGAGGATGCTTTAAATAGTTATAGTTTAATAGCTACCTTCAAAAAGAAAAATAGGAACTGAATAACAGAATCATTAATGTTGAATATAATTAGATTCACTGTAAGGACCGTAATGCATGATCTAGTCGAGAAGGATGTTCAGGATTATTGGTCATTGGAGTAATCTTTATGTGATTGAACCTGTTTGTTCCAGTTGGAGAGTTGGTAGTTAACTTTAATATTTCTTTCAAGATCAACAAAACAGGACAGTATTAATGATACAAAGCTAAAGTCAACCTATATTCGTCCATATATAAGCTTGTTCTGTTCTTACTTTGATAAATCTCTTATCACAGGATAAATCATCAGCACCATCGCGTGAAGAAGATTACTCCCAACGTCGAGATGAACAACGTACAGCTCCAAGAGGATCACCTTTTTATCAAATGGAGTTTAGAGCACGCCAGGATAGTCCTGAGCAATTTTATCAGGAAAAATCCAATATGAGTGATAAGAATGCAGAGCCTAGTGCTGTTTTATGGATAGGTTTTCCTGCTTTATTGAAGGTGGATGAAATGATATTAAGGAAAGCTTTCTCACCGTTTGGTGAGATTGAGAAGATCACTGCATTCCCTGGTCGTACTTATGCTTTTGTTCGATTTAGGAGTGAAGTGTCAGCGTGCAGAGCAAAAGAAGCTCTTCAGGGAAAATTATTTGGAAATCCCCGGGTGCATATTTGCTTTGCAAAGAGTGAAACAGGCTCAGCTAACAGTGGAAGGAATTCAATGAGTGTCCCTCCATCCCCTCATTTTCAGGTGAATGGTCGCTCAGGATCATCTGAGAATTTTCGAGAGGACACGAAATTTGGGAGCTTCACAGGTAATCCCAGCATCAGATCTCCTCATTATTTTCCAGATTTTGATGCTGTTGATTCTGATCCCTATGGTTTTAAGCGGAAGGGGAATTTATGGAGAGGTGAAAACAATATGTTTGAACAGAGGAGATACAAGGAAATGAGGTCTGAACTAGGACTATCAGAAGATATGTATGATCCTCGGGGTAGTCCTAAAAGAGAGAAATATTCTCATTTGAATGATTATTCACAGAGATTTCCTCAGACAAGTCAACCTTATGAAGAGCCATGGGACTTGCCAGAAGATATTCATTTATTTCATGGGGCCAAGAAATTGAAGACAGAGTCTTTTCTTTCGAACAAAGAGTTTCCAGAGTATCCCCAGTCTGACTACAACCCAGAAAGACATGGCTTTTCTAGGTCATACTCTGATTTTCCCCAAGCTGACAGTTCCAATAGAAACTTTGAGGGCGGGCCATTTGGTTACAACCAGATCCCTGATCGACCAATGAGTTTACCTCCAGCTCTAGAAGAAAGGGGTGACCGCTGGAAAGAATCTTATGATGATTTTCAGGTGAGCTCGGGTTCTCAGCTAGCAAATCCTGTTGACAGGAGAAGGTTCACTCCTGAACGCGATCGGCCTTCTTTCAATGTGTGGAAATGGGAAGGGACTATAGCAAAGGGAGGAACTCCTGTCTGTAATGCTCGTTGCTTTCCTGTGGGCAAACTCCTTGACTTCACATTGTAAGTAGTAAAATATTTTTGCGTAAGTCAATTTCTGGTTACTTGCATGATTAATTGAACAGAATCATTCTCCAGATAAAAAGAGAGTAGAATGAATAGAATCAAGAATGTGAAAAGGCTATATTTACATATTGCCTGTTGTCTTTTATCTTTAACAGTAGCTGATTGCTATAACTTCTTGCTTGTTGCGTGTCTGTCAGTAACACGCCATTTCTATTAATGCACAGTATGCATTTTTGTTATCAACATCATAACAAATTACTTAGATGTGTCAGAAATGGAAGAGTTCCAGTTAATTTTCCGTGCATTTTAGAGTTCACAAAACTGTGGCTGCCTGGTATTGCGGCTGATGTATCAAATAATCAGAACATTAGCTGCAACAGTTTTAATTTGCTTTTTCGTTGTTTTTTTCCCCAGTAAGAAGAGGATTATCTGTAGGTGACCCAATTTTATTGAATTTCAGAATCATCTCATTTTCAGCTACATTGATAGATTAGTAGAGACTATACAATCGAATCCTTTTTGTAATTTTGTCGAGTGGTTTGGTCTAATTCCCTTTGTCACTCCACATCGTGATTATAACATTATTGATATTCATGTCTGATTCAAACTACATGGCACAATCTAGATAGACTAGTTCATCTGCTCTGAAAACAAAATAATTTTTTTCTAATGTTTCGTCACACATGATAGTGTTGGATCTAATCCGTTATTAGCACCAATGTTCTGTTGCAGGCCTGAATTTTTGGATTGTACTGCAAGGACTGGTCTAGACATGCTTTCAAAGCATTACTATCAAGCAGCAAGTGCTTGGGTTGTGTTCTTTGCCCCACAAAGTGATGCTGATATTGGATACTACAATGAATTTATGCATTATCTTGGGGAGAAGCAGCGAGCAGCCGTTGCTAAGTTAGATGACAAGAATACCTTGTTTCTTGTGCCCCCGTCAGACTTCTCAGAGAAAGTGCTGAAGGTACCAGGGAAACTCAGCATCTCCGGTGTTGTTTTGAGGTTAGAAAATCCTAGTTCCAATTTTGGATCGGTACACCAACAACCCGAAAGAAAAGACATGAGATTATTGTCATTGCCTGGGGATACATCATATACAAAGCCATCAACAGCTTCAGAATCTATTCATTCATTTACATCAGCTCCACCGGTGTCATTTTCAGGTTCAGCTTATGGTGTTGGAAATGGATCTGATTCTTACAACGAGAGCAGGCACGAGTATCCACATCATATGGAAAGCCCTGCATTGGGGCGAAACTGGTCTTCACACAAGCCGCAAAACTCAATTATGGATACTAGAAATAAATCAACCCAAATGCCCAATAGTTCCATTGATTCTATTCTTCAGGAGCATAGGATCATGCAAAGGGAAGCACAACAGTCGAGCATTCCAGGTGGAATTTCTCGTATTCGAAACAGCCATTCGTCACAGCAGGAAATCCAATCTCCTGGCTTTTTATCTATGCCGTCTGAATCCCTGCAACCTGAGCAACTTGCACAATTGGCATCATCTCTTGGGCAGCAGCAGAGGCAGTCTGCGAGAACTCCAAATCCAGCTACCGGAGAAGATTTTAGACAAAGAAACACAATGAATGAGTCTGATAACATTCCAAGGACATCCCAGACATTTGGTATGCAGAATAATGAGGTGAATTCACAGCCATCAACATCTCAGTTTGGTCAAGTCCAACAGTTGCAGCAGCGGCAACAGCAGGTATCAACTGTGCCTGCAGCGCCTCACACTGTCCAAACAGCGGTTCAGGGAAACCAACAACTGCAAAGCACGAGTACAAATGAAGCAGTAGAAACAGATCCACAGAAACGTCTGCAAGCGACATTACAGTTGGCAGCAGCTCTTCTTCAGCAAATCCAAGGGAAAGGAAGTTGACCAGTACTGGAATATGATCGTGCTGGTGTCATCTATTTTTTGAGAGTGAGTGACGGATAAAATTCTAAATTCAACACCCGTAACGCAGTGCAGTTGCACATGAATTTTGATTTTCCTATAGTTTGATGTAAATCCTCTTCTTTCTTATTTTTACTGTTGGGTTCATGCAGTTTGATGCTTATTGGTTTGTTTTGTCCAATGACTCGAATGGGGTCATGCTACTCATCTACATTCTATATTGACAGAATTGAAGAAAGTTACCGGCTACATTTGATAGCTACTTTATGTTTTTGTCCTTTTTTCTTTCATATGTTAGATATTCTTCGGCACATTTGATAGCTACTTTATGTTTTTGTCCTTTTTTCTTTCATATGTTAGATATTCTTCGGCAGGGCTGCCGTATAGGGCATCTCTTTCACAGTCGTCAATACGGCAGCCCTGCAAACAAGACTCAATTGTGCAGGAACACTTGTAAACTTGTTTTATGTAATGTTTTTGTTAATCGCGGGAACCCGTTTTTCTTTCTCCCACTTACATAGTGAGATTAGCAGAAAAGACCAGTAGTAAAGGAAAAGGAATGAAGAACAAGGCAGAATTTGAAGAGAGACTATAAAAATTGTATTGCCTTTATTAATATGAAGACTTTTAATGCAAAGTCAAATTACAAAATGAATATTTGACAAAAAAAAATGTTACAAAATGAATAAGAATGAATGAATACTAATACTATAGAACTTGTGCACCATACATTTGTGCTACAAATATAGACATTCTGACAGCAGCTCATCAAGCCCGAAAACAGGAGACATCCGGCTAAACGTAGAAGTAGGTCGATGCATCTGTAGCATTTTCTGTATCCCTGCAGAGAATTGATCGGGCTTCGATTACTGAACGAGGGGGCTCAAGATCTTTCTCTTGCAGCGCGTTGCCTTGTAGACGCTGCATTTGGGAAGCAAACATATCGTCCAATATCTGCAGACAAAGCATTAGTGAGATTAGAAGGTACTGCAATGAGTTGCCTCTTGCACCAACTAAGTACGATTTCAATCTGAAGCTACTTACCCCGAGAGCATAATAAGATCCATTGTACCAAACTCGGTTTTCCTTCCTGCCTTCAAGGAATTTCAAAACGATCTAGTACAGAAGAATCGAAACATGTCAGCGTTAAGAAGATTTAAGAGTAATGGTTGTGCGAAATACAGGTCTCTCTATTTACCTGTCCCGTTCTATCCCAGAATCCACGACAAATTGCGATAAATATTTTGCTTGTAAAGACCTCATGCAAGTTGGAGATGGAGTCGACAAGCTGTGAACTCAGCGAGTGCATTCTTTCACGGACCTCTGCCTCTCCATCATCTTCCTTTGTTTCCTCTAGAATCCTTTTCAGCGTTGTATTACGGTTAGCTTGCACCTGAAGCAATCATATATGAGAAACCGTTGCTAGTTTTTACCCCGTTGGACGGAAGTTGAAGTATTTGAACAAGAGGAATAGACTTACATTGCTGAGAAGCTTCCCTACGGTTGCCTGCAAGTAATTTTTGTATTTTGTTCTCAAGAGAACTGTAATGCCATTCATCTGCTCCCCGAACAGCGACTTCTTGTTATCGCCCATGGCAGGAAGAAAAGATGCCCAAGCCTTTAAGATGTCTTCTACTTTACAATGAAGGACATCAAGAATTCTCTTCACGGTGTTTAAAAAAGTTCCGAGCTGGGGAATACAAGATATCGATAAGATATATAAGCATATTAGTATATGCAACAGCGTCATATAAATGTATCAGTGTGGGAGGGATGCCTTTAGGGTTTAGGGTTTAGGGATGCCTTTAAGTGAAGAGATCCCCATTTGTTTTATTAAATGCGGATTAGTTGTGGGGTCCACACCACATTAAACTTCAATGATCGAAACCGTTTATTTTTCAAGTTGCACCTTAAAGATTATACAAAATATTAGCCAAACAAAATATTTAAGAAATTTATTGAGTTCAAAGAAATTAACAAACGCTTTGTTCTATAAGAAATAATGAAATTTCATTGTGATAATTAAATAGGCAAATAGTTTTGGATTAAATTGAATTTTTGTAAGAATGATTTATAAATTGAGACTTATAAAAAAAACAGTTCGGCTCGTTGAAGTTCGGTGTAGAGTTGGATCCTACAACTAATCCCCATTTTTTTGAAAAAAAAAAAAAAAGATCCCTTTGCATAAAGGGCATGTATATCTGTGTGTGTGAGTGACACTGTTAGAATTCTGACTATCCTCTGAATGTTGCTTTTTGATGTATCCGGCAATATACTTAACTTAGCAATATAGAGAATAACTAGAAACACACAAGATTTATGCTGGTCCAGCATAACTTTTTCCCATGTCAAGTAGTGATTTCTATGGATAGAAACATCATGGCTTCTTTGGTTCATAATAGAGTACTTTTGCAAACCCTAGAATTAATCCCTCTCTTTCTTTGGTTCTTGTTTTCCATTCCTTGAACTTTGCAAAAACCTCGGAATCCTGATTTGTGAAATAAACTCAAACTTTCTAGAAAAATCATCCATAAAAGTAACAAAATACCTAGATCCACAGTTGGATTTAGTTAGCGCAGGACCCTAGACCTCTGAGTGAATGCAGCCGACTCCTTGCTTTGTCTACCTACTTTGTGGAAACGGTTGGACCCCCAACTATCATAGCCGGGCTTGTCTAAACTGCCCTAGAATATCAAATTCTTTTTCAATCCCGGGACATATACGACGTTCCCCAAAGTCCTTATCACTCCATCCAACAACTTGATTCTAACAGAATTTGTATCAAACCATTCTCTTACTACACACATACGAAATTTGTATCTAGTATCCAAAATCTATTTTGTGAAATCCTTGGAGCCTGATGTTACCGAAAGAATCTCCCTATCACTTTCTTCTTTGGTGATTGCGCTAGCTGAACCTTAAATACCTTCCATTTTGGCTTCATTCTCCTTCCATCTTGCGACTCTTCCAATGATCGGCAGAATCACATTCGAAGCAACCTTCATTTTTTTTTTTTTTTTCTTCTTGGATCTTGACCTACCCATGTTGCTGTTCTTCTCTTCCGTCGTCTTTTCCCGCCCCCTCTCATTTGCTTTGGCATAAAAGCCTTAAGAGCTTCTGGTTATATCATCGAGTTTAGCATATGATTGAAGGGCTTGAATTACATTCTCAGGCTGCAGGGACTCCCCTCCAAACATTAAAGTTGTTTGAAAGTTTCTTCGACCTTCTGAAGATTGGCTATGCAATTCTGGAACCTGCATACATGATCTTCTTTATCACCTCCTTCTAGTTGAAGCCCGAATAGTTCATCCTTGAAAAAATAGTTTATTGGACATGGTTTTGCCCATATAAATCTTCTCTAACTCGTCCCATGCTTCCTTCAATCACGTTTCTGTGATGTGAGACTGAACCGATTTCGTGAGATGGATCTCGATGGAGCTCTTGGCCTTCTTGAGAATCTTGGTTCATGTCTCTTTTGTCATGGTCGTAGGCTTTTCACCAAGAAGTGCATCATCCAACTCCTACTGTATCAGTAATTTCTTCATCATCCTTTGACAGTCCGTGAAGTCATGCTGCCATCAAAAGGTTTTAACACAGGCCTTAAGGTTCCTAGGTCTATGGTTTCCTTTCCTCTTGCCATTGCAGAACACTTTGAACCAAGCTCTTGATACCAATTGTTAGAGTTTGACTCCCCTTAAGATCTCGCTCTTTGATGTATCTGGAAATAGACTAAACTTAGCAATAGTTTTGCTTACGTCCAGTTGTGATTTCTCTAGGAAGAAAAATCATGGCTTCTTTGATTAATGATAGAGTATACATCACTTTTGCAAACCCTAGAACTAACCGCTCTCTTTCTCTCAACTATCTCCCTGATTTTTCCTTGGAACTAATCCTTCTCTTTCTTTGGGCTACCTCTCTAGGTTTCTACTACTTATTGGCCCTTCCCGCACCCTTATTTATAAGTATAAGGTGTGGTTTACGCTTCTATAATCTGATTAGGTTTCCGAATCTATTTGGGATAGGAAAGTACACTTCCTTTCTTATTCCAATTCTTCTTCTAGGATTCCTACTCTAATTGTGCAAGAAAACTTTAATTATTTCCTAATCATTGGAGAACAAGAATATGTGCACCTTAGCCTTCCTAAACAAAATAGGACTCTAACCAAAAGATGAACCAAATCCCTATATTTACAACATCTAATTCATTACATTGCATGGGAAAATTTGCAATTGGAGAACTCACCTGACTAGGAACGGTGTAGATTGTGACTGATTGTCTTCTTGTCAGCTTCTGGACCTGCATATTAAGCCTCTTTTGGATACCATCTTTCAATGGAGTCAAGATATCGTTATATTGTTTCTCCAATGCTTTTATGATTGCTCTTTCGACATTAGCTACAGCCTGCAAAGAGCCAACAAAACAGCTTAGATGAATGTATAGGGCCGAATCCAGGCGGGGGGAAGAGAGAGACATTTCTGAAAGCTCTTTGATAATACTATACGATGAGATGAGAACTCACTTGTTCCAAAATCAAGGAGTATTGAGGCCATCGATTGAGTACCACCTCGTATTGAATAAGGGTCTCTCTGATATTCTCATACATATCCTCAGCAAATGGTGAGGTGGAACTATTTGTTGACACACCAGACCATGGCACCTGAATCATTATTCAGATCTCGTTAGTTACGCACAGTTCCTCAGTTGAACAATTGCCTTCGGTGGAAGTTTGCGCTAACATGAGCAAGAACATCAAGGAATAGACTACACATGGCATGCTACATAGAACCTTGAAGCGAAGTTATACCTTTTCTGCCCTGCAACGTTCAAGTAAGTTAAGTTGCATATCCTGTACCCAGACCATTATGTAATCGTGAAACAGACGCTTTGAGTCAACACCACCCTGCACTGGACTAAAGCAAACAAAACATGAAATGAGAAATTATTTAAAGTATACATTCTACAAAACAACAGAAACTTCGTTCAAGAAAATCAAACCGCAAAAATTTATTCAAGTGTATGCTAGGAGGGATTTTGGTCCAAATCTCTTTCACAGACCTTATGTTCCATGATTCAAGGTTTCTTTCAAATTCGGCAACTGCAATTAAAAGCTCATTTACATGTGGCTGTGGACCTGAAGGAGGCAAGGCAGCAAGAAACGCTTGAAGTCTGTTGTACAGCTCAGTGCTGTAAATGGCAGCAGCTATATTCGAGAGATCAATTGAACTAGAAATAAGTAAGATTTGTCAGTATTCTCGCACTAATTTTATTATATCGATCCAACTGTAATTTTGAACTATGAGTCACAGTATTAGGTGCAAAAGACAAAGGCCTGTACCTGGGGAGTACATGCTGGTTGTGGATTTTGATGTCTGCCTGAATTTCCTTTTGTATATTTATGCATAAATTCTTCATTTTCAGATATGCCGTTGAGATGGATATGGAGTCCATAAGGAAACCTTCAGAGTTACTTGACACAAACTCATCAGTGTCTAGAGTGTGCTTTCGGTACCTCTTTTTTGCTGCTGTCTGGTAACAAATACATTTGTTTTAGAACTCTATTTTCCTGAGTGCAAAACAAACCCAAGAAGTTGTCGATCCACGGTATATGTTGAGTTGTTATACAGGAAATTTACGTACGGACACTGCCTCTAGAAAAGAAAAAAAAAAGAAAAAAAAAAAAGAAGCTATAAGTGCATGTACCCAAGTGTATTCTAATATGCATAATGGGCATCTTCCCAAGTGTTTTCTAATTCCATGAACTCTCTAATTTATCGACCGTAATGAACCAACACTAGGAATCTGCATGTTAGGTCATCAAATATTTGAGGATAAGAAAACTAAAGACCTCCAACTTCATAAAAAACATTCATATATATGTAAGTTCGGTCTTGGAAACGTAAGAAGATAATTATTAACATTATTCATGTACCTCCAAATAGTTGCGCAGCATAGTTTGGGCATCCAGAGTGAGGATATCGTGAAGGATCATGTATACTTGTACAGAAGGAGCTAGAGCTGGTGCTGCAGAATCTGGGGTTGGACCAAATGAGGATGTGAATCCTGTGGGTGACCCTTCATCTAATGACTTGTAGTTTTCGAAAACATTAGCCAAAAGACTCTCGATTTGGTTTTCACAGTCTAACAGTATACTTTTCTGCAAGAAAGCAAGAACAAATCCAATTGAAACAAAGGGACGTTAAAATTAATTTCAGAGGGAAAGTCAAAAATAAAAAAATAAAAAAAATCCTAGTATTCAGTGGACAGATACCAAGAAAAACAAATTGGTTCAAAACATTTAGTAACAAGTAATCTTGTTCTTTTGCAGAACCATACTTTACCTCCTGCCTTGTCAAACATTTCTGACTCCTGGCCTTTATTATAGGTACAAGTAACTCATTCACAAGCTCTAAGCAATCTTTTGTCGGAGTTGCCACATTCATCACATGTAACAGATATCTACGAAGAAACCAAAGGGATGTAAATACGATGCAAGCCATCACAAAGAGAAGAGCATAATAGTGCTTTCTTTGTTTTATTTTCATACAAAGAAATTGCTACTTATTAGATTTAAAAAATTGTACAGTTGATATGTACCTCAGCTTTGTGTACGACTGGGAAACTTCATAATATTCTGCAAACTCAGTCAACAACCACTTCCAAGTTCCATGCAACCATAGGTTCCGGGAATGAAAGTTTTGTGCCCGCATAGCAGCCTCCAGCAATAAATCATATGCTAGAGTCTCTGCAACTGGTCCACTCTATCATATGTGAAAAAGTAGAGGTGAGAACACTTATACTACAAGTTTGATGACTAAATAAAAATAACAATGCCAAATTTTTGGACTGAACACAGAAGAAATGACATTTCTGAGTCTGTGACAAGATTTTCTTAGACGAGTTGAGTTGGAAGAAAACAAACCTTGATATGATTAGCTTCATCACTTGTTATCATACTACCGATGTTGAGCTGGATTTTTCCAATACATTCTTGATCATCATGGTATAAAGGCCACCAACGAAGTTTATCGCTCTGCATAATTAAGAAAGTCACATAATATAACATGCAGGTGGTAGAAAGATATTGTTCTGCCTTAAGAAATCAACGTTGGATGATAGAGGAAGGATTCATACGGCGCTGTCATTCAAGGATGAAATAGGAATTGTAGTTCGACCTTGGACTGATTTTTTCGTGTCTTGAACTTCTACCAAAAGAGCATCCACTTGACTCTCTGGAAAACTGAAAGTGCATAGACATGTAAGACCTTTTCCACATTAACATCACATGAAACTCTCAAGTCATGACCAAAGTCCCCTGAAAGGGACCTACACTTTGGTATATTAGACTATGCCACGGAACTTCAAGTTCCAACACAAGTTACCAGCATATCCATTAAAATGAGGGTTAAATGCCAACATGACACCAGGGTTTAAGCAAAACAGAAACTTACAATACATGGTAATCACCGCTTCCAGGGTGCAAACAAATTGCAGAACTTGGCTCTACTTCGGTATCGTCAGTGGCACTACTAAGTTTGAGTATGCATGAAAGTGGCTCTGCACACACAATAAGATAGGCGTCAACATCCATTAATTTCAGTATAAAATACACAAGACATAAGTTACGAAAAATCCATCAAGAGATTATACACATTGATATATCTCTTACTTATCCTAATCAGTAACAATAATTTTCTGGGGTTGTAATATATAAAGTAAATGGCGGCTGCATATTAAGTCTTCGGAGAAAATTTAATTTGAGAACAAAATAGGGTTCTTCGTACGGCTCAAACCTTGTGGTGTAATTGAGAATGACGATGACTTCAAAGAATTTATGCCAGTTTTTACTAGTGATGAAACATGTCGGACGTATTCTGCCCCTGCTTGTATGTACATTGCACTTCGCTGTGAATATGTGCTCTTGAGTTTCCTTCTGGTTATTACTCGAAGTTTCTTCACTGCCATCATTCAAAAACTACATCAAATTACAAATACACTATTTTGTCTACTTTTATCAGCTTAGTGTCTAAAATAAACACAAAACCCTTAGATTAAATTATGCTAGCATAGCTAGCAACCTTCTAGTAATGTCAAGATATATCTAAAAAATATTTCATACTTGTGGCCTCCCAAAACAGTTGTAAATAAAGAAATTAAATGACTTTGGTAAAATTGTTTTAATGTCCAAATCCAGTGGATATGTTTCTTAAACTGAGATTAACTCTGAGCCATTCTTCAACATATTACTAATAAGCTTAACCCATTTATAAGATCATACCTTCAACTCTGATCTTTCCAACCACCTTCTTTGCTTTCGGAGCAAAAGTTTGTTCTGCATTCCGACTACACTTTGCTTCTAGTGGCTGCGCTCCTCGGGCTGGCAACACAAATGTGTTTAGCCTGTAGAATCAGAGTGTAAATCTTAAATGACCAATCAAACCCTGAGAATTAGCCATCAGCCATGAAACTTCAAAAGAACTGAATATTTAGGGTTAGGAAAAGGTAGCTAACCCAAAAGCATTCCGAAGAACCACGCACTCGTCACGCAGAAATTCAGGTGCCTCAGTGCAGCCTCTTGCCCATGCTTGTAGGCATAAGCGTATACATGCCTCGTGTGCAACCAAGGTTTGCCAGGCATATTGGCCACTGCAATGATTCAATTTGATACCATAAAAAAAAAAACAATCAAAAAACATTTTTCAGGTTAGAATGACAAAAGTAATATGTGTGCAGAATCTTTTCATGCAATAAACTTCACTAAATCCAAAGTAACAGTAAACAAGTATCTGTCTTCATATGAAATTCAATGGTGGAAGAACCTGGTATTATAATAGGAATGGTCTAATTGGCTGGCTTGCAAATAAGGGACTTTCGCTTCTGTTTCTCCAGCTATGCTTTTGTTCATTCTGCAGAACACAAAGTCAAATCATGCAAGAACTATCAAAAACCCGAAACGAGAACGTAGAGAAATCAAATGAAAGTCACAGTCCAAATAAAATCCTAAAACAAGAAGAGCAACTCTATTCAATACCTTTCACCAAGTTCAGAAGCTTTGAAAGAACTAGTATCCAAATCTGCTAAACCCTCTACACTCCCATCAAACCCCATGGATCCCCTTGATGGGCAGGTCGAATTTTCAGCTGCATTGCTCTCTCTCACCCCCTCAGAAATTTCCTGCCCTCCTTGAATCTCATCATCAATACCCGCCTCGTCTCTCCCAATTTCGAAAATCGGAGGTGCACTAGGAGTTCCCAAATCTGCTGAATCTCTGTGCACACCACATTCATCACCACTTTGGGCAGTGCCCTACAATACAAAATTGGAAATACCACCAACAAAAGATTCAAATTACAAACAAGCACACACCCACTAAACAAAAACAAAAAAGATCATTATTTTGCATCAAGGCCTACATTGAAATTTCGAAGTTGAGCCCTTTTCAGGAGCTGATTGCCGGCACCCGGTGTCGAAGTTTTCGGGGGGCATCTCTTCTTGAAACCCACCTCACCGTCCGTAAATCTTCTACAATTTCCGGGCAATTCAACCCTCAGACCCTCCTTCAACAACCCTCTATTCAACCCGGTGCTAGGCTTATCCCTATAACCAAACACCTCCTCTTCTTCTTCCTGATAATACTGTTCCATCGGCTTCGACTCTTCCTCGAAGTAAATGGCAGACGAACCCATATCCGAAACCGAATCGACGCTCTCGTTGTCGTCATCATAGTCGTTTTCGTCGTCGCTGCTTAGACACGGAGCCACCAAGCTGTGAGGAGCGAGCAGGCCGGAGTGGAACTTGAGCGGAGGCAGAGCGGGACCACCGCCACCGCTGTTGGTGCCGAAGCGCAGAGGCGATATTGGGTATGCGTCGGAAGTGAGTTTCTCTGCGAGAGGCGACCGGATCGCTTGTGGGGTTTGTTGCTGTTGTTCTTGCACTTCCATTTCTGATCCCTGCAGGTATTCAACTGAAAAATGAAAATTGAATTCTCAAAAATTTTGAAAATTTATGAACTTTCGGGATTTTGGTACCTGTTTGATCCATTTGATTGCACTCTCGTCGAGGCCTTCGGTGAACATTGTGCTGGGTTATGGGTTAGAGAGAGAGAGAGAGAGAGAGAGAGAGAGAGAGAGAGAGAGTTGAGGGGAGCAGAGAGAGGATGGAAGAAGAAAGAGAAGAGAAGAGGGAGATAGGGAGAGCATAGGTCGGTGGGTTTCGGCTTGCAACGGCTAGTTAGACTTTTTATTATTTGTTTTTTTTACGCAAAACGGTAAAAGGCACCTTTCTCTTCTTTTTCGAAAAAATAACAATTTAAGAAGGGGGCTTTTGCATGTCCTATTTTCTAACTCTCCTTTGGTCCCGATCTAACTTATAAGCTTTCGAAACCTGTTGTTGGTGTGAAAGATAGATTTGTGGTCAAAAGAAAACTAAAATGTCTTTGTGAATCTTTCCGACCCTTGAAAAAGATGGATAACTGTGATTTCCCACTAGTTATCCTTTTTTTTTTTAAAATACTAATAAGCTTATGTAAACAAAATATAGAAAAGAGAAATAAACTAGTATAACTAACATACCTCATATATACCATGAAATTGAGTTCTTTAATAGTGTTGATAAATTATATCTCATGCAGGTTCGTACTTAAGCATAATCAAGTTGCCTAAAATAGCCTTTTTTACAAAAGAAATCAGCTAATGGCTTCGTCACAGCAGTCCATCTTTTCAGGGCTGAGAAGACTCATAGAGGTATTTCAGCCTTCCTTTGGCCACCATTGTGTGATTCATTAGCGCCAGGAATCGAACCTAAGATAAGTATGACTTGAATAAAAATAAAAAAAATCGTAAGATTTTGTTTAAATTAAATTATTCGGTTGGTCTCCTAAGGTCTCGGGTTCCTTCGCCCATGAGCGGTAGGTCTCGGGTTCGAGACTTGGGAGCAGCCTCTCCATAAATGGGGGTAAGGCTAGCCGACATTCACCTCTCCCAGACCCTGCGTAAAGCGGGAGCCTTGTGCACTGGGTACGACCTTTGGTCTCCTAAGGTCTTCATTTTAAGGACATGTGAGGATCAAATGCATATTAGTCACAAAACTATATTAGTTTAGATCCAAAAAACTTAAAATATTTGACAATTTAATAAAGCAAAACATGAGTTTTCTATTGGTTCATGGATTTTGAGTTAGTTTTGGTTTATTAAGTTGTCAAATATTTTAAGCCTTTAGACCTAAACTTCCAGAATTTTGTAGTTAATATGCATTTGGTCTTCACGGGTTTTTATCTTGAGGACCTTAAGAGAGTAGAACTGTAAGACTTGAATTTCAGAGAAAAGGAAATAAGAGTAAAGTACAAATAGTAAGTGTTGTTGTAAGTCACTACATTTATGATTTTAGATGTACCGTTATACACAACAACAAAATGACTCCGAATCAAACTATATGGCAACTGGAAGAGCTTTGAACCCTTTGCATGTTTCCACAAGAGATCTTCCAACCGTGTTGCTCACCCTTTTGGCTAAGTGTTCTTCCTTCATTATCTTGTTCTTTATGTACCGCCATAGTTACTTCCTCTCTAAGAAAGTGGTGTAAAATCTTCTTATGTTTTGGATCAATGTGGGAAGGGACTTGGACCTTCGAAGGAAAGGTACTACTAGACTAATAGCCAGTGGGTGATGTAAATTATTTTTATAATGAATAAGATCCCTCTCGGGCATAAAGGAAAGACAACAATGGAGTTTCTTCAGCATTCATAGCGGACTTCAGATAATTGTGTCATTACGTTAAAAAGGAAAGATAGTAATAAGTTGCTTCTGCATTTTCCATAGCGGGCCCTTCCGACAAACTATTAGCTTATTGGTCAAGAGTCCTTCAGATAATTGTGCCGTTAAGTAAAAAGAGAGCAATGAATTGCTCACGCATTTGGCGCAGTCGACGTCTCTGAAAGGCTATTATCTTATTGCTAAGTGTCTCTCAAATAATTGTCTTGTTGTTATTGACCTATGAGGGCTCTCAACCACATAGATAGCTCAACGTGTCATCAACGCTCAACCTTGAGATGTGAATCGTCCAAGCCGCATTAGGTTATAAAAAAAATATAAAAAAATAAAGTGCAACATAGCTAAAATAATGGTTGGTTCCTTTTGACATGTATAATAAAGCAGAAGTGATTTTCGCACTCTTTTTCTCATTGTGCACATCCGTGTTTAGTTTTAACTTCTAGATTGAATCTATCAAAAGAGAATTAACAGACAGAAACAAATAGAGGTGCGCTAAGGATGAAAATAAGTGTGCAGAGAAATTTTTTTGAAGTGAATGTGAACAAAAAATGAAGTGACTTACTTAAAAATGAAAATAAACTTTTTTTTAACACGTATCAAGATTGTGATTTACCTATAATGATAAAAGAAAAACATCTTGTTACATGTAAGAGTAAGGTATTTTCTTCTTAAATATATGTCTACCAAGTACCAACCAACACTAAATGAGCAAAACAAAGGAAGCTGGAAAACTGGAAAAGCAAGGCATGCCTTTCAAACCAAAGGTCAGATCATATTCATTTAGTAGCACTACAAGTGCAGTCTGGCATTAAATCCTTGGGAGTAGTAACGAAGGAGAAGGTAAAGACAATTAATTCACATGAAATTAACTGGTGTAATGGAGCAACGGGTGAATATGGTCTTTCTCTTTAACTCACTGTATCCTGAGTTCAAACTTTCCCGCTCTTTACAGTATAGCTTAGAATAATATTATCGTTGGCAATAAAATGCAAAAAAAAGAAAAGAAAAGAAAAAAAGGACTGGAGTAATGGCATAGCTTTCCACGTTTCCCTTCATGCAGTAGAAATTAAAGACAAACCTGCTGGCCTTGGCCTCTTCTGTGCCTTCCTCATGTAACCTCCAATTCTGTGCTAGCTAGCTATACATCACCACAGAAGAGCTACCTTTTATACCCGTTGGGTTTTATTGCGTTTCTGCATTTGCTTTTGCTTTGCCTTCTCTCTTCTGAAAAGAAGAAGGGAAAAATGGTTGGTTTTGGCTGTGGTGGTGATGATGAACAGGATTTTCAAGGATCTTCACCGACTCCTACCGTCACGCATAGCAGTGATAGCGTTGTTGTGGAGGGTGAGGAGGCGGCAGCAGTGGCGGAGGAGGAGGAGGAGGTTGATCGTGAAACGTGTGATCTTCAGCTGCCTCAAGACCGAGTTCTGGCTGCAAAGCTCAGACCCCGCCTTCGATGGACTCCTGAGCTTCATGCCTGCTTTGTTGATGCTGTCAATCAGCTTGGAGGCCTTCATAGTGAGTACCCTTCTCCTTCTTCCTTGGCTTTGAGATTTTTCGCATGTTTTCGGATTTCGGTTATCTGATTTTATCACGCGTTTCATCTTGCAGAGGCAACTCCGAAGAAAATCCAGGAGGCAATGGGTGTCCAGGGGATAACTCTTTTCCACTTGAAGAGCCACCTCCAGGTCTGTTTCATCAATGCATGATTCATTGATGGTTGAGGAAAAATTCTCGAAAAATATTCACATACAAAACCGGTTACAAACTCTTAATAAAAAAAATAGAATTAGATGAGCATTAAACTAAGACATATGTAAGCAAATGTAGCAGAAAGCAATCATGCCTATGCACCCTAGTGCAAGTTCAATCTCTCCGGATCCCCTTCCCCTACCAACTAACAATTTGACCAACAAATGCTATCATTTGTGCAGAAAAAAAAAACACAATATGACATGTAAATTGACAAAGAAAACCCACAAATTTCTCCCAAATATGGGCCTCAAATTTATAGTGTTTTAGTGGCAGATTAGATTGAAAAGTTTTCACTAGTTTATTAAAAAAATAATAATACATTAAGGTACTGAATTAGGAAGGCCTCATTTCACTTTCGCCCTTGGCCTCATTGCATTTTCGCCCTTGGCCTCATTGCATGTTCGTCTTACGCTTCAGTTTGCACTGAAACAGTTTTGTTAGTGTTCCTCGTATGTAAAAGTTTGTAACCAGTTTTGTTTGCGTATATTTACCGGAGTTCTATTGTTAAGTGCTAATAGTACTATATAACTTTTCAAATTTCACTCAAAGTTATTGACGTGGTAATCATTTTTGCAGAAATACAGACTTGGAAGGCACGCGGTGAAGGAATGGAGGGAGGGGACTCAAACCTGTATGTTCTTTTGCAAAAACTTGCTGCAGTAAAAATATACCAGTAACAACGTCCTTTACTAAACAGTTGATATAGTGATGAAATTAACTTGCGAGTTGTGAAAGAAGTTTCATGTTTGAGTTGCTACATTTAGATTTTCACTGCCACTAAATAAAAGAGAACTCAGTTTCACAGGACTCGGAAGAAGGCCGAAGCACCGGCAGTACTTCCTCTCCCTCGCCCAAGCTATCCCGGAAAAAGTATGATTTGCACTGCTCCTCAATCTTCTATATGAATGTACTTGTTAACTTATTCCAAAAGGTAGTTGTTTTCGCACTCTCAATTTTAGCTTATGCATTTCTGTCGCTTGATTCTCCTTTGATTATCCAATCCGAAAGGTGGAAACAAGAGGATGAGTGCGGAAATAGAAAATGAGAGTGCGGAAAATCATTACCCTCTTCAGAAATTACCATTACAAAGGTTGCGTTTTCAAGTGCATTATCTTGTAAATGCTGTGATGTTTTATGTTTTGGGTTGTGGCTCCATGCATAGGCACTCTTATAAACTAGTGAAGGAAGCTCTAGATGAAGAAAGAGATAGTATGCAAGTTGAGGCAAGTTTTCGAGTTCGGAAACTAATTTGGGAACTTCAGTTGATAAATGTAAACCTACTTCTCTATTCATGATACACAACTTTGCAGGTTGGGAGGCGATTGCATATCCGTCAGGATGCTGAGCGGAGATTCATGAATTTCGCGATGGAGAATGCATGTAAGAAGCTTGCTGATCAGTTTATTGGTGCTGCGGCAGCCGCAGCCATACTTAACGGCATTGCAGGTGTAGGAACTTTGGAACTATACCCTGCATATCAGATGACAGAGGGAACGGGTATGCAGCCTAGTCTTGAAGGCCACCCGACCTCTCACGGGCATTCGGAGAATTCATCTGTCGAAGACTTCCATACTCGTGCCGAAGATGACGAGAAAACGGAGGAGAGCTTGGACAATGACCCTGCAGAAGCTTACCTGATCAACCCGGATCCAGATATGGAGTGATATGGCACTCTGGATGAAGGAACAAAATCACCCTTGTGTTGTTTCCTTGTGGAGTTTCATAAGTTAGGATTTACCTTTTGCCTTTTGGTGTAAAATTTTGCCAGCTTATGTTTGCTGAATTGGCAAGTTTCACTTACCAATGAACAGTAAAACAGTAAGAATTTTGAGTAATTAAACGTCTGTTTGATAACCAATTCAGTTTTCGAGAAAACTAAAAACTGAAACATGTTCAGGTAATCGTACTCCGTTTTCAAACCAAAACCAAGTCAAATTTTGAAAACTCGAAAAATTAACTTTCTAGTTTTTCTTTTTCAATTTTTTGAAAACTAAAAATAAATGATTATCAAACGCTCCTAAGTCTCAGCTTAAACAGAGTTAAAACAGTTTAACTAAACTGAATCCTATGTATCGACTTACCAGCTAAAAAAATCAAGCTGTTAAGAATTAAAAGAATTATCCAATTTACCTTTCCTTTCAAATACGAAATAGAAGAGAATACAAGGATTGAAGGTCCACGAATTACAATTTCTAACACAAACAATATGATATAAAGTAAAAGTGCAACACCAGTGAAGCAGTAAAACAAAATGGGGATGAGGGGTAAACGGAGAACTGCCGCTGGTGACGTCGCAAACGAGGACAGCACGCAGAAAACAAAGGTCTTCATGCACTATCATCGGAGAGCCGCAAGAGATACCGCAACACCATCAGCTTTCGGATGCAACCAAGTGTAAAGGCTAAAATGATTTAACAAAAGCACTTCTTCCTCCTACATATAGCAGCCTCACATTTCCCAACTGTTTGAATACAATGCCAGCCAACACTTTTCTAGTCGATCTTTACGGATGAGAAGAGGTAATGAACAAAGTAGAAAGACATGAGAAAGCCAATGGTGCCAGTTGACAACATGATTGCAGTTGCCATGATCAATGAATAACCGAGGTAAAGGATAGCCGACACAGGCCCGCTCAAACTCTGCAGGTCAAATACCAGGTAATTGATGGAGTACAGGAACACATAAAGGGAAACTGAACCTGAGGCAAAGAAAGCCTTCCACCACCACCTCCAATCCTCCACACAAAGATGCATGTATGTGAGAACTACTGAAACTTCAGCACAAACGATAACCAACAACATAAGCACTATAAAAAGGAAACCGAAGACATAATAAAATCTTCCAAGCCAGATGCTAGAAAGGATGAAGAAGAGTTCAATAAAAAGGGTTCCAAACGGAAGTGTCCCAGCACCAAGAACAAGAAGCCATGATGGATATTTGCGCGCAGGAATCTCCCTCGGAATCTGGTTGGTTCTCACGGGATATGAAATTGGCTCAGCTCGTGCGCCTAAGAATCCTCCGAGAAGGGTGAGAGGAACAGAAATGCAGAACCAGAGGGAGATGAGTATAAAATACAAAGAAATGGGAAGAGCACCAGTACTCTTGCTGCCCCATAGAATGAAATTCAGTATTGTAAGAATCACAAAGACGATTCCAGGAAAGAAACATGCCACAAACCAGGAAACCGATCTCCACCCTTCAGAAGTTCCCTTTATGGTTCTCCACATACGGACAGCAACATAACCAGCAATAATCCCAAGGAAGAGATATAGAATGATCATTCCTGTCAGTAGCATTCCTCGTGAAGCTGGTGACATGAAACCAAATGCTGCAAAGATGATGGTGACAACTGCCATCCCAGTAATCTGAACTCCATCCCCAACCATCACGCAAAGAAGCTTTGGAGAATCTGGTTCTCTGAACACATCTCCCACAACAAGCTTCCACCCAGAGAGCTCCTCATTCATCTGAGCTTGAGATTCTTTGTCGAGTTCTTCGTATCTTGTTAAATCCCTCCTCACCGTCCTTAGGAATATGACAAAAACTATACCAGCTAGGAAAAAGATCACCATTAATGAATTCAGAATAGAGAACCAGTGCACACGAGCACCCTCCATCTTCAGATAAGCATCCCACCTTGATGGCCATCTTGTATCACTTTTCACAAACTCAACCTCATAAGTAAATGATACTTTCTCTTGCTGCCTTATGATTTGAGCCTTTTCGAGCTCTGCGGGGCAACTTACAGGTTTGATATTTTCATACATAGCTTTTTTCTTCATGGCCTCTGGGTCGTATTTAATGCTACAAGGGTAAACCTCAAAGCCAACAATCTCAAACCCAGATGCCTTCTTCTTATCAGCTTCCGAAATGACACCCATGCCTTCTTCCCCAGTCCCAATTATCTGCACACCACTCCCTTCATACTCGTGAATCATAACCCTGAACTTGAGGTGATTGATGATGTAATCTTCTTTACTGTTAGGTGATGTGTACCCAACAGGAAACCCAGTCCACTGAATCTTAACCCCATTTTGATAAGCATATCTCATTGCGGGCAAATTATCAAGGATCATATTTACCTGATACAGATCACGGGTTCTCTGTTTCAGCAGCTTTACGTCGTGCTCGGTCAAAGGATCTGTGGTACACAGGTAACGAGTCTCATTCACGTTCATGTTAAAGCGGTATGCAGAGTTCTCGATCTCATCTCCCATAAGAAGTTCCCCGAGATTCTCAGCACTTTTCTTGATGCCTTCAGGGGGTTTGCAATAAGGGAGACTGTAGTAGCTGAAGGGCAGCTCAGTCTCTATAGAAGTCAAGGAGTTAACTTTTGTAGTGATTTCTTGCCCCTTCGCATATGTATGCATGTAGCTTCCGGGGAGATAAAACCCATTACAGGTGTGCACATAAACAACCAAAACAAGCAGAGCCCATTTGATTGAGAGCATTCCCGGATTCAATATCGCCATCAGAACCCAAAAAAACACAACACTCACCACAGGTTGGAGTGAGCAGTGGATCTAAGCTAAGTCTTACAGATGCATTCACCGATTAATCTACACAAATTTCAAACAAAAAGAATATTAATATCAGCCAAAAGAACACAAAGACTATAAGTTTAAGCTAAAAACACAAAATTAAACCTTTGGGTTAACAAAATCGATCAAGTACTTGTTAATTGTTCAATTTCTACACTCAAACCGCATCAGATCCGCTAATTAACAGAGCATAACCATTCAAATACTCACTCAATCAGATCTAACAACCAGTAATATAATAAAAAACGCATACCCAGATCCAAAAAATTTAAATTACAATAAAAATCAAATCATGCGTTACGCAAATGCAACAGATCCATGAAAAATTTGAGAAATTGAGAACGAACCGTGACAGATCTGGAACCGACACGGATGAGCGGCCGTGGTGCGCGAGAGCGAAGCAGAATCCCGGCGTCCCCTTTCGCTTAATATTATTCTGCTGACATTATCGCGAACAAGCTCAGAGGGGGTGAGGTGAGGGAACTAACTGCTTTGTTAAAAAAAAAATGGTGCGATTGGAGATGGGGAATTTGTTCTCTACGCACTCAAGTCATACGGTTATATAGGGCCCCATCCCACTGTTGAAACAAAGTTCGATTGGACCTTGCATTGGATGGGCGGTTTTCATTTGTTTTTCCTTCCTACAAACTTACAATGTTACAGATAAAACTGATTTTTGAAAATATGTACAAATAAATCGTATTTACCGAGTCTGATAGCGTGTGTTTGTAACTAAGTAGTACATTAAAGTGATTGATTACATGATGAATGAGTAAAATTGGTGAGTAATTTATTATCATGTTGACATCAAATTAAGTTCGTTGTAAGCCCTCAAGTTAGTCAAGGGCATATGTCGACTGGCAAATAGTAAATCACCTTGTGAAATCACAAATAGATCATAGGACAATTAGCATGAAGGAACAATTTTTGATATTTGGATTTGGTCAAAAATCAATTGTCGTCACGTCATTATTATGTGGTTGTTAGATTATCAATATGTCGTTGTTATTAAAAACTGATCATTTCTGTAATCAAATGTTAAAAAGTGATCATTCTTGCTAATTGCCCTAGATCATAATTAGATTTGACATATCACTTAAACAACAAAACTTCTCAATATGTTATTTCAAATTGAAATTTGATGTTTGGATTTTGACATATATCTCTTTGAAAATCGCTCTTTGATAAAAAAAATTAAAAAAAACAAATATAATTAGTTATTGACATTTTACCAAAAAATTTATGCACTGACTATAAGTAACGACATTCTCTATTCAAGATTAAAACCTTCTATGCGTATGTGAATTATTTTTTCAACAAGCTGCAATTACATCGATGATATACACAAGTGGTTTAGCTACTTTCAACTCTTTAGTATCTTGTTAACCATCATCGAAATTGTACATTGTGTACTCGCTTTTCATCTGACTTAAACAACTCAGCAATTAACTATCTTGTCTTATACCTAACTAAAGGTTACTTATCTCGCCCAAGAAATGGCAACAATTGAGATTGACGCATGAGAATCTGCACAAATAAACTGATTGTGATTTGAGAACTTTTCCATTTGATCATTATTATGCTTTATGGTAACGAAACTGCATTGTTTTCATCATTATTATGTGTTTTGTTGGTTAGCAATTTTGTAAGTAAAATCCTCATCAAGGTTTGTGGCTGCAAAACTTCAACCTTTATCATTATGGTGATTATATAGCAATATTTCCAATAACGTTGCAATCACTGTATTTGGTAGGAATGTATAAACATGGATCTACTGTTTTCTACATCCGAAACACCTTTTGGAAGTAAAGGTTAGAAACTTAAGCTTAAAGCCAAGATGCATCACATACGACCTTTATGTCCTTTCTAATACTATCTTTAGTTAACTCACGATACCAACTGTGTTTTTGTCTTGATCTTGACCAGTTTTATGAACAACAAGCTCGTATTTACCTCATAAGAATGATTTATAAACGAATTTACCATTACATAACATCTTTTCTAATAATACAATGTCATATGTTAAAAAATTGACACATGTAATTAATTTTTATTAGAACAAGACATCACGATGACGATGAATCCGTTCCGCTTAAGTTGTTCTTCAAGCTCAATTGTAGATAGCAAGGCTCTTAACCTTGTAGTAGTGGGTTTGTGCTATCCGGTAGCAGTTTTTGGTTACTTTATAAATACAAAATTATTTGTTAGTAAATTCGAATATGAATAAGCAACGAAAGTTTGAATAAACGTTTTAAATGAAACAAGGTTCTCAAACTTACAACAAAAAATATCTATTAGTTACATACATTAAATATCGTTGTAAATGAGGAGTGTTTTTATGAAACAGTCATACGGCGTTACAAACCGATTCATATTTGTAGCACGTGCTTTATTTATTAATTATGTTTTGTAAAAGAGAAATTCTAAGAAAACTCTCTTAAAGTGTGATTTTTTCTGGATTCTCTGTCACAGTTTAACATTAATTCTCATGCTAATAATATAAAACGTTGTGCTAAAAATATGAGGTGTCGGAGAGTTCGTCGAGAATCCTAATTTTGAACAAATTTCCTTAACATTTCTCTTTGTAAAATATAATTCATCGATTATCTATATCATAACACGTGAAACAACGAACTTAACTAAGAACAAATGCATGTATGCACCATACGTCAACTATGAAGTCTAGCAACATTAATTAGGGTTCTAATATAGCTCTTTTAACATGTCATTTCTTACACAGAGTCACAGACAACCATAACAAACAACAAACAAAGGCCAAATTATATTAATTGTACAAACGTTACTTAATGGAACTTGAGGCTGGTCAAGATGTTGTTGTGAACCGGGTCAGCCAAGTGATCCAGAAGGTTCTGGTAGGGCCCCACACCAGTCACAAGACCCTGAATAAAATAACCCAATATTGCCAGCATGGCAAGCCTCCCATTCTTCACTTCCTTGAGCTTCAACTCGTTCAACGACTTTTCATCTTTCCCAAACCCTAGCGGGTTGAACAAGGGCCCACCAGGGTAAGCCGGGTTCCCGGACCCACCCAAGTACTTCTCAAACCCCAAGAAGTATTGCTTGCCCATGGACCCGGGGTTGTACCAGTCCTGGAACCTCCGGTGCTCGGCGAACCCCATTAGGGCAAGTTCAAAGACAAAGAGCGTGTAAGGGTCGGCCCAGTAGTTGTAGGTCCCGGCTGGTGGGATGACCCCTGTTTGAAACCAGGGCAGGGCAGTCTCGGGCGGGATTAGGCCGAGCTTGCCCAAGATTTCTGGGGCAATTGCACCCACTGCACCAAGCATGGCGTAACGTCCGTTGATGACTTCACCGTAGGCTAGCCATCTAGGCTCGATGAACCCACCTGTGCCTTCTGGGTCTGAGAGGCCCAATGGATCGAATCCATAGTCGCCGGGTAGGCTGCATGTCAAATTTAACCATTTCCAAATTAATCTCTTTTATTATGTGACAAGGTCAAACAATGAAAGACAAACACAATTTTCTTTTCTGGTTTTTGAAAAAATGGAATTTCATCACGGCAGTCCACTCTTATGTGTCTAGAAAGACTACATTTTAGCCTTTTTTGCCTCTATCATGTGATTCACTGTCATTAAGAATCGAACTCAGAACGTGATGTATGAAAAACAAACACAATTTAATTGTCATTCCTAGTCATCTTGTACTTCTCATCCGAGCCAAATTTAAAACCTAGTTCCGCCAATGTAAGTAACGCTACATAACCGTATTGCAATCACACTGAAAAGAACAATCACAAATCGTTACCTGCCATCCAAGTAAGTAAGGCTCTGCTTGGAAGCAAACCACAACTGTCTGTCCGCTCCTTGCTGAAACCAAATCAAACAAACCACAAAATCATAAACAAAGAGCATCAGTTGCGTTACCCTAACCGAAATCAAATCATAACACCACGTGACAGTAATACAACCATACCAAAAAATCACATTCATGTACCTTAACAGGAGGAGTAGAGGCCGCCCTTACGACAAAGGAAGCAGATTTTCTCGACCCAAATGGAGATTGGACGGCCTTTGCTCCTCCAAATATCTGCCTGGCAACCTCCTTTGAGGCCGTTAGGGAAGATGATGAAACCAGAGCTTGAGCTGCCATTTTCTCTCTCTACCTCTCTCTCTCTCTCTCTTCTTTTCTTCTGCCACTCAATATTTTTAACTCAGTCTCTCAAATACCACAACTTCGTACAAGTAATAAGGAAGATACGGAACTGGTGTGGGCCAAGGGGGAACCAAGATTTGTGGGCAATGTGGCGTTGAGATCCTGGTGGATATTGGTGCTGGACCCAGGTTTCAGATTAGGTTGGGATCTCACTGCCCAACAAAGTTTGTACACGTGGCGCCATTACCTGGATAAGAGATATTGCAAATTTTTCATTCGAAATCTGATTTCACAAACTTGGTATTGGTGTATTTGAATGGAGTGTGATATTTACATATTCATTTTTACTTTTTACATATTTAAAAAAAAAATTTAGTTGTCGGATTGGATGAATGAACGAAGATCAAATGACAAAAATTAACAAGAAGTGTGTGGATAGCACACCCCATTTGAATTATGGGCTCGTTTGGTGGTATTTTTGAAATGATTGAAAACGTTTTTGGATAAAATATTTTTAGATTTTAAAAGCATTTAAAGTGCTTCCTGCAAGAAGTATCAGTTATATGATTTTTTTAAATTCACTTACATTTTTACAAAAAATTAGTTTCAAAACTATTTTCTCAAAATCACTTTAGTAATTTAAAAAACAGTTTCAAACGAGTTATATTTGAATTGATACTATCCTTAATTTGTAGGGATGTCAAGGCTGCAAGCACTACAAGTTGCAATGTGCTCGGTTAGATAAATAGTAGAGTACATGTATGTAGAGAATAACTTCGTTATCATACAGTATATACAATTGTGTTATGTTTTTTGTAACATGTTTCTAATCGTATGAGGATAAACATATAAGTTACAATTGTGAATCTATAAAAAAAAATTATTCAGAAGTAAGCCTAAACACTACTTCCACTTTACACAATTGTATTTGGTTCCTCACAAATTTTTTTGCTCAAATATTTGGCACTTTGCAGAATACATTGGTTAAGTCTCTTTTTTGACATTTTGTCAAACATCTTGCTTCAAATGACAACCATGCTCAGCGATACCATCGAAAGAACATTGAGCCATTCCGATACCATCGAAAGAACATTGAGCCATTCCATGTGTGTATTTAAAATGAGATGGAGGCAATGCATATTTTGGTCACTGGTTAATTATAAGGAAAACTAATAAAAAATGCTTGAAAACTTTGAGTTTTAACTATAAAGACAAAATAAAGGGTAAAGTGAATGGTACCAGGATTGACTTTTTAGTGTAAAAATGTGGTTTTTCGTTAATGTGAATAGTATCAGGAATTTTTCGTTAAAGTTCCCTTAATTATATGGTTAGGCGAACCAGACTCCACATCAGGTTGTACAACCGTCTTCAAACCCTAAGACTCATTGAATCAATTGGGTCACAATGGGTCAAAAGGCCCAAAATAGAGGTCAACAAGCAACACATTGACATGGGCCTCGAAATTCAGTTATAACCTAAATTGGACTCCAATGAGGTAAAGCTAGCCCAGATTCAAGCCCCAAATTAGGAAAATGCAAAACGTGGGTCCCAAGGTCGACCGCAGAGGATCCCAACCCTTAAATCTCCCTTTCATTTCGTTTCCATAAACCCCTTCGCTTCGCCTCGGAGGTTTTTCTCATTCACTCACTAACTCGCCTCTCTCGCTTAAACCCTAAACCCAAAATCTTAGGGTTTCTCTCTCTCTCTCTCTCCTCTCCCCCCCCCCTCTCTCCTCTGAAACCCTAAACCCCTTCAAATTACATAAAAATGATGACCACCATCCTCCGCCGTACGCCCACTATAGCCACGGCTCGGACCTTCGCCGCCATCGAAACCCTCCTGATCAACCACCATTCATTTCTCGGCGCATCCGCCCCCGAGCTCGTACTCCCCGCAAATGGTGCCGTCGCCGGCGAGGCTAGGTTATACACCGTCTCTGCACCGAGGACGAAGTTGGGTTCTTCGTACGGGTATCAAGTAAGGGACTTGCACGCGAAATGTGGGGCGTTGAGTTTTCAAGCGTCGACGGCTCTGGGCGCGCAGCTCGCCGTTGATTACTCGGACGACGAGTCGAGTAGAAGGAGCGGTGACGATGAAGGACTCGAGATCGCGAAACTAGGGATTGCTAAGGAGATCGTGTCGGCTTTGGCCAATAAGGGTATCAGCAAGCTGTTCCCCATACAGGTGATTAATCATTTCCCAAATTTGTGCTCTGTTTAGTTGATGAGAAAATGATTGAAAAATATGATTTTTTTTAGTTTTTTTGTTGGTTGATTTGTGTATGGACTATGTATTAATTCATTGTTTGGGGATTTTGTCTACAGAGGGCTGTGTTGGAACCTGCGATGCAAGGGCGGGATATGATTGGTCGCGCACGAACAGGAACAGGGAAAACTCTTGCGTTTGGGATACCCATTTTGGATAAAATCTTTAAACACAATGCCATAAAGGGGTTTGTTTCTCATATCAAAATCATTAGTTAGATTGTTAATGTGCTCGGTAGGGGTTTTCGGTATGATTATCAGATTTCCTCTTTGCAGCATTTTCCTTTTGGTTTTTGGAGTATGGATTTGATTTATGTTTGATTATATATAGGCGTGGAAAGAGTCCTTTGGCTTTGGTTTTGGCCCCGACAAGAGAACTTGCAAAGCAAGTTGAGAAGGAATTCCATGATGCAGCACCTGGTTTGGAGACAATCTGTGTCTATGGTGGTACCCCCATTTCAAGTCAAATGAGAGCGCTTGACTATGGAGTTGATGTGGCTGTTGGCACGCCTGGTCGTGTAATTGATCTTATCAATAGGGGAGCCCTGAATTTAGGGGAAGTTCAGTTTGTTGTTCTTGATGAAGCTGATCAGATGCTCCAGGTGGGATTCCAGGAGGCTGTAGAGACAATCTTAGAGAGGGTACCAAAGAAACGTCAGACGTTGTTGTTTTCTGCAACAATGCCCAATTGGATTAGAAAGCTTACTCAGAATTATCTAAAAGATCCAGCTGTTATTGATCTAGTAAGTATGTTTTTTTTAGTCTGTTCTTCGTCGACCTTGTGTAGCTATTTGTAGGATCGGATCATAAGAGTGGCATGCTAAACCGAGTACAACCACCTTAAAAAAGAAGGTTTTCTCTTCATTTCAAAATTGTTGTGGTGCTTAATGAATGTGACCTGATGGTTTCTATGACTGACAAGGATACTTTTGGTTAAATTGAATGAGCAACTTGTCTTGTCCATTTATGTCTGGATATTTAGTGAAAGTTTGCAAAGACGGAAGAATTAGGTTTCAAAAAAAAATCAAATTACAGTAGCGGCAATAAGTTTTCTGGTGATTTTTTTTTGGTAACATAAAAACTATTAGTCTAAAGATGGCTTATGGGATCGACATATTCATCTGATCATATTTGCTAATTGAGAGATGGCATGTGCTTTAGGTTGGGGATTCTGATCAGAAATTGGCAGATGGAATTTCTCTATACTCGATTGTATCGGACTCATATGGAAGAGCATCAATTATTGGACCACTTATAACAGTAAGTAATCTTAACCTTTTCAGCTCTTACCTTTTCCAACATCTGGTCCTTCCTCACCATCAAGTATGTGTGTTTGTTAGGAACATGCAAAAGGAGGAAAGGCTATTGTTTTCACTCAGACAAAGCGTGATGCTGATCGATTGGCATATGCCATGTCAAGAAGCTTTAGATGTGAGGCTTTGCATGGGGATATTTCACAAAGCCAGAGGGAAAGGACCCTTGCTGGTTTTCGAAATGGGAATTTTAATATTTTAGTTGCCACTGACGTTGCTGCTCGTGGGCTTGATGTACCCAATGTTGATCTCGTGAGATTTATTTCACCATTTACTTTTGATTTTGTTTCATTTATCTATGTCTTTGTTTATGCCCTAGTTGATAATCACTAGACAATTTAATACTACATTATTCTCTAATCAAGCAGTTATTACAACATGTTCTCTTTCCCTTCCCTTTTGTTAGCTTTCATGACTGAATTAAAGCTTTTAAATACTCAAGTTAGGCCCATGTATGGTTTTTCACTGCATTTGGCACTGATAATGTTTTGGATTCAAATTAAGGAAAAGGAGTTGGATTGACGTTCTTCGCTTTCTTGGTCTTAGGTGATACATTATGAGCTGCCAAATAATCCAGAAATATTTGTTCACCGGTCTGGCCGAACAGGTCGTGCTGGGAAGAAAGGAAGTGCTATTCTTGTTTACACACAGGCTGAATCCAGGGCTGTTAGGACTATTGAGCAAGAAGTAGGATGCAAATTTACTGAGGTAAAGATGAAGTCTTTTACATTTGCATCTTCGGGTTACAGGGTTTTCTTTGGGTGGACTCTGCTCTTAGTTCAATGCATTGAGATTAACACAACTCTGAAGTTGATTATCATGTGTTTTTGCGTAAGTTAATTAATAGGTTATATGCTGAAAGTAGCTTGACAGTTTATACGCTCAGGATGGTGTGCAGTGCAGTGCACTTTCCTGTTAAAGTCTCTAAATGAATGATACTCATTTGACAGAAACAAATAGGCATTCCCATTAAGGATCTGTGTTTCCTCTAAAATGTTTCTGTGGGGTCTGGATTCATGTGCATGCTCTCTGTCTATCTGATTTACTTCTTAGTTTGAGTCGAAGCTTACCAGAGGTCTGACATAGTCCTCTCTGGTATTGTATGGGGAGCTTCGCATCATTTTGCATGCTTGGATACCTGATAAATTGCAATTTATATATTTCTTGGAGAAAATGTCTGCTTTTGTGTATGTTCCACCCTAGACTGATTATCTGATTACTTTGTGATCATCAGCTACCCCGGATTGCTGTTGACAGCAAAAGTATAGACATGATGCCCGACATGGGTAGAGATCGATCTGGCACGAAGGGTAGTCGATTTGGTGCTCCTTCGGGACCAGGTTTTGGCCGTCTTGGTGGGTTTGGTCGTTCCAATAGCTATGGTGATTCTTCTGGTCAGATGGGTAGATCTAGTGGGCCTCGTCCCGGTCATTATGGTGCCTTCGGTGATTCTCAATCTGGAAGTGGGTTTTCCGGATCTAGTTCAAACCGCGGAGGAAACTTTGGTAATTCAGGTTTTGGTCGTTCAAGTGGTTTTGGTAGTTCTGACCGCACAAATGGTTTCGGTAGTTCTGACCGATCAAGTGGGTTCGGAGTGTTTGGTAGCTCTGATCGCTCTGGTGGTTCTAGGAACTTTGGTTCGGATCGCCAGGGTGGACTTGACAATAATTCTAGCCGTTTTGGGAGCTTTGGGAATGACAGGTTTTGATGATGATCAAAACAATAGCAGACCCTTGGGATTTTATTCATTGGCAAGTCTCTTTATTTATTTCCTCTTTATGGTTGATCTTTGCCATCCCACACATTTACTGGCTCAGGTTGGTTTCTTTTAATTGACATATTCCTCTGCTCTTGGGTGAAGAGCGCTGACGATTCACTGACACGTCTGTCTTGCAATGTCAGTTAAGAAGATACGGAACCCAGGAGGAGAGAATTATCATGAACAATTATTTGCTTTCATGAACCGAAGTTAGAGGGGCCGTGTAGCGAACTCTGAGGAAGCGTCTTTAGGTGTTTTTTCTTCTTCTGTTTATATTAAGTTTATAAATTAGAATATGAAACGAAAGTCATCTTATTCGGATAAGGAGAGGAGGGTTCCTTAAATTAATTCGTCTTTTTAGTGTTATTGTGTCCATGTTTCGATTTTATGTCGTTTATTTGAGGTTGTGTTTTTTTTTTTTTTTTTTTTTTTTTTTTTTTTTTTTTGTTGATGAAGTACATCGATATTTTTACACTAAAGGGAGGGGGAGTTCGGCTAAACCACATAATGGGCAGCCTAATTTGATATCGAATTTTCCATTCACGAAATTCGAACCTAAAACCTTTAACTTCTAAGTGAAGAGGAATATCATCAAACTGTAGTACTAAGTGATTATTTAAAGTCGTGTTAATCCTTAAGGTTAGATTTGAAGCCAACAAACCATGTCCAACTTAACGAGGGACAATTTTATTAATTCCAGGCTTTTGTGGTACGAGCTTTTCAAATCTCTCTTTTACAGCATCGGTTCTTTAAATTTTAAACCCTTGGAGTTGTCTTTGGTAGTGTAGTTTAGCTTTTTAAACAATCTTCACCGATCGATTGCAAATTAATGTCAGTTTTTCAGGCTATTATGATTTGACTTGGGTTCTTTTCCAACAAATTAAAAACTGCGTTTCAATAAAATTTTCACTTATGCATATTAAAGCGCGTTGTCGCGTTTTGTTTGGGAACATCTATTTAAAGTCATTTGTCTACATATCTAGTGTCTCCGGGAAATCCTTCTATCCTCCTTTAGGGCATGTGATTTTAACACCTTTTTAACATTCCGCTATGCGCCTCTATTCTTTTTTGGCCTTCGGTTTAAAGCCAACAGGATCCTCTCTGGATCCTTTGGTGAGGATCTTAAACATCCGTGATGATCTGTGAATTATGTTCATTCATCGTATATCATGCAGTCAATTTTTCTTAAGTACTGTTTGTATTTAATTTTAAATAAAAATATTTAAAATAATTTCTGACCGCACGATGTACAATGAACGAATCATCGGGATCCTCACAAAGAGAATCCGACGAGGATCCGGATTCGGTTTAAATAAAATCAAAAGATGATTAAGAGAATTCGAGGTTTATAATGATAAAATAAGCACCATATATTCAAGTTACAAATTATTCTCAAATTGATTGGGATTCAGTGTACGTACGCCAAAGCCAAAAATTGCTAAAAGTATATGGCAGTAATCTAATTTCTACTTAACGCGAGATTTAATACAATATTTTGTCCTATGAAAAATCCGTCCGAAAGCGACGCATGAGATTTAGCAAAACAAAAATAAATATAAAAGAAACAAAGAACCAGGGCATGATTTACATTTGTATGTGATAAAATGTTGTCATGCGTTGAAGAGCTTCCTGAAAGGCCCGTCTTTTCGATCTTTTGCAGCTTCGGTTAAAGCCAGGAACCTCTTGAACCCTGTTGTGGCTGCACCTCGCCCGAGTGCAGCTGCTCTGGCTAGCACATCGTCTCTGGATGCGATAAGTCCGGCTGAAGCAGGGTTTGGTATCAGAGCAGCTGCGGGGGCAGTTGGGAGTGGGATTGGTGGCGCAGCCGGTGGTGGGAGAGAAGGTTGTGTGATTCCCGGGCCGTGCTTGTTAAAGTCGTCTAGTATACTTTGCTGATCTGCCTTCTTAAGACCCTGCACATTCATACTCAAATTCAGTGAAACATGCATCAAATTAATCGGGTCATCCAACTCGTAACTCTTTTCAATTAATTCATGAAGTGGTATAAATCCACAGATTTCTTTCGTTGTTCAAAATAGTTTGAAGAACAGAAATGCGCTAAAATGCAATGTCTGCTTGCAAGTCGGTCTCCTCTAGTTTCTTAAGAGCTTTGATTTGATTAATGGAATGAGCAACAATGTCTCATGTGAAAAATGAATGGATGCGAAAAGGTAGGATAAGTTGATGATTACCTTGAGCTCCAAAATTCGCTGAAACTCCATTGGCGTTCCCTCTGGTAGTAATGCACGATATGTATCCGCAACAGAATCAATTGGCGACAGTATGACCTATATGCAAAGACAAGATAACCCTACTTCAGAAAAGAAAACCAGAGGCTGCCAGAATGAGTACCAACAAACTGATGCCTACCTTCAGAAGTGCTTCAGCTTTACTCATCTCCCGGCTTACAAATTTCGAATAGCTAGCAGCACGTGATGTCTGTTTGAATTGAAGAAATATATTGATCCATTAATAGATTTGATTTGTGTGCTTAAAAAAATAACCAGTCAATTATGACGAAAAAACTATCACGGGCACTTATGAGTAGGAATCAAGAACTGATTTTCATGCTTTCAACCCTGGAATGTATACTTTAGGTGGAGTGACACTAATAGGGTCCTAACAGCCATAAACGAGGAAGGGGCTACTTGTACTTAATAGTTCTGATCATGCTTGTAACTATAAACATATATCAACAATTCACTCACTTGGTGACCAAGGGATGGTATCTCCAAAAGAATTGTCTTTACAGCTTGAGTATCCAGTAGCATCTGCAATAGCATCCAAACCATTTTTTAAGTCTCGGAATCACATGAATTAGTACTGGTTTGGTATTGAGATGCTTTTATAAAAAGTGGGTATCAAAAAAAGCTGAGCTCAAAAAGGTGTTTGGTAAACACTTAAAAACAGCTTATTTTCACAGTTTTGGGTGAAAAAAAAACTGAAAACATGAAGCAGCAAAAGCTGAAAACATGAAGCAGCAAAAGCTGAAATCATGAAGTTCACTTCTGATATAAACTACAAAAATGCTTGGAGAAAAAAGAAACATTTGATAAATGCAGAAGAAAGATACCCTAAACTAGAAGTATATATAATATATATTATATGTATATAAAATAAATCAAGATGCAAGTTTGATTGATTGATTTCTATCACAAGATTCAAACTACTTTGAATTCAAGACTATGAGGGAAATGGCATCTATCTCCCTAAAATTTCATTCGAGAAGTAACTATATATACTTGTCCTCATTTGTTGATATAAACAAAATTAGGTTTAAAAGGAAACAGAGACGATTATAAGGAATGCAGTCCCTACTTGTTGAGCTCCAGTTTCTGATATTTGCTTGCATTTGAAAATGTTAGTAAAGAAACGTGGACCAAGAGATGACGCAAGCTGCACAGATGAAGAGATTAGAACTACATTAGCAAAATGTTCACAAAGGACTTTAGTGTTAAGTATACGGTAGCCAATTGAGGGAAGGATGGTGGCACACAACTTTAAAATGGTTGAAGAAAGCATGTCGTATCAATAAAACAAAGAAGAGTAAAAAAATACGAATAAATAATGACTCATGAACCTAGGAAAACAAGACCAAGATCTGTGGAAAAAATGTTAACATGAAACATGTCTGCCCCTTGTATTACCTTGTCCAAGAAAAATTGGAAGTAAATCGGTGAAAGAAGTGTTCCAAGGATAGGAATACTAGTAACGAGGATCATATTTATGCCATTAACATACCTGCAAAAAGGTGGATGTGGTCAGTTGTAGAAAGTGTGTATTGGATGTAAAAGAGCAAAACTTAGATTAATGGTAGCTTACTCTGACTGGTCACCAACACTTTCAAGCGTAGCCCATGGAACTCTTGTCATTGCAGCCATTTCAGCATCAAACTTAGTTTCTAAGCCTTGCACCAAGGTTACTAATGCTTTTGTTATAACGGCTGAAAATTCATCCTGCACGATTGCATAACTCTTGTAGAAAATGAACAGGAAAAAAAATGCCTTAGGTGAACTTAAAAAATAGGCAATACCTGCACTTCCGACATATCCACCCCATCAGCAAACTGAGTATCAATTATTTTGGATACACTTTCAGCCAGTTCACCAGACTGCAAAGAGTTAAACATAAATTAGCAAGAATTTATAGTAGTTTTCCTTCTTGTACTATTGTGTATGTCTACAAATAAATATGTGAACACCAGATTCAGTGCTAATCATAAAATAATGACACCTCACAATGGTTTCAGCAATAAAACATGCCATGCCAACTAACTATTTAGAAACCTGAGAAACCAACTAATACTGACAACAATTTCCATCAGAAACACAGTGTACATGGTAATCACGTGTATTGATGATAATTACGAGCACATACGTTATACACCTAATGTTAAAATTTATAACAAGATTCACATGACACATAATGGCAACATACTAATGCAGTCAGTGATGAATACAATAAGTAGTTGATTCATTTTCCACTCAAGTTATTATGGAGGTATGTGTGTCAGAGACCTTACAATCATAGACTAATGTAAATCATTACATTAATCAGTGCCTTTGTTAGCTTCTACCTTTTGTAATGCGAAAAATAAGAAAATATATCAGACAAAAAGAATCATCTAGTTCTTATTTATCCAGAGATTCCCATCAGACATAGTACCCCCTTCTCATAACTGTAAGTTACGTTCAGACGGGGCATTATAGCTTCACTCGCATATAGGAATCAAGCTAACACTCAAAAGTCAGAGTAGCTGCATGTCTCAAAAAAACTACTTACCGTCTTATGGCAGTATTCAGCTGAGTTGACAATGTAACAAATCACCCTTTCATCTCTGTCTGATGTCTGCTAAGCATAAAAGAAAAATAGCATCTATTCAGAATAACAAAAATTTTGTAATATATCATGAAGCTTAAAACTGTTCCCTTTATACCTTTATCTGTCCGTCCATACCAGTTGCGGCTGCAACAATCCCTGTACCACCTTTAGGCAGTCTTACAAAAAGCTTTGTAGCATATGCCTTGAGAATCCTTTGAAAAACCTAAACTTGGAAAGAGGCACATATCATATTCTGGTTAATAAAAAATATCTAATTACTCAAACTGCTTAAGTCACAAGGAAGAAACATGCATTTTTCTAATGTTTGAAGGCGGCTGAAGTAGAATAGTCTTGCAACAAAAAATGATGGCCTATAATCACTAGGCATCCACAATAGAGTGTTGATATTGTATGCACTATGCATGTCGACGCCAATTAGAATATCAAGTGAGGAACTTCAAGAAAGTACCTTGAACAAATTAAATAATGTCTGGTTCTTTGTCAAAGCACTGCATCGCTTTAAGCTCCTCTTGATTATAAGAAACAACTGCCAGACCAAAAAGTGCAACCAAGTCACATTATCTAACATCACTAAAGAAATAACCATGACCTAAAGTAAATTTAGTCATGTAAGATTCTAAGGCGTAGTTCTAAGAATTCAGTGTCCAGAAGAAAAAAAGTTTTCTTGAAACAATAAAGGATCTACAAGAAATCAAGAATATAACAATTTGAGTATTGAATAACATTTTAACATTCATATCACATAAATAAGTTAAAGAATGACATCAATAAAACTAAGAGTGACTGAGGCCAGTGGAAACACGCGCTGTCCCCAAATCAAAGGCTTTTAGTTTTATTCAAGTCATTCTCATTAACTGCAACACTAAACTTCTAAAGAGACGGTAGAAAAATAATGAAAATCTAAGTGCTTACCTGCATGCTACTTGATAAAACATTATTCTGACTTCCCTCCTCAATGTCCCATGTTTCCTCCTATTGGAAAGATGAAAACAAAACTTAAATCAAAGAGGTAAAAACACAAGCAAACTATTGAATAATTGTTATAAATAGTAATACACTTATTCTACCTGAACAAGTTTCTCCAAATTCTCCATCAGTGTCTTCTCTTCTAGTTCTGTGTAAACATTCAAGTGAGGCTCAAAGCAAGATGAAATGATTCCACGGAAGTTGAACTGCCAAATCAAACAGTGCAAGTAATTCTCAGAAATTATAACCATGAGAAGGTAGACTTAGCACTAAAATACAAGAGGACCGTAATAGTAGACTATAACCGCAAACATTACCATATCTTAGTCATCTTACCATAGTAATAACCCCAAATTTTTAAGCAGGATACAACAAATCTCACATGGATTGCTTACAAATATTTTCAAGATACACTCAAGCAATCTCACTATATAAGATTCAACGTTATGGTATGCTAAAGGTAATGTAGAGAACATCAGGAATGGCATACTAGAAAAGTCAAAATCTAATTATACACACTCATGGCTCATTTCATTTCATATATATTAAGGGGTATTATGAAAGGATATAAGTAGTAGAAAAAAATTTACCCCAGCTGCAGGTGCTGATAACTCTTTATCCTTTTCCTGGAGAATGAAAATCAGAAGGAAGGCTTATTAACTTGATGGTATAAGGAATTCACATTGTGAAAATTTCAACCATATTAAGCAATACATAGCATGCATACCTCTGTGCTACTTTCCTGATGTGCAGCAAGCTTTTTTTCGTACTTCTTTCTAATATCTGAAGCACTTTGACTAGTGTTTTCCCCTCTACCAATTTCTTCAATCTCATTTCCAACCTCCCTGCCTCGAGTACCACCACCAAATTTCTCTGCCAATTCATCCTCAAATTCAAGAGTTCGCTGTAGTGCCTATAGACAGCAGTCAAAACATTAAAACCACCAACAAATGAGAAAGTTTTGAAGGCCATGAGAATGGATATAAAATGTCAACAACAATGAAATTTTTTTTTTTATATTTATCACTAGCATATCACTTACAAGAAGCCTACATATAGATGTGCCACTTGAGGTAAGGAAATGCTTAATGAGTATAGTTTCCCATATTAAGTCTGATTAGCAGTTCTAACCATGATTGGATTTGGTTCAGTTTTCTCTTTCTATTGTTTGTGTTTCCTAGCATAAACTTCACTGATTCATCAAAGAGAGCACCCGTACAGAATAGTGACTGTAAGATCTCAAGGAGACAAGCAATGCATGATCCATACGGCTCCAAAAAAAATTAAATATGCATGCACTGCATCACTCATGGGTTGTTTAAAGGTTTCAACAGATGTACCCAAGATTATAAAGGAAAAAACAAAACTAAGGTTTTGTACTCCGCTGATTGGTTCAACATCTTTCCTGTGGTTTCTATTAAAAAAAAAGACAAGATCTCTCACTTGTTTAATGACCCATTTCCAGTTACTTTCATGAGGCAATACAAATGATATCACATCATATGGATAAGGAGTTGAATAACAAATTGTAGAGAAAACTGAGTGCCACAAGAGATGGATGGTTGCATTTATAGCAAAGCCAAAACGGAAGTGGATTAAAATAGTGCAAGAAGACATGATGACATAATGATATTCGATTCAAATGCCTCAAAAAGGTTGAAATTGGGTTTATCTGAAGTCTGAACTTAGGTTGTTTGTGCAGCTTCTACAAGAATAGACAAGAATCAAACTAATCTAAGACAAATCAAAGAAGCACCAAATATCACTCCTCAATTACATGTAAAAGCAATCCAACATAATAAATTAGAAATATGGCTTACCAACAATAATGTCCCAACATCAGGCTTTTCTTTCTGATTATTATGTATATCTTCCAGCTGCTTTCTGAAGAAAAAAACAGTACAAAAAAATTTTAAATTAAGTTTCCGTGAATTTCTCTGGTAAAATCAGATGTTAACTAGAACCCACTATGTCCCAAGGGTCAAGTAAATGGAAAAAGGAAACGAATAAAAAGTCAACCTCAAAAGTAAACTAGATTAAGTGTCGTCTATGGAATTTTGCTTCAAATATTTTTCTTCTCCTCCGATAAAAGAAAGATAACTAAATCTCAAATAGTAAATGGAGAAAAGGAAGAAACATGTATTTTATCTGCTATGTGTGATGGCATTACTCGCCCTCCCTTTCTACTTAGTTACACGTGTGACCACCAGCACATAGAACACTACAATGTTCAGGTTTTTTCTTGGAGCACTACATCGAAACCTTGAATATCATAAAGATGGCAATAGGAACATCAGTTTTCAAATGTTAAATGTTCTTTTTCAGTATTTTAAAAAGTTGATGGCTACATTTTATGTAAAAGAAAAACTAAGAAAATTCCACCCTCTGAAAAGGAATTGAAGTTATCAACAAAATATGATATTGAAGGGAAGTAGATTACCTTGTTTTTTTACAGAACTGAATACAGAGCCGATAAGGAACATGCCATGAAGTAGGAAAGATTTTCCAGATTTCTTCATTTGTTCTCATACGACGCTTTATCCATGCATATCTTCGTTCAGTTTTATCCAACTTAGCTAGTTCTACAATAGAGAAAACAAGATTAAATTCAAAATAAAGGACAATTAAAGTCAAGTCTGCATACATACTGAAAGCATCTCTGCTAAGAATAACATCAAACATGAACACACACCAGCTCCTTCAAAGATCTGCTCATAGGAAGTAAGTTCCCTGCTGCAAAAGTTATTTACTAATTCTTCCCTCACAGATGGCTCTAAAGCATCAACAACCAAGCAAGCATCAGATAACTGCTGAAGTAAATTAGTTTCCTCCGACTCCTTTCCAGTACCTAGGCTGAGAATAAACCGCAAAAGAGAAGATAATTAGGAACTAAGAGTCCAAGATAGCAAAAACATTATAGTTGCAGAAGGTTAACTAAGAGTCCTAGACAACCAACTCTCCATACAGTTCCAGCCTTAAATAAAATATAAGGCACACACATTCTAACAAAGCATAAAGAATATAACCAAATGCTATAATTATTAAACCCAAAACCAAGCATCAACAGCCATTTAATGATGTATCCTTTTAATGGTCTACTTAAATTTGATTTGTATATATGGCACTGCATATTATTTTAAACACTTACCTTGAGAAATCAGAAAACACATGCGACTTTAGAATTTGTTTGATATTCTTAAATTTTTCCCTCAGCTCGGTGATTTTTGGAATGTCCCTGTAAGCCTCAAAATGGCTACATAACTGGTTCACAGCCTGATACGCATCATAAACTAGAATTAAAATGAAGCACTTGCTCAAAATTCTTATAAATCTAATCTTTTAAAACTAGCAATTACTTCTCAATCATCTTTGTATAATGCAAAAGTTTGTATCAGGAAGAAAACAATTCTATTCCAAAGATATAACATAAGCAAAATAACACAAAATGCTGCAAACAATGTGTATCATTTCTTACGAGGATCTTCCAATTGCTTAAACAGAGTGTCATGATAATCCGATGCTACAAAAGACTAAAGCATAATTGAGAACTTCAATAAAAAAGAGTCACAGAGTAAGCTCCTTTTTTACCTGCAGTAAAATGACATGGTATTATATTAATAGCAGATAGGTTACCTCCAACTGTGCAGCTGCCTCTTTATATTGTCGTTTTGAAGCCATTACTTGGAGCTGCTCAACAGCAGAGACTGCCATGTCACAGAAAAAGGGTACTCCCATGAGAATGTAATATGAAGGCATTCATCGTCAGTTTCTAATCAGGGTCTAACAGTTGATCGATAAATCTTGATCAATCATCACTGTAAAAATCATAAACAAGCAACTAACCGAGCATGGTCAGGCGATGAAGAGCAGTAATCGTCGTTGTTATATGCTTCTTTGCAAAGTCTAACTTCTTAATGTCGCGACATATTTCTTGAACCATTGTCTCACTTTGCTCAGCTTTCGTTTTAATTTCGCGGATTTTATACATGAGTTCCTGCCTTAGAGCATCACAAAGTAAATAAATAAAACAAAAAATTACACACTTTGATTTTACAAGCCTTGATTTTGCAAATTAACCAGAGTTTAAGAACAGACCTCCACGGCATGCGTAGCAGCGGCGAGATCTTCTTTCGCTTTCGTCCCTGAATTGCTCTGGAAAAAAACACACCAGCCAATCCATCAAAAACTACAAAACTAGTATAAAAAAAAAGGTGCAATTGGAGCTGTGAGCTCAGAGCTCAAAAGGCAAAGGCGACGACCTGCTGGCGAACCGCCGCTAAAATTTCAGCATCGACACGCCGAATCTCACTGTGTATCTTCTGCATTAGCGGTTCCACACCAGATAAAGACGCCTCTGATTGCACAATTCAAAGAATTCAAAGAGTAAGTCCAACACCTACACATTCTGCTTATACATATTCATACTACAGATATAGATATATATATATATATATGGAAAGAGAGAAAGAGAGAGAGAGAGAGAGAGACCTGTGGGAAACATCTGGTTGATGTATTCCAAAGCGCTTGACTTGTCCATGGCTGCCAAATTAAGCTCTGAGCTCGTAGCGTTGAAGTAATGGATGGGAGAAACGGTTGGAAGAAGGAGATCTGAGAATTTGGAGAGTGGATCCTCTCTCTTCTCTCTCTCTGTATCTCTCTCTCTCTCTCTCTCTCTCTCTCTCTCTCTCTGTGAGAGTTGAAGCTTTGCTTTCGATTCAGCAATGACGCTGGAAGATGGGTCGATCTAAGATCGACGAGATTGCGTGAGCCGGGTTTCGGAGGAGCAACGACTCTGTGGGCCGAACAACCTATATGGGCGTGAGCCGGATTGCGTGAGCCGGGTTTGTATCCCAACCTATATGGGCTGGGCCTACTTTTGTCGTTCTATGGGCCGAACAATTTTGCATGAGATACTTTCGACCAAATAAATTCAAGCTTAGATGCATTTGTTTGGTAAAATAACTAATTAACATTTACTTTTTGACAATTGTGGGTTAAGTTAATTGGCAATTACAGTGTGTCGTCTCTTCTTGCGCAAAATCTGTCAGATGCTGGTTAGTTAATTCGTAATGATAGTGTGTCGTCTTTATTTACGTAAAATTTAAAACTCTTATTATAAATTAGAGTAATTTAAAATTTATATTGTTATTGTCAAAGTTGATCTAGTTATATATTTTGATGTGTTTGGAAGTGCTAATAACTTCTCGTCTACTCTCATTTTTCTTTCTTACTGTTATAAGGGTAGCCCAAAATATTCATAAACATATGAAAAGTTAATTTTAACCTTCTAAAATGGTGTTCTGATATAAAAACAGACTCTGAAGAATCATAACAAGTTAAATTAAAGGAAAATTAATAAACATGATTAGAAAACTTTGAGCTTTAACGATAATTCAAAATAAAGAGTAAAGTAAATAGTACGATGATTGACTTTTTAGTATCAAAATATAATTTTTCGTTAAAATAAACAGTACGAAGAACTTTTCGTTAAAATCTTCATAAATTAAAGCAGCTAATCATGCTTAATTAATTAACTAAACAAATGAAGTAGTAAAGTAAAGCCGAAGCAAAGGTAAAGTCAGAAAACACAATCTGCTAATGCAGAAGCAAAGCTAATCACACAAATCAGGTTGGCTGGGTTTGTATAAACAAAAACGATTTAAAAATCCCTAAATCCGATTTAATATGTGATAATTTTGATTCATTCATGTTTTGTCCGACCACAATGTGTTGTGTCCATCATTGCCACTGTTTTCTGTGGTTTTCAATTTATGCTCAAATTTGGTGAATGTCAGCTGAAAGCAGACTGTCTCAGTTTTCAAAATTAGACTTCTTTTGGTGCAATTTTGGGAAAGTTTCTGGTTATGGCGGAGAATTCAGCTTCTGAGCTTCAGCTTGGAGAGGAATCAACTCCGGAGAGCTCATCTGATCAGCACCAGGTGAGTTTTTGCAATTTTCAGGTCACAGATTTTACATTTTAGTAATTTCAGTAGTAAACATTTAGTTTTTCTGAATGTTTGCTGCATTTTCTCGGTTACCAATCAAAAAGTGTTAGTATTTTGCTTTTGTTTAGGTACTCTGAATTGGAAACTGAAAACTTTAAAAGGGTTAATCTTAAAGTCTGAATTTTTTGGTTCTTTAATGCTTAAATTTAGTTTCTTTGACTCCAATTAGAGAAAATCAGTTGGAGTTATTTGTAGAAATTACATTGCTTTCGAGTTTTTTGCATATCGCATGTCGGTTTTTTACGGTTCATGATGATGATATAAGGTTCATGTAATTCTTTGACTTGTATTTACTTGTGCTGAAATGCTTGGACTCTATAACATTTTCTGATTTTCGATCTCATTGTTGAATAGTGTACCGATAAAAGGGTTTGTTGTTTTGCAGATTCATGAACAAAAGGAAAAGAATGAAGAAACCTCCTTGGTGCAGCAGTCTAGACGGCCAAACCTCTCCTCATTGCAAATACCGGCAAGGACATTGGAAACCAGTTTGTCTGCTTGTACGAGAATTGATATTCCCTCCACAGCAAGTCCAAGTTCTAGTAGAGTTGGACTACCGCCTTGGCCACATTCAGTTAAGATCAAATCAACCGTGAAAAATCTGTTTCCTCAAAAAAGTTTTCGGGTGAAAAACTTGCCCCTGGATGGCGAGAAGACGATTCTCATTATGCCGAATACATCGCCCTCAGATAGTCCGTTGGAAAAGCCTTCTACTTCACGGTCTTTCTCGCTCAATAAGCTTTTCTTCTCTACATCAACAAAAGGGACGCATTCTTTACCAGTTACACCAAGTGCAAATCTGGGTTCCGAGATTGGGCAGGGAAGACAAGTGGAGAGTCATTCTGATTCTGTAAGTAATTCTAATTTATCATTTTCATGTACCAGTGCCAGTTTAGAAATTCTCGTGTCACACTAAAAATGAATTTTGTTTCAGAGAATTGAAGTTAAGCATCATATGTCCCGCTCTTTCTCAGTTCCAGTAAATATTGCGACCAGAAGTTTAAGGCGGATGGATTCTGGATGCATGATCCGTGTAATTTCAGCAACTCCACGTCCTTCAGCAGTTGAGGGTACCTCACCAAATGCTGACCCAGCACTGGAAATGGGTAAATGCTACCTCCTGTCCTGAATAGAATGTGAAAAACTTGGCTCATAGCCTCGTAGGAGAGTGAGCAGATATGGTGAAGCCCTTTTGTAGGAGTATTATATGCACTAATCATGCTGGAAGGAAGAATGAGCATATTCACAAACCTCTCCTACAGGCACGGTTACTGCATATAAAAAATTTTGGCTAGTAAGAGTACAAGAATATTCACAAACCTCTCCAACAAGTAACTGCGGAATTATAGTACATATAATACTCCTATTGACTTTTAGTAGTGCTACGTTGGTTGCAGATAGATTTGATTTCATATCTTTTTATTCATCTGTTGATTTATGGTCATTCACTTGCAACTGGAAACGTCATTCGTAGCTTTAAAATAAAATAAAATTGAAAGCCAAGGTTTTCATACTTTCTTGGTTGAAGTATTGAGCCATTAACTTTTATCAAATGCTGACAAATTTATTAATTTATTTTTCTCGCTATGAGTGCTCCTTAATTTTTATTGTATTATCTGACATATGTATCAGTAACTAATGAGAATGATAACTTGCCAATTTCAGCCACTGAAGATTCGGGTGAAGATATTCCTGAAGAAGAAGCAGTTTGCAGGATTTGTTTGGTTGAGCTCGCAGAAGGTGGTGATTCTCTTAAAATGGAGTGCAGCTGCAAAGGAGAGCTAGCACTTGCTCACAAAGATTGTGCAGTAAAGTGGTTTAGCATTAAAGGGAACAAAACCTGTGACGTCTGCAAGCAGGATGTCCGAAACTTACCTGTAACACTGCTCAAAATACACAATCCTCAAACTGTTATTAGACGACCACCAACAATAATGGAGCAGAGGGAAGTCCATCATTACAGGCAAGTCCCAATTATTACAATGATGATAATGATCCCAGCATGACATCGTAATTATGACTCATTATAAAATGCCCCGAGGCTCCATGTTTTCAATTTTAGATGAAATGACTGTAGTATATTCACCAAATAATGTTTCCTACCAAAAGAAAAAGTACCACACAACCCCCTCCCTCCCAAGTAAAAATGAAGAGAGAAGACAAGTATTACATGAGATAATGAGAAACACTCGCAATATAGAATGAAGAAACAATTTTATGCTGTTGTATCTATGAAATCTTCACAGAAATCATCACATTGATATGTTAGTAATTCTGGATACTTGATGGAAAACTAAACTACACTCCGTTAATGCCCCATTTAACATCTATCTGTGCATGTCTGGTTGCTAATTTTGCTTATTTTTTAATTTTCACTTTATATATTTACACTTCTAATAACCTGGATATTTCTGGAGATGGGGGAGGTGCATGCTTACACGTCTTCTACTGCTCCATTAAACACATAGAAAAAAACATGATAAACATTTGTTTCCATCAACTTGTCACTCAGCACATTTTCTTAAAATGTTTGGTATCATGCCCTCAGTCGAGACTTGAGATATTACCATGTGAGTTTGATTTTGCCTTGTTGCATGCTTTACAGGGTCTGGCAGGACATACCAGTTCTTGTCCTGGTCAGCATGCTTGCGTATTTCTGCTTTCTGGAGCAACTTCTGGTTTGTTTTGTGCTTATTTACAATAAACTCAAGCTCTTCATTATATGGAATCATGGTTTTGGTAGCAAGCTCATTCTTGCTGGCAAAGAGAAAATTCTAGATTTCATAAGTCACAGCAATTGTTCAGTCATACTTCATATTTTCTGTGATATGATCCTGAAGAATTTACAACTTGCAGTCTATACATCTATGCTTGTTATTGAAACATTTGTATGAACATTTTGTTCTTGTTTTGCATTAGAATCATTATGTGCGTGAAGTTTCCTTTTTCATTCTGAACAGGTATCTGACTTGGGCCCTCGTGCTCTTGCCGTTTCCTTACCCTTCTCTTGTGTTTTAGGTCTCCTTTCATCTATGATTGCTTCCACAATGGGTGAGTTTCTTCTTCCTTTTACTATCAACTTGTTTTTATTTTATGTCCTTTCTTTATATAAATCCTCACTTAATAAAATACAATTCTATACAGCTTAATTATTTTTCCCAATACATCTATGAAGATATTAATTTTAATCTGTTCACCCGTTTTTCTTGTTTCTCTTTGGTAAGAAATGGAAGCTTTGTCATATCAAACTTCAATTAGGAAATATTTTTTTGCACCCTTTTAAGAATGCAGTTGGGGCCATCTCTTTGCCAACTCGAGAGGCGAGATTCTAATAATCTGCATTGTTCTTTTCTCTCTTAAGTAGAGGCGAGATTTAAGGGGGTGTATTCAATTGGGATTTTAAGGGATTTTAATTCTTTTAATGAATCTAGGGGTATTCAATTAGGATTTCAAGTGATTCTCTGAAATTTTAGTTGTATTCAATTAGAATTTTAAGATAGTTTATTAAAATCCTTAGAAATCTGGGTGTATTCAATTAGAATTTTAAAGAAGTTTATAACATTCCAGGTGTATTCAATTAGAAATTGATTTTAAAGAATTTGAGAAAGTTGAGGAATTAGAGGGAATTTGAGAGATTTCGTAGTGTATTTTAAGCATCTACAAATCTCACCTCTTCCCATGAGATTTCAAGGGAATTGAATCAAAATTTTATTTGGAATCTCTACAAATCAATTAAACTCCATAAAAATCCATGGATTTATAAATCCATTAAAATCTCTCACATTCTCAATTGAATACACCCCCCTTAGTTCATCAGGTACAATTCTAGAAAGTTAGAGGGGACAAAAAGGAACATCAAATCTTAGAAACATAAAAGTACGCTGGATAAAAAGTACCCTAGGAGTTAACCCTAGGAGTTAATTTTGTACAATTCAACGAATAGAAGTACGGAATTTTAAGATGTGAGAGAGATATTGTCCTAAGGAAATCAATTTTAAAAAAGAGTTAACTTTTTTCGATGAAACACCCAGAGTGGTCTTTTTCTGAGCAACTCATGATGTTTTCTATTCTCTTTCTGCCCCCCGCCCCCTCCATCTCTATTTTTGCTACGAATAAGTGGAGCATTCTATTTTTCATGAATTATACTTGCTTGAATACACTACCTGATTATGCATGGTGGTGGCAGTGAGCAGGAGCTACTTATGGGCTTATGCCTCCTTCCAGTTTGCCATTGTGATCCTGTTTGCTCACATATTTTATACTGTAGTAAGCAGAACAGATTTCTTTCATGAATTTACACATCCTGCCTGTGTTCCTTTCTTTTCCTTTTTCTTTGTATTCTATTGGTCTCTGCTGCAGCTTCTCATGTTCACTGACCGTGCAGCTTAATGTAAATCCAATTCTCTCAGTCCTCCTTTCCTCATTCACTGGCTTCGGGATTGCAATCAGCACGAATTCCCTTCTGGTTGAGTATCGTAGATGGAAAATCAGCAGACAACTGCAATCATCCTATCAACATGCTAGCAGTGCACTGCATCTGCATGAACTACAACTGCAGCAGCACCGGCAACAGCAAGAAGAGCAATATCAACACCAATCCCAGCAACAACGACGGCAACAGTTGATGGAAGATTCATATAATCAGTACCAGCAAGTACAGCGACAGCTTCAGCAGCAAGAAGAAGAGCATCATCGACACCAACAGGAGCACCAGCACCAACGGTTGGATGGAGATCCAAATGCTGATGGTTCTAGGCCACTAGAAGTTAGACAGGGCACATAGTCCATAAAGATTGAGCAATTTGGTTTCTTTGATAGGTAAATTCGAGCTCTGTATACTGAAGATCTTTCAATTTTTTCCCATGCATATTAGCATGTAATCATTTTCTAAATACGGGGCAGGCGACTTTCTGTTTTCCTCTCCAGCCATGTAAAATCTGTACCTACTTCTTATTTAATACAGGAGCTCATTTTAACTCCGTGCAGCTTTAAAGGTTACACGATCAGGAATCAGATACGCAAGAGTAACCTGACAAGGGGCGTTTTCTACCTCAGATTCTTAGCCAAGGCTGACCGGATGGTATGTTGTATTCACCAGCCATGTGCTCGACTCATTTACGGACATTATTGTAAGCGAAAACGTCTCAGGCATGATGAGGTACTCCCTGCCAAGTGAAATACCCCCCTTGATTGGCCGTTTAGTCTTGACAGTTACAACGAGCAATTTCAGAATTTCAATTTTTGTACTGAGCTGTAGTTTTTCTCAGTTTTTTTTTTTCTTCTGATTATTTGATAGTGTTCGTGTATTTCTTGTACTTTACAAGGTTCTTCTTCTCATCTTGTCTCTAACCCTTTAGCCTTAAGGGACGGAAGCTTTCTTGTAAGAATTTTGCAGAGGCCGTGCCTCGCGCGTTCTAGTGGTGCACTTTCGGGTTGTTTCCCTTTAGTCCTCCAAACTATTTTTCGTGCCAAGTTGGCCTCTAAGTTTTTAGTGTGTACTGCTGAGGACAACGGCGCTTGTTACAAAAGTTGACATAAGGTACCATTTGGTACGTGGGACGGGATGGAACGGAGTGGGACGAGACGTTCCGTCTCACGTTTGGTGCGCTTAAAACGGGTGGAACGCGTTGTTCCACGGGATGAATTTTGGATGAATTTTCGTTCCGTCTCACCCCCTGAAACGACTCGTTTCACATCCGTGGAACGCAAAATTATAACCTCTCCGTCTCCTTCTTCCTCCTTGTTTCCATCTGAGGACATCTTTGCTCCTTCTCTGTTTCGTCCCGTCTGCATACCAAACGATACCTTAAGTGAATTGGCCAGGGCACTATGCGGGTTGGCTCAGGTTTTGGAGGGAATTGCACATGAGATTGACCTCTCAGTTTGAACATTCTTCCAAACGAGTAACCGAGTTTCACGGTCATCAGTACCGTCTTTGGTAACGACGATAACTCATCTCACATCACTGCTCTCAATAGTTAGCACAATTCAATTGGAGATAAAAATTTAAGAGAAAATTCATAGCAAGAGCTTAAAACTGCTCATAACATCTCACCAAAATTTGAACAGTGCCTAAATCAAAACCAAGTAAAATGAAGGAATCTGTAAAGAATCCTGCGTACACCGATTATGCTACAACAACCTTGAGTTTCCCCCAGCAGATCGAAAACGATAACAAAAGCATGTATAAAAGGGGGAGCAAACAAGTGAGTTAAATGAGCGGTAGTGCACATTTCAGCTCTCGCCTCCACGTTTTACATCCAAGGTCGGTTTGCTAACTGGGAAACGTTATGACCTTGCTAGCGTCAAGAGTCCATCCGGAGATATGCTTGAGTAAACCGTATTAGCAGACACCCAATGTCTATCGGAGTACACTTCTAGCTTTTGGTTTGGCCGTCAATGCTTCAACAAACCTGTACATCCATCGATCTAGCATTCCTGAAGCAAGAAAAGGAATAATAAGAGATACAATGAAAGGGAAAATTGATGAAAAAGTGACCCTCCCATCTGTAACAAAAATATGGTTAGATTGGAAACTTTGATGGCCTAGACTCTAATAGAAAGCACATCAACTAGTTGGAACTTCAATAAGCGGAAACGGGAGTTCCAAATCCACAATATACTTTGATTGTGCTGACTTAAAAGAAATCATACAGAATGAGAAGAAAAACACAAACCTGTCAAAGCAAAGGTACCACCCAATACAGCACAAAGCCGAGTGATGAAATGGAGAAAACTGCGGCGTTCTTCTTTGATAGTTACAGTAATTGGTGAGAGATCATACAAGAAGTACACAGCTGGATACAAACAACCAAACAAACAGGGCCGATAATTAACACCAAGAACCCAATAAAAGGGACAGACAAATTTCTCATAAACCAACCTGGCCATGACCGATCAAACTGTTTCATAGGAGAAAAATATTCAGTGACGGAGAACTGATTGGTTGGCAAAACTTCTTTTGAGATATACCTATATTCAGTTGGAACAATCTGCACCGCAACAAAAAGATACATTCTCAGAATCGATTGAGTTTCTAAGTTGTCCATGAAAGCCCTCTATTAGAATGTATGTAAAAGAGTATATCTAACAACAAAGTTAGGCCTGCTGATGTCCCATGCAAATTATCTAATTGGTCATGTTGTGAACATAAACGTAGAACCTGAAACAAATCCTTTAGTTTTTCTGTTCCTAGCAATTGCATCAGTTCATTTGTATTTGAAAACAATAGTTTCGAGACAGATACTTAATATTCCTAAAATGGTCCTCTTCATGTTCAAAACTCATTGCGCTGAACTGATATCAAAATGCCAACTGACCAATGAAGCAAAACTCAATTATACTTTGACAAGGAAAGAACAATATCAAAATCCAAACAAAGTAACTAATATTTGATGATAATGATGTCACCACACGTGGTTGGTTGACATTTTTTATTCTAAGGGTAAACGGTACGCATGCCATGCCTCTAAGTTCAAGATGTTGAGGCAGAAGAACTGGCAGCATACGGCCCAGGGAAGTGTATAACTTTCTAATAGACTTTAGGTATATTTATTTTGATAAAATAAATTCATGTTTCCATTTATGAACAAAGACAAAGTATTGCAGACCACTTGATGAAAGAAACGGTATAATTCTTTATTAGAGAGACAAGTTCCTTGGCTAGGAGAGCGTTTTTTGGATGCAAGTCTCTTCCTAGCAGGGAAACTTTCTTGCTTTGAATTTCTCCTAGCTGAGTTAAAATGTGGGGCAACTACTCGACCTTGCACAAGTAACAGAAGGTAAAAAAAATGAAAATCTAAAGTTCATTTAAAGGCTTAAACGCAAGCAAGCATTCGTGCAGAGACATATCCATGAAACACGCCAGTGTGTATTGCAGATACCTGAGATTTAAATCTACCAAAGAGCTGTATACAAAGGAAGTTCACATATTCAAACCTTTATATAATATTTGAATGTGCCACTTGTGTCATGCAAAATACGGTCTGTCCCATCGAGTGGATTGTGAATTCCTGGATATTTTGGGCCAAACGACATGTCATGAACGATGTGGCTTACATTTACATTTTTAGATCCTCCAAAAATCTGCACAGAAACAGTAAGACATAGAAAAATAAGTTGGGAGCTGTAATTAACTAGAGCCAGCAAGCTTTACAAATATGCTATAGTGAAAAAAAGTTAGTTGACACAAGACTGATACACAAAGAATCCCTTTTGATATGACAAGCAAGACAGGGATTACTTTACTCAAGCGCCTTCAATCCCCATATCATTTCCACACCCAAAAAGGTTGAAAATAGATTTAAATATCAAGTCAAAATGCACCAATCATATGATTCAGCAGTTCCAATTGCCAAAACCCAAATTTATCAAAATTTTCATTCAGGGACCCATAATTTAGATCCACCATAAGTATTTTACATCAGGCACTGCACTATGCATGTTCTAGATCACATGAAACTCATTCACCACAAAAAAGACAGAAATTGGACGGAGGAAGCAACAAGCATTTTAAGGCAAACTAACCATTTGTGCAACGAAAATGTTTAACCCATGAACTGATATATGAAAGTTTCCAGCAACCCTTTGGACATCTAAAACACCAAAAACCTGCAGCAAAAAATTATATCAGATATATGAAATTTCTGAAGGAGCAAGTGCAGTCCCATAGTATAAAAAGTAGAGATCTCTGTAATGATGTACCCGGCATCCTTCTCCATTTTCTATTGCATGCTTTACCCTCTTAATGAGATCTTCTGCAGCTTGATCAAAAGCTCCTTGTGAATGAATTTCCTGGTCCTTATCATCGTGATTATCTTTGCCATCATCTGGTCAAGGTTCTTTATCAGAAAAAGAAAATCCAAACAGCAAGAGATACAACCAAAACAAAATGCGATAATACAACATAGACATTACCATGCTTGTGAGAATGCTCCTTTTCAACAAGGTCAGACAAATATTCAGTGCCAATGATGTGGCCATGACTGTTCAGGCGAAGCTGCAGCCACTCTAAACCGGTTAGGAGAATAACTATGAGAGAAGGGAAGAATAGAGACAGATCACCAGTTGCCAATTATAAAAACCAAATCTTACTATATACATGCATAGTCAACAGCAATGAGATTATAACTAAAATTTAAGCCAGTGGATCAAAGGAAAGAACAAAAATAGTCATCACTACCAACTTTTTGAAAAGCCTAAAACTTATGATGGCCCAGCAAAAAAACACCAGGAAAAAAAGGCTTGACAAAGCACTAAGTAAAGGAAGATCCAAAGAATCCCACATGAAGTGGTGCAGGTTAAACAAATTATGTTTGCATGCGTATGACAAACGTGAAGATATAACTTGGACGCCAAACCTTTGTAATACAATCATCAAAGTTTAAACAGATGGAACATTTTTTCTACCATTGTACAAATGCAGTTCATTGCTGTTTGACATGAAACACCATATTACATTGCAGCCCAATAACAGGAAATACATAAGAATCAATAAAATCTCTTACTTTCCATATGTTTGTGTCAAGATCTACTTCATGCTTGCCTGACATATCGATTGCATCAACACTCAAGACTGCAATCAAACATAGAAAACCGAAGCTTATCATCACACAAAGCTACCAAATGATGAACAGAAAACCCTACAAAGAAACCGCCCTTCACTTAAATAGCAAGAGAAAGAACATTCTCACCATCACAAGGTAAAGCTGGAAATGTCATATTTATATGAATTGGAAGAGTCTCTCCGCGCTTTAAGTCTACGGACATCTGCCAAAAACACAACCCTTTTCAATTAGACAACTTACAATCTCGTAGCATCTATGCATTTCTTTCAATCAATTATCCACTTATTCGACTTAACAAAATCTCCGGAAAACGAAAAGCAACGCATTCGAAATTCAAACCTGGTGGACGGTGTATGTGGTGAGATAATATCTGAGCTCGTGCACAAACAATGTCGCCATTATAAGCAGCCCAACAACAGAAACTACAAATTCAAGAAAAGCCAATAAATTTCCGCAATTCACAAAAAACCCAACTCAAATAATACAAAACCAAAGCAAAAAATCTCAAAAATTACCAAGTGCCCCGGATTGCGTTTTCTGCAGCAAGTGCTCCTCCGCCCGAGGAAACGCATCCAGGCTCTTTAACGCTTGTCTAACCCTCATTTTTTTACCGCGATTTTCACCAATAACAACGATAAATTTACTCAAATCCTGCACCATTTTCAAAAATTTCAACTTTTGAAGCATCAAAAAGTAAAACTCCTCGGATTCAATCATTCCGATCAAATCAAAATCATGGTGCTTTTAGAGAGAGAGAGAGAGAGAAAGATTGAATTGGAATTGAAGAGGGAGGGAGGCGGACCAGTAGATTTTCTTTGAACAAATCGCCCAAAACCAGAGAATTTCGCGTTCCGGAAGACCGCAGACCCAAGTCGGAGCTGTTGGACTCCGCCGCCTTTATAGTTCTGAGCTGGGTTATGGTGCGCGCGCGTCTAAATTGGTCTTGTCCTGAGCCCGCGCCTCCTCTTTTGGTATTTTGCTTTCTTCAAGATTCAATCGTTCAAGGGGTCATTTATCTCGGCATAGATGATCCAAAACTCCAAGGTGATCAATTTTCTTGATGGTGGTTGTTGATTATGGACCAAATTGATAGTTTTTTATTTTTTTTATTTTTTTTATTTTGGTCCACTATTTAAGAACTTTTTCTGGGAGTGTTTCAGGGATTAAAATTGTGCGACAAGTATTTAAATGGATCGAAAATTGATTAATAAATTGGAACGTTATAATTTAAAGGAGAACCAACTAAAATATCAGTGTTTGTGTGCGATAACCTATATGAGACTAAAGTAGTCAATTGCTTTATATAACTCAAAAGTTTTTACTTTATTAATTGAAACTCAAAATTCGTTATACTTCGTCCTTAAAACGCGATTTTGATCCTAGTTTACCCCTTGAAATTTGAAAGTTGTTTTTATAAAACTCACAATTCGCTCCACATTGCCTAGATCTATTAGTTTTTTTATGTGGGTTTGATTTTGGTGAGCCATACTAATCAAATTTATTGCACATATGATATAGTTTTTTTGGATGTTGGGTCTATATATGTATATTTGTGTGTGTGTGTATGTTGTCTACAAGTCAAATAAATGAATTTTGTCAATGAGTAAAATTATGACTTTTAATTTATAGGGAGCAAAATGAAATTAAAATGGAGTTTCAATAAACGTAGCTAAAAATAAGCTTTTTGTTAATGGGGTGTGCTACCTACACACCTCATTTTACTTCTCACATCTCTTATTAATTTTTATTTTTTAATTTTTTTTAATTCATTCGATTCGACGATTGAAAATTAAAAGAATATATGAGAATCAAAAAATGATGTGGAATATCACACTCCTAGAAAATATAATGTCACGTGCAGATGGTATGAAACTTCCCTAGTTCCATCTAAAGTTCTCCACGACCCTAGTTACAACATTAAAAACACGGCGAACGTACATATGTGGTTGGGTTCCAGTTGAATATCGTTGAGTTGAGTCTCAGTAGGTCGGATGGCGCCTAAGCTCTTAGCAACTTCCCCGTTTGTAGGAATTGCAGTACTCGTCCCCCTCATAGCTCTCTTCGCCTTCTATTACAAGCCCTTCTCCCAACAGGTCAGAGATCCCCAAAAGCTCATTCTTTTGTTTCTCTTTTTCCTCACAGAAAACCGAACTCCCCAGCTGAAAATTTTTCATGGTTTGGGGAGCTGAAGAAACTCCAAGATTCGATTTTTCTTGGGTTTTCTTTGGAGAATTTGTCTGTGAATTTAATTTCCGAGATGGGTTTTTGATTTGTTTGGTTGGGTTGGATTTTGAATGTTTGAAATTACAGTGCAAAAGTATGTGACTTTATGTTGTTGTTGTGATTTTATAGAGATTGTTCACTGTTGAAGAACTGGCTTTGTACAACGGGACTGATGTGAGTTTACCAATTTTCCTAGGAATTCTCGGGTACACTTTTCGTTTTCTCTCTGTTTAGATGTATGCATTTGCACATAATGCAGCAGCCCTAATGCAATTCAAGCACCCAAATGTGTGCATTATGCTAGCTTGGTTAATTATTTAGAACTAAGAGATTGAAGTCTCATGCCGTATTGAATTTCGGCAATCAAGTAGAGCATTTTATATGGTTCCTAAAAATGCCTCGTGAGTATGCACTTACTGATTCCTATAAACTGATCAATATTTTGTGATCAGATCGGTTTTCGATGTGACGAAGGGAAAATCTCATTACGGTGAGGGTGGGGGGTACAATCATTTTTCTGGAAGGTTTGTTCTCTTATGTAATCCTTTTGAACTTGCATACTTAAATTTTGTCCTCAGTATTGATGTTTTCTCGATTTTTCCCCAAAACAAAGGTTCGGATTAGTTGTGCTAGTCCAAAATTGTTATCTTTTACATCAATTTCGTTGTTATGGTTCATAACTTGTGAAACGTAACAATTCTTTTATATCCTTTTATGCTTTGTATCAGTGATTCTGTATAGACTTATATATTAACAGCTGTTTTCTTTTGCGTGCAACCCTGCAATCAATCAAGAGATGCTTCACGAGCATTTGTTTCGGGAAACTTTACAGGTAAACAAAGGTTTGGCTTCTTTTTGTCGCTTCTAGTTGGTGATGATTTTATGCAAGTTCGAGGTTTGATGGTTTATGGGCTGGCCTTTGCATTGATTATAAGCTCATTTTTGGGGATTTGATGGAAAGTAACTCTTGACGCTATTAAGTGTTAATGTTATAGTAGTAATATAGTATTTGGCATTTTTATATATTGCAGGAGATGGGCTCACAGACTCGTTACGTGGTTTATCAAGTACACAGGTAACTCGTCCTTTTTTCTTCTCTTTCTATCCTGGTGTTTTCGGAACCATGCTAGGTTATAAAGGAAGAAAAACTGCTAAAACTTAGGACAGTGTCTATCAAAAATCACTACATATTGAAATCACCGGTTACACAGTAGAAACCAACGTGGTGATGGCATGCCCAATTCACCCTATGAATTCTCATACAACGATCTATGGAGTTAGTAACGTTCACCCACACTTGACGATTCTCTAATGCCAAATTCCAGCCCAACTGACGTGTAGTCTGTAGAGTCATTACGTCTAACGTGAAATCATTACTGTATGGATTGAATCGAACCTATCTTGTCGTGTCATGCTTTGTTATAGTGTATTTATGTCTTTTCCATTTTCTGACATATCCACCTTCAACATGGCATTTTTTGTGACTTTTCTTGATGAAGTTTTGCACTATCGGCCCTTTTTTATTTTTTCACTTTTAAACAGAATAACAATATTAATGGACTAATACGTAATATTCAATCTCGTACTACTTGGTTTGGCTGCATATCTGGGAATGTGATATGCTAAGTTTCATTAGTTGCTACAAGTTTGATTGTTTTGGTTTTGGTTTTGTTCTTTCGTATTTTTCAGGTGAAGAGTGTCGTTGAATGGAGGGATTTCTACTTTAAAAGTTACACGTGAGTTACAAACATGTGTCTGCTATCTTTGTATTTTGATGATGTCAGAAGTTTGAAGATACTGGAAACACAGTTCTATTCGCCAATCGATTTACTACTTTTTAAACAGTTGGAAACATCTTTGGAGTTTAATAGTTTACATCTACTACCAAAATTTTGATTAAATAAAATCGAAAAGTTTACCACAAATCCCTCAAACTTTCTTTGAGGTGGGCAACCCTATAATGATGCAATGTCATCATCATATCCGCGTTTATATGCCCGTGATTGTTTTGGTAATAAGAGATATTTGTGTCTTTCCGAATTTCATATTGCTTTTTCCTTTGAATCATTTATCTTGTATTGTAAATGTATAGCCGTTCACGGTTCACAAGAAAGACCCAGGTGCCTTGTCCTGTGTCAATCTTGATACTCTTGTTCTTTCGTTCACCATTTTGTTTCAGCGAAGTTGTCATGTCAAATATATTTGAACTAGATTTGTTTTTGCTTTTCATTATATTGGTATTAGATCAAAAGGATAATGATATTTTGTAACTGATCTTTCATGGCTTTGAATTGTCAGATTTGTAGGGAAGCTAGTAGGTCTTTACTATGATTCTCAAGGAAATCCTACAAAATATTTGAAGGGAGTGGAAGCAAAGGCTGCGAGAGGTGCTCAGCTTTTGGAGAAACAGGAGAATGAAGAAGCGAAGCAACCTGGTTGCAACTCAAGGTGGAGTCAGGATGAGGGTGGAGAGGTACGTATCGCCCTGAATTGGAAACATAGATCGAGAACCAAACACTACTTGTGCTCTCTTTCAGTTCTTATTATGTAACTTTTGTTATGTGTTTCAATACTGCGCTACATCTTAGATTTCTACCTGTTTTATTAGGTTTGGTGCGATGAGGGTGTCCCAAGGTTAGTTCAGAGACCGCTACAAATGGCTTTGACTGGGAAAATGAGCACACGATGCGCATGCTTTAATGAAGATCAACTGGACCGACCGGGGTTAAAGATCTACGAAGGATGTGATTATCTTGCCAAGACCTGCGGAGTATAAATGAGATCCGTTCTGGAACTTCCACATTAGAGTATATCGTTCTACAGCTGATGCCGCCTCACATGGTTGTTGAAGAGGATGAACGAGGGCGGAGTAACAGAAGCATTGTTGATGTGTTAGGTCTGCAATTTTCCACCTTGCATTACATGGATTTTACAACATGAACATAGACATGTGTATTTGTATGTTTTCTTTTAATTTATGTTGTGAATTATGTTTTCTTGCCGCAAGATAATCAATCAATCAACAAACATTTCTGAGGCTCGATGGGGTCATGTTTGTTTGCATAGCTCTGTGTGGTAAATTGATGATAATATTGGAGGGTTAACAAATACTGGAGGGGCGGCAACCGGGTTTTTACTCGAACTAGTTTTGGTCGTACGATTTTAGCAGGGTTAACCATTTAGTTTTTAGCTTTTGTTTTCAAGCTTATTGAAAACTACTTTCAGTGTTCAATATTATCTTAACAAACGATATTATCTCCACTAAGGAGGTGGAGAAGTGAGTTGAGCCTCACAATGTGCTAGCAATAATGTAGTTCAAATTCGTCTTTGATGAGAATCGAACCTAAGATTTTTCACTTACAAGTAAATAGGAATACTACTAGACCGTAGTACTAAGACCACCTCCAAAGGAGATGTCAAATCCTAAGTGGAATGTCATGTAATCAAATTTGAAGAAGCTCCTATGTGGATTGATATATGAGTTTTCATATATCAAATTTGACATATGAGAAAATGTGATGTCAAATAATTTTTAATTATTTTATTATATAGGTTCCATTAATACACCAATTATAGTTCTTGAAAACTTATTTTAATTGATTTCTTTTTAAAATAGATCCTACAAATGTCATTTATAACAAAAAAAAATATATCGTTTGGAAAAAAAAAAAATCTAACATTACCACATCAGCCATCAAATTAACAATTGACATTTATTTTATGACATCTTCTTTGAAAATACTCTAAGTAACACTTGAAACATGAGTTAGTACTAAGTCAAAAAATAATACCACTAAATATATCGTCTTGTGTTCCAGATTCATGGAAAATCTCTGATTGGTAAAGAATATTGTTTGTGTCAATACCAAAGCCCAATTCCCAACCCCAAGGACTCGTCATTTTACATGTCATTTTCCCAACTCTCATGCTCCTTATTCTTCGTCATTTTTCTTTCTTCTTTCAATATATTTATTTACTAATCCGTAATCAGAATGAAAAAAATAAAGGACGAATTAGACTGAAAAGAAATAAAAAAGAATGGGAGTAAGAATGAGATTGGTTCCATATAAGTTATTTACTAATTTACCTAAATCGGAATTAAAAGTAACTTAATTACTAAACTACCCTTGTTTAAAACATTTTTCAAGCAAATTAATGAAATTTAACTTTATATCATTAATAATTTATCAGGTAAGGTTTTCATTTAATAAAAAGTTATTTAACAAAGAGCTAGTTGTTGGTTTTTTCTCTGAACTTGTATAGAGTTGCCAATTTTCATTCTGAATTGTAATTTTAGCCGACTACCTCCTTGAACTTTTGTAATTAGTCCATTTTCTCACTGAACTTTAACTTTAGCTTATTATTCCTCCTAAAATTTTATAAATAGTCAATTTCCCCCTATTGTTAGATTTAAAAAATTTTCACCCATCAAATTTTCCCTTTTTTTGTCCCATACAGTTGTCATATGTTGCATGCATGATCAATAGATGAAAAATTAGATGAATTTTTTTAAGATCTAGCATTAGAGAGAAATCGGTTATTTATAAAAATTCAAAGAATAATAAGCTAAAATTAAAATTTAAAGTAAAACTTGGCTAATTAAAAAAATTCAAAAAAAATAGTGGGCTAAAATTAAAGTGCAAGAGAAATCGACAGCTCTATGCCTTTAATAAAAAAAAGAAGAAGAGTTGTACGTACTTGACCACTTGGTCCCGATCTCCCAGCATCCGGGAAAGGATCCTCTTCAGATCTTTTTTGTAGGGATGATAAAGATTTTTACATCTTAATCATTCATCGTATACTCTGCGATTAGATTTCGTCTAATATTATTTGTGTTTAATTTCAAATAAAAAAAAATCAAATAATTTTTTATTATACGATACTCTATGAATAATTAAGATGTGACAATCCTATACAGCCCTCCCACACAGTCCCACTTGCCCAGATGCATATATTAGACCCCCACGCCTCCCCCTTTCATCCTCAATAAATTCTCCTTCTTGTTAATAGCTTCTGCAAGCAACCAGGAGAACAGGGTCGAGTGGCCTTAGCCAAAGTCCTCCATGGAAATTGGTGGGATCGGAGAAGACGATATGGGCGTTTGCCGGCGGGGTGTTGAAGTTGTAAGGTTATTTCATCGGAGGGCGTGCAATTCCATTTCCTCCCACTTCATTCCTCCTTTGTAATCCTCTTCTTCCAATCAAACCTTTCCCGGAAGGCACAGCAGCCCCAGGTAAGTTAAATCAAGTTTTTTAAGTCAACGTCCATTTTTTTTCAGAGAATTATTATTTTTTTTTTTAAATTTTTATTTTATTTTTCATGAATTCTGTACAGGCTATATGAACTCCAGCTACAACTTACTCTGAAAGTTAAATTCAATCCTAAATTAGAGTTTAATTTTAAGGTCTAAATTCTTAGTTTAGGGTTTTAAGTTTTGGTACAATCCTAAATTAGGGTTTAATTTAAGGTGTAGATCCTTAGTCTAGGTTTTAAATTTTGGTAGATTTTTTTTTTTTTTGCTGCCAGGGAGAACGAAATTGGTTTGGAGGTTTTAGCCTTCCCGAATAGTTGGTGATTTGGGCTCCGCCCCCGCTGCTTTAACATGTCGGGTCTTCATAAGCGGCGGCAGCAGCAACCAGTCCCCACGGATGGCGGATTTCTTGAACGACCCCTGATTGAGTCTGATGATATCATAATTGATATACTGTCAAGGCTACCAGTGAAATATTTGATCCAATTGCGGTGTGTATGCAAGTCATGGCGCGCTTTGATCTCTGATTTGCATCTTGTTAGGAAGCACCTGAGACGGGCAGTGACAGGGGTTAACCGTAATAGCTATAGGCTTCTTATTTCAGACAGTCCTTTCCAATCCATAGACTACGAAGCACTCAAGGATGTCGGTGTATGTGTGCAAAGCTCTTTTCTTTGTTTGCAATTGCCAGTAACGCTTGAACGTATGAGTGTTGTGGGTTCTTGCAATGGCTTGATATGTCTAAAAGGAAACAAAGGCGAAGTTCTCTTATGGAACCCTTGTACCAGAGTTACCAAAATGTTACCAGGAATTGCTTGTTTTTATTTTTGTCCAAAGTTTTATGGATTTGGTTATGATTCCACCATTGAAGATTACAAGGTTATATTGGGTGGCGAATCTACAACTGCAGATGGCACGATGATTGCGGTCTTTACACTAAAATCAGGTTTGTGGAGGACTAAACAATACCTTGACTCTTTTAAATTGCATGGGCAAGGGTGCTTGGTTAACGGAGCTCTACATTGGGTAGAGCTTAAATGGAGTGGGGAGGAGCTCCGCCCTGTACTTAGTTCAAGAATCATCTCTTTTATTTTGGCGGAGGAGAATATTGTGCCGCTGCCCTATCTTCACATCCAAAGTTATATCTCCATTCGTATTGGGACTATTGCAAATCGTCTCTTTGCATATTTGTTCAATGACGTCAGTTTGAGTGATATTGCAATAACAGTATGGGTGATGAAGGATTATGGTGTCCATGAATCTTGGACTAAAATCATACAAATTCCTTTGAAGTCGTTACGTCAAATAAGTATGAATTTTGTGAATATTATCTGCATTTTAGAGAATGATGAAGTTTTGATGAGTTGTGATTCAAGTTACTTGGCTTTATACAATCCAAAGGAAAATACATTGACGAAGGTTCTTAAAACTCCTACTAATTTGTTGACTGAAGCAACTATGTATGTGGAGACCTTAGTTTCACCAGTAATTGGTGGTGGCGCCAACATCTGAAACCAATGATGTAAGTCTCTTCACTCTATCTAACTGATATTATGCAGTTTTGTCTGGAACGACATAATGTTGAGTGGCTTCTATAAGTGTTTAACCTGAACAAATAAGATTCGATATTTAAGTTTTTACTCGGTGTTTGAAATATAGCAGTTGTTCAAGCACTATTTAGTTCTTTTTAGTTGATATATTTTAGTAGTTTGCAAGTTGCTTTCGAGGATTTGGAGGACATGCTAGAGACAAATTGTGCTTTTTACTTGTTTATATTAAAGGGAACTTCATAGTAGATTATGGGCTTGTTTGGCGAGTGCCTTTAAACGACTGAAGGCGCTTTTAGAGAAAATGTTTTTAGTTCCAAAAGCACTTGAAGTGCTTCCTGAAAGAAGCCCTCATCTAAAAGCACTTGCCATTAAATTTTTGTTTTCTGTACTTTCTGGTTGTTTTCATACTTATAAACCCATTCTCTCTTATAACTGCTATCTGGTTCAACTGCATAAATTTTGGGAATACGATGTGCCAAATCATTAATATTTTGGTGTAATATTAATGTGGCTTATGGTTAAACGATTTTTTTTTTTTTATTTCTTCCCAAACTGCTGTTTGCCTAGTCTCTAGTTCACTTAAATTGTAAGTTTATACTTAATATCTGTTTCCATGTGATAAGCACAATAAGCTTGTCCGTTCCTCTTCCATTTTGTTACAGGAAAGTCATCCCATCTGATCTATCTGAACTTGATTTGTTCTTGTCTTCATTTTAATGGTTTCAGATTAGATTTAAACTGTTCAGTTAGGTTTGGTATGATGAGGGCGCCCCAAGGTTAGTTCAGAGACCGCCAGAAATGGTTTTGATGGGGGAAAATGAGCACGCGGTATGCATGCTTTCAAGAAGACCAACCAGGGTTGAAAACTACGCAGGATGCGATTATCTTGCCAGGACCTGACCTGCCAAGTTTGAACGCGATCCGTTCTGGAGCTTACACGATAGAGATCTAATATATCCTACATCTGATGCCGGCTGGCAAAGTTGTTGGAGGAGGAATGGAGGATGAACAAGGGCGGAAAGAGAAGCATTGTTAACGTGTTTTCCTCCGAGCAGTCCATGGATTTTATAACTGTACATGTATATTCGTATGTTTTCTTTTAATTTATACTCAAACTTGTATATTCTTGTTCGATAATCAATCAACAAACATTTTTAACGCTTGATTGGTCATGTTTGATTGCGTAGCTTCTTGATGAAGTCTCCTAGTGTAGGTCTTGCAAAGGGCAAGTGGGTAAAACTAATATAGCAATACCCCTCAATTGTAGGTCTTCTTTCTGGACCTGGATTGTCTGCTCTCCCTCATCCCATACCCTTCCCATCCCCTCTTATATCTGTGATCACGGTTAAGCCATGTCAATATTTTATATTGATTTTTTTATAGAAATAATAAGACAAAAAATAATGAGAATATAAAATGTTGATGTGGCTTAATCGTGATCACAAAAATATGAGGGAATGGGAAGGATATGGAATGGGGGAGGGTAGACAATCCAGGTAATTTTATATTGATTTTTTTTTATAGAAATAATAAGATAAAAAGCAATGAAAATATAAAATGCTGATGTTATTTAATCGTGACCACATAAATAGGAGGAGATGGAAGGGTAGACAATCCAGGTCCCTTGTTTCCTATGAACTTTCGATCTGGTTACGAGTGGTACCCAACTTTCAGTTTGTGTCAATTTCCACCTTATTAGTTTTGTGAATTATTTTGTCAAACTGAGAGATTTTTGTTCAATTTGTGCGGTAAAAGACTTTAAATTTGTTAGAAACGCGTAAGTTTCAATAAAATTCCGCAAGTGTCAATTCCCCTTAAGCTGTTCTCTCATCGTTCAATCCAGATCCAAGATTTACTAAAAATTTATACATCTAAAAGTTCGTCATGTGCATTGAAGTGACGGAATTAACAAAAAAATTGATGGTCCTGAGTATTACCAGAATTGAAAGTTGTGACGGGCATCTAGAAATGGTTTCGCCGGCAACTGAAGCAACCACCAGTCCCCTCCGATGGTGTACTGACTCTACTCCTTCAACCAGTTCCTCTCACCGACTACAACGACATCATTGCCGAGATCCTCTCAAGGCTCCCGGTCAAATCTTTACTCCAGTATCAGTGTGTGTGCAAGTCATGGCGCTTTAATCTCCAATTCTCATTTGTCACGAAGCACCTCGGCCACGCTGTCCTCGCACGCATCAACAACACCAGAAACTTCACCATCTTTCTCTCGTCCAGGCGTATCCACTCCGGTATCAGTCTATTTTTCTTCATTACAGTTGGATGTCTTAAATGGATTTAGATTTGCCTAATGTTTTCAAATAATGAGATAAAATATAGACAGTTAGATCATTGAAATACGATGTAGAGTGAGCCTATAAACGGGAATGAAACTCTATATAAATATATCTCATGTATATAAAATATAAAGATACAAGATTTGTTTGAAAATACTTTTAAAATGACTAAAATTATGTTGGGTAAAGTACAAAAAACTACCTCAACTATTATTATCATGACACTTTCATACCTCATCTTTTAAAATTGACAATGTAATACCTCATCTTTAGAATTTAGTCCAATGTTATACCTTCCGTTACTTGGCCGTTTACTTTTCAGATAAATGCTGACGTGGTTTGATCCGGAACCACTTTTTATTAAAAAATTATTAAAAAATTATTAAAATCTAAAGAGAATCATTTAATAATTTTTAAATATTTAAAAAAATAAAGAAAAGTTTAACAAAAATAAATAAATCTTCTGTTCGTGCCCTTTTCCCTACCATTTTCTCTCTCTTCTCCCCACCTTCATCTTCTTCCTCCTTCTAGCTCCCTTCCTGCAACCCAGAAAAAAAGAAGTAAAAAAAAAAAAAAGCCTAAGTTCATCCCCTTCCCCAGTTCCCCCCTCTCTCTTCTCCCTCATCTTCATCCACTTCCCTCTTCTTGTGACCCAAAAAAAGAAGGTAAAAAAAAAAAAAAAAAAAAAACAAATTTGTCTTCCCCCTCACCCACCCTCAGTTTGTTTTCCCCCTCCCCACCCCTCGAAGAAGAAGAAAGAGAGAGAGAGAGAGAAAAAAAAGGAAACCCAGTTGAAGGGTTTGTCTGTCCTTCCCCTCTCCCCCTTTTGTCCATTCCCCCCTTCATCTTCTTCCCCTACCCGCTTAATCTTCAACAAAAAAAAAAAAAAAAATTGAAAACCCATCAACCCCATTCCTGAACACCCCCCTCCCCGGGCACCCATATCCCTCCCACACCTGCAACCCAAATCCATCACCCCCCAACCTGCAAAAGAAGAAGAAGAAAGAAAGAAAAAATAAATAAAAATGCCCAATTCGTCCGTTCGTCCCCCCCCCCCACCCAAAACCCAGTTCGTCAGTTCCTCTCCCCCCACCCCCACCCCACCCAACTTGCAAAAGAAGAAGAAGAAGAAGAAGAGAGAGAAGAAGAAAAAAAAAAAAAAGGAAACCCAAAACCCAGTTCATCTACCCCCTAACCCAAAACCCAGTTCGTCCGCCCCCCCCAACCCACCCAACCTGCAGAAAAAGAAGAAGAAGAAGAAGAGAGAGAGAAAAGAAAAGAAAGAAAAGAAAAAAAAACAGGTAGGGGAAGAAGATGGGTTTTCAAATTTGGGCCGGGGGGGGGGGGTTTGACAGGATAAGAGGGAGGGAGGGAGGGGGAGGAGGTTTGACGGGATCTGGGGGGGGTGTGACGGGATTTGGGTGGGGGGGGTTCAGGTATGGGGTTTCCCGGGGGGGGGGAGGGGGGTTGATGGGTTTTCAAATTTTATTTTATTTTTTTGTTGAAGATTAAGCAGGTAGGCGAAGAAGATGAAGCGGGAAAGGACCAAAGGGTTTTTTTTTACTTTTTTTTATAATTTTAATATTTTAAAAATATTAAATATTTTTTTTAGTTTTTAATAATTTTTTAATAAAAAGTGGGTCCCGGATCAAGCCACGTCAGCATTTAACTGAGAAATTCACGTCAAGCTAACAGAAGGTATAATATTGGCACAAATTAGTAAGATAAGGTATGACATTGTAAATTTTAAAAGATGAGGTATGAAAGTTTCGTGATACCAATAATTGAGGTAGTTTTTTGTACTTTACCCAATTATGTTTGATAAAAATGCTTATAAAAACAATCTTAAAAAATTAAAGGAAGATATTGGCAGCATGAAAATAGACAAATACCTTTAGGGTGCGTTTGTTGCACCGGACTGTCTCGGACTGGACTAGCTTCAGGGACTAAGCTGGACTGGCTTAGACTAGACTAAACTGGACTAGCTTAGTGAAGCGTTTGGTGCAGTGTCGGACTAAGAAACAGGATAATGAAAACAGTACTGTCACCAGTTTGATGTTTGCTCAGACTAGGACTACATTATTGTTCTATTTTAATTACTTTTTTATTAAAGATATTATTAAAATTAATAATATTTGATGAGAGTGAGACTCAATAAAAATACAAAAACCAAATTTTCTTGCCAACGAAAGAAACATACATGATTCAAGAGTAGCATTGTTCCAAACAACAATATAACAAAGTGTTCTCCCAACAAATCAAACGATGTTACATGAAAGCAACAAATCAAACATCTAATAACTAAAGAAAATAAACCACCGTAAACAAAACATAGATCATGTAAAAGAGGCCTTAATCGGGCATCAAAATTTGATACAACAGCTACTTTAACACCTGCTTTCCTCAGAGCTTCAACCACCTTCTCAGCATCAGGATCACAGAGATGCCAAGCCTATGAGAAAACAAAGAAAAATATTATAACCCCCTTCACACCTCTATATTGCTATACAGAAAATGGTACTTAAATATCACCCAACCTTGTCAGTCGTATAGTAGTTATAAAGTTCTTCAAAGCACTGAGAATCGGAACAGCCAGTGGAAGAACTGACTATATATTGCCAGAAGGGTCTCCCATCATTTACATATCTACAATGAAAAAAGAGAAAATGCTCACCTTAAAGATAAAAGATAAAATCAGAGAATTCACTCCAAACATGGCATAATACTGCTAAACTTCTGCATTAACTAATTGAGATTAAGGGGGACACTGAAAAGAAACAGAAAGAAAGGATTCACTTCTACTTGACCAATCCCATTGAAAACACGATGGCTAGACGGGAGAAAATTCTACGCTAGACTTTAGGGGACTGTCAATATATTTCCAAAATACAAGGAACCACAAGACCATTCCTACGTCTTCACATTTCCTTATCCAGTAGCCCTCCGCTCCCCCATCACCACACTCGGGAGATTTATCTACTACAACTAGTAGTCGATCCCATGATCTATTAGGTAGAAAATGCAAAAGGTTCAAGGTAGAACAAGCATCGTTCGATAACTTCCTCACTCCCTCCCATTGAAGCACAAATTTAATTGAAAGTCTGAAACAGTTCAATCTTTGCCATGTTCAACGGTCAAGCCAGAACGAGACGGGTGATGAAATCACAAAAACTTATGTATTCATATGGGCAGTAAGAATGGAAACCTTGAGCCATCAGAAGGGATTAGATCACAGTAATCCTTTTCACTGTTCCAGTCCATGTAAATGGTTATAACCTGGATCTCAAAGCCCTTGCGCAATTTCCCAACATCATCTGGCAGACTTACTACAAATTCTATCAACAATCAAGAGCGAACCCTAAATCAAACATTTGTGTCAAGCCATGGATTATATGAGATCCCAAACAAAAAGCTAAGAGCATCTACTGCACCAAAATCTGATAAATACTTTAATCCACCCCCCCAACACACACAAAAAGTAGAAATTCTCACTTCGGATTACAAAGTAATTGAACAGCAGAAACTGACAAATATGTGAAAGAAAGAAATTTCGCATCAAAATTGACAGAACATTGAAAGAAAGCAAGGATTTTTAGCTAAAAATTGAATTAATTCGAGATGGGTTGAAAGAATTACAGTGAATTTTGTGACAGAGACGAAGCAGAAGAGCGACGGCGGCCAAGGCGTTCGTTTAGGGCAGGCGGGGAGCAAAGAAAATTGAGAGGGTAACCTTGAGTAGAAGTTAGGTTGGACTGGGGAAAGAGAGCTTGTTCTTTGCCGTCGATCGAGCAAGGCGAGGAGTCGAGCGAGACGACGCGAGAGAGAGGTAGTCTTAGAAGTCCGCTCAGATTTGGGGGGTCTCGCTAGGACCACCTAACGAAGGAGTTAGTGAAAGCGAGTCCCACTTAATACCATTAAACTTAGTCCTGGTAGCCAACAAACAGAGGATTACACTAAAAATTAGTCCAGTCCAATCCAGTCCAGGTTAGTGAAGCCAAACAAACGTGCCCTTAAAATTTTAGAATAAATTGTAACAATGGTTCTTTCAACTTTAATCAAATTGGAACAATAGTCTCTCAACTAAAAATCTATTACCATTGGTTGTTCAACACATCAAAAAGTGTAGCTATGGTTATTTTCGTCAACTTCGTTATAATTTTGTTAAAATAAGTTATGTTGGAAAAACCATTGTTATAATTGAGTTAAAGTTGATGGACCATTTCTTCAATTAGGTTAAACTTGAGGGACCATTTCTCCAGTTGTATTAAAGTTAATGGACCATTGGTAATTGATTTTTAGTTGAGGGACCATATCTGCACGTTTTGATGAGTTAAGGGACCAATGATAATGTATTTTTACAATTTACTTAAATTGAGTTAAATTAAAGGGTCATTGCTACAATTTACTTAAAATTTTATTTTAATTTTTGAAAACCCCACCGCCACTTTCTCCAAAATTTGGCGCTTGTTCTGCCTTCAACTCGCTCTGTTCGTCTCCCTCTCGCACAGCCGCAGAGATCACAACACCACCTGCAAAACGACGCCGTAACGAAGCCAAGATGGTATTCCTCCACCAGCAAATCCCTTCCCGCAAACGGCCGCCCCCCTCTTCTTCCGCCCCTTCTTGCCCTCCCCCCAAATCTTCTAAACCCACCGCCACCGCGAACTCAAGCAATCCAACCCCAAACGACGCCGTCGAAACCCCAGACATCGATAAAATGGTCTCTATTTTAGCCGACGCTGGCTGTACCCTCCTCAACCACTCCGGCCCGCCGTGCCTCCCTTCGGACCTACACAAGCTCCGCCGCCACCTCCACCGCACCTTTTCCTCTTCCGAAAATGCCTCTGTTCTTCTCTCCGATTTCCTCTCCGGCCTCTCTTCCTACATCAACACACCTAATAACCTCCGCAGGTGAGTAACTTCCTCGACTACTTCTAGTCTTCAGTTTCAAAATTTTCTATTTCCTGTTTGGCTGTCGAGAAAATCTAACGGAAAATTGCTCCTACATTTTCAGGATTCTCAACGCCTCCACCAGAAGCGAGAGCGTACTCCGCCACTTGCTGTTGGTGCCCACTATCCAGTTGCAAATTCAGAACATGCTTCTCGAGAAGCTTCCAGAATATTTCCACGTGTATACGCAACATTCCGGTCCGTCTCTGTCCCTCGAAGACGACGTCGCTAGGCTGATCATCAATCACTTCCGGTGGCTGGATTTTCTTGTTGATCCGAATGCATTGGCCGAGAAATTGATGCAGGTTCTTTCGATTTGCCCTCTGCATTTGAAGAAAGAGATAATTGGATCGTTGCCGGAGATCATCGGCGATCAGAATAACAAGACTGTGGTTGAAGCTCTCGAGAAATTGCTTCAGGAGGACTCGGCTGTAGTTGTGCCGGTGCTCGATTCCTTTTCGAACCTTAATTTGGATCCAATGTTGCAAGAACAGGTTTCACATTATCCTTTATTATCTGTTTGGTTGGTCAGAAAATTGGGAATATCAAATTTTCTAGGAAAATGAGAAAACAAGAAACTTCATTTGACTTAGAAAGAGCATGATTGAGTATTCCCAGTTTACGGGTTGCTATTACACGTACATAGGATTGAAGTTTTCTCTTTTGAATTTTCTAGTTGCACCTGACTTTAAATTTGCTTCAATTTGAAGGTAACCACCATAGCATTGTCATGCATCAGAACAATCGAGGCAGAGCACATGCCTCATCTGCTTAGGTTTCTACTGCTTTCAGCAACACCGTCAAATGTCCGGAGAATAATCTCACAGATTCGACAGCAGTTAAAATTTGTTGGGGTATCAAATTATCGCACATCACAACAAAAACTCAAAGGAAAGTCATGTGCCGACAACACCGAGGCTTCTATCCTTGATGCCTTGAGATCAAGTCTTCGATTTAAGAATGTATGTCTTCTGCCAGTTGGTCCTTAAAAGAAAATTTTTGCTTCTTATAAATTTCCCCTAAATCATATATTTGCTTCCATACGAGTTGTGTAGATACTGTGTCAGGAGATTTTGAAAGAATTGAACAGCCTAGAGAAAGCTCAGGATCACAAAGTCATCGATATATGGTTACTAATGCTGATATACATGAATGGTGAATCCCTGCAAAGGAGCGTCGAAAAGCTATTCAAGAAGAAAATTATTGAGGATTGCATTCAGGAAGCTATGTTTGATCAATGCATTCATGGACACAAAGAGCTTGTACAGGTATCTGTGGTCACGATCGGGTATCAAGGAATGGATTCAGTCTGAAATACAAAATTAAGTGGTGTTTCTGTAGCCTTATTTGATTCTGCTTTTTTATTTGTTGTTAGGATTATTTTCTATCTTTCATTTCTCTGTCCGAGTACTTGTTGGCTTGCAAGGAGCAAAAATCCAGGGAGTTTGGCATGCATATCTATGTTTGTCTTTTTGAGGAGTTTGCCGATATGTATTCCAGACAGGAAGTAAGTGGCCTATATATATATATATATATTCTTTGTTGGTTATATGATATTTAAAATAAAGGTCTATTCTGTGACTACTATCATGACTTTCACAGGTTCTTGGCTCGCTAGTTACCCACGTGGGCTCTAGTGTGGGTTTTGAAGTTGGTTCTGCTTTAGAGACCTTGGCTTTGCTAGCCTCCAAATATGCACAGCAGTTAATTCCTCTTTCTTCTCATATTAGCGGTATGATATTAGTCTGTGGTTCATGTTGATTTGTCGGACTCTGGAGTAATTGTTTTCCAAGAAATGCATGATGAGTTCTTTGTTCCGCAATCCAGGTATTTTGGATTACTTAGAGGGATTTAGTGTTGAAAATCTGCACAAGGTAGGATGCTGCATTTCTTTATCATTCTTGGCACAAAAGTGTTGAATCACCATTTCACTGGCCTTACTACAGTGCAGGTCTACGAGATTTTTGGCCATCTGGCACTTTTGGCTCGGTCTAGTGCAGAATCTTATGGTTCTTCCTTTGTGAATGAACTTTTGATGATAGTACGCAAGCAGGTACCAAGAATTATTTTCTTTTCATTTGGAGCACTTCAACATAAACATGATCAAACGTCTTTGAACCACACATTTATGTGTGATCATTTTTTTACACTTTCTGGTAATCCAAATTGATCTATTCCATCCCTCTGTTTGGCAGGTCACTCATCCTGATCTGAACTACAAGAAGATGGGCCTGGTTGGAACTCTGAAGATTGTTTCCTGTCTAGGAGATGCAACTGATGTTACCTGTCCATCCCCATCTCAAGTAAGAGCCAGCAGCATTTCAGTTTCACTCTTCCATAGTTAGGGGCACATACTGTTAGTAAGATAGTAATATTTACAAATTCTTTTTAATAATTAGAGGAAACAAAGAAAATATGGAAACCTGCAAAATACATTTTAATGTGTCCAGGTGGGTTCACTTGTACTTATTTTATATTGTCAATATAGTTAACATCAAATATTTTTTGGTTTCCAAAATTTTTATTAAGGGACGTCCATTCACCATTATTAAACACATTGGCAACAGAAATCTAATTGTGACGAGGCACTGGAGCTCTTGAAGACTTCTTTGGACTCTTGCAGACAGCTGCCCTTACCTTTGATTATGTTTTATGACGAACTGACTGAAACGTTGGATTGTAAATCACTTCATCCAACAGTTATAGAATGGTCAGTTGGTTTCAAAAGCTGGTGTTTTCTTTGTTATCATGTTAGCAATTTATCAAAAGCTGGTGTTTTCTTTGTTATCATGTTAGCAATTTAATTTTTTTTACAAGTAATTGTTCTTTATTTGGAAGAAAGCTAATCTGCATATTTCAGGATTGGGAAACATGTAGGAGAGTTTGAATCCCTGTTTCTGTCTGATCTTGATGGTGGGAATTTGGCTGTTAAGGACTCATATTGTGGTTTAGAAGGTGATTCTGTGATGCAATATTTCGTCCTCTGTTTTTTTTTTGTAGTTTTTTTTTTTCCTGATGCTACTAAGATTGTGCTGTATAAGCAATTAATTGTGGGTGAATTAAAGTTGCCATTCTTTTTCTCATTGTAGGGGAGCTGTGGATGAACTTGGATGGTGATATATCACCTATTTGTCTAAACATTTTGCCATTGGCTTCCTCTACATTGCAGTAATATTTTGGCCATACATTATATCTATTATTGTACATAAGGTTTTCTCCACTTGATATCTATGATTGCTGAAGTTGGAATGTTGTTGTGTGCAGGTCTTCTTCTTCTTTACAAGTTCTTCCTGCTAACTTCCTTTTATTAGCTGCAGTAAGTGAAAGGTGGTTATGGCTGATCTGATTATGACCTCTGTGATAAAACTTTAAACTTTTCTGTCAATTTTCAGATTGAAAGGTTGACAAACCAAGGATCTCTTGGTGGAATTGATGCACTACTTGGCTGCCCTTTGCACCTGCCTTCATCTAAGGTCAGGCGAAGTAAAATGCTTTTGTCAACAGCGTCCAATAGTTAGACTTTGGTTTATACTAAAGTTTCTTACAGTTGAAGCTGCAATCCACATTTTAAGTTTGTAGAAAAATATCCCTGATTAACACTATAAGTCGCACACATGTTCAGATACAGGCACAGAGAGATTGCTCCAGCTAACTTATTTACTGCAGAATTTGAGAATTATTATTTTTCCATAAAATGAACTAAGATATTATTGTTAGTTGGTTTGGTTTCTCAAATTTGTGTAGCCTGCCAGTGTTGGTGGCAATGTCCTACTCTGACATGTGCTGACTTGTGCATTACCAGTATTTATTCGGATCTGAGTGGAAGTCTCTGACAGGGAAGCAGAAACAGATTATATGTGCGTCTCTATTTTATGCTGCCAATTGGATACGGGAACTAGTAAGTGGAAAAGCTTAAAAGATATTACCTTGCATTTAAATTGTGGTTTCTGACTCTTTATGTGCCATGCTAGCTCAATGCCTTCTGTACACAAGTTACTGGGAGATTTGAATTTACGAGCCAGGCCACAAAGGAGGATATACTTTCCAAGCTAATGAAGCGCTTGAGAAACCTTGTGTAAGTTATTGTGGTGTTAATCGCTTGAAAACATGTTTTTAAATTTGTAAATCAGCTTTCTTGTGTACATGAACTAGCTTGTTTATTACAACCTCTTGATCCCTGAGTACTGATGGAGACAATCTTAACAATACAGATTCTTGGAAAGCATATTAAACAATTGTATTGAGAGGTGCTCTCTATCTCTTCCTGAACTTCATCCTTATGCTGATATTTACCGGTCTTCCCTCTTAAGCCAACCTCACCATATGGTGAACATTGAAAAGAAAATTGAGCATAAGAAAACACATGAGGCCACCTCTCCAAGAGGCATGAAGAAAAACAAAAAGACCTCAAAAGCATCAACAACATCAGATACCAATGGGAAACTCCGGCAGCCCACATTATTTCATGTCTTGGAGAAGGCAGGAGTTCTAACAGGCCAAGAGGTGCCAAATGAAGAATCTTCTTGTTTAACGTCAAAGAGCAGGTCATATGAGTCATCAGAGAAAAATTCTTCCGACTCTAACGAGGCTACTGCTATAGAAATTTCTGCCATTGCCAAGGCTATCTATGCTCAGAGATTTAAATTCAGACCTCTGCTGGTTCATTGTTATTCCATTTTGGGGTTTGCAAAGGTATTATGCTTCATGATGGTTGGCCTCTAATAAGGTGTTCTTATGGTATTGATTTTGATTAACCACACTTCTAGGCCACTGCATTCATTAGTGTCACTGTTCAGTATTAGTGAAGGAAGGTGATTCTCATAGCCCAATGCACAGGTCTTCAAGTCCAAATAGAAATCATAAATCTAATACTCTTTTTCTGAATGTGGCCACCTCTTGGTTCAAAACTCATTCTTAATTAGATTTTGGCAAGAGGTTGTGAACTTGTACATTAGAGTGAGTAAAGTTATTTATATTTCTTTTCTTTAAAATGCAAGCAATGGATAAAGGTACTGTTGAAAAGTGTGGAGTATTAGTATCAAATGGTCTACTTTGGAGTGATTTGTCTTGCTACATATTAATTCAAATGTCAATTGGTTAGGTGTCAAACGACGCACTAACAGAGTCCATAGCATTTCTTGATCTTGTTTTACAAGATTTGCAGTGTATTTGAAATTTTGATTAGAACCATTATGCAATTTTTATTTTAGTTTTTCATGTATTTTATGCAGAGTGAAGCATCCTGTTGTCTTGATGCTGCTGCTGAGGTACCCACCAACTTGAGTCATTTTTGTTATATGTCGTAAACAAAGTTATAAAGTTATAACATTTATGTCCATTTTTGCGGGTGCTAGTTACCTCTATATCTGTACCTTCTGCGTGATCTTCACTACAAGCTGTATTACTTAAATCCTGGAAAACAATTATGGGGCAGAGGCTTGAGTCCGCCAGTTGGGTTCACCAGGATGACAGTGGATGAATTCTTGAGCAAAGTTAAACCACTCTTTCCAAGTATTAAGAGCCATTTTGATAGTGCACTTTTAGTACTTACGGAAGGTAAGAAAGTGAAGTCCAAATTTGATGGATACACACTAGAAGGATGCCACTATCTTCTTTTAATCTTTAAGCATCACTCTGCAGGTGATGAAACTTGTGAAGAACATTGGAATATTCAATCTACTTCTGCTGGAAATCCAGACATTCCCAATCTTGTACATTCAAAAACTGCAGTTTCTACTTCAATATTCAAAAAAGTGCTTCATTGTTTCAATGCGGTGAAATTCCATTACCTTATCTATCACCTCAATGAAATGGCATCTCTCTCTGTCTCTGTATTGTGTGTGTGTGTGTGAGACCTCCCATCCTTGGCTGATAACTAAATGAGTACTTACACTGTTACACACAAATTTTAAGTTTGAAATGAAAACTACTAAATCTTTTGCTTTGGTTTTTTAAATTACAGATATTAAACCTTCCTGGTATTCAGACAGACAAGCCAGCTCTCTCATATCTGCTAGAAGCATTCCAGCCTACCAAGATCCCAGATAGTTTTTTGGAAGGGATACAGCTTAACCTTTCCCCTGGGACTTCAGAATATTTATATTTTGGCGCTTATTCATTTTTTGAAGGCGTCTTGGACATAGGTACATAACTTCATTCTGTTTCCTGATAGCGTTCAGGGTGCTCATTGATTGTCACTTTTTATTAAGCCACTTACATATTCATATGGTCCCTGCAGCCTGCTCTCTCTCTTTTATGCTGGCGTCAGAGTCACTTTTTACTCTAGAATCAATTGTATCATCGGTCCACAAATTCATCAGCAAGATGGAGGGACTTGGTAAAAACATGCACTCAGGATTTGTCCAGGAGGCTCTTCCTACTTTGCGCAAGAAACTTGGTATTTCTGCCGAGAAGATTTTAAAGCATAGATTTGATGAAAATCTTGAGAATGGTGGGAAGTGCAAAGTGAGCAAACTATGTTTCTAGCTCTTATTTCTTGCACATGCTTGGAAATATATTTGATCCATATTATGATATGTGTGTATGCTTGTCAATTTTATTTTCTAATTTTTTCAGGGGGAAATGGTACAGAAAATATTGCGCATTTACCTAGAAAATAGAGATTCCACTTCTGATCGGCTGGAACAGCTAGCCTGCACTATTTTGCCTGAGGTGCATATTTTTGTTATGGACCTTGGTCTGTTAAGAGTTTCAGTAGACACTATTTTTCTCAATTTGTTTTAATTCTGCATCGAAGAACTGGTTTTAAAAGTTTTGGGTGTATGATTATAACATAACCACTGTATGGTAGTCAGCAATTGCTGACTGTTTTTCTACTTTTTTTTTATTAGTGGACAAAGGGAGAAGATGATGAACATGGTTTCCCATCTCTAAGTTCTGGAACATTTGTTGTGTGGTACAAGATACTGGTAAGGCTTACATTTCCCCCTTTTATCAAGTTTACTGATACTCTTTCTTGACAGAGATAGTAACACAAGTTGGTGTTATGTGCAGCATGAAGAGAACCTAACTGTTCTTAACAAATTGGTGAGATGTAGATTTATTTTTGAAACGTTTCAAAGGACTAAGAGTGTTGTACTTGAAGTGCATTTGGTGAGAACTACTCATGTTGATTCTCTCTTAGGTCAAGGAAGCTGTTCTTCTGAAGAAAGCGAGAGCTGGTGCTCAACATAACATTATTGAAAAGCTTCTAAGCAAGCTACAACAGTCTGTAAATGTGGTTGTGTCATTAGTTAACCTTTGTAAAACTCATGATAAGGTAAATAAACAGGACTCCAAAGTTCTCTAAATTAGCATCTGTTCTCTTCTTGATTTACTCATTTTGTGTAATAAATAATAATCGTCTTTATTATGTTCAAATGCCACCCGGGTAAGATACTCTTGACATGCCAATATCATGGTTCAGGTGACTTTGCATGCCATGGCTGTTGGGTATGGTGGGAAGTTCATTGATTCCTTCATGAAAGGTATATTCACGACACTTTACATATGATTAAATGAGAAGTGTCTGAGGCGCTAACATCATTATGTTTCCAGTTTTTGACTTCTTACAGTCCCATTTTGAAGTTCACAGAGAGGATATAATCCACTTGGTAAGATCTCTTGAGCAAATGCATAAATACATCTTAATGATTGGAGTCAAGTTTTACCCTTAATTTATCCGGAAAGCAAAACTTATCCTTGTAATGAATTAGGTTTTAGAGCTTCAAAAGGCCACAAGAACAATACAGACCCTATGTTCAGAAGCAAAGGTAAGTCTTAAATATATATTTTTTATTTTTATTAGATTTTGGACTAAATCATCTTCACCCTTGGAGTTTGTTATCGTACAATACCATTTTATTTTTTGTTTTGTATTGTGGAAGGGTTTGAGGCAAACAAGCATTACCAGAAAAATTCCTGCTACAAAGAGATCTATGGAACGCCTTTTGTTCTCTGTGAAAGCTCTTCTCCACACATCCTCAAATGGATGTACTTTCTGGATGGGTATGTATGAATTGTTGTTTTCTTTTGTGCACTGCGTGGGTACTTGAATATGCTACCTCGAACTAGCCATATAATCTTCTCATAGCCTCTTGCAACGTTTATTATTTGTAAGGGTTAGAAATGTACTAGATAATGTCAATGTATCCTTGCTCTTTGTTGATTACCACATCATCATAACCAGTATTCAGTTTCTTCCCATGCTACAATGCATTTTCTTTAATCTCCTTGGACTCTTGAGTTATTTCCCTATTGTTCCCGAGTTCTGTATTGTGCTTGCGGTAAGAGAGGATATAGAATAAATTACCAACTAACTTGAATTTGATTACTTTCAAGTCGATGTCTTACTTTAACCACATAGTTGAAATTATCTCTTACACAAGTAAATCAAACCTCCCAACTGATTGCAGTCGTTTACATGAATACTTGGCTATTACCACTGAGCTTTCATTGTTAGATGCTTAGTGATCATGCGATACATACATCTTTAATACTTTCACCAGTGTCATTTTTCTCTTAGACCTTTCACACCTTAAATTAAGTTGCGGTTTTCATCTTCCGGTTCACGTTTCTTATTTATCGTTCGTTGCCTGCTCTTGCAGGCAGTCTGAAGCATAAAGACTTGCAGGGTCAGGTGGTGAGTTCCCAAGTGTATATGGATACTGAGGATGAGAATGCTGGTGAAGAATCAGCAGAAGCCGCTGATGAAGAAGCAGCAGAAGCAACTGATGATTATCAAGCTGAGAATCTTGATAGTGAGGAGGACAGAGAAACAGAATGAGAAATGCATTCAGGAAATTTAACCATATTGACTGGAGCCCAACCTTGTGTGAGTTCAAATTTTTTTCGAGTGTTCAACGAAGTAAAACGTGCAATTGAGTGGCTTTCTATTCTCGGTTTCTGAGTTGCGTTATATCGCCAAGAACTGAAGATAAGATAGAACCTTTTTTTTTCTCTCCTTGTTTGAATTATGATTAAATTTGAAATTGCATATTGAAAAGGGATAAACTTAATACATGAAAGATAAAAGAGAATTCTACATTTAGTGTGTCAGCAGTTCAATAGCAATTAGTTTAACTGTTATACTTAATAAATTCCATGATCCAAATTTTGCAGGACCTCTAAGAATTCTCAACTTCTGATGATCTTGGACAACAAATTATAAGTGGGCAGCACATATTTATCAAGTTGTAGTTCCGAGTTAACAGCAGCAGCGTACAGACATGCAAGATCCTCAGACACGGGTTGGATGGAGTGAAGAGAATCGTACCAGGAAAAGTCGGTACAATCTACTTTCTCCAGTTTTGGAAATTCTATCCCGCATGTCAACCCCCTAACTATAGATAGCATTCATTCACAGCAGTACTTATGCCGGGTATAGATAACTGTTTAGCTGGATCTGGGTATTCTGAATCTTTTTGTTTATTTGGGATTTGATAGATTATGACAAAATGTACTAATATTGTTTCTGATAACAGAGTTCAACCTTGTATGAAAAGGTACTACTGACAAAAAATGATAGCAAATGCTATTGAACAAAACAAGATAGCACATAGTGCTTTCTGTTCTTCAGCAACTCTTCTGCATTTTAGGTCCGACGAGGTCCTGTTGCGCGACCTGAAATCAAAATTACCATAACGTTAGTCATCAAGGTAGGTGCTTATATTATGATCGTGATATGAAAGACAACGGATTGATGGATCTAGTTTGTATTACCCTGTTCGATGGAAGGAGATCTGTCTGAGTAGAATTGCGGCAAGGGAGTGCCGCCATCAGCCTTGTCACGAATCTATCAGACACAACAAAACAATTGATCAAATGAAAGTCGAGGTCATATATAACTTGAACATGGTTGATAGACTGTATTTGGGATAAGCGAGTAGGAAAAGTGTCAAACCTGGTTGTGTGGGAGCTTCACAGCTGTGTACGTAGCAGCACCAGCTAAGGCACCAAGTGTGGGTGCAACCAAATAGATCCACAACCCCTTATAGTTTCCGGCAGCCACAGCCGGACCCAAAGTCCGGATAGGGTTCATTGAGCCGCCCGTTGTTGGTCTGAACAGGTAAATACAATTTGATTTAGACAAACTAGTAAAGTTAAATGCTGTTAGTTTTATAGCAAAAAAAGTTTACTCACCCTGCCACAAGAATGTTGAGCAAAACTGTCGCTCCAATTGCTACACCTGCCAACTCCCCCACCTGCATCAACTTAGAAATAAGTTTACATCATAGATCAGAGAGAATCTGGACTGCAGCAACGTAATAGCGCAAGCATGCACGCACACATACCGCACGAGTATCAGTGGCAACGGAAGTGACAGTGAACATGAGAATGAAAGTGACAATGAACTCGAGTGCAAAAGCTTGGCAATGGCTAACAGAAGGAACCGTTACTCCACCAGACATGAATGGATGAAAAACACCCTTCAGAGCGAAACTTGCAGAGATGGATGCTGAAACCTGTGCTATTATGTAGAGGGGAACTTGGGTCCATGGGAAGTGTCGAAACGTTGCAAAAGCAATGGTGACAGACGGGTTTAGGTGTGCTCCGGAGATGTGGCCTGTGGACAAAATCACTGCCATCACTGCTAGGCCTGCGCATGCCGCATTGCCTAGCAGCGTCTCCGAACCTTGATACTTTTGGTTCACAATAGGGGCTGCTGCTGCTGAAAATATCAGGATGAAGCTCCCCACAAACTCGGCTCCAAGCTGTAAATACACATGCATCATGCGTACAAAATATATAGCTTAATTTGATTTCAAAAGTTAGAAAATCTAATAATTTTGTTGGTGTGTTAAACAAGAGATACGTACAAGAGGTGCGTACCTTCCGGAGCAAAGTGACATGAGGAGCATGGAAGCTCGACGGGGAATTGGTTTCTGGCATTATGGCAGAAGAACGAAGGAAGAGAAACAGTACTAGTAGTTGGGACTTTGTTTACACATACAGGGCTTATAGGCCGGAAACCACGACTTGTTTACAACTTTACGTAGTGCTTCTAGGCCGGAAATTGTGAGTATGCTGCTACTAGGTACTGCTACTAGACAGTTTGAATCAGTTCTTGCGCCTTAAGAAATCTTGACCTCCAATCAAAGCTGTTGTGCATCGAGTGAACTGGGCGATTTAGTTCTTTTCTGTGACTCAAGCGAGTACGGGCTTGAAATATTTACTAGCGCAGAACGTCCTTTACATTGTAACTGAAAGCAAATACAAATGAAAAATAGTAATAAGAACTGAATACAGTTTGAGACGAATCACTAAACTAAAAACAAATTCGTAACAAATCACGATCGAAAATCCATACCAAACACAATGGTTTTGCCAAGCAATCTTTAAAAGAAAATCAGGAATCTGGATCAGTTGATATCGTTGAGATAAGTTATATGTTGAGAGACTTGAGTTTCGGACGAATATGTAGTCATCCTTATATAATGATCGTCAACCCTAACTTGAGTGAAAAGCAATCGAAACATTTAGTCACTTTCCTTTTCAAATCTGCACGAAATTTGACTCGAAGATCACGATCCTGATCCAATCCTTAAGAATATTTTTTTTCCTGTTTGGAGCACGAAATCTTTAATAATCATCATATTATTATTACAAATTAATACCTATTAAATTGTAAACGATTTGCAAGGAGAGCGAGTATTGACGTTTCACCTCTTATTATTCCTCATGTGATTAATAACTCAACACTGCAAAAGAAAAAGAAAGATTTGAGCACAGAGAGCCAATGCTTATTAATCACGATTTTATGTGGATGCGCAAGTGTGTGTCTCCATTTTTGAATGTTTTTGCAGAAGTTGCTTTGCTTTAGCATTTTGAGACAAGTTTGTGAACATCATCATGTAAAGGCCTAGCAATTCAAGTGGTTGAGAGCATCGATTCAATCCCTCTAATTTCTCTAGTATCGCTTAATCCCAAGTTCTATTAAGTCATTTGCTGAGAGTGAATCTCACATCAGAGAAATAAGAGATTTTTGCATATACTATTGAATTAGTGGCCAAGTGGCCAACTTTCGGCTAAATAAAATAAACAAAAGGAGGTAGACAACATCATTATGTTTGTTGAAAAGATAAAAAAGATCATGATGATGTTTGTAGAAAAAAGTTAAAGGCTAGCAAGTAGCCTTATTATTGGTTTTGTTTTTGGGTGCTTTCTTATTTTGATGAAGGTGTGCAGCCGAATGTGAGAGAGGGAAGAGAACACCATTTTATTTTAGCAGCCCTATTTGAGAGAGCAGCAGAGCAGCAGAAAAGAAGAGACTGTCTCAACTCTCATTGAAAGAGAGCTCATCTCTTTGGTTAGTAATCATTCACCAAGGTAGTTGTTGTTGTAATAGTTTTGAGCTTTGTATAGAGAGAAAATTATTCATTATATTTCTCTCTATTTGTTTCTTTGGTGTGTGAGAGCTATTGGTTGTATTGAGGTTTCAGGATGTGAGATTGCCAACACTTTGTAAACTTCCATTTGGTTGATAGTGGATTATTGGGTGAGCTCCTACTGCTCCGAAGACGTACTCCAGTTACACTGACTGTTGAGGAACCTCGTTAAAATCTTGGTGTCTTTTATATTTTGTTCTTGCATTCCATTTGATATATTTCCTGTGGGTTAGCTTGAGTTGGTTCCAACGGGTTTGGTGCTATCCTAGCACAACAATTGGTACCAGAGCACTGGTTGCTCTTGGGTACTGTCTAGTTGCCAAAGATGTCAGATGTGTAAGATGAGAATCCTTTTGGAAGCAGCTCTGGGTTTGCAAGAACTACGGTGCAAAATGCAAAGTTCGAAGTGGAAAAGTTTGATGACACAAACAACTTCGGGATGTGGCAATGTGAGGTCAAAGATGTGTTGGCTCAACAAGATCTACTTGCCGCTTTGGGAGAGAAGCCAGAAGCTATGTCGATGCCGGAATGGGAGAAATTAAATTTGTGGGCTTGCTCTTCAATTTGGTTGTGCCTTGCAAAAACTCAGAAGTATTTTGTGATGCGGGAGACAATAGCAAGTGTGTTGTGGCAAAAATTGGAAGACAAGTATATGACGAAGAGTACAGAGAACTGGCTACACTTGAAGAAAAAGCTCTACCGCTTCCAATACAAAGAAGGTACAAAAATGATTAGACACCTTGATGCTTTTAATAAGTTGATTGCTGACTTGTTAAATTTAGATAAGGATATTAAGGATGAAGATAAAGCCTTAATATTGTTGAATTTCTTTCCGGACTCTTATGAGCATTTTGTTACCACTATTATGCATGGTAAAGAAATTGTGAAATTTGAAGATGTGTCAAATGCCTTGATGAATTATGAAATGAGGCATAGAGATAAAAATCATGATAATACATCCGAAGCTTTATTTGTTAAAGGTAGATCATCGGAGAGGAGGTCCTCTTCTAGTAGGAAAAAATACACTCTCGACCTAGAGGAAACTCTAAAGGTAGAAAAACCTTGGAAAGAGATGAATGTGTCTTTTGTCATAATAAGGGCCATTGGATGAAAGATTGTCCTAGGTTGAAGACCAAAGGAAAAGAAAGTTCTGAAGCCAATGTTGCTGAGGTTGAAACATATTTTTTTGATTTTGCTTTAACCAATTCCTCATCATTTGATTGTGCTACTAAATGGGTGTTGGATACGGGGTTGTACTCATCATATGACTCCTCACAAGGATTGGTTTTCAAGCTTGAAAGAGTTTGATGGTGGTGTTGTATTCATGGGAGACGATAATCCTTGTACAACAAAAGGGATTGGTACAGTTCGTTTGAAGTTGCATGATGACATGGTTAAAGAGTTGACAGGTGTTCGTTATGTACCAAATTTGAAGAAAAATCTTATTTCTTTGGGCACTTTAGAATCCAAGGGCTTCAGGTTTCATTCAGATGGGCAGACATTGAAAGTTATTTATGGTGCACTTGTTGTGATGAAAGCTCCTCGATGTGGTCATTTGTATCTATTGCAAGGAAGCACCGTGACAGGTGAAGCATCTGTAGTCTCAGAAAATATGGGCACATCTGATTCAGTACTACTAGACTGTGGCATATGAGATTAGGCCATGCCGGTGAGAAAACTCTACAAGGGCTTGTGAAAAAATGTTTTCTAAAAGGTGCCACAACTTGTAAGCTTGATTTCTGCGAGCATTGTGTCTTGGGAAAACAAACTAGAGTGAAGTTTGGTACTGCAGTACATCAGACGAAGATCATTCTTGATTATGTGCATTCGGATGTTTAGGGTCCTACAAAGACTCCCTCTTTGAGTGGTAGACATTGGTTCGTGACCTTTGTTGATGATTATTCAAGAAGGTCTTGGGTCTACACTATGAAGCACAAGAGTGAGTGTTGAGCATTTTCTTGAGTTGGAAGAAAATGGTTGAGAACCAGACTGGGAGAAAGATTAAAATTTTACGATCCGATAATGGTGGAGAATACACATCCGACCCTTTCTTTAAAGTTTGCAAAGAGGAAGGGATTGTGAGACATTTTAGTGTCTAGGGAACTCCACAACAAAATAAAGTTGTAGAAAGATTGAATCGAACCTTGCTTGAGAATGTTAGATGCATGTTGTCTCAGTCGGGTTTGAGCAAGTCGTTTTGGGCAGAGGCATTTACTTATGCATGTCACATTATCAACCGGTTACCCTCATCTGCTATTCAGGGTAAGACACCAATGGAGGTATGGACTGGGAAACCTTCTACTGATTATGATTATATTCATATTTTGGTTCGCCTGCTTATTTTCATGTAATTGAAAATAAACTTGATCCTAGAGCCAAAAAGGCTATCTTTCTTGGTTTTAGTAGTGGTGTCAAAGGATACAGGTTGTGGTGCCCAGAGATGAAGAAACTGGTAATCAGCAGAGATGTGACATTTGATGAAGAAAGTATGTACAAAGACTCTGAGAAGAATGTGAAAGATGTCCAACAAGTGGAGCTTGAGAAAGTTGCCTCTGGTACTTCAAATCCTATTTTCGCTGATGTCAAAGCCACTACAAGTGAAGAAGTTGGAGACCATGAGGATGTTGAAGAAGTTAAACTTGAAGATTATATTCAAGTTGAAGAGCAAGTTTCACCTCAAGAGTCTATTGTCAAGAACAGAGGAAAGAGACAAATTACCAAGCCAGCTCGGTATAGTGACTATGTTGCTTTTGCTCTTCCTATTATCATTGATGCTATTCCATCTAATTTCGAGGAAGCCATTGAGAGTGAGGAGAAGGAAAGGTGGTGCAATTCCATAGGTGATGAGATGAATTCTCTCTTGAAGAACAAGACTTGTGAATTAGCTAAATTGCCTAAGAGCAAGAAAGCTATCGGTTGCAAATGGGTGTATGCCAAGAAGGAAGGTGCTGATGAGAAAACCAATGTGCGATTCAAAGCAAGATTAGTTGCTAAAGGGTATGCACAAAAGGAGGGCATTAACTACAACAAAATATTTTCTCCGGTTGTGAAGCACTCCTCAATTCGCATTATGTTAGCTCTTGTTGCACAGTATGATCTTTAGCTTGTACAACTTGATGTGAAGACGGCTTTCCTACATGGTGATTTGAATGAAGAGATCTATATGTGTTAACTAGATGGGTATACAGTGAAAGGGAAGGAGAATGTTTTTTGCAAATTGAAGAAATCACTTTATGACTTGAAGCAATCTCCAAGGCAATGGTATTTGAGGTTTGATAAATTTATAAGAGGCCAAAATTATTCTAGAAGTCAATATGATCATTGTGTGTACTTCAAGAAGTTGCAAGATGAGTCTTTCATTTATTTGTTGATATATGTTGATGATATGTTGATTGCCTCAAAGAATGTCGAAGAGATTGAGAAATTGAAGAAGAAAATGAAGAATGAGTTTGAGATGAAGGATCTTGGTGAAGCGAAGAAGATCCTTGGCATGGAGATCACTAGAGATAGAGAGAAGGGTTTGGTCAGTTTGAATCAAAGACAATACCTTGAGGAGTTGATTCAGAAGTTTGGAGTTCATGATTCAACCAAACCGGTTAGTACCCTTTTGGCTTCTCATTTTAAATTGAGTTCTCTACAATGTCCTAAAACTGATAAAGAGAAGCTGCAAATGAAAAATATACCATATGCAAATTTGGTTGGCAGTTTGATGTATGCAATGATATGCTCTAGACCGGATATTGCTCATGCAGTTGGCATGGTGAGTCGATATATGCATAATCTAGGTAAAGAGCATTGGCAAGCAGCTAAGTGAATATTAAGGTATCTCCATGGTACTCAAGATGTTGGTTTATGCTTTGAGAGAGATGACTCTGGTATTGGTCATTTTGCAGTTGGTTATGTTGATTCAGATTATGTAGGTGATCTGGATGGAAGGAGGTCTACTACAGGCTATGTGTTTACTATGGCTAAAAGGGCAGTTTGTTAGACGTCCATTTTGCAGTCGTCTGTTGCCTTGTCTACTACAGAGGCTAAATATATGACAGTTGCTGAAGCTATAAAGGAGGCCATTTGGATACATGGGTTGATTAGAGATTTGAGGGTTGATCAAAAGCAGGTGGAGGTACATTATGATAGTCAGAGTGTCATTTATTTGGCTAAGTATCAAGTTGATCATGCCAGGACCAAGCACATAGATGTGCGGTATCACTTTGTGCGTGAAGTCATTGGTGAAGGAGAAATCATTCTCTAGAAGATTCCAACTAAAGACAACCCTGCTGATATGTTGACTAAGGTTGTTGGTGTAGCCAAGTTTGTTCATTGCTTGAACTTGACTCACATTTTGCTTATATAAAGAAGGCGTTGAGTAGTAGGAGTTTTATGGAGCATTTTGGCTCGGCTTGAGTTATTCTCTTGCTAGTATTTGGGAGTGATTTTTTGTGTTGATTACTAATTATGTTGTTTTGGCTTGTCATGGTGTTTTCGGAACTTGGCCAAGGTGGAGATTGTTGAATTAGTGGCCAAGTGGCCAACTTTCGGCTAAATAAAATAAACAAAAGGAGGTAGACAATATCATTATGTTTGTTGAAAAGATAAAAAAAGGTCATGTTAATGTTTGTAGAAAAAAAGGTAAAGGCTAGCAAGTAGCCTTATTATTGGTTTTGTTTTTGGGTGCTTTCTTATTTTGATGAAGGTGTGCAGTCGAATGTGAGAGAGGGGAGAGAACACCATTTAATTTTAGCAGCCCATATTTGAGAGAGCAGCAGAGCAGCAGAAACGAAGAAGACTGTCTCAGCTCTCATTGAAAGAGAGCTCATCTCTTTGGTTAGTAATCATCCACCAAGGTAGTTGTTGTAATATCTTTGAGCTTTGTATAGAGAGAAAATTATTCATTATATTTCTCTTTATTTGTTTCTTTGGTGTGTGAGAGCTATTTGTTGTATTAGGGTTTCGGGTTGTGAGATTTGATGCGAGAATTACTTGACACACAAATTAAACCCTCTTTTTGACAATTGTAGTATAGATGTAAGTAGGGTATCGTTCTAGGCCGGGGATTAGGAGGGATTGCTAATCTATTCTAAATTAATTTAAAAATATTAAACAAGACTCAAGGACACAAAACTAGGCTAAAAACTCTAATAACTCGAAACACACTTAGAATGACTCAAAATAATGAAAACAATCGAATTGGACACTAGGAACTGAAATGGACGGAAATTGAATTAAAAGACTAACAACAATGAAAATTAACTAAATAATATAATTTAATAATGGGGGGTGTTTGGTTTTGATGAGAAGTAAATTAAACTTAAATAAATTACAGAATTGACAAAAGCATGAAATTAAGGTGAAAGGATAGGTGACGGACTAGCTAGAGGGTTCTTCTCCACACATGACACATATGCAACCTAAATTGATTTTCAGTTGTTTTTTCAATAAATTGTAAATCTCAACGCCCCAAATTAACCGTGAATTGCACTAATTAACCCTTAATTTTTCCACAAGTTATTGGGTTGGATGATTGCATACGACAACCCAAAACATTTCCTACAAGTTCCCTACATGAATTGCATAATAGAGAAACAAGCAAGAATCATTAAGTTCTATGAAAAACATAAGCATTGACGAGGCACTCGTTACTATGATTTGCATGAAACTTATGTCAAGAATTTACTTAACATGATTGTGACTAGCAACCTTTACTACTTGTGAATATAAGTTCATACCGATTAGGTGAAATTCACTTATATTCTAGCATCAAATTCATGCATGTAAATTAAGTATGCATCCTTAATCGACATACAAAAATTAGTTATCAATCAAGCAGTTAAGCAAATTAAATCACAACTCAGAAATCACAACTGAAGGTAATCAATTCATATTACAAATATATTCATGGCTTTGAATTAACCTCTAGCCAAAATAAGTTTATTTACACATTATTAAAATAGAAATAAAATAGAAGTTTGGAAAGATTAAACCGAGAGAATCTGCTGCGTTCGTGCCCACACTGCCAGTCTTTATCCACTCTTCCTGCCTGACCCTCTTCCTGTGTCTCCCCGCCAGTCTTCTTCCCTCTATTCTCTTTTATTCTCTTCCGCTGCCCACTTTGACTAACCTCTGGCTGCGCCAGTCTCTCGCTGCCAAAGGCAGCACCTAATCTCTCCCTCTCGTTACTGACTTGCTGACCAGTCCTTGCTCAAGCTGCCAAATGGCAGCCCCTGACCTTCTCCCAGTACTGCAAAGCAGCTATCTCCCCTGCGTCTCTGCGAGCCTCTGCCCTTTATTATTTTTCTGTTTTCTTGAAGGCAGCCTCGCTGCCTTCCACCCCTCTCCCACTGATTTCTGTCCTGCTCCTTTTACTAGCTGCCAGGCAGCTATTCTTTTATTTTTCTTTCCGATCCGTTTTCTGCTTTTCTCGCTGGTTTTTGTATTGCTGTCATGCACTCCTTCTTTTCTTCTTTCAACCCCCACAACAACTCTTGTCCGTTGCTTTTAACAAAAAGCAAGTTCCCACCATTCCACTACTAATCCCATTTCACTAACCCTATTCCATATTAAATATCCGGTTCATTTGATTTGTGGCCTTGCCACATCATGCTGCTTATATATTTATTATTATTATTTTTTATTTGCTTAGTCGAAAGGATGAATGAGATGTTAGTTTTGACGAATTTATTACATAAAATTTCACTTGTGCCATTTTTATTTTCTTTGCATAACAAATCCTATAAACAAAAAAATAACGTAAATAGCTCAAAAATATAAGGAACTAACTAAGAAAAGACGAGTGAATTTGAAGTAAAAATATATATAAATATGATCCGATCAAATACCCCCATACTTAGCTTTTGCTAGTCCTCGAGCAAAACAAAGAAAACTAGAACAAGAAGTAACAAGAAAAACATTAGCTTCCCCCTATGTGACCCTCATAGAATTTCATTTAAGAATACAAATCATCAAGAACCATAGCTGGCACCAAACAAACTAATCCAAGTTCATCTTCCTTATTCAAATATTAGCAGTAATCTTTGAATCATCCTTGAAGTGTAGTGTGTGAGATAGCCATGCTAATGCAATTTCAAGTTTTTATTTTTAAAATCATCATATGCAAACTAGCGACATTCTCACTGGATATGCACTCAATCACACATGTGTTTAGTTTTAATGTGTTTCGCTCAAAGAATCAAATGTGAAATTTCTACCATAAGCTTGCATAAAGATCACTTCTCCACAGTCATAATTGCAACACTTAAATCAAGAGGACTTTTATTGGATGGAATGAGGTTTAGGGAGAGGGTTATTGAAATGAAAGAATAGGTAAACACAAGTTCCAAGCTACATTGCAAGCAATTCTTTTCTTTAGATTTATAAGAACTCAACCTTTCCAACGATTCTTTTAGCACCTCCAACCACACCCTTAAACTGAAACTTGAACAACTTTTTATTTTCTTTGTGTACAATCTTTCTTTTTCTTTTTCCCCACACTTATTCTTTTGCCAAACACCTTCAAAGTACTTCATAAACGTTTCTCATAAGACAATCTTGCATTGCTCGCTTGGAAAGGGTAAGGAAAAAAAGTTTCAGGTATAAGGGTAGACATATCTGGTGATAAGAAATAAAAGGCTCAACAAACACGGCTCAAATTGGCAATCTAATGATATCATTTTTCTTTGGGAAACATGGTTATTTGGGCCATAGTGGTAAACCTAATGCCTCTATCATTTCCAAGTTCATGCAATCAATGACAAACATTTCGAAAGATCGTTACGCAAGTTCTAGAGATGTATCTCACATAAGTTCATCACACATGAAAGAATAGGAGTGTATGAAAAATGCACACACTTTCAATCGGCTCAAAAACTCACATAGGATGTATATGGTCACTAAATTCACATATGAAGCTTTAAGTCATACTTTAGTTTCACATTAACAAGGCTATGTGCATTTGGTTTTTCAAAGATGATCAAACATGTACAAAACTAACAAGAGAATTAGGAATTTCACAAAACACATGTTAACTAAGTTCTTGATGATCATGGTTCAAATTTGATCCAATTATATCATTGGGTTGGGAAACTAATAAAAATCTAATTCAAAACAATAAGGGAAACAAGACAATATTTTTGGATTTTTAAATTTTCTGATTTTTTAATTTTTTAATTTTTAAAAATTTTTTTTTTTAAAGAAAACAAAACTAATTAAGAAAACAAAAAGCAACAACACAGAAACAAATGAAACCAGTTCGTAGTTGAAGGTACAAAAAATTTCAATTTGGTCATTTTTTATACTCTTTACCCCCAAACTTAAACTGGACATTGTCCCCAATGTCAGAAAACACTATAATGCAAATAAAAATAAAATAAATAAATAATAAGAAACAAAATAAAGCAATTGGACTGAAAACTTCCCTAGTTTGCAGTAAAATCAAGCGATGACCCCCAAACTAAAATTCTGCAATCAACTTCAAGGGTGGAAATAACCAAAAGTTCCTGCAAAGAAAAGAAATAATTCAGTTAAGTAACACAAGAAAATATAAAAAAAAATTGCAAACGAAAAATTGAAAATCACGATAAAAGACAATGAATAGAACTAATAAGTGATCATTGGTCGTGCTTGTTGACTTTCCACAGCTTTCCTCTTGAACTGGGTGACACTTAGCTTTTTACTTGCAAGTGATGATTTGATGATATTGTACGGCGAAGCTTTGCTCTTTGGTGATGTTGTTGAAGCTCTTTGAGTTCTTCAACTCAGATTTCTTCTGCTCTCGAGTTGATTGTGCAGGCTCAATTCCTTATTTGTTCTCCAAGCAGATGTGGCAGCTTCTCTAGTTCTTCAGCTCGGACTCCTTGTGCTGGGTTGATTGTACGAGCTGCATTCTTCTCTGCTTGTTTCCTCTGCACGACGGGCGGGCACGAGGTAAAGGTGTTGGTCTGTTTCTTTCTTCAATCTTTCCAAGTGCCCACCTCTTGCTTTCTTTCTCCTTGTCCCTAGCTGAATTGTCTCCACATGCTTCGAGGTATCATTTTCACCTCCCTTACTTGTCCCCCAAGTAGATGTGGTAGACAAAACGGAAGCATAAGATGAAGAAGATGAGTACTCGAGAGCAAGGCTAGGTAAGCAATCAGGAAGGGGTTCCAGGCAGTTGGCTCCAGATTGGAAGATTGATACCAAGTGCTGGCTGATTGCTTTCTTTCTCCTTGTCGTAAAACAAAGACAAGGAGAAGGACATGGAGAAAACATGATATGAGATACTCTTGCTTTCAACCTTTATGATATGAAATACTTTTGCTTTGAATGGGTTGTTCGCAGGAGTATCCCAAGGAATGAGGAACACTGAGTAACTTAGGAGGATTCTTTGGGAATGCATTCTCGGAGATGAAGAAGTGCTGAGAGGGTGTGCCTTTGCTGTGGAAGGCGAAGGTAGATACTTATAGGACTTTTCTTCACAACCGGAACTATTCTCTCACTCATTGTCGGCAGCCGGTGGATGGATGAATAGTACAAATTACGCGCTTTCTGACAAAGCTGCCCGTAATTTCCGCAAAGCTGCACGTTGCATGTGACGAGTGACGACACGTTCGGACAAATTGATTTTTTTTTTTTGAAATCCGGGGTTCGGCTCGTGGTTTCTGAGCAAGCCCATCCTTTAAGAAAAGAAACGCCTCTTTTGAGAAAAGAATCCGGCTTTTGAGAAAGGAAACTCCTCTTTTGAGAAAAGAATCAGGCGTTTGAGAACGGAGCCCCGACTCTTCGATTTGCGAGAGGACGCCTCTTCAATTTCTGAGGAGCGCCTATTTGATTTCTTCTTTTTATAGAGGCGTTAATTTTGTTCCACAACACACTTGAGCTCCATCCTGCAAACACTTCCTTCTTGCACTTGTTTAATCTTGATCTGTCCGACTCTCTTCTTTCTTCACCACCTCTGAAAAATGTCTGGCCCTTCCGATCGTCGTTTTGACTTAAACCTTGGTGAAGAGGCAGCTCCGCCTTCACCAGACAACATATGGCGCCCATCCTTCATATCCCCTACCGGTCCCCTTACCGTGGGGGATTCGGTGATGAAAAATGATATGACAGCTGCGGTGGTGGCCCGGAACCTTGTCACCCCCAGAGATAACAGACTGCTCGCTAGACGATCTGATGAATTGGCGGTTAAGGAGTCTCTGGCTCTTAGCGTGCAGTGTGCGGGTTCTGTGTCCAACATGGCCCAACGCCTATTTGCTCGAACCCGTCACGTTGAATCGTTGGTGGCTGAAATACAGAGTCTCAAAGAGGAGATTAGAGGACTCAAGCATGAAAATAAACAATTGCACAAGCTTGCACACAATTATGCCACAAACATGAAGAGGAAAATTGACCAGCTGCAAGACACTGATGGTCAAATTTTACTTGATCATCGGAGGTTTGTGGGTTTGTTCCAACCGCATCTTCCTTCGTCTTCTGGGGCGGCACCGCGTAGTGAAGCTCCAACTGATCAACCTCCGATACCTCCTCCTTCCGTGGCCCCGCCGACTGCTGAAGCCCCGCCGACTACTGAAGCACCACCTGACCAATGAATGCTATTAGTTTACACATCATTGTAAAATATTATTACTTTTATGTTTTTTTTTTTTTTTTTTTTTTTTAAGTGCCATATTTTTTTTTTTATGTATTATTATTATTATTATTTTTTTAAATATGTAAATTAATGTAAAAAAAACTTTGGTTAACTTCCCCCACACTTAAACTAAATAACATAAACTCACAGAAATCAACCAAATAACACAACTAACTAAACAAAACAAAATGAAAGCAGTAAAGATAAGGGTGTAAGAATTCAAATCTGATTTGGTTAGCGATTCCAAAGTCTCCCTTCGTTGAATGCTTGGGTTGCCTCCCAAGAAGCGCTTGATTTAACGTCTTTAGCCGGACGAATCTTTCCTTTAAACTCCCCTCGGCTCCAAAGCATGTAATTTATCTTTTAATGGGAGGTGATACTTGAAATGATTCGGCAATGGTTTAAATTCAAGAGTGGGTGCCTGAATCATCAAAATCAGAAAAATGTTAGTATAAATAAAAATTAAAATTGGAGAAGATGGCTTACTTTCTTTTTCCGACACAAACTCAATGACAAACACCACATTTTTGAACATTTCCGGGACTTTGAACTTGGCCAGGTTTACTATGATGGTTGTGGCTTGTCCCGGGTCATCAAACTCAACTTCTTTAGGAATGGTTGTCTCATGCACAGCCCCTTGGATGAATTCTTGATCTGCTTCAACCACTTCATTCTCTTGAATCGTTCTTCTTGGGAAACAAAGGCCTTTGAAATATTCAACACGATCTAGAACTTGCTTTGTTGCACCAAGAATTGGAATATCCTTTTGTACCTTTGGAAGAGCTTCCACAATGTCTTTTTCACTCTCTTCTTGCTTGGGAATCAAAAACCTACTAGGAAAAAGGACATTGGGAGGAATATCATTAGAATGAAGTGAATTTAGAACTTCCTCACCTGAGTTGGATGACATAGGGATTTTAGGAGCTTGCAGCAAGAATTCTTCTAAACTGCCCAGGTTGTCCTCCTCCTCTTTTGCTTGCAGCAGCAATTCATCCATGTTCGGGTTGTGTTTGGATGGTTCTGGGACAGCTTCATCCTTCATGTCACCTTCCAAAGTGATGGCTTCATCGATTTCACTTTCTGCCTTTGAATTTGCAACAGTTGAGCTGGAGAGTTCACTTTGCTCTTGAATTTGTACCATGAATTCCATAATCTCTCCCATTTGACTCATCAATTTATCCAACTTCTTGTCTTGATTTTGTTGGTCTTGCGTCAAAGAGGTTAGTACATGAAGAATTTGATCACTATCCATGGACATACTTGAATTTGATTGGAATTGTTGTGGGGTGTGCGGTGGTGGCTGCATAGGCGTTAAATAAAACTCCTCAGATTGCTGCCAATATCCATCTTGTTGAGCCTCCTTGGCTTGATTTTGTGAGCCCTGCACCAAAGAATTTAATTCATTAAGAATTTGATTATAATTTATTGACGAACCTGAGTTTGATTGAGCATATTGCATAGGTTTTGAATAGAAATCCTCCTCTTGCTGCCAATATCCCTCTTGTTGGAATTGTTGAGGTTCCCCCCACATATAATTTGAATGATCTCTCCAAGCCGAATTGTAAGCGTTGGAAAACATGTTGTTGCTTGGTTGATCATAGAGAAACAAGCCGAATTGTAAATCTCAACGCCCCAAATTAACCGTGAATTGCACTAATTAACCCTTAATTTTTCCACAAGTTATTGGGTTGGATGATTGCATACGACAACCCAAAACATTTCCTACAAGTTCCCTACATGAATTGCATAATAGAGAAACAAGCAAGAATCATTAAGTTCTATGAAAAACATAAGCATTGACGAGGCACTCGTTACTATGATTTGCATGAAACTTATGCCAAGAATTTACTTAACATGATTGTGACTAGCAACCTTTACTACTTGTGAATATAAGTTCATAACGATTAGGTGAAATTCACTTATATTCTAGCATCAAATTCATGCATGTAAATTAAGTATGCATCCTTAATCGACATACAAAAATTAGTTATCAATCAAGCAGTTAAGCAAATTAAATCACAACTCAGAAATCACAACTGAAGGTAATCAATTCATATTACAAATATATTCATGGCTTTGAATTAACCTCTAGCCAAAATAAGTTTATTTACACATTATTAAAATAGAAATAAAATAGAAGTTTGGAAAGATTAAACCGAGAGAATCTGCTGCGTTCGTGCCCACACTGCCAGTCTTTATCCACTCTTCCTGCCTGACCCTCTTCCTGTGTCTCCCCGCCAGTCTTCTTCCCTCTATTCTCTTTTATTCTCTTCCGCTGCCCACTTTGACTAACCTCTGGCTGCGCCAGTCTCTCGCTGCCAAAGGCAGCACCTAATCTCTCCCTCTCGTTACTGACTTGCTGACCAGTCCTTGCTCAAGCTGCCAAATGGCAGCCCCTGACCTTCTCCCAGTACTGCAAAGCAGCTATCTCCCCTGCGTCTCTGCGAGCCTCTGCCCTTTATTATTTTTCTGTTTTCTTGAAGGCAGCCTCGCTGCCTTCCACCCCTCTCCCACTGATTTCTGTCCTGCTACTTTTACTAGCTGCCAGGCAGCTATTCTTTTATTTTTCTTTCCGATCCGTTTTCTGCTTTTCTCGCTGGTTTTTGTATTGCTGTCATGCACTCCTTCTTTTCTTCTTTCAACCCCCACAACAACTCTTGTCCGTTGCTTTTAACAAAAAGCAAGTTCCCACTATTCCACTACTAATCCCATTTCACTAACCCTATTCCATATTAAATATCCGGTTCATTTGATTTGTGGCCTTGCCACATCATGCTGCTTATATATTTATTATTATTATTTTTTATTTGCTTAGTCGAAAGGATGAATGAGATGTTAGTTTTGACGAATTTATTACATAAAATTTCACTTGTGCCATTTTTATTTTCTTTGCATAACAAATCCTATAAACAAAAAAATAACGTAAATAGCTCAAAAATATAAGAAACTAACTAAGAAAAGACGAGTGAATTTGAAGTAAAAATATATATAAATATGATCCGATCAAGATTGCCAACACTTTGTAAACTTTCATTTGGTTGATAATGGATTATTGGGTGAGCTCCTACTGCTCCGATAACGTACTCCAGTTACACTGACTGTTGAGGAACCTCGTTAAAATCTTGGTGTCTTTTATATTTTGTTCTTGCATTCCATTTGATATATTTCCTGTGGGTTAGCTTGAGTTGGTTCCAACGGGTTTGGTGCTATCCTATCACAACATATACTTATAAATAATTAAGTTCCTTTCTTTATTGAAAGTTGAAACCTCAACTTCTTTAACCATATCATTCCAGATTTGAGTGATTTTTGGTAGACATGATATTTGAGAAAACACCTAAAAAATACAATTTGAATTGTTGAAATACATTACGAAGTCGTCCCACAAAATATGTGTATAGATACATTACGAAGGGATGACCTTGGAGCATGTGGTCCGGAGTAAATGGCGGAAGGCGCTTCTGACACTTACTCGTATTGTCATATGCCTTCGCCTGTTGAAATGGCTCTAGATTGTGATTGCTCATTGTCAATGAAAAAATGACAACTTATTTACATGTCTTGTCCCATTCATAGTATTGGCCATGGATTTTGTCCTTCCAATTGAAAATACTATCCATCTACGGAGGACAAATGACTGCTACAGTCCAAAATCCTTCACGATCTTTTGTTAATGCCTCCCTTTGCATGAACTTTCTCTTCCTATAAATGCACCTCTCATGTTGATGTTACCTTCACTTCTCCTTCATTTCCTCTGCTCAGTTCTCTTGCAAGCTTATAATTTTAGCCGTTTCACTGGTGTGACCTCGCGGCTTACATGTAATTTTTAATTTCAAACTCCTCATTATGGGACTGTAAATTGTCTTAAGACTTTCACTTGCTCTTTAGGTAATTCTGGTTCCTCCTTCGACGATCTTTTGGACTTAATTCTAGTCGGCAAACTTTGCCTTTTGTTTCACATGTCGAGACACACACACTGGCCTAAATATGGTGGAATTCCACGCACCGAACTTCATGATTGTCAAAATTCGTACAAATATCATGTACTTGATGATATGTTCCTCAGTCCACTCCCTGCCGATGCCGATATGTATTCGGATTCCGGCATTCCTCTTGGGACCTCAATTTTGTCTCTAGATCATTTAGAAGCCATTAATTTCCCGCTCCACCCCATGATCCATCTCATCTTGTTTTTCACAAATATTCATCTATGTAGCTGAATGCGAACTCATACGCGCATATAAATTATTTGTGTTGTACGACCCCCTATTTGTGGGAACTTATGTGATTAAATTCAAACAATTCGCAATTTTTCCCCTCTTCATCAAGGCATGCCAGTTTTTATGAAATTGTGTATGGGGGCCTCTCTGTTGCCGCATAGCCCTGCCCAAAATCTCATGATCGACCACGAAACTCATGTTAGATTTGCTCAAATAAGTTTTAGGGTTAACACTACACTTTTCATAATGACTCATACAAATTAAGAATCCGGGCACAAACAATAATAATGTACCCGGGTTTATTCTTTTTGTAAAGCTAGAAAGGCCTAGGATTTCTAGAAGTTTATGGTTGCGAACTGAACTGAACGATCATTTTTATGGCGTGTTTACGTAAGGGAAATAGAAGGAAGGGAATGTGAATTGCACTACTTTCAAGGGATTCCGGTGTTTACCAATACTGGGGGAATGAAAGTGTCAGTGGGACCCATCTAAAATGGGGAATTAGGTTACTAATTTTCCTGGAATCGGACTACCGAACAATAGGTGGAATTTGGACTCCCGAAGAAAGCATCTATCCGGAATCAACTTTTTCTGACCAATATACCCTTATCTCTTTCTTCCTTCAACCTCTGTCTCTGCTCTCTTCCTGTTAAAGGAAGATTTAGCAGGTTTCATGGCTGCGAGATTATGGTGTCATGACCAAAATCAGAAGGGAAGAAGATGATGATTTTGGAATTTCAATTCTGATCATTCGTCGGCAACGACTAAAATCACTTCGATTCATCCTTGACTCGATCTCGTGCGTTAGTGGCGAGCCAAATTAAACATTTACAAAATCAAGAACATATGAAGAGAGAGGAATTTGTAGGGGAGGGAGAGAGAGAAAGGGGAGGCGCCTGGAGAGATAGGGCAGGACAAAGGGTCACGATAAAAATGAAAAGAATGGGAAAGATAGAGATGAAGCAGGAGAGGGTCTCAATAAAAAATGAAAAAAAAAGAATAAAAGTTTTACTAAAGAAAAACTATACTCTCTACTATAAAAAAAAGTTTAACTAAAAATAATTAGCATATAAATTAGATTAATTACAATAGGGGTATTTTAGTAATCACGTTAATTTTCATTCCGATTCAAGTGAATTAGTATAACATTTTATAAAAATCGATGTTATTTCTACTCCGATTCCAGACAGTTTTAGTAAACAACTCTAACAGGAATTTGATTCTGATTCCACCTGATTCTAATTCCTCCTCAGTTGAATTCTTCCTCAATTTAATTCCCCTCAATATGATTATAGATTAGTAAACGAGCCATTAGACTTTCAGTTTGGTCACCAACTCCATTGGACTATGTTATTGTAATATGCTTATATTGATTGGTTCAACTTTTAATTACACAGATACGTTTGATGAAAACTCACGCCTGTCGTGGTGTACAAATGATAGATAAAATGCAAGTTAGAGGACAATATCAGTGCAATTAATGGTGAACTACTATCTTGTATACATCTCTCGAAAATCTTACAATTAATATGATCAAATTGCTTATGATGAGTAGGCAATACTTATGCCGCTATAGATAACAGTTTAGTTTAATCAGGGTCCTCCATAAATCTGATAATTTTTTAGGTAGGTGCAGTATTAGGGGAAGTTCTAACTTGGTTTGGTGGTTTATTGTCTGGGAGCTTCACAGCTGTGTAGGCAGCAGCACCAGCTAAGGCACCAAGAGGGGGTGCAACTAAGTAGATCCAAAATCCGTTATAATTTCCGGTAGTAACACCCGGACCCAAAGTCCGAATAGGGTTCATCGAACCGCTAGTTGTTGGTCTGCCAAAGTAAGTACAATTTGTTTTAGATCAACTGAGATTAAATGATGTTAGTTTATAACAATGGTTCTCACCCTGCCACAAGAATGTTGAGTAAAACTGCAGCTCCAATTGCTACGCCTGCCATCTCCCCCACCTGCATGAACTAACTAGAAATTAGTTTACATCATAAATTAAAGAGAATTTGGATTGCAAGATCATGACGACATATATACACACATACCACACGGGTATCAGTGGCAACGGCAGTGATAGTAAACATGAGAATGAACATGACAATGAACTCGAGGGCAAAAGCTTGGCCATTGCTTACTGAAGGAACCGTAACTCCACCAGACATGAAGGAATGAAAAACACCCTTGAGAGCAAATTTGCATGAAATGGACGCTGAAACCTGAGCTGCTATGTAGAAGGGAACTTGGGACCACGGAAAGTGTCGAAATGCTTCGAAAGCAATGGTGACAGACGGGTTTAGGTGTGCTATGGAGATGTGGCCTATGGACAAAACAACTATCGTCACTGCTAAGCCTGAACATGCCGTATTACCTAGAAGCGTCTCGGAGTTAGGGTACTTTTGGTTCATAATAGGTGCTGCTGTTGCCGAAAATATCAGGATGAAGATGTTGAAATGTAATCTTGTCTTGGCCCAAGACAATTGATCCAGCCCATATACAAAGAAAGATCCATGCACATACTAGAGAATTCTAGCAAAGTTCAAGTTGGTGGAAGAGTCTAGAAGAATGTGAGGATTCCACCAACATACAAGATTAGTGTAGATAATTCTAGCATAGGAAGGTAGTGGAATTATCTAGATATATCTAGCATGATGTTTCCATGCTTCTCCAAGGTTCCATTCATGCCTATAAAAGGAGAAGACATCCACACCATTTGTAACAACCAAGAGAGCAAGAAGTGAGAAAAGAGTGAAGAAGTGCAAGAGTGTTTAAGTGTTTCCTCTTGTACTAGTTTGTGAGTGAATAAAAAATTTTGTGTAAAAACTTTGAATGTTCTTTCTTTCTCTTGCCTATCAATTTCGCTGCATTACATTCTTCTTTGTGAGATAAACATCTCCAAAGTAGTGAAGTCTTTTTAAGCCCCAACAAAGTGGTACCAGAGTTATGGCTAGCAAAGCTATGGCAGCCTTCCAAGTTCCAGTGCTCGACAACAATAACTTCGATAATTGGAGTATCAAAATGAAAGCCCTTTTGGGAGCACATGATGTATGGGAAGTCGTGGAGAAAGGCTACACTGAGCCAGAAGATGAAGTTACTCTATCCCAACCCCAAAAGGAGAGTTTGAAAGGCTCAAGAAAGAGAGACAGGAAGGCTCTATACCTCATCTACCAAGCATTAGATGACAATGGCTTTGAGAAGGTCTTGAGTGCAATCTCTACCAAGCAAGCATGGGAGAAGCTTCAAACCTCTTACAAAGGAGCCGAACAAGTGAAAAAGATTCGTCTTCAAGTACTAAGAGGTGAGTTCGAATCTCTACAAATGAAAGGGTCTGAATCAATCTCTGATTATTTTTCAAGAGTCTTAGTTGTTTCCAATCAATTAAAAAGAAACGGAGAAAAGTTAGAAGATGTTAGAATTATGGAGAAAATACTACGCTCGATGGACCCTAAGTTCGAGCACATTGTCGTGACGATTGAAGAAACTAAAAACTTGGAAGAAATTAGTAAAGAGCAATTAATGGGTTCGCTACAAGCATATGAAGAGAAACATAAGAAGAGGCAAGGGAATATTGAACAGCTTCTCGAGTCGCATGTCCAGCCAAAGAAGAAAGAAGAAAGCTTCGACAATGAGAGAAGCCAGTACGAAAGAAGTCGTGGTCGAGGATGTGGATGTGGACGTGGTTGGAACTTCAATAACCATAGCAACTACAAAAGAGGAGGAAGCTTAACAAAAGGTCGTGGAAGAGGACGCTCAAACTTGAGGTATGAAAAATCTCAAGTTCAATTCTACAATTGTCAAAAGTTTGGGCATTATGCTTGGGAATGTAGAGCTCCAAGCAACATGCTTGATGAGAAGGTCAATTATGTGAAAGAAGAGAAAGAAGATAATGGCGTTGTGCTACTAGCATGCAAGAACAATGATGGAGACCAAGACTATACATGGTACCTTGACACCGGCGCTAGCAACCACATGTGCGGAAGAAGAAGCATGTTTGTAGAGCTTAATGAATTAGTGAGTGGCAACGTTTCTTTTGGAGACGAATACAAAATACCCGTCAAAGAAAAATGTAACATCTTAATTCCCCTGAAAAATGGCGGTCACCAATTAATTTCAAATGTCTACTACGTGCCCAATATGAAACATAACATTTTGAGCTTGGGTTAACTCTTAGAAAAATGTTATGATATTCACATGAAAAATTATAGCCGCTTTCTTTGAGATGACAAAGGAAGATTAATTGCCAAGGTGAAAATGTCAAAGAATAGGATGTTTCCTATGAATATTCAAAATAATGTTGCAAAGTGCCTCAAAACATGTTACAAAGACACATCCTGGCTTTGGCATCTTCGTTTTAGGCATCTTAACTTTGGGGGACTAGAGTTATATTCCAAGAAGGAGATGGTGAGAGGCTTACCGTGCATCAGTCACTCTGATCAAGTTTGCGAAGGATGTTTGCTTGGGAAACAATTCAGGAAAATCTTTCCAAAGGAGTCAACCACAAGAGCCTATAAGCCACTCGAGCTCATTCACACCGATATGTACGGTCCAATAAAACCAAGCTCTTTGGGTAAAAATAATTATTTCCTTCTCTTCATTGATGATTTTTCAAGGAAAACCTGGGTGTATTTCATGAAGCAGAAATCAGAGGTCTTTGGAGCATTCAAGAAATTCAAAGCCGTTGTAGAAAATGAGAGTGGTTGCAAGATCAAAGCCATGAGATCTGATCGAGGAGGAGAATTCACTTCGAAGGAATTTCAAGAATTCTGTGAAGATAATGGAATTCGTCGACCTTTGACAATTCCAAGATCCCTTCAACAAAATGATGTGGTGGAAAGAAAAAATCGAACCATCCTCGACATGGCTCGAAGCATGCTCAAAAGTAAGAGATTGCCTAAGGAGCTGTGGGCAGAAGTTATAGCATGTGTTGTCTACCTATCCAATCGGTCTCCAACAAGAAGTGTGTGGGGAAAGACTCCGCAAGAAGCATGAAGTGGAAGAAAACTAGGTATCTCTCATCTAAGAGTTTTTGGAAGCATAGCCCATGTACTTGTACCAGACGAAAGGAGAACCAAACTCGACGATAAAAGTGAAAAGTTCATCTTCATCGGCTATGACTCAAATTCAAAAGGCTATAAGCTGTATAATCCAAACAATGGGAAGACGGTGATCAGTCGAGACTTGACGTTCGATGAAGAAGAAGAATGAGATTTTGGCTCTTATGTAGGTGATCTCAGCTTCTTTCCTCAGTTTGAAGAAGAGAATGAACAAGGGATGATGAAGCAAGCAAGAGAGGTTCAACAAGAATCCATTACTCCACCTGCTTCACCAACATCAACCAATCATGGTAATTCACTAGCATTAGCATCGTCAAGTGGGAGTTTAAATGAAAGAGAAGTACCACGCACAAGAAGTCTACGAGATCTCTCTGAGGTAGCTAAAGGACTTGATAATCCTACACTTTTTTATCTCTTTGCTGATTGTGAACCAGTTGACTTCCAAGAAGCAGTGCAAGATACTAAGTGGAGGAAAGCAATGAATGAAGAAATTGAAGCAATCTAGAAGAACGATACATGGGAACTCCCTATTCTTTCGAAATGACACAAAGCCATTGGAGTCAAGTGGGTTTATAAGACAAAGAAGAATGTCAACGGAGAGGTCGAAAGATACAAGGCGAGATTAGTGGCGAAAGGCTATAGTCAAAGAGCCGGAATCGACTATGATGAGGTATTTGCACCCGTTGCTCGGTTGGAAACTATACGATTACTAATTTCTTTGGCAGCTCAAAACAAATGGAAGATTCAACAAATAGATGTGAAGTCCGCTTTCCTAAATGGAGTCCTTGAAGAAGAAGTCTATATTCAGCAACCGACAGGCTATGAAATCAAAGGGCATGAAGACAAAGTTCTGAAGTTGAAGAAAGCCTTCTATGGGTTAAAACAAGCGCCACGAGCATGGAATAGTCGCATCGACAAGTACTTTCAGGAGAACAACTTCATCAAGTGCCCTCATGAACATGCTCTCTACATCAAAGTCAAAGATGGAGATATTCTAATTGTGTGCTTATATGTGGATGATCTAATCTTCACCGGAAGTAATCCAAGCATGTTTAAAGAGTTCAAGAGAGTGATGACCAAAGAATTCGAGATGACCGACATCGGGTTGATGGCATACTACCTAGGCATTGAAGTCAAGCAGAACAAAGAAGACATTTTCATCTCCCAAGAAAGCTACACAAAGGAGATACTGAAAAAGTTCAAAATGGAATACTGCAAGCCCATAAGCACGCCAATAGAGTGCGGAGTCAAACTAACCAAGCATGACGAAGGAGAAAGTGTAGATCCAACATTTTTCAAGAGTTTAGTTGGAAGCTTGCATTACTTGACATGCACAAGACCATACATTCTCTATGTCGTCGAATTAGTCAGTTGCTACATAGAGAATCCCACAACTACACATTTGAAGACAGCCAAAAGAATTCTTCAATACCTTAAAGGTACTGTTAACTTTGACTTGTTCTATTCAAGTTCTAATAACTACAAACTTGTTGGATATAGCGACAGTGATTGGGCAGGAGATTCCGACGATAGAAAAATCACTACTGGATTTGTGTTCTTCATGGGAGACACTGCATTCACATGGATGTCGAAGAAGCAACCGATTGTCACTCTCTCTACCTGCGAAGCTGAATACGTAGCTGCTACCTCATGTGTCTGTCATACAATCTGGCTGAGAAACTTGCTGAAAGAATTAAACATGCCATAAGAAGAGCCAACAGAGATCTATGTCGACAACAAGTCTGCAATAGCTCTAGCAAAGAATCTAGTAGTCCATGACAGGAACAAACACATAGATACCTGCTATCATTACATAAGAGAGTGTATTGCAAGAAAGGATGTGCAAGTGGAATACGTGAAGTCTCAAGACCAAGTCGCCGACATATTCACCAAGCCACTCAAACAAGAAGACTTTGTTAGATTGAGGAAATCAATCGGCGTCACAAGACAAAATTAAGGGGGGATGTTGAAATGTAATCTTGTCTTGGCCCAAGACAATTGATCCAGCCCATACACAAAGAAAGATCCATGCACATGCTAGAGAATTCTAGCAAAGTTCAAGTTGGTGGAAGAGTCTAGAAGAATGGTGAGGATTCTACCAACATACAAGATTAGTGTAGATAATTCTAGCATAGGAAGGTAGTGGAATTATTTAGATATATCTAGCATGATGTTTCCATGCTTCTTCAAGGTTCCATCCATGCCTATAAAAGGAGAAGGCATCCACACCATTTGTAACAACCAAGAGAGCAAGAAGTGAGAAAAGAGTGAAGAAGTGTAAGAGTGTTTGAGTGTTTCCTCTTGTACTAGTTTGTGAGTGAATAAAAAATTTTGTGTAAAAACTTTGAGTATTCTTTCTCTTGCCTATCAATTCCGCTGCATTACATTCTTCTTCGTGAGATAAACATCTCCAAAGTAGTGAAGTCTTTTTAAGCCCCAACGGAAGCTCCCCACAAACTCCGCGCCAATATAAGTTATAAATTGACATGCATGATGCATATAAAAGTTGCTGGCTATTAATTAGTGATTTATTAGTACTAATATATATATATATATATATATATATATATATCTAATTAGTTAACCAAAATTATATGCGCTTAATTTGATTTAAAAAACAAAATGTAATTTTGTTGCTGTGTTAATTTGAGGTACCTTCCGGAGAAGAGTGACATGGGAAGAATGGAAGCTCGACAACCATTTGGTTCCCGTCATTAAGGAAGATGAATGAAGGAAGAGAAGTTGTACCAGTATACTTGGGAATTTGTTTATATACAGATTGTAAAAATGTAGAAGCTGAATCAATCGAGGAAAGAATGCAATTAGTGGCGTGCATATATGCCCGAGCTTGCCATAGCATGCATAACATGGAAAGTCAAACACACAACGCCTCTTAGGGCTCACATTCCCATTTAATTGTTTACAAATCAATATTACAACTTGGTACTATTATATAGCTAACAACTTCTATACTAATTATTTCAATTGGCAACTAGTTTGGCCAAGTTGTCCTTTGCTTATTCTCACACGTCTTATCCTCAAATTTGCGAGTATGCGGCAACTAATTTAGTTAGGGTAATGTTAGAGACACTAAATTTGTAGACTAAGTTTTGGAAACTAAATGATATGGAAGTTGATGATTGGTTTATTACTTAAACATTGATAAACGTGCTCATTCCTATTGGTGACATATCATTTAGTTTGCAAATTTAGTCTCCCTAGCATTACTTATTTAGTTAAGTTGACATTTTACGTTTTGTTGAAGTATCTTTGGATTGAGGATCTCTTGGATATTATTTAGAATGTCCTTTTTAATATTTGTAATAGGTTTTTAATAGAATTGCTATTGTTTCGTTAATATATATATATATATATATATATATATATATATATTGTTGATGCACAAAATCAGTGAAGATTTTGGTACAACAGAAAGTGTTAAGTTTGTGACATTCGCTAGATTGCTCCGGTCACTAGTGTGGATAAGTATGTAAATGGATAGGGACAAGGAAGCAAACACAAGATGTACATGGTTCACCCAGATTGGCTATGTCAACGGAGTAGAGGAATTCTCATTAATTGTGAAGGGTTTACACAAATACATAGGTTCAAGCTCTCCTTTAGTCTAGTGAATGATTTAGTACAAATGACATTAGGAAATATTGTGGAAGAATGATCTCCTTTTATAGAAGAGAGTTTCTAGCTTTGTTTTAACATTGACATGTGTCGTCTTATGATTGGCTTCTGATGTCGACACGTGTCGTGCTATGATTGGCTTCTGATGTCGACATGTGTCGCGCTGTGATTGACCTCCTGGTTGGAGGGAAACTCTTCTGGATCGTTAATGGTATAACGTTGACCGGTGCTCAGTAGTTTCGGGATTGGTCAAGTATGGTACAAACATATATATATATATATGTATATATTGCTAACAACTACACAAGAAGGTGAGCATTGATACCACTCAGTACTACGGTATAGTGATATTCCTCTTTACTTGGAAATAAGAGGTCTTAGGTTCGAATCTTGTGGATGACGAATTTGATACCAAATTAGGCTGCCCATTGTGTGGCTTTGTCGAACTCCCCCTCCCCTTAGTGTAAATATATCGATGTACTCAGAATAAGGTGAGCATTGACCTTTCACCTCCTATTAATGTTTGTGATAACTCAAACATGTGTCTTTTTACTTAACCCTAGTTAACTTTCACATTAATCCAAATTTTAAACCAAGTGATGTGTCATAAACAAGAAATAAGTACATTAATCAACACTTAAGTAATCAATCATTAACATTCACATCATTTGGTTTACAAAATTTGGTATCCAAGCATTACTACTGAAATAATAATGCTACTTTTACAACATTTAAACCACCTTATGAGGCTACTTATTTGTTAGTTATTTTGACTTTTATTTATTTATTTATTTATTTTTTTTGACAAACGATAGAGTTAATTAGTGGGTTAAATTGTTTGTTAGGGGGAGAGGGATCAAACATTTAACAAACGATTAAGTTAATGGGTCAAATTATTTGTTAGGGGGGAGGAGGTCAAATCTACACTAGAATGCATAAATATGATTATTTTTCACTACTACAGTAAAACGCTATATGCAAAATTAGACAAAAAGGAAATATCCCAACAAGACTTGAACCTAAGAGATATTAATTGGCTCTATCCACTTGAGCTACACATTCATTTAGGATTTTCACGTTTATTCTTCCACTCTTTCTTTCTTCTCCCTCTCAGTCCTATACTCTTCACTCCTTCCCTTTTCACCTCCTCAGCCCCTGGTGACGTCTGTCCACAGGATTGGCAAAGCATTTGCCCAAAATTGATACTTCTCCAACCCTAAATGTATATATATAGGTTCGTTCTTTTATTTTAAATGATTAATGGGCAATATACTTTACATAATCAAGGAAGCAACTTCTAAACTAATTAAAATAATTTATCCAATAAATATTTCAATTGGAGTAAAGTCAACTGTTTAGCCTTGTAAAATTATATGTTCACAGCAAGTTACTAAGGCTAAATACATCTATCAGGAGATTTATGATCCATAACTCATAACTGGAGAGTAATTAACGTCAACTCTTTGTTTTGAACAATTGTAAATATATATAGACATGACAGGTTCTTCTGGCACTTCATAAGTTGTGCCAACTAATCTCCTGGGGTTCCAAGAAGTTGAAGTCAAACCTGCTAGTACTACAATGGCTGCCATGAAAGGGTAAGATCATCTCATTTTCTAATCTTCAAGAATAATCAAAACGTACATGACAACAGTTTGAGTTCTGATCTGATTGAAAATATGTTCGTGCTATTTTGTAGGCCTGAAGACGTTGCAAGTGTCGACGTCTATACAGCAAAAGGTCTCCTCAGTATAGGTCACCGTTATCTGGATGTCAGGTGCGAATTCATCTTATTACTAGCTAAACAAATAAATGAGAGAAGAAACTCTTGCTTTTTCTGATCCAAAACTAATAAGAAAATTTTAATATCAATAGGACGATTGAGGAGTTCAACAAGAGCCACGTTGAAAATGCCATGAACATTCCTTTCATGCTCATCACAGAAGAAGGTATATAATGTTTCTTTCAGGATATGAATTTATACATATACACATATACAGAGCCTTTAAAGGAGAGATCCTTATTTTTCTCAAAAAATTGGGGATTAGTTGTGGAGTCCACACTATATTTAACTTCAATGATTTGAACTATCTATTTTCAAGTTACACCTTATAGATCATCATTGCAAATTATTAGTCAAATCGGAAATATTTGAGGCATCTAATTGAGTTCAAAGAAATTAACGAATAATATGTTTTAAGGAACACTGAAATTTCATAGTGATAATTAAATAGACAAATGATTTTGGATTGAATTGAATTTTTGCAAGGATGATCTATGAATCAAAACTTATAAAATAAGACGATTTGAATTGTTAAAGTTCGATGTGAAGTGGATCGTACAACTAGTCTCCATGTTTTCCCTAAAGGGCCTGAAATATATATGTATATTACATTCCAACTCTAACATCTCAGTTAGCATATAATTCTGTTTTCTTTTCTTTCTTGTGATAATAATCTGCAGGTAGAGTGAAAAACCCTGAATTTCTCACCCAAATTTCCTCAACGCTCAAGAAAGAGGATCACTTGGTCGTGGTATTTACTAAAACATCATCTCGACAATGCTTAAGTTTTCCTTCTTTCTTAATGTCATAAAAACTCTAATCTTATCAGTGCAGATTTTTTTTGAAATATATTTGAAGGGTTGCAACAGTGGAGGAAGAGCACTTAAAGCTTGTGTTGATCTTCTTAATGAAGTAAGTTTCCAAACTTACAGAGTTCCTTTAATTGCTTGCCATTATTCTGGTTTTTGTTTTTTCATAGTTATAAATTTAAAGGGAAATGTATTACAATGGCAAAGTAATTGCAGGGTTTCCAGCATGTGACCAACATGGAAGGAGGCTACTCCTCTTGGGTGGACAGTGGACTTGCCGGTGACAAACCCTCCGACGAGTTGAAAGTCGCTTGCAAGTTCCGCCCTTGAAAATTACGCAAATTAATTTGTTCAGCTTTTCTATTTGTAAAAGCATCTTCAATGAAAGCCTTAAATTAAGGGTGTCAAATTTGTTTTTGGAGGCTTATTTGGATTTTGTCATATTGTCCAACTTTTCACTCCAACCGATCTGTCAAAAATAATAAATATTATTAAAAATATAACTTTAGTTTCTGAAACTTAATTTTCTCCGCATAAAATCCGGCATAAGTTTTCTACTGGAATAAAATCTATTGACTAGATTCCACATCAGCAAATTCATTAAATATATTTGACTTTACAAATTTAAAAAATTTTGATGCCCAAAACGCCCCTATTTGAATGTTTGATTTACACAATTAATTCCATACAAATTGTAAGGGAGAATTAATGATTTTACAAAAAAAAAAAAAAAAAAAATTCATTGCATAATATATATGATAACAATAAAACATGCCTCATAAATGTAGTAATACATGCTTAGTTAAGTCAATAAAATTATATTTTACATATAAATGTAGGTAAATTATTTCACACACACACACACATATATATATATATGACCAAAAAAAAAACATGCTTGATATATATAAAAATTCATGCAATATATTTTACCTACATAATAAAGCAAACCCAAATATATGCAAAATAAGATATCTACATAAAAAAATGTTATTATTTTATTCAATACTAGTTTACCTATTATTTGTACATATAATAATAAAATGTGCCCAATATATATGATGATACATACAAAATAAAATACCTACATAATGAAGAAATGTTATTTGATTCAAAATTAATTTACTTACAAAATAAAGCAATTTTATTTTATTCAAGATTAATTTACCTATTATTAGTATATATATCTTATAATAATAAAATGTGCCAAATATATGTAATAATACATGGTGTTTATACCATACTTAGGGTCTCCGTATTTAGACCTTGTATAAATACTCGGAGGACTTAAATGTAATTATGTAATAAAGGAAGGGGCAAATATGTAATAAGTGAGGAACTCTTATTCTATAAAAGGACCCCTCACTTTCACAATTAGGGAGGCCTCACATTCCCTCTCATATTTAGAGAAGCTCATCCTCACATAAGGAAGCTCTCTCTCCCTCTCTCCCTCTTCAACATCTCAGAGAAATACAATAATCAGTGTGGAAGTAGCCCAAACATAATAATCAGTGTGGAAGTAGCCCAAACATTAGGGTGAACCACGATACGTCTTGTGTTATTTACATTTCTTGCACATTCACGGTCGGATTTATGTTGTTCCAAGACCTCCGGTTTTGTGCATCAACATTTGGTGCCGTCTATGGAAAACGACACGAAAAGCTGTGTCGATTCTCTTTCATTTTTTCACCTCCACCGTGAATCTACACTACCATTGAACCAAAACCATAAACTTTCTCACCCGTGAAATCCAGTACACTTCTCAACTTTGCCACCCCCTTTCTGTCTCTTTTCCGAATACCAAAAGCACCAACCAAAGAAACCAAATCCAAATCTCGAAACCTAAAAAAATAAATATGTATTATTCAAGTTTTTGATACAAACAAAAGCAAATATATATATATATATATTATAAATTCCATTGCTTTTGAGAGTCTCAGAGGCAGGGGACAAATGGGTGTTGGAATTCAAACAATGTGGAGCATTCTGCTACTGCTTTCCTGCATTTTTTCTGCAGCTTCAGCTTCCGTGGGTTATGACCACAAAGCTATAATAATTAATGGGCAGATAAGGATTTTAATTTCTGGATCAATTCACTATCTCAGAAGCACTCCTGAGATCCTGGCTCTTCAGCGTCATCCTCGCCAACCCCAACCACCGCATCGTCGGCCTTGACATCGAGTGGCGCCCTAACTTTAGCTGCAACTTTGACAACCCGATCGCCACCCTGCAGCTCTGTACAGGCCCCAACTATGCCGGCTCCCTCCAAATCCCGCCCGGCACGGTGCTTCCCAGCGTCTGCTTGGACCCCACTCACGATCGAAAATCTCTATGCAATTCTTACCGTCTCTTTTTTCCTTTTTATACCACTTTTTCATGGAGGAACTGCAACAACAGCTGCTGCAGGAACAATAGATGGATCAGAGGAGTGGGGCTATGTTGAAGCCAGACCCAAAGGCCATATGTTCTGGTGGCTCTACAGAAGTCCCAACAGAGTTGAGGATCCCTCTGAGCCATGGCTAACCATTCTCTGGCTTCAGGGTGGACCTGGAGGTTCAGGAGTTGGGATTGGGAATTTTGAAGAGGTTGGTCCATTGGACACGAATTTGAACCCAAGAAACTCAATCTGGTTGCAAAAAACAAATCTTTTATTTGAACCCATGAATGTTTACCGAGCCGCTATCATCACCTCGCCCCAAGGCTGGATCGACGTTTCCGGTCACCTACTAATCCACGGCTGGATCGACATGCTGGTCCTTCCTTTCATGGTCTTCGGCTCTTCCTCCGTCAGCCCAATTGAGGACGGCTCCGCCAAATTCAACGTGATCTCTGGAAAAAAGATTCTGAGATGTGGTGTTGGTACAACTCTGGGCCCTCAAAAGGTGCAAATTGGAGCGTCTGACAAAGTAGTAACGGCAAAGGATGCATGACAGCAAAGCAGAGACAGAAAACAAAAGAGAAAGCAAAACCAGAAAACAAAAGAAAAAGCAAAAGTAGAAAGCAAAAGCAAGGAATAAACATCCCATCAGAATGATGTGATTTACTTTTCTTGGCATATGTATGATGTGATTTATTTTTTTAATATTTCGGAGACATCTGTATAAACCCCATCAGAAGGTAAGAAAAAAAAAAAAAGTCAAGCCCAAAATAATGAGCTAGAGTGTTATGTGGAGGGCATAGACCCATATGCCCAAAAGAGCTAGACCCTCTATTATCACCAACAAGGTGATCAAAAGTACGTCCAGTACTCCAAATTTATTCGGCACCTTGCTGCTATTATTACCAACCAGGTGATCAAAAGTACGCCTAGTACTACAAATTATTCGGCAGCCTGCCGCTATTATCACCAACCAGGTGATCAAAAGTACACTCAGTACTTCAAATTATACATGAGCATTACTCATGTCAATCATACATAAACATTCATGAGCATTACTCATATCAATCATACATAAACATCTATGAGCATCACTCATGTCAACATTCATGAGCATCACTCATGTCAACATCCATGAGCATCACTCATATCAATTAACATAAATATTCATGAGCATCACCCATGTCAATCAGCTTCAAAAACTTCATTTACAGAGTTCTAGCTTCAAAAGCTTCATTTAGAAAAGCTATAGCTTCAAAAGCTTCAAAAGCTTCATTTACAGAGCTCTAGCTTCAAAAGCTTCATTTACAAAAGCTTTAGCTTCAAAAGCTTCATTTACAAAGCTCCAGCTTCAAAGCTTCACTTGCAAAGCTTCACCTACAAAGCTTCAGTGCAGGGTATACAAATACCGCATCCGAACAACCGCCACTTCGGCCCATACATGGATTCAATTTGAAGTCTCCAGCCAACAGACTCTATTGACCGAACACTTAGGGGACTACATTATGTACCATATATAGGGCCTTAACTAGGTCTCATAAAAAATACTTGGGGGACTTAGCCCATTATTTATGTAATAAGTAAGGATCTCTTATTCTATAAAAAGGACTCCCTCACTTTCATTAGAGAGCACCCATTATTCATGTACTGAGGAGCGATCCCTTATTTTATAAAAGGGACTCCCTCACCTTCATTATAGAGCAACGTTGCCAGCTGAGCAACTACCTTGCCGTGAGCATCACTCCTAGCCCATCACTTATGTATTGAGGAGCGAGCCCTTATTCTATAAAAGGGACTCCCTCACCTTCATTAGAGAGCAACGCCGCCAGCTGAGCAACCGCCTCGCCTCGAGCATCACTCCTAGCCCATCACTTATGTATTGAGGAGTGAGCCCTTATTATATAAAAGGGACTCCCTCACCATCATCAGAGAGCATTGTCGCCTACTGAGCAACTGCCTCGCCGCGAGCATCAACTCTAGCCCATATTTATGTATTGAGAAGCGAGCCCTTATTCTATAAAAGGGACTCCTTCACCTTCAAATGCCACAAGCCGAGCCAACCAAGGCAACATAAGCCACAAGCAGAGCAGCCTCGCAACATGTCTACTTCTAGTTAAACATCATTTCAGATTGGGCACCGCCTCATATCAAGTATCAGTTCTAGACGACATCTAGTTACTTCGGCCCACACATGGACTTAATTTCAAGTCTCCAGCCAAAAGACTCTTTTGACTGAAGACTTGGGGGACTACTGTTTATACCATATTTAGGGCCTCCGTATGTAGACCTCGTATAAATACTCGGGGGACTTAAATATAATTATGTAATAAAGGAAGGGGCAAATATGTAATAAGTGAGGAGCCTTTATTCTATAAAAGAACCCCTCACCCTCACAATTAGGGAGGCCTCACATCCCCTCTCATATTCAGAGAAGCTCATCCTCACATAAGGAAGCTCTCTCTCCCTCTCTCCCTCTTCAACATCTCAGAGAAATACAATAATCAGTGTGGACATAGCCCAAGCATTGGGGTGAACCACGATACGTCTTATGTTATTTACATTTATTGCAGATTCACGGTCGGATTTACGTTGTTCCATGACCTCTGGTTTTGTGCATCAACACATGGAAAATAAATTACCTACAAAATAAAAGAATGTTATTTGATTCAATATTAATTTACCTACAAAATATATGTATTTGCTCATCATAAATTTAAATATAGGTAGATTAATTAGTTTAATATGTTTGATCATATATGTAGTATTGTGTATATATTGAGCGTATGGTAGTAATATATACATTTGAACGTATATATGTGTGTGTTATGTGACAACCCGTCCCTAAAATTACGTTTTTATTTATTTTAATCGAGGGAATTGACGAAAATGCCCTAGAGGTAAGGATTTTGACTTATGTTGATCATCGTCTGAGGAACATGTGACTTATTCTTTTGGCGTATTTGTGTAGTACTTGTTGGTACGAACGCATAGGCGAAGACCGTTCGCGAGTTCGGATTGTAACAGTATAGTTACAGACGTTTGAAACTGATTATTTACATTTTAGATTATTAAATTATTTGAACTCCCACCTTGTGGGAAAGAAGCCAATCAACTTCAATGAGAGAAAATAGGGACCAATGAGAGGAGAGAGGAGTAACCAATCAGCCAATTAGGAGAGGAAAAAAAAAAGGATTTTTCCCCTTCCATTCCCATGGACCCATTTACCCGCGCCAACCCGGAGTGGCTTCTAGCCACTTCCACCATTTTTTCAGGTGAAATTCAACTATCCATCACCTGCAACCTCTTCCACCATCTCCCATCTTCCATTTCCAACCAAAGTTGAGGGTTTTTAGGTCTAAAACCGTGCAAAACCATGCGGGTGACCCATGGAGTTTTGACAGCGATTCCGGTATTCTGGCAAGTCTCACCACTCACAACCACCCTTAATCAACTCCCCTTGGACCTAGGAATAAGACCGAATCAGTTTTAGGGACGTTGGAAGATCGAGGAAGTCGAATCGAAGAACATTTATCTTAGGGTTTCCGACGGGTTTAAGTGAAATTGGAGCCTTTCCCAGCCAAATTGGATTTGGCCACAGGTATAAAACTTGCTTTAACCTTTGAGATCTTCATTTCTGTAAAATTTTAGAATTTTTAGAGATAGTTGAATTTTCTGGCGAATCGGGGCGGCCGACCGCCGTGTGCGGTGGCGCGTGAGCCGAGTCACCCCCTGACCTTTATAAGCTAAGTTTGACACCCCAATTCCATAGGTGAAGTCTGATTGATGAAATCTCATCGTTTGAACTTAGTTTTGATAAAGGCCGCTACTTGAACATTATGTGAATTGACGATCCGATCGTTGGATCATCACCAAACTTTAATACATTATATTATGTAATATTTGAGGATATTAGAAACTTACATATTAGGAATCTGACGTACAGATCTTCCCGAATTGGATTTGTTAGTGATTAAATAAAACGTTGACCGCCACTTGAATTGACAATTGGCGGAGATCCAATCGTTGGATTGTAATGAAACTTTAGTATGATGTTTTAGAAGCACAATGTGGATCTGTGGAAGTTACGGATCGGAAATCTGAGGTGCGGATCTTTCGGATTGAGTTACGTAAGGTTGTGGACACTACCGTTAATCTTTGACCGACGATTGACTTTTGGTCAATGAGTCTCAAATCATTCTAGAACGTCATTGAGATGTGTTTTATGTAGGTTATGTGTTCTATTGATAAGAATTTTGAGACGTGACTAAATAATTGTTCTAGGTGAGGATCGTTCGTGACGTCTCGATGTTCGTGCTAGGGAGTCGTAGCGCGGACCTCAGGTGAGTGGGTCTTTTTCCTTTTATCGTATATAGATATGACTGATAATTCCACAAATACTTTTAAATTGTTCTATGCATTTTATGCCATGTTATATATATATATATGTTAAAATACTATGGTATGATTAAGTTTTAGATTGCATTATGGTATATCTATACGCATATTATCGGCATATAATTACTGTGAATGCTTTGAAGTACTAAGTTGAACTACGAATGGCTTGATTCCGTTTGAGGGTACGCAGACAGTCTAACAAGATAGTTAGATGCAACCATAAAACAATCCAAATTTAATATGGTACTTGGTTTCATTAAGGAAAGAAGTTATGATGGTTAACAACGTAGAGATTAACCATGATTTTATTCTGGTCTATCACTGGGTTTAGTTCTAATTAAGAATGTTAGGACGTTAAAGTGGTTATGCCAAATGACGCTACGGACGCCCAAGTAAGCTTCAGGTGAGTACTTATTGATGATAGAAATTGCAGTGAGTATAGTTATGATGAGGGTCAGCCGTACATGTCACGTTAGGTGACTCCGGCTGACATGGTACTATTGATGGATATGGATGAGTCGTACATGTCATTATAGGAGACTCCAACTTATGTACTAGCATTGATTGATGAGATATGGATGAGTCGTACAGGTTACTATAGGTGACTCCGACTTATGTGCTAGCATTAATTGATGAGATATGGATGAGTCGTACAAGTCACTATAGGTGACTCCGAGTAGTACAGGTCACTATAGGTGACCCCAACTTATATGCTAGTATTGATTGATGAGATATGGATGAGTCGTACATGTCACTATAGGTGACTCCGACTTATGTGCTAACATTGATTTATTGAGCACATGATTATTTATATTGCTCATAAGATGCTGTGTTGTGATATATTTATGGATTTACTGTTGATATACTTTTGATTTTACATTGACACGTGGTATGGTTTATTTTTTTTATTTTTTTTATTTTTTTATTAACTATACAGGTGTCACAACGAGGGGTTATAACGATTTAGAAGGTTTTTATTAAAATTTTATTTCTAGGGCCACTCACCCTTACTTGGTTTCCACCCTCCAGGTTTTTTTAGCTAAGCGTTCTTATCGATGAGGATTCGGGGCAAATTTTGGTATTGGAGATTACCTTCAATGGTATGATTCTCAATCCACTCTACTATACTTTACTTATGCTCTGACATCACATGTGAAATGAGTTCATTTCCGCTCACATCGCACTCTCGTATTTAGACACTTTTAGATTTAAATTTATTCACATTTTTCCCACATCACTTTACTTTATGGCTTCGTCACCCTCTTGGTGTCAACCAACACAACTCAATTTGGAGTCCAAGTGGATTTTCCGGGTCGAGGTGTGTCATGTTAGGAGTAATAATATGTGCAATAATTATATTTTCATTGTAATTAAGGTGAGTAATAACATTTATTGATTTTATTTTGAATATTGTGGTACAAATTGTAAATATTTTGTAATAATAAGTCAATTACTTTTATACTTGGCAGTCATTTTTAAATTTGAGTTTTATTTGGATGTTTATAACTAGGTCGGTTTTTGTCTAGGAAATTAGAGTTGTAAGGGTCTGTATCTAAAGAACCCTAAATACTATTGTGTTTTTTGTTTGTTTTTTTTCTTCCTGTTATTTAGACTCACACTCACACTCACACTCATGGAAATTCAGAGATGATAACTATTTACATGTGTTGATGCTCAAAATTGGATGGACTTTAGAAAAATGTAAAGTGTCAGGTTTGTGACATTCGCAAGGTTGCTCCAGTCACCTAGTGAGGATAATATATAAAGAGATAACGATAGGGAAGTAAACACAAGATGTACGTGATTCACCCTAAGTTGGGCTACGCTCACGGGGTAGAGGAGTTCTCATTAATAGTGAAAAGTTTACAATACATAAGTTCAAACATAATCATCATGAGTGATTTCTAATGACGAGTTTAAGTACAATAATGACATTATTAGGAATTCATCGTAGGAGAATGGTCTCCTTTTATAGTTGAGGAGAGTCTTCGGCTCCCGTCTGCAGTCGATCTAGGACTTCAGGAGCTTTATTCTGATGTTAACGCGTGTCGTGTTGTGATTGAAGAGGAACTTACGTGCTTTGGAAAGGGTGCCTCAACACGACTTCTTTAGTGGATCCCCAAAGGTATAAAGTTGACCGATACTTGATAGTTTCGAAATTGGTGAAATATAATACAAACAACATGAAATTTAAACTTGAGAATTGAAGGGTCCTAAAATTCCCCTTTTTTTTCCGTGAAAATTCTAAATTATGTGGTTATGAATCCAAATTAGAAAATTAGTGCATGCTACTTTATAAATTCATACTTTTACCCAAATTTCAAGATTATTTTTCTAGTTCAAAATGGAGGGTAAGGGCGTGCAACCCTTTTCAAGAATGAAAATCCTCTGGTAATTTCTGCTTCATTGAACGAATTGCACGAATGGTGGAGCAAGTTTGGGTACCCATGCCTCTTCCCCCCAGATTATTAACATATGAAAGATGGATATTTTCAGAATGGTGGTTGAGATATAACAAAAGAGACTTGGTTAAATCTTAACCTTTTGCTTTTTGTGTTTTGATGCGCAGGAGAGCAACACTGGGAATGGTAGAGCATATATCGGCAAATTAATGTGTATAATATGGAGAAAGGATGTAATTGCGGAAAAGTCTACAAGGACTGATTTCTTGGCAGTCCTGACATGGGCAACAAGACAAGGGAGTATATGGTGGCTCCCGAACAATGTAGTTGCTTGACAACTGAGAACTGTCAAGATTTGATACCCTTGAGTGTGGATAATGATGCTAGCAGTGACATATCTGACATTGACATATACCAAAATTTTGTTATATATGGTTATCTTCGGCTGATGATTTGGTGCAATGAGAACGCAAAAACTTTCTGCAGTGGATGAGGAGAATATGGATGAAGACGGATTTCTTCGTATCACCTACAGTGTAGACGACAAAGGAGGAGTGTGTGCATCTCATAGAGAGCTCTGAGTCAGTCGAGATGAATGAAATATTATGATTAATTAGTTTTATGAGATGGCAAATGTAAGATTCCGCATCGTCCAGGGGAGTGATCCTTATATGTATATTGTCATTCCTACCTAGCACGAGGCTTTTTGTTAGCTCACTGGCTTTGGGTTCCGTAGGAACTCCAAAGTTAAGCAAGAAGGGGGCCAGAGCACTCCTAAGATGGGTGACCCACTGGGAACCGTGAAGGCGTGGTCAGGATCCAAAGCGGACAATATCATGTTACGGTACTGGAGTGGGCCCGGGAAGTGATCCATCCCGGGCCGGGATATGACAATTTGGTATCGGAGCCAATTCTTGGCTGGTTGTGTGCCGACGAGGATGTCGGGCTTCTAATGGGGGTGGATTGTAACATCCCATATTGCCCAGGGGAGTGGATCCTGTAAGCCTTATATGTATATTCTCATCTCTATCTAGTAAGAGGCCTTTTGGGAGCTCATTGGCTTCGGGTTCCGTAGGAACTTCAAAGTTAAACGAGTAGCGCGCGAGAGCAATCTCATGATGGGTGACCTACTGGGAAATTCTCGTGTGAGTTCTCAGAAACAAAATCGTGAGGGCGTAGTCGGGGCCCAAAACGGACAATATTGTGCTACGGTGGTGGAGAGGGCCCGGGATGTGGTGGACCTCGTGCCGAGATGTGACAATTGGTATCAGAGCCTAACCCTGGCCGTGGTGTGCCGACGAGGTCGTCGGGCCCCTTAAGGGGGGTGGATTGTAAGATCCCACATCGCCCAGATGAGTGATCCTTATATGTATATTGCCATCACTGACTTTGGGTTCCATCGGAACTCCGAAGTTAAGCGAGTTCGCGAGAGAGTTGTTGGAGAACAATTTAGAAATAAACAAAAATAACAGAAATTCTAATATTTTATTAACCAAAATATACTTGCTATGCAAAACGAAAATTACACAATAATACAAAAATATATTAATGCAACTAACTTGATGACAGAAGGTAGAGGCTAGCGTAAAAGCTATGTCCTTCGAACAGTATTTTCGTCCCACTCCTGTGCTTGTGGTTCTACAACGTCTGCTCGACTAGGATTCAACTACCTAATTTTACAACCCGCACTGGATTATAGAATTCTAGCAAATTTGCTTTGTGTATTTACTCTCTGGAAATTTCGTACAGAAGCAAGGAGGAACAAAAGATGTCTGGAATGGAACTGAGGACTCTAGTTATATAGGCTCTTTCATACCTCTTCAAATACCTTTTAGATGTATATGAAGCTATACAACTCTAAAGAGTTGTGTCTATTAATCAAAACGTTTTTAATTAAAAACTTAATTCGAAAATTAAAACTAATTGATCAGATTAATTTTAATTATTAGGCCCAAAGGCCCAAGGCCATTGTCTTGATTAATTAATATTAATATTATGATATAATTATCAAGCCCAATCCACACAAAATGGTGGCCCAAGCCTCAATTCCCATTCCAAGTGGTCCAATACATAACTAATATTGTAGAGGACAAAACATATATAAAGGTCATTGAGAATCTTGTTTTCTCTAATGTGGGACAAGAGTCTCAAAACTCTAACAAGAGTAATCCCATGATGGGTGACCCACCGGGAGGTTTTCATGTGAGTTCCCAGAAACAAAACTGTGAGGGCATGGTCGGGGCCCAAAGCGGACAATATCGTGCTACGGTAGAGTCGAACCTGAGATGTGGTGGGGATCCGGGTCAGGATGTGACGGCAACCATGAGAATGTTATGCTGGAATTTTGACAGGAAACAAGAAAAAATAAATATTTTACACGCAAGCACTTCACACCAAATTACATAAACAATACATATCATGAAGATATTCCTTCCAACCCTAATCATCCTATACACGGCTCGAATTAAAGCTTTGCAGCCTGTGGTCTAAAGTATTATTGGCTTTAGCCACTTCATTTGACTATTGTGGCTTCCTCATATAAAAGCCTTACAACTTTTCAACATGTAATGGATCGAGTTGAAAGATACACTCTCAATCCCGAAGGCGAAGGACTCTCGGGGAGCCCACCGCTCGTCCCTCCATTGCAAATTTGTTACATTCTTGACGATATGTATCATGTATGGATACATGATCTAGCTTTTTCTTAATAAAACTTGATTCACCAAATTGTCTAAAGTTCTTGACGAAGAACCATGTGGACTGCTAGCTGCTTCCGCAAGTTTCTTCCACTCCATGGCTTTATTTTTCATTTCCTTACCCTTCTCGCCCTCCATTAACTCTCTAACAAGCTTCTCCACATCATCTCTCTTGACATCATTTTCAATCTCCAAACCGCAGCCCCAATCATTGCATGTATAGTAACAGTTGGTCGTTTGCTCGGCAAAGATGGGCCAACAGAGCATAGGCACTCCTGCACACAAGCTCTCAATGGTTGAATTCCAACCGCTGTGTGTCAAAAACCCACCAACTGCCGGATGGTTTAAGATTTGCTCTTGAGGGCACCAACTCGGTATAAGACTTCTTTCTTTTGTTTCAAACTCAAATTCAGGGGGCAAAATTGCCGATTCACCAAGAACCAAATCAGGCCTAATTGCCCACAAGAAGGGAAGCTTACTATTTGCAAGTCCCCAACCAAACTCCAAAATCTGTTGTGGCGTGAGGAATATTAAGCTGCCAAAAGTCACATAAACAACTGAATTTTGCGCCTTGGTGTTTAACCATTCGAGGCATTCGGTTTCTTCTTTCCATAGACTATACCCCATAGACTTCAAGGGATCTTTTGGTAGTTGATCCAGAAGCAACTGGAGAGGGCCAATGGCATAAATAGGTGGAGGCATAGATGACAAAGCACTCAATGCATCTGGCTCCAATGCATCAAACGTATGAACAACAACAGCTGAAGCATCATGAACTCCTTCCACTGCTGCCAAGGAAAATTTAAACACAGTGTCATTCGGATCTGTAGTTCGAAAGCAAGTTGGGAGATCCCTCAACCGGATACCCTTCATTCCCGGAACCCAATCTATTGCCATGTCCAAAAATCCATTTGTCAAGCTGCTCTCATCTACAACACAAACCCAAGAGGCGGCCTAATATCATGATCAATAATTTATTAAATTAACAATTGGCAAGCAGTATTTAGAGCCTATCTGTGACTGCTTCTGAAAGAGGTAAAAGTGTTTATGGGTTGTAGAAGAATAAAATCATGTTATGTGCTTCTTCAGGAAGCTCCTCCAAGTGCTTAGATTTTTTATTAACTTTCTACAAATTATTATAGCAAATTACATTTCTAACCTTTTAAAGGTGCAAGTCCCTTTTCCACCAAAACAGGATATTGTTTAGAGCCCAGGAAGCCGGCTGCAGCGAAAGTAAAGAAGATTACGATAGGAACTCCAATCTCGTGAGCAGCTGTGATGGTGGAGGGCAAAAAACCATCTGAAACCATACAAGTCACTGGAGGATTATTGTCCTTCAGTGTCTTGAGGAGGTTACGGAATGGAGCCAAGAAGTTCTTTACGATGGACTCCAGAAGCAAAGGGAGGTCTTGGCGGGTATCAGTATCTGAAAGGCCATCTGGGATTGTTTCGTACCGAAAGTCAGGCAATCCATCAAGGGAGTTGGGGCCGAGAGACTTGAGAAAGCGCTTATGGTTGTACTCAGTGTTGATAAAGGTTATGTGAAAGCCTTTGTGGTGGAGGAGCTTTGCAAGTTTAAGCATCGCCTTTACATGGCTTGGAAGTGGAAGCGGAGTACATACAGCATGAGGCTTATTGTCTCCTACTTCTATGGAACTAGTCATCTCAGATTGTATGAATCTCTAGTGTAGGACATGATTATATATAGATGGATAGTGCACACAAGATTCGGTTTTACAAAGAAATACTAAAATAATTATCATTTAATACAACAATTATATAGATTTAGATTTCAATGATTTTAATAAAATATCTTTGATGGGGATGCAAAAAATATAAGATTCACATTGATGGCAGGAGAGGCATTTCATGGGCTTACAAGTAAGTTGTGGTACTCTATCATATATTGCCAATTGGTTTAATGGTGAAACCTCAACTTTCTTTATGGTGTTAGAGCAGGTTGTCCCACGTGTGAAGGCAAATGGCCACACGCGCTCCACGTCACCTATTGTGTTGTCCACGTTTTAGGCTTGAGAATGAGTCCCACATTGATGGGAGGAGGGACCTTACATGAGCTTATAAATAAGTTGGGCTACTCTTTATATTGTCAATTGATTTTGTAGTGGAACCTCAACTTTCTTCACAGTGATTCAAATAAACAATGGACGGTCGTGTTTGCTCTTTATACTTTGATCTCTTTGGCACATGTGTTGACAATTTCTCTTTGACCTTCTGCTCATTCATTTTGGCTCTTTATCATCCTAATTTTTTTTTGGTTCTCTTTGGCAAATGTGGTGACAATTTCTCTTTGACCTTTCTGCTCATTCTGTGGCTCTTTATCATCCTAATTTTTTTTGGGCCAAATTTTTTTCTTGGTCCATGTGGTGAGACGTTAGTTTTAATCCAGCCCTTGTGGTGAAAAGCTTGTTAATCATGCCCATATGGTCAAGTCCGTTGGCAATACTGATCCAATTTGCATTTTCCTCTTTTCATCCATTAAATCCCCGTTAAGATTTAAGGGCAAATATGTCCTTCACTCATAAGAAGCATGCCAGTCTTGCTGACCAAATTCATTCTTCTCATCAAACAAATGAAGCCCGCTTTCATCTACAATCTTTTTTGCATCTGCATTTTGCAACCACAATTTCCTTCTCTCTAATCAACTGAAACTCTAATTCATTAGAAGTATCATCGGTTATTCTTCCTTGTGCTATTTCCTCTTTGTTTATCACAAGCTTTTGCTAGTCTTCCGTGATATTGCTCCCCAAAGGCTTCAAATTCCTTGTTTCTGCCATTGATTTTTCTTCCACTAAAACATCATTAACATTCTTGGTTTCCCCTATTGGTTTCTCCGCTGCTAAATTATTCTCCGCATTCTTGCATTCCAAAACACTCCCAGTATCTCTAATCGGTTTGATTTGCATCATTCGCATTTCTCGTTTCTTGGAATCCTTGCATACCTTCACATTCATTTGGAACTTCCCCAACTCAACCTTCCCTGTTATTAGTTGATTCTTGCTATCCAGTATCAGGAATTCTAGCTTCAACTGGTATCTCAATCTCTTCAGCATGTGAACCAATTTTTTATTGCTTACCTCTGCACCTCCTTCACTTTCTCCCACATACCGCTTGTCCATCTCCAATGCATTATCAATGTTGCCTTCATCCCAAGAATGTAAACGCTAAAAAATATACAGTTGTTGTCGGTGATGCCTTGAAGCAATTGGTTGAGATGGAGGTGGAAGAAAATGCCAAGAGAGATTAATTGTTTCATGTATTGTTGGATATGGGGATAGTTGAGGAAATAGATGGAGAAGGTGTGGGTGGCGTGGCTGGGGAAATGGAGAGTCTCGTGGGGGGAGACGGTCGGTGCCGTGCTTAGATGGTTTTTCCTATTATCTTTAACCATGCACGGAATTTACCATTTTACCCCTGCATATGGATGGAGTTTTCACAGAAATTCGGATTCGGACTAAGATCGTTAACGGACTTGACCACAAGGTTATGATTAACAGTTTTTTTTTTTTTTTTAACCACAGGAACCAGATTAAAACTACTGTCTCACCACAGGGACCAAGAAAAAAATTTGGCCTTTTTTTTGTCAGACTTAATCATCCTACTTGAAACCAGAATAGTATTAAAGACCTGATCAGAATTAATTCCCAAGGTAAAATGGCTGTCGTTACTGTAACAGAATCAACTAACAGTTCACAAAGATTTTCAGCAAAGTGGAACATCCGCGTATGTTAGTATTCATTTATATAAGCATACTATTATCTGAATAAAATCCAAACGACTAATTTTTCATTGAGAAATGGCAAGACCGGCCTAACAACAATAAGTATATTTTTGAGGAAGATGCTCACCCCCCATTGGTTGTAGTTAAACTAGTTTAAATTTCAAGATTCGTGTGTTAAATCAATTAAACCAAAGTAATCTAACAGCAATCAATTGAGGGGTGAGCATCACCCCTACTTATAGAGGGTGAGCAAAGATGCACTCAACAAGAAAGATGCAAAAACTTGAAAACGTTGAAAACAGATGCCAAAATATTGAGTATGTGTAATCAGCATTCAGTTTGGATGATAAAGAGCCACTCCTGCAGACATGCTCTCAACAATTGAATTCCAACTGCTGTGCGTCAAAAACCCAACAACTGATGGAGGGTTCGGGACTTCCTCTTGCGGGCACAAACTCATTATTAGACCTCTTTCTTTCGTTTCAAACTCAAACTCTGGTGGAAAAATTGCTGATTCACCAACAACCACATCAGGCCTAATTACCCACAAGAAGGGAAGCTTACTATTTGCAAGTATTCAACCAAACTCCAAAAGCTGTTGTGGTATCAGGAATAGTAAGCTGCCAAAATTCATATAAACAACTGAATTTCGTGCCTTTGCGCTTAACCATCAAGGCACTTGATTTCTTCTTTCCCCAAACCATATCCCATAGGCTTCAAAGGGTCTTTCGGAAATTGATTGAGAAGCAATTGGAGAGGGATAATGGCATAAACAGGCGGAGGCATAGATGACAGGGCAGTCATAAAAACTTCTGGCTCGAATACATCAAAACAACTGCTAAAGCTTCATGAAATCTTTCAAGTTCTTCCAAGGGAAATGTAAACACACAAGGTCATTGGGATCTGTAATTTGAAAGCAAGACAGGAGATCCCTCAAACTGATACCCTTCATTCCTGAACCCAATCTATTACCATGTTCCAAAAATCTTTTTGTCAAGCAGCTGTCATATACAACCAACATCCAAGTGAAGGCAGATTAATCTCATCAATAGTTTGTTTAATGAAAAATTGGCCAAGGAAGTATTTCGGTCCTCTTTGGTACTGCTTCATTAACTTAGGAAACGGGTAAGGTTAGAGTTTAATGATGAACATTCCTTGTGCACCAAGTTAAGTGCTATACCCCGGATTTAACTCAGTGTAATTAAGGGATTTCTTGTGCGCTAAGAAAGCCTCGCAGGCCTTGATTGTACAGTCATAGGCTAATAGGGGTTTCTAGTATAGTCCGTTTATGGGTAGGACTTCTTTATTAGATTGAAGCTTACAAATACTTGATGTCCCAGCTTATTCTTCAGTCATCACAAACTCTAAACTCCCCATATATTTCTCATGATTAAGGTGCAGTAGAGAGGAGAAGATCACTTTCTAACAACCAAAAGCGCTTCCGACTATATTTGGAAGAATTTTTTTAGTGCTTAGGGATATTGTTCCCAATATTATGCCATCGGCCTGTGCAATCGAGACCATTGAATAAAACTAATTTTGGGCCGTCAGGTAGTTCCGAGAATAAAGAAGTTTTTAATAATTCTTCAAGATATTATTGATGGTTTTTATCATGATAATCATCTTAGAGGTTTTTATTAAAAATTAAAGATTTGACAAGCAACGAAAGCAAAGCTGATAAGACTCCTACAACACAATCACGATTTTGTCTCATCCTATCATTTAGCCTACAACGGTCAGGAGCCCAAATTCATTTTCCGATGAACTCGGAGGAGAAATAAAGCTCCCCAGTTAATGGATTCTTTCGGGACACGTACTGCATTTGAGGTTTGTGAGAAGCTGGTTGTTTGATTGAAGCTGAGGCGTATGAAGGTATGGTAGAATTCAACTTGAGGGATTAGCGACGACTTTAGTTCCTGTGATGGATGCATTCGATAAAAAGGAAATGAGGATGGAAAAACAATCAGATAAATGGTTCAAAGGAAGAATTGCAATTCTTTATGATTGCGTGGATGCATGTACATATACAACTCGAGAAAGAGAGTTTTTTGGTTGGAATAGGGAGCGTCATTCAAGGACCACATGATTTTTCATTTGAAATTAGTCAGCGTGGAAACGATTGGTATTATTAGGAAGAGCTGAGTAGCTGAGGTTTCATCTTTAAATAGAGAAGATTCTGCAACGAAAGAGGCTCCTTTTAACTCAACAAATAACTCAAAAATAGTGTTTACAACCAGCGACATTTTCGGTTTGGATTAACAACATTGGAGCCATAAAATGATTTAGGAGCATTTTCAACTATATGGTACTATCCAAAGCTCTTGAGAGTGGATGTCATAATTAAACCGTCTGAAACGATACAAGTCATTGGAGGATTACTGTTTGACAAACGTTATGTGGAAGCCATTGTGGTGGAGGAGGTTTGCAAGTTTTAGCATTGCCGTTACATGGCTCGGAAGTGAAGAAAGTTGAGGTTCCACCATAAAACCAATTAGTAATATGGAGAGTAACCCAACTGTTGTGCTAGGATAGCACCAAACCCGTTGGAACCAACTCAAGCTAACCCACAGGAAATTTATCAAATGAAAATGCAAGAACAAAATATTAAAGACACCAAGATTTTAACGAGGTTCCTCAACAGTCAGTGTAACTGGAGTACGTCCTCGGAGTAGTGGGAGCTCACCCAAGAATCCACTATCAACCAAATGGGAGTTTACAAAGTGTTGGCAATCTCATAACCCAAATAACCCAATACACCCAATAGCTCTCACACACCACAGAAACAAATAGAGAAAGAAATATAATGAATAATTTCTTCTCTATACATATAGCTCAAAGCTATTACAACAACAACTACCTTGGTGGATGATTACTAACCAAAAAGAGAAGCACTTTCTTCTTCTCTTCAAAGAGGGGATGCTCCACTTCTATTTTTTCTTCTCTGTTTTCTGACGCACTCTTCTCTTCTCTCTCTCATTTCTCCAAAGGCAACAACCCCATATTAAAAACCAAAACCCACGGGTGTTATGGCCAAAACAATTCACTTTAGACAAGGTGCCATGTTTTCCTCCCCAAAACATGGAAGGGACATAATTATATTGTCTTTTTCTTTCTTTTGCTTTGTTTAATAGCTAAAAGGTGATGTTGAGTTGCCACTTGGCCACAATTCAACAATCTCCACTTTGGCCAAGTTCCGAAAACGCCATGATAAGCCAACCAACACAATTGATTCAAAAAATCACTCCCAAACACTAGCAAGAGAACAACTCATGCCGAGCCAAATGCTCCAAAAACTCCTACTGCTCAACGCCTTCTTTATATAGGCAAAATGTGAGCCAAGTTCAAGCAATGAACAAACTTGGCGACACCAACAACCTTAGTCAACATATCAGCAGGGTTATCTTTAGTTGGAATCTTCTGGAGAATGATTTCCCCTTCACCAACAATTTCACGAACAAAGTGATAACGCACATCTATGTGCTTGGTCCTCGCATGATGAACCTGATACTTAGCCAAATAAATGGCACTCTGACTATCACAATGTACCTCCACCTGCTTCTGATCAACCTCCAAATCTCTAATCAGCCCATGTATCCAAATGGCCTACTTTATAGCTTCAGCAACTGCCATATATTCAGCCTCTGTAGTAGACAAGGCAACAGACGACTGCAAAATGGACCTCCAACAAACTGGCCCTTTAGCCATAGTAAACACATAGCCTGTAGTAGACTTCCTTTCATCCAGATCACCTGCATAATCTGAATCAACATAACTAACTGCAAAATGACCAATACCAGAGTCATCCTTCTCAAAGCATAAACCAACATCTCGAGTACCATGGAGATATCTCAATATCCACTTAGCTGCTTGCCAAACTCTTTACCTGGATTATGCATATATCGACTCACCATGCCAACTGCATGAGCAATATCTGGTCTAGAGCATACCATTGCATACATCAAACTACCAACCAAATTTCCATATGGTATATTTTTCATTTGCAGCTTCTCTTTATCAGTTTTAGGACACTGTAGAGAACTCAATTTAAAATGAGGAGCTAAAGGGGTACTAACCGGTTTGGTTGAATCATGAACTCCAAACTTCCGAATCAACTTCTCAAGGTATTGTTTTTTATTCAAACTGACCAAACCCTTCTCTCTATCTCTAGTGATCTCCATGCCAAGGATCTTCTTCGCTTCACCAAGATCCTTCATCTCAAACTCATTCTTCATTTGCTTCTTCAATTTTTCAATCTCTTCAACATTCTTTGAGGCAATCAACATATCATCAACATATATCAACAAATAAATGAAAGACCCATTTGCAACTTCTTGAAGTACACACAATGATCATATTGACTTCTAGAATAATTTTGGCCTCTCATAAATTTATCAAATCTCAAATACCATTGCCTTGGAGATTGCTTCAAGCCATAAAGTGATTTCTTCAATTTGCAAAACAAATTCTCCTTCCCTTTCACTATATACCCATCCGGTTGACACATATAAATCTCTTCATTCAAATCACCATGTAGGAAAGCCGTTTTCACATCAAGTTGCACAAGCTCAAGATCATACTGTGCAACAAGAGCTAACATAATGCGAATTGAGGAGTGTTTCACAACCGGAGAAAAGATTTCATTATAGTCAATGCCCTCCTTTTGTGCATACCCTTTAGCAACTAATCTTGCTTTGAATCTCACATTGCTTTTCTCATCAGCATCTTCCTTCTTGGCATACACCCATTTGCAACCGATAGCTTTCTTGCCCTTAGGCAATTTAGCTAACTCCCAAGTCTTGTTCTTCAAGAGAGAATTCATCTCATCACCCATGGCATTGCACCACCTCTTCTTCTCCTCACTCTCAATGGCTTTCTCGAAATTGGATGGAATATCATCAATGATAATAGGAAGAGCAAAAGCAACATAGTCACTATACCGAGCTGGCTTGGTAATTTGTCTCTTTCCTCTGTTCTTGGCAATAGACTCTTGAGGTGAAACTTGCTCTTCAACTTGAATAGAATCTTCAAGTTCAACTTCTTTAACATCCTCATGGTCTCCAACTTCTTCACTTGTAGTGGCTTCGACATCAGCGGAAATAGGATTTGAAGTACCAGAGGCAATTTTCTCAAGCTCCACCTGTTGGACATCTTTCACATTCTTCTCAGAGACTTTGTACATACTTTCTTCATCAAATGTCACATCTCTGCTGATTACAAGTTTTTTCATCTCTGGGCACCACAACCTGTAACCTTTGACACCACTACTAAAACCAAGAAAGATAGCCTTTTTGGCTCTAGGATCAAGTTTATTTTCAGTCACATGAAAATAAGCAGGTGAACCAAAAATACGGATATAGTCATAATCAGAAGAAGGTTTTCCAGTCCATACCTCCATTGGTGTCTTACCCTGAACAGCAGCTGAGGGTAACCGGTTGATGATGTGACATGCATAATTAACTGCCTCTGCCCAAAATGACTTGCTTAAACCCGACTGAGACAACATACATCTAACCTTTTCAAGCAAGGTTCGATTCAATCTTTCTGCAACTCCATTTTGTTGTGGAGTTCCCCGAACACTGAAATGTCTCACAATTCCTTCCTCTTTGCAAACTTTAAAGAAAGGGTCGGATGTGTATTCACCACCATTATCCGATCTCAAAATCTTAATCTTTCTCCCAGTCTGGTTCTCAACCATTTTCTTCCAACTCAAGAAAATGCTCAATACCTCACTCTTGTGCTTCATAGTGTAAACCCAAGACCTTCTTGAATAATCATCAACAAAGGTCACAAACCAATGTCTACCACTAAAAAAAGGAGTCTTTGGAGGACCCCAAACATCTGAATGCACATAATCAAGAATGCCCTTCGTCTGATGTACAACAGTACCAAACTTCACTCTAGTTTGCTTCCCCAAGACACAATGCTCGCAGAAATCAAGTTTACAAGTCGTGGCACCTTTTAGAAGACCTTTTTTCACAAGCCCTTGTAGAGCTTTCTCACCGGCATGGCCTAATCTCATATGCCACAATCTAGTAGTATCTGAATCAGATGTGCCCATATTTTCAGAGACTACAGATGCTTCACCTGTCACAGTGCTTCCCTGCAATAAATACAAATGGCCACATCTAGGAGCTTTCATCACAACAAGTGCATCATAAGTAACTTTCAATGTCTGTCCATCTGAATGAAACCTAAAACCCTTGGATTCCAAAGTACCCAAAGAAATAAGATTTTTCTTCAAATTCGGTACATACTGAACACCTGTCAACTCTTTAACCATGCCATCATGCAACTTCAACTGAACTGTACCAATCCTTTTTGTTGTGCAAGGATTGTCATCTCCCATGAACACAACTCCATCATCAAACTCTTTCAAGCTTGAAAACCAATCCTTGTGAGGAGTCATATGATGAGTACAACCCGTATCCAACACCCGCTTAGTAGCACAATCAAATGATGAGGAAGTGGTTAAAGCAAAATCAGAAAAATCAGTTTCAACCTCAGTAACATTAGCTTCAGAACTTTCTTTGCCTTTGGTCTTCAACCTAGGACAATCTTTCTTCCAATGGCCCTTATTATGACAAAAGGCACATTCATCCATTTCCAAAGGTTTTCTACCTTTAGAGTTTCCTCTAGGTTGAGACTGTGATTTTTTCCTACTAGAAGATGATCTTCTCTCCGATGATCTACCTCTAACAAATAAAGCTTCAGAGGTACTATCATGATTTTTATCTCTATGCCTCATTTCATAATTCATCAAGGCATTTGACACATCTTCAAATTTCACAGTTTCTTTACCATGCATAATAGTGGTAACAAAATGCTCATAAGAGTCCGGCAATGAATTCAACAATATTAAGGCCTTATCTTCATCCTTAATATCCTCATCTAAATTTAACAAGTCGGCAATCAACTTATTAAAAGCATCAAGGTGTCTAATCATTTTTGTACCTTCTTTGTATTGGAAGCGGTAGAGCTTTTTCTTCAAGTGTAGCCGGTTCTCTGCACTCTTTGTCATATACTTGTCTTCCAATTTTTGCCACAACATACTTGCTAATGTCTCCCGCATCACAAAATACTTCTGAGTTTTTGCAAGGCACAACCGAATTGAAGAGCAAGCCCACAAATTTAATTTTTCTCATTCCGGCTTCGACATAGCTTCCGGCTTCTCTCCCAAAGCGGCAAGTAGATCTTGTTAAGCCAACACATCTTTAACCTCACATTGCCACATCTCGAAGTTGTTTGTGCCATCAAACTTTTCCACTTCGAACTTTACATTTTGCACCGTAGTTCTTGCAAACCCGGAGCTGCTTCCAAAATGATTCTCATCTTGCCCGTCTGACATCTTTGGCAACTAGACAATACCCAAGAGCAACCAGTGCTCTGATACCAATTGTTGTGCTAGGGTAGCACCAAACCCGTTGGAACCAACTCAAGCTAACCCACAGGAAATTTATCAAATGAAAATGCAAGAACAAAATATTAAAGACACCAAGATTTTAACGAGGTTCCTCAACAGTCAGTGTAACTGGAGTACGTCCTCGGAGCAGTAGGAGCTCACCCAAGAATCCACTATCAACCAAATGGGAGTTTACAAAGTGTTGGCAATCTCACAACCCAAATAACCCAATACACCCAATAGCTCTCACACACCACAGAAACAAATAGAGAAAGAAATATAATGAATAATTTCTTCTCTATACATATAGCTCAAAGCTATTACAACAACAACTACCTTGGTGGATGATTACTAACAAAAAAGAGGAGCACTTTCTTCTTCTCTTCAAAGAGGGGATGCTCCACTTCTATTTTTTCTTCTCTGTTTTCTGATGCACTCTTCTCTTCTCTCTCTCATTTCTCCAAAGGCAACAACCCCATATTAAAAACCAAAACCCACGGGTGTTATGGCCAAAACAATTCACTTTAGACAAGGTGCCATGTTTTCCTCCCCAAAACATGGAAGGGACATAATTATATTGTCTTTTTCTTTCTTTTGCTTTGTTTAATAGCTAAAAGGTGATGTTGAGTTGCCACTTGGCCACAATTCAACACCAACTACTTATAAGCACAATTAGTAATATGGAGAGTAACCCAACTACTTATAAGCACATGCAAGATCCATCTGCTCATCAATGTGAGATTCACTCTCAATAGAAAAGAAGTGGAAGTGAACTACTTCTAGCATGAGGCTTATTGCTTACCACTTCTATGGAACTAGTCATCTCAGATTATATCTCTAGTCTAAGACATTATATATATATATATATATATGTATGTATGTATGTATGTATGTATGTATGTATGTATGTGACATTTTCTCTTTGTCCTCTGTGCTCATTCATGTAGCTCTTATTCATTGATGAGTCAATTTTATACTATATATTTTTCCCTGTTCTTGGTATATTTTGGTTATTATTTTGATGATTTGTTATGTGTTTTCAATGTAGGACTTGTAAACTTGTTTTGAGCGTAAAGTAATCAAACTGTGGAATTTTTTAGTGATTACAATTGGAGCGGGTTCGTGAGTATGTCAAGCGAGTGTGTCAAAATTTCATAATTTTATCCCGAAGCATCTGATTGTGGCAAATTAATTATGCCTAGCGTGTAGTGTTGGCAGATTGGGCTACAGAGCTTGTTTGTGACTTTTGGGCTGAAAGATGATGGATTTTGGACTTGAGCTTTCTTGGAACTTGAAGAGGAGGTTATAATCTTTAATTTGATTCGTTTTGGGCCTATTTTGAGGCTTTGAAGGTCCAGAAACGTGATTATTTCTCTGTTGGGCAGATTTCTTAGTCATACTTGAAGTGTGTTTTTAAGTTATCCTTTTATTATTCTATTTCCTAGTTTTTAGAAAGCCTTTTCTATGAGGGATTTTAATTTGTGGTAGTATAAATAAGGCTTTTTGGCCATTAAGGTTCTCTAACTTAGCAAAAGCTTTGGAGAATTTTAGACTTTTTTCCTATAAGGTGTTTTCAACACTTTTTTAGTTAATGATATTTTCTTTGGTTTTTATTATGAGTATGCATAACTAATTCCTTTTACTAGGGTGATGCCATGAACCGTAGCATGAATATGTGATTTTATTAATTTGCTTATGAATGGATGCATACTTTCTTTGAATTATTAATCAGCGCAACTAAACTATCTATATATTTTAATGATTGATCACCATTAGGATATTTAGACAAGTAATTTGATGCAATTTCGGTTGGAACATCACCCTGAAATTGAGGAAGGCTTCTTGTGATTAGTAATTGTAAGTTAACTTAAGGCAAACACCATGCTCTTAAGGGTTGCATGGTTTTTCATAGGGTTTTCACAAAACTTAATGAGTCTTGCATGTTTATATTTGATCTGAAAGCACATACGGATTGCATGTTAAATATACGTTTTCGCTTGAACATCACAAGGAAAATACGCATTAGGAAAAGCTAACATTCAAATCATGTATATGAAAATTCATAAATAATTGGTAAAATTGCATAAGATTGTTAATGGTGATGGTGAAACCCTAGTCTTTCCCATAATTGATTTAATTTAAAAAATGTTTTCCTTCTTTGCTGCCATTATTTCCAAATTTCTTTTTATTGTTAATTTAGTCTTAAAATTCAAAAATCTCAAATCTTTGATAAAATCTGTTTTAAATAATTAATTAAGAATTAGTTTGATTACAAATTTGTCAAACAATCCTGATAGATAACGACCTTGCATGAGTGATTATATTACAATTTCTTTGTACTCTTGCAAGTATTTTACGTGATTTTAACCCTATTTGCGCACATACTAAAAATCCTATCATTCATCCTAATTAAAACCAAAAAAATGTTAAAGACATGATCAGAATTATGATAGTCTCTCTTTCTTCAACTATATGGTACTAACCGAATCTCATGGGAAGATATTCGAACTTTGGGTGCAAACGTTGTCCTAACCAACTCGGATATCATAGTTTGATCTTTTCTATGTATCACCATGTAAATTGGTTGCCATCTTCTTCTTCTTTTCTTAAAGTTACCACAAAGAAATACAAAATTGTAGCAATCACAGGATGGAAGGTGCATAAGCGTCCAAAGATTAAAGTTAGTAAATTGAAGTTCAAGACGGTGACATTTTTATTATTTATTGAGACAATAACCTCTGCATGGTAAATACTGCTACCCACAACAACAGCATTAGCAACAAGTTTAACAACATTCTAATGGATAATTCTAGCTTTTTCTCAATAGAACTTGATTCACCAAGTTCTCTAAGTTTTTGGATGAAGAACCATGTGGACCTGTAGATTCTTCCGCAAGTTTCTTCCACTCCATGGCCATAATTTTCATTTTCTTGCCCTTCTCTCCCTCCATCAACTCTCTAATAAGCTTCTCCACTTCATCTCTCTTCACATCACTATCAATCTCCAATCCACTTCCCCACTCATTGCAAGTGTAGTAACAGTTTGTGTATTGCTCGGCAAGGACTGGCCAACACAGCATAGGCACTCCTGAAGACAAGCTCTCAATCGTTGAATTCCAACCGCTGTGTGTCAAAAACCCTCCGACTGATGGGTGGTTGAGGACTTGCTCTTGAGGGCACCAACTCAATATTACGCCTCTTTCTTTGACTTCGAACTCAAACTCAGGCGGCAAAATTGCTGATTCGCCAACAACCAGATCAGGCCTAATTACCCACAAGAATGGAAGCTTACTATTTGCAAGTCCCCAACCAAACTCAACAAGCTGTTGTGGTGTCATGACTGCTATACTGCCAAAATTCACATAAACAACTGAGTTCGGGGCCTTATCGTTTAGCCATTCAAGGCACCCAGTTTCTTCTTTCCATAGACTGTATCCCATATGTTTCAAAGGATCTTTCGGCAATTGATTGAGAAGCAACTGGAGAGGGCCAATGGCGTAAACAGGTGGAGGCATAGATGAGAGAGCATCCAAAACATCTGGCTCCAACACATCAAAAGTATGAACAACAACTGCGGAAGCTTTATCAACTCTATCCACTGCTTCCATGGCAAAGTTAAACACAATGTCATTTGGATCTGTAGTTCGAAAGCAGCCCGGGAGATCCCTTAAACGGATATCCTTCATTCCTGGAACCCAGTCTATTACCATGTCCAAATATCCATTTGTCAAGCAGCTCTCATCTACAACACAACAACATAAGACAAATTTCATCACTTTATTTATACAATGATATACTTTAAACTAATCTAATTAAACTGCATGGAGAGGGATTCAAACATTGGTGCATATGAGGGAGCACATTCGCTCCGGCATTTAAAAAATTGGCAAGCAGTATTTAATCATAGATTGAGCAATAATTGATTCAACGTTTCTTTCACCTTTGAGGGGTGCTAGTCCCTTTTCCACCAAAACAGAATATTGTTTAGATCCCATGAAGCCAACTGCAGCTAAAGTAAAGAAGAGTGCGATAGGGATTCCAAGCTCTTCAGCAGCTGTGATGGTGGATGTCATAAAACCATCTGACACCAAACAAGTCACTGGAGGACTACCAAAACCATCTGTGTTGTCATTGAGTTTGTGGAGAAGGTTACGAAACGGAGCCAAGAAATCGTTTCGGATACAATCAAGAAGCAAAGGGATATCTTGAGGGGCATCCTCATCGGTATCTGAACTTACTGGAAGACCATCTGGGATTGTTTTGTACTGAAAATCAGGCAAGCCATCGAGGGAGTTGGGGCCGAGAGATTTAAGAAAGCGCTTATGGTTGTACTCGGTGTTGACAAAGGTTATGTGAAAACCTCTATGGTGGAGGAGCTTTGCTAATTTAAGCATTGCCTTTATATGGCTTTGAAGTGGAAGTGGAGTACATACAGCATGAGGCTTATAACCTACTACTGCAATGGAACTACTCATATTAGATTGTGTGTATCTCTACTGGAAGACAGTACTACTGCATATATATTTTGGTCTACTTTGTAACAGATGACGATGAGTCCGATAAGTAATGGACGGATGGGTTGGGTTTGCTCTTTGTAATTTTGCTCTTTCAGCCGGCAGTTGAAAATGTCTTACTACCAAAGGATTTTAATCTCTTTAGCACATATATGATAACAGCTTACCCTCTTGGCTCATTCATGTGTCTTTTCTATGACCTAATCAGATTATAAACCACTAGGATTTTTTTTTAAATCTTTGCAACATCAACTTGCGCTAGCTTCTAAACAATTAACTCCAACATAGGAAATCTGTGTAATTTTCACCGGGAAATTGAACAGGGGGCAAACAGAAACTAGTTGTGCAGTACATCGCTAGTTATTAAGACTAAAATTTATACGGAGAATGCAATCTAGTTGTTATTTAAGAGCACTTGATTCACCAAATTGTCCAAGTTTTTGGATGAAGAACCATGTGGACCGGTGGCTTCTTCTGCAAGTTTCTTCCACTCTATGGCCTTAATTTTCACTTTCTTTCCCCTTTCCCCATCCATTAATTCTGTAACAAGCTTCTCCACCTCATCTCTCTTGACGTTACTATCGATTTCCATGCCACTGCCTCTTCCGTTGCAAGTGAAGTAACAGTTTGTCTGCTGGTCACCGAAGAGTGGCCAACAGAGTATAGGCAGTCCAGTAGACAAACTCTCAACTGTTGAGTTCCAGCTGCTGTGTGTTAAAAATCCTCCAACTGATGGGTGGTCAAGGACTTTCTCTTCCAGGCACCAACTTACTATCTTACCTCTTTCCTTGGCTTCAGCCACAAACTCAGGTGGCAAAATCACTGACCAGAATGGCCTAAATATCCACAGGAAGGGATGCTTGTTATTTGCAAGTCCCCAGCCAAACTCAATAACATGTTAGTGTGTCATCACTGCTAGACTGCCGAAATTCACATAATAACAGAGTTTGGCGTTTAACCATTGGGGACACTCGGTTTCTTCTTTCCATAAACTGTATCCCATAGGCTTCAAAGGGTGTTCCGGTATCTGATTGAGAAGTAATTGGAGAGGGCCAATGACATAAACAAGCGGAAGCATAGATGAGAGAGCACCCAAAACATCTCGTTCCAATGCATCAAAAGTATGAAAAACAACTGTTGAAGCTTTATGAGCTCTGTCCACTGCTTCAAAGGTGAAGTTAAGGATGATGTCACTATACCAGTAGGGGAGAGCCCTTACGGGTGCATTTGTGCACCAGACTATCTCGGACTGAACTAGCTTCAGGGATTAAGCTGGACTGACTTAGACTAGACTAAGTTGGACTGATTTAATGAAGCGTTTGATGCAGTGTTGGACTAAAAAACAGGACTTTAGTATTATATTATATAATCTATATCTTTTACTATTTTATTATTAAATTTAATCAAATACTAATATTTTATAATATTTTACCTTTTTTCTTCTTTCTAGAATCATCTTCTTTCAACTCTTTTTTCTTTGTTCGACATCTTCTCTCTGTCTAAACCTCTCTTTTTCTCCGCCCACTGTTTACCTCTCCTTTCTCTGTACCTCTGTCTTCTCCTATCTCCCTTTTTTCTTCCGATCCACCTCAAATTACTCTGGCCTCCTTCTTATTTTTTATAGTTTGAAACTTTGTATTTATTTTGTTTTGCCTCAAAGAAAATGGCATGGAGCGGGTGCTGAGCTGCGGGTAACGGAGCGAGTTGAAACTTTGTATTTATTTTGGAATTGAGGGCTCGAGGACTCTCTGGGAGAGGGCAGAGAAGTGCTTAGGCTTAAAGCTGTGGTGTGGGGGATTATGATGTTCAGAGCCAATGCCATGTGAATTGTTTCTTTCGGATATATGGGGTGGGCTGTGGTGGTCGTCTGTTTCTCTGCTTTTATTCCTCAGCCGCGGGAATGAGGTGGGACAGGACAAAGATGCAGTTTGTGGCCAAGTTCTTCATATCTCTGTTTTCTAGGTCGAAGGGCGCGACCGATGAGCTTGGTTTGAGGAGAGGTGAATCGGACGACGGAGCTCATGAGTTCTCAATCGTGGTCTTTGTTCATGATTCAAGGTTGGGGACGAGGAGAGTAAAGGACGCGAGCAGAGAGCGATCGAAGGGATTAGCTAGTCCCATGGTTCGCGACGTCTCTCGCTAAGACCGTCTAGCACGGTCCTTAGTCAAGGCGAGTCCGGCTTACTCCCACTAAAGCTAGTCCCGTGAAGTAACAAACATGGGACTGGACTAACTATTAGTCTAGTCCAGTCCAATGAGGGCTAGTGAAGGGAAACAAATACACCTAAGTGTATAGCTTTCATTTCCTGAATCCAATCTATCATCTGTCAAACAGCTCTTATCTATAACACCGGAGTAATCATATTCATAAGTCATATGTAATAAACAAGCAATGAATCATTAAAATTAGAGAAATTCTTCAATATTTTTACATTTCAGTGATGCAATGCAAGTCATCTTTCTACCAAAGCAGAATAGTGTTTAGATCCCATTAAGTTGCATGCAGATGCCGGTAAAGTAAAGAACAGCACGATAGGGAGTCTAAATTCTTCAGCAGCCGTGATAGTCAACGTCATGAGGTTATCTGAAACAATGCAAGACACTGGAGGATTAACAATGTTGGAAGTTGCCATGTCATTTAGTTTTATTACAAGGTTACGAAACGAGGCAAGAAATTTGTTATACAGAATCACAATGCAAAAAGGAGTCTTGGGCGGAGTCTGCATCTGACACTGGAAGGCTATCAGGAATTGTTTCAGAATGAAAGTCAGACAAGCCATCAAGAGAGTTGCGTCCGAGAGATTTAAGAAAGTTGTATTGAACTCTGTGTTGACAAAGGTTATGTGAAAGCCTCAATCGTGGAGGAGTTTGCTAATTTCAGCATTGCCTTGACATGGCTTTGAAATGGAAGCAATATGAATACGGTGTGAGGCTTATCACCTACCTTCATGGAACTCATATTCGATTTGCAATCGCGTAATTGCATGCAGTTGAGCTTTATAGATGATCAAAAACTTCGAGTTCAATAGATAGAAGACGGTGAGGATGCCTTTTCTTCTGTACCATCTAAAATAGCATTGCCATAATAGAAGAAACGATGGAGTACAGTAGCTTGAGAAAATAGGATTTAGCTTTTTGATAGATAAAAGCTTTATCAACACTAAAAATAGTGCCTACAGACATATGCTTTTATTTCATATAGTCGAAACTATATACAGTAGACATAAATGTTTATGGTTCGAACACGTGAAAACTAGTTTGTTTGAAAATTCAAAGGTAGATATAATTATATAAGAAAATAGTTCTTTTGAAACCCAATAAGTAACCATCTAAAGTGGTTTCAGCACAAAGATGAGTAAAATAGAAAGAAAATTGAGAGACGAATGAAGAGCCAAAGTAGGCTACTTGAAACAAACTTAATATAAATTGGGTTTTGATCCTGGACATATCTAGTTTTTCTCTGCAGAAATCATGTAATAAATAAATTAAAGAATCTGTTGATTTTGTAAATTTGCATTCTATAAACTGGAAAATAGTTGTATGAAAATTTGACGAAGCAAGCAGGAAGAATTATCAGAAAACTTGCTGAGAGAGTTCATTGCTCTCAATGCATTGGATTGTATTGAATCATCACTCACTCACACAAGAAGTGTGAAGGAATACACGAAGAGAATCTAGCCTTTAAGCTTCAAACGGTTCACACGACCCTACGAGTAACAAACCCCATTGAGCAGCACAAGCTTCACTTAAACCTTCTAACAGAAAAGACATGTGGCACAATAAGTCATTAAGATATTTTAATCTTAGTCGTGCGTTGCAGCTGAGTGTTCATGTTATAACTAAGAGTAAATTATAGTAATGGTCCCTCAACTTTAATCAAATTGGAGAAATTGTCCATCAACTAAAAATTCATTACCATTGGTCCCTCAACTCATTAAAATGTGTAGCTATGGTCATTTTCGTCAGCTTCGTTAGAATTTTGTCAAAATAAGTTATGTTGGAAGGACCATTGCTACAATTGGGGTCCCTCAACTCATCAAAATGTGTAGCTATGGTCATTTTCGTCAACTTCGTCAGAATTTTGTCAAAATGAGTTATGTTGGAAGGATCATTGTTGAAAGGACCATTGCTATAATTGGGATCCCTCAACTCATCAAAACGTGTAGCTATGGTCATTTTCGTCAACTTCGTCAGAATTTTGTCAAAATGAGTTATGTTGGAAGGATCATTGCTACAATTGGGTTAAAGTTGAGGGACCATTGCTCCAATTGGGCTAAAGTTGAGGGACCACTCCAGTTAGATTAAAGCTAAGGGACCAATGGTAATGAATTTTTAGTTGAGAAACCATAGCTGCACGTTTTGATAAGTTAAGAGATCAATGATAATGAATTTTTAGTGAGGAACCATTGCTCAAATTGATGAAGTTAAAAGATCATTGCTACAATTTACTCTAACTAAGAACAAAACACTAAAAGCTTTACATAAGACTTGACATCCAAGCAATCTTCATCTCTGCAACAAGCTTAATCTCCAACAAAATCAAAACAGAGACCCATTGGTTTCTCTCTAAGTTTTGCCTTCTGCGAACACAAAGATTTACGCCATAGCGAGTGAATGCCACAAACCCATTGAGCACTGAAACAGTGGGCTTGACGTCACCTTCGTGATTCACAAAGCAATGTTCGAAGAAGGGGGTCTGGCTCCTCCGCTGAGAATACTTGAATCTGGGTCAACCTGAAAGAGATGGCACCATTGTAATCTTTGAAGCACTGTGCAACTCGAATTGCGAAAGAAATGGCACCCTTGACATCTCTGATGGTAGAGCACCCAGTGGATTCAAGTATAAGAAGTAAGAGAATCATTTTCTCATTGTTTAATCGCGGCAAGTAAATTCTCAAGCTTTTTGTTTCTGGGTTTTGCCCTTTGCAATTTGCAATGCTAGGATTCCGAGATGGCACCCTAAAATTCCGATGGATGAGAAAATTTGAAAAACTTATTGGGGAGAAGTTTCAGTTGAACCTTTTGATTTTGCAATTGAGCTATATTGCAACTCATGCAGGTGAGTTTCTGAAAATGAAGGGACGGGCTTGGAGGCTTTGAAAAATGTGGAGGCTGAGGTGAGAGGGTTGGAAGAAATTCCAGATGGATTCTCCTGCACTAATTGGGAGTATTTTGCTGTATCAGAAGATATGTCAGGGTTTTAAGGATTGATAATTCAATTGGTATTTTGAAGGGTTTTAATTTTTTTAATGAATTTAGGGGTATTCAACTAGGAATTTAAGTGATTATATGAAATTCAAATATATTCAATCAGGATTTTAAGATAGTTTATTAAAATCCTTAGAAATTTGAGTGTATTTAATTAGGATTTTAAAGAAGTTTGTTTGTACCATACTTAGGGCCTCCGTATTTAGACCTCGTATAAATACTCGGGGGACTCAAATGTAATTATATAATAAATGGAAGGGTAAATATGTAATAAGTGAAGAGCCCTTATTCTATAAAAGGGCCTCCTTACCCTCACAAACCTGAAACCTCACTCTCACATTACGAAGCTCTCATCCTCACATACAAAGCCACAAGGCTCACAAACAGAGAAGTTCTCTCAAACTCTTTTTTTCTCTGAGGGCCTCATCACCCTTGTAATCCATACATACAGTTAGAGAGAAATATAATCAACATCAGTGTGAACGTAGCCCAAACATTGAGGTGAACCACGATACATCTTGTGTTCTTTACTTTCTTGCAGATTCACGGTCGGATTTACGTTGTTCCAAGACCCATCCAGTTTTGTGCATCAACATTTGACGCCGTCTGTGGGAATCGACACGAAAAGCTATGTCGGTTTTCTCTTAATTTTTCATCTCACCACCGTGAAACCTTCACAACCGCACCATTATCCACCGTGGATCTGTAAAAACCCAAGAAAACCAAAGCCCTTCCAAACTCTTTGTCTCTTTGTCTTTTTTTTTTTCTCTCTCTCTCTCTCTGGCGCTTCAAAACCTCCGCCAAAAGTAGCGATGACTTTCACAACCTCCCCCACGTCCTTTTAAATCCCCCTGCCAGTCATTTCACCCTTACCATTGTTTTCTCAGAACCCCCACCAAAAACCCGAATCTCTCCCTGTCTATTTTCTCTCTATCTCATCTCTTTCTTAAATGGTGCAGGTGGAGGCTATGCGGGCAATTCAGAGCTCGATCCTCTCTCCCACCTCTGAATCCGCACACTGTCGCACCGCCTTCAAGCTGAAGCCACCGACGAGCTTTGCGTACAAAGTTATGGCATTTGAGGAGAAGCAGAGGGGATGAAGCTGGAGACTGTTTAGGAATAGAAGGTCTGAGATCACTGCGAAGCGTCCCTTTCAGACGGAGGTCGCTCCCGTCTCACCCGAAGACTCACCCAAGGTCAACCTCTAGTGGTATTGCCTGACTTCCCCTTCTGGCAACTAAACTGGTTCACAGGGAAGTCTCCATGTCTATCCAAGGTTCTGAACATTACAACTAGGAAGTCCCCATGTGATGAAGGTACCAACACATGGGATAGATTTGAGTTGCGGGTCTACAAGAGGGCTATCGACTTGTTCAGCTCACCTGATGTTATCAAGCAAAGTATTTCCATCACAATTGAACCAGGTGTTGAAGTGGAGGTTACAATCGCCATTCATGAGCTTGCTGTGAGTGTGACTTAGAGAGCCTGATCTGGAGAAATGGCTAGTGTCTTGCGGCCATGGACTGCGGTGCCGGGCGGGGACGGTTCGTGATTCGGTGAGTGGGTTGACTCAGTGGAAGATGGTGGGCGCGACGTGGTACAACATTTGCAAGGTGAAGAGACAGAGAGAGTGCGGTGGAAAAGCAAAAGCAAAGCAGAAAAGCAAAAGCAAAGCAGAAAAACAAAAGCAAAAGCATAAAGCAAAAGAAGATAAAAAAAAGTAGACATAATTGCGGTGGTGATGGCATTATGGGCGTGACCCATTGAGCAGAGGGTCAGATTTATTTTTGAATGATGTGATTTATTTTTCTTATCTTTCGGAGACATCTGTATAAACCCCATCAGAGGGTAATAATAAAAAATAAAAAAACGGCAAGCCCAAAATAATGGGCTGGAATGTTATGTGGAGGGTGAAGACCCATATGCCCAAAAGAGTCAGGCCCTCTATTATCACCAACCAGGTGATCAAAAGTACGTCCAGTACTCCAAAATTATACATGAGTATCACTCCTGTCAATCATACATAAACATTCATGAGCATCAATCATGTCAATCATACATAAACATTCATGACCATCACTAATGTCAACATTCATGAGCATCACTCATGTCAACATCCATGAGCATCACTCATATCAATCAACATAAACATTCATGAGCATCACTCATGTCAATTAGCTTTGAAACCTTCATTTACAGAGCTCTAGTTTTGAGAGCTCCAGCTTCAAAAGCTTCATTTACAAAAGCTCCAGCTTCAAAGCTTCACTTGCAAAGCTTCACCTACAAAGTTTCAGTGCAGGGTATACAAATACCGCATCCGAACAACCGCCACTTCAGCCCATACATGGATTGAATTTGAAGTCTCCAGCCAACAACCTCAATTAACTGAAGACTTGAGGGACTGCACTATGTACCATATATTGGGCTTCCACAACTGGGCCTTATGAAAAATATTTGGGGGGCTTAGCCCATTATTTATGTATTGAGGAGCGAGCCCTTATTCTATAAAAATGACTCTCTCACTTTCATTAGAGAGCACCCATTATTCATGTACCGAGGAGCGAACCCTTATTTTATAAAAGGGAATCCCTCATCTTCATTAGAGAGCATCGCCGCCAGCTGAGCAACCGCCTCGCCGCGAGCATCAACTCTAGCCCATCATTTATGTATTGAGGAGCGAGCCCTTATTCTATAAAAGGGACTCCCTCACTTTCAACGCCACAAGCCCAGCCAACCAAGGCAACATAAGCCACAAATCGAGCAGCCTCGCAACATGTGCTACTTCTAGTTGAGCATCATTTCAGATTGGGCACCGCCTCATATCGAGTATTAGTTCCAGACGACACCTAGTTACTTCGGCCTACACATGGACTGAATTTCAAGTCTCTAGCCAAAAGACTCTCTTGACTGAAGACTTGGAGGACTACTGTTTTTACCATACTTAGGGCCTCCGTATTTAGACCTCGTATAATACACGGGGGACTCAAATGTAATTATGTAATAAATGGAGGGGCAAATATGTAATAAGTGAGGAACCTTTATTCTATAAAAGGGCCTCCTCACCCTCACAAACCTGAAGCCTCACTCTCACATTACGAAGCTCTCATCCTCACATACAAAGCCACAAGGCTCACAAACAGAGAAGTTCTCTCAAACTCTCTCTTTCTCTGAGGGCCTCCTCACCCTTGTAATCCATACATACAGTTAGAAAGAAATACAATCAACATCAGTATGGACGTAGCCTAAACATTGAGGGTGAATCACGATACATCTTGTGTTCTTTACTTTCTTGCAGATTCACGGTCGGACTTATGTTGTTCCAAGACCTCCGGTTTTGTGCATCAACAAAGTTTATAACATTCCAGCTTAAAGAATTTGAAAAAGTTGAGGAATTAGAGGGAATTGGAGAGATTTTGTAGTGTATTTTAAGCATTCACAAATCTTACATCTCCCCAAGAGATTTTGAGGGATTTGAAACAAAATTTTACATGAAATCTCTACAAATCAATTAGACTCCATAAAAATCCATGAATTTATAAATCAATTAAAATATCTCAAATTCCCAATTGAATACACCCCTTAAACGGAAAGTTCAAAATACAAAAGAAAAAGGATTTGAAAGTGTAGATGGGCTTCACGAGGGTGGAATGGAGGGTGCAGCCAAGGTTTTAAAAGACGCAAGACGCTAGTCGAGCGGCGAGTTGAGGCCTAGCGCCCAAGCAAGAGCCTAAGCAGACTAAGCGGATTTAAGTAAAATTATTATATATTGTATAAATAGTGCCTATTTATACTTAAAAAATACATAATTGTATTTGGATGCATAAATTGCAAAATAAAATGACATATAGATATAAAGTATTAAAACATATTGAAAACAGGGAGAACAAGCATATAATGAGTGTTCATCCAAGTATTCCACAAGTCTCTTACATTTTATTGACAAAATAAAATGCAATATGAAAGTTATCGATTTTCTGTCCAAGTAAGAGTCGTGACCCAGATGGGTTTAGACGAGCTAGGCAGGCTAGGAGGACGCCTAAGCAAGTAGGGCACTTTCTTAATTTTCAAACTCCTAGGGATTAATTGGGGTAGTGACTAACCGCCTAGTGACTAGGTGGGGCCTAGGCGACGCTAGGCAGAGATTTTTAGAACAGTGAAACAGATTTTGCCCTCCTTCAGCTGCTAGATTTGTTTTTTAATTTTTTTAATTTTATAATGTCTATGTGAGGCCACAGTGACATGTGGTGTCCAGTTATTGTCCATGTGGGCGTCACGTTAGGTGTTAACAAATATTCTAACGAAAAGCCTAACAAAAGTATGACAATGTCCTACAATCCTCATTTAAATATGAGACTGTGATGAAAAAAACCTAATGTATAAAAATTTGAAAACCAAGATACTTTATAGTAGTAAAGTGAGAATTACCCTTTTTCTAATTACTTCTTACCATTTCAATTATAAAAACAAATAAAAATAACAATCTTATAGTTTTATGAAACCAAAACCAACAATCATATCAATTTCAAACACATAACAAAGCCAACATACAGAAGCCAAAATGAGCAACGTACTGGTTTATTAAGACCACATGCATCTAGCATTTTCCTTGAAGCACATTGTTGACCACAAAATCCAAGTTTTTTATTGAAGAACCGTGGGGACCAGTGGCCTCTTCTGCTAACTTTTTCCACTCATTAGCCTTCCTTTTCATTTTCTTACCCTTCTCTCCCTCCATCAACTCTCTAACAAGCTTCTCCACTTCATCTCTCTTCACATCATTATCAATCTCCATCCCAGTCCCCAATCCATTGCAAGTATACCAACAATTTGTTTGCTGCTCCGCAAAGAACGGCCATGAGAGCATAGGCACTCCAGCTGTCACGCTCTCAATGGTTGAATTCCAACCGCTGTGTGTCAAAAACCCTCCAACTGATGGGTGGTTAAGTACTTCCTCTTGAGGACACCAACCTGCTATTAGACATCTTTCTTTGGTTTCGGCGACAAACTCAGGTGGCAAAATTGCTGATTCGCCGATGACCAAATCCGGCCTAATTACCCACAAGAAGTGATGCTTACTATTTGCAAGTCCCCAACCAAACTCCACAAGATGCTCTGGTGTCATGACCACCACACTCCCAAAGTTCACATAAACAACCGAGTTTGGTGCCTTGGTGTCGAGCCATGGAATGCACTCGGCTTCTTCTTTCCATAGGCTGTATCCCACAGACTTCAAAGGGTCTTCTTCTATTTGATTAATAAGCAACTGAAGAGGGCCAATGGGGTAGAGATGTGGAATCATGGATGAGATAGCATCCAAAATATCCTGCTCCAACTCTTCGAAAGTATGAATTACAACTGCCGAAGCTTTATGTGCTCTCTCAGTTGCTTCACTTGTTAAGGAAAACGCAGTGTCATTCGGATTTGTGGTTCGTAGAAAGGTTGGAAGATCCCTTAGACGGATACCTTTCATTCCCGGTATCCAATCTATGACGGTGTCTAAGTAGCCATTTGATAGATACCTCTCATCTGCAACATTAAAAACGGTGTTAGTTTAGTTAAGTAAAAAAAAATGATATTCTAATTAGTTCTTCATTTTCTTACACTTCCCCTCTACCTTTTAGAGGTGTAAATCCTTTTTTGGCGAGAGCACGATAATGCTTGAATCCCATGAAGCCACAAGCAGCAGTAGGAAAGAACAACACAATAGGAAGTCCAAGTTCTTCAGCAGCTGTGATTGAGAAGCTCATAAAACCATCTGAGACAATGCTGGTCACAGGAGGGGTATTGTTGGAAGCTGCAACAGCATTTAGTTTGGCGAGGAGACTTTGAAATGGAGCCAATAAATTGTTTTGAATGGCATCACAGATATCATAGATGTCTTGGGTTGAATCTGCTGAATCCGAAGGCGGCAGGCCATCGGGGATGGTTTCGAAATGGAAGTCCTTGAAGCCGTCTAAGGTGTTGGGGCCTAAAGATTTGAGAAGGCGTCTGTGGTTGTATTCGGTGTTGACGAAGGTGATACGAATACCTCTGTGGTGTAGGAGCTTTGCAAATTTGAGGAGAGGCTTTATGTGGCCTTGATATGGGAATGGGAGGCATACAGCATGAGGCTTATGATTTGCAGCTACCTCCATTGAACCCATTACCATTCCTTAATCTTCAGGTTGGAGATGTCTCTGCTCGTACTACTTAGCATCTATTTATGGAAAATACTTGGGGAATCAACAACAATAAACATAGGGATGGGGTATTGCTGGTGGTGTGGGGTGGGGATGGGGTATGCTCGGGGAAGATGGGTTTCTTCTTCTTCTTCTTTTTTTTTATTTTTTTTATTTTATAATAGGATAAATTATTATAATATTTTAAAGGCCAAATTTTTTCGTGATCCCTGTGGTGATACTCCACTTTCGATGTGACCTTTGTGGTGAAAAATCTTTTAATTAAACCCTCGTGGTGGGCCTTGTTAGCAATTGAGGTCCAAATCCAAATTTCCGTTAGTCTTCCGTTAAATAAACTCACATGACTATCACATGATGGGTCAAATTCGTCATTTCAATCCAAATTACATCTTATTCAATGAACATCTAGTATAATTTAGGATTTAACTGAAATTAGATTTTACAAGGAAAAAAAAAAAAAAACAAAAGCTTGAACGCGAAGACTGAAACTAAACATGTAAAACCACGTCAGTGGCTAGGGGAAGAGGTGAAGGTGAAGTCGGGCCTAATTTCTTAGGTATAATTTAATTTCATTTGGAAATCTTAATACTTCTAATATACCATTGTTTTTTTTTTCAATGCCAGCACGTCTTTGATCATGAGTTAGAAGTCTTACTTGAATTTTCATTCTTGTATCAATTTGTACCAGTTTGAATGCATAAATGCCTTTCAGTTTTGTCTTTAATTGGTAATGCGTATTATGCAGGCCCTAGTTGACCAGTACACAATCTTTCAAATTTTTTTTTTCTTAATCTTCTTTGAATTTTAATTCTTTAAGTTTCTTACTCTCTTGAAGTTTATATGCGGAGGGTAGACCTGAAGATTGAATTTTCTGCAATGCCTTTCACCCATTGTCTTTAATTCTATAATGCCTTTCACCAATCTGAATGCATATATACTACATCTCACCCATTGTCTTTAACTCTTTAAGTTATTCTTGTGCCTATGTGATTTTTCTGCATTATATAGTTTGAGATACATGTGCTATCAAATTAGGGTGATGGTTAGTAACGGTGGATGAGGTCCACTAATGGCTATGGCAGTGGCTGGGAGCCTAAAATGAGATACGGAAATTACTGGGTTTTTTTTTTTATCTTTACAAGTATCTTTTATTTGTAATTTTATTTTAATTCAATCATGTTTTTGTCTTTTTATTTTTCAAAATAAAAAACTTAATTTTGATCGATCCACATGTGATAGTCACATGATTTTATTTAACGGAAGACTAACGGAACTTTGGATTTGGACCTCAATTGTTAATAGGGTTCACCACGGGGGTTTAATTAATAGCTTTTTCACCACAAGAGTCACATTGAAAGTGGCGTGTCACCACATGGACCACAAAAAAAATTTGGCCTATTTTAAATGCATAATTTTTTTTTGCCACATGACACAAATTTGGTAGCCATGTCATTACTTAACTGTTTACTTAACGAATTTTCTAACTGATGTATGAAATTGAAATAAAATAATAAGTAATGTATGAAATTGAAATGTTTTAAAGATGCTATAAGGAATTGAAATCGACCCAAACCTGAGGAGGTAAAATGTAATTTACCCATAAACATATTTTGACGTTTAATTGACAGAAATGATCATTTTTTTAGTAGCGACGATATATTAATCATATATCAACGATATAACGAGAACATAACGACAACCTATGATGCATCGATACAGAGACGGACACGAGAATACGGCACGCTTGACACAGGATGTGTCAAGTTTCTGAAAACAAAAACACAATACAACATGGATAGAGTAATTAAAAATATATACAAATAAATATATCTAATATACTATCGAACGAGCATTCAAGTTCAAACTATGACTCATTTTTCCTGAACATGTGCAGTTCATAAAGTATTAGAAAAAGTGGAAATAATTCCAAACAAAAAATTTAAACAATACAAATATTTTAATATATGTATAGTGAATGATAAAAGCACATATTATTATTAGCTTTTAGACGGTGGATGATTAAAGCATATATTTTGTTAGACGGAGTCTCCAAAGCTCTTCGGCCGAAAAGGTTGAGCCCAAAGCTCTTCGACGACAAGAAAAGAAAAAAGAAAAAAAAAAGAAAGAAGAAGAGAGTTCAAAGTTTTTAGATGGAAAGTCCAAAGCTTTTTGAACAAAAAAAAAAAGACGGAGATTGTTTACAGATTTTCACGGAGAGATATCGTCTGCTCAGCACTAAAACGGTAATTAGAGAGCAATGGGTTGATAGATACCGTCGGCGCAGTTCTCACCCGCACCATAATGTCATAGGATATTTATGAGTTTCCTCAAGAACTGAAAATTCTCAAGATATGGGATTTGAGGAATTCGTATCCGTCTTTCAATGCCGACAAAAGAAGAATTGTAGGAGGACGTTTCTACAAATCTGAGTTTCAGATAATTTCGGCTTCTTCGCTTAAATTTTTGTCTTAATTTTTATTTGAAGGTCAGACGTATCCTAATTTTTATTTGAAGGTCAGACGTATCCGAAAATCAGGATGCCTGTATTTAGGGCTGGGTTCGGTTTGAAACGGTTCGGTTTTTTGCTAAAACCGAAACCAAACCGAAATTTCGGTTCGGTTCGGTCCGATTTTTTTTCGGTTTTTTTCGGTTCGGTTTTGATTTTTTTCGGTTCGGTTTCGGTTTTTTTTTTCGGTTTTTTCATGATTTTTTTTTTTTAATATCTGGAGCTTGAAGCACATTTTTTTTTGGCATTCGGCTGCAAATTTACCCTTTCTCTCCATTAACCCTCGTCGAAACAGTAACGATTTGAGGCATGCAACAACTGTTTCTTGTTCCTGTGATCTGAGGAGGAAAAGGATTTCATCCACCCAACTTCAGTGCCCACTGCAAAACGAAAAGATTAAAACTTTAGTCACAAAAAATCCACCGAAAAATATAAAGATTACAAAAATAATTGGAAACATTACCCAGAAAAAAAATTGAACTTCAAACGGAATTTAAAAATCAACATTGACATAAAAAAAATTATCAAAAACAAACAAAAAAGGTCAATTGAGAAAGGAGTATTCAAAAATGAAGAAAAGAATTGCGAAAAAAGGGGATAAGCAAATAATGATATCAAGGTAGAAAAAAAGAAAGGGAAAGAAATGGGTGAGATTCTCACAACACAAAAATAAAACAAATCTACAATACAAAACAAAACAACAACCCATAAATTTACACCAAAATTTCAGATTCCCTCCATGGAATTTACTCTAAAAAAACCCATAAATCGACAAAATAAATAAGAGAGATTGGAGATCTTACCCTGGAGTGAGAAGATCGAGAAACGGAGAGAGAAGAATGGAGAAGAATGGAGAAATTTGGACAAGAAGGGAGTCTGGAGGCGCAGGGCAGAGAGAGAGAGAAGAGGGGAATGAAAAAAGAAAAGGTTGGCTGCTACTACTAGTGGCTAGGGTTTTGTTGATTTCTAATTGCACAAAAGGCTATAGATTTATATCTTTATAAATAGTTTAGTTATACAACTATAACAAAACAATACCAATTGCCATGTTGGTTTCGTTGAAACCTCTCAACAGGAGTGCACGGGTTCAAACCCACATGCCTCCAGAACTTTAGAGATTTTTTTATTTTTTATAATTAAAATATTATAAAAAAAATAATTAAATATATATTCGGTTCGGTTCGGTTCGGTTTTCGAACCTTAAAAACCGAAACCGAACCAGCCATATTCGGTTCGGTTCAGTTTGACAGTTTTCGGTTCGGTTTTTTTTCGGTTCGGTTTTTTTCGGTCTCGGTTCGGTTTGGTTCTCGGTTTTTTTCGGTTTTCGGTTTTTTGAACCCACCCCTACCTGTATTGATCTCAAAGTTTTGATATGCGTATCCGTCGGAGTTGACCGTATCTCTGGACCAGGATATGTATCGAAAGCATATCTGACCATATCCATCAGGTATCGTATTCGATACTGCATTGGATATGGAATACGGTACTTGATTGACATGTCCATGCATCATAGACGACAACACAACGATGATATAATAATGACTGATCATGTCTGTAACCAAAATGTCAAAATATGTTTATTGTAGTTAATTGCCAAAAATACTTTGGCTCCTTCCATTTCAAGGTGATACTGACTTTTAATTTATTTTGTCGGGTAATTACATTATATCACCTCAATTTTGGTTTACATAACAAACTCATACCTCATCATTTGATCATTGCAATACCATATATCGATTTACTAATTTGTAGCAATGATAAACCTCCATTAGTCAATCTGTGAAATTGACTGTCAAGTGATGACGTGGTAAATGTAAAGTGTGAAATCCCGTTCCCGGAATTTCACTATTTATTATATATCTCGTGATTTAAGTGCGTATTTCACGTTTACTGTCATTTTTATTACTTAATTTTAATTCCGTAAATTTTGGAAATTAAATCGAATAGTTATCTGGTTTGAATTTTCGTAATCAATCTTTATCTTTTGTTGACCTTTCAAAGTTTTAACTAGTGTTTTTAAATAGATCTCGAACTTACGAACGCATAGACGAAAGCCGTTTGCGAGTCCGAGTTATAATGGTATAGTTACGGACGTTTGAAGTTGTGAACAATAGATTGTGGGATTATTTAATTCCCACATGTGAGTTAAAGGTTAAGTTAGATTAAAAAGGGGAAGGTTTTTGAAAAAAAAAAAAAAAGAAGGGAGAAAGGGAGAGGGTCTGATTCTAACCCGTTTTGGGGTGAATTGGACCAGTTAACCCACAAACTTGACCCGATTGTCTCTTTTCCGTCCGAGCTCCGTTTTAGGTGATCTTGGTGTCCATGGAAAGCTCTTGACGAGCCCTACAACTCTGTAGTGATAGATTTCCTATTTTATTTTCCATATTTGCGGTTCAAAGCCACAAAACCCACGACTTTTCCGACGGTTTTATCATTTTTCCGGTGATTCCGGCAACCATTTCCTTCGAATGAGGTATGAAACTTCATCTACTCTTCATAATCTTCAAGTTGGTATGCTTGGTTCATGCTTTCGTATTCATTTTAGAGTTGGGTGTTTAGAACCCTAGAAATCCGGTTTTCTCCGGTGAATTTGGACGGTTTTCGGTTAGAATTTATCGTCGGCCTAGTTGTGAAAAGTGTTTCCCTTGTTGAACTCTAACTACCACGTAAATCTGAGCTCATTTAGTTAATGTTGAAAATATGATGATCATTACATCATACTATATGTGGCTCTTACTATTGGGAGATAGTCTCTTTGGCTTTGTTTAATGAACACCTATAACTATGCTGCTGTGGTGTGTCTTTTCTCAGTTGTTACCTAACATCCTAGGCTAGTAGACAACCATGATGATGGTTGACACTATGTATGTATAGTCTTATTTGAAAATTACCCATTTATCATGTTGCAATTGTTGCTTTAAAGTTAGTGAATGCATTAATGTAATGTTGATGATGGGGAATCGACATTTATATTGTCTCATAATATGAAATTGTTTCTCTTTATATTTAGTACAATGTTGCTAAAGTTATTTGTATACATTTAGTCAGATGTGGTCCAGATTTTGTCTTTGTGATGATAATGAATAGCCATGGCTTTTATATGAATGACAGTGAATAACCATTGTTGATGAACATATTAATTCCATCTCATTGGTTTAACTTTATCAGACCTTTTTGCATATGTCTGAAGAAGAACGAATCCTCATATGTATGTATAAAATAATGAAGGGATGAAATGGTTTTCTTATTTACCGTATACATATGTCTATGTATGCATATTCAAAGGAACTTACTTATATCCCTGGAAATATATATGCACCAATTGCCAAGACTTATATATACAGGCACATCTATATTTGTAAATAGCTTCTTCACTTATTTTCTATAAGTGTTTCATTCAAATGTTACATTTATTTTGATCATGCTAATGCAAGTTAACCAAAATAGTACTGGAATCTCATAGTGTTATTAGTAGTCCCAAGTAATCTAATTAAGACTAGAGTCGAAAGTGATGCATTTAGTAATTGCATATACTTGAGAATAAGAGTTGATCGAGGTGGTGGATGCTTGTAGTAATAATTCGAAACAATGCTTTGGAATCCAGATGGGAAATATAGAAATGGATGGTGTATGTGCTCATGTTGTAAATCATAAGTGTGGAGGTAGGAGGTAGGTTGTGTGTTGGTTTGATTGCACCATGTAGCATTGGTACATGGATGGTCCTGCTTAGTATATCCGCGATGGGGAATCATATGTATTCAGGGGTGATCATGCTTGGTATATCCGCGATAGGTGATCACTACCTGGACGATGAGATTATGCCTATGGTTCTGCTTGGTATATTCGCGATGGGGGACCATACACATTTTAGAGATGATGATGATTACTTGTACTTGGCACATTTCGATAGACGATCATAATTTAGTTTAAATTCCGTTGAGTGATGGTCTGGAATCCCTTCTACTCCGCGATTCCGTTGAATGATGGTCCAAAATCATATCCTGGTTTGGATTCCGTTGAGTGATGGTCCGGAATCGTATCCGCTCGGATTCCGTTGAGAGATGGTCCGGAATCCCTCATACTCCACAATTCCGTTGAGTGATGGTCTGGAATCGTATCTAGCTTGGGTTTCATTTAGTGGTTGTTAGGCATTGTACTCCGCGATTCCGTTGAGAGATGGTCCGGAATCTCTCCTACTCTGCGATCCCGTTGAGTGATGGTCCGGAATCGTATCCTGATTTGGATTACGTTGAGTGGTTTGGAATCCTTACTCTTAATCATTTCCATAAGTCAAACTTGTTCCATGGATTCGAGTGAATGAGATTTACCCACAATAGATCTTATGAATATAAATCAAAATTATCAAGTTATTACTTGAAATCCAGGCACAGAATTATGTAGAAGTCCTTTATTAATTTTGTGCATTGAGGTGTGATCTGATTGACTGATTAACATAATTAAATGTTAATATCGTGCCTCATTGATATCATGGAATGGATTACTTGAGATGATTGTGGAGAGATGTTGAATATGATTGTTATTAATATGATTAGATCAGTGATCAATGTAACTAGAGGATACTATTGTGCTGTGTTGATTCTTTGATATATTACATGATATGAATAGCGATTTTATGTTGAAACATAATGATTTATATGATGGATGAAATAGAAAACTTGATTGTCACGCAGGTTGTTATGTAGTTTGAATCGAATAATTCATGCTTGTCAAGTCCAAATGTTTGATTGAGGAATGCTATGCATTTTGGCTAAAACAGACTGTGTTATATGTCGAGTTATAGCGAAATTGAACTATGAATGGCTGGATCCTTATTGATGGTATGTAGGCAATCTAACGAAGTGGTTAGATGCAGCCATAAAGTGTACGAAAAATTATTATGCATCTGGATCTTGAATTATACTTTCTACAGTTCGGAGGCAGGGTATGTTGGTGACGTCACGTGTCGATCCTGGAAGTATGTCGGGATCGAGACGTGACATAAAGCCTATACTTTTGCTAACATGACAGTCAGTCAGTACTCAATTGTGTCAAGTAAATAAATAAATTTTAAAAATTTAGTTTTTTATGCCAAAAAATAAATTAAAAAGAGTGGGCCCCACCCACCCATTCAATTCACAATCCAGCATCTGCCTTGAACAACCCTCCGCCCTCGTCGAACTCCCTCTCTCCATCTCCGACCTCTACATTCACTAGCATATGAAGTTCTATACAAAATAAGAAAAGGGAAATAAGGATTAGAATGGCTCCCTTCTTTTCATACTCAACTCTGATAATTAAACATTACACAAGAAGTAAAGAGTCATTCTTCCTCAATGACAAGTCAGGACATTTGTGTAAAAAAAGAAATTCTCGTGATTTTATTTTGATTTACATTGAAAAAAATGTCTATACTAAAGTGTAAAATTAAAAGTTCTAAATCTATTAACCCTAAAAACTACCACGCTTACGTAGCGCGTATGCCGAGTAACTAATGAGCTAACTACGTCCTTCGGTTAATGTGGGGCATGCCAACTCGTTGGCCGAGCTCGGTCGAAGAGTAAAATATGTTGATGTTGCGTTGGGTGCGCTGCTGACTTCTCGATCTTGCGATTACGGCCAAGGAAGGAACACTCTCGGCCTTCGGGTTCTAGAGCCTGAAGACAAGGCTGCTAGTTCTGCGAAGTTCAATATGAAATTCGGTGTTCAATGTGCTGAATGTAGTAACTTGTAACACCTCACTTCGTCGAGAAGGCTAATGAGATGACCTCTGCCAATAAGGATTTGAAAATCCTTCTCGACTGAGACTTGGATAGATAACCAGTCGGGCTTGTCGCAGTGCTATTTATCCAAACTGAAGGTGCTTCGCGGTCGGCTGATTCTACGACAATAGTTCTATTTATCCAAACTGAAGATGTTCGCCGGTTGCCTTCACAGTACTATTTATGCAAACTGAAGATGTGTTGGCGAAAAAGGAAAATAAAAATCTCAAGGTTGTTGAGAGGTTTTGCGTAGAGCGAGGGTTTGAGCAGGGCAGTTTGTGTGTTGAGTTGGAGAGCTTTACACATTGTTTGTAACCTTGTATTTATAGTAGTCATATTTTCTGTTTGGCATGGCCTGGATTATTCCATAGAGTCCAACTAAAAATTAAACTCCCTCCACGTGCTAACACACGGCATCACCACCATATATTTTACTCTTGATAAGCCAATTCCTTTGCTAATAATTATCACAACCTGAATTGGTGTTAGTCAGACAACATATTCGAAATGCCTGATGCCAACCACGTGCAATATAACTCTCATTAATTTCAAACCCTCCATGCTGCTTGGCGGCCAAATCCTCCACATGTATGTGAATTATGTATGTCGTAAGCAACTGCAATTTAATTGCAATGCTAACTCTTGAAAGCCTTATCACATCCCATTAATGTCACCAAGTCTAGGCTACCTAGGCTTCCTACCTTATCACCTTTAAACTCATCCATCCATGCATGCATCATGACCCTTCTTTCTTAAATACCAGCTTTGCAGCATATCCACACGTCCACTCGCAACCTAACTTAACTTGAACTGTACCGCTTACTTAGAGATATAATTTGCATCTTATTTAGCCCATTTAAGAATACGCCAAGATAATCCATATTAAAAAATAATTACTATGATAAAAACTATAATATTATCCTTTAATAATAAAATTATCCTCATTTTTCCATCCGACGGTTGGGAGCTATGCTCACTCAACGGCCTTAATTGCACGGGCCGATGATGTAAAATCGGGTCCAAACAAAATCATATTCGACTCTAATTGTGGTGGTTAAAGTTAAAATGTCTCCAACGCATGTAGGGTCAATTTGATTGTTTAACTTTTAACTCATACGTTTAAGAAGGATTACGTGAAATTTAGAGTTAATATTATTTAAAAAAAAATGTATCTATATTAATTGGTGATGGAGTTGGCTAAGTCTCATAACAGGTTAGTAATAGTGTGGCTTGAATTCGTTTTTTACGAGAATTAAACATATGACCTCTCACTTACAAATGAAGAGGAACACCACTAGACTATAGTATTAAGTGGTGAGTTGAATAGTTGTTAGATGTTACATAAATTTTTGGAGTGTCAATTAGAATTCTCATATATTTATTGCTAACCTCCAAGTTGGTAGAGTGTTGCCCCTACACCGAAGTTTGAATTTTCCTCCCATAATTTAAGATTTTATAATTCCATCATTTAAAAAACTAATAATTAGGTTAGTGCTAGGGAGATTAAATTTGTAGATTAAATTTTGTAAACTAAATGACATAAAAGTTGATGATTGAATTATTACTTAAGTGTTGATTAGCGTGTTGATTTTTTATTGGTGTAACACATCGTTTCATCTACAAATTTAATCTACTTAGCATTACTCTAACAATTAATCTAAAATTAACAACATATACATCTACACAGGGATTACAGAATTTAAATAAACCCTGGATCTAATACAACACGTGCAAAACTTAATCTACCTTTACAATTTTATGTGATCAATACACAAAGTCTATATAAAAATGCATGGCACATGATCATACTTATATTATTTTTAGGATACAATTAATTAATTAGTTCAGTATAACAGCTGGCCATTTGACCAAAGACAAAATACATATCAATGCAATTCCATCGAATCCTCTACTCAAAAACCACTTAAAAAATAAAAGGCATGGCATCTCATGATGTATTATAATTCCTAGAAAATCACGAGGAAGATTTCACTTGGACACTTGTCACCGTTTATTTAGACAAAGCCACAAAGACTAATAACACACGTTCAAAGAAACATGTCGTTTAATGAAGGGATTTTCATTTTTTTAAATGAGAATTAGTTGGGGGCTTATACAACATCGAATTGCAACGATTTTTATTTTTAATTTTTCAAATTGCACCTTATAGATTATCTTTACAAAATATTAATTAAATCGGAAATATTTGAGTAAGGAAATTAACGAATATTTTGTTATATAGAAAACAATGAAATTTTATCATGATAAGTAAATAGGAAAATAGTTTAGGATAAAATTGAATTTTTGTAAAGATGATTTATGAATCGAGATTTATAAAATAGATTGTTCAAATCGTTGAAGTTCGATATGGAATGAATCCCCCAACTAATCTCTTTTAAATAAAAATAAAAATAAAAATAAAAATAAAAATAAAAATCTCTTATCTTAAACGAAATGTTTCTTTATGTATGTGTTATTAGTCTTTGTGACTTTGTCCAAATAAACGGTCACAAGTGTCCAAGTGAAATCTTCCTCGTGATTTTTCAGGAATTATAATACATCATGAGATGCCATGTCTTTTATTTTTTCAAGTGGTTTTTCAGTAGACGAGCATGTGTAATCGCATTGATATATTTTTTGTTTGTCAAATGGCCGGCTGTTCTACTAAACTAATTAATTACCTACATCCTAAAAATAATGTAAGTATGCTCATGTGCCATGTATTTTTATATACACAAAATTGTATTGACAGAGTAAGTCTTGCATGTGATGTCTTAGATCCAGGGTTTAATTAAATTCTGTAATCGCTGTGTAGATATATGATTCTGTTGTTAATTTTAGATTAATTGTTAGTCTTTTAAATGATGAAGTTATAAAATCTTAAATTATGGGAGAAAAATTCAAACTTCGGTGTAGGGCAACACTCTACCAACTTGATTATTTGTTGACACCACAAAATCTTAATTTTAGAAGGATAACAATAATACATAAGAACTGTTATTGACATTTCAAAAGTTTCATATAACATTTAATAACTATTTATTTCTGACGCTATTGCTCCACTAATTTTTTTTTTCTTAATAGCACTTTATTGACTAAATTGTCCAGGTTTGTGGATGAGGAACCATGTGGAGTGCTGGCTTCTTCTGCAAGTTTCTTCCACTGCATGACCATCATTTTCATTTTTTTACCCTTTTCTCCCTCCATTAACTCTCTAACAAGCTTCTCTACTTCTGCTCTTTTGACATCATTACTAATCTCCATCCCAATGCCCCATTCATTGCAAGCACACCAAGTGTTAGTTTGTTGGTCAGCAAAGAAAGGCCAACAAAACATAGGAACTCCTGCACCCAAACTTTCAACATTCGAATTCCTGATAGATATTATATGTGTGTGAGGTGGTTAAGTTTGTTTAGATTATGTGAGTAGAGATTATGACAAGTGTCAAGATCTTGTGGGTCTTATAATAGCTTAGTAGCTAAGCAATGTAATGAGATATATACAACATATAACTGTAAGAACAATCTCTCTTAATTCATTCAATATACAAAAGAAATACTTTCTCTCTCTACAATTGTTCTTTCTTCCTGTGCAAGAATATTGTACTTCTTTCTGTTTACACGGTATCATTCGCTCAAGCTTTTAGGTCTACTACTAACATGGTAGCCACTTCTCTTGAATCCCAAGGTACAGTTTTCAAAAGGGTTCTTTAGTTGTGAAACACTGGAGTAGTTGGTCACATTTGGAAGAACTGAGGAGGATATGATGCTTAGTGCTGGATAAAGTTTTACGACAACAGTTCTTATTTTGTTTGGTTTGAGTATGGCACTTTTGCGACATGGTATGAGGGTTTCTTCAGGCAACACTAGTTGGCAGGGGAGTATTGTGAACTGGTATTCGGAGGATCGAATTTACGACGTGTGAAATTGTGCACCCTCCGAGGGCTTTTCTTACCAACAACCAACACCACAACAACATCAACATCTCCACTAGCACCCTAGTGAGCTTAGAATCGAAGAAAGAACACCCCAAACCCTTCTCTTCCTTTCGGCTGGTACTGTTCATCATCTTCTCCGTTGAGTTTCGTATCGTTCCGACGTTTGTAAGCTTTTAGAAGCCCTTGGGTTATGTTTTAGGGTTATATTTTAAGTTGTGTATACGTTTAAATCACAGAAAATAGCTCGGAGTAGCTTTTCCAAATTTTCCTGCGAGCACCACCACTTTCGAGGCATTTTCCGGCCAAACCATGGCGAGTTGGCCAGTGCGCAAGATATCAATCTCTTCATCTCGTTGAGTACTATAACTTTCCTTTTTGAATCACTCGATTTTGTTGAGTATTGAAAAAGTTATGAACGTTTAAAGTTAGGGAAGTTTCCGACCGAATTCCAGCCTTCTTCTTCCTTGGGTCCGGCGACCCATCAAGAATAGGCCTTTTGGGCCTTTCCTGCCGAGCCCAACCCAAACCCATTTATTTTTATTTATTTACTTTGTTTTAATTTTAATTGGTTTAATAAAAAGGAAAACTAATGAAAAAGGCTTGAAAACTTTGAGTTTTAATGATAAGGACAAAATAAAGGGTAAAGTGAATCGTACCAGGATTGACTTTTTAGTGTAAAAATGTGGTTTTTCGTTAAAGTGAACAGTACCAGGTGCTTTTCGTTAAAGTTCCCTTAATAAAAAGGCCTTTGGGCCGTTTTATTTAGGGCCATAGGCCCGTCCTCTCTAAAACCCAAAAACCCTTAGGCTTAAGGCCTTTGGGCTGTAGCTATTGGGGGCCCTAAGCCCAACCCCAACCTTTTTAATTATTTTTGTTTATTAAATTGATTTTAAAAATCCTACAGGCCTTTAGGCCATTTTCCTTTAGGACCTTAGGCCCGTGCATCCTTTAAACCCCATTACCCTAAACCCTTAACCTTAATATGTCCAAACCCTTTATGGGAAATATTCTGTTTGGGAATATTCCATTAGAGAATATTCCATCAGGGAATATTCTATCGACTTTTACGAAGTTTAAACGAGACCCTTCTTAGAGTAATTCGACGTCCTGAATCTGTTTCTGAAGTCCGTTTTCCCAAATTCAATTGTTATAATAGAGTTTTATTAATTGGGCCCTTTATATGCTTAGGGGTAATTGTTAGTGGCATTCCGTCTTTGCTAGCTTGCGTGGCTCTTCGGCGGCTAAGTATCTGTGAGTGGATCCCTTCTAAAATGCATGTTTTGATAGTAGAAATGCATAAATAAAAAACATGATTTAACAATTATGTTTTATGAGACGCTTTGAGGTAAGATGCTTACTGAGGCTAGTTTGAATTATTACTATTTTTCCTATAACCCATGTTCTTATAGAATATCCAATGGATGACGATATGATATTTAGAGTATGTTTCGAACACCTCTTTATAATATAGATGATGGATGACTTTATACTATGAAGTTGCTTTTCAATATATATATGTTCAGTGGTTTTTGTACTTACCTAGTGGTCTTTTCCGCTACGGGATGTAGGGATAGATTCTGGTCCGTCCCGGGCAACGGTTTGGTGTTGGCATAAGGCCTGGAGTGTGTTTTTTCTGGCTATTAGCACAGGGACGGGGAGCCGGCATGGGGCCCGAAGTGTATTTTCCTCTGACTGTCTGCTCAGAGACGGGGAGCCAGCATAGGGCCTGGGGGTTATCGGACAATTCACTAGTGATTATTATATATACAAGTTATGATTTGAGACATTGCACAGTATGCTAGGTTTCGGAAAACTTATGTTTATCATGATATATGTGTTTTCATAAAACCTGGGGGTTAGTACATTGATAACTATTTTACTATTTATATATCAAATTGGTCCACTCATGTTTGTTTTGCACCCCCTTCAGGACTTAGAATCGAGGCATACAATCCCGGCATCCAGACACTTCCGCATCGGCATCTTCGAGTCTTCTTGGTGTAGGACCCATTCTTTTATTCATTCAATTTTATATTATTTCTTTTAGTATTCTAGTTAGTTGTATGCTCTGAACACGTTCCTTAAATGCACATTTCTTATTCTTTTACAATTATAAGTTTTATCTATTCCTTATTTTCAGCATTTGCACTCAATAAATGGCTTTCGTCACCCTTGAGTGTCGGCCAACACGTGCCTATCCTGGTATTTGGGGAATATTGGGATCGGGGCATGTCAGAAAATGTTCTTATTACTCCATTCCTGTCTGCAATGGTTGCCAGAAATAATAACAATGACTCGAAGTCTTATGGTGAATCTTCCAAGACTGACATTTCTCCAAATGGTACTTCATATGGAGGTTCTTCTGGTTTCAAGCCAACCTACGACAAGAACAAAAACAAGGGCAAATTTCAATACAATTCTCAAAATCGGTTTGGGAACTCTAAGCCTAACTATGGGAATTATACTGTGAACCAAGTACCTGGAGTTCTTGGTACATCTCCACCAAGGCCATATTGTTTTTCTGGTACATCTTGTCAGATATGTGGGAAATTTGGACACTTGGCTCCTACCTGCAGGTTTCGAAATATTGATAGTACAGTTTCTGAAGGGTATCAAATTTGTGGGAAAAAGAATCATGGTGCTAAATATTGCCATTTTAGGAACTCAAATATGTCATCTTCATCTCCTATAGCTATGCATGTCACAAATACTCAGTCCAGTGAACCAAGTGCTTCTCCTCAACAGTTTTGGCTCACTGATTCAAGAGCTTCTTCACACATGACTGCTGATTTGAGTAATCTGTCACTTGTTTCCCCATATCCCACTAATGAAATGATTCAGATTGTGAATGGTGCAAGTTCATCAATATCTCATATTGGTTCCTCCACACTACATACTCCATTAAAATCCTTGCAGCTTAATTCAGTTTTATATGTTCCTAGATTGTCTTAAAACCTATTATCTATGCATCAATTGTGTCTGGATAATAATTGATGGCTAATATATGATGCTTTTTGCTTTTGGATCCAGGACAAGGCCACATGGAGGATCCTCTTTCAAGGATGTTGCAGTAATGGATTGTACCCCATCCCACTTCTGGCTAGGTGTAAAGCTATACCTACACAGTATTAGGCTGCATATCTTGGACACCAAGTATCTTCTAGCTTTTGACATAATCGATTAGGTTATCCCTCTAATTCAGTAGTCTCTGTCATGTTAAAGAAATGTCATCTGTCTGTATTACCTGACTCAGTGTCTGTGATGTGTCATATGTTTGGAAGGTAAATTTTGTAAATTACCATTTGTTTCTTCTATGTCTAAGTCAATTCATCCATTTCAAGTAGTTCATAGTGATGTATGGGGTCTATCTCCTTGTACTTCTATAGATGGTTTTAGGTATTATGTGACATTCATTGATGAATGCACAAGACATTGTTGGCTGTTTCCTATTATCAATAAAAGTGATGTCTTATCCACATTTGTTGGCTTTTATAACTATATTTCAAATCATTTTGCCACTTCAATTAAAACCTTACAGAGTGATGGTGGGGTGACTATCTTAGTAAAACTTTTCAAAATTTTTTGTTGGATAAAGGAGTAAACCATCAATTGTCATGCCCTTATACCTCTGAGCAAAACGATTTAGCAGAGAGAAAACATAGGCATATTATGAAACAACTATCACTTGTTACAGACAGTTGCCTTACCTCCAATTTTTTGGTCATTTGCATGCCAAATTGCTGTGTACCTTATTAATAGAATGCCAACATCTCCCCTACACCAAAAATCTCCTTTTGAACTATTGTTTAAAGTTGTTCTAGATATTAATCATCGTAGGATTTTTGGGTGTTCAATTTTTTCATTGTTAAAACCCTACAACAGCACCAAGTTACAACCCAAAACTACAAAATGTCTTTTCTTAGGCTATGCTTCGAAATATAAGGGGTTCATTTGTTATGACGCTCTTCATGACAAATATTACATTTCCAGACATGTATTGTTTGATAAGTCCGAGTTTCCATATTCCACTTTATCTTTAAAACATCATGTCTCCACCAATGCTACGTCTAAACCTGTCTTCATCTCCCCATCTCCTTCTATATCCATTAATAGGGAGAATCATTTGGTTACAGTCCCATTACCTAGGACCACTACTCTGTCTGATACTCTATCATCCAGCTCTAATCATCACAATGGGTTACTTGAGATAATTGTGCAGAGATGTTGAATATGATTGTTATTAATATGATTAGATCAGTGATCAATGCAACTAGAGGATACTATTGTGCTGTGTTGATTCTTTGATATATTACATGATATGAATAACGATTTTATGTTCAAACATAATGATTTATATGATGGATAAAATAGAAACCTTGATTGTCATGCGGGTTGTTATGTAGTTTGAATCGAATAATTCATGCTTGTCAAGTCCAAATGTTTGATTGAGGAATGTTATGCATTTTGGCTTGAACAGACTGTGTTATATGTTGAGTTATAGCGAAGTTGAATTACGAATGGCTTGATCCCTATTGAGGGTACGTAGACAGTCTAACAAAGTGGTTAGATGCAGCCATAAAGTGTATGAAAAATTATTATGCATCTAGATCTTGAATTATACTTTCTACATATTCCGGAGGCAGGGTATGTTGAGTTACGGGTATTTGGTGATGTTACTTGTCGATCCTGGCGTGACATAAAGCCTATATTTTTGCTAACATGACAGTCAGTCAGTACTCAATTGTGTCATGTAAATAACTAAATTTTAAAAATTTAGTTTTTTATGCCAAAAAATAAATTAAAAAGAGTGGGCCCCACCCACCCATTCAATTCACAATCCAGCATCTGCCCCGAACAACCCTCCGCCCTTGTCGAACTCCCCCTCTCCGTCTCCGACCTCTACATTCACTAGCATATGAAGTTATATACAACAGAAGAAAAGGTAAATAAGGATTAGAATGGCTCCCTTCTTTTCATACTCAACTCTGATAATTAAACATTACACAACAAGTAGAGAGTCATTCTTCCTCAATGACAAGTCAAGACATTTGTGTCAAAAAAAGAAAATCTGGTGATTTTATTTTGATTTACATTGAAAAAAAAATTTCATACTAAAGTGTAAAATTAAAAGTTATAAATCTGTTAACCCTAAAAACTACCACGCCTACGTAGTGTGCAGGCCGAGTAACTAATGAACTAACTACGTACTAAGGTTAATGTGGGGCGTGCCAACTCGTCGGCCGAGCTCGGCCGATGAGTAAAATATGTTGATGTTATGTTGGGTGAGCTGCTGACTTCTCGATCTTGTGATTACGGCCGAGGAAGGAACACTCTCGGCCTTCGGGTTCTAGAGCTTGAAGACAAGGCCGCTTGTACTGCGAAGTTCAATATCAAATTAAGTTTTCAATGTGCCGAATGTAGTAACTTGTAACACCTTACTTCGCCGAGAAGGCAAATGAGATGACCTCTACCAATAAGGATTTGAAAATACTTCTCGACCGAGACTTGGATAGATAACTAGTCAGGCTTGTCGCAGTGCTGTTTACCCAAACTGAAGGGGCTTCGCGGTCGGCTGATTCTACGGCAACAGTGCTGTTTATCCAAACTGAAGATGTACGCCGATTGCCTTCACAGTGCTGTTTATCCAAACTGAAGATGTGTTGACTTGAGAGGTTTCACGTAGAGCGAGGGTTTGCGCAGGGCAGTTTGTGTGTTGAGTTTGAGAGCTTTCCATGTTGTTTGCAGCCTTGTATTTATAGTAGTCATATTTTCTGTTTGGCATGGCCTGGATTATTCCATAGAGTCCAACTGAAAATTAAACTCCCTCCAAGTGTTGACACACGGCATCACCACCATATATTTACTCTTGATAAGCCAATCCATTTGCTAATAATTATCACAACCTGAATTGGTGCTAGTTAGATAGCATATTCGAAATACCTAATGCCAACCACGTGCAATAGAACTCTCATTAATTTCAAACCCTCCATGCTGCTTGGCAGCCAAATCCTCCACATGTATGTGAATTATGTATGTTGTAAGCACCTACTATTTAATTGCAATGCTAACTCTTGAAAGCCTTATCACATCCCATTAATGTCACCAAGCCTAGGCTACCTAGGCTTCCTACCTTATCACCTTTAAACTCATCCATCCATGCATGCATCATGACCCTTCTTTCTTGAATACCAGCTTTGCAGCATATCCACACGTCCACACGCAACCTAACTCAATTTGAATTGTACCGCTTGCTTAGAGATATAATTTGCATCTTATTTAGCCCATTTAAGAATACGCCAAGATAATCCATATTAAAAAATAATTACTATGATAAAAACTATAATATTATCCTTTAATAATAAAATTATCCTCATTTTTCCATCCGACGGTTGGGAGCTATGCTCACTCAACGGCCTTAATTGCACGGGTCGATGATGTAAAATCAGGTCCAAACAAAATCATATTCGACTCTAGTTGTGGTGGTAAAAGTTAAAATGTCTCCAACACATGTAGGGTCAATTTGATTGTTTAACTTTTAACTCATAAGTAGTAAGAAGGATTACGTGAAATTTAGAGTTAATATTATATTTTTTTAAAACAAAAAAATATTTTCTATATTAATTGGTGATGGAGTTGGCTAAGTCTCATAAAGGGTTAGTAATAGTGTGACTTGAATTCGTTTTTTACGAGAATTGAACATATGACCTCTCACTTACAAATGAAGAGGAACACCACTAGACTGTAGTATTAAGTGGTGAGTTGAATAGTTGTTAGATTTTACATAATTTTTTGGAGTGTCAATTACAATTCACATATATTTATTGCTAACCTCCAAGTTGGTAGAGTGTTGCCCCTACACCGAAGTTTGAATTTTCCTCTCATAATTTAAGATTTTATAATTTCATCATTTAAAAAACTAATAATTAGGTTAATGATAGGGAGATTAAATTTTGTAAATTAAATGACATAAAAGTTGATGATTGAATTATTACTTAAGTGTTGATTAGCGTGTTTATTTTTTATTGGTGTGACACATCGTTTCGTCTACAAATTTAATCTACCTAACATTACTCTAACAATTAATCTAAAATTAACAACATATACATCTACACAGGGATTACAGAATTTAAATAAACCCTGGATCTAATACAACACGTGCAAAACTTAATCTATCATTACAATTTTATGTGATAAATACACAAAGTCTATATAAAAATGCATGGCACATGATCATACTTATATTATTTTTAGGACACAATTAATTAATTAGTTCAGTATAGCAGCTGGCCATTTGACAAAGACAAAATATATATCAATGCAATTCCACGGAATCCTCTACTCAAAAACCACTTAAAATATAAGAGCAGCTCCAGCCATGCATGTAGGCCGGGGGACAAGGGAGAGGAAAGGGCTCAAGGCCTTGTGAATCAACTCCAGCCTTGAAGAGCCCGAGCTGGTGGAGAAGGCCCGAGCAGAAGGCCTGTCAATTTTTTACAGCCCGTGAGCCCGAGCTCAAAACCCTTTTTTTATTTTTTTCTGTCAGGCGCATCGCCCGACAGCTTTTCAGAAAAGCAGTCCACTTTTGCAGTGATCTCAGTTACCGTTGGAAAGCCACGTGGCTTCCCACGGTCCGTTCGATCTCAACGGCTCCTTAATTTGGACCATTGGATCTCAACGGTAAAAATAATAAAAAAAATCTTATTTAATATCAACTGTTCGATCTGAGATCAACAGTCGATATTAATATGCTTTATAAATAAAGAAAAAATAGTTTTAAAATTAAGAAAAGTTACTGTTGTGACACGTGGCACAATCTGGAGTGTTGGAATTCAATTTTTTTAAAATCCAACAGCAGAGATTAATTATTTGAATAAAAATTAAAAAAAATGGAAAAAATCCGAAAAAAATTGTAAAAAATCTGAAAAAAATTTGTAAAAAATTGTTTTTACTTTTTTATAAATACCACTTCTTCTCCATCTACCTTACACCACAAATTCATATTTTCTCAACTACTTTCAATCAAATTCCTATATTTCTCTCAAAGTTTCAATCCAATTTTTTTTTCCACAAAATGACTACTGATGCAGGTACGAATTGGTCGCTTCTTGAAGATGTTGCGTTGTGCACTAGCTGGGTTGAAGTTACTCATAATTCCCTTATGGGTAATGAGATGCAGTTGCGAGAAATGTGGAGTTTAATTCATACCAAATTTCTTAAGCAAATGAGTGGGAAAAGAACCAAAGAATCGATGTCCAGTCGTTGAAAAATACTTAGCCATTCCTTTAGTACGTGGAGAGATGCCTTTACACAAGATAGTAGTAATGTTCGAAGTGGGGCAAATTATGTGGATGAGGTAAGAATATATTATAATTATTTGTTTGTATTATTATTTTCTTACCTAATTTGATTATAATTATTTGTTTGTATTATTTATTTGTTACCTAATTTCATAATTATTATTATTTGTTTGCATTATTTATTTGTGACCTAATTTCATTATTATTATTTGTTTGTATTATTTATTTGTTACCTAATAATTTCATTATTATTATTTATTTGTTACCTAATTTCATTATTATTATTATTTGTTTGCATTATTTATTTGTGACCTAATTTCATTATTATTATTTGTTTGCATTATTTATTTGTGACCTAATTTCATTATTATTATTTGTTTGTATTATTTATTTGTGACCTAATTTCATTATTATTATTTGTTTGTATTATTTATTTGTGACCTAATTTCATTATTATTATTTGTTTGTATTATTTATTTGTTACCTAATAATTTCATTATTATTATTTGTAGCAACTTCAAGCACAAGCATGGTATGCTGCCAAAATCAAATTAAGAAACAAATCATTCAACTGGTGGGAATGTTGGAATATTGTTAACGATTGTCCTAAATTCAAAGTTGTGCATGTTGGTCCAGAAGTATGCATGAACAACATCCCTCTACACAACACCTTTGTACACAGCACCCCTCCACACTCTACACCCGATCATGGCTCCCATGTTGATGAAGAAGATGGAGAAGAAGTGCCTGAAACGCCCATTCCTGAACAAGCGTCGGGGTCGACCTGTTATCCAATTAAGCCTCAAGGTGAGAAGGCTTCCAAGAATGAGTATGGAAAGTACATGCAAGAACTTGCTCGTCAAGGTGAATTGACGTTGGCGCGGGAATTGGCGAAATATGAGGCTGAAAAGGCTAGAGATGAGGCAAAAGCTGCATCTATTCAACAAGCATTTCAAGCTGAACAGAGGGAAAGAGAACTACTTAGACAAGAAAGGGAGTTGCTTAGAGAAGAAAGAATTGCACAACGAGATCGTGACATTATGAACACACGTTTAGAAGGGATGTCTCCAAATTCTAAATATTTTTAGCAGTCATAGAAAGAGGATGTGGTGCAAATGAGGCGTGCAAGAGAAGCGAGATCAAGACAAGATGGTCCTAGCACAACAAGACAAGATGATCCTAGCACCACAGATTGGTTAAGTGATGATGAATAGGGTACTTTTTGTAATTGGAGCCCATAGTTTTCCAATCACTTTGGGTTGTAATTTATTATTTATGTTGTTTCCATTTTATTGAAGTTAGTACTTTATTTAAAGTGAGAGTACATGTATTTAATTTCGTAATATATTTATCCTAATAATAGAATCTTTATTCATCAAATTGTTCACGTATAATGAAATTATAAAACACACCAAATAAAACTAAAAAACTCACCAATTGGAATTACATAAACACACCAAATAAAATTACATAAACATACGAAATAATAAAAAAACTCACTACAAAAAACACACCAAATAAAATTACATAAACATACCAAATAATTCACACCAAATAAAATTACATAATCATACGAAATAATAAAAAACTCACTACAAAAAACACACCAAATAAAATTACATAAACACACCAAATACAAACAAACATACTAAATAAACTTATGTATCTTCAGCTTGTTTCAATGCCCACTGATGCTCTATCAAGTCAATTTGCCGATCATTGTGCATATATGACCTTTGAAGTGCAGTATATCATTGAATGACCCTTTCATTGTAACGTCCATCCTTTTCTAATGGCTCGTGTTGCACGGGTTCTTCGGTGGCATCATGCGCACAATATATCCGTGCTCTTGAATTGTTCATCGTGTCTGGCTCTGGCTCATATTCATCAACCGCATCATAATCGAACTCATCTTCCACAATCATGTTGTGAAGAATGACGCACGTCATCATGATGGATCGAAGTGACTCTACATCAAACATTCTGGTAGCACCCCTAACGATCGCCCAACGAGCTTGAAGGATACCAAAACAACGCTCCACATCCTTCATGCACCCCTTTTGACAGCTTGCAAAGTGTTTTTCCTTTGCACTTGGCGGACGTGGCACTGTTTTGACAAATGTTTCCCACCGTGGGTAAATGCTGTCAGCTAGGTAGTATGGCCCGTCGTACCTACGTCCGTTGACGACCTACGTGACTTTTGGTGCCTTTCCTTGCAGGACGTCGTTGAACACTGGGGATTGGGCTAGGACGTTGAGATCATTTTGAGCCCCCGGAACCCCGAAAAAAGCGTGCCATATCCATGTATCAAAAGATGCCACTGCCTCCAAAATGATAGATTTTGCTCATTTTCTGTCCCCATATGCGTCTTGCCATGCACTTGGACAATTTTTCCACATCCAGTGCATACAATCGATGCTTCCTATCATCCCAGGAAAACCTCACATCTCGCCCTTCTTCAGAAGCCTTTGCAAGTCCATGTGAGTGGGTTTTCAGAGGTACTATGCGGTGTACAAAGATTCGACTCCTCCAAAAAACCTCATCAGGGCGTCAAGAATGGTTGATTTCCCCATCCTTGTTATCTCATCCACTTGGTCTACAGATGCTTCATACGCAAGCATCCGTAATGCATCAGTGATTTTTTGCTGAGGCAGGAGACCTATAACACCACAAGCATCCTTCTTTTGCACAAAGTAAGAATCATGGTTGCAAACATCAGTCATAATTATGTTGAACAAATGTCGTTCCATTATAAAACGGCGTCTGAAGTACGTATCAGGAAATGCACTGTTATGACAAAGTAATCGTCCAACAACTCTTCACCCCGTCGTTTCCTGTTTCTATCAAGGTTTCTTGAATGGTTGGGCCTGTATATCTGAGCAACAGTCTGGATGACTCGACGGGAATGTGAGGCTCTGACCATTCTTGTTTCGTCATCTCTCCTTCTACGCTCTTCATCCTCTTCCATCCCATTTTCGGCTATCTGAAGGTTGAACATTCCTTCAGATTGGTTAAACAATTCTTGCTCTTGCTGATCGATTTCCCACATCATCCTTGATGAAGAAGCAGACATTGTAAGGATGGATGGTGAAGAAGAAGCAGAAACTAAGAATAATGAGATAGAGATGTTGAGAAAATTGGTGTGAGATTTGTGAGGATGGATGGTGGATTATATGGACGATTCAGAAAGGATCGGATTGTAGATGAGGCCACATGGCATGCCGTCATTCGTTAAAAATATGATCAAAATCTATCGCAAAGATTCTGAAAAGATAATGACACGTGGCACGATCGTATTGGATAAAAATCTTATCGAAATCGATCTCCAATAATTATCTTTTCGGATAATGACACGTGGCGCAATTTTGAACGAGTTAAAATCTGATCGAAATCTATCGTCAAATATTCTTAAAAGATAATGACACGTGACACGATGACATTGGATAAAAATCTTATCGAACTCCATCGCTAAATAATTGTTTTTTTTTTATAAAATGACACGTGGCGCAACGAGAACGATTTAAAAAATCTTATCTAAAATTACAAATAATTTTATTTTGTATTATTTAAACAAACAAAAAAAACTAATATTTTATTGCCTATTGCCAGGGGGAGGGCTCCAAGGGTGGAGATGCAAATGGCAATTACTGTTCATTAATGGCAATTACTATTCATTAAAGGCAGTTACTGTTCAATAGGGTGGATTCAATAGTGGATTGCCAGGGATGAGGACTCCATGGGTGGAGTTGCTCTAAAAGGCATGGCATCTCATGATGTATTATAATTCCTAGAAAATCACGAGGAAGATTTCACTTGGACACTTGTCACCGTTTATTTAGACAAAGTCACAAAGACTAATAACACACGTTCAAAGAAACAGGTCGTTTAATGAAAGGGATTTTCATTTTTTTTTAAGAAAAAAACTAATGAAAATGGCTTGAAAACTTTGAATAGTATCAGGTGTGATTTTTTAGTGTAAAAATATGGTTTTTCGTTAAGGTGAATAGTACTGTGAGCTTTTCGTTAAAACTCCTTTTTTTTTTAAATGAGAATTAGTTGGGGGCTTACACAATATTGAATTTCAACGATTTCAATTTTTTATTTTTCAAATTGCACCTCATAGATTATCTTCACAAAATATTAATCAAATCGGAAATATTTGAGTAAGGGAATTGACGAATATTTTGTTATATAGAAAACAATGAAATTTTATCGTGATAAGTAAATAGGAAAATAGTTTAGGATAAAATTTAATTTTTGTCAAGATGATCTATGAATCGAGATTTATAAAATAGACTGTTCAAATCGTTGAAGTTCGATATGGAATAAGTCCCACAACTAATCTCTTTTAAATAAAAGGGTAAATCGCAAAAATGGTCTATGATATTTGCATAATTCATTACTTTGGTCCCTAAGATTCGAAATCGATAAAATGGTCAATGAGATTGTCCATCATCCATCATTTTGGTCATTCTGTTAAAAACTCCGTTAAGTGTCCTGGAGCTCTTTGACGGAAGTTTGCACAATTTTCAAAGTTTCGTAACTCAATTGTTTCTTAACCAAATTTGACCCATAATATATCATAATGAAGATAGGAAAGTGTAGAATAAGATTATACCTATATCAAAGGCCAGTGGTTGTCGGAGATGGCTGGATTATAGCCTTAAACTTTAAACGTTCATAACTTTTTCAATACTCAAGGAAATCGAGTGATTCAAAAATAAAAATCATACTTCTTGACGAGACGAAGAGAATGATACCTTTTGTGATGGCTAACTCACCGTGTTTTGGCTGGAAAATGGCTCGAAAGTGGCTAACTCGAGACCAAGACAGCCACTTTCGAGCTGTTTTCCGGCCAAACCACGGCAAGTTAGCCATAAAAAAAAAGGGTACCATTCTCTTTGTCTCATCGAGAAGTATGATTTTAGTTTTTGAATCACTTGATTTTGTTGAGTATTGAAGAAGTTATGAACGTTTAAATTTTGCCCAGTTTCTGGCGAGTTTTCGAGTTTTCACTTGGACCAGTCAACTTTGAGGCTTTTTTCCGGCAATCTCTGGCAACCATTGGCTTCTAAATAGTTATAATCTTATTCTACACTTTTCTATCTTTATTTTGATATATTATGGGTCAAATTTGGTAAAGAAATGATTGAGTTATGAAGCTTTGAAAATTACCCAAACTTCCGGCTAAAAGCTCCGGGACACTTAATGGAGTTTTTAATAGAAGGACCAAAATGATGGATAGTGGACAATCTCAGAGACCACTTTTATTGATTTGGAATCTCAGAGACCAAAGTGATGAGTTATGCAAATCTCAGGGACCATTTTAGAGATTTACCCTAAATAAAAATAAAAATCTCTTATCTTAAACGAAATGTTTCTTTATGTATGTGTTATTAGTCTTTGTGACTTTGTCCAAATAAACGGTCACAAGTGTCCAAGTGAAATCTTCCTCGTGATTTTCCAGGAATTATAATACATCATGAGATGCCATGTCTTTTAATTTTTTAAGTGGTTTTTCAGTAGACGAGCATGTGTAATCGCATTGATATATTTTTTTTCTTTGTCAAATGGCCGGCTGTTCTACTAAACTAATTAATTTCCTACATCCTAAAAATAATGTAAGTATGCTCATGTGCCATGCATTTTTATATACACAAAATTGTATTGACAGAGTAAGTTTTGCATGTGATGTATTAGATCCAGGGTTTAATTAAATTCTGTAATCGCTGTGTAGATATATGATTCTGTTGTTAATTTTAATTTAATTGTTAGTCTTTTAAATGATGAAGTTATAAAATCTTAAATTATGGGAGAAAAATTCAAACTTCGGTGTAAGGTAACACTCTACCAACTTGATTATTTGTTGACAGTGACACCACAAAATCTTAATTTTAGAAGGATAACAATAATACATAAAAACTGTTATTGACATTTCAAAAGTTTCATATAATATTTAATAACTATTTATTTCTGAAGCTATTGCTACACTAATTTTTTTTTCTTAATAGCACTTTATTGACTAAATTGTCCAGGTTTGTGGATGAGGAACCATGTGGAGTGCTGGCTTCTTCTGCAAGTTTCTTCCACTGCATGATCTTCATTTTCATTTTTTTACCCTTTTCTCCCTCCACTAACTCTCTAACAAGCTTCTCTACTTCTGCTCTTTTGACATCATTACTAATCTCCATCCCAATGCCCCATTCATTGCAAGCACACCAAGTGTTAGTTTGTTGGTCAGCAAAGAAAGGCCAACAAAGCATAGGAACTCCTGCACACAAACTTTCCACAATCGAATTCCAACCGCTATGTGTTAAAAACCCTCCAACTGAAGGGTGACTTAGGACTTGCTCTTGTGGACACCAACTTGCTATCAAACCCCTCTCCTTAGTTTCAGCTACAAATTCAGGTGACAAAATCGCGGATTCATCGACAATCAAATCAGGCCTGATTACCCAAAAGAATGGAAGCTTGCTATTTATAAGTCCCCATGCAAACTCTACAAGATGTTCTGGTGTCATGACTGCTATGCTGCCAAAATTCACATAAACAACTGAATTTGGTGGCTTTGAGTTTAGCCATTCAAGGCACTCAGTTTCTTCTCTCCACAGGCTATATCCGACAGCGTTCAAAGGATCTTTTGGTACGTGATTGAGAAGCAATTGGAGAGGGCCAATGGCATAGACAAGTGGAAGCATTGAAGAGAGAGCATTCAAAACATCTGGCTCCAATGTTTCAAAAGTATGAACAACAACTGCTGAAGCCTTATCAACTCTCTCCACTGATTCCAAACTGAGGTTAAACACGCTGTCATTTGGATTCGTAGTTCGAAAGTTTGCCGGTAGATCCCTTAAACGAATATCCTTCATTCCTGGAATCCAATCTATTACCTTGTCCAAGAAGCCATTTGTCAAACAGCTCTCATCTACATATATAATTAACACTCAAGTAAGAGTAATTAAATGAAATGAAACGTCATACGTTTAGAAAAAAGAGATTGATTAATAGGACGAGTGATGGGCATGGGCTCTCCCAGAGTGTGTAGGACCGTACGTTTTGCGTTCTACACCTAATCCGAGGAGCTAATATGGTGCAATACAGTATTTTAATGTTTTGTTAAAAAAAAACAAAGGTTTAATCAATTAACTTATTCAGATAATTTTTTTCACTACCTTTGAGTGGTGCAATACCCTTTTCCACCAAAGTAGGGTATTGTTTATAGCCCATGAAACTGCTTGCAGAAATGGTAAAGAAGATTACCAAAGGGAGTCCAATTTCTTCAGCGGCTGTGATTGTAAATGGCATGAAACCATCTGAGAAAATGCAAGTAACTGGAGGACTAAAATTATTGATTGAAATCGCCGCGTCATTGAGTTTTATGAGGAGGTCTCGAAACGGAGGCAAAAGGTTTTTGCTGATGGCATCGGATGCTAAAGAGACGTCTTGGGTGGCATCTTGGTTGGAGTCTGGTGGAAGGCTGTCTGGAATGGTTTCGAATCGAAAATCAGGCAAGCCATCGAGGGAGTTGGGTCCAAGAGATTTAAGAAAGCGGCTGTGGTTGAACTCTGTGTTGACAAAGGTTATATGAAAGCCTCTAAGGTGGAGTAGCTTTGAAAATTTAAGCATTGCCTTTATATGGCTTTGAGCTGGTGCTGGAATCCAAAGAGTAAACTGTTGGTTTACCCCCTGAACTTTCACCTCACTTTCGATTTCCCCCCTGAACTTTTCCATTGGAAAATTAAGGACTCAAACTAATTTTTTTAGCCAATTTGCCCCCTACCGTTAGTTTTTCATATATTTCATCCATATTTCCGTTAAGTGAGACCATGTGCACAACATGTGAAGGTAGTTAAGTTATTTCACTCTTAAAAATAATTAAAAAACTGAAAATAATAAAAAAAACAAAACTTTCCCTCTATTTTTTCCCGCTAATTCCTATCATCGATTTTATTTTTCCCTCTCATTCATATGCATGAGAAATGACATATGGTGTTATTGTCTACCATTTTTATTTTCTCTAACAAATTAATAATTTGACAAATGCTAATGGTGCTATTGTCTCCAAAGCAGTGCATTAATATAAGAAACCCTAGTCTTTTTTATGGACATGTTTCTTATATTAATGCACTGCTTTGGAGACAATAACACCATGAGCATTTGTCAAATTATTAATTTGTTAGAGAAAATAAAAATGGTAGTACATGCTTCAAAAAAAAGATTAACTTAGCTACTTATGAAGACAATAACACCATATGTTATTTCTCATGCATATGAATGAGAGGGAAAATTAAAATTGAGGATAGGAATTAGCGGGAAAAAATAGAGGGAAAATTATTATTATTATTTATTTTCAGTTTTTAATCATTTTTAAATTGAAATGACTTAACTATCCTCACATGTTATGCACATGGTCTCACTTAACGGAAATATGGATGGAATATATGAAAAACTAACGGTAGGGGGCAAATTGGCTAAAAAAATTAGTTTGAGTCCTTAATTTTCCAATAGAAAAGTTCAGGGGGGAAATCGAAAGTAAGGTGAAAGTTCAGGGGGTAAACCGATAGTTTACCCGGAATACAAACAGCATGAGGTTTGTTGTTAGCTACTGCCTTGGAATCCATCTTAGATTGTGCTTATGCGTTTGTGCTTGCACTAAGCACAAATATATATAATATATGTATATTTGTGCAGATTAGTACTGTTTTGAAAAGTAGACACAACTGAAGTCAAATTGAATACGTGCTCCTCTAAGACGTGCAGGTTGCGCAAAAATTAATCTTGGGCGACAAGGTAATTGACTAATTGTCTTTTGTTTCATGACAAAGGCATTCAGTGCAATCAAATTAGGAACCTTAAAGGTGTGTTTGTGGTATAGGATTATTTCGAATTAGACTAATATTAGAGATTAAGCTAGATTGTCTTGGCTTGGACTAAAGCTAGTTTAGTGTTTATTTATTTATTTATTTTTATTACAAAAAACTGCTTTACTTTAAAGTTATTTGGATAACAGCTTTTAAAATAGATTACTTTTAAAAACAACTTTAATAAAAGAATAATGCTGGTTAAATAAAATTTTAAAAATTAAAAATATTGAAGTAGATGATTAATTTATTAAGAATATAAAAATTGAAGAATCATTCATGATGCATGTCAGTATATATCTTAAACAAAAATATACATAGTAGCTAGTGGATTCAATGTTTACTTTTATTTAAGAGAGAGAAAGCGATGAGAGAAATACTTGCGACTTCTTCTGTCATTTTGTGGATATATTTTTCAACTTCTTCTGTCATTTTGTGGAGATATTTTTCAATTTCAGTACAGCTTTCAATGGATAATATGTGTGTGCATTACATCGTAGTGCATATATGCCTCACAATGCGTGTATTATTTGATGACAATATGAGAGTCGTGTAGAAGCGTGGGTGTAAGTGAAACGTTAACAAGTGCTATAAATAAGTTATTAAAACACAGCCATACAATTTGGCAGTTTTTAATAATTATTTTGTGTCGCATTTATATAATAAATAGTTTTATATCACAGTCTTCTAAAATATTACGACCCCGTCTATTAGGCCTCGTTTATTGTAATGCAAAAATTTTGTTTCGAAGCTGTATCTCTATATAAAGTGAGCACCCTAAAATAATGAAACATTCAAAATACCATAAATTGTCCCTTAAGAATTTCATAAATTACAATTGAACCAAAAGAAGCTAAATTATTTAACCATATTTTTATTTTGAATGAATTTAACAATTAAAATTATAGAAAAAAAATAAAAAAAAAAACAAAACAAAACCTCCCACGTTAGTGGGTGGTTTCGTGTCTTTAATTCATTTTTTTTAAAATATATATTTTTTAAATATGTAAATTAATTATTTAAATAAAAATATATATAAAAATGTCAATTACCACATGCGTATGCGTGTGACAACATGCTAATAATTAATAAATAGCCCGTATAAAACATTTTGTGGCCTTGTCTATAATTTTTTTTTCTTTTTGTTGTTTTTTTCTGCTATATTGCTAAAATGTTTTTTTAGCATCTGAGTTTTCTCTGCAAATGATTGTAATTAAGCATTCAATTCTAATTTTAATTTTATTATTTGAGATAATGGTCCTTTATATTTGCACTTCATCCTTCTAGTTCTGAAGACCAACAACAACAAAACAATAACAAAAAAAGGTCGTACCCAGTGCACAAGGCTCCCGCTTTACGCAGGGTCTGGGAGAGGTGAATGTCGGCTAGCCTTACCCCCATTTATGGAGAGGCTGCTCCCAAGTCTCGAAACCGAGACCTACCGCTCATGGGCGAAGGCACTTGCCATCGCACCAAGTGCGACCTCTAACAAAACAATAACAAAAAACAAAAACAAAAAAATTATTAACAATAAATTTCGTACGGATGTGTGGCATCTAACTTTATCGTAGTAACACTTGATTCACTAAATTGTCTAAGTTTTTTGATGAAGATCCATGTGGACTGGTAGCTTCTTCTGCAAGTTCTTTCCACTCCACCACTCTTTTTTTCATCTTCTTACCCTTCTCCCCATCCATTAATTCTCTAACAAGCTTCTCTACTTCATCCATCTTCACATCATTACTAATTTCCATGCCAATGCCCCATTCGTTGCAACTATAGCGGCAGTCCATCTGCTGGTCGAAGAAGAATGGCCAACAAAGCATAGGCACTCCTGCAGTCAGGCTCTCAATAGTTGAATTCCAACCACTGTGTGTCAAAAAACCTCCCACTGATGGGTGGTTGAGGACTTGCTCCTGTGGGCACCAACTTGCTATTAGACTTCTTTCCTTTGTTTCAGCCACAAACTCGGGTGGCAAAATCGCGGATTCACCATTAACAAGATCAGGCCTAATTACCCAGAAGAAGGGCAACTTGCTGTTTGCAAGTCCCCAACAAAACTCCACAAGTTGTTCAGACGTCATGACTATTACGCTGCCGAAATTCACATACACAACTGAATTTGGCTCCCTAGTGTTTAGCCATTGGAGGCACTCAGTTTCTTCTTTCCATAGACTGTATCCAATATTCAAGGGGTGTTCTGGTATCTTATTAAGGTGTAATTGAAGAGGGCCAACGGGATACAAAAGTGGAAGCATAGATGAGAGAGCATCCAAAACATCTCGCTCCAAGGCATCAAAAGTATGAAGAACCACTGCTGAAGCTTCACGGACTCTATCGGTTGATTCCATCATGAAGTTAAACATTATGTCATCGGGATTTGTTGTTCGAATGAAGGTCGGGAGATCCTTTAGACGAATATCTTTCATTCCTGGAATCCAATCTATGACTTTGTCCAAATAGCCATTTGTCAAATAGCTCTCCTCTATAAAAAACAAAACAAAAAAAAAAAAAAAAAAAAAAAAACAAAGAATTTTCATTTGCATGTCTAGAAACAAGGAATTGAGAGCGAACCATAAATTAATTAAAACTTCGGTAGTTGTGCATATAATATATTTCACCTTTGAGTGGTGCCAGGCCTTTTTCGATCAAAGCACGAAATTGTATAAGTCCCATGAAGCTGCTGCAGCAATAGTGTAGAACAGTATTATAGGGACTCCAATTTCTTCAGCAGCTGTGATCGTGGATGTGGACATGAAACCATCCGAAACTATGCAAGTCACTGGAGGATTGTTGGATGTTGTTATGGCATCATTGTTGAGCGCATTGAGGAGGTCATGAAACGGAGCCAAGAAATTTTGTTTTCTTATCGCATCAACAAGCAAAGTGGGATCTTGGGTGGTATCTCCATCAGAATCTGGAAGGCCATCTGGGATGGCTGCAAACCGAAAATCAGGTAAGCCATCAAGGGAGTGGGAGCCTAAAGATTTTAGAAAGCGCCTTTGGTTGTACTTGGAGTTGACAAAGGTAATATGAAAACCTCTATGGTGGAGGAGCTTTGCAAATTTAAGCATTGCCTTGATATGGCTTTGAGCCGGGAGTGGAATGCAAACAGCATGAGGCTTAGTAGCTACTGCTGTGGGATCCATTTTAGGTTTTGCGTTTGCATTGCAGCGGTTGCAGTAATGTAGACCATTTATAGTGCTACTGGTCTACTTTTCTACGTCTTCTTAATTTGTCTCTCTTTGTTTCTTCCACAAGTCTAGGAGGTCAAATTATCTTAGTTTGAAGGCTTTTGGGTTGAGAGAGAGAGAGAGAGAGAGTACGGTCAAGAAAAAGAAGCGTGACTATTAGGCACATTGAACCTAGGAGATGAAGAGGCAAACTTGAAACTGGAATCTTCTCATGGCCTCTGCTGTCTTTTTGTATATCTACTTTGGTAATTTGTATTTTGATCTAAACACTAATCTGCTGCCACATGTATGACATAGATGAATTGTAATGTTGCTGCTCCATAGCCTTAGCAGCTGTCCTATGTACTGGGAATCACAAACTTTCTCGGAAAAATTAATGAAAATAACTTAAAAATTTTAAGTTTTAACGATAAAGATAAAATAAAGGGTAAAATGAATAGTACCAAGATTGACTTTTTAATGTAAAAATGTGATTTTTCGTTAAAATAAACAGTACCAAGAGCTTCTTGTTAAAGTTCTCAACTTTCTCTTCGTGCAAAAGCTTGTTCTCTATTTCTTTTGTTCTGCCGCTGCCGCCTTTAAATCAGATCACCATCTTTTTCTCGTCTTTTCATTCTAATTTTGATTTGGATGAAGATGGTCTGAATGCCTAGACCCTTTCCTCCCTGTATGGTTTTTTTCCCTGTCAAATTGTATCTGATTGATCATTACAAATTAGTATAAAGGAAAGCTTTGTTTTGTTTACTAGTTCGTTTTCGTGGTCGTTTTCATAGACAGTACAAAATAATTACAATTATTGTACCCTCGCAGCTAATTAATTAGATATAGGTAAAATGGCATTCGTCAATCATGCAGCCATCACAGAAATGATATATATGGGGGTACACATAATTAGATAATATAACTTATGCCGTGATGCACAACCGCACTACCAACATGTTGCCAATCAGTTGATGGTCGATCAATCCTTAATTCGAACAGTCCAGCCTCGTCTGATAGAGAGGTTTTTGTTTTTTTTTTTTTATCCTGTCAATAGTTAGTGGTTCTGAGGGGAGGAGGAAAAGAGGGTGGGGAGAGGTGAACTTTGGTGGGGAAGGCTGAAGGGTGCTTGGTTTTCATTATGGAAAGAGATCCTTTTCGGATCTCTTCCTCCAAAGCCCAGGATCAAGTGATATGGGTCCTTGAAATTTGATTAAACGGTAAAAAATTATTATAATTTTTAAAATTTTTTACTAACTTCTCTATTTTTAGTCGTTGGATCAAATTTCAAGAGTCCAGATCATTTGATTCCTAAGATTTAGAGGAAGAGATCCGGAGATGATCTCTTTCCTTTCATTATAGCACAAACCCTCCTCATTTGATTGATAGGATTGACTGGGACTATTTACTATATTAAAGATATTTTGAAGGAAGGAATAAATAACAAGCTTTTTATTTTGTCCAAATTGAAGTTTACTCATAAAGAATAGTTGTTCCTTTTAATCCTACCATTTTTGTGATATTTAGTAGGAATATCTATTCTTCATGAGAGCCTTCAACTTCAATAAAATAAGAAATTTGTCATCCATTTCTTCGTTTAAAGTGTCTTCAATATAATGAATAATTGAGACAATGTCCTCTATAATTTCTCTTTCCTTTTTGTTTTATTTTTTTTTCAGTCTGCCTGTATAACTCACATATAAGCATAAAATTGACTGGATTGATTAAATTTTGCACCTTCAAGGTAACATGTAATAATTTGATTCCCCCTCTTGAACTATCAAAATGCATATGGTACTGTACCAATAAAATAGGTTTGTTATTTGATAAAATAAGGTCATAAACAATACTTACCTTTTTATGTCAAAAGATGATACATTGTGTTAAGTTCGAGTCATGTTAGGCGGGCTTGTAGTTCATACAAATGTAGATTAAGCTAATTATCATGACAGTTTCATACTCTCACTTACACTCGGATTGATACCATAACACCCATATATTGAGGTTTTTGTAATTTAATAAAAAAATCCTTGAGATTTTCAAAATTACAATAGCACTTCTTGAGTATAAAATTGATTTCACAAAATTCCATTTACTAAAATTTCATCCGAAAACTTGTCATATTATAAAAAAAAAGTTATGAGATTACATGGACACCCTTTGGAGGTAATTACACGGACACCCCTTGAAATAATCCTATCAAATTTATTACTTTTTCACATAACTGCCCTGAGGTTTTAACCGTTACAATATATAAATACATTATGACCTTACAAAATTGAACGAGCCAAACCTCTGAGTTGCCATATCACTATTTTCACCAAGAGTGAGAAAAAAAAAAACGAATCAAGAAATAGGAGGTGTAAAAGAGTAATAGGTCTCTCGAGTATGTCAAGTTGCTCTATCCATTGAGAGCATATTTTGGATGTTCCATTGTTACACACTTTTGAGTATTATTTCTATCTCTTGTTATTTCTATTGTTAAATATGTCATGGGCTCATCAAAATTCCAACACATCCAATATCGCATGTATCAGATGAAAAGTAAAGGGATTAAAAATAGACTTGTCCACGTTAAATAGCCAGGTCGTCCACTTAATTTTCCCATTACACATGTCAAAGGGTGCAGTTTTAATCTCTCCAAATAACACGTTTCTTTGGATCCAGCCATCCAGGGTGCTTGCTGATCGCGGTGAAGACGCTTAATTAGCAGAGCTGCAGATAAGCATCGAGGGCAGCCAAAATAGGAGATTAAAGAAATTTCAAGGAAAGAAGATTACACCATCTTTAAAGGAAATGTCAAATTATTATAGTCAAATTACAATGGATGACTGATATGGCAATTTAAAGTTTTATGTCAAATTTTATATTTCTCCAACTGAATTGTCAAATATTATTTTATTATTTAAATAGAATTTAAATACTTGTAATTATTAAAAAGTTTCAAAATTTTTATTGGTTCAAATGTTAGTGGAATAAGGGATCCACAATTAAAATGAATTAACAATAAATTTCACATTAATGTCAAATTTAATTTCAAATCACAAAACCTTCAATTCTAGTCAGCAAATAACATTTTGGTTAAAGAGACTTTTGATGTCAAATATGCATAGTGACATTCCATCTAAGATTTTAACATCTCCATTGGAAATGCTCTTCTTAGCATTCAACAAATTGAGGGAAGGGAGATGAGGAATCAAAATAGGATTTGATTTCCTCTAAGAGGAATGCTGGCTACATTCTCCACTTGCCTTCCTCTATTTGTCTTTTCCCACTGTCACAACCCGTCCCGAATTATTGTTAACGATGGTGTGAAATGTCTAAATTTCCCTTGGACATTGAATATGATATGTGGTTTTGTGGCTTAAGTTTGGGTTTTAAACTAAATTGGTTAGTTCCTAAGTTTTTGGAACTTAGAGTTAGTAATTTTGGTTGTGATTAGTGACCCAAAACTGGACCACACACTCACACTCACACACACACACCTCTCGTTGACCTTTCTCTCTCCTCCCTCTCTCGGATCTTCTTCCATTTCCGTACAACATGTATGGACAACCCTCAAACCCTTTCAATCTCCACAGATCGAGATTGTGATTGCTGTTTTTAAATTCCTTGCAAGCTCAGGAGTTGTTCTATACCTGTGGTTGGCCGAGAAATCTTTGAAAACCTGAGGAACCATAACCTCCGATTCGAGGTATTGTTCATGCACACATAAATGTGGAGTTTTTGGAAGATTCTAAGGTTATAGGAAGCTTTAGATCGTCCCCAAGAAACTTGGAGAAGAAAAATGAAGTGATTTGGACGTCGGGAAGTTGAGTTTCGACGAGATGCAGGTTTAGCAAGATTATCGAGGGATTTTCCGACGAGTTCCGTCGGTTTTAGGGCTTTTGAAAGGTATGGTTGTGTTCTATTCATCCTAAGCTTCAATTTGGTTTAAGTTTTATGAAATTTTGTGGAAAATTGAGTGAGAAATGAAGGTTTTATTATTTTCCAGAAACCATCAACGCAGAGCTCACCGGTGCCAGACTCCGGCAAGCTGAGGAAGATGAAGGAGCATATTCCGTCATATCTGACGGAATATTCTAACGGCAAAGGTAACGCCGTTAACGTCTGTTAAGGTTTTAACGGAATATTCCTAACGGCAGTTAGGGATTCCGTTAGGATTCCCTGTGTATGGCCGCGCGTGTTGCCGTGCACTTACCAGCGCGTGGGTGGTCGGAAAATTTTTCTAAAAATATGGGGATGTTGATGAGGTTATGTAGATCACGTTGGTATATTCAAACATCTCATTTGAGCAATGTATGAGAATTTATTAACTAGTTTTGTCTATGCGCTTTAAATAACGTTTATTCAGTTATTTCGCATATAGGTGAGACATATCCCGAGGACGAGCGTAGTCAAGGGCGGCTTGGGAGCTACGACCCTTTGACATACTAGTGAGTGGGCTTTTGGTTTTCAGTATATAATTATATACTTGAAATTTTCCCAGAAAATGTGTTTAAATGATAATATGCTTTGAAATGCCATGCATATAAATTTATATTCAGCATATGAATTAGTATATGATGCATAATATGAATTGGTGTTGTGGATGCTCAGGTAAGTACCTGGTGAGTTATGTTTTGTTATATGAGATATTGATAATGTGAGACGTGATTGAGAACTTATAAACCTGCACCCAGGGTGATTGTGATTTAGCCAGAGATAATGTCACCTCCCGCACCATATGCTCACATTGGATTCTATTTAGATGCACAATCTTGTCGTACAAACCATTATAGGTGGTTCCGACTCGTAGGTGACTCGCAATTTATCACACAGCTATAATGAGAACGTAGTAATGAGCATAACTATATTACACCCAGTCTTGTCATACAGACCTTTATCGTGGTTTCGACTCGTGTGCAGTGTAGTGCCGTATAGGTCACTTGTAGTGACTCCGACTAGATTGACTAATGAGCTATGAATTCAGCCGTACAGACTTCTACAGGGGTTCCGGCTAATATGTTATTTTTCCATGAATTTATTTTCACCTTAGTTACTTATTCTGTTTTATATTTTGGCATGGTATACTTATGAGTATGGATATGTGAAGCATGATTTGAATATATATATATATATATATATATATATATATATATATATATATATGTATATATATATATATATATATATGTATGTATGTATATATGTTTATATTCCATTTCTGGGAAAGTTATACATGTTTTACGGTGAGGGGTTAGAGCATTTAATAAATGAAATTGTTTGAAAAGCTTTATTTTTGCCCACTCACACTTTCTGTTTTGCGCCCCTCCTGGTTTTAGATAAGCTTGTTCGTTGGTGGCTCAAGAAGATTAGTGGAGGTTCTGACAGACTATCACAAATGTAGGACATCTTTGGATGTCGTTTAATTAGTACTGGTTTTCTGGACTGAACTTAGGCTACTTACGCTCTAATTGTGTTTTCACACATGTACCAACATTTATCTTAACTAGTACTCTTATGAGTTGGTTTTCATCTATTCATATTTCTCTGCTATCATTATTGCTTCTGCACTATGCACATGGTTACGTCACCCTTACGTGATGGCCAGCATGCCTCGATCTCAGTCGGGGTGTGTCCCACTCAATAGATGCCACGTGAATTTATCTTACACTCAAATCTATGTATTAAATGTGTTTAAAATTTCTTTCTTTTCTTTTCAATAGTGCCCTAATTAAATCTCATATGTCAACTAAATCATTAAATTATCTACTAAATTTGACAAATTTGCTTTAATCCTGTTTGTGTTTTTCTTCTTTTCGATGTTATGCATTTAAATACTAATGAATACTTATGGCTTCTTATGTCATGTTGCTACTTTCATGAAAAGGGTTTGGACTAAGTTTATTTTAATAAAAAATAATGCTATAACTTTATTTAATTAAAAAGACTTAAATTTTAATGAAAACCCCTTAAATTTTAATAAATAGGACAAAAGAACTTAAATTTTAATGAAAAAGACATTTTTAATAAAAAGGACAAAAAAATCTAACGCGCAGACTTACGGTACACTGTTTATGAAACTTACTACACTGTTTATAAAAACTTACAACACTGTTTATGAAACTTACAACACTGTTTATGAAACTTATGACACTATTTATAAAACTTACGACACTGTTTATGAAAACTTACTAAAATGAAACTCTAAGGGTCCTATCTTTTTGCACATAAATCCTTCTCCCCCACATTCTTCTCCCTTTTTGAACCAGACTACTCAACACCGACTTTGCCTGTCAAACTGGTAGCTCCACCATTGGCATTACGTCCCACAACTAACTGTCTCCCTTCACCATTGCATGTTTGCAGAGACCCATCAACTCCTGAGTTTAGCGAATTCGCATTACCATCTACACTACCATCTTTTTGGTTAATTGAATTACCAAAAACTTCAAAATGTTCATTACTTCCATCTAATCCAACCTTTGCCCATCTACCCATCTCCTCCACACTATGACTAGCTTCTTCACTCCTGCCCTGTCTCCATATCATCAAAATTCACATCCACTCCACTACTTCCCACAAACCTAAAGCTCTCACTCTCATCCACAGGATCAAAGTAATCCCAGGAAGAATCTTCATCCGACAGAGGAGGAGGCGGAGGCGGCAGTGGAATATCCTCATCCATGTAACTACAGCTAACCAGATTGAACCTTAGAGTCACAGAAGCGGCACCTCCTTACCTCATATAACTCAACCTTGCTACAGGAGGCGAAGCGGGCCTCTCGTTGCATAGAGATGAGTCCGAAGCGTCGGTCAAAGGCGACGGCGACGGCGAGGGGTAGAAAAAAAAATCTATTAAACAAAAAGATGGGAGGAAAAAAATGGAGTGTTTGAAGTTTTTTTTTGGAGGGGGGGGGACAAGTTGGATGTGTTAGGTTTTTATTTATTTTTATTAGCCTTTTATCCTTATTATTAAATAAAGTTAGTGGGTGGTTTTTAATTAAAATGTAAAGATTTGAAGTCATTTTCATTAGTTTTTTTTATTTTTTTATTTCGAGTTGATACATAATATAATACATGTTTAATGCCTAACAATGAGTGTATAATTTAATAACTGATGAGAGGCAAGAAGAATTACGTTGAAAAATTATTGTATGGTACCGCAATATTACATGTTTTATACAACAATGGTCGATTATTAATTAAGGCAATGAACAACAATAACAAAGCATTGACAGGGCCAAAAGAATACATGACCAGAAATATTCTTATGGATGATGTCTAGTTTTTCTTAGTAGCACTTGATTCACTAGCGTGTCCAAATTTTTGGATGAAGAACCATGTGGACCAGTAGCTTCTTCTGCAAGCTTCTTCCACACCATGACCTTATTTTTCATCTTCTTACCCTTCTCCCCATCCATTAACTCTCTGACAAGCCTCTCTACTTCATCCCTCTTCACATCATTACTAATTTCCATGCCAATGCCCCATTCATTGCAACTATAGCGGCAGTCCATCTGCTGGTCGCCGAAGAATGGCCAACAGAGCATAGGCACTCCTGCAGTGAGGCTCTCAAAGGTTGAATTCCAACCGCTGTGTGTTAAAAATCCTGCCACTGATGGGTGGTTAAGGACTTGCTCTTGTGGGCACCAACTCGCAATGAGACTTCTTTCTTTTGTTTCATCCACAAACTCCCGTGGCAAAAGTGCTGATTGGCCAATAACTAAATCAGGTCTAATTACCCAAAAGAAGGGCACCTTGCTGTTTGCAAGTCCCCAGCCAAACTCGACAAGATGTTCAGGTGTCATAACTGTTATACTGCCAAAATTCACATACACAACTGAATTTGGCGCCTTAGTGTTTAGCCAGTCAAGGCAGTCGGTTTCTTCTTTCCATAGGCTGTATCCAATATTCAATGGGTGATCTGGTATTTGATTGAGATGTAACTGAATAGGGCCAATTGGATAAACAAGTGGAAGCATAGATGAGAGAGCCTCCAAAACATCTGGCTCTAAGGCATCAAAAGTATGAAGAACAACCGCAGAAGCTTCATGAGCTTTATCGGTTACTTCCATCAAGAAGTTAAACATGATGTCGTTGGGATCTGAAGTCCGAATAAAGGTTGGGAGCTCCCTTAAACGGATATCTTTCATTCCTGGAATCCAATCTATAACCTTTTCCAGATATCCATTTGTCAAACAGCTCTCATCTACCAAAAAAAAGAGAGACAGAGAGAATTTTCATTTGCATGTTTAGAAACAAGCAATTAAGAGCGAATAATAAATTAATTAAAGCTACAGTAGTTGTATAGATAATATATTTCACCTTTGAGTGGTACCAGGCCTTTTTCGATCAAAGCACGAAATTGTATAGTTCCCATGAAGCTGCAAGCTGCAATAGTGTAGAACAGAACCATAGGGACATCAATCTCTTCAGCGGCTGTGAGTGTGAACGTGGACATCAAACCATCTGACACTATGCAAGTTACTGGAGGATTAATGGGTGTTGATGTGGCATTATTGTTGAGATTCATTAGTAGTTCCCGAAAGGGGGCCAATAATTTTTGTTTTCTGATTGAATCACAAAGCAAAAGGACGTCTTGGGTGGTATCTTCATCTGAATCTGGAAGGCCGTCTGGGATGGCTTCAAACTGAAAATCAGGCAAGCCATCAAGGGAATTGGGGCCCAGAGATTTTAGAAAGCGCCTGTGGTTGTACTTGGAGTTGACAAAGGTAATATGAAAACCTCTATGGTGGAGAAGCTTTGCAAATTTAAGCATTGGCTTGATATGGCCTTGAGCTGGAGCCGGAATGCAAACAGCATGAGGCTTTGTAGCCGCTGCTGTGGAATCCATTTTAGGTTTTGTGTCTGCATTCCATTGCTCGTACGAATCCAGACTATTATAGTGCTACTGAGCTACTATTCAACATCTACTTTTTTGTCTTCTTGTGCAGACGGTTAGGTAAATTTAAAGAGATATGAAAGAAAATAGGCAAGGTTTTCAATTGAGAAAGACAGAACGACAACTATTTGATCGCAACTTCCCAGGTTTTCCCCTCATTTGATAGAGATAGAGAAATGCTTTACAATAGTGTAAGGATTAAGAAATTTACAGGGAAGATGATTTACAGTAATTAGTGGAATCGGACGTAGTAGAGGTCGCACTTGGTGTGATGGCAAGTGCCTTCGCTCATGAGCGGTAGGTCTCGGGTTCGAGACTTGGGAGCAGCCTCTCCATAAATGGGGGTAAGGCTAGCCGACATTCACCTCTCCCAGACCCTGCGTAAAGCGGGAGCCTTGTGCACTGGGTACGACCTTTTTAGTGGAATCGGACGTAGTGGCTTCTTGTATTCTTCTGTCATTTTGTTTTATATTGCTGAAGTAATACTTTACCATCTCAATTTTCTTTGGTTGTGCTGGAGTTGTTATTCTGAATTTCTATAAAAATTGGATGCTGTATTGTATCTTTGAGTAATTTATTATTACTTTAGTCTAAAGAAAGGTTTGAAATTGGCACTGTAGAAATGAATAGTGTTTTGCACTGAATTTCATTCTATATACTGTAAGACTTCATCCTGTGAAGAACATCAATAGAATTTCCTGTGTAATCTAGAGAGAGAAAAAGAAGAGTTTAAGAGAGAGAATTGTATCTGAATTATCCTTTTCATATATGATTGAATGCATCTTACAGTACATAATACAAGTATATATATCTTTGACTTTCCTTACTCACTAAGTATTCTACACTAACTGTTTTAACTATCATAACCACCTTATCCCTTCATCTTTTGACACTTGTCACGATCTAACAATTCTTTATCTTTACATCCCCCCTCAATCATATGCTTGGAGGAACCAAGCATAAGATTGGAACAATGATGCTGAAACAAGGGGGCAGACAGTCCCTTGGTTAATATATTGGCAAACTGTTCTTTGGATGACACATGAAGCACATGGAGATCTCCTCGAATAACACGTTCCCGCACAAAATGATAATCTATTTCAACGTGTTTCACTTGAGAATGGAAGACAGGATTAGAGGATAATGCAATGGCAGAGATGTTGTCACAATAAAGAACAAGTGCAGTGAAAAGAGGAACACACAGATCACATAAAACCTGCCTGGTCCATGCTAACTCAGCTGCTGCTATTGCCAACGCTCTATATTCTGCCTCTGTTGATGATCTGGAAACCGTGTGTTGCTTCTTCGATGCCCAAGATATAGGACTCGAACCAAGATAGACAATATGACCAGACATGGATCTTCGATCATTTGGGTCACCCGCCCAATCGGCATCACTATAAGCCTGTAGTTGAAGCTTGCCTAGTTGAAACTGAAGACCATAATGCAACGTGCCACTGAGATACCGCAAGATGCGCTTGACAGCTACAACATAGGAGTCCATAGGATTATGCATAAACTGGCAACATTGATTTACAGAGAAGGCAATATCAGGCCTTGTAAATGTCAAATATTGCAAGGCTCCCACAATACTTCGATATTGTTGTGGACTGTGATAAGGAGTCCCTTCTGTCTTAGACAACCTGTGATAGGGTAAGCATGGGGTGTTACAAGGTTTGGAATCTTGGAGGTCAACCTTTTCTAGCAGATCCTTGATGTATTTAGTTTGTGACTCAAAGAGACCTTGAGGCTGATATGTAATCTGTAACCCCAAGAAATAATGAAGTTGGCCTAAATCTTTCAGGTCAAACTCTTTGGCTAAAGCTTGTATAACATCATCAATCAACTGAGATGAGCTGCCAGTAAGGGTGATATCATCCACATACAAAAGAAGAACCACAGTACCAAGAGGAGTGTGCTGCACAAACAATGATGGATCAGCTAGAGAAGCTTGAAAACCCAAACCTGGCAAGAAACTTGTAAACTTTTCATTCCAAGCTCGAGGAGCTTGTTTTAAGCCATAGAGGGACTTATGAAGTCTGCACACATAATTGGAGGGATGAACTGAACTTTCAAAGCCTTGTGGTTGAGACATGTAGACTTCTTCATGTAGATCACCATGAAGAAACGCATTCTTCACATCCAGTTGCCGCAAGGACCATTGAAACTGAGCGGCTAATGCCAAAATTAATCGAATAGTGGTAGGTTTCACGACAGGACTGAAGGTCTCACTGTAATCCACACCCTCTTCTTGGCTATAACCTTTTGCAACTAACCGTGCCTTATATCTTGCCACTGATCCATCAGGATTGGTTTTGATGCGATAGACCCACTTACAGCCGACTAGGTTTTTAGTAGAGGGCAATGGAACTATGGACCAAGTATTCTGAGACTTTAAGGCAGTGATCTCATCTTCCATAGCAGCAACCCATTCTGGAATTTTAATAGCATACTTGAAAGTAGCAAGTTCTGAAACTTGAACAGATGACTGAATTGTTGCTGAAAAAACCTTCTTCTTAGATATTCCACTTTTAGAGTGAGTTTGCATAAGGTGCAAACTAACTAAGGGAACTGGAAAGACAACTGACAGATCTTCAGGTTGAAAATCTGGATCATCAGGGAGCAAGGACTGTGTAGATTCTGCAGGTAAGGCAGTGGGTGATGTAAGAGAAGTAGGATATTCCACAAATCCCGAATTAGGAAGTGGTGTGGACAGGGAACACTCTGAGGCATTAGAAGGGGTAGAAGTTGAACACTCTGAAGCTTGAAGTGGAATAGGTGAAACTACAGTATTATGAGAATTGACCAATGAAGGAAGAACTTGAGGTTGTACTTGTAGTGAAGGGGATGAAATGTGAGATGATGCACTGTTGGATGTAATGATGGAAGAATAAGGAAATGTAGTCTCATCAAATAAAACATGTCTAGACACATAGATTTTGTTGGTAAGAGGATTGAGACAAAGATAGCCTTTATACTGACCTGCATAGCCTATGAATATGCACTGTAAAGTTTTAGGTTGCAGTTTACTGGAATTCAACTGTTTTAAAAGTGGAAAACAAGCACAACCAAAAACTTTAAGATGGGAGATGGATGGTGAGGTTCCAAACAAGCACTGAAAAGGTGATGACATTTGAAGTGTTTGACATGCCATCCTATTTATAAGATAGACAGAAATGGCACAAGCATGAAACCAAAGTTTATGTGGTAATGATGCTGTTTGAAGGAGAGTGATTGCTGTTTCAAGTATGTGTCTGTGCTTCCGTTCAGCAAGACCATTCTGTTGAGGAGTATAGGGACATGACTTTTGATGAAGTATACCCTTTTGGAGTAAATATTGTTTGAATTTATGACTGGAGTATTCACCCCCACCATCACTTTGAAACACTTTCACAGTGGCAGAAAATTGAGTGATCAGAAAACTATGAAAATGAACAAAAACACCAAAAACTTCACTTTTATTCATTAATGGGAAAATCCAGGTGAACCTGGTACATTCATACACAAAGCTTACATAAAATTTGTAACCCTCAATGGAAACAGTGGATGAAGGACCCCAAACATCACTATGGATGACCTCTAGAGGATGGACAGTTTTATTTGCAGGAAATAGAAATGGAAGCTTGGCAAATTTGCCTTCCAAACAAGATTTACAGATAGAAGACACATGATATAAAGACATAGGAATATGGGATTGTTTTAGCATTGCCGAAGTGACAATGTGGGAAGGATGTCCTAATCTTTGGTGCCACAAATTTATTTTGACTTGACTGCCAAGATAGCATGTTTGTTGCTGAAATGATGCATTGTGCTTTTGTGCTTGAATGATAAGATGTTGTGGAATGTGAAATGGTATTGGATAGAGACCTTCTTTACACAGCCCCTGAAGAATGATTCTCCCTGTGATCTTGTCCTGGATCCAGAAACAAAATTCATCACAGATAAATCGACATTTGTTATCTTTACATAGCTGATATATGGATAGTAAATGTTGTGATAACTGAGGCACATGTAAGATGTTCTTTAACTCAAAAGCATACTGAGGTGTATGAAGAGTAGTAGAACCTATATGAGAGATTGGCAAACCTGAGCCATTTGCTATTGTTACTGTATCATTGCCAGAAAAAGGTGCTGCAAGATTGAGATTAGAAAGGTCTGAAGTCATATGAGAAGTAGCCCCAGTATCAGCAACCCAGAACTGCTCTTGTGGTGCAGAAGGAGAAAATGTAGTGTTCATTGCAGAAAGAGTTGAGGGTGGTGATCTTCCTTGATAAGTGAAGTTGCCTCGATGATAACATTGAACTGCCGTGTGGCCATATTTCCAGCAGATTTGGCACTGCACTTTAGAAGATGGTGCAGATGGAGAAGAGTGTCTTTGAAAGCAATCGGCAGCAATGTGACCTCTTTTGTTGCATATTTGACACATAGGTACTTCATAACCATGCTCAGGACAAATGGAGATATGAGGTTTGGCAGGACCAAATATTCCAGCACTCGAAGTTGAAGGACCTATGTTGTACTTGAGATTAGAATGAAAGTTGTTCCTGCCTCTACCTCGTCTTCGAAAGCCATTGAAACTATAGCCACCATTGTAGTGAGAAGAGTGACCACTATAACCAGGAGGTGTTGAATCACCAGTATACACTTGTGACTGAGAGGAACCACTAGAAGAGCCTTCTTGTAGCATGAGAGCTTTGCCTTTGCCAGATGTATTTTGAGCAACCATGGCAGTAACAAAAGACTCTGAGATCGAGTTATTTTCAACGGTTGCTTCCTCAGCCAATAACTGAGACCGAAATTCCTTAAGACTGATGACATTCTCCCTGCCCCTTATAACTGTCCTAAAGGTATTATACTCAGAAGGCAAACCTTTCAGTGCCAATATCACAATATCATCATCCTCAAAGGTGACACCAGCTGCAGAAAGATGATCCATCACATCTTTAATACGTTGCAAATATGTAGACACTGAATCATTACCCTTCTTAATGTTTTGCAGCTCCGTTTTTAACTGAAAAATACTGGCTTTAGTTACAGTGGAGAACCTATCTTTGAGGCTGATCCACATGTCATTAGAGCTCAAGCACCCAATAACGCAGGACATAGCTGTGGGAGACAATGTGGCAATGATAAGTTGCATGACTGCACGATCATGCATTTTCCAGATTTGAAACGCATCAGTCTCAACACCTTCAAGTGTAGCATTTTCAACAAATCGAGTAGGACATCGCCTAGTACCATCCACAAAGCCTAAAATGCCATGACTTTCAAGAAGCAATCGAAGTTGATAGTACCAAACAAGATAATTTGTATCATCAAGTTTAACAGTGCAGAAGTGGACACATTTGGAATCAGATTCGTGATCGGAGACTGAACTATGGTCAATTGGGCAGCTATCACCATTGTGTCGCAGAAGGTAATAGAGAATCAAGAAATTTACTTGAAGAGATTGAAAGATCAAGGGATGAAGAAGCAGTCACAAGAGTGCAAAAGAAAAGAACACAAATCGAGATCAAGATTCAGAAAGAAATCACCAATACAACATGTAAAGGTTGAGTCATACTTTTCAACAAACACTTGGCGGGCATGAGTGCATACACTGTGCAAATAAGATCGATGACAGATACGAAGCCCGGCTCGAAAGAGAACAGCAAAAAAAACTTCAATGCAGATCACTACAAACGTCAAAGATCAAGAGCGGAAGCAGTACTTTTCCTCAGAATCCAAGGACCGGCGAAGATACCATGTAAGACTTCATCCTGTGAAGAACACCAATAGAATTTCCTGTGTAATCTAGAGAGAGAGAAAAAGAAGAGTTTAAGAGAGAGAATTGTATATGAATTATCCTTTTCATATATGATTGAATGCATCTTACAGTACATAATACAAGTATATATATCTTTGACTTTCCTTACTCACTAAGTATTCTACACTAACTGTTTTAACTATCATAACCACCTTATCCCTTCATCTTTTGACACTTGTCACGATCTAACAATTCTTTATCTTTACATATACAACTCTGCCACTATTTTGTTTGTTGACCAAAATGAGTGGGCTTCGGTGGTGACCATTGAATGGGTTAAAGCTCTGAACATCAAATGCCTATTTTACCCTATCTACATTCTAAATCCGACGGACCGGATTGGAAATTGCATGGGTATTTGGTCATTCTCAGTTTGGGAGAGTGGTGGTGTGCCTGGGTTCAATGGGATCGAGGGAGTAGGTGAGGGATGTGCCTGTGTTACAGAGGGTGATGGAGGAAATTGAGAGGGAGGCAGATTGTCTGCCCTCCTAGTTGTGGTGCAATTCCATATCTTCCTATTTTGTGCGGTCACGGTTAAGCTACGTTAATATTTTATATTTTTATTATTTTTTATCTTATTATCTTTATTAAAAAATTAATATAAAATGTTGATGTGACTTAACCGTGACCGCACAAAATAGGAGGGCATGGAAGGTCACCACAACTAGGAAGGTAGACAATTTGCCTCCAATTGAGAGAGGTTATCATTGACCCGATTGAGGGAGGGATTTTGTGAGGATTCCACTGACTTGATTGACTGAGGATGGTTTGACATTCGGTAAGGCAAAAACAGAAAGAGAGAGGCGGGTTGCAGAGGCAAAGAGAAAGAGGGAGGGGTGGGGGCACTGAATAGGAGCAAGTAAGGCTCTTCTGAGCAAGAGCAAGCAAGGTGTTTTGATGCCTTATTTTGGCGGTGAAAGGAAGGGTCACATGTAGAGAGAGAGGTTTCCTTTCGCGCACATTACCGTTTCAATCGGTTTCGATTGCTTCGACAGCAAGCCATGACCACCTAGAACAAAAAATAAACACCCGCCACTGCTTTTCAGCAGTCATCTCCGGCGATCCATTCAAATCTCCGATCGAAACAGGTATTTACTTCTGATTCTATTGATTTCAAATCGTTCAAATTTTCATTATAATTCGCAATCAAGCTCCCAAATTTGTTGGATTTAGGGCTTTGTATCTGAATTATTGCTGAAATTGTGTGATGGGTTGAATGCAGAGAGAAACTTAGGGAAAGATGAGCGACGTATTCGAAGGGTAGGAGCGCCACTATAGTGAGCTCTATATTTATTTTTGTGAATTTAATATATACATGTAGTTGCGCTATATTTTGGATGATTTATGTTGTATTGAATTTATGTTGTACTTTATAGTTAGGAAGATTTAACGATGCTTTTTGTATGTACTTTACTGTATTATGTTTTGATAAACAGAGGTTCAGCCACAGGTTACTGAAATGATCACTTATATATATAGCCTCCACCACAAAGTAATTTCCTAAGAAATGTGTAGTACTTTGTCTTCTAGGTTAGTGTTCTCTAATTTAGATTAGACATTAGGGCTTTGAGCTTGGTAAGGTTTCTTTTCTTGATGCACCTCATTTTTTTATTTATTGTTTTTTTTTTTGGAGTTTTTGATTTACAAATAAATTCTACATTTAAATTCTCTTTTTGTGATCCTGCAGATTTTGTCTCTGTAATCAGATGGTTGATATCGCTGTCTGATTTCGTTCTTCTTCACTTTCAAGAAGCACCGGTATTTACTGAAGGTATATAATCCGTTTAGACATTTAGTTTTCAATGTATCAAGTATTTTGCGTTGTTAGTTTTCTGTTACTTTTGTTGCTGCCTGCCTTTTTTTTCTATTTTTTTCGTTTTTATCTGCTTCTCTTTCACTTTTGTGCAACCTATTGTCCTCAGTTTATAATATTTCGTTGGATAATTTGATTGCCTAATGTATTCTCAAGCGATATCTTTGGTTTGAAACTGTTCTAACCTGTTTAATCTTTAAACTGTTCAATGTTAACCCCAACATTTTATTTTCATTCTGTACGCATTGGAACCAAACTTAATTGGTGCTAAAAATGTATAGAGCCTTTAACTATACCATGAATGAAATGTTAGCCAATAAATAATTATAAAAGTAACTTTGTCATGGGCTATAATCATATCCAACATCGTTCCATGATTGTTACCAACCTTTAAAATCAAATTTAGCATCAGTATGTTTTACCTCTCACCGTTATCAATTGTTCTTAACATATGATCATCAGATCCCAATATGTTGACCGTCGTTTTCCCTACCTTATCGTATGTGAAACGTGTCACATCCCGGCCCGGGGCGGAACAATTCCCGGGCCTGCTCCACCACCGTAGCACGATATTGTCCGCTTTGGGCCCCGACCATGTCCTCACGGTTTTGTTTTTGGGAACTCACGAGCAACTTCCCAGTGGGTTGGTATCAAAGCCAATCCCTGGCCAGAAGTGTGCCGACGAGGACGTCGGGCCCCCTAAGGGGGATGGATTGTGACATCCCACATCGCCCAGGGGAGTGATCCTTAAATGTATATTCTCATCCCTACCTAGCACGAGGCCTTTTGGGAGCTCACTGGCTTCGGGTTCCGTAGGAACTCCGAAGTTAAGCGAGAAGGAAGCCAGAGCACTCCCAGGATGGGTGACCCACTGGGAAGTTGCTCGTGAGTTCCCAAAAACAAAACCGTGAGGGCATGGTCGGGGCCTAAAGCGGACAATATCGTGTTACGGTGGTGGAGCGGGCCCGGGAATTGTTCCGCCCCGGGCCGGGATGTGACAAAACGATTATATTTGCACTCACTTTTATTCATTGGAAAACAGTATTTGTGTCTCTCCGTATCCAGTCCTTGGTGCAAAATGTTTACAATTTGAATCTGTTTCAGCTTCCTACACATTGGAATCAATCTTAAAGAACTGCGTCTATTCGCAGTCTTCAGGGTATAACATTGATCACTCTCAAGTTTTAATTTCTTTTTCAACATTTTTTCCTTTTGCATTTCTAAAAAAAAAAAAAACTTTATTCAATATATACTGATATGGTCACTTATAGCATAAAAAAACTTCCATCTTTTTTGTCAATATTTAAGTTTTTCTTATTTTTCTTCATGAACCAGGTCAGCCCATAACTCTATAACCATCCACGTATAGAACTTATCCATTTTTATCATTGTGGTATCAATACAAATTTACTCTTATTTGTTGAGGTGGGATTGGTCTTAAAACACAGGAACCAGAATTTAATTGATCCCATTGTTCTGTGCACAAAAATTCCATCGACCCAAAAACCTCACCTGGAAAACAAACTTATTTACCTCTTTTTCTTTTTTTCTTTTTTTTTCTGCTTCTCCTTAGTTTTTACCTTTTCATTTCTTTTTCGCATCATTCTCTCTTTCATGATTAGGTTTAGCACACCGTTTTTAAACCTATTAAACGATGTTCGTTTTAAGTGTTTTGCTTCATTATTTAACATTCATTTGGATTTGTGATTGATGTCAACTTGGTCAGGTTTTCATACTTGCAAAGCATCTTTACAGTAATGCCTTTAAACTGTCAAATTTTCAATGAAAAATCTTGAGAGCCTTATTCAATATTTGGTTAGTAGATGAAACATCAACATAATTTCCCTCGCTTTGACTGATTCTCTGATTAAAGTCCGGAAAAATACAATGAAAAAGATGCAACTTTTTATGGGATTGACAATTTTCGGCTTAGTCTTGGCTAAAAAAGAATTAGTGTTACTTATTAAGTCAAGTTAACAAATTTGCAGGACGCAACAGAGCACATAGAACAAGTTTTCAAACGAGTTAAGAAGATCTAGCTGAAAAGAGCATACAAGACAGAGCACATAGAACAATTAGTGTTACTTATTGTGTTCTAAATCTGTTTTGTAAATGTGCTAAAAGATTGGACATGTTATTGAATATTAGCCATGTAGTTTGAATTGGATATGTGATTGAATATTAGGTATTTAGTTTGAATTGATTTGGATATGTGGTTTATTGAATTGGAATTTGGATATGTGCTAATTTGAATTGGAAATGTTGAATTAGAGATGTGCTACTTTGAATTGGATAGGTTGAATTGGAGTGTGCTATATTGATATGTGATGAACTAATGGTTACAGAACACACACGCGCACACTCACCAGTCATCACATACTCTGGGGCTGCATAACCATAGGTTCCCATAACTCGCCTCAAAACATGAGTTTTATCACCCTTAGTACCATCTTTCGCAAGTTCGAAATCCGAAAGCTTGGCATTGTAATCCTAAAATAACTCATTCATTTAACACATACGAAAATTATGCATTTTCATAATTAAAGTTTGAAATTGTCATCATTCTGTTCAAATGCACCATTTCCTTTTTGTTTCCCTTCTCTCATCTTGCAAGCACTCATGGTGTCCATTTCCTTTTAATTTCGGTTAATGCAGGTTCTGAAATTTGTGATGATCATTTTCATATTTCTATAAATTTTGAGAGAAAAAAGCATGTGAAAAAGCACATTTGTCTCTAGGTGTAAATCACATTAGTCTAATTATGGCTAGGATAAAAAGACCATGTCATAAATTGTGGCTTGGTTACACTGCAATTTCAATTTGGGATTTGAATTTATTTACAAAATCACGATCCTTTTTAAAATTTAGAAAAGAGCATGTTAAAAGACCAATTTTCTTTACAAGAACTTGAATAAAAAGTAGGCCATGAGTGAAAACCAACCAGCAAAGATTATGGTGATTCACTAATTTAAACATAAACCAGCTTTGAGAGTCATGCTCACTCATTGTTAGTTTTCCTTGCGAGCATATTTCCTACCCAAAGTTTCCCACACTGTGTTCTCAAACCGCTGCATCGGCATATCTTTCCAACTTCTAATGGTCTTTGGTGCTAGAACATCTTCTAACTTCATTCTAAAAAAATTGATTCATAAGTACAAACACCTAAAAGCAACTAAGTAAACAGTTTAATCAAGAAGCAAATCGGAAGTAGAACCAAATAAGCCACAGTCCAACTTTCGCACACCCTCCGATGTAATTTAATATCATAAACAGTCTCCTGAATTCAAGTTTGCCTAGAGCTTCTAATTGTGTGTGCCCATCGTGTCTTTCTTGGTCTACAACCAAGGACTGATTAGTGAGAGCTTCAAAAATAGATGGTTATCACAAACAAACAATTGATCATGATGATGTTTTTTGTAATTTGGGTTTATAGTGCTTCTAAATGCTGTTTTAATTGAGTTTTCTGTGTTTGGTCGATTTGTTGTTGCGGATGGGTGATACATTTTTTTTCTTTCAGTTAGGAAACGGTGCCGTTCAGAGTTTGTAATTTTTTGTTGGGGTTTTTTCAAGCTACTGTGTTAAAGGTGTATGATGTGTTTTTTTCTTTTCGCTTTATTTTTGCTGATTTGGGATGGTTTTTACATTATATTTTTGTTATGAGTTTGTTGTCCCATTTTTGTGATGGACTTGGAATGAAATGGGATTGGAGGGTGATAAAAATTTCTAGCTCGCTAGGGAAAGGTCACAGTGTTCAGATTTTGCAGGTGGGATATTAGGGTGAGGGAAAAATGGGAAAGAGAGCATGGAAGACAAATTTAGGATTAGAGATAGGAAAACTAATCAAAAGATTATGACACAGGAATGGGTTGGGTTAATTTGGATTTTTTTTTTTGACTGATTTGGGATTTTTTTTTTTCTTTTCTGTGATTACCAAGTTAGAGGTCGCACTTGGTGCAATGGCAAGTGTCTTCGCCCATGAGCGGTAGGTCTCGGGTTCGAGACTTGGGAGCAGCCTCTCCATAAATGGGGGTAAGGCTAGCCGACATTCACCTCTCCCAGATCCTGCGTAAAGCAGGAGCCTTGTGCACTGGGTACGACCTTTTTTTTTTCTGTGATTGCCAAGTCAGCTTGAAAGAGAGCAATAACCAAATTATTCAAGGATAGGTTCTCTACATAATTAGGTTCATGCATTTAGCTGATTTCCTTCTCCATGCACATATGGAAAGGGCCTGCTCATACTCTTTGTCAGTCACGGATTTTGTCGAACATGTCCCGTGCATTTCGGTAATTGAAATGTTGGCCAAACTGGATATTGCACTGACATTAATTTGCAAAAATAGTGTTTTTATGCTGTTAACGGTGTCTCCGTTTGGTTGAACACTATTATGCCATATGCTCTCTCAGTTTGTAAAGCAAAATAAACTGGTTGGAGTATCTTCTAATGGGCTCCTGCAATCTTTTTAATTACTCTGTTATTTCCTTTAGTTATGGGCATCTGACTTTCTGTTTTATTTCTATATATGTTGTTCCAATAGAATCAAGTGCCAAAATTAGAATAAACATCCTTCAGTCAAGTTGGACACTTTTCCATATAATGTTTGGTTCAGGGATCCTTATACAAACATAATATTCTTATGTATTTCAATCAGACTTGACCATCATGATTTGATATGTGTAAACTGCAGCTTGGTTCTGTTTCTTCAGTTTCGTATGGAAACAGACCTTCTATTTTTTTTGCCCTTCAACAGTTGTGGTTCCAAAATCAGCTACTTGAACAAGTCCTTTAACACTTTCTGTTTTAAATTACCTGTTGAACTAGCTGCCTACACTGCAGGACACATATTATATGTGTGAACCATATGTTCTACTGTTTCTTAAGGAAACAAATTTTTTTTGGAAACCATCTCTTTCTAATCAAACACATACCAGCCTCGAGTGAGTATCCCTCTGTTTGTTTGTAATTGTCTTAAGTTTATTCAACTTAAATGTGTTTTATCCATCCGATTACTTCTGAAACAATTGGTGCTCGCAGTAACGCGTAGGTGTAATTTCTAGTAGATCCTAAAACCATGGCAGGAGAAAATCATGTGTGCCACCGCGTGAGTACACTCGAGTGTCTGCATCTATTGTCATGTGACACCAGTGACAGGGTAGAATCTCTCAGCAAACATAGCAAATAATGTAACATTAAGTTCAACCTGAAACTAATATCTAGATAAATTTGAAGATGGTGGCTGGCTAAACATGATGCTAATTCATTAAACCAACAACTTCTATGACTGCAGTGCATGTTTTCTTGGTTGTTCTTAAGCAGAACATCTGGATTTTTCTTAAATTTGAATTTGATTCACTAAATTTTCTAAGTTTGCAGATGATGAACCATGTGGCATCTGATTGAGAAGTAACTGGAGAGGGCCAATGGCGTAATCAGGTGGAGACATACTTGAGAGGGCATCCAAAACATCTTGCTCCAATGCATCAAAGGTGTGTATAATAATTGCTGAAGCTTCATGAACTCTATTCATTACTTCAAAGATGTTAGAATTTTATCGTTGGGATTTGTTGTTACAAAGTCATTGGGGAGATCCCTCAAACGGATATTTTTCATTCTTGGAATCCAATCTAGAACCTTGTCCAAATAGCCATTTGTCAAACAACTCTCATCCACAACACAAAATTTTTTATACACGTGTTATAAATAAGCAATTCAATGAGTTAACCATAAAAATCAGTGTGTTCAATAGTTGTATATATTTAGTGTTGAGTGGTGCAAGTCCTTTTTCGAAAAAGCACGAAGTTGAATAAGCTCATGAAGCTGCATGCAGCAATAGTGTAGAACAGTACTATAGGGACTCCAATTTCTTCAGCAGCTGTGATTGTGAATGTGGACAATGAAACCATCTTAAATTATGCGCATCACTGGAGGATTGTTGGATGTTGATGTGGCATCATTGTTGAGTTCATTGAGGAGGGCACGAAAGGGAGCCAACAAATTCGGTTTTCTGACATAGTCGGCAAGCAAAGTGAGATCTTGGGTGGTATCTTCATCTTATCTGGAAGGCCGTCTGGAATGGCTTCGCAACAAAAATCTGGCAAGCCATCAAGGGAGTTGGGGCCGAGAGATTTAAGAAAGCGCTTGTTGTTGAACTCCGTGTTGACAAAGGTGATATGAAAACCTCTGTGGTGGAGGAGCTTTGCAAATTTCAGCATGGCCTTGATATGGCTTTGAGCTGCAACTGGAATACAAACATCATGAGGCTTATTAGGTACTTCTTCAGTATCCATCCTATATTTTCTGTATGCCTATTATTCGTAAACTTTGTATTGCAGACTTGCAGTGGTTGCATAATGCAGAACATTTAGGGGGCGTTTGTTGTACCGGACTATCTTGGACTGGATTAGCTTCAGAGACTAAGTTGGACTGGCTTAGAATAGACTAAGCTGGACTAACTTAGTGAAGCGTTTGATGCACTATTGGACTAAATAAATAAAATAATAAAAATAATAATTAATTCTTATCTTTTACAGTTTTTTCTTTTTCTTTTTTCCCCTTATCTAGAAAAGTTTCCCACCCCCAAAAGCTCTCCATCTTTTTCTCCTGCCTTTCCAACTCCCTCTAACTTTCTCTCTCTACTTTCTCCTTCATCGTCAAACTTCATTCATTTTCACTATTATCTGAAAAAGCCATTTTTGGATGTTGAAATTGCAGACCATCAAACACCATTTCTTTTCACTATTATTGTCAAACTCCACCATTTTCACAACTCGAGCATTTTTGAAAAATATAATATGGGTTATGTAATTGATTTTTTGTTTTCTGGGTTTTGGCAGATTCGTGTCTAGGTTTTGGTGGGCGTCATGAAATTTGGTGACGGTGTCGTGGTGGATAAGGCGCGGTCGAGCGAGGTCAAGCAAGCCGAGGATCTGAACAGAGGAGAAGTATTGCCTCTCGACTGCAAGATCGGTGATAAACACGAGATGCGCGCGAAGAAGCGCAGGGAGTCGCGAATCTGCCTGATTCTGGGTTTAAATTCAGGGCGAGGAGAGAGGAAAGAGGGAGTGAAACAGAGAGCAGGGAGAGTTCTTAGCTAGTCCCATGGTTTCGAGGGACTCTCGCTAAGAACCTTTAGTATAGGCAAGTCCGGGCTAGTCTCATTAACACTAGTCCCGGATGATAACAAACACCGAATTGGACTAATAGTTAGTCCGGTCTAGTCTAGTGATAGTTAGTGAGGGCAATCAAACGCCCCCTTATGGTCCTAGTGAGAACTTTTCAATATGTTTGTGTGACATAAGTTGAGATTTCGCAATAAAATCAATTGGCAAATTAGGGAGTAATCCAACTCTTTTTGCGTACATGCAAAGTTTGGGTAAAGTTCCCATGTAAGACATTTTTCGTTTTCTCACACATTTTCTCATATGTGACGAATTTTCAATCAAGACATGTGGATAACCAAACTTAGTGGTGTGGAATACATGTGGACGTTTGGTTTCACATGTGAGCCAACCTATTCTGATTCTGTGAATCACATACAAGATTTTAAGGGGAGCTTTAATGAAACGGGCTTGGGCCAACAAATATTTAACCAAAAACCATCATAAAATGTTATTTAACCAAAAGAGCTCAAAGTTTAATAAAAAATCATCCAAAACTATTGTCTACCTTTTTCGAACCCTTATCATCCTCTTCCTCATCATTGTCCTCATCGTTATCCTCTTATCAGCACCACGTGTTAGTATTTTATTCGAGTCAGATCCAATAAGGACCTACGGTCCCAATGATGTACGTATATGTCAGGCATCTGTAAATAGAAAAAAAAAAACAAAACATAAAACTGTTTTTGGAGAACCCAAAACATAATATTGTGTCTGGAAAAAAAAAATCAAATACAATGTTTGTTTTTTCTATGCACAAACAAACACTGTATCTGGAAAGAAAAGAACTAAAATCCAGAAACAGTGACTTAAATTTCAGAAATAGTGACTTAAATTCCAGAAACAGTCTATGTTTTAACCTTTGATTGTTTCTTTTCTTTCATGCATCAGTTGATTATATTTAAGAAACAAAATGCTTATTTTGCTTTGAATCCAAATATAATGAATTTCACTATTTCTTTTCTAGCTTACATTTAAGAAACAATGTGTCCATTTCATTTGGATCAAGAAACAATGACTTAGATTCTAAAAAAAATAACTTAGATTCCAGAAACAGTTTATTTTTACAATCCAGAAACAGTGACTCATCATTATTATTGAATAACATGCAAATCTCAAATTTATTTTCTGGAGAAACAAACGATGAACTCCACTAAAGAAGAAAAATTGAAAAACAGTACCTCAAATACATTATGAATAATAACGACGATCACGTTTCAACGAAATAATACAAAATATAAATTAAATAGTATGAGGATCTATATTTTTGTTTCAAAGAAAAAGAAGAAGGTCTACAAAACAACGATGAACTCTATTAACGACGAAAATCTAGAACTCAACCTAAAAATGTTAGGGGTAAAATCAACAAATCATAATTTATTATAGTTAGACCATTTTTAGTTGGACTACTTTAATATGGGCCTTATACTAATCATTAAACATAACTTATAACATGGTTTTTTATTAAAACTAAAAATTTTCAAGCCCTTTTCATTAGTTTTCATTTCTTCATGTTGAGACATTTCTTCACATCCTTACATTCCTATTCTTATCTTCACGCCAGTTCAGGCAGTGAAATATATAATCTTGTTTGAGGAATCTTAAATGGGTGATTCAAGTTGAATAACGAGTCAATTGTAATAACAAAATAATCAGAAAGTCCTTTGGGTGTGATCATATGCTTGATGTAAAAGACACATAAACCATGTAATATAAGGAATTCTAGAGAAAACTGTTTTGAAGAAAGTCCTTTGGGGCTTTTGATTGCCCAAAGTAGGATTGTATTTGGCTATTTAACACCAATTCCAACTTCAACTAAACATGAGGTTAATTGACAACGGAATTAATTCGAAATACAACTTTTTTTGAGAAATTTGGAAAAATAATTAGAATTTGAACCTCGTATAAAATTATAGTAATTATTTTAATTTCATGTAATTATAACCAAAAATTATTATGAAAGTACTAATATACCCTTAAAAAGTACTATTACACGAAGTTGTCACTTGCAATTATTAGCTATGATTGCAATGAGGAAGAATTATGAGTTCAAAGTGGATAGATCGAATAAGGATCGTTTGGAAGTTAGATATATAGATGATAATGGCAAGTAACAACTTCGAATTAAATTTCAATGTATCCACTTTGAACTCATAATTAAAATATTGACTATAATTTTACATGGGGTCCAAATTTCAATTATTTTTTTTCAAATTTCCCCTTTTTTGTGGGGGCTTATTTTAAACATTTAAAATGAGGAGTCTAAATAGAATCGATCCAACACAAGCCACTAATCCAAATTAACCAATCTCTATAATTAGTCCAAATCAAGTCAATCTTATAGATTAAGTGTGCGTTTAAGTGATTATTATCAGTGTGCCTTTATGTGATTATTTTTTTTTTTTTAATAAACGATATTATCTATACTAATTGACTAACAATAATATGATTCAAATTCGTTTTTTTTTTTTTTTATCAAAGTCGCCTTAACCTCTCATTATGAGTGTGTAAAAGGACGTTTCCGTTGAAATTACTCAAATATTCACTAGGTCTTCTATTGTGACAACCCGTCCCAAATTTTACAATTTTACAAAATTTAAAAGTGTGACTTTACGAAAATGCCCTTAGAGGCGAGGGTCTTGACTTCCGTTGACCAACATATAACGAGGTGTATAAATTAATCTATTAGCGTTTTCTTGAAGTACTTTTGGTTTGGTCACTATTTATATATATATTTTTATATATTTTTCTAAGGTATTTATTTTATTTATCATTTTAGTGATTTGAAAAGAGTTGAAAAAGAGGAAAGAAGAAGGGGGAAACGGGGAGAAGGAAGACAGATGGGCTGCTGCCCAATTGTAGAAGAGGAAGAGAACTACCTAATTGGGCGAGAAGGAAAAGGTGAGCAAGGAGAGGGGGGGCAGAGACTGCCCAATCAGAAGAGGGAAAAGGAGGGAAAGGAGAGGAGAAGAAAAGGAGGGGAAAATGGAAAACTTACTCGGATCCCCACAACCCGGTTGCTACCCATTCTCTTCCCATCGCCGATTCCGTCAGTTTTTCCGGCGATTTACAACCTTCCACCCCTACCAAAAAACTCCATAGTCCTCCCTCTTCCATCTCCACTCAGAATTGATGGGGTTTAAGCTTGAATTTGGGTAGAATGGAACCTGTGGGTTCCGAGGGTGCCACGGCGAAATCCGACGATCGTGAAAGTAATATCGACCACCACCACCAAACCACTTCTTCAAATGCCAGGAACAAAGCCCAAACAGGGCGTTGGTGTTGCGGTTGGGTCAAATTGAAGAACACCCAAATACTAGGGTTTTCCGACGAGTTTTAACAAAATTGGGACTCTTCCAAGCCAAATTGACCTTGGCCGCAGGTATAAAGTTTACTCTACTCTTTGAGATCTTCATTTATGTAATTTTTGAGAATTTTTAGAAATAGTTAAATTTTCCGGCTGGTTGATTGTTGAATCTAAATTCCCGATGATATGTGAATAGGCCAAAATATGAATCGACGATCCAACCGTTGGATCGTCACCAAACTTTAATATGTTATAATACGTAATATTTAAGAACCATAGGAACTTATGGATCAGGAATCCGATGTACGGATCTTCCCAAATTGAATTTGGAAGTTCATAAAATAAATGTTAACCGCCATTTGATTTTGGGCAATTGGTGGAGATCCGACCATTGGATCGTAATGAAATTTTAGTATGTTATTCTAGAGGGAAAATGTGGATCTTTGGAAGTTGTGGATTGAAAATCTGATATGTAAATCTTCCGGATCGAGTTATACATGGTTGTAGACCCTACCGTCGATCTTTGATCGACGGTTAACTCATAGTCAATGAGTCTCAAACTATTTGAGAATGTCCTTGAGGATGTGCTTTATGTGAATTTCGTATTCTATCGATAAGAATTCTGAGATGTGATCCGATAATTGTTATAGGCGCCAATCTTTCGGGACGTCTCAATGTGCGTGCTAGAGAATCATAGCGTGGACTCCTGGTGAGTGGGTCTTTTCCTTTTATCATAGGCATATAGTTGATAGTTCCACAAATGCTTCTAAATTGATTTATGCATTTTATGCCAGGTCATATATATATATATATATATATATGTGTGTGTGTGTGTGTGTGTGTGTTCTAAAGTGCTAATAGATGGTTGAGTTTAGATTATGTCATAGTATATCCATATGCATGTTATCTACAATTAATTATTGCGAACTACGAATGGCTTGATCCCTATTTGGGGTATGTAGGCAGTCTAGCGAGACGTTAGATGCAACCATATAGGAAATGAGATTAAATAATTAAGACAATAACCTTGTTTAAGGAATTGAGCGATGTGATGGATATTGGTGAAAAATGTGCGTTTTAACTTTATGTTTTGGTGATTAATAGTTAGTACACCGTATTATATAATTGGAAATATTATGAAATGTTTTAATTTTAGATTTTATCATGGCATATCCATACGTATATTCCTTGCACATAATTATTGTGAACGCTCTGAAGCGGAAAGGTGAACGCAGGACACACAGGTAAGTTCAGGTAAGTTTAGGTGAATTCAAGTAAGTATACGATATTAGTTGAATTGATGGGGTTATGATATGACTACATTTATGTTTTTAGCAACTTCAACACAGTTGTACAGGTTGCATATGAATCGTACATGTGTATTAGATGCATTTAAAGCTCATAAACCTGCACCCCAGGTGATTGTGATTTAACCAAAGATATGATACATGCCTATTTATAATGTCACCTCCCTCACCCTATACTCACATTGGATCTAATTTAGGTGCACAGTCTTGTTGTACAGACTACCATAGGTGGTTCCGACTCGTAAGTGATTAACGATTTATCACATGGCTATCTTGAGTGCGTAGCATTGAGCATAACTATATTACACCCAGTCTTGTTGTACAGACCTTTTCAGTGGTTTCGACTTGTGTGCAGTGTAGTGCCATATACGTCAATTATAGTGACTCCGGCTTATGTGCTAGCAATGATTGATTTCAGTCGTACAGGTCACTAAAGGTGACTCCGGCTTATGTGTTAGCAATGATTGATGAGATATGTGATGAAATATGGATAAGTCGTATAGGTCATTATAGGTGACTTCGACTTACGAGCTAGCATACGTGATGAATATGTGATGAAAATGTGATGAGCTAGCATACGTGATGAATATGTGATGAGCTAGCATATGATGAACTGTGATGAAAATGTAATGAGCTAGCATACATGATGAATATGTGATGAGCTAGCATATGTAATGAATATGTGGCGAGCTATCCTATGTGATGAACTAGTATATGTGATGAGATATGGATAAATCGTACAGGTCACCCTAGGTGACTCCGACTTGCGTACTAGTATGAGTTATTAATCGTATGATTATTTGACATTATTGATGAGATGCTGTGTGTGGTATACTATAATTTTTCTGGAAATTATACAGGTGTTGTAGCGAGGGATTATAATTGTTTTATATGTTTTATATTAGTATTTTAGTTATAGGGTCACTCAGCCTTGTCTTGTCTTCACCCTCCAGGTTTTATTAGCTGCGTTTTCTTATCACCAAAGACTCGTGGCGATTCTTAGTATCGGAGACTATTTCGAGGATACGATTCTTAATTCACTTTTATGTACTTGCTTATGCTTTAACGTCACGTGTGAAGTGAGATCATTCCCGCTCACCAGTGCACTCTGGTATTTAGGCACTCTTAGGTTTAAATTTATTCATAATTTTCCACATCATCACACTTTATGGCTTCGTCACCTTCCAGGTGTCGGCCAGCACAGCTTAATTCGGAGTCCTAATGGACATTTCGGGTCAGGGTGTGTCATATATTCTTGTTGTCATTGCTGGAGATTTAATCCAAGTTTGTATGTAAAATTCAATGTTACAGCCAAGCATGAAGGCAGCGCATACACGTGCTATATATAAAAGTTTTGTTTACATCTTCGCTTTCGTAAAAAGCATAAAATAACTTTAATTTAGTATTACGATCTAGTAGTATTCATTTTCACTTGTAAGTGAAAGGTCTTAGATTCGATTCTCGCCGCCAAATGCGAGTTTGAACCATATTATTGCTAGTCCATTGCGAGGCAAAGCCACCCCTTTTTTCTTAGCGTAGATAATACTATTTGTTCAAAAAAAAAAGCATAAAATAAGGAAAGTGTTATAGACACTCTAAAAATCTCATTCTATATTCCTCACAAGTGTATTTTTCTTTCCTACTATAGAAAGTTTGGAGTGTAAATGAGATTTTTGGAGTACTAATAACAATTCCCTAAAATAACTACAATTATTAGACCCTAGTATATAAAAGGGGAAAAGGGTCATCGCTGAATCTTTTTCCTTGGGATCCTAGGGATCTCGTGATCAGGATCATTTATCGTACATCGTACGGTAAGAAATCATTTTAAATTTTAAAATTAAATATAAATAATATCTAAATAAAACTAACCGTATGATGAACAATCCCGATCACGGAATCCCTAAGATCCGAGAAGGTTCTTCAATCATGCAGCTGCAATGAATATATGGGGTCGCCGGATCCTTTTCTTATATAAGGTTCTTCAATGATGCAGCTACAATGAATATATGGGGTAACATATTAATGATCTGTGTCGGTTGTCCCATATATTGGTCATGATGCACAACCACGCTACCAAAACAAGCAAGCAAACGTTTGAGGTTGGCAGGCCTATCATTTATTACAGGGTATCTTAACGAAATATTTCTGGTAGTGTCCACTTTTAACGAAAATGATATTTTTATCTTGGAAAGTCATTCCTGGTACTATTCCCTTACACTTTTATTTTGTCACTTTCATTAAAACTAAAGTTTTTGAGGACTTTTCGTGAGTTTTTCTTTTATTCTTTTATATAATGCTGAGAATACCGTATACTCATATAGTTTCAAAACTCAGAGTTGGTTTAGGATAGTGGTACTTTAAAAAAAAATATCAGTTTATTAAAAAATTGGAACATTAAATGTGTTTGGTAAAATTAAAAAAAAATTGTTTTTAAAAAACAGTTGTCAATGACAGTAAAAAAAGGCATAGAAAAATAGAAGCATAGTCTACCATGCTTCTAAAAAAGTACCATGCTTCTAAAAAAGTTTTTTTTTTTTTTTTCAAAGCATAGTGAACAATGCCTATTTAATGAAATTTTCAAACAACAAGTATACTTCCGCATATTTTACAAAATTATAATAATTGTTCCTGCATTATTTTATTTGGCAATTATTATGTCATATTTAGTAGCATATTTTTTAAGTCATTCATATTCAGAACAATTTTATATAAAAGTTTATCAAAACACTCTCGACATTGGTTTTTTTTTTTCGTTAAAAGAATTTTTACAAAAAAAAAATTTACCAAATACTCGATAACTTTGTTTTACAGTTGCTTATTCACATAGCACAGTAGAAATAATTTTTTTTTTTAAATTACAGCAATACCAAACTAGTTCTTAGAACAATAATAATATGGGTAATTTTGAGATAGTACTAACCACATACAAACATTTATTTATTTTTTAATTACGAACGATATTCTACACTAATGAAAGAAAGAGTTCTAAATTACATACTCTCGCATCTAGTTTTTTCTTAGTAGAGCTCGATTCACTAAATTGTCTAATTTTTTGTATGAAGAACCATTTGGCCTAGTAGCTTCTTTTGCAAGTTTCTTCCACTCCATGACCTTATTTTTCAACTTCTTACCCTTCTCTCCCTTCATTAACTCCTTGACAAGCTTCTCTACTTCATCCCTCTTCACATCCTTACTAATCTCCATCCCAATGCCCCATTCATTACAAGTATAGTGGCAGTTCATTTGCTGGTCGCCAAAGGATGGCCAACATAGCATAGGCACTCCTATGGTCATGCTCTCAATTGTTGAATTCCAACCGCTGTGAGTTAAAAATCCTCCTACTGATGGATGGTTCAGATATCCATTTGTCAAACAGCTCTCATCTACAACAAGAAAATTTCATTTGCATGTTTAGAAAATAAGCAAGAGTTAACCACAAATTAAGCAATTGCTTCAACGTTTATATATATTTCACCTTCGAGTGGTGCAAGTCCTTTTTGAACCAAAGTGCGAAATTGCATAAAGCCCATGAAGCCGAACGCAGCAAAAGTGTAAAGCAGCACTGAAGGGACTCCAATATCTTGTGCAGCTGTGATTGTGAATGGGGACATGAAACCATCTGAAACTATGCAAGTCACTGGTGGATTGTTGGATGTTGATATGGCATGGTTGAGTTTATTGAGGAGGCCACGAAAGGGAGCCAAGAAATTCTGTTTTCTGACAGAGTCAGCAAGCAAAGTGAGATCTTGGGTGGCATCTTCATCTGAATCTGGAAGGCCATCTGGGACGGCTTCGAACCGGAAATCAGGCATGCCATCTAGGGAGTCAGGTCCTAGAGATTTAAGAAACCGCTTGTGATTGAACTCCGTGTTGACAAAGGTAATATGAAAACCTCTACTGTGCAGGAGTTTTGCGAATTTAAGCATTGCCTTGATATGGCTTTGAGTCGGAACTGGAATGCAAACAGCGTGAGGCTTAGTAACTACTGTTGTAGCATCCATTTTAGATTATGTGTTTGCATTGCAGTGCAGATTATTCATAGTATTACTGTGCTAGTAGCGAGCTACTTTTCAACATATATGTGGTTCAAGTTGAATGGTAGATTTTCTTGTGGTTGAATTTAGAGGGAATGTATGCGTTAAGATCTGTAGGGAAGATGCTTTAAGATAATTTGGTTAGTAATTTGCTTTCCAATCAAAGCTGCCAACGATAAGTGAAGCTAGACTTAGTGGCTTCTTCTGTTGTGTCATATAGCATCACTTTTGCTTTTCTGTATATTGCTGAAGAGAAATGATAAACGCACTCTTTTTCTACTTCTGCACACCTTGTTAGATCCTTTCTGTTGTTTTGTTTGATTTATTCAGCCTGATGACAAGAAATAAAGAGGGTATGTGAGAGACTGTTTTTAATTAAATTGATCTTATTTGTCTTAGAAATTTTTGATTAAAAGTCCAAAAATATCAACACGAATAGAAGAACTAGCGCATTGTTGCTCATATATATATATATAACCTACAAAACCATTTCAAATAGTTTAATATCAACATGAATAGAAGAACTGATTTTCACACCATTTTTAGTAACTAAATAAAACTGAAGATGTAGTAGCAGGCATAACATGTTGCTAGTTCTTTTGAACCGATAACTGTTAGGCATGCAATACATGTCTCTTATTAGTTCCAATGCACAGCATCTAGATCTTTTTAGACTGAATTTGATTCACTAATTTTTCCAAGTTTGCAGATGAAGAACCCTGTGGACCAGTGGCTTCCTCTGCCAATTTTTTCCACTCCATGGCCTTATTCTTCATTCGCGTACCCTTCTCTCCCTCCATTAACTCTCTAACAAGCTTCTCAACATCATCTCTCTTGACATCATTATTGATCTCCATACCAATGCCCCATTTTTTGCAAGTATAGTGACAGTTCGTAGGCTGATCAGCAAAGAACGGCCAACACAGCATAGGCACTCCTGCAGACACACTTTCCACCGTAGAATTCCAACCACTGTGTGTCAAAAATCCTCCAACTGATGGATGGTTAAGGACTAGCTCTTGAGGGCACCAACTCGCTATTAGACTTCTCCCCTTAGTTTCATCCACAAACTCGGGTGGCAAAATTGTTGATCTACCAACTACCAAGCCAGGCCTAATTACCCAGAAGAAAGAAACCTTGCTATTTGCAAGTCCACAACCAAATTCCACAAGTTGTTCCGGGGTCATGACCGTTATGCTGCCGAAAATTCACATAAACAACTGAGTTTGGCGCCTTATCGTTCAGCCATTCGAGGCACTCTGTTTCTTCTTTCCACAGGCTATATCCCAGGGACTTCAAAGGGTGTTGTGGTGTCTGATTGAGAAGTAACTGGAAAGGGCCAACGGCGTAAACAGGTGGAGACATAGATGAGAGAGCATCCAAAACATCCATCTCCAATGCATCAAAGGTATGTAGAACAATTGCTGAAGCTTCATGTAGTCTGCCCATTCCTTCAAGTATGATATTCCAGATTGCATCATTGGGATTTGTCGTTATAAAGTTGTTAGGAAGATCCCTTAAACGAATACTTTCAATTCCTGGTATCCAGTCTACCTCTTGGTCTAAAAAGCCATTCGTGAAGCACCTCTCATCTACAAACAGCCAAGTAATGCTTTATTAGTAAAAAGTATCTTCATTTGCTTGATTAACATATACAAACTCTCTCATGGACAATTTGTCTTTTTTTGCCAATGCAACAATTGTCGTTCATGAACTTTGAAATTAGGACGTCTCCAACAAATTCGAAATTGGGTGCTACTAGATTAATTGACCATTAGCAACCACTGTTGTTGATTAATTAAAAAATTAGAACTAATAACCAAATTGTGAAACTGTTATTAGCACTTCAGAAAGTAACCATGCCTTCTTCCCTTTCTTTATTTTTTTGGGTAATTGCTTATGTTGATTACCACTTTTTCTCACACTGCACATCCTTATTTATTTGTTACTATTGAATTGGTTGAATAAATCAAAGCATAATCAAGTAACAAAAATAAGCATGATGAAATTATTTCCCTTACTTTTTCACTGGGGAGGAGTGTAAGATGAATTTTTGTAGATTCAATAATAGTTTCCTAAAATCAGACCCCAAAAAAACAAAAAAAAAAATAGTTTCCTAAAATCAAACAATTGCTTTAATTCTTTACCTTTGAGGGGTGCTAGTCCTCTTTCCACCAAAGCAGGATACTGCATATAGCCCATGGTGCTGCTTGCTGAATAAGTAAACAAGAGAATGACGGGGATGCCAAGTTGTTGAGCTGCAGGGGTTGTGAATGGCATGAAACCATCTGAAAAAATGCATGTCACTGGAGGAGTACTACTACTATTGTTGAGTCTCTTTATCAGATCAACAAAAGGTGCCAAGAAGTTGTTTGTGATGGAATCTGCAAGCAAATTGAGGTCTTGGGTGGCATCTTCATCCGAATCCGGTAGGCCATCTGGGATCGTTTCAAACCGAAAATCATCAGGCAAGCCATAGAGGGACTCGGGTCCTTGAGATTTGACTAACCGCCTATGATTGAACTCGGTGTTGACATAGGTTATACGAAAACCTTTATGGTGGAGAAGTTTTGCTAATTGAAGCATTGCCTTTATGTGACCTTGAGCCGGAGCTGGAATACAAACAGCATGAGGCTTGTTAGAACACATCTCAGATTTGTGGATCTCAGAGTGTATGCTTACTGTATGAGGGTATTTTAACAGCAAACGTGTATGGATCTATGAATTTGTAGTCTGTCTTGAGACAATGAATGGTGCAAACTTACAAAAAGTAAGGGCTGGATGTCAATAATTTTGGCAGTGCCGATGAAATTCACAGGGTGATGACAAAGCTAAATTAAAAGAACAAACTAACAATGGGATGAAATAGAAAGCTAGGTCCCCTCCCCCCCCCCCCCCCCCCCCCCAAAAACCCCCCCCCCCCCCCCCAAAACCCCTCCTTCAAGATAACATTTAAGTGGCAAAGACACCACCCCCCAACCCCGCTTTCAAGATGACATTTAAGTGGCAAAGACCATCACGTAATGAGTACTATGGCCTAGTTCCCGCAACTCTACCCTAATAAGTTTTGCATTTCCCTTCATTTGCAGAGGACCGTCACTATGCCTCAATTCTAAATGCTTTATTACAATAATTTAAAGGAGGGAAGTTTTGAACTCGGATTACATGGGTAGAAAGTTAGAAACCTAACACTTTATCTATTAGGATGTTGGACCACGTGGATGACATAGATTTCAATGTGTTGAAAACACGGTATAGTACACCAAATATCATAATACAAGTGGTTGAACACTTGAAAAAACAATTTACAACCATTTATATTATGACATTTGATGTACCGAACCACGTTCTCAGCGCATGAAAACATAATTTCAAAGGCTTAGAACCTTTTGCTCATGCCGCCCCTATTTTCTATGCATTTTAGTTCAACACTAGATATTTGTACCCACACGTTGCTGAGGGATTGAAAATTTTATGAAAGATTATGCAACTTCATTCTCTTCATAAGCAATGTTTGAGTTAATTTTGTTCCATTTATGCAGCAATGAGAAATTGTAGAAAGGTAGAATTAACGTATGCCAAATGTATTTCAATGGCACTAATTATATAGAATTGGAAAGTCAAATAAAACATATATAGCCACAAAATAGTAACTGGTGCAGATGAGATTAATCAACATCTACCAAATCAAAAGTAGATGTACAATTGAAATAATAAACCTTGTTTTTTGTTCAAAAGGTCATGCAACGAGGGGAACATGATAAACCGGATAGAACACTATGAGAACCAGTTTGGAAGAATTTTCCATAGTGATTCTTTCGTGCAACAACTACCATGAACTTTGGAGACCACCCTTCATCAAGAAGCTTGCAGGCCTGAAATACATATATATATATATATGTGTGTGTGTGTGTGTAAGAAATTTTAGATTTGAACATTTCCTATTTCCAAGAAAGAATTAGAAAAAACATTTAAACTGGTGAAGGCTCAATTCATCATTTAAGACTTGGTCAAACTGTGATAAACTCACTCCATCCGTAAACAAAAGAAACCCAAACCAAGTTCAGCAAGAATTATTAGGGGTGGTTCGGTATGGGATGCCGAACCGAAACCTTAGTCCCGATTCCCAAACCGAAAATTTTGGGATTCCCAATTTCAAGACCGGTCCCAAACCAAATTTTCAGGAATCCCGAAATAGTTTCGGTATTTCGGGACAATGGGAATCCCAAAATATTTTTGAACTTTTCAGCTTTTCGGCTATAATAACTTGGTTGTGGCTGTGCAGTGTGCAGAATAGCAAATCTGCACCGCATATCTTGGCTGTGCACTGCATATCTTGGCTGTGCAGTGAAGTGATCATCATAAAAGAACAGCACCACCTATCCATTAAACACCACGAAATGAGCAAGACCATTTATTAATTTGAAACATAATATCAACACATGAGTCATGACTAATAAATTTCCAGATTAACTATCAATTTTCAGTTTTCACTACTTATTTCAACCACTTAACAAATACATACATTGCCCATAATTATATTCCAAAAAGGATGTTGTGTAAAGCAAACCCAAGTATACACTATACTACAGAAAGTGTTCACCTTTAGCTAAAATTTGAAGCCAGACTAGTGATAAAGATAACAGTAGAAATTATGTTTGGCTCCGGTTGTAGTGATAAACATCTGTAGAAACATGACTCCCACACATTTTACATTATTACATATATAGTTGTTGGTAAACCTTTTCATATGCCATGATGATCCAAGTGACTTCATTCAAACCAACTGCTCAACACACCATTTTTTTTCTTAAGATATCTCATTTCATATTTGTCCTTCCATACCACCAAATATATATACTCTCTCAAGACTCATCATGTCAACATACATTGAAGTTTGAACAATCGTGTATATGAAAAAACAAAATAGCTTATAATTATATCAGGGGGCAAAAACCAGAGTTTACTAGGTTCCTTCAGAATCTCTTCTACGACTGGCATAATTTGAGTCAGAGAAGTGGGATATGAACTTATAGTTTACATGTGTGCAAGTGTTCCCGTGAGTGAGGATCTGTGCATGTGTAAACAGTTTAAAAGCACAGATAATGTCATGCTTTGATGACCATTCCAGCAAAACGTTTTACAAGGAACAAAGAAACAAAAGTAAAAAAGCTCTGATTGCAGAAGGTATTTTAGAAAACATGATTTACGTCAGGCTTCCTCCCCCCCCCCCCTCTTTTAACCTCTCATTCCCTCTATAACCTCTCTGTCGATTCAAAATCCCTAATTTTAAAAGCCCTAATTCAGAAACCCTAATTTCAGAATTCCTAATTCAGAAACCCAAATTCAAAATCCCTAATCGAATTTGGAATCAAACAATTTGTATGAACTTTGGTTGAGTTTATTGCAGAAATTTCTTACCTTTTGCAGTGAGGAAGAGTGCGGACTGAGACGGAGAGTTTGATTCGGGAGTCGAATTTGGGTGGTATGGACAGTGTGTGAAGGCGCGATTCTGGTGAGGAGTGAGGACTGAGAGGAATGAGGACTAATGTGGGTAGATTCAGGATTCAGGCGATGGATGTGGGAGGAGAGACAAATCGGCGAGGAGAGTGGTAAGGTTTCGTTCAAAAGATACTGAGGTGAGGTGAGGTTTTGAGTCTGAGGTGAGGTGAGTGTCGAGAGACCGAGAGAGAGAGTCGGAGACTGGGTTTGATAACTTTGATTTATATTCAACGGTTGAGATTAAATCTCAACATAATCCGACGTCTATAAAAATTCTAAATATATATTTAAAAATTAAATAAAACATATATATATTTTTCGGTTCGGTTTGGGATTACCGAAATCCCAAAAACTTGAGACCGATTCCCGTGCCGAAATTTTGGGATCGGTTCTGTATTGGGTACCGAAATTTTCGAAAATTTCGGTTTGGGATTTTTTCGGTTCGGTTTCGGGAATTTTTCGGTTTGGTTTGGAATTTTTAGGATTTTTTTCTGGCCCTAAGAATTATGCACAACCTTTTTGAAAACTATATAATGAATTATAAAAAATTGTTAAACAAACATGGACCGGAGGTTATCTTAAAATTCATTTAAATGAAAAATGGTATATTTGGTTCACTTGAGATGGTAACCTTTCAAAATACGATACTAATCAAAGTTGCATGTAAGGATGAAATGCATTAACACTTACACTTAATCACAAAAAACTAACAAAATTCTAATTTGTTTTTCTACTCAATGTTCTAGGAAATTGCCTAAACAGCAAAAAAACAATTGCACATGGAGCCTATAGGTCAAGATGATTGCCTGCCTCTTTATTTAAACCATAAATAAACACTTGCAATAGTTTCCCGATGACGATGGAGGGCATAATCAAAATGAATTTAACTCTTTATATATGTGGCATTACTCTTTTGAATAATACTACATCCGAAAAATATTATTTGTTCCGGTTTACTGCTCTTTGAAGCACGATAAAAATCTAGCAACAATTCCGTAAAAAGAACATATATGTTACAAAATTGATTGAAAAAAATATAACAGAAGTCTACTCAATTCTTATTAAAGCATGCAAATTTCAATCTTTTGACCTCCTCTATTGGTGTCAACAATATCTAACTACTTTCCTTTATATGTAGTAATAAAATTTTCTTATATGCTTTCATTATTGTTCCCTTTCCTACGTCATGGTTTCCCCGAATCTGTTTATTTCTAATCTAGCATTCCTTTACATGTCCACATATTTGCCTTCACTCCTCATTGCAAGTAAAAGCCAAAAAAGTAGAATTGCAATAAGCAGAAAAATCGAAGAAATCAAAGATTTACCTTAAATATGAAAAACGAATTTGAGACAATAATAGGTTTCTTAGACCTTCCACCATATGTTACCATGGTCCTGCCGCGCCTATAACACAAACAAATAATATTTACAAATGACTATTAGATTTGAAAATCACTAAAAAAAAAAGGGTTTCCTTCTTCAAAACATGTAGGACTGTAAGTCTGCAAACCATACCTCCAAACAAGTTAAGAACCAAAAAAGCAGCATTGCCTCCAACACAGTTAAATCCCAAAGGAAGTTCAGTTAAATCAGTTTAAATGGAAAATGATTAGTCAAACTCAAACAACTAAATGGAGGAAAAATCAAATCGTAATATACAAATTAATTATAGTCAGTTCCAAACTTCCAGAAGACCCTTGACATCATAACTGTAGAAAGCAGATAGTGCGGTAAATTAAAATAAGATCCTTTACAAGAAAATTTATTTTTTCTGGACTATAATAGTGAACTTTCATTAGTTTTCCTTTTAAAAAAACAAAACTGAGATTCAAGTATTCAAAGTTACAATTCGTGCAGAATGGTAATCATACAATTAAAAAAAAATGGGCATGCAACACTAAAACACCTGTAATAGAAGCACACGAAGCGCTGGAAACTGGAATTTGCCTACTAAAAATCCAAATCAACTCCCCTGCAAAGCAACTAAACTATTTTCAGCAGTCTAAAATGAACCTAAGTAAAAGAATTACAAAAACCCAACAATCAAAGGTCTCATTTACCTAAAAACAATTCGACAATTTTATTGCAAGTAATAAGAAAATCAAACATCACTCTATTCATATATCTATGAAGAATGCGGTCAACAATGACTCAATACTATATTACAGTCTTGGTAAGTATTATGGTTCTATGTATGGGCATTTTCGTATGCGATCTCGAAGCATATACAAACAAGTTTGACTATTGGATCGTTGAAATTAGTTTCATATAATTTGTATCACATCAAAACGATAGATTCACTAACATTTAGAGTTTATTTATACTTTCATTAAGTATAACATAAGATTTTGTGGTATCCACTAGTGTAAATATTTTAAATTGAAAATCGAATTCATTCATTGTATTCATATAGGGTCAATGAGTGTAGCTCTAAAAAAATCATCAAAATCAGAGTTAAAATAACCGTTAAATCATGATTTTTTGTTTTACAACCGTCGAAAAGTTTTGTTCCGTTATTTGATCTCTGAATGTTTGTTTTTTGCGATTTTTTGCTGATGCGATCTTGAAGCATATACAAACAAGTTTAACGGTTGGATCGTTGAAATTAGTTTTGTGTATCTCATCAAGTTCAATGGCATGTGTATATATATATATTATGTAGATTTAAATCTATTTATTTTGTACGTATAATTATTATAGTTTTTAGGGGTATAAAATTTAATTTAAAATTTAATATATATATATATATATATATATATATAATTATTATAGTTAATATTTTGGGGATATAATTATTTTAGTTAATATTTTGGCGGTATAATTATTTTAGTTAATATTTTGGAGGGTATAATTATTATAGTATATATAATTATTATAGTTAATTTAATATATATATATATATAATTATTATAGTATTTTTTAGGATTATAAAATTATTAAATTAATATTCTACTTATCGTGTATTGTGTTACCCACGTGTATACCCGAACCAACCCGTTATCTTAACAAGTGCTTTTCGGGTTACCCGATAACACCCGATTCATTATCATGTCGATACGAACACTGTTAAAGAAGAGAATGCTTTGAATAATAATATATTCTTCTCAATAAGAGGAACTTATAGGTGTACAACCCTAACATAAAAGGAAAGAAAACTAATTACAAGTGATTACATGGGATTACATATCAATTAGGGATCCTACCTAAAATACAAAAGTCAACACTCCCCCTCAAGTTGGTGCATATATGTCGCTCATGCCCAACTTGTGTAAGAAACTTGAAAACTTGTGACTCGAAACAGCTTTTGTGAGGATATCTGCCAACTGATCTTCTATTCTTATCGCCGGTACTTCAATTATTTTCCCTTCCAATTTTTCTTTGATGAAGAATCGATCAACTTCAACATGCTTTGTTCTATCATGTTGTACCGGATTATGTGCAATGTCACGAGCAGCTTTATTATCACAAAATAATTTCATGGGCTGATCATGTTGTATACCCAAATCGCTTAACAGAAGCTTAAGCCACAAAATTTCACAAATCCCCAAAGCCATACCTCTGTATTCTGCTTCTGCACTGGAACGGGCAACCACATTCTGTTTCTTACTTCTCCATGTAACCAAGTTACCCCCAACAAACGTAAAGTAACCTGATGTTGAGCGTCTATCATCAATGGAACCTGCCCAGTCTGCATCAGTATAACCTTCAACACTAAAGTGATTATTCCTCTTAAACAAAATTCCTTTGCTCGGACTTCCCTTCAAATATCGCAATATTCTCATCACGGCATTCATATGTTGTTCTCCAGGATCATGCATGTATTGACACACTACACTCAAGGCATAAGCAAGGTGCGGTCTTGTGTGTGCCAAATACATCAACCGGCCTACTAACCTTTGGTATCTTCCTTTGTCAACTGGTACTTGATTAGGATTAACACTAAGCTTCAATCCTTCTTCTAATGGTGTAGCTACTGGCTGACAAGCTGACATGACACGCCCCGATCCCGATATTCCTCGAATACCAAGATAGGCACGTGCTGGCCGACACCCAAGGGTGACGACAGCCATTAATTGAAAGCAAATGCTGAGAATAAGGAATAAATAAGGTTTATAAATATAAAAGAATAAAGAATATGCATTTAAGGAACGTGTTCAGAGCACACATCTAATCGAGAATATTAGAAGAATTAACATAAACAAATTGAATGAACACAGAACGGGGTCCTACACCTAGAGGACTCGAAGATACCGATGCGGAAGTGTCTGGATGTCGGGATTGTACGCCTCGATTCTAAGTCCTGAAGGGGGCGCAAAACAAACATGAGTGGACCAAGTTGATATATATATATAATAAAACAGTTATCAACGTACTAACCCCCAGGTTTTATGAAAACACATATATAATGTTAAACATAGGTTTTCCGAAACCTAGCATGTCGTGCAATGTCTCAAATCATAACTCATATATATAATAATCACTAGTGAATTGTCCGATAACCTGCAGGCCCCATGCCAGCTCCCCGTCTCTGAGCGGACAGTCAGAGGAATATACACTACAGGCCCCATGCCGGCTCCCCGTCCCTGTGCTAAATAGCCAGAGGAAACACACTCCAGGCCCTATGCCAACACCAAACCGTCGCCCGGGACGGACCGGAATCTATCCCTACGTCCCGTAGCGGAAAGGACCACTAGGTAAGTACGAAACCATTGAACATATATATACTGAAAAACAACTTCGTAGTATAAAGTCATCCATCATCTATACTACAAAGAGGTGTTCTAAACATGTTCTAAATATCATATCGTCATCCATCGGATATTCTATAAGAACATGGGTTATAGGAAAAATAGTAATAATTCAATCTAGCCTCAGTAAGCATACTATCTCATAAAGTATTTCATAAAACATAAGTATTAAATCATGATTTTCATGTATGCATTTCTATTGTTAAAACATGCTTTTGAAGGGGTCCACTCACAAATACTTAGCCGCCGAAGAGCCACGCAAACTAGCAATCATGGAAACGTCACAAATATTGCCCCTAAGCACATAAAGGGTACAATTAATAAAACTATATAATAGCAATTGAATTTGGGAAAACGGACGTTGGAAACGGATTCGGAACGTCGAATTTAGCCTAGGAGAGGTCTTGGACGAAACCCCAAAAAGTCAACTCAAAAAGTCAACGTTGATCGTTGACCGATCAAAGTCAAAGTCAACTCTGACCGTTGACCGTTGACCAGGTCAACAGTCAACTGGTCAGAGGTCAAAGTCAATTGGGCTTTGAATTGGGTTGGGCTGAAAAGGGCTGAAAAGGGTTTTGAGGAAAAGGGCTTTCAGCCCCTTAACAGAAAATGGCCCAAATGGCCCTAAATTCCTAAAACAGAAAATAAAATAAACAAAAACCTTAAAAGGTTTTTGGGTTGGGTCATGGGCCACAGACCCTAAACATAAACGGCCCGAGGGCCTTTGGTCTTAACAAAATAATTAAATGAAAACAAATAAAAGGAAATGGGTTGGATTGGGCTGGCCTCACCACACGGGCCTAAGGCCCTCTTGCTACAGGAACCGGCCTGGGAGGCCTGGCCTCACCGGAGCACCACCACCAGAGCTTCACAGCTCCGGCCGACTTCCACACACAACCCTAGACTTCGATCTAGGTACCAAAACGAAGAGCAAGACGAGGGGAGTATTTCTATACCTTCCTTTCGTCGTGGAATGGCCGGAGATGGCCGGAAAAAACCCCCGAGGTTGCCGGAGTTGGGTGTGCTTACACCCGGCTTCGATTTCGTCCCATAACCTCCAAAAATCACGAATTAACTCCAATTAAACCTCAATCTCGCAAGAATCAAGGACGAAAAGAGAGAATTAGGGGCTTACCTAACCGGAAAATACAAAAATCCGCCGGAGTTCCTTTCCGGGTTTTTCGCCGAGTTCACAGAAACGAGAGGGAGAGAGAGCAGGACGAGATGATGAAGGGTGATGGGCTTCCTCGCGCGGGGAGATGGGTGCGTGCGTGTGTGCACGGTGCAGAGAAGAGGGAGAGAAGTGAGAGATGAGAGAGAGCCGAGAGGGAGAGACATGAAGAAAGAAAAGAAAAACAGAAAAGAAGAAGAAAGAAGGGAGTTCACGGGGGAAAAGAGAGAAGAAAGAGAAATTGTTTGGGGGGGCTGCCACGTGGCAGATTTAGAAGGAAAAGGGATCCAATGCTTTGGATCCTGATTTGGTAGACAAAAAGGATGAAATAGATATATTTAAAACATTTAGGGGTAATTACAAACATAAATCTTTATAATTAGGGGGCGGGTGTTACAATCTTCCCCCCTTATAAAAATTTCGTCCCCGAAATTTAAAATCATTTACTAAACTGAAGTATTCGAAAATAGTAAGAAGAATATATGTATAAAGAGAAATCAAGTCAGAGTGGGTGCATCAAAGAGAATATGCCACACCGTCGCGAGCGGGTTGCAAAATCCTCTATCATGCCTCCAAGCTCTTACTTTCTTCCCCATTAGTGTAAAAAAAATAGAAAACATACTTTAATAAGATATAAGGTCAAAAACATATATTGACGTAAGGAAAAAAATAAGTACATAAAATACGATAACGTCAAAATAGAGATTACTAACATATAGGTCGAAAACTCGAGCTGAACTTAAAATTGAAAACGGAAAACACTTTCCTCTAAACATTTATAAAGACCAAAAACAATTAACTAAATTAGAGGAAGTTAAAATACTTATACTAAAAACCAAAACTGAAAATGGAAGTGGGTCTCGCCCAAAAATTCGTAACTTCACGTACTTCGAGAAAAGATGAGTCTTTGGGTCGAGTCCCAAGAATATCAATTCCGAATCTGCATCAGCTGCTGTAGACGAATCTTCTTTTCCACTTGCTTAATGAATCCAACGAATAAGTTATCGATACAACAGTCAGCCGCCCGTGATATCGATTACACATTTGTTGTCTCGATAAGCAAGCAGTAATTTCCTGAGGGTGCACAATTTCACACGTTGTAAATTCGATCCTCCGAATACAAGTTCGCACAACTCCTCTATCAACCAATGTTGCATGTAGCAACTTTCATACCATGTCGCGAAAAGTGCCATCCACAAACCGAGCAAAATAAGAACTGTCGTCGTAAAACTTTATCCAGCACCAAGCATCCTATCCTCCTCAATTCTTCCAAATGTGACCAACTACTCCAGAATTTTGCCAATAAGTAACCCATTTGAAAACTGTACCTTGAGATTCAAGAGAAGTGGCTACCATGCTAGTAGTAGACCCAAAAGCTCAAACCAAGCAAGCAGAAAACGAGAAGTCATCTTCCTCAACATGAAGTATCTCTTGGGAACTGTTGTAGTGCTTAATCCACCTCTCCATTTTTGCTTAGTTGCAGATTTCTAGTCAACCAAGGTCAAAGTTGGTGGAAAGAAGAACGACTCGCAAATGGTCAACCTAAAAACAAAAGAGAGTACACACATTTCGAGAGAAGTGCAAAGATTATCCGATTCTTGTCTCGATCGTTCTGTAATGCCATTCCAGAATGCACCAAACAGATCTGCTAGAAGGGATTCAACATCCACATACTCACAAGAATAAGGTTCAGAAGTGAAGCAGTCGAAATATGCATTGAGACGAACACATATCGTTGGAAAATAACCGATGTGATGCCTATGAATTGTAGTAAGATGGTGATACAATATGCTGACCTTCTGTACTAAAACCTTCAACCAACTCTTACTAAAAGACCACTCAAGCCTCATGCCCACGTGCTTTCAAACCGAATGATCCTGGTTAGAGGTAGTGGAAAGTTGCGTTGAGGCGAACATATCACATCATCAAAAAGGTCTACCCGAGTAAGATATGATGGTTATGAGTTGTAGCAAGATAATGAGTGGTGACCATTCAATTCAGCATGAAGATAGTGATGCAATATGCTAATCACCTGTACCACAATCTTCACCGGTCTCTTACCAAAAGACGAATCAAACTTCACACCCACGAGGAACTCTTTCTGGTAAGTCTGGTAAGCTTGTCAAAATAATATGCTCCCAACATTCCTGTCCAAAACGATAAGAATTGGGCGTACACTTCTGCCGAATTGATCGATCGTGAATTCCTCACTGATTGAGCGAGAAACCATGTCGAGAAGGCTAAAAGAACATTCAAGAATTTGAGAGTCAAAACAAGTCCATTAAAATTGGAGTACAAGATATCGGGATTTAAACCAGAAACCATGCTGAGAACAAATTTTTTTTTTTTTGTTCCGACATGATTGAGTTTACATTGAGAAACAAACAAGCGAAGGAAAATGGAGATGCAGAAATAGAAGTCACTGTTTATGATTATTTGGCTAATCATCACAATAAGGTCGACTGGTTTCTTAGCCAAAAGGAACAGGTCTAATCTCAAGAATAGTTAGAAACTGCTAATAAAATTTGACGAGGCCAAAGATATTTCGAAATTCACAATACTTTGTGAGATTTGTTTCAAAGTTCAAAAATTAAACATAGAACCTTTGAATCAACAGAATGACGAAGAAGAAACATACAAAGCAGCCTGCGTATGCATGCAGTGACACGATTAGCTACCTTAAAGTGATGCTCTTGCGCAAACCAAGGCTCAATGAATCCAGAGAAGTTTAGAGCAAAGCTCGATCTTCGTACAATGATGAATATGGTAGAGTCTCAAGTCATTACACTGAAAATTACAAGGCTGAACAGTTAATGGACAGAAGCACTAGTCAGTTGAGCTACAAGCAAGAGGCTAAGTTCACCTCTACCGAAAAGTACGTAAACAAAGAGCTAAGGTTTACTACCGAGTACCAGACCCAGGTGAAATTCAAGGAATCTGTTTATCCAAACAAGTCTGAATTTTCATCATCCAAGTCCAACTACAACAAGAACAAGAATCGTAACTCCATTTTGGGAAAATTGATGGGAATAGCATCTGCTACCGAGGAGTTTCCCAAGAAAATGAAATCTCTAGACGAAGTCAACTCTCGAAGGATTTGATGTGAAGTTGACGATCAAAGGTTCGTGAACTTGTCTTCGTCATTGAGTAAACAAGAAGGTAATCGATAGAACAATCGCCGAGAATTGTTATAAAGATTAATCCAAATTTCTTTGGTGGTAATGAGTCCGAGAACATTGATTTGTTCCCACTAACTACCACCTACTAACCGTCGTCACCACTCGCACTTACTCGCTTACTTAGCACACACTTCGAACAATTCAAGCAATTTCCAAGAGATATGACTCTGCCCGCCATTCCTAGGGAACGCATGTTGCAGAGTGATATCACCGCTTCAGATCTCTAGTTGGTCTTAGTCAATTCATACTGCCAAGATTTTTTTTTTTCCGCTTCCCAAGATTTCGATGCAAAGCCGACTCCGCCCGTAATTCCTAGGGAACGCATGTTGCAGAGTGGCATCGCCATTTCGGATCTACAACTGGTCTTGACCAGAATTCCTCAAACTGAGATTTCTAAAACACGCCGCTTCCAAGTAACACCGACTATGCATGTCATTCCCAGAGAATGCACTTCACAGAGTATCGATCCGATGCTGAAAGTCGTCCAACAATTCAAACACGTCACCGATAAGGCACAATCCCGACACAAATTCTTGAATTTCAACCAGAATGTGACAATTCAATCAGAGAGAGATTTGCACAACTGCACCGACTGGCACAAAAATCTGGAAGTCGTGACATCCAAATGATGTCAAAACCAAGACTTTATGAGAATAGAAGAGAATCCTAAGTATGCTCTGAACAAACCACGCTCTGATACCAATCTGACACGCCCCGATCCCGATATTCCTCGAATACCAAGATAGGCACGTGCTGGCCGACACCCAAGGGTGACGACAGCCATTAATTGAAAGCAAATGCTGAGAATAAGGAATAAATAAGGTTTATAAATATAAAAGAATAAAGAATATGCATTTAAGGAACGTGTTCAGAGCACACATCTAATCGAGAATATTAGAAGAATTAACATAAACAAATTGAATGAACACAGAACGGGGTCCTACACCTAGAGGACTCGAAGATACCGATGCGGAAGTGTCTGGATGTCGGGATTGTACGCCTCGATTCTAAGTCCTGAAGGGGGCGCAAAACAAACATGAGTGGACCAAGTTGATATATATATATAATAAAACAGTTATCAACGTACTAACCCCCAGGTTTTATGAAAACACATATATAATGTTAAACATAGGTTTTCCGAAACCTAGCATGTCGTGCAATGTCTCAAATCATAACTCATATATATAATAATCACTAGTGAATTGTCCGATAACCTGCAGGCCCCATGCCAGCTCCCCGTCTCTGAGCGGACAGTCAGAGGAATATACACTACAGGCCCCATGCCGGCTCCCCGTCCCTGTGCTAAATAGCCAGAGGAAACACACTCCAGGCCCTATGCCAACACCAAACCGTCGCCCGGGACGGACCGGAATCTATCCCTACGTCCCGTAGCGGAAAGGACCACTAGGTAAGTACGAAACCATTGAACATATATATACTGAAAAACAACTTCGTAGTATAAAGTCATCCATCATCTATACTACAAAGAGGTGTTCTAAACATGTTCTAAATATCATATCGTCATCCATCGGATATTCTATAAGAACATGGGTTATAGGAAAAATAGTAATAATTCAATCTAGCCTCAGTAAGCATACTATCTCATAAAGTATTTCATAAAACATAAGTATTAAATCATGATTTTCATGTATGCATTTCTATTGTTAAAACATGCTTTTGAAGGGGTCCACTCACAAATACTTAGCCGCCGAAGAGCCACGCAAACTAGCAATCATGGAAACGTCACAAATATTGCCCCTAAGCACATAAAGGGTACAATTAATAAAACTATATAATAGCAATTGAATTTGGGAAAACGGACGTTGGAAACGGATTCGGAACGTCGAATTTAGCCTAGGAGAGGTCTTGGACGAAACCCCAAAAAGTCAACTCAAAAAGTCAACGTTGATCGTTGACCGATCAAAGTCAAAGTCAACTCTGACCGTTGACCGTTGACCAGGTCAACAGTCAACTGGTCAGAGGTCAAAGTCAATTGGGCTTTGAATTGGGTTGGGCTGAAAAGGGCTGAAAAGGGTTTTGAGGAAAAGGGCTTTCAGCCCCTTAACAGAAAATGGCCCAAATGGCCCTAAATTCCTAAAACAGAAAATAAAATAAACAAAAACCTTAAAAGGTTTTTGGGTTGGGTCATGGGCCACAGACCCTAAACATAAACGGCCCGAGGGCCTTTGGTCTTAACAAAATAATTAAATGAAAACAAATAAAAGGAAATGGGTTGGATTGGGCTGGCCTCACCACACGGGCCTAAGGCCCTCTTGCTACAGGAACCGGCCTGGGAGGCCTGGCCTCACCGGAGCACCACCACCAGAGCTTCACAGCTCCGGCCGACTTCCACACACAACCCTAGACTTCGATCTAGGTACCAAAACGAAGAGCAAGACGAGGGGAGTATTTCTATACCTTCCTTTCGTCGTGGAATGGCCGGAGATGGCCGGAAAAAACCCCCGAGGTTGCCGGAGTTGGGTGTGCTTACACCCGGCTTCGATTTCGTCCCATAACCTCCAAAAATCACGAATTAACTCCAATTAAACCTCAATCTCGCAAGAATCAAGGACGAAAAGAGAGAATTAGGGGCTTACCTAACCGGAAAATACAAAAATCCGCCGGAGTTCCTTTCCGGGTTTTTCGCCGAGTTCACAGAAACGAGAGGGAGAGAGAGCAGGACGAGATGATGAAGGGTGATGGGCTTCCTCGCGCGGGGAGATGGGTGCGTGCGTGTGTGCACGGTGCAGAGAAGAGGGAGAGAAGTGAGAGATGAGAGAGAGCCGAGAGGGAGAGACATGAAGAAAGAAAAGAAAAACAGAAAAGAAGAAGAAAGAAGGGAGTTCACGGGGGAAAAGAGAGAAGAAAGAGAAATTGTTTGGGGGGGCTGCCACGTGGCAGATTTAGAAGGAAAAGGGATCCAATGCTTTGGATCCTGATTTGGTAGACAAAAAGGATGAAATAGATATATTTAAAACATTTAGGGGTAATTACAAACATAAATCTTTATAATTAGGGGGCGGGTGTTACATGACATGCCAGTTTCGTGCAACAAATTAATAATATACTTCCTTTGAGACAAGAAAATTCCAGAACTGCTTCTCGACACCTCAATCCCTAAAAAATATTTCAAGGATCCAAGGTCCTTCATTTCAAATTCTGTAGACAGGTATCTTTGCAAGGCTGCACGTTCTTCCGGATCATTACCTGTTACCACCATATTGTCTACATACACAATAAGTGCAGTAAGCTTCCCATTCTGTCTTTTCAGGAACAAAGTATGATCAGAGTTACTTTGTCTGTAACCAAATGCTCTCATAGATTTTGTGAATCTTCCGAACCATGCTCGAGGGGACTGCTTCAAGCCATACAAGGATTTCTTCAACCTGCACACTTTTCTTTTGTATTTATCTGGAGCATTACATCCCGGTGGAAGATCCATATAAATCTCTTCTGTCAAGTCTCCATGCAAGAAGGCGTTCTTCACATCGAACTGTTGTAAGGCCAATTAAAATTTGCAGCCAAGGATAACAAAACACGAACTGTGTTGATCTTGGCTACAGGTGCAAATGTGTATGTGTAGTCGATTCCATATTTTTGAGTGTATCCTTTTGCTACCAGTCTTGCCTTAAAACGATCCACTGTCCCATCTGCTTTGTATTTCACAGTATAGACCCATTTGCATCCCACAGGTTTCTTGCCAACTGGCAAATCTGTGATCTCCCAGGTAGCATTCTTCTTTAAAGACTTCAACTTTTCATTCATTGCTACTTGCCAACGTGGATCAGTTAAAGCCTCATGCACACTGTTAGGAATAGATACAGTAGATAATTGATGTACAAACGACTTATTTGATTCTGACAGGTGACTGGTAGACACATAATTACTTAACGGGTATAACACATTAGACTCAGGGTTGGGCTTACTCACCGAATACCTAGTTTTACATTTAGGGTCAGCTTCATAAGTAAGTTTAGGAATACCTCGGTTGACGCGATCAGGGAGACGATGTGGTGGTGGTGCATCCGGGATCGAAGACGATTGATTATGGTTATTGGGACTCAAGATCGACTGTGAGGTAGCTGGAGACACAGGGCTGTCTAGTGGTGAGGAAACTGGCAGTGAGCTATCAGGCAGTGAGTTATCTGGCGATGTCGACTCGTCCCTTTCAAGGTTTTCAACATTGTTTCCATGTGAATGATCACCACTTGTCTCCAAGACATTACCACTTAATTCCAATTCATTCACATCATTATTTTCGTGTGAATGATCACCACTTATTTCCAAGACATCACCACTTAATTCCAAATCATTCACTTTATCTATATCTGGAATAGTATAATCAAGAGTTTGAACTTCTTTCTGATTCTCCCCCTGAAGTGAAGACTCGGGATTGGCAAAGTACATATCATTCTCATGAAACGCAACATCCATAGTGACAAACAACTTATTCGTCGGTGGGTGATAACAACGGTATCCTTTCTGCCTTGATGCATACCCCACAAACACACATCGTAAGGCTCGAGGTTCAAGCATACTACGCTGTTGTTTATGAAGATGAACGAAGGCCAAACAACCAAACACATGAGGTGGAAGATTAGGGACTGCAAGAACATCAACATGTGAAGAAAGTGCCTGAAGAGGTGTTTGAAAATCAACCGATCGGGATGGAACACGATTAATGAGATACGCAGCTGAGGTGAGAGCTTCTCCCCAATAGGATAACGGGAGACGAGCCTCGAGTAAAGAAGCACGAACAACCTCCAGAAGCTGACGGTTCTTTCGTTCGGCAACCCCATTTTGTTGTGGAGTATATGGACATGTAGTTTGATGAACAATCCCATGATGATCAAGAAAGGCACCAAGTTCAAAGTTAACATATTCGCCACCATTATCACTCCTGAGAACCTGTATTTGTGACTTATATTGTACTTGTACCATTTTGTAAAACTGTTGAAACAAAAAAGTAACTTCACCTTTGGATTTCATCAAACAAACCCAAGTCATACGTGTGCAGTCATCAATAAAAGTAACGAACCAATGAGCACCACCAAATGTAGCAGTTTTAGATGGACCCCAAACATCATAATGAATTATCATAAATGGAACAGAACTTTTATTCAAACTGGATGGAAACGAAGCACGATGACTTTTAGCTAGTTCACAAACATCACATTTAAAGCTAGAAACATCATGCTTAACAAATAGGCTAGGAAACAACCTCCGTAGATAGCGGAAAGAAGCATGTCCAAGTCGACGATGCCACAACCAAACCTCCGAATCTAAGACAAATAAGATCAATTTAATTAAAAACCGTAACAAAATAAAACTGAAGATGTAGTAGCAGGCTAAACATGTTGCTAGTTCTTTTGAACCGATCACTGTTAGGCATGCAATACATGTCTCTTATTAGTTCCAATGCACAGCATCTAGATCTTTTTAGACTGAATTTGATTCACTAATTTTTCCAAGTTTGCAGATGAAGAACCCTGTGGACCAGTGGCTTCCTCTGCCAATTTTTTCCACTCCATGGCCTTATTCTTCATTCGCGTACCCTTCTCTCCCTCCATTAACTCTCTAACAAGCTTCTCAACATCATCTCTCTTGACACCATTATTGATCTCCATACCAATGCCCCATTTTTTGCAAGTATAGTGACAGTTCGTTGGCTGATCAGAAAAGAACGGCCAACACAGCATAGGCACTCCTGCAGACACACTTTCCAGCGTAGAATTCCAACCACTGTGTGTCAAAAATCCTCCAACTGATGGATGGTTAAGGACTAGCTCTTGAGGGCACCAACTCGCTATTAGACTTCTCCCCTTAGTTTCATCCACAAACTCGGGTGGCAAAATTGCTGATCTACCAACTACCAAGTCAGGCCTAATTACCCAGAAGAAACAAACCTTGCTATTTGCAAGTCCACAACCAAATTCCACAAGTTGTTCCGGGGTCATGACCGTTATGCTGCCGAAATTCACATAAACAACTGAGTTTGGCGCCTTATCGTTCAGCCATTGGAGGCACTCCGTTTCTTCTTTCCACAGGCTATATCCCAAGGACTTCAAAGGGTGTTGTGGTATCTGATTGAGAAGTAACTGGAGAGGGCCAACAGCGTAAACAGGTGGAGACATAGATGAGAGAGCATCCAAAACATCTATCTCCAATGCATCAAAGGTATGTACAACAATTGCTGAAGCTTCATGTAGTCTGCCCATTCCTTCAAGTATGAGATTCCAGATTGCATCATTGGGATTTGTTGTTACAAAGTTGTTAGGAAGATCCCTTAAACGAATACTTTCCATTCCTGGTATCCAGTCTACCTCTTGGTCTAAAAATCCATTCGTGAAGCACCTCTCATCTACAAACAGCCAAGTAATGCTTTATTAGTAAAAAATATCTTCATTTGCTTGATTAACATATACAAACTCTCTCATGGACAATTTGTCTTTTTTTGCCAATGCAACAATTGTCGTTCATGAACTTTGAAATTAGGACGTCTCCAACAAATTCGAAATTGGGTGCTACTAGATTAATTGGCCATTAGCAACCACTGTTGTTGATTAATTAAAAAATTAGAACTAATAACCAAATTGTGAAACTGTTATGAGCACTTCAGAAAGTAACCATATATGCCTTCTTCCCTCTCTTTATTTTTTTGGGTAATTACTTATGTTGATTACCACTTTTTCTCACACTGCACATCCTTATTTATTTTTTACTATTGAGTTGGTTGAATAAATCAAGGCATAATCAAGTAACAAAAATAAGCATGGTGAAAATATTTCCCTTATTTTTTTTCACTAGGGAGGAGTGTAAGATGAATTTTTGTAGATTCAATAATAGTTTCCTAAAATTTGACCCCAAAAAAAAAAAAAAATAGTTTCCTAAAATCAAACAATTGCTTTAATTCTTTACCTTTGAGGGGTGCTAGTCCTCTATCCACCAAAGCAGGATACTGCATATAGCCCACGGTGCTGCTTGCTGAAAAAGTAAACAAGAGAATGACGGGGATGCCAAGTTGTTGAGCTGCAGGGGTTGTGAATGGCATGAAACCATCTGAAAAAATGCATGTCACTGGAGGAGTACTACTACTATTGTTGAGTTTCTTTATCAGATCAACGAAAGGTGCCAAGAAGTTGTTTGTGACGGAATCTGCAAGCAAATTGAGGTCTTGGGTGGCATCTTCATCCGAATCCGGTAGGCCATCTGGGATCGTTTCAAACCGAAAATCATCAGGCAAGCCATAGAGGGACTCGGGTCCTTGAGATTTAACTAACCGCCTATGATTGAACTCGGTGTTGACATAGGTTATACGAAAACCTTTATGGTGGAGAAGTTTTGCTAATTGAAGCATTGCCTTTATGTGACCTTGAACCGGAACTGGAATACAAACAGCATGAGGCTTGTTAGAACACATCTCAGATTTGTGGATCTCAGAGTGTATGCTTACTGTATGAGGGTATTTTAACAGCAAACGTGTATGGATCTATGAATTTGTAGTCTGTCTTGAGACAATGAGTGGTGCAGGGCCGGATGTCAATAATTTTGGCAGTGCCATTTAAGTGGCAACGACCATCACGTAATGAGTACTATGGCCTAGTTCCCACAACTCTACCCTAATAAGTTTTTCATTTCCCTTCAACACTAGATATTTGTGCCCACACGTTGCTGCGGGATTGCAAATTTTATGAAGGATTATGCAACTTCATTCTCTTCATAAGCAATGTTTGAGTTAATTTTGTTCCACTTAAGCAGCAATGATAAATTGTAGAAAGGTAGAATTAACGTATGCCAAACGTATTTCAATGGCACTAATTATATAGAATTGGGAAGTCAAATAAGTCATATATAGCCACAAAATAAGGTGCAGATGAGATTAATCAACATCTACCAAATCAAAAGTAGATGTACAATTGAAATAATAAACCTTGTTTTTTGTTCAAAAAGTCATGCAACAATGGGAACATGACAAACCGGATAGAACACTATGAGAACCAGTTTGGAAGAATTTTCCCTAGTGATTCTGTTGTGCAACAACTACCATGAACTTTGGAGACCACCCTTCATCAAGAAGCGGATAGAACATATATATATATGTGTGTGTGTGTAAGAAATTTTAGATTTGAACATTTCCTATTTCCAAGAAAGAATTAGAAAAAACATTTAAACTGGCGAAGGCTCAATTCATCATTTAAGACTTGGTCAAACTATGATTAACTCACTCCATCCGTAAACAAAAGAAACCCAAACCAAGTTCAACAAGAATTATGCACAACCTTTTTGAAAACTATATAATGAATTATAAAAAATTGTTAAACAAACATGGACCGGAGGTTATCTTAAAATTCATTTAAATGAAAAATGGTAAATTTGGTTCACTTGAGATGCTAACCTTTCCAAATACGATACTAATCAAAGTTGCATATAAAGGATGAAATGCATTAACACTTACACTTAATCACAAAAAACTAACAAAATTCTAATTTGTTTTTCTACTCAATGTTCTAGGAAATTGCCTAAACAGCAAAAGAACGATTGCACATGGAGCCTACAGGTCAAGATGATTGTCTGCCTTTTTATTTAAACCACAAATAAACACTTGCAATAGTTTCCTGATGGCGATGGAGGGCATAATCAAAATGAATTTAACTCTTTATATATATGTGGCATTCCTCTTCTGAATAATACTACATCTGAAAAATATTATTTGATCCGGTTTACTGCTCTTTGCAGCACGATAAAAATCTAGCAACAATTCCGTAAAAAGAACATATATGTTACAAAATTGATTGAAAAAATATAACAGAAGTCTACTCAATTCTTATTAAAGCATGCAAATTTCAATCTTTTGACCTACTCTATTGGTATCAACAATATCTAACTATTGTAGTAATAAAATTTTCTTATATGCTTTCATTATTGTTCCCTTTCCTACGTCATCGTTTCCCCGAATCTGTTTATTTCTAATATAGCATCCCTTTACATTTCCACATATTTGCCTTCACTCCTCATTGCAAGTAAAAGCCAAAAAAGTAGAATTGTAATAAGCAGAAAAATCAAAGAAATCAAAGATTTACCTTAAATATGAAAAACGAATTTGAGACAATAATAGGTTTCTTAGACCTTCCACCATATGTTACCATGGTCCTGCCGCGCCTAAAACACAAACAAATAATATTTACAAATGACTATTAGATTTGAAAATCACTAAAAAAAAGGGGTTACCTTCTTCAAAACATATGGGACTGTAAGTCTGCAAACCATACCTCCAAAAAAGTTAAGAACCAAAAAAGCAGCATTGCCTCCAACACAGTTAAATCCCTAAGGAAGTTCAGTTAAATCAGTTTAAATGGAAAATGATTAGTCAAACTCAAACAACTAAGTGGAGGAAAAATCAAATCGTGTTATAAATATGTAAAAGTTAGATAAATAACCTTTATAGTGAGTTGAGCGAAGTAAAGACAAAATATCACATTATAATTATAACTCAAGTGAATGACAAATAAAAAAGGGAGGGATGGATGATGTTATTGATCTTTCTTTCTTTCTGTTTGCTATGTGTCTTGAAAGCATACGGAGCACTCTATTTATAGAGCAGCTCCGATCAAACATATTAATTATACATTTGAATTTACAACACAACTTTTGAATCTGCATCCCCAAAGTCAATTTTGATTTGTATGGGCATTGAAAACTTCTGCCAAAGTACTGTGGGCATTCACTACCCACCAACATTTTCAACACTCTCCCTTGGATGCCTACATATCAACATCAGTTGCCTCGTTAAAACCTTGCTTGGAAAAACCCAGTGGGAAAAAACCATAGAAAAGGAAAAAGAGTACAACTTTTCCTAGATTGTTGATATAGTGTTAAATATGCTTATGTTGCCTCGTTAAAACCTTGATAGGAAAAACCTAGTGGGAAAAATCCTAATTGAAGGAAAAAGAGTACAACATGCATGTATCATGGATGCTCCCCCTGATATGTATCTCCCCCTGATTCCGCATTCTCCAAATTTAGCTGTTTGGTAAGTCAACGCAATCTGATACTTTGCACTAACTTTTGAAACGTGCATTTTGGTGGAGACTTGGTGAACAAGTCTACCAGATTTTCATTGGAACGGATTTGTTTGATTTCAATAACTTTAGCCTTCTGAAGCTCATGTGCACTGAAAAACTTTGGAAGATATGTGTTTAGTCTTATCGCCCTTGATGAATCCTTCCTTCATTTAGGCAACACAGGCTGCATTATCTTCATGAATAATAGTTGGAGTGTCTGTCTTTGAAGTTAGACCACATGAATTCTGGATATGATGGATCATTGATCTTAACCAAGAACATTCACGACTTGCTTCATGTAAAGCAAGTATTTCTGAATGATTTGAAGATGTAGCAACTAATGTTTGCTTTGTTGAGCGCCATGAAATTGATGTATCTCCATTCTTAAATACATATACAGTTTGTGAGCGGGCCTTATGCGGATCAAAGAGGAAACCAGCATCTGCATATCCAATAAGGACCTGGTCATTTGTGGAGTTCTTTGAGTAGAAGAGACCCATGTCTGTTGTCCCATGAAGGTATCACAATACATCTTTGATACTCTTCCAATGACGAATTGTTAGAGCAGAACTATACATTACTAACAAGTTGACTGAAAAAGCTATACCTGGTCTAGTACATTATGCTAAATACAAAAAAGCACATACTGCACTCAGATATGGTACTTCTGGACCAATGACCATTTCATCTTCTTCTTTTGGACGGAATGGATCTTTCTTAATGTCCAGAGAACGAACGACCATTGGCGTGCTGAATGGATAAGCTTTCTCCATACCAAATCGCTTCAGGATTTTTTCAATATAAGTTGATTGGTGGACCAAAATTCCACTAGCACAATGCTCAATCTGCAGGCTGAGACAAAATTTCATTTTTCCAAGGTCTTTCATTTCAAATTCACTTTTCAGATATTCAGCAGTTTTATTGAGCTTTTCAGGGGTTCCAACTAGGTTCATATCATCGACATATACTGCCACTATAGCAAATCCAGAGTTGGATTTCTTAATGAACACACAAGGGCAAATGACATTTTTGATATATCCTTCTTTGATCAAATACTCACTGAGACGATTATACCACATTCATCCAAATTGTTTTAGCCCATACAATGATCACCTTAATTTGATCGAGAGCATACCTCGTGGTTTGTTAGTTGTTTCAGGCAACTTAAGTCCTTCTAGGACCTTCATGTATATGTCAGTATCTAATTCTCCATATAGATATGCAGTGATGACATCCATAAGTCGCATGTCAAGCTTTTCTGAAAACACTAAACTTATTAAGTAACGGAATGTAATTGCGTCTATTACAGGAGAGTATGTCTCCTCATAATCAATTCCAGATCTTTGCGAAAAGCCTTGTGCAACGAGTTGTGTTTTGTATCTTGCGATCTCGTTTTTCTCATTGCGTTTCCTTGTGAATACCCATTTGTAACCCACATGATTTACATCAGGCGGGGTTTGGACTACTAGTCCAAAAACACTTCGCCTTTCCAAGGAATTTAATTCTGCCTGGATTGCATCTTTCCACTTAGGCCAATTTTGTCTCTGTTTACATTCAGCAACAAAGCGGGGCTCAATATCATCACTTAATATGATTTCAATGGCTACTGTGAATGCAAACATATCGTTAATGATTATTTCATTCTGATCCCACAATTCATTAGTACATGCATAATTTATGGAGATTTCTTTACCTTCATGTACTTCTGTCTCTTCAAGGACATATGTCTCATCGAGGACATTTTCTTTTTCTGGAAGTCCAGAATCATGAATTGTGGATTTGTCATTCATTCTCTATTCCTGAATGATTTCATTTGGATTCAACTATGCCTTTGTCTTTCTCTTTCTAGTGGCTGAATCTTTTGAACCTGGGGGTCTACCACGCTTCAGGCGTGCACCAGATGAATCATTCGCTGCCACTTTATTTTGTCCAACAGTGACATCAATTCTTGCAGGTGCATTTGCAGCTGGTATATGTGATTTTGTCACTTTCATAGCATCATTAAATGCATATGACATTTGATTGGCAACGCTTTGAAGATGAACGATCCTTCTTACTTCATTTTCATATTGAACATTTCGACGATCAAAATGAGATAAGGTGGGAACAACCCATGTCAACTCTTTTCATTTTTCTAGAACGGTCTTTTCTCCCCCTAACAACGGGAAAACTATCTCATCAAAGTGACAATCAGCAAAACGAGCTGTAAACATATCACCTGTCAAGGGTTCCAATTATCTAATGATAGATGGTGAATCAAAACCCACATAAATTCCCAGTCTACGCTGAGGTCCCATTTTAGTGCGTTGCGGGGGTGCAATAGGCACATAAACGATACAACCAAAAACTTGTAAATGTGAAATGTTTGGCTGATGCCCAAACACAAGTTGTACTAAGGAGTATTGGTGGTTGGCTATAGGTCTCAATCAAACCAATGATGCAGCATGTAAGATGGCATGTTCCTATGCAGAAACTGGCAATTTTGTTTTCATGAGCAGAGTGCAAGCTATTAACTGAAGCTGCTTGATCAATGCTTCTGCTAAACCATTTTGAGTATGGACATGAGGAACAAGGTGTTCAACATCAATGCCCAATGTCATACAGTAATCATCAAAGGTTTGAGACGTAAATTCACCAGCGTTATCAAGTCGGATTGAATTAATGGGATAATCTGGGAACTATGCTCGTAACTTAGTTATCTGAGCAAGAAGTCTTGCAAAAGCTACATTTCAAGTAGACAAGAGACAAACATGTGATCATCTGGTAGATGCATTAACCTTTAGTTGTGATGGTCTGAATACCAACTTCCCTTGAGAACAAGCCTTGTAAGGGGTTATCATTTAAGATAACAATGTGTCTGCTCAATAATAGATGTCCATTAAAGTTGGTAATGATCCCACGCATCATGGTAGATCCTGGATGACCTAGACGGTTATGCCAAAGCATGTAAACTTTTGAATCAATGAACTTCTGGTTCATGACAGTGTGTGATTCAACTGTCTTTACGTATGTATAATACAATCCACTCGAAAAACCATGCAACTTCTCCAATATACGCTTCTGGGTATCATTAGAGGTAATGCATAGATACTTCACATTTTCTGCACTTTTCATTTCAATGTGGTATCCATTTAAACGTATGTCTTTGAAACTCAACAAATTTCGAGTAGATCGAGTAGCGTACAGCGCATTCTGTATGGACAATATTGTTCTATTTGTTAACATAATCTGGGCTTTCCTTGAGCCTTCAATTACATCTGAAGGTCCTGATATTGTTGTTACCCTTACTTTTGTAGCATCAATCTTGAGAAATACTTTTGATCTTGAAGTAATGTATGCGTAGTTGCGCAGTCTGCAAGACAAATATCTTCGTCATTTCTCATGTTTTGAGAATGACCATAGTCTTTATCCATGCTCTCTGAGTAAGGGAATCAGAGTTAAAAGCAAGTTATAGCAGGAAATTTACATGCTACTTTTATTGAATCTAAAATGTCACTACAAGTTCAACATAATAAAAGTACATCAAATATAAACGATTCAGTCGGACCGGTATATACTTCATTCCCCCTTTCCATAATGAAGTCTGAAACATCTAGGTGAGTTGTGTTCAACTGCCCTGATAAGTCACACACTGGATCAGGTATATCCATTCGTTTAGCCTGGTCGAGAAAATTAGTCTCGACACATTCTCCTTAAGGGAGGCTTGATATAGATCCACCAGCTGTTTTGGGGTACGACAAGTACGCGCCCAATGCCTATTACCACCACACCTATGGCAGGCTCATTCAGAGTTCCTGGGAGCATTGTTCATGTGAGCTTTTCCTTTGTGGCGATTCACATTTTTAAAGCTCGGGCCTGAATTATATCTTGGAACCTGGTTGTGAAACTAACCACCATGGTTATTACCTTTCTTATTCCATCAACTTCGCTTGTGGCCACGTCCTCGTTTATGATTATCACTACCAGAAGATGTGGCGTTCACTTCGAGGGAAGCAGCATTCACTTTTGGGAATGGTGCAGATCCAGTAGGTCGAGAATAATGATTTTTTATCAGGAGTTCATTGTTTTGTTTAGCTACCAGGAGCACAGATATCAGCTGGTTGTATTCAGTGAAGCCTCGTGCTCTATACTGCTGCTGCAGGAGCCCGTTAAAGGCATGAAATGTGCTGAAAGTCTTTTCCAGCAAATTTTCCTCAGTAACAGTATCCCCACAGAGATTCATCTGAGAGGTAATTCTGAACAACGCATAATTGTACTCAGCCACTGACTTGAAATCCTGGATCCTTAGGTGAGTCCATTCATAGTGAGCTTTTGGAAGAATCACCGTTGTCTAGTGATTGTATATGCTTCTCAAGGTCTGCCAAAGAGCTAACGGATCTTCAACCGTTAAGTACTCTTTCTTTAGTCCCTCATCAAGATGGCGACGAATAAAGATCATGGTCTTCGCTTGCTCTTGAGATGATGAGTTGTTCTCTTCCCTGATGGTATCTCCAAGATTCCCTACTTCTAGATGGATCTTGGTATCCAGTACCCAGGTAAGGTAATTCTTCCCGGTAATGTCCAGGGCAGCATATTCAAGTTTTGCCAAGTTCGCCATTTTCTTTTCTGAAAGAAAAATGAGATGTGTAAGAACTTGCAATAATATGTATTCCTGGAGGAATATAGTGTTAGAACTTCTGGTTCTTACAAATTTTTCATTTTGATCTTTAGGCCAAAATAATAAGCATTCGAAACATCTGGCTTAAGATTTTCAAGGTGAATGAGGAGAGTAATTGTACCACACCATTCTCATTGAAATAATATAACATATGATGGGCGATTATTCCGCACCACTCCAGTAGCAGGAAAAATTTAAATACGCAGAGCAAGGTGGGCGATTATACCGCACCACCTAAAATTGTAATGAATTCAACAGCAGGCAAATTTAAATATGCAAGGTAGGGTGGGCGATTATACCGCTCCACCTAAAATTTGCAATAAAATTAGATCTGCAATCCAAGATAGGCGATGATACCGCACCATCTTGGATCGCAATAAGATTAAATTTGTAGTTCAAGATGGGCGATTGTACCGCACCATCTTGGATTGCAGTAAAATCAACATAAATAAATACTATGTTAGTAATCAAGATCTACACCAAACAAGAAATCAAAGATGTATGTAACTGTTAAGTTGAAAACTAAAAGCAGGTATGGAGCAAACAGTTCATCGCGAGGGTATATCGCGCAGTTGAGGTAGAGGAAGAAGATGAACAGTAAAAACCTTAAAGGAAACCTTTTTTCTTTCAGCGAAGAGAAATGAGGAATAGTTATATTTAGATAGTCGTGCTGATAACATGTTATAAATATGTAAAAGTTAGATAGATAACCTTTATAGTGAGTGGAGCGAAGCAGAGGTAAAATATCACACTGTAATTATAACTCAAGTGAATGACAAATAAAAGAGGGAGGGATGGATGATGTTATTGATCTTTCTTTCTTTCTGTTTGCTATGTGTCTTGAAAGCATATGGAACGCTCTATTTATAGAGCAGCTCCGATCAAACATATTAATTATGCATTTGAAATTTACAACATAACTTTTAAATCTGCATCCCCAAAGTCAATTTTGATTTGTTTGGGCATTGAAAACTTCTGCCAAAGTACTGTGGGCATTCACTACCCACCAGCATTTACAACAAATCGTAATATACAAATTAATTATAGTCAGTTCCGAACTTCCAGAAGACCCTTGACATCTTATGTCACAACCGTCCCAGAATTACATTATCGTTGATGTGAAAAGATGAAATTACCCTTGACGGGTACTAATGTACGTGTGACGTATTATTTGGAATAATGCATACTCTCCTAATTTCTTGGAAAATAAATTAAGTGGATTTATTTTGTATGCATTTTGTGTGGTTAGGGATTAAAGGACTTTGGAATTGGGTTTGTTTTGTATGGACCACACACACACACAGGACAAGTACTCCCCGTGCTCTTTCTCTCCCTTCGAACTGTACGGATACACTCACCCACGATCATCCAAGCACGGATCGAAGGTTCCAAGGGCACCATTGTACTCGTGAGGACCCTACGAACTCATCCATACCCATTTTAGGTAAGAAATATTTCGATTTCACGTTGAAAACTCAAGGTCCGATTTGGGTACTATTGATGTGGGTAATTTGGTATTCTTGAAATTATCACCTTGGAGAGGTGTAGTGCGATTTGTAAAGAAAGGCAAGCTAAGTCCTAGGTATATAGGACCTTATGAGATCACTGAAATGATTGGTGAAGTTGCTTACAGATTGGAGTTGCCTCCGGAGTTATCTAAGGTACATAATGTGTTTCATGTCTCGATGCTTCGACATTATGTTTTAGATCCTTCACATGTGATTCCTCCTCAACCTTTAGAGATTAATCCGGATTTGACGTATGATGAGGAACTAGTGACTATCTTGGATTGGAAAGACAAGGTTTTAAGGAATAAGACAGTGAGCTTGGTAAAAGTATTGTGGAGGAACCACTCAGTAGAAGAAGCCACTTGGGAGACAGAAGATCGAATGAGAGAGATGTATCCGAGGTTGTTTTATGAATATTAGTGGATTGTTTGGTTGTATGAATTTCAGGGACGAAATTCTATAAGGAGGGTAGATTGTCCCAATACGTCCCGGAATTACATTATCGTTGATGTGAAAAGACGAAATTACCCTTGACGGGTACTAAGGTACGTGTGACATATTATTTGGAATAATGCATACTCTCCTAATTTCTTGGAAAATAAATTATGTGGATTTATTTTGTATGCATTTTGTGTGGTTAGGGATTAAAGGATTTTGGAATTGGGTTTGTTTTGTATGGACCACACACACACACGGGACAAGTACTCCCCGTGCTCTCTCTCTCCCTTCTCAGTTTCTCTCTCTTTCCCTTCGAACTGTACGGATACACTCACCCATGATCATCCAAGCACGGATCGAAGGTTCCAAGAGCACCATTGTACTCGTGAGGACCCTACGAACTCATCCATACCCATTTTAGGTAAGAAATCTTTCGATTTCACGTTGAAATCTTTGGGTTTTTAGGACAATCCAAGCTCATAGTGAGCTTTAGGAGGTTCTCACGAAGCTCGGGGACGTTCGTTTGAAGGTTTTGGACGTCGGGATCACAAGGTTCGAAGATGGCCGGTTTTGGGTGAAATTTCCCGACATGATTTCGAAGGATTTGGAAATTTTTAAAGGTATAGCCTTCTTCCTCTCGTAATTTGTGAAGTTTTGGTGAAAATTTCATGGAAAATGGTTGAGAATCGAGTGAGAAAAGAGCGATTACAGGTCTGCCCAATTTCCGGCGCCGGCGAGTTTTTCCGACGACTGGAGGTAGAGGATGACGCGCGTGGACCTGTGCCTATCCCGGCGCGTGGCAAGTCCAAAAATTATTTTAAAAATACCTCGACGTCCGTGACGTCGAGTAGGTCACTGTGGTATATTCATATACCCAATTTGAGCATCGTATAAGAAGTTATTACGTATTGTCGGTTATGTGCTTTAATTAACGTTTTTATAGTTGTTTCGCATATAGGTGATACCTATCCCGAGGACGAGCGCATTCAAGGACGTCATGGGGGTTACGACCCTTCGACTTACCAGTGAGTGGGCAGTATTTTCTGTATTTACCTATATACTATTGATTCTTCCCAAAAATTGAATTTAAATGAAAGTGTGTTTTGAAATGCCATGCATGCATATTATGAAATATGTGAATTAGTATTTAATGCATATATATATTTGAATTGGTGCCGTGGACGCACAGGTGAGTATCAGGTGAGTTTTATGTTAATCATGTGATTTATTGTGATGTGAATTGTATTGAAAGCTCAAACATGCACCCTTGGTGTTAGTGCTTATATTATTCACCCCACACCACACGCTCACCTTGGATCCAAGTAGGTACATGTCGTACAGACCATTAGAAGGTTCCGATATGTCGTACAGACCATGAGAGGTGGTTCCGACTTGTAGGTGATTTTAAATTATTATACAGCTGTCGATGAGAGAAGCACTAAAGCGTATTCTTACACCTTTCTTATTGTACAGACTACTTCATGTAGTTCTGATTTACGTGCAGAGTAGCGCCGTACAAGTCACTGTGGTGACTCCGATTGGATTGGATACTGAACTTTAGAATTAACCGTACAGGACCAACTGCAGGGTCTCCGGTTGATTCCTTATTTCACCTGTTATAATTTGGTTATTAGATTCTTAGTAGGCAAAGCAAGAAAATTACACATAACGAAACTATTGAAACTTTAAGGGGAAAACTTGATATAAGTCCAATTTTTTTAGCCAATAGTAGGAATAGTCCAATTTATTAAAATAAGCCCAATTCCTTAAATTTCATTATTTAATTATCAATTATCTATTCAATGATAAGATTTATTATAAAAAATCAAATTTCTTCCTAATTATCTCTTTGATTATTTACTTTTTTTGTTATTTCTTGTTCTTCCTCCTACTTGAAACCCCATTTATAGATTTTATTTTTAATTTTTATAATCAACCTATATCACAGGTTAATTATTTTTATGTATCTATATGACAGATTCTTTTTTATAACCAACGTGTCACAGATTAATGCGTCTTTCTTATAGGTATATTATGTTTTTTTTCTATCTTTTAATTAGGTTTCATATTTCTCTTACAGGTATAATTTACATTCATATATTTGTTACTTGAGTTAAGGTAGAATGATTTGTAGATAATTTATGTTAGTATATTAGTTTTTTTTGTTTTAAGATATTAATTAGATTTTTAGGAGTTGAAAAATGCATAATATTAGAAGATTTTAATTGATTTTTAATATTTAAAAAAATATAAAATGAGTATAAAAGAAATAAAACATGTAATTAGATAAATGAACTCACTCCTAAAAACCATCTATATTTTTGGACCTAGATCTAAAAGCCCCAACTTTAAAACCCACTTCCCAAATTAGGTTCTCTGATTGGCTAATGAGCATATTGATTTTAAACTATCATCCCAAACCAGCAATGCCTGAGGGTTTTTTTTTTTTTCTGGACAGTCTAATTAATCATTTTTAATAAAAGAATACAATTTATATAATAAGTTATACAATTTATATAACAATAATTAGTAGAGAAAACGAACGCAGTAATGTAAAAATCATGGGGTTACTTGAATTTTGAGGGCTGAGGACGATCGCTTAATGGCACCAAGTTCCATTTTTTGTCATAGTTCGAAATTGAATAGTTCGAAACTGAATTTGAGACTCTTCTAGATTCCTGTTAACAAACATAACATGGTGGATCAAATTAAAAACATATTTAAACAAAAAATTATAATTTGAGTTTTTCTAATTTTTTTCTATAAGAATTCCCATTACTCAAAACAAAAAGAAAAGTTTACCACAAGCTTGGAGCTAACTGGGGTCAATTCTCCTTGCTCTACAATCACACTAAACAAAATTCAAAGTACAAATATATATATATATATATATATATATATATATATATATATATATATATATATTATAACTCGCAATCTGTCATGTAACCTCATCTGCCAACTTGTTAATCCTTTAATCAGAATCCTACACTATCTAGTAACCAAACCAAACAATTAACTAAAAAAATCTAGAATTTATAAAGTTTAAACCATAATTATTAAGGTTAGAATTCAGGACAACCAACCTCTACTTGTTTTCTGGCAAATTTGGGGTCCTTTGATTTCTAAACTTTGAGTAGAAACTGATTATTCCATGGGCTAATATTCAAGTATCACAAAATATAATTTTATCGTAGTAAGCTTTTCGATTCACTCCAAACGAAGGTATTAAATGTTCACATATATATAATCACAACCATAAGAAAGAAGAAAACAACTCTTGGTACAGAGAAAAAATGAAGCACTAACAGATTCCCACACACCAAACTCTGAGAACAAACAAAAACAGAACCAAATTATATAGCAGCATGCAAGTCACGAAGGAAGAAAGAAAAAAGAACACTCATTTGCAAATCCAAAATTAGAAAAAAGCGCATGGACAAAATTAGGAAACTCTGGAGTTTTTTTTTTCAACGAAATTGGAAAATCTGAAAAAACTTGCAGCCTCAATTTTTCAAGAACAAACCTTCGGCGTCAACATTTTATAACAGAGACACACAAAAGTTAGACACAAAGAGAAAACGATGCATTGAAAATTTTGGAAAAAAAAAGGACTTACAGTGAGTCAGTGACAGATGGCGGAGGACAGATGTGCGATCAAAACCCTAGCTTGATCCACTCCGCGAGGCAAAGTTTTGGACAGTGTAGGAATCGAAGGAAAACCCAAATCCAAGAAAAAACAAATGGCTTTTCGAATTCGATATTTTTTTTTCAGCAAGAAAGTTGGAGAGAGAAGTCGAGATCGGAGAGCGAGGGAAGGCAAGGTTTAGCAACATAAGAGTTCGTGGGAGAGATCGAAATGGATTGAAGGCTTCTTCAGTAGAGAAGGAAAGCATGAGAAAGAGTAAAAGCTGAGAGAAGACCGCAAAGTGAAGGAGAAAGTCAGAGGAAAAGTCGAGAAGGAGTCGAAGCAAAGCCCGTCGACCATGATCGACGCGTGGACAGGATAGACGTCATTCCACTGTGCGGAGGAGGAAAAATGGGGAACAGCAGATTGCGAGTTATAATAGGTTATTTTTTAGTAAATGTTTTATATCTATTATAAATTTGATTAAATTTACTATATTAAATAATAGGTTATTTTTTTCAAAAGAAGAGTATATATGTAAGGTGAGAGTTTTAGGTCTATTATGTGTGAGGGTGAAGTAAATATTTTTGTAGGATGCAAAATATGGTGGAGCCTTAAACCGAAAAACAAGAAAAAGAAAGAAGATCTATAAAATAGGGTGGGTCTTAAATATGTGGGCACAAATAAATAGTTAAATTAAAGAATAATAGTCAAAATCTGCAAAAAGGAAGATGTGGGGAAAGAGAAAAAATAAAATTAAAAAAAAATGAAGATAAATTTTATTTGAATCCATATAACTTTTTTATACATTCAACTTACTCTCTACACTTATATTATTTTTAATTAAAGAATTAATATCTCTTTAAACCTGAATTTATTATCTAAACTACCCTCACGACCCTATTTCAAAATGTAAATTTATCTTTACACACATTTAGAAAATAAACCGCAAATTGAATAATTTGGTGAAGTTTCTACTTGTTTATGGGAATGAAAGCTTTATGAAGTTTGATTTTGTGAACATGTTGAATAATTTGATGAAGTTTCTACTTGCTTATGAATCTTCTATATTCTTGGATCTCACATAACTTGAAAAATATGGCCTATATTGTGAATTGTACGTGTAATACTTTTGATTAGCATCCTCTACCATACTAGGAGAAACAATAGGGATATTGGAAATGACAGGCATAAGATAACACCTAGGAGTAGTATTTCGTTGACTTGTTGTAGCTCTTCTAGCTATGCACCCCAAATTGAGAGCAGTTGGGTTGTTTTACGAAAAATCAAGAGGTAAATGCAGACGTTCATACATAATTGAAGTTAACATTTTTAAGTGAAAAACTACTCCCAAACAAATAATAAACAATATCAAGAAATTACGCAAGCCAAAATTGTTGTAGCTACTTTCAATACAAGGCTGAAGAAACTCTTTAGTTTTAGTAGTCTCGTAGCGTCGAATTATCGTGTTAGGGTTGTGAATGAGATCCATAGCTCTGCTACTAAGAAGAACAAAGAATGGCAAGAGAAGGTCCCTATTGTTGTTCTTAAAGATGAAGAAATCATGTACTCCAAAGCTAATTCGGCGCCGAATCAATTAGGGAACAAGCTCCAAAATTATTTAGTGTGGGTTTATTGATAAATTTTATTTTTATTGTTAATTTTATTTTGACAGGTAGTTGACAGCCGGCACTCTTAGTTTACGTCAAATCCTGATGAAAATGAATCCAGAACGAAATCGCGCTAAAGTTAGAGCGTTACCCGTAAGTGGCGCGCTGTGTGGCCCGAGCACAATCAAAACCGAGCGCAATGGCATTCTAGGATTCACATAGCCGACCCCACTTAGTGGGAAAAGGCTTTGTTGTTGTTGTATTGTTAATTTTATTTTGTACTTAATGATAATTATGCAATAGGTTAAAAAAAGTAATTCACATTTAAATTTTAAGTTGGGTGTAGAAAGAGGTTGTATGGGTTCAAATAATATTTCCCAAAAACGAATATAGACGAAATGGTAGCAAAGCAAGATGGTGGATCCGCTTAGACCAACTCCAACCCTTGGAGTAAGTCTTAAAATTTGCGTTCTATTCCCTCCCTCCACACGGCCCCCCCCCTCCCCCTAACCACAAAAAACACTCTAACATTTGGCCTAAAATTGGGTTTTGGGCTAAAACTCAAAAATTGCGCCAAATTCCAACCAAGATTTAAGTTTGGGTTAGTGGGCTGGCCCAAGTCTATGAGTGAACCCGTCTAGTTTTTTTAAAACATCATGGGATTGACGCGCCATTTACAATCCCACGCCCCCCCCTCCAACTTTTCCAAAACAAACAGCAAAGGGACCCACCCATGTGGCACGTCGAAGAAGATATATGAGCCCAATGGCTCTTCATTTCATCTAATAGTGCATAGCAATGGTCCGTTTGTTCCATCCAACGGTCCATATTTAAACTTTGTTAATTTCAAATTTTATATTTATAAAATCATTAAATCCAACGGCTGATATCTAATATAGTCAAATCCAACATTATAAAAAAAATCTAACAACCCAAATTTAAATCCAACAGCTAAAATAATTTTTAAAAAACTACTTAACTCAAAATTCACCTAAATTTAGTGATTTTTCAATATTTATCGGAATCTAAATATTTTTAGGTAAAAATGTTCATATAATTAAATTAGGATAGTGTACATATTTTTTTATTTTAATTTACTTAAAAAAATTACCCTAAATTTATTCTTTAATAACCTCGGGCTAAAAAAGTTAGGCCATAAGGGTTGGAGCAGAAAAGTTGTTTCTGGGTAAAAACCTAAATTTTATGGGTTAAAAAGTTTAGGTTTTACTCCAAAGGTTAGAAATGGTCTTAGAGAGAGAAAAAAGCTAAACAATTGAGAAGTCAGAAAGTTATATTAAAACCTAAACGATGTCGGGTAAGTTTCAAACATACTTCATCTTCTTCGCGAGTCTCCAACGCTTTGCAACTTCTTCTTTTTCCAAAATCTATTATCCACCTAGCCACGCCCAGCTCCACCTAGCCTCTCCTAATTCTGCCTAGATTTGGCCAGAAGCCGCCTAATAAGTTATCCGACTTTCTTTGGCGATTTGGACTAAATCTGAGTGGCACTTCACCGCCTAACGCCTGGGTGCCGCCTAGGATGATTTTTTAGAACACTGGTAGATATCACTACCCTTCATATATTGCTTGAATATGTGAGATTTTCGACTGATTAACTAGATTGGCATAGTCATATACATTCAACTTTGACCTATTCTTATCACGTACTCAAACCTAATTATTGTCTAATCATATAATCCTTAAGTATTTTCTAGTACCATGACCCAAATTTAGCTAGGGACCGTTGAGATCCAATGACAGCAATAAAGCATGGCACGTGCATGACAAGGACGTTTGTGGGACAAGCTCATTAATGTCTGTGTGGTTTAGAACATCTCTAGATAAGATGTTAAAATTTTAAGTGGAATATCACTGTGCATATTTGATGACGCGCCCCAACCCCGATATCCCCAAATACCAGGGTAGACACATGTTGGCCGACACCCGAGAGTGACGATGCCATTTTAAACATGCATACAAATAAAAGATATGTAATTAGAACGATTATTCCAAAACAGAAACGTGCTTAGAGCATACAACTACCAAGAATAATATAAAAAAATTACTAGAAAAATATACGAACAAAAGAATGATACCTATATTGAAAAGACTCAAGAATACGTATGCAGAAGTGTCTTGACACCGGGATCATGTGCCTCGAATTTAAATCCTGAAAGGGGCGCAAAACAGAAAATGTGAGTGGACCAGAGTTTATAATAATAATACTTGTTGATGCACAAAACCGGAGGGTCTTGGAACAACGTAAATCCGACCGTGAATCTGCAAGAAAGTAAAGAACACAAAATGTATCGTGGTTCACACCAATGTTTGAGCTACGTCCACACTAATATTGTATTTCTCTTAGAGGATTGTGAGGGAGAGAGCCTCTGTATGTGAGGATGAGAGTTCCTCTGTTTGTGAGGGTGAGAGTGAGGCTTTGGGGATCTCAAGCCTAAGAATTGGCCATCCCCTAATGAGGAGAGTGAGGAGTCCTTTTATAGAATAAGAGCGCATCACTTATTACATATTTACCTCTTCATTTATTACATAATTACATTTGAGTCCCCAGAGTATTTATACGAGGTCTAAATACGGAAGCCCTAAGTATGGTACAAACAATACTAATAATAGGAAAATATTTTATTTCTGAACATAGTATCCCTTATTTTGAAAACATATATAGGTTTTATGAAAACCCTAGCATGCCATGAAACACATTCATAAAACATATGTAAATAATATCCGCGATGTACTCAACTAGGGGTATCATAGTCACCCGAAGGCAATACCTATCCATCACCCAAAGGTGAAGCTGAATGACCTGTCCATCATCCGAAGGTGAAGCTATATAACTTATCCATCACCCGAAGGTGAAGCTGAATAAATAGCATAACATCCACACTGACACTAGCTGTGGCTAGTGAAGCTGTTCGACATCGCTTTCGACGGTGAAGCTGAGGGTATAATATATATCATAACTCACTCCTTCATCATCTGTGTCTTATGGCCATAGACATAATACCCGTGGTGTGCGGATGTGTCGTATGATAACCCACTAGGTAATTACCAAAAACATATCTCAAAATCCCAAGTCAAATCCGGAGCTCGAAAGCTCAAAGTCTAATCTTATAAATCATAGAAACTTTCTAGCTCAATTCATCAATATGAATCATAATGAATCCATATACATAAATCCATCATATAAATCATAATCGAAATCCATATAAATCCTTATACACAAATCCAATCATTCATATCCGCTTGTAAAAACATAATTTTGAATAAATCATAATATTTCATAAAGTAACTTTATTAAATCATGAATTCTATATAAATCATAATTATAGAAATCCGTAAAACATAATATAAAACATATTAAGTGCACGAAATATGAAATGCATACTAGGCTAAGATTTTATAAAAATATACAAGTTATGAAGGGGTCCACTCACTGATTTTATTGCCCGAGAACCGCTCGAACTAGCGAGGATGACGTCACTTCCCGCCAACGCGCCTAAACACAATTAGGGACCTTTTAGTAAAACTATACTAAAACGTTGTAATTTTGGAAAACGGATGGCGGATTTGGATTTGGCACGTCGAGGAACCTCCGGTTTTTCCTCCACGCGCCGCCCCCAATTCGCCGGAAAATCCAACATCTCCAAAAATTCCCAAATCTTACAGAAATGAATATCTCAATGAGATGAACAACTTTCATACCTGCGACCAAGGCCAATTTGGCCGGGAAAAGTCTCAATTTCACTAAATCCGTCGGAACCCTAGAAATGGGTAGTTCTTGATTCGACTTGAAACAAGCTCCGACGCCTCAACCAATGCATGTGATTTGTTCCTAAGTTCAAGGAGTATATAATGGTGGTATAGATCGAAGGAATTTGCTTCAAAAATTGGCGAATTGCCACCAAGAACACCACGGTGCTGCTAGTGCCATTCCCACTAAACCAAGACAAAAAACCGTCGGGTTTGGGGTGGAACTTGAAGAATAAGGGTCGTGGAGTTGATTCTAAGTGGTGGTGCGGCGTGATTCGCTGGAAAAATCGCCTGAATGGCGTCGGAAAGCATAGGTGCTGCCGGGTCAGGTACGGGTCAAAGGGAACCCAACGGTTTCCTCTCATTCTCCCCTTCTCTCCTTTCTCTCCTTTCTTTCCTCTCCCATTGGTTGATTCTCTCATCTCTCCTCTCCCGATTGGCCTTCACTTCTCCCTCATTTCTCTCCTTTATCTTCCATCTCCACCGCCTATTTTTTCTTTCCATTAATCTGGACCACACACATGGCTTTCCAGATTTTGATCCAAAAATCTGGAGCCTTCCAGAAACTAATTAATTGACCATTTTGTCCTCAACTTCGTTTGTTAATAACTCCAAATTGCGTTCCGTTTGCGCTCACGCATTCGTAGCGACGAGTACTACTAATATATGCCAAGAAAATGAATCTTACGTGACACAACAAGACGGTCAACAAAATTCAACGTATTTGCCTAGAAGGGCATTTTCATAAATTCACATTTTAAAATAATAAAAACTATAATTTTTTGGGACGGGTTGTTACATTTGACATCAAAAATCTATCCAACCAAAGTGTTATTTGCTGACTAGATTTTAAGGCTTCATGATTAAGAGTCAAATTTGACATCAATGTCAAATTTATTTTTATTTCATTTTGATGGTGAGTCTCTTATTCCATTAACATTTCAACCAATAAAAATTTTGTTTCGACATTATTTTAATTAGAACCATTTAAAGCTCTAATAATTTGACATATCAACCCTCAATTATAATTTGACTCTTATAATTTGACATTTCTTTTGGAGATGACCATTTTCTTATGATATATGAGATTTTAAGGAGTATTTTACAACACTTACAAGTACTTAGTATTACTATTAAGTGTTTCTAACCAGAGCACCTAATAATTTTGTGCACAAAGTGTTAACTTGACAAGAAATTACATGAAAACATACAGTTTTAGGTCAAGGTTTAACACATCGGATTGTTATCGACCAACCCTTTTAAGATAATGGGTTGATTCAGATCTAGACCTGGGTAACCCATTAGGACTTTCTGTTGATATTACTCAAATATTCCTTTACCATCTGAATCTGTATGGGTTATATTCACTAGGTCTTCTATTCTTGGTTTTTTTTTTTTAATTTTATTTATTCTTGTTGATATTGCTGGAGATTCAATGTTAGAGACAAGCATGAAGGCAGCGCATAAACGTGCTATATATAAATGTTTTGTTTACATTTTCGCTTTCGTAAAAGGTATAAAATAGCTACAATCATTAGACCCTGGTATATAAAACAAAGGGAATTGTTATTAGCATTCCAAAAATCTCATTGTACACTCCAAACTTTCTATATTATGAAAGAAAAATACACTTGTGAGGAGTGTAGAATGAGATTTTTGAAGTGCCAATAATACTTCCCAAAACAAAAGGGCATTCTTCAATCATGCAGATACAATGAATCTATGGGGTAACATATTATAATAATATGTATCCCATATATTGGTCATGATGCACGGAAAAGGATCCTTGCCGAATTTTTTTTCTAGGGATCCTAAGGATTCCACGATCGTGACCGTTCATCGTACATCGTGCGGTTAGTTTTCGTTAGGTACTATTTATATTTATTTTTATATTTTTAAATTTTGAAATGATTTATACCCGCACGATGAATGATCACAATTACAGAATTTCTAAGATCCCCAGAAAAAAGATCGGGCGAGGATCTTTTTCCATGATGCACAACCACGCTACCAAATAAGAAGACAAGGGTTAAGGTTGGCCTACCATTTAATTGTACAGAAATCTTCATCTTAATCTCTAGAAAATATTATGTTTTCAATAATATCATATGTAAGATGAAAAATTAAAAATAGTCTTTTGATTTGTGTCCACATCAACTTATATATTTCATTTAGATTTAATTTTTTTATTTATGAATTTATTGTATTTCTAGTTTGTGTATATTACTGACACACCCCAATCTCAGTGCGTGCTAGCCGACAACCAAGGATGACGAAAGCCATCCTATCATGCTTATGCTAAGAACATGTAAACATGCATGCAAACTTTATGCCGAATGAAATAAACATAAATAAAATATGTAACCTTAAATATTAAAATATGAGAATGTAAGAACATGTTTAGAGCATACACCTAATCAAGATTACAAGCGGAAGGACTATTATTTAAAAGTATGATTACAACGAAAAGGGTACTTGTAATACCCTGAAAAATTGAAAATATATGAATATGTGGAGTAAATCGAGAATAAATAGATTTATGGTTATGGAAAATTGATTAGAGAAATTTTAGAATTTTGTTTCCGGGATTTATTATAATTTACGTTGAAAAATTTAGCGATAAATGGAAAAGACGAAAATGCCCTAGTTGACTAAATGTAATTTTATGAGGACATATTTTATCCTCATGTAATTTAATTTATTTCTTGATAAATTTGGATAGAGCTCAATCTTACAATAGTGTAGGCGCAAACTGTTCGACAAACGGAGTTATAACGAAGGAGTTATTAACGTTCAAAGTTAAGGACATTTTGGTAATTGTCCTTCAATCTAGAAGGCTCCAAATTTTCTGGAGCAATGAAATGTGCCACGTGTGTGGCTAAGATGAAAGGAAAAGAAGAGAAAGGAGAGAGATGGACGGTTGAGATGGAAAGAGAGAAATGTGGTAGGGAACTGGCTAATGAGGGTGGAGGGGGAGAGGAATGGACGAATGGGAGACAAGAAAAATGAGGGAAAGGATAAGGGGAAGAAAACACCCAATCTTGATCCTATTTCTGACTCGTGTGACAGACTGGTTTCATCCATGTTTTCCGACGGCTTTCTCGTCGTTTCTTTAACGAAGCAAGGTGATCCACCACATGCATACAGCTGGGTGACCTTCCAGCTTGTATCTCCACCCAGATTTGATGGATTTGGGTTTTCGTTTCATCGAAATCGAGCTTGTCGGGTTTTTGGTGTACACAACGGCGATTCTACCGTTCCTGCAACTACCCTCCTTGACCACCACTACCAAACTACTCCTCTTGAAGCCAGGAATAAAGCCCAAACAAGTTTGGGAGCGATGGAACACTGGAGAAGACGAATCAAAGCACACCTAATTCTATGGTTTCGGCGGTTCGTGGGCAATTTCAGGTGTTTTCTGGCCAAATTGGACCTCGGCCCAAGTATGAAAAATGTTCATCTCCTTGAAAATAGTTTGGTAATTTTTTGAAATAGTTAGGTTTCCGGTGAGTCGGGGTGGCCGACCGCCACTCGTGGCAGAGCGTGGCCAGTGGGCCAACGCTGTCTTTTCATACAGATTAGATATTTTAAATCCGTAATCGGTACCCATTTGGTGTGATTTGATTATGAAAACTAATGTTGAATATTTCCGTTATTAAAGTATTTTTGGAAATGGATAAACTGATGAATAGTGAACTACGAAAAACTTGATCCCGCTCAAGGGTTCGTAGACAGTCTAACAGGATTAGATGTAGCCTTAAATAATTGAGATAAATCTTTTGTTGGGAATTTGAATTAAGAAAAGAAATTTGGTGATTAATTTTAAAATTAAATCTTATGCATTGGTAATTAATTTTTTGTTATAGATTGTGTGAGTGATTAATAAATTTAGATAAAGAATTGTGATTAATGGTAGTAAATAAACAAGAGTTTAATTTGGCCTATCACGGATATTATATCCTGAAACAAATATTTCGGGGCGGGGCGTTACAAATGATATCAGAGCAAATGATCATACCTTATAAGATGTGATGTTATTGATGGTTATGGATGAGAATTGTGAATTGTATTGATATTACACTACTTCATAAGTTCTTTGACTAATGATGAATTTATGTGAAATGCCTATATTGTGAATCATTATGAAGTAAATTGAATTGAGTTGGAGTAGGAAATTTTAAAAATGTCATATTTTATGTATAACTTTGAATACAAGCGTTTGATTAAAGTCTCAGATTAATCTTGAATTGGATTTATGTTATGTTATGCGTTATGAAAATTTTGAACAATAAGGTGATTGTAAAATTGTGAGAAGTAGATGGGAAAAGTCTTATTATACCTGTTCAATTGAAAAATGTTGGATTAGGCGAAAAAGGCCCGTGGATGTTCAATTGGGCGGAAAAAGGCCCGTGGATGTTGAAAAGGGCGGAAACAGGCTCGTGGATGTTGAAAATGACGGAAAACGTCGTGGATGTCGATTATGGTGAAAAGACTCGTGGAATGTGGAGGAATGGTTAAATGGGCACAAAGACCCAGTGTTTCCGGGGAGAAGCTCCATGTGTGGGCTGTGAGAATGAATTGTTGAAGTGATATAAAAAATGTGTGATGTGTATTGGCCAAGTATATTATGATCATTTCCAGTCTACTAGTTACTAATTGGAATAAAAGAGAAAGGTGATGAAATCATTGTTTTGTCAATGATAATTATGGCTAGAAATTTTAAAATATTATGGCCAATGATAATTATGGTTGGAAATTTTAATATTTATGAAAGTTAGGATGATTTATTGAACGAGAATGAAATTATAAACTGAGGTTATGGTTGGACCATTATAATTGGAATGGTGGAAAGACCATGAAGATTTCTTCATTTATTATTGGTGGACATGAATAAAATTATGGAATGAGATTTTGAGTTCGTTTAATATAAACGATTCCCAGTTATGTTTTATTTGTTTTTTTTTTTTGTTTGATGAAAAGAATTGATGGGGAAAGCTTGTAATTACAAATTTGATTGGATTCGATATTGCGAACAGAACCAATGAAGAGCACATATTCTCATGGTTATGTGATTAATAAGGTTTAGTTTTGTTGGCCAATAGAGTTGTGATATATATATATATATATATATATATATATATATATATATATATATATTGATTCTCTTCTTTGGTTAATGAATTTTGAATGGTAAGTGCGAGTCGTTAATTTATGTGATCTGTGGCTACACTTAGAACCAATTTAAAAGAGAAACAATTAAAAGAAGGATTTAAAAGGTTTTTAAATTTACTATGGGTAATTTAGTTTATTTGCGGATATGAAGGAAATCATAAAATGAGGTTTTGATTTCGTTCAATGTTAACGGTATTGCGGATTGGTTTTAAACTCCTCATTTTTATACAATGATTGTGACTAGAAGTTCCAATGATTTTCGTTAGAATTTCTGATATTTATTTTGCCAATTAATGTGGCTGGAAATCTGAGTATATGTGTGAAAATCATGATAGTAATTCGTTGAATTATTTATTTTGAGCTTGAATAAAATCGTAAACTGAGGTTATGATTTTATTCACTATAAATGGAACGGTGGGATTAGTTCTAAATCCCTTTTCGTTATTCGATGGTTGGAAATCTCGAGGACGAGATTTATTTTAATAGGGGTCGAATGTAATACCTGAAAAATTGAAAATATATGAATATGTGGAGTAAATCGAGAATAAATAAATTTATGGTTATGGAAAATTGATTAGAGAAATTTTAGAATTTTGTTTCTAGGATTTATTATAATTTACGTTGAAAAATTTAGCGATAAGTGGAAAAGATGAAAATGTCGTAGTTAACTAAATGTAATTTTATGAGGACATATTTTATCCTCATGTAATTTAAATTATTTCTTGATAAATATGGATAGAGCTCGGTCTTACAAGCCTGTAGGCCAAACCGTTTGACAAACGGGTTATTAACGTTCAAAGTTAAGGACATTTTGGTAATTGTCCTTCAATCTAGAAGGCTCCATATTTCTTGAGCAAAGAAATATGCCACGTGTGTGGCTATGATGAAAGGAAAAGAAGAGAAATGAGAGAGATGGACGGCTGAGATGGAAAGAGGAGGAGAGAAATGTGGTGGGGAACTGGCCAATGAGGGAGAAGTGGGCGACGAACGGACAAATGGGAGACAAGAAAAAGGAGGGAAAGGATGGGGGGAAGAAAACACCCAATTCGGATCCCATTTCTGACCTGTGTGACCGACTCGTTTTATCCATTTTTTCAGACGGATTTCTCACCGTTTCTCCGGTGAAGCAAGGCGATCCACCACATGCATACATCTCGGCAACCTTCCAGCTTGTATCTCCACCCAGATTTGATGGGTTTTGGTTCTCGTTTCACTAAGATCGAGCTTGTCGGGTTTCCGATGTACACGACGATGATTCTGCCGTTCTTGCAGCTACCATCCTTGACCACCACTACCAAACTACTCCTCTTGAGGCCAGGAACAAAGCCCAAACAAGTTTGGGAGTGGTGGAGCACCACAGAAAACGAATTGAAGCACAACCAATTCTAGGGTTTCGGCTGTTTGTGGGTAATTTCAAGCGTTTTCAGGCCGAATTGGACCTCGGCTCAGGTATGAAAAATGTTCTTCTCCTTGAGTTGTACATTCCGGCAAAATTTGATAATTTTTTGAAATAGTTAGGTTTCCTGCGAGTCGGAGCGGCCGACCGCCACCCATGGCGGAGCATGGCCAGTGGGCCGACGCTGTCTTTTCATACAGATTTGATATTTTAAATCTGTAATTGGTACCCATTTAGTGTGATTTGATTATGAAAACTAATGTTGAATATTTCCGGTATTAGAGTATTTTCGGAAATGGATAAAAAAGATGAATGGTGAACTACGAAATGCTTGATCTCGCTCAAGGGTACATAGGCAGTCTAACAGGGTTAGATGGAGCCTTAAATAATTGAGATAAATATTTTGTTGGGAATTTGAATTAAGAAAAGAAATTTGGTGATTAATTGTAAAATTAAATCTTATGTTTTGGTAATTAAATTTTGGTTATAGATTATGTGAGTGATTAATAAATTTAGATAAAGAATTGTGATTAATGGTAGTAAATAAATAAGAGTTTAATTTGGCATATCATGGAAATTATATCCCGAAACAAATGTTTCAGGGCGGGTGCTAAAGGTCCCACATAGAAAGGAGGACTCGAAGCTACTAATATGGGAATGCCTCAACGTCGGGATTGTACGCCTCATTCAAATGTCATGTAAGGGTGCAAAACAAAGATGCGTGGATTGGAGTTTATAATAATAGTAAGTCAAAACCACTTTTCTTTGTACATACTAATCCCCTATTTTAGAAAACTCATATAGTAGTACGTAATAGGTCATCCGAAAACTCTAGCATGCCATAAAAATATTCATAGCTCATATAACAATTTACTTAAATAGTGGTATCATAGTCGCCCAAAGGCAAATCCATACGATACTGGGATACGCCAATGAAGAAATATGGTAGGCCCCATCACCCGGAGGTGAAGCTATACGACACTGGGTTGTGCCATTGAAGAAAACATATATCACACCGCCACTAGCCTTTACTAGTGAAGCTGTCCGACACTGGTTTCGCTAGTGAAATTGGGAGTATATCATAAAGTACCTTGATAAGCGTAAAACTGAGTCATATGGCCATAGACAGGTACATACTCGTCTTGTGTGTATGTGTTGTATAATTACCAACTAAGTTTACCAACTAAGTAAGCCCATAAATTAAGCATGAACATATTCTTTCATACCATAGCATAAGAGTTCAATAGCTCAAACATCATATCATAAAACCATGGGAGCGTTCTAGCTTAAAGCATCACCGTAAATCATAATAAATCATAAAACGTAAAATCATTAAACCATAAACATCTCGTAAAATGTAAATTCAATAAATCATAAATGTTTCATAAAACGTAAACTTATGAAATCAAGCTTTTCTCATATGAGGGTGAACTACGAATGGCTTGATTCTATATAAGGGTACGTAGGCACTCTAACACAAAGGTTAGATGCAGCCATAAAGTAAACAAAAAGTTACTACACTAGTGGATCTTGAGTTGTGTTTTGTTCATGCCTCGGAGGCAAGGCATGATAAATGTAGAGGTACATGGTGACGCCACATGTCAATCCTGGATGTATCTCGGAATGGGGGGCGTGACAAAAACTGTTAGGAAGATCCCTTAAATGAATATTTTTCATTCCTGGAATCCAATCTATTACCTTGTCTGGAAATCCATTTGTGAAACAACTCTCATCTGCAAAACTAGCAGCCATATTATGATACTTTTTTCTTTTTCTTTTTTTTTTTATAATCCTTTCCGTAGAAAGGAAGAAGTTTTATTATAAAAGTTAATTACAAGACAAAGGTCCACAAACAAATATTAACAAGACAAAAAGTGGCCACCTAAACTAACTTATAAAAGCCCAACCCAAAGCCCAAATTTTAATATAGAGCTCCTGAACGTAGAGACGAACCAATACCGATTTCCCAATCAACCAAAACCGATTTCCCAAATTGACACCACAACTCCCACCAAACAGCACCGTAGAGATGAAGTGAAGTGATACTCTGTCTCCCAACCATGAACGCCGCACCGGTCTTGGCCATAATATGCTTTAGCCATATTATGATACTTTAGTATTATTGCTGCTCACGATGAATGTTTATAAAGTGTACATTTTATAGGTTAAGACGATGAGTTCTACAAAGAATTCCTTGCACCAGAATTTTGGCATACTATTTAGAATAAATTAATAATTACGGATTGCAATAAATAAAAACAAGTTAACAACTAACAAGGTGAAAGCCGTTGAGGAGAGAAATTTGAGCATGGTAGTTTGATCAATTCAATATTTTATCACTTTCATAGAAGTGGAAAGTGTGTGTCGGAAGTTATACCTACGTAGAGTCAAATGATACTCAAATACTATAAGACTCGTTCTTTTCAAAAACTGTAACTGACCATCCAATTAATCAGACTGTCTTACTCAAATTTCTCACATCTGAGTATAAGTACTTTAAAATAAAGATTTCCAAACGGACTTTTATTTCTCCAACTTTTTATTTTTCATTACAACCATTCAAAATGTACAATAAAAAACAGGCCCTTGGCCTGCCAATCAAACCCAAGCTTTCAACACAAGTGAAAGAGTGTCAAACACAGAACTGCCTAAGTCAAATTTATTTCGGCCTAGCAGGCTGCTAAAGCATAAACAAACATTTGGACCAAGTCCCCATAATTCTACCCTAAGAAGTTTTGCGTTTCCCTTCATTTGTGGAGGACCGTCACCCTCACTAGTTATGCCTCAATTCTTAGTGTGGTTTCTTGTTTTCAAAAGAATGACGACCACGAACAATTTTTTGAAGAAAAGTTATTATCAAAAAATGGTTCCAAACTATTTCAATAATTTAGAGGAGAAAAGAATTTCGAATCCGAAATGCATGTGTAGAAACCTAACATCTTATCTCCTAGGATATTAAACTAAATACATGATCATGGGACATAACAATTTTTATGTTACTCATAATTTTACAGGCTTGGAAGCTTTTGCCCATATCTCCCCTATTTTCAATACATTTTAGGACAGCATTTGTAGATTAGCTCAGTAGATTATAATTGCACAAGCCAAAAGTGTGAGGGTAAGTATTGAATCATAATTAAGTTGTCGTTTGGGTTAGCCCAAATGGTGAAGTTGAGTGAGACGTGAACGTTTCGCTAATTAATCACATTCGACTTCGACATATGATGCAAATTAAGCATTTTCCATCATTTCATTGTTGTCACAAACCCTAGTGATCTACCTAAGATCACATATCTTGATCAAATCTCAAAATATGACTTAAACAACCTCTAATTAGATCCTTAAACCCCCAATTAAGATAGCTATAGTACGTACTTTCAAGTATTGCTTCAACACGTGAGATTTTCGATTGATTAACTAGTTTGGCATAGTCATATACATTCAACTTTGACCTAATCTTGTCACACTCAAACCCAATTAATTATCGTCTAATCATACTGTAGACATCGAAATTTCGGTAAATAAATGTTGACCGATAAATCAAAGTGTCAACGCTCATGTATTACATAAATTTTACACGTAGCGTGTGACTCAACGAAAATTGAAATGAATTGGAAAAGTCATCAAATAGGACACGTGTCAACACCTGGCAGAAACGACTTATTTCATCTGGGATATTATATTCAAAATTAGGCATTGGAAAATTCTATAAATACAAGCCCATTTCACTCATTTAAGAAACCAAAATCATTAGGCAAAAACTCTTGAAGCTCTGAAACTCCGAAGCTCTCAAGCATCCAGGTTCCCGAAGAATCAAGAAAGCTTTCTTCGTTCATCGTTCTTCCAAGATCAAGCCCGACGGCCCTTTGGATCAACAATCATCCACCTTCAAGCCCAAGCCTCAACGGCCCCTTGAAGAAAGCGTTCATCGTTCATCAACTGTTCATCCTCAAGGATCAAGCCCCAACGGCCCCTTTGGATCGACAACATCAACAAATCCGCTCATCCACTGTTCATCAAGCCCAAGCCCCGACGGCCCTTGAAGAAAGCGTTCATCGTGCATCACTGTTCTTCGAGATCAAGCCCAAAAGCCCTCGAAGATCCGTTCAAGCCCAAAAGCTCTCGAAGATCCGTTCGTCACTGTTCTTCGAGTTCAAGCCCAAAAGGCCTCGGAAATCCGTTCATCACTGTTCTTCAAGATCAAGCCCAAAAGCCCTTGAAGATCCGTCAATCACCATTCTTCAAGATCAAGCTCAAAAGCCCTCGAAGATCCGTTCATCCTCGTTCATCCAAGATCAAGCCTCGACGGCCCTTGGATCAATCGCACATCCCACAAATCAACACCTTACGGAGATCGAATCAGAGGATCAAATTTGAGAGAGATTGTAACCCAAAACTATCAAATACAAATATTTGTTTGTGCACGTTTATTCTTGTCTCTTTCGTTTCGGGAATTTTCCGTGTTCACACATACAATCCTAAATATTTTCTGGTAACATGATAGCACCCAAATATTGGAGTTAGATACAATCCAAATTTAGCAAGCAACAAATTATAGCTAGGAACGTTGAGATCCAGCAATAGCAATAAAGCATGGCATGTGCATAAATGGTGTGATACATTTATATATGACATATGTAACAAAAGTGCACCACCTGCTTTGAAAATACTCCGAAGTTTACTACATGTAGAGGAAATATCACATTTTCCACACAAACTAAACACACATATCTGTCGTCCCCTACAAGGTCCTTTGGGGCTTGTAATATGAGCCTCATATCTCATCTGCTTTACAAAACCAGTAAAAAACCAAGCAAAGCCGCAACATCTCATTGGACTTGCAACTCCCATTTGCACATGATTGCCTTTGGCTATCATGCATTTGAATTGAAAGGGAAACGAATTTAAGCACGTGCCATTTGAGGGACAATTTCCTCGTGCCTTAATTGAATGAAAACAACTTTTCGTTTGAGAAGGGAGGAGTGACTTGTGAGTTGTGACTAGCTAGATGAGTTAAAGTGAAAATAAATGGTAATTGCATGCATGTGGGCCGCAGTGCATGCGTTATGTTGCATAAGAATTAACAAGGACGTTTGTGGAACAAGTCTCATTATGTTCCTTATTTCTCCTCTCACTTTACCAAGACTCATTTCTTACGATATATGAAATTTTGATGACTGGTTTATAGTACTTACAAGTATTTAGTATTATTATTGTTATTTGACGGTCAGATATGTTATGTAAATTTCATTACAACAAATTTAATTGTCAAAATAATAATAGTATATAAGAAATGTAGCAAAATTTCAAATTTTAATTAAGTTTAGATATTAGCAACCACTCGCAAATCATACGTATAATTAATCTACGGATGGCTTTGCATCGAGGGCTATGAAAACTTGAGAGGAAAAAAGTGAGCTTTAGATGTGGGAAAAAGTGGGTTTGGGATAAATTTATGATGGGAAGGGGTGGGTACATTATGCTAGACTAGAGTGCATTGTCTAAGCTTGACCTTGCATTTCGTGAATTGTGATATGCCTCTCTTTTATGTTTGTTTATATTTCATATTTAAGAGTATTATTTTAGTAGTCAATGTTTATACAATACCATATGGTGTGTTTTATTGTGTTTTTTAATTTTTTTTTACTCATACAACATCATGAAATTAGATTATTATATTTTTGTTATTTTAATAACAAAAAAAAAAATATTTCCATGAAACGTTACGAACTTCAAAAACCTAATGGAGCTCTCATATACAAAAAAATTGTTTTGAAGATCTCTCGTGTACAAGTCAAGAGAAATATTACTAGACCGTAATACTAATGACACTAATTTGCAAACAAATGGATTTTCCTGTTTTGAATGGCTAACTATTTTGAAAACGCAGGATCTTCAAGCCCATCATTACAATTTACATGACCCCTTACATACATCCAAACAAGGAAGTTATTAGGAACTCTAAACCCCCCTCATCACTAATCCATTCACTTCCTACTCCCATCATTAAGAAATCCCTTGGAACAACTAAATTCTCCATCCAAACAGACCCTTGGTGTTTTCGGGTTTGAGAGAAACACATATCAAAAGATATTTTTGTTGATTGTGATAAATTTGTTTCTATAAAGACATGTGTTAAATATGATTAAACCGCGTCAAAAGTACAGATAGAATTTTCATTTAAAATTGTGACATCCAATTCACGACCACATAAATAAAAGAGATGATGATGGGTGATAATTCAAGTAAAAAAATATCTCAATTTTGAGCATTTGTCTCCATCTAACTTGCAAGTAAATAGGGTTACGAGTCAATTGCATTTCCATTTTTGGAATCCAGTTTGAAAGGAGCAAAGGCCACTACCTACACCAGACGTCAAGAAATAGATATTTAGAAAAGAGTAATGCTAAGGAGACTAAATTTGTAAACAAAATTTTGTAAACTAAGTGATATGGAAGTTGATGATTGGATTATTATTTAAGCGTTGATAAACGTACTCATTTCTTATTGGTGACACATCATTTAATTTGTAAATTTTATTTACAAGTTTAAGTTCTCCAACATTATTATTTAGCAAAAGTGAAAGTGTGAGAAAGAGTGAGAAAGAATATTAGAGAGAGAAAAGAGAGTGAAGGAATTTCTCACGTGGCCAAATACCTGGCCATTATTTGGGGCACGTTTTTTATGCTTTCTCTTCAAAAACACTCTCCTCCCTTCGTCGACCACAGTTCTCTATCTCCCTCTATTTTGTAGCTTTACATTACATTCGTATATGATTTGATTTAATCTTGGATGAAATAGTTGTCTCTCCACTTACCTTCTCTGTTGACTATCGGCAACGAAGCGCAGCTCGTACGTTCACCTTCCTTCGATGGCCACTTCTGCACCACCATTAGATTCTCAGAAAACTCCAACGTAAGTTCATCAATGTTTTCATGCACCAAATGATATGATATTTTTCCGCATTCAAAACCACATATGTGATTGTTAACCGTACGTTGATGTATGAAATTCACGTACATTAACAGCTTAAAAGTGGGGATAATTTCGTGGCGTGTGTGTGAACGATTTAGAGAACAAAGCCCTTTCGTTTCCCTCTTTTTATATATCATGCCAAGAGATTGAAACGACCAAACAAATGGTTTTGTGAGTTTGCTTGTTCTCATGATCTTTACATTTTACTTTGATAAATTTTGGAACCGAACGCTTGATATCTCTCTGCTTCTCTTAGGGATGAGTCAAATCGGGGCGAACCACAGATTACCATTTTCTACAATGGACAAGTTTTTGTCTGCGACGTGACAGAACTTCAGGTAATTCCTGATATGTTAAAGCTTAGAACCATCGACGTACGAATCGTGTTAAGAATTTTTGTAAAACAAGAGCAAATTAAACAATAACAACAACAACAAAGCTTTTTTCTGCTAAGTGAGATCAGCTAATTGAAAGCAAATGAAACACAGTTCTCAATTTTAATTGAAAGCAAAACCCCTTCAAAGTCTGTTTAGTTGCTAGCTAGTAGCTAATGATTAGTTTTGATCTGGTGTAGGCTAGGGCTATTATTTTGTTGGCAACTAGGGAAATGCGAGGAGGAGGGACATCATCGAGGTGGTCCAGCGCAGTATTGCTTGCATTGCGGTCTAAAATTTACGGGCCTCCAGGTGTGTCCATGAAGAGGTCTCTTCGAAGCTTCCTCCAAAAGAGAAAGCAAAGAAGTCAAGCAGCTTCTCCATACAACTCCACCAACAATCAGTAATTATTATGCTAGATTGCTAATGTACAAGTTTTTCTGCCACAAGTAATTTTGGCTTATTAATGGAAACAAAATTAGGTGGTTTTCTTGTCACAAGAAAATGGAAAATTAGCTTTTGATGAAAGTTGTTCAAGTTTTAGCACAACCCAAGTTCATAGCCAGGAGATATCATACTTGGGAGGTTTATTCCTTGTAATCAATACTGAATTAAAGTTATTAGCAAGTGAACAGATAAGTTCATAGCACACCTCATCCCTTTTAGTGTAAATAATATCATTTGTTAAAAAAAAAAAATTAAAAACGTTTTATGATCATTAAAAGTGCTATTAATAGCATTAGACCCTTCCAATTTTTTCCAGTGTTTTTTTATGGGTAAATTTCTGTAGCACTTTAATGTGCTTCTAACAAAAGTACTTGGACTTCTAATAAATATTTTAGTCATTTGTTTGAAAATACTTTTAAAATAATTGAAAATGTTTTTAGAGAAAATATTTTTAAATTCCAAAATCACTTAAAGTGTTTCCTAAAGAAGCAGGAAGCACATAATTGGTGCTTCTTCAGGAAGCACTTCAAGTATTTTTTACTAAAAATTGGTTCCAAAAATATTTTTACCAAAAGTACTTTTTGTTATTTTAAAAGCACTTTCAAACAAATCCTTAATGTGCTTCTAACAAAATTACTCTTACTAAAATCACTTGTAAGGAAAGATGTTTCTTACTTAATATTCTTGAGTCGAGTGGACTCATAATCATTGATCTTACAAAATAATTACGTCAAGTGATTAAGAATATTTACGCACCATAACTTGTCTTCAATTCCCACAATCAAGATATGAAAAGCCCAAACATGTAAATATCCAACTCTTTAATCAGACCCCCAACGTCTCAGGAACTAGTGGGTTGGTCGGTCTATAAGTTTGCGTTTCATATTGGGCTCGGCCTTCAATCATGTGTGTGTGACTCATCCTGTTTGACTACGCGAGGAGTCGAAGTACTCTCATTAGTGTGTTCCTGTCAGTATTCTGTCAGTCAGAGCCGACGACAGCTGAGATATGCATCCTGTAGCAGCAGGAGGAGGAGTTGAGGACGAAGACGACGAACGACGTCGCCAGAGTAAGCTCGAAGAAGCTCTCGAAATCAAGTCCCTCAGGCGCATAATCAGCGCCTACCTCAAGTACCCTCTCTCTCTCTCTCTCTCTCTCTCTCTACTACTACTACTCAAGTTTGAATTCAATGATTTGGGATTTATATCATTTGCATCAATGATTGTAAAGCTTGATCCTTTCTTTAATTTTGTTAATTTAATACCAAAAGATTTAATTTTTCTTGTAAACAATCGAAATATTTGAACTTCTGAAGAAAAAAAAAAACGGCTGCTGTGATTGTCACATATTCAGTTCGAATATCTGTTTTTTTACATTATGCTCGACTAGGTTGTGTATAAAGCGGGCTAGTCCCCGAAAATGCTCGTTAAGGTTGGGGCTTACAATTCACCCTGTGACTCACAGTCGAACGTTCTTCGCTTCCAATCGATCTATCACAGGCCACTCTGTCATTTTTTGAATTCTGGTTGTCTGATCACACTCGAAATTCTTGAACTTTACGGATCGAATTTTGTAAATTATGAACCTTTTGATTATTCTGTTGGTGTGATAGCCTATTTTATTTATTTATTTTCAGAGATATCAAATATGTGCCTGTAGTTTGAATAATGTCCCTCATTCTGAATGCAGTTACCCGGAGGCGTCAGAAGAGGACGTGAGACGATATGAAAGATCTTTCAGAATGCTTCCACCTGCCCATAAGGTATAGAAATACTAAAAGAGCTTTCATACTCTAGGAACTTGGGATACATTAACCAAATTGGTGTTTCACTATCTTTTTCGTTTCTAACAATCTCCCTCTATTTGCAGGCTCTGTTATCCCACTACCCGTTAAAGTTTCAAAGACTAAGACGGTAAATTTTCCTTGACTTGTTTCATTACATTAATTTCAAGTTTTTGGAATTTGGATAATACACCAACGACTGGCATATCTACGGTTTTAAATTGTAAAACTTGACATATTAACTCAAAAACTAACTCAAGGTTAATGTGGTGGGAATTTGCTTAATACTATTTAGTATTTTGACGTCTAATTGTGTTTCAAAATAACTGGTGGGGTGTCCTTATTTATTTTTTAAACTTTCTGTAAAACATCCTAGGGACTTTCTTTCTGTTTACATGATTGGTAGAAGAGTTTCGAGATTTGTAATGGGTCAGACTTGTTGTGCAGGTGCATCTCTGTAAATTCATATTTCATTTTTAACATGCTTCAGGTTAGTTCCAACTTACTTTTTATCACTTTTTCCATCTAAAAAAAGTAAAAATTATTCATTTGATAATATTCTGATGACCTTTTGACATCGCGACACTTCATGACTTCTCAAAGGACTGACATTATGTGAGCGATTCCTCAAACTGGGGTAATTGGTATTAAGGTTCTTGACTTCTTTTGTCTCCCCACTTTTATATACATTGCAGGCATTTGAACCCCCACTTGATTTGAGCCAGGACATAGATGTCTGTGATGGCCCCCATCTTGAAAACGTCCCAAATAATCACAATGTTTCTGGAGTAAATAATGTTTGCTCTTCTCAGTCTACCTCCGCCAGCGAAAGATTGCATATTTCCAATTCAGATCAGGTCTGTTATGAGGAAGGGAGCAACACAGTCCACAGTTCACCAATAGTGACTGCTAAAAAGGTTTCTGCAACACTTACACGACCATGTTAGCTTTTCATTATGAGACTTAAATGTATATTTTTCTTCATAATGTCCTTCATTAGAAATTTGACCTCTGTAGATAACCACAGGAGGTAGACAATAACGGTCATCGTGAGTCCATTACCGATGGACACACTTCAGGTGTGGAATATATTAGAGAGACACATAACTGTTGTGGGAATGATTCCAATGGAGATGTATGAGTTTTTGTTTCTTTATAGCATTAATTTACAACTTATTTGAGTACGTGTCTTTCTCTTTTTATGGTTTAATTATTCAGAAAGTGGCCAAACTTTTCAATTGAAAATTGTGACTTTCTTGGTGATATGCGTTTAGGTATCCTCACCATCTCGGACATGGTTGGATCCATCGTTACAGTTACATGTTCCGTTAGTTGATGTTGATAAGGTATATTGCTTCTCTTGTGTTGGATATCTGGTGCTATGAGACTACTTGTTTTTGTTTTCCCTTTAAGTAATAAGAAATACAATCAGTAAACAATTTAGCTTAATTTATAAAAATTTCTTTTACCCTCCCTACAGGTCCGTTGTATAGTACGGAACATAGTTAGAGACTGGGCGGCAGAGGTATCTGATGATTTATTGTTGATTTCTATGATCGAGGATATCCCAGTTTTACTTAAGTTTGTAATTATATTAAATACAGGGACAGAAAGAACGTGATCAGTGCTACAAGCCTATATTAGAAGAACTTGATGCACTATTTGCTGATCGCTCTAAGAAAAGGTAATATTATTTTCTGATCTTAGTTTTATGTTTTCATATGTGTCACTGTCTTCCTATCGTTGCATCGTTTCTTAACCATTGCAATTATCAAATTACTTTTCCTTATCGAGCACGGGTTTTTTCTCAAGTAATTTATTGTGTATGATAATGATATTTATTCGAACAGTCCTCCTGCCTGTTTGGTTCCTGGTGCTGGACTTGGGCGGCTGGCTTTGGAAATCTCGTGTTTAGGTGTGCATACATTGTTTGTTTGCTAAGAATTCCATTTTCAATATATATTCATACTCATGTATTATTTCTCATATTCTATGCAGGTTTCATAAGCCAGGGAAATGAATTTTCATACTACATGATGATATGTTCAAATTTTATTCTTAATCAGTAAGCATGTCATTACACCTCGCCTTAAATAGTCTTCAACCATCTTGCTATCACGAAAAAGGAATCCTTTTTCTGACCATGGAAGAGAGTTTTCAATGGTTGGCAATAGATTCTTTTCCGATATATTCTCTTCATTTTGTATTCTATGTTTTCTTTTCTTAGATGGTTTTGTTTGGTTACTCAGTTGTCAAACTGCTGGGGAGTGGACAATATATCCTTGGATCCACAGCAATTGCAATTCACTTTCAGAGAGTGACCAACTTCGCCCCGTTACAGTACCAGATATTCATCCGGCTAGGTACTGATGCTGCTAATTCATTTGTCTGAAGTCTTTAGTAATGCTACAAAAGCGTTTCTGACATACTATCAGTTCTCTTAGTGCTTTTAAGGTGTTTATCATCGAAATAGATAGTGGTTGAATGGATACTCTTCAATATAGCAGTGACCTAGAAAGAGATGATATGCTTATTATCTTTTTTTTTTTTTAAGGCTTATTTTTAGCTATGACACCTGTAGTCTTCACCAAATCTCACCTTAGCCCCTACATTACCACATGCACTCTTCCTCCGTGTCCCACTTCACCCTGACACATTATATTGTCTCACTTTAACACCTACACTCTTCCTCAATGTCTCACTTTACCCTATTTCGTCAAATAAGTTAAGAGAGCTGTTAATTGTGCTAACGAGACTAAATTGTCCATGCCACGTCAACACAATTAACTGCTCACTTAACTTATTTGACAGATTAGGGTAAAGTGGGACATTGATAAAGAGCGCAGGTGTTAAAAGGAGACAATATAGTGTAGGAGTAAAGTGAAACAGAAAGGAATAGTACAGGTGGTAAAGTGAGACAATATAGAGTGTAGGGGTAAAGTGAGATTTGGTGAAAAGTACAGGTGTCATAGCTAGAAATAAGCCTATTTTTAATATGAATACTATCTTCTTTTTGTAAAAGTTTCTATTAGGATTTGTTTTCCAATAATTGTAGGTTTTCTTTCAAACAGTGCAGGGATTACTGAAGGCTTTTCTATGTGTGGTGGCGACTTTGTTGAGGTTTACAACGATCCAAACCAAGTAGGTAAGAAAATATGGGTTTCTTATATTCAAACATTGTAATTGAGGTTAATGAACAGTAGGAAATATCGTAAGAAATTTTCCATTGCATTTATCCTGTGGTAATCCATTTGTTATGTTGGTGTATGATTGGGCAAGTAGCCTCAGCATAGACAGGTGGTCTTAAATTGTTAAGGTCTTGTGTTGCTAAGCTGAGACAGCAGATAGTTGTCTGGTCTGGTATAAACATATCTGGGCGAGATATAAAATAAATCTCTTGCTTTTCCTGTTCATAGTGTTTAAATATTGAATACGATCTTTGGGAGGAGACCTAAATGAATATCTTGCCAGTCAATTTATAAAGTGTTTGTGACAAATAAATTCCAAAACGGCCGGAACCAAGCGGCCCGTAACTTTAGGGTTTAGACTTAAGGGCAAGGTGTTCTAAATAATAAGAAAAACATGTTCAAGCAGATTGACGAAACAAACTTAGATGGTTCATGCCTGTTCTCGTACAGATGGTAACATAAATTACTTTTACAAAATAACATGGTTGGATAATTTAATTTGTTTATTGTTTACAAAACTCCGCCTATGTCTTACATGGCCGGTCCCAAGCCCGGATAAAGGAGGAGGGGGAGGGCGTCAGGTAGTCGACAGCCGGCACTCCATGATCACGTCGAATCCTTATGAAAATGAATCCAGAACAAAATCGCGCTAAAGCTAGGGCGTCACCCGTAAGTGGCGCGCTGTGTGGCCCGAGCACAGTGATAAGTGAGCAAGGGTCGCTGTATCTCCATCGGCACCCGGATGCAGTGTTAAATGAGCAAGGGGGCCATAGAAACTTCTTTTCGAACGACTCCACTCAAAGTTGTTTGGGAGCATATGCTCCTATCAACTTTACCCGGGACACACAAAAGAAGTACTTTGATCCTATTAGACGGGGGAGGGTGAAGAAGCTAGGACAGAAGGGTAGAGTTCAAGAGAGCAAAATGCGTTTAGGAACGTGGAATATAGGAACCTTAACGGGAAAATCTATGGAAGTAGTGGAAGTTATGGTGAGGAGAAGGATAAATATTATGTGCCTACAAGAAACTAAGTGGGTTGGTAGTAAGGCAAAGGATCTAGAAAACTCAGGGTTTAAACTTTGGTATTCGGGCACAAATAGAACGAGAAACGGTGTTGGCATCATCGTGGACAAGACCTTGGTACAAGATGTTGTAGATGTCAAGAGGGTAGGAGATAGAATCATGGCAATCAAGATTGTAATAGGACAAGAACTTATCAATGTGATTAGTGCGTACGCACCTCAAGTAGGGTTGGATACGAGTTCGAAGGAGAAATTTTGGGAAGATCTTGGAGACTTGGTGCAAGGAATTGCTCAGACGGAGAAGTTATTTATAGGAGGAGATTTAAATGGACACGTGGGCAGGGAGACAGGCAACTATGGAGGTTTTCATGGTGGCCATGGTTTTGGGGAGAGAAACGAGGATGGGGAAGCTATCTTGGATTTTGCAATGGCATATGATCTCTTCTTAGCCAACACCTTCTTTAAGAAGAGAGAAGAACATGTGATCACCTACAAGAGTGGGTCGTCAAAAACACAAATAGATTTTCTTCTAATGAGGAAAGGGGATCGTATAACTTGTAAGGATTGCAAAGTTATACCAGGAGAGAGCGTGGCTAATCAACATCGCTTGTTGGTGATGGATGTACATATCAAAAGAGTAAGACAAAAGAACAAGACTTGGAAGTGCCCAAGGACTAGATGGTGGAATCTAAAAGAAGAAAAACAAGCCATTTTCAAAGAGAAGGTAATCACCCAATGTGTGTGGGATAGAGAGGGGGAAGCTAGCCAAATGTGGGATTCCATGGCTAGTTGTATCCGAAAAGTAGCAAAAGAGGTATTAGGAGAGTCCAAGGGCTTTGCCCCACACCAAAAGGAATCTTGGTGGTGGAATGAGGAGGTACAAACAAAGGTGAAGGCTAAGAAGGAATGTTGTAAAGCCTTATACAAGGAGAGGACCGATGAAAATGGTGAAAGGTATAGAAAAGCGAAGCAAGAGGCGAAGAAAGCTGTCAGAGAAGCTAAGTTAGCGGCTTACGACGATATGTATAAACGACTAGATACCAAAGAAGGAGAGTTGGATATCTATAAACTATCTAGAGCAAGGGAAAAGAAGACAAGAGACCTAAACCAAGTGAGGTGCATCAAGGATGAGGATGGAAAGGTTCTTGCTACAGAGAACGCGGTTAAAGACAGATGGAGAGGTTATTTTCATAATCTTTTCAATGAAGGACATGAAATGAGTGCTTCTTTAGGGGAGTTGAGTAACTCAGAAGAGTGTAGAAACTACTCTTTTTATCGTCGAATCCGGAAGGAAGAAGTGGTTGTAGCTTTGAAGAAGATGAAGCATAAAAAAGCAATAGGCCCAGACGATATACCAATCGAAGTGTGGAAACTTTTGGGAGAGACAGGTATAACATGGCTCACTGACCTTTTCAATAGGATTTTGAAAACGAAGAAGATGCCAAATGAGTGGCGAACGAGCACTTTGGTGCCTATCTACAAGAATAAGGGCGACGTACAAAATTGCATGAACTATAGGGGTATTAAGCTAATGAGTCATACAATGAAGCTCTGGGAGAGAGTCATTGAGCATAGATTGAGGCAAGAGACACGGGTTTCGGACAACCAATTCGGGTTCATGCCAGGGCGCTCAACCATGGAGGCAATCTATCTCTTACGAAGATTGATGGAAAGATATAGAGATGGGAAAAAGGATTTACACATGGTCTTTATAGATTTGGAAAAAGCGTATGATAGGGTCCCAAGAGACATTCTTTGGAGGATTTTAGAGAAGAAAGGAGTACGAGTAGCATATATCCAAGCTATAAAGGATATGTATGAAGGAGCAAAGACTGCCGTAAGAACTCATGAAGGACAAACCGAAAGCTTTCCCATAACTGTAGGATTACATCAAGGCTCATCCTTAAGTCCTTACCTTTTTGCGTTGGTAATGGATGAGTTAACAGGACATATTCAAGATGATATTCCTTGGTGTATGCTTTTCGCAGACGATATAGTGTTGATAGATGAAACTCAGGAAGGGGTAAATGCAAAGCTTAACCTTTGGAGAGAAGTGTTGGAATCTAAAGGTCTTCGCCTAAGCCGATCAAAGACAGAATATATGGAGTGCAAGTTCAGTGCAAATGGAGGCCAAAACGAGTTAGGGGTGAGGATCGGAGATCAAGAAATACCAAAGAGCGACCGTTTTCGTTACCTAGGATCTATCTTGCAAAAGAACGGAGAATTAGATGGAGATCTCAACCATAGAATACAAGCTGGATGGATGAAGTGGAAGAGTGCATCCGGTGTGTTATGTGACCGCCGTATGCCACTGAAGCTCAAGGGAAAATTTTATAGGACGGCAATAAGGCCGGCGATGCTGTATGGCACAGAATGTTGGGCGGTGAAACATCAGCACGTACACAAAATGGGTGTAGCGGAGATGAGGATGCTTCGTTGGATGTGTGGGCACACGAGAAAGGATAAGATTAGGAATGAGGATATCCGGGGTAAAGTAGGAGTAGCCGAAATTGAAGGAAAGATGAGAGAAAATCGGTTACGGTGGTTTGGACATGTGCAAAGAAGGCCTACTGACGCTCCGATTAGAAGATGCGACTATGGGACAGAGGTTCAGGGCCGAAGGGGTAGAGGAAGACCTAGGAAAACTTTGGAAGAGACTCTAAGAAAAGACTTAGAGTACTTGGATCTAACGAAGGACATGACACATGATCGAGCACAATGGCGTTCTAAGATTCATATAGCCGATCCCACCCAGTGACTTGGATTTTCCAAGTCTCCAACCGAGAAGTTTTCCTCACTCGGAAAATTAAGGGAACACTACCCCAACCTACATGCTCCACTCAGAAAGCTTCAACATACAAGCTTCAACAAAAGAAAATTCAAAGAACTTAGCGAATAAGGCTTTGGTGTATTTAACACAATACGTTGAAATGAAGGAAAGCTTATTTATTGATATCCCCGATAAGCTACAAATATGTACATATACATGAGTCAAAATAAACACACAAGAGGGAGCCTTCACAAAGGTTGCTTAGGAGAAGTCTCAGCAGTCGGTAGAGCCTCAGAAAGAGAAGGCACCGGAGGGGGATCATTTGGAGCCTCAGTACTGGACAGAACCCTAGAAGGAGGAGGCATCAGAGGTTGATCATTTGGAGCTTCATTACGCGGTACAGCCCCAGAAGACGAAGGCAATAAATGCCTTTGGAACAAACCCACAAATCTCTGATGATCAAGTAAAACCTGACCATCAGTTTCCTTCATCTGGTCAAGCTTCCTCTTCATGTTTGTAGCATAGTCATGTGCGAGCCGGTGCAACTGTTTATTCTCATGCTTGAGCCCTCTAATCTCCTGTTTGAGACTCATCACTTCAGCCGCCAATGATTCAACTTGGCGGGTTCGAGCAAATAGGCGTTGGGCCATATTAGACACAGAACCTGCACACTGAACACTGAGAGCCAGCGAATCCTTAACAGCTAACTCATCAGACCGTTTGGAAAGTAGTCTGTTATCTTTGGGAGTGAGAAGGTTCCTGGCCACCACCGCAGCGGTCATATCATTCTTCATCACGGAATCCCCAACGGTAAGAGGACCAGTGGGGGAGACGAAGGATGGACGCCATATGTTGTCTGGAGAAGGCGGGGCTGCCTCTTCAACAAGGTTCAAGTCAAAACGACGGTCGGAGGGGCCAGACATTTTCAAAGGTGTTGAAGAGAGAAGAGGTCGGACAAATCAAGATCTTAGAAGTGCAAGAATGAAGCTTCTACTGGTGGAGATTCAAGTGTGCTTTGGAACTTAATGCCAGCCCCTATAAAAATCTGCACTCGACGGAGCTTCAGAAATCGAAGAGGCGCCTGCTCAGAAATCGAAGAGGCGTTTGCTTTCTCAAAAGCTGGGCTGCTTAGAGATCACGAGGGTTGATCTCAGAAATCGAAGAGGCGTTTGCTTTCTCAAAAGTTGGGCTGCTCAAAGACCACAAAGGCCGATCTCAGAAATCGAAGAGGCGCTCACTTTCTCAAAAGCTGGGCTCCCCAGAGACCACGAGGGCCGATCTCAGAAATCGAAGAGGCACCTACTTTTCCAGCCTTGTCAGCACCTGTCACACGCACACTCAGCTTTGCGGAAATTATGGGCATTCTATCGAAGACTTCTGGGGAAGTAGAAAACACATGAATCTTACTGTTCAATCACCCACTTGCCACACGCAACAATAGCTCATGGGTACCACAGAAAACTTTGCCAAAGTTCTCTGCCAAAGTTGAGCACGTGAAGCTTGCAGCTCCCACTACATCACTCTGACCAAGAAGGGTAAAAGAATAGCAAATAAACAGCACTAACAAAGTTTAAACCCATAAATTTTGAAGGTCTAGCTACCATATTATTACCCACAAGGGTAAAGGAACAGTACCACTGCTGGATAATTGGAAAGTCCCTGTGTGTCAACCTCTGTGCTTCGTGGCAAGGTAGACTAGCAAACATGCCCAACCTTTACTCACATTCGAGAAAACACTCCCAATAAGATTGCTTGCTCCAAAATCGAAGAGGCACCGTCCTCCGAATCTCGAGAGCCAGACTCCCAACATGACTACTTTCTTAAAAATCGAAGAGAAGCTTCGTGGCAAGGTAGACTAGCAAACATGCCCAACCTTTACTCACATTCGAGAAAACACTCCCAACAAGATTGCTTGCTCCAAAATCGAAGAGGCACCGCCCTCCGAATCTCGAGAGCCAGACTCCCAACATGATTACTTTCTCAAAAATCGAAGAGACGCTGCTCCCCGAATCTTCGAGAGCCAGACCCCCAGCATGATTGCTTTCTCAAAAATCGATGAGGCATCGTTCTCCGAATCAATCGAAGAGGCGCTCGCTTTCTCAAAAGCTGGGCTGCTCAGAGACCACGAGGGCCAATCTCAGAAATCGAAGAGGCACCTACTTTTCTAGCCTTGTCAGCACCTGTCACACGCACACTCAGCTTTGCAGAAATTATGGGCATTCTGTCGAAGACTTCTGGTGAAGTAGAAAGCACATGAATCTTACTGTTCAATCACCCACTTCCCACACGCAACAATAGCTCATGGGTACCACATATAACTTTGCCAAAGTTGAGCACGTGAAGCTTGCAGCTCCCACTACATCGCTCTGACCAAGAAAGGTAAAAGAATAGCAAAGAAACAGCACTAACAAAGTTTAGACACATAAATTTTGAAGGTCTAGCTACCATATTATTACCCACAAGGGTAAAGGAACAGTACCACTGCTGGATAATTGGAAAGTCCCTGTGTGTCAACCTCTGTGCTTCGTGGCAAGGTAGACTAGCAAACATGCCCAACCTTTACTCACATTCGAGAAAACACTCCCAACAAGATTGCTTGCTCCAAAATCGAAGAGGCACCGTCCTCCGAATCTCGAGAGCCAGACTCCCAACATGACTACTTTCTCAAAATTGAAGAGAGGGTAAAGGAACAGTACCATTGCTGGATAATTGGAAAGTCCCTGTGTGTCAACCTTTGTGCTTCGTGGCAAGGTAGACTAGCAAACATGCCCAACCTTTACTCACATTCGAGACAACACTCCCAACAAGATTGCTTGCTCCAAAATCGAAGAGGCACCGCCCTTCGAATCTCGAGAGCCAGACTCCCAACATGATTACTTCCTCAAAAATCGAAGAGACACTGCTCTCCGAATCTCGAGAGTCAGACCCCCAACATGATTGCTTTCTCAAAAATCGAAGAGGCATCGTTTTCCGAATCTCGAGAGCCAGATACCACAGACCACTTTTTCAAAGTGCTCTGACAGAGTTAAAACATGTGAAACTGGCAGCTCCCACTACCGTGCTATGACCAAGCAGGGTAAAGGAATAGCATTACTACTTGTTGTTAGGGAGACTCCTATATATGTCGACCTCCATCCCCAACGGACAGGCAGACCTGCAAAAATGCTCAACCCTTCATCATATCTGAGAGGGCACTCCCAACGAAGCCTTTCGAAATATTCAGCTTTCTTTCCCCCCGATAATACCTCTGCAAACAAGCTATACTAGAGCAAGAATATCTCATATCATCAGGGTTAAAAGCAAGAGTATCCCATATCATGCTTTTTCCCTGTCTTTTCCTTTGGCCTTGTTTTTACCTGCAAGACAAGGAGAAAGAGAGCAATCAGTCAGCAGTTGGAATCAAGCTTCCAGCCAGGAACTGACTGCCTGGAACCCCTTACCTGATTACTTACCTGGCATTGCTCTCGAGTACTCATCTTCAACATCTTATGTTTCCAGGGAAGATTCCGCATCTGCTTGAGGAACAGATAGGGCAAGTGCGAAGGATACAAGGAAGCATGTGGAGACAAGCGTAACAGCACACGTGCCGATACATCCATTACTCTGTCAAAAGCAAAAGTATCCCATATCAGCAGGGTGGAACGTACTCTAGATTTGATGGACTTGTTTTGACCCTCAAATTCTTCAGTCGGCCTTATACTCTGGAGGAAACCAGAAAACCCTCCAGCTCAGTTCAAGAATAAGCCTGTGGAACGTTACTTCTTCAAAAGCAAAAGTATCTCATATCATCTCTTCTCATTTTTCTTCTCTTTATCCTTCATGTTGCTGCAAGATGGGGAGAAGGTGAACAATCAGTCGGAGCTCTGATTGCTTACCTTGTCTGTCACCTCTTTCAGCAGACCCCCTAGCTCGGCGACTTGGGGGACTCCTACTACATGGTTTGTATCGCGCTTGACCAAGCCTGAAACTACAAGTAAGCTTCAAGTGAAATTGATACATTACCTTGTGCATCTCCACCAGTTAAAGATACCACCCCTGGATGGAGGAAGAGTACTTCCAGAGAAGATGCCACATCTACCTATGAGACAGATAAGGCAAGTCAAGACGACACCACACTCCGATACTTAGAAGTTTCGTGATTACGAGATCATTCTCCCACAATATTTCCTAATGTCATTTGTACTAAATCATTCACTTGTACTCACTAAAGGAGAGCTTGAACCTATGTACTTGTGTAAACCCTTCACAATTAATGAGAACTCTTCTATTCCGTGGACGTAGCCAATCTGGGTGAACCACGTACATCTTGTGTTTGCTTTCCTATCTCTATCCATTTATATACTTATCCACACTAATGACCGGAGCAATCTAGCGAAGATCACAAAAAGCGACCGTTTTCGCTACCTAGGATCTATCTTGCAAGAGAACGGAGAATTAGATGGAGATCTCAACCATAGAATACGAGCTGGATGGATGAAGTGTAAGAATGCATCCGGCGTGTTGTGTGACCGTCGTAGGCCACTGAAGCTCAAGGGAAAATATTATAGGACGGCAATAAGGCCAGCGATGTTGTATGGCACAGAATGTTGGGCGGTGAAGCATCAACACGTACACAAAATGGGTGTAGCGGAGATGAGGATGCTTCGTGGGATGTGTGGGCACACGAGAAAGGATAAGATTGGGAATGAGGATATCCGAGGTAAAGTAGGAGTAGCCGAAATTGTAGGAAAGATGAGAGAAAATCGGCTCCGGTGATTTGGACATGTGCAAAGAAGGCCGACTGACGCTCCGGTTCGAAGATGTGACTACGGGACAGAGGTTCAGGGCCGAAGGGGTAGAGGAAGACCTAGGAAAACTTTGGAAGAGACTCTAAGAAAAGACTTAGAGTACTTGGATCTAACGGAGGACATGACACAAAACCGAGCGCAATGGCGTTCTAGGATTCATATAGCCGACCCCACTTAGTGGGAAAAGGCTTTGTTGTTGTTGTTGTTGTATTGTTTACAAAATAACATGACACAGAACCGAGCGCAATGGCATTCTAGGATTCATATAGCCGACCCCACTTAGTGGGAAAAGGCTTTGTTGTTGTTGTTGTTGTTGTTGTTGTTGTATTGTTCAGAAACTACCTTCAAAAGATTTAGACTTTCATGCACTTCAGGAACGCGCATAAATAACCTCCGTAGTATTTCTCATGGAGATGTTTGTGGAATGTACAGGTGTCTGGGATGCGGTTGTGACCTGCTTCTTTATTGATACGGCACACAACATTATTGAATACATAGAAATCATATCAAGAATCCTGAAGGATGGTGGAGTAAGTTCCTCAGTCGTGATGAGTCTGATGACTTTAGTTTTTGTTCCCCCGTCTTATCAGTTTATTAATCCTTGATTGATTGGATGACAGGTTTGGATAAATTTGGGTCCCCTACTATACCACTTTGCTGATGTCTATGGGCAAGATGTAAGCTTCCTTTCAACTAAGCATTTCGTTTGCCCACATGCTCTGAGGGAGCGCTATACACTTATACCTTTTTTTTTTAAAAATTGTTTACATTGTTTTGTTTCAGGAAATGTCTGTTGAACTGAGTTTGGAGGATGTGAGGAGGGTTGCCTTGCACTACGGATTTCATTTTGAGGTAAGCTCGTTCCAATTCCGTTATGTTGCTTAAGCATCATTGGATGAACATAGCCGTATAAATTGCCTTGTCCTCAAACTGCAGAAAGAAAGCAGCATTGAGACAACCTACACTACAAATCCTAGGTCAATGATGCAGGTAAGTAATACCACCTCAAGTGGCTTTTCTTTTTCTTTCTTTTCCCCTCTTTATTCCGCTTTCGTGTAGTAATCTCTAAATTGGATCTCTGCATATGTTACTCCTCGAATGCCAGAAGTTTTAGATTTGAAACCTTTGCCGCTTTGATAATCTGAAGGTCCCTTATTCCGTGCAGAACCGATACTCCGCCGCATTTTGGACAATGAGAAAGAGATCAGCAACAATGGAGCACCAACCTCCTTTAACTAACTGAGAGACATTCTTGACGCTTAAGTTTGTTTGTTTGTTTTTAATTAATCCAGTTGATTTTTTATGATTACTCGAGGAATTAAAATTCTTAATTGTTTTAAATATTTAATTTAAACATGACAATAATATTTCTAAATTGAAAAATAGAAAATACTTCCCAGGCACCTCTTCCCCCGTCGTCTACGCACCCAAGCTCCGCCATCCCTTCACGGCATTTAGGATCACGATGATTCCCATGCAAATCTCCACTTCCCAACAAGCCAAGAAGTAAACCGCAAAATTAGGGCTCGACCTAAGCTCAAACCTAATCAGACAGAAAAAAGTGGTATAATTAGGGGCAGCCATTGATCTTGCCGCCACTTGCGAAATAATCTTGGCATGGTTCGTGTTTGCTTTTGACGGTCCCCAGGAGTTTGGCCATTTTCACCACTCTCACTATGATACCACGGTTTAGGGCACAATGTGTCTTCTAATTTTTATACCATGATATTATGTCAATTGTGTGACAGTTACGTACATATTTAGGCATGCAGCAAAAATATATCTTTGGCATAAGTTGGAAGGGGCCAGGACAATCGGCTAGCTTAAAAAATACATCAAATATTTATTTTCTTCAATTTATAAGATATGGCAAATATGCCGTGATCTTAGCTTATGACCTGCACCGCAAGGAATATCAACATCCTTCAAACCGGTCAGTTCTCTCGTAGAATAATCAAATTATAGCACGTGTAATTAGTAATAGCCTATTTCGTTGACTACGCCCTGTATGCTTAAAAACACCCCACATCGACTTTTTAAATTACAAAATTATCTTAATACGACCCACATAAATCATACATAGTGTAACGATGAGCTTCAATACCTTCACCTTTGGATCCTTACCAACCTGGTTAAGGGTTAACGTTCGATAGCTCCTTTTCGAAAAGACGATAGAAACACACAGAAATTAAGGTGGGGGAGAGAATGTATGCGGATCCTGATAAGGTGGCTAACAGAGAGACACATAACTGAAATAGAAAATGGGGAGAAAAAGAGAGAAGTGGAACAAAAGGAGTTTTTGAGGGTTTACGTGAGACTACACTCTGTACATCATCTCTATCCCTATGCTTCCAGTTCAACAGAGCACCAAAATACAGCTCCCAAGAAGAACCAACTTGCAGACTCAGAAACTCCCCGTCCCCGTCCCAGTCCCAGTCCCAGTCCCAGTCCCGTCACATCCAGAATCATATTACACATTTTATGCATTGCATGACATTCATCATCAAACCGAGCATCACATGTTTTCTTCAACTTCGGAACAGTAAAAAGTTAAGCAACAAATTAAAGCGAAGCCTTTAAAATTACTTCGATGGGGATGCACGCACGAGTGTGCCACCCCCGGCACACCAGCCTGCCACATTCCCAGCAGATTCACTTTGTAAATGCATATGGACTCCGCCATAGAATTGCCGGTGAAAGATTATATTTTTCAGAAACCTTCCCAGACAACTCGCAGTCCTCCACTATCCCCTCACAGATTCAGAGTTCATTTGACCTCCGTTCCCGCCATGGCCATTAAGACCAGAAATGGGCATTGATCGATGAGCAAAATCAGACAAAAGCTTCCGTTGACGCTCATCTGTGTGAGGAAGACTAGCACGCAGAAGCTCCACAGGCATTTCACGATGTATCGCCTTGGTGGCCTCTGAACCAATAGCTTCTGTGCTTTGCTGACTCTGCGTAAATATTGATTGTACTATTGTTTCATACTTGCTCAGGCAATACTTAGTGAGAAGACCGAAAAATTCATCAAAGGATGCCTGCCAAAGGGCACGGTTAGAAATGCTACAGCTCCCAGCAGCGTGAGGGTCGCTTAAGAGTACAGTTGCCCTTTCAAGAACAGATTTTAGGATAATAGTGGCCCCATCTCCAGCAGGGCTTCCAAGGGGTCGGAGCGGCGGCTGCTCTGATGAACAAACTACTGCAACAAGACAAGCACTTAACGCACGAAGATCCATACCATTTACACATGTAGAAACTCTCTTTGCAAGATTACTAGTTGTCTCAGCAGCTCCAGGATCAGAGGGTAGGCCACCGTACAAAAACCTTAAATGACGGAATACTGTCATACACACAATACGGGCAAGCTCGCTACCAGGGAAGAGAAGCTGAATAAACTTAGAAAGGAGCTTTCGCCCCTTAGGAAGAGAAACTAAACGTAGGAACACAATGTCATCCTTTGGAGCCAGCCCCGCTGAGTGGCTGCCTTTACCAAGTGGGTCAACAAGCTGAAGTGATGCAGCCAAACCCTCCAGCAGTATTTGCCGCCTTCGCCTGAGTTGAACCCCACCATCTTGGGGCTGACCATGCTGTAGCAGTCGATCAATATCATCAACATCAAGAAGGAGACAAAGGCCATCCTCAACGGCAATTCTAGCAGCAAGCATTGGTTCCTGCTCCAGAGGCTTCTCAGAGACCTGCTCGCCATCACCAGAACCAGGGGGAGGGTCAACTTCAAGGAGGGGGCGAGGCCTACGTATGGAAGCAAGGGGAATTCTCCCAAGAGCGTCGACAGAACTATGAGTATGCTGATCAGTACTATTACGGCCGCGGGAAGAGAACTCTCTAAGATGAGATGGGCAAAAAGGATGTTTTGACCGCGAGCCAGCTTCTTTTTTGGAAAGACTTGCCTGGTGGTAATAATCATCAATATAGGGGTCATTGCTGTGTGTTGCGGCATGCTGCATTTTAAGAATACTCTCTATCTCTTCAGATGTCATGTGCTTAGACCTGAACTGGATCCACCCACTCTCACTTTTCTGACTACCAGTATCAGAGCCTTGAGAAAAACGATGTTTTCCTCTTTTCGGTCTATGATTACTTGTGTCCGACAACCCATGCATTGACTTATGGGATGAAGAAGGGTGAGTACCATAAAATTGAGACTGCATTGCAGCAAAATGGGCCAAAGATGGCTGAACCGAATGGTGCAATCTCTGCTGTTGTAGCTGCTGCTGTGCTGACAATAATTGTGGGGAAAGAAGTCCATTTTGATGAGGGAGCTGTTGCTGCAACATATTGTTTCTGAGGCTGGAATGATCGCCGTGCAATACTCCAGCATGAGTAACCCAATGACTCTGTGACCTGCTATTGAAAGGAAGGCTAGGGTTGGCAAACTGAGGCATGTTCCCTCCATAATGCAACCCATGAGGTAAACCGGCCATATGAAGATTAGAGTTAGATAAAGGAGAAAGGTTTGGTGCAGAAAAAGGTAACTGGGAACCACCCGCAAGAGCAGAAAGATTCAGCTGATGTGGTGAGCCCTGCGGGGACTTGTTTCCAGGAGGAGGGAATGATGTGAATGCTGACTTGGGCGGTACAACTGGTTCACTGGAGAAGTGATGCTGGACTGGCTGCTGGTCTGGGTAAGACGATGTTCTGTACAAAGGTTTTGGCTGTTTTGATTCTGAAAATCGAGCAGAAGAAGGTTGCGGCTGTGACGACCACCTCTTTCCTTCCTGGGAAAATTCTGTATCAAACATATGCTGATCTAACCAGTTATTGAAATCTCCGTCTTGGGCCCAATCAGTAGCTGATGAACCTGAAGAAAACACCACGTTAGATAAAGCCAAAATAAAATTTAAGAAAACCGAAAATTGTACGGAGGCTATATCTATATTACATACTTCACAAATGGAAGAAATCAATCACATAAAAATATACCAAAGAGGTGATAAAAATTAGCTAGCGATAAAAGGGGAGGGTGGTATAATGACCATAAACAAAAGTTGAAGCCTTAGAACCTTAATTATCTTATAGCTAACTGCTACTGTTTTTCAGCAAGCTTACTTCTATTTTGCAACGCAAAGCAACGAAACCACCCAATCTTTTGCACATTAAATCTTGAGTATCTAGATCCTAAAAAATCAATCAATGATAAAGAAGAATGTACAAACAATTGTTAAGCACAACACGACTGTTCTAGTTTTAATACTGTTACAATGAGTACACTCGTGTTTCAATTTGACAAATTGTTTATGGAATGCTAAAACACATCATATATGCTTTGTGATGCATATATGCCGTTAAACAGAGGTAACAAAAGCTTTGTAATGCATATTCAACTATTTTATTTTCTTATTTTCAATGGAGGCTAATTTCCAGCAGATACTGGTTCAAAGAAACAATTCCAGAGCAAGCCTGCGTGCAACAAAAATAAGAACCACCATAACATGATGACAATGGTTGACAGTTACTCACTTTCTCGTGAAAAAGACCCTGAACCTCTGTCTCCAATAACACCTGGATGTCTTGGTCCTGTTACAACTTTGTTTAACTGTGCAAAAGAAAAACTATGTCACTACTAAGAATTAGTGAGGGCAGAATGGGCAATTAAGATGAAAATGTCAGGAAAATGCACTCCATGGACCAGAAAGATCAAGCATTCTCCAAAAGAATGAAAATTGTCACATCTAAAAACTTTTGAGCTTGAAAGACAAACATATTGATTGTTCACAAATATAACAATCAAACACGGAAATAGAAATGAAGAAACTAACATAATCTGCTTCATTCAAACCAGCACATTTACATGGTAGAACCATCACTAGTAAGTCGTAAGTACTGGCAAGTGGCAGATAAGATTCTGGATGAAAAACATAGCTCTATCGTTCCAGTCTTACTTTGTTAAAATCGAAATGACATCAGCAATTCAGCATAAAAAATAATACCTCAAGAACAAATAAAAGGATATATTCAGATACTAAAAAAAGTTCATATGAAACCAAAAAAAGAGAAGAAAAAAAAAGTTCATATATTATTTACACAAATTTATGTGTATCACTACGCAAAAACAAAGGATTGAAGTATCTCACAACTGAATGTCATGTTTCCTATGATAAGTACTGTCAACATAGTGATAAGAATTAAAAAAATTCAGGACCAAAAGGCATGCAATACTGAGATATAAATTAATAGTACTTCTAAAAGAAGAAAGTGGGCAACCGTCACTAAGATCTTTGCATGCATGACGAAAATACAAACATCAAACACAACTCAAGGAGCATCAATACCACATTTGAGAAATAACAACAAAAAAATGTCATATTGGGGAATTTATACAATAAGTACAGCCGTACAACTTTCATTCCAAAACCATGTCAAACAAAAGATGTGGCCCGACAGAAATTGATTGCAGACAAACTCAACTGTTTGCAAAGTCATCAAAGTTAAGAAAGCTGACCTTTGCAAAAGTGCTTGCCAGGTCATCTATGTCAGATAAAGATCCCATACCAAGAGCCTATGCAAAAGGAAAGATTGAGGTCAGTAAACATGTTTTATATTACTGAAGGCCCTGCAACATATTTCATTAAACTAAATAGACAATGGTGAAGCTTATAACAAGGAATAAAAATAATAGGGAAAAGGTTGCACATAGCATCAGGCAAGGTGTTTGAGTACTCAGAATCAACAACAACAACAAAGCCTTTTCTCACTAAGTGGGGGTTTGAGTACTCAGAATGAATAAAGAAAAATATATGCACGCTGCTTAAGTGTAAGCGAACAATTTAGCATGTGAAACAATGCTTCAGAAAGAACAACAAATGCTGCAAATTGAACACAATAAACTATTGCACTGTTGGCCTCACGGACCATTGTAAGGTAAGCTGGGAAAAGATTAACTAACCTCATCCTTCTCAAATAAATGGTACTCATTATCAGCAGGCCCGAACAAAGGTTTTCTGCCTTCCTCGTGGTCCAAACCCCCCAACTCAACTTCGTCCACCACATTTTGACCGAAAAATTCATATTGTGATGCATCAAAGAGTTTATTCTCTGTATGGCAATAGGAAAAAAGCGTTAGGTGTCCAAAAAAGAGAGCTAATTTCAACAGTTCATAAACAAGTAAAGCAGCGAAAACGAATTATCAAGGTCATGGTACTAAGTGCTAATAGCGCAGTGCATACTAACAACAGAAAATCAAGCCATTGTTCAAAAACCGAAGAGCGAATTATATACCCCAACTACTTATTTCCATACAATTCAAAACACAATGACAACCAAATTTTCAGTCTTTCTCATAACTAGGCTTCTCAATTCAGTCAAGACGAGAACTTGACCCGAATCATATAAGCTCGAAACAGCCTTAAAGCCAAATTCAGCGAAGCTCTCTGCAGAAATTATTGAGCAACAAAAGCTTACATCCATAAACAATAATCATAAACTCCGAATTTCGACTTCAATACAATCTCCCAAACAAGATACAGAAGCAGGTCGAAAAATTAAAACCCTAACTTTTTATTTTCTGGTGAGAATGATAGGAAAAAGGAAAAAGATTAGCATGCCAATTTTCGCCTCAGATTCTTCGAACTACAAAGACATACAAACATATATGATTTTCTTTTCTTTTCCTTCAACTTTCTCAGCACCCAGACAACCTCTTAAGCAAAAGAGGAAAAAAAAAATAGATCTTGAAGGAGCAGACCCGACGAGGAACTCTCAAGCAAGTCCCTGAAATCTGTGCCATTAGATCTCTCCATATTAACAGACCGAACAAAACCACCGTCCGCGGCCCTAAAAACCCGAAGCTCCGCCGCAGAAGCAAAAACTACGTCGTACTGGTCCGGATCAGCACAAACAGCAAACCGCGCCGAGACTCGGAGGCTTCAGTAGGAGATTACGCGGTGGAGGGAAGAAAATGGGGGGATGGCAAGGGAGTGTAAATCGAAGGGAATCCGAGGGTCAAATTCGGCAAAAAGGGTTAACCCCTCTCAGAAGAGAGAGAGAGGGGGAGGAGAGAGAGAAAGAGAGGGTTATGTGGGTTAGGTCATTTTTTCTTTGCAGCGCGAAAGGAAGAAGACGACTTTCGCATTGGCGCACGTGCCTTCCTCCAGAGAAGCGGTGGGCAAATACAGATAGAGAAGGTGCGTTGAGGTGGCACGCTCTCATTGGTTGGCTTCCAACTGCATTTTTCACTATTAAAACTCGGATATTCGGACTCGGATGCGTAAATGGACCATTATGTCCGGGTCGACTGTTAAGATGTTTTTCCGTGTCATTGTTTAGTTGTCTGACTCGTCACATGATATTATTAATCGTTTTAAGTTATAATCGGTGGAATTGTAAAGTATTAGTTATGAGGATTTATTTGCATGTGCTTTTAAAATGATTAAGAGTGATTTTAGAGAAAATATTTTTGGATTCCAAAAGCACTTGAAGTGCTTTCTAGAAGAAATATCAATTATGTGCTTCTTCCAATAAACACTTTAAGTAATTTTTCAGAATTTACTTGCATTTTTACTAAAAAAGATTAGTTCTAAAAACATTTTCACCAAAAGCGCTTTCAGTCATTTTAAAGACACATATTCACACTTCTTTTTACTTACCACGCACCCTTCTTAATTTCAGCTGTCAGATCGAATGAATTGAAAAATAAAAGGCTAGAAATTAACAAAGAGTGTGTTAGAAGTAAATAATGAGTGTATGAATATACCACCCAATATGTAATTACATTAATTTTGATCATTTGGTAAGCTTTCCTGTCACACAAGGTTGATTTTTGCTACTGAATTAAATTATAATATCAAAATTAAACTCATTTATTTTTCACTCTTGATATCTTATTTGAGGGTGTGTGATCAAGTGTTTCTTAGTCATCAAGACCAAATAAACATTTCTAACAACATTGACAAAAAAAAAACATTTCTAACAACAACAAATACATTAGTAATAGAATAGTGTTATTTAAATACTCATTTTTACTTTTTAATTTCTAGGTATCAAACCGGATGAATTGAAAAAATAATGACTAAAAATTAATAAAATTATGTTGAAAATAAAAATAAATGTGTTTAATAGGATACGTAAGAATGTGACCGTCACATATAAAAATATCTGATTTGTAGCCGACGATGGAGTTACGCGTGTTGCCTCGTGACAATGCCAACTTGGACTTATGCCTTTTTTTTATTATTGGACCTTGAGAAGGGAATGCATATCAGCATGCGGGACTCCACGGTGAGATTGGTTGACACGTCATCGTTTTAGGAGAGGATATTCTAGAGCCTAGGATTTAGAGAAGAATATAGCGAGACGGTGCGTTTTGGTTTTTATTGCCATTAGAGGTGGTGAATCAACCACATTGGGTTTTTAACGAGTACCTGTTAAGATCTGTTTAATTGGGTATCATCATAATATAACAAGATATTGGTTGTGGTAATAATTGCGTAAGTTCAAATTAAATTAAACAGATCTTAACGGGTACATGTTAACAACCCAATAGATTAATTTATCACATCTTATTGCTATTATTTTGCTAACAGATTTTCCAAAGGGAAGTGTGATAATAATTTCTCATTCATGAAACGTGTAAGATGAGAAATCAGAGATGATTTAAGAGTTGCCTAATTCTCCCTTGTAAGCAAGAAATTGGGTAGCAAGAAAAGTAGGGTGTTAGAAATCTGGTAACAAACATAACTCTAAATGTGAAAGACAATCATTTAATCTAAGGATTTCAAAAAAAATAAAAAATAAAAATAAACCATTCAATTTGAAACAGTTTTCATCACAATAATGTTGGATAATTACATTTTGCGGTCACAATTCAATTAACAATAGGTCATAATAATTGATACAATAAGTATACAGCCGACTGATGTATTGACGCCATAATTAGTCCATATAACAATACTCTTTCATTGTTGACCCTCTTTTGCGATGAAATTATTTACGAAATTGTTATTGACAATAAAAGAGAGAAGAGTGAATAATATTTTTTTTTGAAGTGTCAATAACAATTTTTTTTATTTCTAAAGTCTCAATTTTTAACCTATACAACTTAGGCCAATGAATGAAAACTTGGAATTGCTTTCAACTAAGTTGTGTTTAAGAGTTGAGGAGTGAGGAGAGAACCTAATTAGACCAGGTTTTATATAGCTAATTAAGATGAGAGAGGGTTAGGGATTAGGTGTTTAGTCGTTTTCTCTCGAGCAATATAATTCATATAATTCATACATTTGTTTCAAATAAAATTTCTCTCCATCCCAGATTAATTATGACCAAGGTATAAAATATCGATGATATCGGAAATATCGGTAGTCCAAAAACACGGAAATTTCGATGGAAATATCGGGATATTATCGATATCGATAAAAATTGAATAAAAACCACGGAAATTGTAAGAACAACTTGGAAATTTTTATTGAAACTTTGCAGGATGTTTATTTAGTCAATTATCTATTAGTTTATCACAAAAAATTGGAAGGAAATGCATTACATGATAGATATAACTGATTTAAGTTGATTATATAATAAGCTGGCAAACATTGTGAATGTAGAAAATATGTAGTAATTAATGAGAGAAGTTTAAACACACCATAATCATTTATATATAATGAATTAGTACAATATTTTACACTTTATACATGACATGGTAAGATACATGAGTGACTTAGCAAGGTCTAAAATATGATGATATCTGAAATATCAGTAGTCCAAAAAAATATCGGTAGTCCAAAAACACGGAAATTTCGATGGAAATATCGGGATATTATGGATATTTTAGACCATGATTATGACTAGTTAATTAGGACAATATATAGTTGTTAAGAACTACAATTAATTACTAGATTTCCAAAAAGAACAAATTCAATCCATTAGCATGCGTAAAGTGCAATCATCATTCTTGAAATAAACATATAACACATACATATCGAAGCAATCTAAGTTCACCTCTTTAAGCAACGACTTGTAGCTGAAGCGATTAAACGCAAAAGGCAAGGACATGTATTCAATGCTCCCATCTATCCGTAAACATATACCACATACATATATGTACACAACCAAAATTTACCCCTTGATCAAGCATATATTTGTAACACGAGTAGGTAAGAGCATTTCATCTCCGCAACCAAGGTATTGTATTCCATTCCTCCTCTCCATTAGTATGTGTGCATGTCTTGAACCAAAGTAGAATGGTGGACTTAAGGCACAGCAAATGATAATCCCAAAATTTACCTCTTTGTTAAGAAAAGGTTCAAACAGTCGAGCATCCATCCCCGCATCTGAGGTCATTTATTTGATTCTCCCCCTCCTTATACGTAATAATCTCAAGATTTTGATTGAAGCAAAGCTGGCCTGAAGGCTGAGACCCTAAAGCTGCGGGCTCAGGCCGGTCAATTCACATGCAGAGGGCCGGGAGTGAGGCTGAAGCCGCTGACCCTAACCCCGCCCGCCCATGCACGTGGAATGTTTGTATACATTTTCCATCAGTTTAGCAAAAACACAAAGACCTCTCTCTCTCTCTCTCTCCCCCTCCGAATATTCATGGCGGTTGCTATTTCCTTTTCACTCATATAACTTTGGTGACACTTCTTTGTCTCACACTTGCTCAATATATATAAATATAGATACATTCCACCTAATCTTCCTCCTCCTTATACAAAAACGACTAGAGACGTTTTATATTCCCAAGTCCTCGTTTCGACCGGCCGGTTTCTGCGTTTCTGAGGTCACCAGTTTAACGTTTCTGTGTGGCAGCCGAGACTCCTCAGGTTCTCCTCATGAATCTCAGCCCTTGCTTAATCATTAGTTTCTGTCATTAGGGTTCCTTAAATTCATTGAAAGTTGTGTTTCCCATATTTTCGTTGCGTCTAAATCACTTCGTTTACCATGTTTCTGTAACGTTTCTTTCTTTGCCTATAACTCCTTTTCCTTCTAGTATATTAATTTTTTTTTAATACTTTCGTAACGCTCTTTGTTGGGTCGGAATTGGGAGTCATATATCGATGCTGAATTTTACTATACCTCCATACATCTTTCTTTGCCTATAACTCCTTTTCGTATTTAAATCATCATCATTTATGATTTTTTTTTTCTTTTTAACTTTTTATGAGCAAGGAACGGAGTCAGAAATTTTACCATACACACTCACCCAGAATTTGAATATTATGTCATTTGTTTTTATGACGTTTTCAAATAAGCTATAAGTCAATAAGTCTATCTACGATAAGTCGGCAGAGTCGGCCAATTGTATTAGGTAAATAAGCATATAGGGCACATCGAGCATAGACTTTGGACTCATCACAATAGACAATTTTTAGTCCTGTATAAGCACTTTTTAATAAAGTGTTTCACTACCAAATTTGATTTTTCTACCAATTCTCTCTGTGGTTGCAGTTGCAGGCATGGATATTGCAGACTCGAAACGAAGGAGCAAATTCTCCGGCAAGATTTTCGCAGCTGCCGGCCTAATCACCCTCTGCATTGTCTTGTTCAAGCAGTCACATGATTCTAGCAGTCCCAACAAGGTCTGTTTCCGATTTATAGTTTTCGGTTTTGTTCTTTTTTTGACAAGATTTCTTTACATTCATCTCATGTTTTTGTATATCTGCAGTTCTCTTATCATGAAGCAGGGATCACGCATGTCTTGGTCACAGGAGGTGCTGGTTACATAGGCTCTCATGCTGTGCTTAGGCTTTTGAAGGACTCATACCGTGTAACGATAGCGGTATATATCGATCATTCTTGAAAGCTTTTTCTTCGTAATTCTTACATGATTTGTCGATTGAAAACCCTTTAATTTGTGTCTTTTCGCAGGACAATCTTTCTCGAGGAAACATCGGTGCTGTTAGGGTTCTTCAACAGTTGTTTCCAGAACCCGGGAGGCTGCAATTCATATACGCTGACCTCGGAGATGCAAAAGCCGTATCCTAATATGTTTCTTTTGTATATTCTACTTTAAACTAATCTAAACCGTGGAAAAAGGTGAACTGAACTCGGGTGAACAACGTATTGGATATTCCTTGATTCTTGTCTTAGGTCAATAAGATCTTCTCAGAGAATGCATTTGATGCTGTCATGCATTTTGCAGCTGTTGCTTATGTTGGTGAAAGTACACTCGAGCCTCTTCGGTATTCGATCGTCAATTTCGTGTTCATTAAGTTTCGTTTCTTCTCTGTTAACCTTTTAATGACATACAATTAGTGTTCTTCTGCAGATATTATCACAATATCACGTCAAATACACTGTTGGTTTTGGAGGCAATGGCAGCACACAATGTAAAAACATTGATCTATTCCAGTACTTGTGCCACTTATGGTGAACCTGAGAAGATGCCGATCACAGAAGAAACAGAGCAAGTGAGATTCATAACACAGTTTAGTTTGTGAGTTAATCATGTATTAACTGCAACGTTTAAATGTTGTGTTGGTACATCAACCCAAATAAAACACAGATTAACAGTTGTATCAAGATGTGCTAATTTCCAAAATACTCCGATATTTATAATTGTCCGAATTCAGGTCCCAATCAATCCATATGGAAAAGCAAAGAAGATGGCAGAAGATATCATTCTAGATTTCTCCAAAAACTCAAACATGGCCGTCATGATCTTACGGTAGGCCGTGAATTCTGCTTAATTCTTTGAAAAGTGTGTGTGTGTGTGTGCGCGAGCACAGTGCTCGCGCTACTTTGTCTATGAATTCTTCAACACAGCAGGAGGCATGAACAATTTCTTCAAAATGAATAGTTTGGGTATAACTGAAGCTAACATATATACGGTTATGTATCCAGATATTTTAATGTGATAGGATCAGACCCTGAGGGAAGACTAGGAGAGGCTCCTCGACCTGAGCTACGTGAGCAGGGACGAATCTCTGGTGCCTGTTTTGATGCCGCTCGAGGGATTATTCCTGGACTGAAGGTACTTTTCTCCCTCCGTCCCCCTCCTCTTTTCCAGTACACTTGTTTAGGCCAAAATCAATGTGAGAAATTGAATTATTTTGTCTATGTCATTGATTCTAGGTCAGAGGAACAGACTATGAAACAGCTGATGGCACTTGTGTGAGGGACTATATAGATGTCACTGACCTGGTTGATGCTCATGTAAAAGCTCTTGCCAACGCACAACCTGGGAAGGTTGGGATCTACAATGTCGGCACTGGAAAAGGTTAAGAAATCTGTCATTTCCCTTGAAATTATTATCATCCTTTCCTTACCCTTGTCTCGCTGGCCCTGCATTTCCTGAAGTTATTTTGGATCATTTTCATCACAGGTAGTTCAGTGAAGGAATTTGTTGAGGCATGCAAGAAGGCGACAGGGGTGGACATAAAGGTTGATTACCTCGACAGAAGGCCAGGGGACTATGCTAAAGTTTATAGTGATCCTTCCAAGGTAAGGCAGGAGCTGAATTGGACAGCCCACTACACACTTCAAGAGAGCCTGCAGATTGCATGGAGATGGCAAAAATCGCATTTGAAAGGCTATGGTCCTTAGGTTGAAAAGATACCAGAGATAACATTGCGGAAGCAGGATGTTGCTCCTTGAGTTGAACTTGGATTTCCTTTTAATTGGAACACTACATAAATTTCCAATCGGCGAGGAAGAAAGTCTATGGGTTCGTTGAGAGAAGAGAGTGCCCTCCCTCTTGATTCGTATAGGACAAGAGTAACCCTGCGTGTATTTTTTACTCCTCTACTTTGTTCAAGCCCAGAAAAAGAAAAGGAGAGGATACTAGATAGCTGATCTAAACAGATGAAACATTTACAGTACTGTATAAATAGCCAGTTTGAGTGTTATCTGCAGATAAGTATAATTGCCAAATTTCATGTAAATTGCTCTAAATCACTTAAAACAAATAAGTTTCTTTCCTATTTTCCTTGGCAATGTATGAGTTCTCTATTTGAAGAACAATTGATAAATCATAAATGAATGCTCGTGTCGTATATTTACTGATCTATAAAATGCTATCATGCTAATAGCTTAGCAAGAGCGAAAAAGCAGTACCTGTTACCATAGGTTGTAAATCTTTGTCAATCATAAGGTGTCAATATGTAACTTGTGTTTCTCATCTCTGTGGTTAGGCTCTTCAATACGCTTGAAAGCTCTGCTGTTCTAGGCTGCGCCAGATCATCAAAGAGAAAAGCATGTACGTGATCTCTGATTTCAATCCAACTGCAGCCTGGCTGCTTCTCCGTGTTACTTTCTTTCATTAACACCCTGACTCTTTCAACCTCGTCCCATCTGCTGGCCTCAGCATGCATGTTGGACAAGAGCACATAATTTGAAGCTTTATCAGGTTCAAGTTCTAAAAGCTTCTCAGAAGCATACTTTCCAAGTTGTAGATTCTGGTGTATCCTACAAGCTCCAAGTAATGCACCCCATATTTTAGCAGTTGTCATGATCTTCATATTCCTCACCATTTCAAAGGCTTCCTCTAGCCTCCCTGCACGACCGAGCAGGTCAACCATGCAAGCATAGTGTTCGGCGAGAGGTTCAATAAGGTAAACTTCAGTCATGCTCTTAAACATTTCTAAACCGCACTCAACCAACCCACTGTGGCTGCATGCCGATAACACTCCAACAAAGGTCACCTGATCAGGATTCACCCCTTCTATTAACATATTTTTGAAGAGCTTTACTGCCTCTTCACCATCTCCGTTTAAAGCATACCCAGATATCAAAGAATTCCAAGAAACAATATCACTGCGCTTGATATCTTCGAACACAAGATTAGCATCCACAACTCTCCCGCATTTAGCATACATGGTAATCAGGGAATTGCTGACGAACAAGTCATTTACATAACCACACTTCACAACCAAATGGTGAAGTTGCTTTCCAACTTGTAAAGCCGCAAGATTGGCGCACGCGCTTAGACCACAAGCAAAAGTCGACTCATCAGGCCTCTTTCCTTCCTGTCCCATCTTCACGATCCTCCGTAGTGCATCCAGATATAACCCGTTTTGCACGTAACCTGTAACCAGAGAATTCCACGAAACTATGCTCCTCTCACCCATTGACTCAAAGATTTCAAGTGCTTTTTCCATCTGCCCTATTTGAGCATAACCAGTAATCATAGTATTCCAAGAAACAATGTCCTTGTTAATCATTTTTCTAAAAAGAGACAGAGCTTCAACCATTTTCCCACACTGAGCATAGCCTGCAATCATTGTGTTCCAACAAACAACGTCCCGGATGGAAATGGGATTGAAGATCTCACTTGCTTCATCCATCCTTCCATTTTGCAAGTATCCAGACATCATTGCTGTTTGTGCAGCAATATTCTTGTATGGCATCTGGTTAAGGAATTGCCTTGCTTCGTCAAGCTTACCAACACGAACATACCCATTGATCATTGTTGTCCACGATACAGAATCCCTCTCAGGCATATCCCCGAATAATTTAACAGCCTTGTCAATTTGGTGGTCTCGAACATAGGCTCCAAGCATTGCATTCCAAGAAACCACATTTCTACTTGGCATCTGCTCAAAGAGATCCTCTGCCTTTGCGATCTCCCCATTTTGCGCAAACCCACATAACATCGTGACCCAAGAAACCACATTCGGGTCCGGAATCTTCTTAAAGAACTTCCAAGCAGAATCCAAGTCAGCAACCTCAAAAAATCCATCCAACACCAAATTCCACGAAACCACATTCCTCTCAGGCATCTCCTCAAAAATTTTTACTCCCAACTGCATCTCCCCATTCTTCGTATACCCTGCAAGCATTGAATTCCACGAAACTAAATTTTTTTCCGGCATTTCATCAAACAATCTCTTAGCATCATCAAACTGCCCCTTCTTCACATACCCTGCAATCATTGCATTCCAACAAGCAGCATCCCCCTTATCCGGAAGCAAATCAAACAGCTCTCTGGCTCTCTCGAGCTCACCGCCACGAGTAAAGCAAGTTATCATCAAAGTCCAAGAGTAAAGGTCTCTCTCCGGCATGTCAACAAAAATCCTATACGCTTCTTCAACCCTGTCATTGTGCAGGTACCCGGAAATCATAGTGTTCCAAGAAACCAAGTTTCTGTGCGGCATTTTATCGAACAGTTGGCGTGCATTACCAATTCTACCATTCTTAGCATAGGCAGAGATCATGGAATTGTATGTTACAGTGTTCCTTTGAGGCATTTGTGAGAAAACCTTAATCGCTTGGTCGATACGACCCGACTTCCCCAACCGGGTAATTTTCAGGTTTTGGTTGAAGACTTGGGTCCCCTTTTCACCTATTGATCTCAGCCTCATTTGGTGTTGGTAGTTGCAGTTGGTGAGGCAGAAGAAAAGAGTGCTGCTTTGTGGTTCGAGCAATTCAATATTTGTTGTGTTATTCTTGTATTTTGGAGGGAACTGTTATTTGTTGAGTCAACATAAATTGACTCACTTCTCGCTTTTTTAGATCGCATTCTAATCTATCTAAACTGCAAAACAAAATTCAGACTCAGACTCATGCACTCATGTCAGCAATCATGCACTCATCTTTTTAACACAACACGAGAGAAAAGTTATGTGAATGACTTCTTTGAAATGTCGACAATAGTTTCCTTTCTTTCTTTTTAATATTCTAGTTAATCATTTTAGGATGTGATTTTCACATTCTTTTTAAATTCTCACAAGCCCTTCTTTATTTATAACCGTCAGATCGAATAAATCAAATGAAAACAACGAACATGACTAAACAAACGTTTGTGAGAGGCTAAAATGGAGGAGAAAAGAAAAGTAGGAGGAGAAGGAAAAGGCCACAAAGAGAGCACAAAGTGTCACCTGAAAAGAACTAGTCTTTTCTCTTAAATAAGACGATACAAAGTCTTCCTCAACAGCAAAATTCCCTATAAATATCATATCGTCTGAAGAACATAACGATCAAGACTTCTAGCGAGGCGACGCAGCAAATCGATCGGTGCCCCTCCGTAATGTGGGTATGAGATGAAAGCTGTGTAAGTAACATGACAGAAGAAGTCCCTGAGCAAATATTTCTTCAGACCGCCAAACACAAGGCTTACCGCACCAACTGAAAAAGGGGCTCAAACTCTACTCTTTTCTAACGTCTGAAAATTGCAGGTGCACTCTGCCTTCCTCTGTATCGATGCAAATCCACAGTGATTGGGAAGGCAGTAACTAAGGCTAATTGACATGTCATTTGGATTAGATCATAGCTCATCGTGACCCGCTGGCTCAACTTTTTCATTTGTTGAGTCATCTAAGTCTCCGGCCTTCTGGTCATCTTGTGAGGAATTATCAGAACTCGAGTCAGAATCTTTGGCTTTTTCTCCGCTGCTCTCGGTTTCATTGCTTGTGGGTTTCTCAATTTTAGGCTTTGGCTTGGGGATTCTGTTGACGCTGGCAACCTAGACAAAGAAAAAATCATCGATAAGAGCATTACAATTGTATAGAAATAGGTTGTGGATCGCATTTCCATTTATTTTCCCAACCGAGAAACAGAATCGAAATGATACCTTGTCTTCCAGATCAAACACCTTCCCAAACATTTCATCCGATGTGAATGCTGGTTTGCTATGTGCAGGAGTCCTTCAAGGAAGAACAAAACTAGGTTAAACAAATGGAAGCACTGTCATAAAATTGCTACTATACTTGATAGTTATTCAAGGACCGGGTGAAATTATGCACTTAAGTTACTTCTGACTGCAGGATTTTTAACGAAAAAAGCAACACTTTCAAACCAAATAAAAAATTCAGCACCAATGTGCAACACCGTACATTCAACGATCGTCAACATAAAGCAAGATATCAAGCAAAGGGAAATGGGCTATCACCGCATGTTTCCTTAATTATATGTGTTGTGCGTGCATAGTTGACATCAACAAGTTACCTTAATAATGTCAAAAGAAATCAATACAGCAACAACAATTACTTACTTTTTCTGCTCATCCTCGCTCTCGTCCAACCACTTCTTCAACTTGTCAGCATCACTCGCAACCTGGTAAACACAAATAAATTTCCCACACCTTAAGCGTCAGAGGCCATCAAAGGGCAGCTAAATTTGATCATTACTACAACTACTATTTACAATTGACAAAGAGTTTTAGTCGGATCATGTATGATTGAAGCACCTCATCTGTTCGATATTTCGGAATCCAGGGTTTGTTCGACTCCCATGCACTTAGAATCTGCAACACATTGAGGAAAAGATAAATGAATATGTCGCATCTCATAGTTTACTAATGGTGTGGACTTTATTAATACCTTTTAAAATATTTAATGGTGATTGACCTTCTATGGCAACCATTTCACATGTAAAACTTAAGTGTGTTTAGTAACGATATCCTCGAGCTCAATTTCTAAACTGTGATATATAATCCAAGTTTATAAAAATGACAGTGTCTGAATTACCTGTTGCACCTCAACAAGGTACTTTCGAGCATGTTCCACTGCTTCTGGCCGTGCGGTAAGCTCTTTGAATCTGCACCCAAGAATTCATCAGATCAGATACATTGCATTGACTTGACACAGGACTTAACTTGAAGAAATTCATACATCTGAAAATTATACATCACTGCCCAGTTCTTTTTTCTTGGTGAATGCAGTATTACCCTCAATTAAACTTAAACCAAAGAAACTAAACTGGAATATACCTGAAGAATATTGGATCACCAATAGCTTTTAGCATCTCTAGGCGTTCCTGAAACTCTGAAGCAGTAGCATCTTCACCATCGGTGTAAAGCCACTCTTGCACCTAAGAAAAAGACAACAGGTTAAATAGAAAACTTAGGACAGAGATATGATGAAGCTGAATTTTGGGTTGAATAAAGAAATGCCTACCTCATCTAGCTTTCCAATAAAGGATTGGCGTTCCTCACTAGTTGAAATTTTTTCAAATTCCTCGGATGTTTCAAACTGATATAAGAAAGAATTCATTAAAAGGTTGAAACAAGAACAAATTGTTATGACCAAAAACTTTTTTAAATAAGGAAACTAGCACTAGAACAAAATAATTTAGCCTATCAAAGCAAAAGACACAAAAAGGAGAAATAACATCAGATTCAATACAAAGCAAGTCAATGCAAGATCCTCAAATGAATAAAAAGGCCGTACCCAGTGCACAAGGCTCCCGCTTTACGCAGGGTCTGGGAGAGGTGAATGTCGGCTAGCCTTACCCCCATTTATGGAGAGGCTGCTCCCAAGTCTCGAACCCGAGACCTACCGCTTATGGGCGAAGGCACTTGCCATAATAAAAAGATCCTCAAATGAATGATGTGAGAAAAAAATAAACAAAACAAACTACATTAATAACTTTATCAAACAACAATTGCAAGGCATAATATCACGGAAAAATCCAGAAATATTTGGAAACATCGTAAATATTCATAAAAAAATATATTATGCAATGAAGATGTTTTTCATATGCTGGGAAGAAAAAAATATTCGATTGCACCTACACACCTTTTCTTTAGTACCATATATGTATCCTTCCAAGTTATTTTTCAACTCTGCCGTTCTCCTCCTCTCTGCATCCTTCTTGTCTAATTCTTCTAATTTACGCTTTGCTTCAGCAAGAGATTCTTTTGAAGGAGACATTGCAGGTCCGACTGTTTTCTCAACAATCTACAATATATAAAGGAGATATGAGAAAATACGAGCTTCTAATGAGCTGTTGAGAAGCATGAAAGAACTTTAAGAAAATTAACTAATATATACCTTCAGTGGAATCCTAAAGGTCCGCTTTTTCAACTTTTTTTCAATAACAACATCCGCTTCTACAGTAGAGTTGGAAGTGTTACTATTTCCACCATCATTAGTATTGCCATTGCTGTCTTCTGAAGAGTTCTGAGCACCAGTTTCAGTCGAAATGTTTGGTGCAACATTAGTTGAATTCTCCACACTCAGATTCTTCTTAGGAACTTCCACCCATTCTGACACTTCAATAACAGCGTCTGCACGATCCAACGACAAAACACCACTTCTACTCAAAGAGAAATGCAGACTTGCTTTAATGGGTGAAGACAAATTCCGTGATGCATACCTAAATAAGATGGAAAAGACAAATATAAAATGTTGTCAGTGTTCATCTCATGCTTTTGCATGGACATATAAGTAGAACTTCTTTAAAGCACTGCAGAAAAAATCGTACAGAAAGAATCTGGAAATGCCAATCCTTACTTCTCACTTGTCTCTGTCAAACTGGACACAGAGTACTGAGCAAATACAGGAGAGGTGGCACCAGGGGGTAAAAGATCTTCACTCTCGTACGCTAGCGACACTTCAAAATCTTTGCTCTGGATAAAGGACCTGAACATCTATTTTATAGCAAACCAAAAACATAGTGAGTGAACTTAGACAGGAAAAACTATAAAATAAAACCCTTTAGTAATATTTGTTATTTCTTTCCATGTTATTTACCTTGCTGGGGAGTTTTTTCATCCGTTGCACAAGTGTCTGCCTAGTACTATCTTCTTTCTGAAGATCGGGGCCATCTAACTCAAGCACAAACCCATAGGTAGAACCATCAATCATCCCTAACTTACGGTTCAGCTTGATTCCATCACTTAAATTAGCAGCATATAATGCTGCACCTAGAACTATAGCTTCATCAGCATCCAGATGTCTATCCAACTCTTTCCTTCCAAGATATTCCTGAAGCTTAGCCTGTCATAAAAGAAATAGAGAATTCCTTCTCGTGATCACTCTTCATAACAACTCAGAGATGACGAGATTCAATAGCGCAACATTAATATCAAGGTGATGTAGGACATCACCACAGAGCAAAAGGGAGAGAGAGTATAAGTCAAACCTGCAGCTTTGGCACCCTGGTAGCTCCTCCTATCAGTTCCACTGCATATATCTCATCTACCTTTAAACCAGAATATTTGAGCACTTCTTTAAGAGGTATAAGTGACTTCTCCCACAGATCTTCGCAGAGCTCCTCAAACTTTTCACGAGTTATCGTACTCCTGAAAGGGAAGTAAATAGTGTTCAGTTTGTTCCCTTGGACAACTAACACAAATTGCCAGAGTACACAAGGTGAAAACACATGTATCTTTAGAAATTTAACATAGCTTATTTTCCACCAAATCTAGAAGGGTAAAACAAGCTTTTTATAAGAAAACCTAAATCAACCAGCATAGCAGTGGAATAAATAGTAATTAATAATAGAACACCCAACAATGGAAACAGAGGCATCCCAAAGAAACCTATCCATATAAGTTGCACAACTACATATCGATAATGTTCAATATACTACGTTGGACAACTAATGACACAAATTCCAGCTCGCTGTGAAAAGTATTTAAATTGAGATGCTTAAAATAGCTTATTTTCCACTACTCTAGAAGGGAAATCATGAAACACATAAAAGTCTATATCAAACAGAAGTATGGCGACGGTAAAAATAATAATTAAAAACTTTCAACAGGGCATCCCAAAGGCGCCGCTGCATGCACAATAATTGACAGAGCCCCTGCCACATGAACTCTTTTCACCCTTCTGCTCATTGCTTCCACTAGTTAAATTGATAAAGGAACTTTTCAACAGGGATCAAAGAGTAATGCACTTTAAATTCCACCAACCTGAAGTCCCGATCATCATAAAGGGATTCAACAGATATTGGTGCCATTTTGTTTGCACTTAGAATTTCTTTTGTACGCTTGACCTGTTTCTTCAATTTAGCCATTGCTTTTGGGGACTTCCTCACATCAACACCATTCCCTACTTGTTTATTGAACTCATCTGCAAAATGCTCCACCAACCGTAATTCCATGTTCTGGCCCCCAAGTTGTGGGTCCCATCTGACATCCTTGACCTGTACATGAAAAATGAGAATAAACTTTAAGAGAACTGGCCAAAATAATTGCATATCATACGAGAATCAAAAGTAACCTATGCTTCCGTAAATAACAGATACATGGAGGGAGGAACTTCACGTGGTGGATTATTTATACATGGTAGACGTGTTATTGTGAAACCAATATAACGTGTGTAAAATGTAAACTATGGAAGTGTTAACCATCGGTTCAAACTATTAAATGCTAGAAGACAATTCGAATTGGAATGAAATTACCTGAAACTGGTTGACTGAAACGGTCTTACCAAACTCCTTGGTATTATATGCCGAGAAATAAACAAGTGCCGCATAGGTACTGCTGGTGCCCATATCATAGAAAATTATATGCCTTGACTCATTTGAGAAATCCTTATCAATCCCATACTGCAATGCTGCACCAGAATGCTCATTTATCAAAGCAAGAACATTAATCCCCGCCAACTGTGCCGCTCGGAGTAACCCCTTTCTCTCTGCTTGCCCAAAGTAAGGAGGAACTGAAATTACAGCATCCTTTACAGGCACTTTCGAATGAAACTCTGCCAAATTTGCAGCATAACCTAAGACCATTGCCGTTAGTTCCTCGACTGAATAAGTAGTCACTTTATCATCAATTTTGAAACTAACAGTTCCCGTAGTATCCTCTGTAACGTCGAATGGCAAGTACAATGAATCCAATAGGCTTTTACTGGAACTAAAGGGTTTTCCAATCAAGTCCCTTGTTTGAGAATAGACTTTTTCCGGGTACCGAGCAATCAATCCAGCTGCTTCCTCCCCAAGAAGACGATCACCGGAGTGAAATGCAATCAAGTTGGGGGATTTTCGTTTTGACATCTCATTGATAGCGACTGTGATCGGGCTCTGCCCGCGCTTTAGGTTTACTACCGCAACTTTCACCCATTCGGAGCCTAGATCTATACTCATAACCGCACATTGAGAAGGCGAAAACACAATGCAAAGGACGGATAAGAACAACCCTAGCTTGAATAAGAACGACGCCATCCTAGATTGGATTCGGTAAACCCTAGGACTTCAAAGCTTCGTCTGAACAAACACAATAATAAAAATTGATAAATAATTAGCATAAAAATTCAATTTTTCGGACCTGCGACTGAGAAAACAAATAAAAAACAGTTAAATTCATTTGAAAAGTTACAGTTTTTATGCTGTTTGGGCACGAAGAAAATGGAAAACGGGAGTATACTAAGCTCAATTGATTGCTCTGAGTACAGATTTCAATTCGATATTCGAAATCAAATTCGATGAAAAAAAATAATTAAATTAGCTTAAACCCTAATTTTTTCTACACTGCGTTTTCCATTTTCTCAGCAACCAAACAGAGGACTAAAAATTTGAATATTTCACGTCGATAGAAAATCGAAAAATAACTCGGATACAGAAAGGAGAAAAATGAATGCACGGAGATAATTGGATAGAGAGAGAGAGAGAGAGAGATACCAGTAATGTGCAGATCGCATTCTCCAGAAGACTGGCGGCACAATTTTCTGTTTGGTTGACGAGAAAACGTAGAAAGAAAGTGAAGGCGAGAACTTTCTCAGTGAATGCTGGAAGATGCAGGGAATTTAAACAGAAGAAATGCCTACGTGGAAAATTAGGAGAGTGAACTACCAGTTGGAAAGATCCACGTGGCGTAGTGTACACGTGGAGGACAGTGATACGCTCCGCGGTGTTGTGCCAACGGTTATCATAGGTGCTTCGTGCATCATTCGGTGTTGGCGCGCGATGCTGCATGACTTTCGATCAACCGTGGAAATAGATATTTATAAATTTAAGGCTTTTTGGTAAACATGTAACTCCTTATTTTAGTTATTAATAATGAAAATTCATAGAATTGATCCTTAAGTTTATCTGCCAAATTTATTTTGATTCTTCTGTGAAAAATATGTCAATATTAGACGGAAGAGTTGGTTTGATAAAAATAATGTGAAAAAGGTGGTCACTGGACAATTTAACAAGGATATTAACATATTTTTCACGGAATAATCAAAATGACTTAAATAAACAAACTCAGACACCACTTTTATCGATTTTTATTATTAAGAACCAAAGTTAAGAGTTATGTAAATACCAAAGACCACTTTTGAATAAAAGCCTGAATTAAATTGGGTTGAAGATCTAGATGTTCCAACTGCTCAACTCCTCTTAGTACTGGTTTGGTACTGAAGTACTTTTATAAAAAGTGGGTATCAAAAAAACTGAGCTCAAAAAGGTGTTTGGTAAACACTTAAAAACAACTTTTTTTCCCAATTGAGCTTAGTCTCACAGCATAGCAGAAGCAGTTTTTTTTCTTTTCAAAACACAGCAATACCCAACCAGTCCTTAGTATTACTCTCTTAGTTTGTTGGCAATTAAATATCTTCTCCAACTTTAAGTGTCAAAGGACGAGGAGTGTTGAAAGTGATATTTAGAGTCGGTAGTTCACCTTCTGAATGCAATAAGGACCAATTGGTCTAGTGACATTTTTACGAGTTCAAATTGCACAGACCATGTTTTGTTGCCAACTGACGTGCGAGATGACTTAAACCGCATTTTACTTGTTGGAAAAATGATTTGATGACTTTATACAAGAATCCGCAGAAACATACGCACATAAAAGCTATGTGATCCTTTAGCATGTAACTTCTATTTACAGATATCTGAAGTCTAATTTCCGGCATACCGACGTTAACTCGAAAGAAAGATCTGAATTCTTGTTCGTTTACACCAAAAGTTACAACGCCCGTCGCCATAATATACTTGCTACTAATGTAACTTGTATACGGAGTATTTGAAACCGAAGACGGTTTGAAATAACTCTAGAATAACAGCCAATGCTTCTTTCGGGGAGTTCTAGTCGGAACATCTGTAGACAGATCCGTAAAAAAGAATCAGAGGATTGATTATATCTTGAATGGTACCGATACCAAGGTGTCCGGAGATCAAAATTGCAAATGAGAAGTATAAGTAATGGTTTAGTTCATCACCTGCACTTGCATACAAGGAGTTATAATGCACTTCACTCCAAAAGCTCAGCCAAAGCTCTGAAACACCACAAAAGTTGAAACAAAAACAACCGCAACCTCGTTATATTTTTATTACGAAGTTTCAACCCACACGTACGTATCAAGTTATGCGTTTAACTCCATCCAAAAGCCCAACTTGGCTAGTTTGGTTGATTTTCCACAGCATATCAGTACCACTTGGTTAATATGTACATTGTGCAGTTTCTTTCGACTTTCACGATTCAAATAAAGATAAAGTAAGCAGATGAGATTTACCTAGGGTAGGATTCCCATCTTTAGGAAGAATCTCGATGTAGCAAGTGTCTCGAAAAGAGGTGATTAAACAAATCTTGGCTCCGAACTACAGAAGAATCCGTAACTGTTAGAAACCAATCACTGTGAAACTTAGCATTATATAAAGCGGGAAAGAACAAAACTATTATGGAGTTACCAGAGAGCAAACAGAAGAATCAACGTATGAAAATAAACAATGATTTACAATTCTTTACTCCGATCTCACCAAAACTACATTTTAACAACTTCCTTTTATATTTTCGGTCTGACATTGTAATAATTTCAAGTCACAACCATATACAAAATATACCTCAACAAGATAAATGGTGAGGTGAAAAGAAAGTCAGCATTTTCACTAAGTGACCTTAAAAGCACCTGAATAAAGGGAGAAAAAGTAGAGACGAACTTACTCGATCTGCAGCTGCCTGTAGCGTAAGATGATCTCCCCACTCCCCGGTTCTAGTGCCATAGTGTTGTGTACAAAATCAAGTTAACTTTTACTAACAGTTAGATATATACGTTGCAAAATGTCTCAAATTTTGCAGTAAATAATTAGTAGGCATGAAAGCAGAAATCTAACTTTTTCATCTTCCTCAGGTAGCGTCTGTATTTCATCGGGACGTAAGCTTCATAGAGTTTTTTGTGATGCTTTAGCTGAAACATAAAACATAAAAAAAATAATACGAAACACCCAATATAAAGAAAATTCGAAAAGCAAGAAAAAATTCAAACATAAAAGGTTATCTTAGTGTTACTCCTAAGATGTTGCATCCATTCAGCGAGGTATTAAGATTTCATATCCACTACCAGTAATAGATTAAAATATTATCTCAAGATACAATCTTCTTATCGATCAAAGCCTACGGTAACTAAACTAATATAATGAAATGAACGAACTGGAGGAATTTCATCAGCCGTACCTGCTTTATCACCTGTTTTCTTACATGCTTGTGGTATTCTGGATTCCGAAACAATTGATCTGCTATTGCTCGAAACTGCAGCATGTTAACCAAATATCTTAGAATTACTTGGAAACCCGTTCTCTCCTCCCCAAAGGAGAAGAAGAGGGATGCAAACAAATAAATGTAGGCTGATAAATCAATTGCGTTACGCCAACGTAACCCAAGAAAACAACAACAACAACAACAAAGCCTTTTCCCAAAAACCTAATATGATAAAATATACGTTTGGTATGCCTTTGCATTTCAACGTATAAAGATAAATAGAATCTCAACAGATGCAAATACTTTGAAATCAATAAGGTGATAAATTAATTATTGTAGCCAAACCTGACAATTTCCATCGCCCTCGATCTGCAGTTCAGATAAATCATACGTTGCCAACCTGAATCAATCAAAAAGATATTATTACAATCAAGATGATTCTTCCTGCTACCAAATCATTCCTCTACAAACCCAAGTGCACAACAAAGCTGCTTGGTCATAGCTACATCTCTCATTAGTTCAGCGACATATAATACCGAAAGGAGAGTAGCAAAGGATACCAGGCTATTTGATATGAGCAGTTCACAATAAACCCACCCCCGCCTTCTCGGAAAAAAGAGAGAAGGATTTTTCTAAAGTTAGTTTTGTGAAAATAAAAGTTGTAAAGTTATGATCAAATTATACTGTCTAACCCATGGTGTACTATAAGCACTGAATAAAGGAAAGATCAGTAAAAGTAAAAAGTGCCAAGGTAGCGATAAAAAAATCAAGAAAAAATTATGTAGAGAGCTCATTGCTGAAATTACAACCTTGCCGACAGGCGCTCATGGTCTTGGGTCGCATCATTCACGTCAGGTATCTCCCCATTTACGCGGGGAGTGTGCTGCAAACACAATAAATCAGTGGGTACATATTTATATCCAGTTAAATAACAATAAGCTACCCAATTTTCAGTCAAATGGACAACAAGGTTATCTCATGCATCTATGCGCCGCTCAGACAGTAGGCAGAGAGTATATTATTTATCTTAAGATAACGGAGCAAGCAACCTATCTCATACAGTGGAGCAAGAATTAATTGAGTGATATAGACCTAACGACGTTTGAAAAATGCCTCCTCAATTCCAACAGACATAGCAAGCAATCATGTATGAGGCAGGAAAATGGTGCTCATATTAAACTAAACAAGAAAATTAGTGTGTCGAAAGTATCAAAAGCCCACATCTATTTTGCAATGATATTTCATATCCCATACTACATACACTAGTAACAGTCTAAAGGCATGTATAAGTAACACCTCGAAAAAAGAATTTGAAACTTCAAGATCAACCCAAGTATCATAAAGTGTGAAAGGGTGTGACTTAGTTAACATATCACCAATTTCTGCTTGCTTTGCCAAAAGCATACATTAGCTATTTCCCATTCATAACAACCAACAGAGAAAAATCAGTCATGGGCTTAATTTTCCCTTAATTTTTTGATAAAATCAATACAACAAATGGATACATATGTTCATATCTTCACCTATATAGTATATATACATATATGCATATATACAAGATTCATGGCACACCTCTAATCCGGGAATTAGAAACATTGTAGACATAATGACTAGCAAGGAACATACCGGAATCGAATCTAAGTGGGACAGTCTCTTCCCAAGCCTGCGATCAACTTTGACCTTTTCCTCTTCTGCCAACATGGTTGCAATGGTTTGATCATCCTCTGTATCATGGTTGCTGCTATCTAAACTCGAGCTTGAACTCGCACTCGCATTGCTGTAGCTTCCACTCATACCGCCTGAACTAGACAGATCACAAACACACCCCTGCAAAACATGTCGAGTGTAATAACTCGTCAAAGTAATCCAAAACAGTAACCGTCATAACGGTAGCTACGAGCTAGAACCCCTAAAAATTTGAGAATAATGTATGGATTAATGACATATCAATTTCCCCCTTCACTTATCATCTGTTTGGTTGCTGAGAAAATTTGGAAAATAAAACGAAACGAAAATTTTCTATCTTGAGTTTCGATTATCATCAAATTCTTGGAAGTGCAAGGCTTTACTTGAATTGAATGGAAAACACAGTGATTGATCTTGACATAATCTGATTTTCTATTTCATTTCACTTTCGCACCAGCCAAACAGCAGATAAAGTGTGAAAGGAAAGCAATCCAATAGCAGCAGCAATAAAATTAAATTTTAAAAAATAACTAAAAGTAATTGAAAAGCATAAATTATTATATAAACAAACCGAACGAATAAGAACCTGCAGCTAAATTCAGTTCCTGAGAAAAAAAAATAAAAAATCTGCAGAGAAAGTCTTTGTACCTCTCAAGCTGAGCTTTAATTAAATCAAATGAACTTATTGAGCTGAATATAGCAGTCCACAGAAGCAAATCCACAAACAGGGAAGATCCCAAATCCAAGTTTTCTCTTTGTCTTATTTTCTCAGCAACCAAACAAGGAATTGGATGAACTACAAGATATGCAACTGAAAATAATAAGATAATACAAATACAAATATAAATAAAACTGTAAATATATTCTACCTTGGTAGCTGAACTGTACAATAAATATCTGGGAAAAAAAAAAGAAAAAGAAATTTGACTTGGTAGCCAAAAGAAGGGTCAGAGAAAAAAAATAAATAAATAAAAAAATAAAAGCCGGGAAGGAAAGGGGTGGAAGTTGGAATTGAATGGGTAGCGCTGCGGAGCCTTTGACAAAACGCCATCCTCTACTTCCGATAAGAAAACACAACAAAAATGAAACAAGTTCAACGCCAAACTTCTATAAACCGTGTGTGAATCATGAGTCAACACTTGGGATATCAAATTGATTTTTTTTTTTTTTTTTGAGATTTTAATTTTTTTTTAATTGGCTATTTTTTCGTACGACGATGCTAGCTACATTTTCCTTTTATCCTTTTGTTTGTTTTTTTTCTTATCATGCAACTAAATCTTTGCTACACCGATTTTCCGTTAGGTGATTTTTTGAAAAGTGATTCAAAATGTAAATGGTTTCAATGGTCAAATCACATTGATAGAAATGAATAAGGATAAAATAAGAATATCACTCCCCACTCGAGTGGAGAATATCATTAGGAGTGAATTCGAATTTTGATGCAAATTGGGCGCACATCTTCTATAGTCAATGTAGTTACGTTCACATTTACATTCGTCTATGTATTAAAATAACTTTCTTTGTCAACTAAAGAAGAGAATTTTCGAATCCACACCCTTATTTCTCTTTCTACAAGTGATTCCCTCGCACCAAATGCATGTATCATTACGCCTAGCTAGTATCTTTTTATGAATTAATCTCTACTAAATAAATTACCTTAGTGTTCTTACTTATTTGCATGCCAATCTATGTGGCATTTTATGTGATTTATCACACGTGAAACTACAAAAAGGAAAAAAAAAAATGGGAACCTTCTTGTATTGCTTGTGAATGTCTCTCATTTACGTTGGTGTTTTGCTTTGTTTACTTTGGTTGTTGATTATGATAAAATAGTTCTCATCAAGTTGATTACGAACGTCCAAGGAGTCCACTAATTACAACTTATAACCTAATTATTGTAGATGAGGGGTAGCTACTTTTGCCAGAGTTGATAGTGTTCCTCTATGCACTCAAGTTCAAATCTTTCTCCTAACAATATAACTTATTTAAAGTACGATACCACCTATATATAAAAAAGTTAACAATGAAAATTTTAATTGTAAATAATACCAACTTTTTATCATTGTTAGGATGGAATTCCACTAGTGTTGAACATCTCTCTACAAATAACAAATACAAAAAGAAAATCTCTCAACAAAATTACATAAGAACTAAATAGAATAATTAATCTAGAAAACATAGTCATAAACACCATTATTAGAATACCCAAGTCTAAACATCTTATTCTGATCAGTGAAGGCAGTGAGATTTGACACAGCTCTCAAATTAGCCTCATCTCCCATAGTCCTTTCATTTAGCTTCCTCATCCTTTTGCTCATCTCATCCTCCTCCATCATCCTTCTCAATCCTTCCTCAACATCCCTCTGTCCAAACCCACTTAATCTCACCCCAATCCTCCACACTTTCACAATGTATGCACAATTTACAAACTGGTCCCCAGCCACTGGATAGCACAGGAGAGGCTTCTGGCACTGAATGGCCTCCATTGTTGAATTCCACCCACAGTGTGTGAGATAGCATCCCACTGCCTTGTGTTGCAAGACATCCATTTGTGGGGCCCATGACACAACTTTGCCTTGTTTTGCCACTCTTTCCAAGTACCCAATTGGTAACCCTCGAAGCCATGAAGATCCAAGCACCCAGAGGAATGGCTTTCCCAAGGCTTCTAGTGCCAATGCCAAGCTTCTAACCTTAGCCTCTCCAATTGGACTAACCCAACTTCCGAAAGAGATGTAAACAACTGTGTTAGGGCTTTGCTTGTCTAGCCAGTTTAAGCAGCTCGTGTCTTCTTCCCAAAAGCTAGGGTTCTTGGTGGTTGTGTGCTTGCTCAAAGGACCAATTGGGAAAACAAGAGGTTGTTGGGTTGTGGTGCTCTTGAACAATTGATCACCGAGTTGTTGATGTTGTTCATCGCTGATGGTGTATTCATTTGGGAAAGAATTTACAAGTATCCATTGAAGCGTTTTCGATCGTTCTAGGGTTCTAGTCCAAAATCTGAATCTTGCTTTTCTTGCAGCTGGAGTGCCAATCAACCATGGCAGCTCTTCAGTAGATAGCACAGGTTGATTAGGTAAGCATATACCACTTAGTTGTTTTGGAAATCCTGCCAAGATTATATTATATTATACACACGTTAGTGTCTCATGGCTCATTTGGAAGTGATTTTGCAATGACTGAAATAGCTTTTGGTGAAATTGATTTCGGGGTTTCAAAAGGACTTCAAGTGTTTTTTGAAAGAAGCACCAAATATGTGAAACACTTCAAGTGCTTCTCCAAGATCTACTTTGTTTTTACAAAAGATTGATTTCAAAAATATTTTCACTAAAAATGGTTTCAATCATTTTAAAAGCACTTCTAAACAAGCCTTTAAGTCTATAATATCATCTGTATCACATTAATGTCTTAATTCCAAAAGTTCAAAAACCAAATTAATTTGCTTTGTCAATGTTTGAACGTGTCTGATTATCATTTAGTTTTAGAATTGTTTCATATACATTTGCTTTGGCTCGAGTAAGCTTTTTGAAGAAACTTCAATTAAGTTATGCTATAGAAAAAAAGAAGATGATTTTTTAGTGGTTTTTTTTTTAATCTCTTAAAGGGTAAACTTATATAAATCTAATTTTGTGAATTATATTGAGTTTAGTCCATAGATTAGGTCCACTCGATTATCCACATCAATTTATTTTATTATTTGTAATAAATATCTCTTTATTTATAGGATTGTTTATTACTTAATTTTAAGATTAAACATAAGAATAAAATATTGTTTATCCTTATTACTGCTCCTAATTTGTATCATCACAATTTTTTCCTTCTACCTATGTTAACTAATATTTGTTTTAGGTATAATATATATCATCATGTATATGAATTTATAAATGTATGGATGATGAAAAAATTTTGAACTATTTTAATGGATGATAGGTATATTAAGTTTTATTTATTTTCGTATATATCTCTATCATAGATGAAATGTACTTAATCAACCTATGATATAGTTATATATATATATATATATATAATGATATATAAATGTTTTTTTAACTATTTTTCATTGAAAGTGATTAGATTTTTATATATAAATATTTGAGTAAAGATGCATAAATAAATATAAAAAAACTTTAATTAAAATTGAACAATAGGACAATTAGACTAAATCCAATAACAGCTTAGATTTTTACAAAAATGTCATGTTCAACTAATTGATACACGTTGGATGGTTACGAAGTTCATATGCTTTTAACATATTCAAGCTTAATATATTAATTTACAGCTACAACATTTTGTGAAGATTTATATGGATTGAACCCTAACAACAATAATACTCAACCGTACTTTGTCCGACTTGCTTATTTAATTTTTTTTTTTACTGAAAAAGAGATCTGGTGGCTTTGCCAGGGCAATTTACTTTTCTAGGGGCCGGAAAGACTCCCAAAGACATTTCAGTCTCCCTCTAGTCACCATCGTACAATTCACTAGTGCCAGGAATCGAACCCAGAGCGTGTAGAATATGGTCCTAAAATTCATCCACCCAGTGGTGGTTTTCAACTTGCTTACTTCAATATATATATTTACATGGATGTTTGTGGAGAATGAATCTCATATTGATGAGGGGAGGGACTTTGCAAAAACTTAGAGATTGGGCTACTCTCTATATTGCCAATTGATTTTACGGTGAAACCTCACATTTCTTCATGGTATCAAAATAAGGTTGTCCCACGTGTGAAGCCCAACGGCCACACGTGCTCCACATCACCCCGTTTGTGTTATTCACGTATTAGCTTTGAAAATTCGCCACACATGAAGGGGTGTGTTGATAATGAATCACACACTGATGAGAGGAGAGACCTTGCAATAGTTTATAAGAGGTTGAGTTACTCCTCATATTGCCAATTGATTTTATGGTGAAATCTCAGTTTTCTTCCGTGTTTAACTGACAAACACGTACCCCATGTTGTTCCTAATTAGAATAATGCCTACATGTACTATAAAATTATCGATCGTAATAGAGATTAAGATGTGATCCACTTGCCTGCTTCACATAAGTCACACTATGAAATGTCTTAGTCATAAATACCATCATACAATTTTATTAATAAATAAATACAATTTTATTAATAAATAAATAATGCATGTGATTTAATATTCAGGTTTCAAACTTCGCCTCCCCTAAGTTATTGTAAGAGTTTCGGACTCTCCTCTCCCATTAATAATAATAAATGTTTAAAAAAAAATATGCATATGCATAAGAAATACTCGACTTTTGACAGACAAATGAAAATCTGACATATATATATACATATATATTGATAATTTTATACATGTGTTATATTACGATTAATTTGTAAATAAAAATAAATGCACACTATGTAAGCAGTCAAACGATTAATTTGTAAATAAAAATAAATGCACACTATGTAAGAAGTCAAACAATATTGTTTAGTTATCACATCCCTTACAACACCTAGAACACATTAATTCCAAATAATCTTTTAGATAATGACCAAGTTGGTACAAACAACAATAAAGTTTTATAGATATGAAATGAGAACTTAGAAGATACTAGTACTACTGAACAAAGGAGTTTTTCATAGTATGAGTATATTGTCATCGTGACATTCTGTGTTATATCTCAATTTTGTTTACATATCAATGTATCATTGACACGAAATGTTACGACGGTGGTGTAGTTATGTTATGTAAGTTGCTATGCCATTAAAGAAACCAAAAGAGGAAGGCTAAAAAAGGCAAATGAAGACGTAGATGATGATCTCATGCATATACTAGAAAATATTATCAACAACTAACCTGTATCAGCAGAAATGAGACCTGTCCTTAGCATGTCTGGAATTGCAGTGATCAAGCGATATGTGGCATGCATAGCAGGCCAAAACCCAGCACAGGCTACCTCGCATCTATTGGCTACATCTATAGCCCATGATGCTAACAAATCAACAACTACGCACACAACTTCATCATCATCCTTATCATCAAGCTGATGAATAAGTCTCTCTAGAGGGTTCGCCATGTTGTTCTCCATGGCCTTCTCAATGGCAAAGAAGTCCCTCGGGATGTCCTTGTCCAATCCATCTGGGATTGGCATGCACAAAATCTTGTCTTTCGGTTCGACTTTCCGGACTATCTGGTGGTGAATATAGTCCGGAGTGACCATCACTGGCTTGAAGCCTTGGCTGAGGAAGGCTGAGGCTAATTTAAGCATGGGAGTGACATGTCCTTGTGCTGGATATGGAACCAGGATGATGATGGGGTTGGAGTTGGACCTCTTTATGCACTTCTTGTTTCCCATCTCTCTCTATCTCTTATTCTTTTAGCATGTATGGCGTGTATTTTGATAGTGATTGATTTCTGGAGTCTGAAACAAGCCTACGTTTATAGAGAGTGAGGGGTGAGTCAACTATGCATGTGCAACATGATGTGTACTGTTATAAACTATAAGACTCCACTTAATTGTGGAGCAAAAAATAATGGGTTCTTTAGATATAGACGCTTGTAACTCTTATTTCTTATATAAAAACCCACCCAATTATAAACATTCAAATAAAACCCAAATTTAAAAGTGATTGCCATGTAGGAAAGTAATTGACCTATTAATACAAAATATTTACAACTTGTACCATAACATTCAAAATAAATCAATAAATATTATTACTCACCTTAATTACAATGAACAAATAATTTATTGCATATTATTACCCCTAACACACACACACAAACACACACACACACACACATATATATACGTTCAAATGTATATAGTACTACCACAAGCTCAATATATATATAAATATATATGTATGTACGTACGTATGTATGCACATTACTACATATATGATCAAACATATTATACTAATTAATCTACCTATATGTAAATTTATGATGAGCCAATAACATATATTTTGTAGGTATATTATTTTGTATGTATCATCATATATATTGGGCACATTTTATTATTATATGTACAAAATAATAGGTAAAATAGTATTGAATAAAATAATAATATTTTTTTATGTAGATACATTATTTTACATACATTGGGTTTGCTTCATTATGTAGGTAAATTATTTTGCATGTATTTTACATACAATGGGGAAATTATTTTTCATTTTTTAAGCAATCTAACATTTTAAAATTCGAATAGTAGGTGCACTGAATCAAATAACATTTTTTGTAGGTAAATTATTTTGCATGAATTTTTACGTATACCAGGCATTTTTTTATTTTTTTATTTTTGTTATATATATGTATGTGAAATAATTTACCTACATTTATATGTAAAATATAATTTGCTCACTTAACTAAGCATGTATTATTACATATATTAGACATGTTTTGTTGTTATTATATATTAGGCAATAAATTTATTATTTATTATTTTCGTAAAATCATTAATTCTCCCTTACAATCTATATGGAACTAATTGTGTACATCAAACATTCAAATATGGGTGTTTTGGGCATTGAAAAATTTTAAATGTGTAAAGTCAAATATAATTAATGAATTTGTTGATGTGGAATCTAGTTAATGGGTTTTATTTGAGTAAAAAACTTATGACGGGTTTTATGTGGAGAAAATTAAATTTCATGGCTAAAGTCATATTTTCAGAAAAATAATCTCAAAATTTTTGGAGAAAACACGTGGACTTTCTTTTCGAAGAAGACAAGATTATCCTCATTAAATGGGCAGGGTTCACAATAATTCCCACTCACAGTTTAAGGCTTGAGCAGCTAACTACAATATTAGCAATCCCCTACTTGTGGCATGTAAAATTCAAGGCATTAAAGATATAATTAATCACCAAATACTATCTCTTATACATTCCTGATTGAAGATCAACTCAAACAAGTAAGAAATTCTCATCACAATAATCAAGGATACTTACCATATCAACCCAATATATTATTTCCTAATTAATATCTTCGGGATTATTTTTTCGGGAGCATTTTTGCTCACCACCATAAACTATGGTGTATGCTCACCATACACCTAATCAATTGACACGTGTCATTTCACTTAACTCTAGTTAACTTTCACATTAAATGTTAGTTTTTCAATTTTGAAAAAAATTAACGAAGATTAAGTGAAATGACACTTGTCAATTGATTAGGTGTATGGTGAGCATACATCATAGTTTATGGTGGTGAGCAAAAATGCTCCCTATTTTTTCCTCATCCATCTTACGGATGACACACCTTGGCCAATTGAAAGTTGCCATGTGTAGTGCAGAATCCTACCATGGTTGGTCACCTCCCTATAAATACTCCATTTACACCATTTTCTGATGAGCTTTTGCTATGCATACAAGTGCGCTAAATACTCACTCTTTTCAGAGAAACTGACTTAGGCATCGGAGATCCCTTGGCCAACCCCCTAACCAACCTCGTGGGCACGCATGTGGTTTTAGCCTTGATCAAAGGTGCTTATTGTTTTGTAGGTACAAATTGTCAAGACCGAAGATGGCGGATCTTTGCTACCACGTTCATTTTCACTCCTTTGGCAACAAAGTTAATTTCAAAATATACTTAATTATAGCAGTTCCCTCAAAACTGTCATGTTAGTGAGAAAAACTCAAAAATCAAATTATTTATATGCAGTAGAAACTAAAATATAATCTATGATCACATATCAACTCGAAATTTCAAAACCTCGGTTGCATGGTGAACGCTGTCGTAATTATTTGAGCAACAAAGCCTTCCCGAGCACAATGAGTTTATTTAGCCGATACAAGCTGCTCTGAATTTTTATGTGTGTAAACTTTATATATATAAAAAAAAATTACAAATTTAAGCGTAACTAATTGGCCAGAGCAATGTGCTCTCTTAGTTACACTGAAAGTCAAACCTCTCTCAAAACAATTTATATTAAATTAAAAAATATTGCTCAAATAAAAGTACAATTTTAATTGTAATAATCCAACTTGTGGTATATTTTTCTAATATAAGCGCGGCCTTTATGCTATGTACATGCACCCCCAATTAAAATTAAAGTATATAATTATAATAAATTAAACAGTAGGAGACAAATCCAATATTCTGCATGATTCACAACCAGTTGCAATGTTAGTACTAATCACTTCCAAAACAAGTTGGCTATATACGCAGAATGTACTTTTTTCTTTTCCAGTTGGCTATACCTCTATACATCCCTGGTTTATACGATGTGGGAAAAAACTCACGCCAAATTAGGCCAACTCTTTTCATCTTTTCGTTAAGTGGATGCGAACTCCTCTAAAAGCATGCATCTCATTGCCCGGTGGAACTCAAGTTAGGCTTAGGGGCACCGATAACTATAATTGATTGAGGCATGCATGGGCTGCGTTTTTTCTACACGTGATGAATTTTGATCCACGTTTAAATGCCATACACATCCTTTTCAACTACGTCATCGATCAATAATCGAAGTGGCTTTGATGTTTATGTCTACTTTTTACATTCCATTTCGTTTAGATGATATTATAAAGTTGGATTGTTTGTTTTAGAATATTACAGTATGTTAAACTTTTGGTAAAATGGAAAAGAAGAAAACAATTGCTTTCCAATAATTTCTTGCATATACTTATTTCAAACACATTCGATCTTATGTTTTGAGATTTTTGTGGCAAATTTAACCTAAATAATAATGCGAAAGGCGAGAAAAAATAAAAAATGATTAGAAATTTATATATTCCATTAAAATAAAGAAGAAAAAAAATACCATAATTTATCAAAACGACTACATAACGAAAGAACACATCTTATCGAGACTTAATTCATGTTGAATTACAAGATAGGAAATGAATCATAATCGTTATTCTACTAGAAAATTATAAGATATAAAACATCAAAAGTACCTTAAATAAAAATAAAGAAGTTGCTAATGCCTTATTAACTATTCCAACAGTCATCAAACTTGCATCATTTCTTTCATAATTCTCCACTCAGATGGAGAATCTTGTGTCCACTTCCTTGTACTACAAAAAGTGTAGGTTGCTGCAGAACCACTTTTGCCCACTTTTGATGGTGGAAAGAGAAGTGTAAAACGCATGAGAAACTCAAGCAAAACGCCAATTCCTAGTGCACCATGCAATTGAAAGAAACCATGAAGTTGAAGTTGAAGTTTGAAGGCTCACGAGCCTTCACCCGCCAAAAAAATTAAGCATGATACGAATTGTAAATTCAAACGTCTTGCATATGATTCTCACAATCACAATTGGACCGGTTTAGTTAATACATGTAGTTTTCCTTTGTGACAACGGAAGGCTCAAATTCTGGATCTCTAGCCTATTCCGACCTATCAGCATCAACACAATGCTTATGGTTTAAAAATAGGGTGGTGCTATTTTTACACTCATTTTTACCTCTCATATGCGCTTTCAATTTTAGATCGTCAGATCGAATGAATTGAAAAAAATCAATAAACAAAGATTAATAAGGATGCCTGGAGGTAAAAATGGGTGAAAAACACTAGTCTGAAAATATTCGTAGGGTAAATCTTATATGAAGTAAGGGAATGATGTATCATAGATCTTTTTCTTGTTTTTGGGAAAATGGATATTTGAAAGCAAAAATTTAATATATACTAAAGGATAAATCTCAGTTTACTACCCTCAAGTTTTGTGGTTTTCAACATTTGGTATATGAAGTTTTTTTCATCATAGAGTCATACCTAAAGTGTTAATTTTGGAACTGTCTCATACATTCGTTAGTCTGGCTGTTAAGTCTCCCGTTAAGTGATGATGTGGCACCCACGTGAACAATGATTGGACGCCACATGTCAATAAAGGTCCCACGTGAATATTAAAAATAAATAAAATAATTAAACATAAAAAATAATTTTAAAATTTGAAAAAAAATGGGCGTCTTCTTCCTCGACACCCCCACCCAACCCTCCCTCCCTCCTCTACACCCACCCAATCTCTGCACATTCATTTTTCCCCCTCCCTATTCGACTCCACCCACTCAACCCGCATCCTCTTCCCCTATCGATTCTTCTGCTGCCCTCAGATCTGGTGTTCGGGCTGGCCGCAACCCTCTTCTACCTGCAGTCGCTGGTGTTGTGCGGTGCGGCGTCAGTGCAGATGTCGGATATGCAGGCCAAGTGCGACTCGATTTTTGGTCGGATCACGACGGTGGTGTCGGGGATGTGCATAGTTCTAGGCGTCGTCGAGGGTTAGGGCTCGAGCCGCGGCCTGGTCAGTCTGGCCCTCTAGCACTGTCTGAACGACTCACTCCCTGATCTCGTCCATCAAATTCAAAACCCTAATTTATCTCATACAAAGAACAAAAATACAAAATTTCTCCCTAATTTATCCCAATGCGTGTGGGATAGAGAAGGGGAAGCTAGCCAAAGGTGGGATTCCATGGCTAATTGTATCCGAAAAGTATCAAAAAAGTATGAGAGTCCAAGGGCTTTGCTCCACACCAAAAGGAATCTTAGTGGTGGAATGAGGAGGTACAAACAAAGGTGAAGGCTAAGAAGGAATGTTGTAAAGCCCTATACAAGGATAGGACCGATGAAAATGGTGAAAGGTATAGAATAGCGAAGTAGGAGACGAAGAAAGCTGTGAGAGAAGCTAAGCTAATGGCTTATGATGATATGTATAAGTGACTAGATACCAAAGAATGAGAGTTGGATATCTATAAACTAGCTAGAGCAAGGGAAAAGAAGACAATGGACCTAAACCAAGTGAGGTGCATCAAGGATGAGGATGGAAAAGTTCTTGCTACAGAGAACGCGGTCAAAGACAGATGGAGAGGTTATTTTCATAATCTTTTCAATGAAGGACATAAAATGAGTACTTCTTTGGGAGAGTTAAGTAACTCATAAGAGTGTAGAAACTACTCATTTTACCGCCGAATCAGGAAGGAAGAAGTGGTTATAAATTTGAAAAAGATAAAGCATAGAAAAGTAGTGGGCCCAGATGATATACCAATCAAAGTGTGGAAAGTCTTGGGAGAGACGGGTATAACATGGCTCACATACCTTTTCAATAGGATTTTGAAAACGAAGAAGATGCCAAATGAGTGGCGAAAGAGCACTTTGGTGCCTATCTATAAGACTAAGGGCGACGTACAAAATTGCATGAACTATAAGGGTATTAAGCTAATGAGTCATACAATGAAGCTCTAGGAGAGAGTCATTGAGCATAAATTGAGGCAAGAAACACGGGTTTCAGACAACCAATTCGGGTTCATGTCAGGGTGCTCAACCATGGAGGCAATCTATCTCTTATGAAGATTGATGGTAAGATATAGAGATAAGAAAAATGATTTACACATAGTCTTTATAGATTTGGAAAAAGCTTATGATAGGGTCCCAAGAGACATTTTTTGGAGGATTTTAGAGAAGAAATGAGTACGATTAGCATATATCCAAGCTATAAAGGTTATGTATGATGGAGAAAAGACTGTCGTAAGAACTCATGAAAGACAAACCGAAAGCTTCCCTATAACTGTTGGGTTACATCAAGGCTTATCCTTAAGTCCTTATCTTTTTGCATTGGTAATGGATGAGTTAACAGGACATATTCAAGATGATATTCCTTGGTGTATGCTTTTCGCAGGCGATATAGTGTTGATGGATGAAACTCAGGAAGGGTAAATGCGAAGCTTAACCTTTGGAAAGAAGTGTTGGAATATAAAGGTCTTCGCCTAAGCCGATCAAAGACAAAATATATGGAGTGCAAGTTCAATGCAAATGGAGGCCAAAATGAGTTAGGGTTGAGGATCGAAGATCAAGAAGTACCAAAGAGCGACCGGTTTTGCTACCTAGGATCTATCTTACAAAAGAACGGAGAATTAGATGGAGACCTCAACCATAGAATACAAGTTGGATGGATGAAGTGGAAGAGTGCATCCAACGTGTTGTGTGACTGTCGTATGCCACTAAAGCTCAAGGGAAAATTTTATAGGATGACAATAAGGCCGACGATGCTGTATGACATGAAATGTTGGGCCGTGAAGCATCAACACGTACATAAAATTGGTGTAGCGGAGATGAGGATGCTTCGTTAGATGTGTGGGCACACAAGAAAGGATAAGATTAGGAATGAGGATATCCGAGGTAAAGTAGGAGTAGCCAAAATTGAAGGAAAGATGAGAGAAAATCGGTTACGGTGGTTTGAACATGTGCACATAAGGCATACTGACGCTCCGGTTAGAAGATGTGACTAAGGGACAAAGGTCCAGGGCCGAAGGGGTAAAGGAAGACCTAGGAAAACTTTGGAAGAGACTCTAAAAAAAGACTTAGAGTACTTGGATCTAACGGAGGACATGACACAGAACCGAGCGCAATGGCATTCTAGGATTCATATAGCCAACCCCACTTAGTGGTAAAAGACTTTGTTATTGTTTTTGTTTGTATCATATATTTTCTGAAAAATCACTGGAGCTATTATAAATTTGGGGGATCTGCTGAGGCTGAGCCTGTGATGTTCCTTTTATTCGTCGTCTTGTCCGAGCCACCCAAAAAGGATGCCAAACTCCATTCCAAAACAAAAACCTCACTTAACCAATCTTACCAATCACAGATTCGACTCAATTCACAGTAAGTTCTTTAACTCTCACTCTCTCTCTCTCTAAATCCCATTTTCTTTTTTCCAGTCTTACTTTTTTTTCTTTAGAACAAGTCGATCACTTTCTCAAGAAAATATCTTTCTTTCACTCACTTTCTCAATACCTAGATCCTTTTTTTTTTTGTACTTCCTGCTGAATCTTGAAGAAACCAGTTCCAAAATTGGGAAATTTAGCTGCCCCTTTGTTGGTTTTTGTGTTTTTTAGATGATTTTGATTACTGGGTTGTGCTAATCACATGGGGTTTAGTGTAAAGATTTGATCTTTGGTGGTTGTTTTGTGATGATTTTTAGTTGTGGAAGAACGAAAATGGGAAGGAATTGAAACCCTAGATTTATCCCCAAATCATAGATTCAAAGAAAAAAAAAGACGAGAATTCTAATCGTTTTGTCTCTCTGAGCCACCTTAAAACCCTAAGCTTTTATATGTACGGATGGATGTGCAGAGGTTGGGTAGGTGTAGAGGAAAGAAGGGAGGGAGGGAGGGACTGAGGAAGAAGACGCCCATTTTTTTTTTCAATTTTTTCTTATGTTTATTTTTTATTTTTAATATCCATGTGGGACTTTATTGACACATGATGCTCAGTCATTGTCCACGTGGATGCCACGTCATCACTTAACAGGAGACTTAACAGCCAGACTAACGAATGTATGAGACAATTTCAAAATTAGTACTTTAGGTATAACTCTGGGACGAAAAAAACTTCATGTACCAAATATTGAAAACCACAAAGCTTGAGGGTAATAAATTGAGATTTACCTTATACTAAAACTCAAAATTAACTGATTCACAGTGTACTTCCTGTTTTGTCCCTGTTATGTTTGTGTTATTACTTCTTTGCCACTGTCTAAGAAAGTATATACACGTTTTTTTTTCCTTTCCCTTCCCCCTCTCGCTCTAATCCCCGACTCCGCCTCAGCGTTCGAACGAGAAATCCAAAAATCACCACCTTCAGACGTTTTCCCGTTGCGGTTGGCCTGCAACCACAACTATTCAACTCAAAAGAGTCCCAAATACAACATTCGAGCTTTGCATGATCGAATCTACCCCTCGACCGAAGAGTTCCATAAGCCCAGCTTGAGGTGTTGTTTTTTTCGACAAAGATCTAAGTTTTTTTTTTCCGCCAAATTTCAGGCATTTCCGACCTTTTTTAGGTCCAGAGAAGGTAATATTTTTACCATCCAATTTCTTTACAAATACCCCTTTTCTCAGTTCTTTTCTTGGTTTCTTGATTTTTGCATACCCATTTGTCAATTGAACCGAAGCATAGCATTAGAAAAAAATATGTAATTACTAGGGTTTTTTTGGGGTAATTTTTCCGATTTTGGAATTTGATGGTGTTTGTGTACCATTGCAGGTGATTACCAAAGAAACTCTTCTAATTGCACATGTATGGAAATAATAGTCCTGACAGCACCGATTTAAATCCTCACTAATTTGTCGCCATGGTTAAGTTAATGTTTCAATTGGGTTATTTTTACATAAGAAGGGATTTCTGGGAGGAATTGGCTGAAATTCATTAAACCAATCATTGGTGGAATAGGATGTTAGGAGCAAAACTATTTTTCATTGGATGTTGAATGCTATCATTTTTCATATGCTGTCATTGTCTACATTACCTCGGTTTAGGAACGGAAGTACAAGAGAGAATAGTGTTGATTTCTGTTAATTAGCATTTCTTTCATCCAAACACAATGTTAATCTTTTTTTTTTCAATTGTTTGAGTTTTAGTCCAACTATACCTAGAGCATGAGGTTCAGTCATAGTAATAGACTTTGTCTTTTGTATTTACAAAAATAGATGATGATGGGTGGTAATGGATGGGTTTATGGAACACAATAGAATGGATTATTGGGAATGGATCGCCTTACTTATCACCCTATGCACCATATACTAAAACCAATTTGAATGATTTGTTCAATTTGCTGTCCACTCCCAAGCAATCCATAACACTTATATATATATATATTGCAATTTTACAATTTATTTCTTTGAAATATAGTTCAGCTAAAGATTTTCTTAGAATGCTCTCATGACATGAAAACATAAATATTGATGAGAATTGCACGTATGAAAATTTGGCCATTTGTATGGAATTTGAATTGTGTGATTGAAAATTTATTGTATTTTGTTCAATTTCCAACTTTGAATTCACATAAAGAGGTAGTTGTCATTGTTAAAATTCAATTTCAAATTGTATTTCTAAGCCCATTGTTTCGTCGTGGTCAAGTATGGCTTAAGAAAATAGTAATATCAGTTTTTAAATAAACCCTTTTGTTCAATTTGAATATTTGCATATTTGATTTTGGTATTGTATAAATAGGATTTTTAATTTTAGTCCTAAGTAGGACTTTGATTGATTGTGCATTATGGGAGGAAATGTAGATTGAAGTTGTCTGCTCACGTTAACTTTTCAACATTTGAAGTAGAATACTTTAGGAAAACACCATGTTTATGAGAATGACAATAAATTAAAACATGCAAGTTTATGTTGTAAAGGTGAATGGATGGCTGGCCAATAACCCATTCATTTTCTTTTACTATGCTGCTTGTGACTTGCTTCTATATAAGCAAGCCTTATGAAACACAACAAAGATAGATGAATGTGAAGGGTTCACGGGAAAGAAAGAGAGGAAGGAAGGAAGAGGAAGAGAGAGAAGGAAGAGGAAGAGAGAAAATAGAAGAAGATAAGAGGAGATAATAGAGAGAGTTATCTTTGTACTCCTATTATTCTAAATTATAATGAAAGCACCACTGCTGCCCCGAGGACGTACTCCAGTCACACTGACTGTAGAGGAACCTCGTAAAATTTGTGTCTTGTTTCATTTATTCCACTGCACCCACAGTCGATTTTACAACACGTTATCAGCACGAGAAGCTCTCATGTCAGTGGAAAGCACAACGCCACAAATCCTGTTCACCTCCTTCAGCTGGAATCTCACAGATAAGAAACAATTTTCATTTCATCTTCAAATCTCAGTACAATTGATTTTCTTGAAGCAACTATATATATTGTTATATGACTGTATATCATCCTTTGCAGAAGCAAAAGAGTAAAAGACTAAAAATTTGCAAGAGAATTTGACAGCCATGTAAATAGCCTCGGAACTCCAACTTGCGGACCTCGGATTGAAATACTTTCTTCTTGAAAGTTGTTCGTCTGCTCAGTATCTACAACATATCAAAATTTCAGAAAATGTTAACGGTGCGATCATGGCAGATGTCTGAAATACCAAACCAGTTTCCAATTTCCGCAGAAAACTGGGCAGCCACCTTATGAGTACCAAAACTCCATTTCGGTAGCTCAAATCGATATTGTTTCTTCACGAAAGTTGTTTGGTATCCTCTTATCCATATCATACTAAATTTTGAACTAAATCTAACGGTTTGATCTTCTCATAAGTTGCAGACACTCTTGACTCCAAAACTTATGGGAACCGTTTCGACTTTTTCGAAACTCACCGGAGGAGGAACCCCAATTGGAACTTATTGTTACTATTATTTACTGAGTAACCAAAATGACTTCGAACTGTGAAATAATAATAAAAATAAAAGGGATGAAACAAAAGAAGTGGTAGACCAAGAAAATGAAAAAGCAAAACATGAGGACTTAATCATTGCATTTTCTGTTTTGGCATATTTATGTGCATGGTGTTGGTTTAAAGCCCATGTCACAAGTTCTATTTATTTAAAGCAATTTATTTATAGTGGGTAGAATTATTACCCTTTGCTTTAAAGCTTTGATATTTATGTGAATGGTGCTGAATCAAAGCCCTTGTCACAAGCTTTATTTACTTTAAAGCAATTTATTTACCATGGACGGTTTTACCGCCTATTGCTTTAAGTTTTGATGGTGCTGAATTAAAGCCCTTGTCACAAATTTTATTTACTTAAATGCAATTTATTCATTATGGCTGGAATTACCGTCTATTGCTTTAATTTATTTATTGTACTTATCTTTTGTTACTATGAGTATATACAGGACCTGAAGTTCCTTGATCAGATCAGAACCTGCAGTTTCTTGATCCTCATCATATAAAATGATTGGACCCGAAGTTCCATCATACAAAAGGATCTAGCATGAAGTCCCTTGATCCTGAAGATCAGGACATGAAGTTCCTAGATGAGTACCATAAGTTTGAAGTGCCGCAGTGCTTTAACTTAATTGTAATAAAAGCCATAAGAGTCTTAGTTTACAGACTATTAAATAAGGACCAGAAGTTCCTTATGTCCATACTCAAAATGGTTTAGCAGAAGCCTTTATTAAGCGAATGAAATTGATTTCCCGCGCTCTGCTCATGAAAACGAAATTGCCAATTTTCTACATGGGGACATGTAAACTTTACATGATGCATTATTAATTCGGTTGAGACATGTTACCGACCATCAATACTTCTCAGTACAACTCGGGTTTGGAACCAACCAAACATTATACATTTACGAGTTTTTGGTTGTATTGTCTATGTGCCTGTAAGACTGCCACAACGTACTGAAATGAGGCATCATTGCAGTTTAGGCATTGATGTTGAACACCATCTATTATTCAATATTTGGAATTCTTGATTGGGGATATGTTTACCGCATGGTTTGCGGACTGTCATTTTGATAAGACAATTTTCCTGCCATTAGGGGGAGAAAATAATATCGTTCCAGAAGAACGATGAGAAAATATCATTCCAAAAGAATAATGAGAAAAGACCGTTCCAGAAGAACGAAGAGAATTTGTCTTATTTTGATTCACGAAGCAATCAATAAGAAAATGAAATATGAATAATTGAATGATGCAACGAAAGTGATGAAATCATATATACTTACTGCAAATGTGCCTACAAGAATTGATGTCTCTGTTGGATAAAATAATGAGACAGTAAATGATTTATCTGTTGCACGCCTGAAGTGTGGCAGATTTTTAGACTCAAAAGGTTCAGTTATTCGAAAGAAGAATAATATGGCACTACTGAACTATTGCATTCCCGAAGCATAACTGTTGCATGCCAGAAGCATGACAGTCGCCGCGTGGATACACGTCCCAGATAGGACAATCCACAGACATGGGAATATTGATGTCTCATGCATGAAGCATGATTGACGTATAGGTTCTAAATGACTCAACTCTTGGAAGTGGAGATTAAAATCCAAGCTCTATAACGCTTAAGAAGAGGTTATGATCCGCATTCTCTAAACTATGACTATCCTGGAAGAGATAGTGTAATGCCCTTGAAGAGGCAATGGATATCCAAAGAAATGAAAAGCTTTTATGCATGCGCATACACATGAGAATATGGGATCACGGATTGATGATAACCAATGGTAATTTTGGTTTTTACAAGTACCTACTAAATTCATCAATGAGCTGTGTTAATATTGAGTCACGTTCTTTTGTTCGTCGACAAAAGGAAAATTATTGGCCAAAATGGAGAAAGGCAATTCCATTACAATTTTGTAAGAACGTGGGCAAATGAACCTATATATATTTGAATACAATACAAATAGCCAAAAGATGTTGAACCAAGGAGATTATATATGGGCATTTGTAATACAGTGTAATACACTTACATGATATGACACAAGGTTGTAAACGAGTTCATATAAATGGAGAATTATATATGAAGGGTTGTGAGTCACCCACATCATATCTCCATAAGTAAATCCCTCAAATATACATGGGAGCAAATTGCTCTGTATAAATTCCAAAGGAAAATGTGTCATGAAGTGTAGAAAATCCTTGAATGATTCAAATTGCTTGAAGTAAGGCCCCGAAGGGTAAAGCATAAATTATGTACTCAATATCAATGGATGATATAAATTGCCTTAGTGAGTACTATCATTATGATATTGTTGCAACATACTAAAATCTCTTGCAAGAGTCAATGACATTAAATTAGAACTCTTGAAGAGTTGATGATATTAAATTGGGACTCCTGAAGAGTCTAGAAAAATTATAAAGTGTTGAAGGAATTATTGTCTCGAGCTGCAGATCGAACAATCTACCAACACGAATCTTATCCATGATATTTATGATATTAAAAGAACCATATGGATTGAAGATTATGAGTTGAATACTCATATGATGAAAACACTAAGAATAATCATTTATCTTCGTGAGAGTAAAGATAAATTAATACTTGGTCCAGAAGTACCACATCTTAGTGAAGTATATGCTTTATTGTATTTGGCACAATACATTGAATGAAATAAAGCTTATTTATTAATATCTCCAAGAAATTACAGATATATACATACACATGAGTTAAAATAAACAAACAAGATGGAGCCTTCACAAAGGTTACTCATGTGCAGCCTCAGTACTCGAAAGTACCCCAGAAGGGGGAGGCACTGGAGATTGATCATGTGGCACCCCAGTACTTAGCAAAACACCAGAAGGGGAAGGCATCATTTGCTTTCGGAATCTAGCAACGAACCTCTGGTGATCACTTTGAATCCGACTTTCGGATTCTTGCAGTTGGTCGAGCTTTCTTTTCATGCTCGTAGAGTAACTATTTGCAAGCACGTGTAACACCCTATTCTCGTGCTTGAGCCCTCTGATCTCTTGTTTAAGACTTGCCACCTCCGCCATCAATGATTCAACTTGGCGAGTTTGAGCAAGTAGGCGTTGGCCCATATTGGACACAGAGCCAGCACACTGAACACTGAGAGCCAAGGAGTCTTGAATGGCCGACTCTTCAGACCGTTCTGAAAGGATCTTGTTATCCCTTGGAGTGAGAAGATTCCTAGCTACCACAGTAGCGGTTATGTTATTCTTCATCACAGAGTCCCCAACCGTAAGAGGACCATTAGAAGATAAGAAGGACGGGCGCCATATATTATCCTGACGCTGCTCGTCTGTATCACTCATAAGACTCAAATCTAAGCAAATGTTAGATGGGCAAGTCATTTTTCAGAAATGATGAAGGAAAAACAGAGGTCAAATAAAATTTCAGAAGTGCAAGATAGAGGAAATTTCTACAGGCAGCAACTTTCTGAGCATACTCTTGAACACAATTGATGTCTCTATAAAAGAAGAGGCAGCAGAGCCACTTGTTCAAAGATCGAAGAGGCACCGCTCTCCGAATTTCAAAAGCCAGATTTTCCTGAATAAAGTTCGTTGGCATTTTTCAGACGTAATCCCAACTTTTTCAGATGTCGCGTGCAATTTTGTCAAAGATCTCTGACAAAGTTGAAAACGCGTAAATCTTACTGTTCTATTTACACCACAGTTGCTGACAAGAGTAAAAGCACAGCACCACCACTTGCTATTGAGAAATCTCTATATATGTCGACCTCTGTTCTCCATAACAAGGCAGACCTGCAACACTGCAAGAATACCTAACTCTTCCTCATCTCCGAGAATGCATCTTCAACATAGCATCTCGAAATACTCAGTTTTCTTCCTCTCCGAGAATACCTCTTCAAACATGTCACACCAGAGCAAGATTATCACATATCTTCAGGGACCAGAGCAAGATTATCTCATATCATGCAATCTCCCTGTCCTTTCCTTTGTCCTTGTTCTTACCTGCAAAGACAAGGATAAAGAAAGCAGTATGTCGGAACCTCCACTCAAACTCCAGGTAAGGAACCGACTGCCTGGAACCTTTCCTGATTGCTTACCTAGTATTGCTCTCGAGTAGTCATCTTCAACGGTTGGAGCTGGGTCTTCAGTCACCAAGAAGTGATGAGCCATCCAAATGCAAGGGTTTGCATTCCACTTCTGCACCAGGGGACAAATCCTACAAGAGAAGATGCCACATATGCATGGGGGAAAAACAGTGAAAATACTACTTAAGCAAAAGGAGCAAGTAAGGAAAGTGAAAATGATGCATTGAAGCATGTGGAGACAAGTGCAATGAACATATGCTGATTCATCCCCAACTAAGCCGAAGATCACTTGTCACGTGCAGCTCCTCATGGTCCAATTTCATTCAAGATCAAGCTTCGAAGGTCCTTAAAGAAATTACAAGTCCAATTCAAGATCAAGTGTCCACCACACTTGAATCAAATCTGCTCCAGATCAAAGGAGTAAATTCAGACATTTGGATGCAAGTCTAGCAGAAAGTCCTACAACCCAGTTCAAGAAAAAGCCTGTGGAAAGTTAACAACAAGTAAATCAACTCTTTCAGCAACTCTTCTTACTAAGAGACTAAAGCAGAACGATCAACGATCAACCTAAATGATTTGAAATCAGGGGGAGATACTCATCAGGGGGAGCATTCAAAACAGATCAAGATTTTAACGAGTCAATAGAAGACTTGTGGCCATCCAAGGGGGAGTGTTGTAAAGGTGAATGGATGGCTGGCCAATAACCCATTCATTTTCTTTTACTATGCTGCTTGTGACTTGCTTCTATATAAGCAAGCCTTATGAAACACAACAAAGATAGATGAATGTGAAGGGTTCACGGGAAAGAAATAGAGGAAGGAAGGAAGAGGAAGAGAGAGAAGGAAGAGGAAGAGAGAAAATAGAAGAAGATAAGAGGAGATAATAGAGAGAGTTATCTTTGTACTCCTATTATTCTAAATTATAATGAAAGCACCACTGCTGCCCCGAGGACGTACTCCAGTCACACTGACTGTAGAGGAACCTCGTAAAATTTGTGTCTTGTTTCATTTATTCCACTGCACCCACAGTCGATTTTACAACAGTTTAGCATTAGTAATGCTTTTATGGTTTTCTATTATGTTGAGAAAATTGGGATTCCCTTTTAACATACTTTATCCCTCATATGACTAGGGAGTACTTACAAGAACTACAACAAAGCTGGCAGCTTCGCTTTCTTTATTAGTCACTAGAAGAATAGTGGGAACGGATGAATTTATGATGGCTGACTTATAGATGGATGGCTTCCTAATCTGTATGACTACCATGTCTACCATTACTATTCAGGTTCGTCCAAAACTTGCTCAAAATCACTCTCAATGTAAACATATTATATGTAAAATAATATCACCCTAAACGGTCTTAAAACTAGCGGCATCGCGCATGGGGCTCTGCTAGTAAAACCTAAATGGATGGGAATCATAAACCGGTAGGATTAGAATGTAATTAGATTATAATTTAGTAGTATATATTAGATGTCATAAGTTCAAGTCCTCTTTCATAAAAGATTAAAAAAACGTTTTGTGCCACATAGTACTACGGTTTAGTGGTATTCCTTTTCACTTGTAAGTGAGAGTTCTTAGGATCGATTCTCGTAAAAAGTGAATTTAAACCACATTATTATGGCTCGTTCATTGTGAGGCTTAGCCCTCTCTCCCGTTCCTTTAGTGTATATAATATCATTTGTTAAAAAAATGCCTTGTTCATTTGTAGAGGGATAGAGACATAAAGTGGGAAGCCAAAAATAAAAAATAAACGTGGTCAAAATGTCAATAACACCACACGGCATACCAAATATGTTTTCTCATCACTATAATCATGGTGATGCTCACCATCCTATTTATAACTATATGATGAGTTTAAATTCGAGATATGTGTAGTGAGACACAAATTTCAACTCCTTGCACCAAAGATCTTGCCATTTCCAAAGAAAATGGAGTTACATCTCCTTCCCATTTCCATTCAAGAGTTTTTATGTGTTTCCATGCCCCTTCGAAACCCCAAAAAATGGACAACTTCCTTTTCTTAGGAACACATACAAGATTCGTCACTACAAAAAGGATAATGGTAACCCTACCATTAACTACTTCATTTATGAATTTCATAGTAATAGAAATACATGTCCTACAAAGACAGAATTTGTAACTTGCTATTCTCTAGCCTAGCAGGGAAAGATTTACCTTCGTGGAATGGATAATTCCTTCGGATCGATGTGAGAGTCTAACTACATTGCCAGAATCCATGTTGTATATTTGAAAAAGGTTGACCCCCTTTCTTTTTGCATAAGTACAATTGGGAGGTGACTTGTAAAGCTCAAACACAGATAAGTTCAGGTAATAATGCTAACAAAATTTTATTTGTGGCCATGAAAGCAAGAGGAAAAGGCAAAAGTGCATCTTTTGTTGTTGCCACTTGCAAAAGTGCCAGTTTCTCGGCTTTGCCTTATAGTTAGAACCACTATCTTCGTCCTTAAGGGAAAAACTTGCATATCATTTACCTTAAAATGATCACAATATCTTTTTACGACGTTTTCAAAATGTAAGACTATTTTTATGAAGATACTACCTAATGTAACTGCGCTTAACTAATTGAGCTACAAATTTATTATTGAGAGTAATTGTTGATCTAAGAAATTATAAAGCCTACGTGGGCTGCATGCCAAGTAATTATGAACTAACTACGTCATTCTCATAAATACGGGCGTGCCAAATCGCAACCGAGCTTGGTCGGGTAAGTAGAATAGATATGGTGGTGGTGGTTGCGAATGCGCTGCTGACTTCTGTACTCGAACGTTTACGGCCGGGGAAGGAACACATCTCGGCCTTGGGTTCTAGAACTTGAAGACAGGGTTGCTTATATCACTACAAAGCTTAGGATCCCCTACACCAGGTTTGGCTTCCTCAACTATATTTAAGAAAATATAGGTGCACCGAATCGATATCAAGTTGTAAAGCCATAGGTACTCAAATGAGATGGGCATTTTTATGGTGAACGTGATTCAGTAGTTTGAATGCCGAACTGCGTAAAGCACCTAAGAGTAACCAATTATAGAACACTTCACTTTGCTGGGAAGCTGAGGAAATGACCTCTTTCCGTGAAAAAGTTGGAAACTTTTCACCAGTCGAGACTTTAATAGATAACCAACTTGCGGCATGTGGGTGCAAAAATTAAGGGTCAATACATCCTAAAAACTAGCGATTTCCCATGCATCCTAAAAACTGTAAGAAGGATGAAGTTCAAAAGTGTGATCCGAGTGAGGAGACAATCAATGGTTATAACAAAGCCATGTGTCAAAAGATTAAATGAGTTGATATACATATAGTTAGTTAGTTAGAATCTGAAGAGGTTAGATAATTTTGTTAGAAGAAGTTAGTTAGGATAAGGAGGCTGGTTAACAACAACGAATTACTTGCTTCATAAGTCTTGTATCCAAATACATATATAAGTAAGGATTGTAAACCATAGGAGTTTAATGAAGAAAGCTTTTATCTGATATACTTTTATATCTCTCTTTCTCTCTCAGTTCAATCATTTCTATTTCATTCATTGAAACTATCTTAACATGGTATCATCGTCGGCCAATTCGGTGCTTCCGCTCCATATCTAAAACATTTCTTTCTCTTCTCTACCCTCTAATTTGCATATTTTTGTGATATTTGGCGTCGGAAAACATACTAGTCGCTTAGAAAGTTGGTTTCTTCTCGTCTGCCCATCAACTGTTTGATCAAAAGTCTCAATCAAAGTTTTTCACGAAAATCTGCAAAATGGTCACTGCTGCTCAATTGCAAATTGTTCAGTCGCCTATCATTGGTCTTCTCTCAAACGTCTCCACTTCTGTTACAGTAAAACTCGACGATTCAAACTATCTTACATGGAGCTTTCAGGTTTGATTGCTTCTGGAAAGTCATGGAATTATGGGGTTTATTGATGGTTCAAGAAAATGCCCACCAAGATTCAACGAAGATTCTAACACTGAAGGAGTTGAAACTGATGACTACCTAGTCTAGAAAATGCATGATCGTGCACTAATGCAATTGCTCATAGCCACATTATCAACGACTGCCATTTCCTACATCATTGGGTGTTAGAGTTCTGCAAAGATGTGGTTGAATCTCACTGAGCGATTTTCTGCAGTGACAAAAGCCACAATCTTTCAGATGAAGACAGAGCTTCAGAATGTCAAGAAAGGGTCTGAATTCGTTTCTGTTTATCTTCAAAAGATTAAAGATACAAGGGATCATCTTGCTGCAACTGGAGTACTCTTTGATAATGAAGACATCATTATTCTTGCATTGAAAAGGTTACCTTCAGATTTCAACAGATTTCGATGTGTGATCAGAGGACGGAAAAATGGAATATCTTTCAAAGATTTCAGGTCTCAACTTTTGGCAGAAGAAGCAATCATCAATCAATCTTTTGACAGTTCTTCTGGTTTGTCTTTTGGTAGTGCTATGGCTGCTGGCATTCAATCTGACAAAAGGAAAGCACTTGCTCTTGACCAAGATCAACCCAAATCTTCCTCTAATCATTCCTTCAAGTACAATGAAGGATCAAGTTCTGCTAGTCATAATCAAGGTTCTGCTCACAGTAATGGATCTTATAACAATTTCAATGGAGGTTATCACACTTATGGTAAAGGAAGTTCTTTCAGAGGCAGAGGGAAAGGCAGATTTCAATACAATTCAACTCCAAGATTTTCCAATGGTAATCCCGGTATTCTTGGTACTCCAAAACTATACCAGTTCTACTGCCCGGATCATTCATCAAAAATCCCTACCTGTCAAATATGCAACAAAAATGGTCATGTTGCTGCAGATTGCTTCCAAAGATATAACAACACTGCCTCGAACTTTCCTATTCAATGCCAGATATGTTGGAAATAGGGACACTCGGCCCTTCAATGTTACCACATAAGTAATTTTGCCTATCAAGGGAGGCCCCCAACTCCTAATCTCACAGCTATGCATGCAAATCATCAACCTTCAGCACCATCTGAGCAATTTTGGATTGCAGATACTGGGGCTACATCACACATGACCTCTGAATTGGCGAATCTGGATCTGTCTACCCCATATCAAGGATCCGATATAATTACTACTGCAAGTGGTGCAGGTTTGCAAATTTCCAATATTGGCACTTCTAAATTGGTTGTTCCACATCATTCTCTCACTCTTAAGAATGTTTTACATGTTCCAAAGCTTTCCCATCATTTGTTATCAATTTATCAACTCTGCAAAGACAATAGGTGCCGATTCATTTATGATGATGTTTCTTTTTGGGTTCAGGACAAATCCACAGGGAAAATACTCATCCAGGGGTTGTGTAAAGCTGGTTATTATCTTATACCTTTCACCACTTCCCACAAGCAGTTATCCTCATCACTTGTATCTCATTAACGTTTCCTTGCAAAACCGATTCATTCAAGAATATGGCACAAAAGGCTAGGGCACACATCCAATGCAATTACTTCTGCAATTCTACATCAATCTCAAGTTCCTACATCATTAGCGATATGTTCATCAATCTATACACCATGTTTAGAGGGCAAATTTACCAAATTACCATTTCATTTCCATGTATCCAAATTTGTACACCCTTTAGAGAAAATCCACAGTGATGTATGGGGACCTGCTCCTTTGCTATCTTATGAAGGATTTAGATATTATGTAACCTTCATAGATGATTGTACTCGTTATACATGGATTTTTCCATTAAGAAATAAAACAGAAATCTTTGCAACCTTTGTTCAGTTTCATACTTATTTGCATACACAATTTTCTGTTGTAATTAAAATATTCCAAAGTGATGGTGGTGGTGAATATACAAGTAATAAGTTTCAACAATTTTTGGCACAACATGACATTTTACATCACAAATCATGTCCATATACACCTGAACAGAATGATTTGGCAGAAAGGAAACATAGACACGTTGTAGAAACAACAATAACTCTCATTCAAACTGCAAAACTGCCTAACCAATTTTGGGTTCATGCTTGTGCTACTACTTCTTATCTGATAAATAGAATGTCGTGTGCTTCATTACATATGCAGTCACATTTTCAAATGCTCTATAAAACTGTTCCTGACATTAAACATCTTTGAGTCTTTGGTTGTGCTTGTTTTCCCCTGCTAAAACCATACAATACCTCTAAATTTCAACCTAAAACAGCCACCTGTATGTTTTTGGGATATGTAAGTCAATACAAGGGATACATATGTCTAGATATTACTACTGGAAAAATACATGTGTCTAGACATGTTTTGTTTGATGAAGCTAGTTTCCCATACTCAACCCTCATATTTTCTTCTTCTTCACATATGGTTACTGCATCATCTCAGTTACATTCATCACAAAGTCCAATGTATCCACCATAGTTCACACCAATCATTACATTATCAAATCAAGTATCATCACCCTCATCTCATTCATTATCATCTCAGACCACAGATTCTTTGACTATGCATTCATCTCGTGACTCAAAATCTTTTTCTGCATCTCGAGCCTCAGAATCTTTGGAAACAGTTGCATCTCGAGCCTCAGAGTCTACTTTTTTACCTTCACATGATCACACTTCAGTACCCACACCCAGTGACTTGCCACCCAATCAAGTGCCCTTAACTAGTGTTAATACATAGCACCCTACCCCTGTGGATCTTGATTTCCACCCTGAGAACCTAAGTGTGGTTCTACCCATACCACTGAATGTTCATCCTATGCAAACACAATCTAAGAATGAGGTGTTCAAACAGAAAGTGTTTTTAGCCACAGTTACTTCAGAACCTAAAACATTTAAAATTGCAGCACAAATTCCAGAATGGCAGAATGCAATGAAATAGGAAATAGCAGCGCTTCATTCTCAAAAGACTTGGTCTTTAGTACCCTTACCACTTGATAAGAATCTAGTTGGGTGTAAATGGATACAAAATCAAGAAAAATGCAAATGGGTATGTGGCAAGGTATAAGGCAAGGCTTGTAGCACAATGATATAGTCAAGAAGAGGGTGTTGATTACTTAGAGACTTTTAGTCCGATAGTGAAACCTACGACTGTACGACTAATCTTTGCCTTAGCTGCTCAATTCAAGTGGACTCTTAGGCAGTTAGATGTTAAAAATGCTTTTTTACATGGCATTCTTCAAGAGGAAGTGTATATGGCACAGCCTCCGGGGTTTGAGAGTGCAACAAACTTTACAAATCATTATATGGTCTAAAACAGGCTCCTCGAGCCTGGAATGAAAGATTTACCAATTTCTTACCAAGTTTGGGGTTTCAGGTGTCACAGGCCGATCCTTCTTTATTTGTACAACAGTCTATAAAGGGAACTGTGTTATTGCTTTTGTATGTTGATGATGTCATTGTCACATGCAGTAGCTCACAATTGATCAACCAAGTCATCATTGCTCTTACTGTAGAATTTGAAATGAAGGATTTGAGATTATTGCACTACTTTATGGGCTTGTAGATTAGTTATACTTCTGAAGGCTTGTTTGTGTAACAGACAAAGTATATTCATGAGCTAGTTGATAAAGTTGACTTACAGGACTCCAAACCCTGTGTTACACCATGTCTACCATATCATAGGCTACTCAAGGATGATGGGAAGCCTTATAATAGGCCTGAACAGTATAGGAGTGTTGTTGATGCTCTCCAATATCTTACTTTTACACACCCCGACATAGCATTTTCAGTCAACCAAGCTTGTCAATTTATGCAAAATCCCATGATTTCTTATGTCATTGCAATTAAGAGAATCATTCGGTATCTCAAATGGACATCTACCTATGGTATCCATTTTAAACCAGGACCGATACATCTGCAGTCTTATAGTGATGCAGATTGGGCAGGTGACCCTAATGATCGAAGATCTACTTCAGGATTTATGGTGTTCCTTGGTTCCAGCCCTATATCATGGGCATCCAAGAAGCAACATACCGTATCTCGTTCCTCCACCGACGCTGAGTATCAGGCTCTGGCTATCACTGCTGCTGAACTTGCCTAGATTTGTTAACTCTTATGTGATATGCATGTACCAGTCTATTCATCTCCTATGATCTTTTGTGATAATGTCTCAACTATTGCACTCTCTACAAATCATGTATTTCATGCTAAATCTAAACACATTGAGATCGACTATCATTTTGTCCGTGAAAAGAGTCACTCGAGGTGATCTTCAAGTTCAACATGTGTCTTCTTCAGATCAGTATGCATATATCCTAACAAAGGGTTTGTCTGCACCATTGTTTCAGCACCATTGCAGCAATCTGATGCTAGTGCCCTAGAGCATCAACTTGAGGGGGATGTAAGAAGGATGAAGTTCAAAAGTGTGATCTGAGTGAGGAGACAATCAATGGTTATAACAAAGTCATGTGTCAAAAGATTAAATGAGTTGATATACATATAGTTAGTTAGTTGGAATCTGGAGAGGTTAGATAATTTTGTTAGAAGAAGTTAGTTGGGATAAGGAGGCTGATTAACAACAACGAATTACTTGCTTCACAAGTCTTGTATCCAAATACATATATAAGTAAGGATTGTAAACCATAGGAGTTTAATGAAGAAAGCTTTTATCTGATATACTTTTATATCTCTCTTTCTCTCTCAGTTCAATCCTTTCTATTTCATTCATTGAAACTATCTTAACAAAAACAAGGGAGTGGGGGCTAAAATAAAGCAATATGAAGCTACTAAAGAACATGGAGTGAGATGATGGGACTTGGAGTCCCAGCTTTTTATGCCTATGAAAGGCCTAAAATCCCATCAGAATAAGGAGGAAAAAATGAAGAAAAGAAAGGTATAAGATCGTTCTATATTTTAAGCATTTTGGACAACTACTAACTTGAGCGTCAGAATGTTTTCTTGCAGGTCCCCTCCTCCCTCATTGATGGCGAGCGAAGATAGTGTTGTGGGCTTCTCAACATGATTACAAGATTTACTTGTTGGAGGATTAGAGGAACCAAAATTTTCCGCTCCAACAATTGGCGTCGTCTGTGGAAATTAAACAAAAAGCTGAATTGAGAAGCGAACGAAATAGTATCCATCCCAGCTACACCATGGGGGCACGGGCTGAGACATTAAATAGAGAAGCGCTCCTACTTCCTCTCTTATAATACTTCTACCAGTCTACATATGGTAATATGATGATTATTAATTGTAGAAAAGCAAACCAATCGGATTATGAGAAAAAGCGGCTAAGTCCTTAGCAGCTGCCAACCAACTTCGGCAGTATACGAGCCTCCATCTTCTGCGGCTGCTCCATGAATGTTGTTCAAGCTAGGATGGGGGCATGATTCCATGACTTCGAATAGGCGTTCAATGGCTAACGAATGATCAAACTCACAAACTAATTAAGTGCAGTGTGTAGAAAATTCTGTATTAGCAGGAAAGGTTGAAAATGAAGGAAAATCATTCAGTCGTGAATTAGATCAAGCGAAGCGTTTGCTAATGACTAATGGCCACACTCAAGCCTCTGACAACGGCAAGATAAGAATCCTCTTATCTAATCCATAATGATTTTCGCATGATATATAGTACATTATTCACAATGTTTACATGCATAGATGATTTCGTTAGGGCTTATTTGCATACAAAAATGTTTATTATATAATTGCCTGACGCCCTTTATTTGCTTGAAGTTCTTATTTGGCTGAGCTGTACCATTATTATTTTTAATTGCTATAATAGGAGCGAAAGTGAAAGAAAATCAGAAATGCGTTATGGACGTGAGACTAACCGAGAATTTGGGCACGTCGTGTACCATGTGAACAAGGACATAAGGACTTATTTGCTTATTTATGTAGTATTTATCAACAAGAAATTAATAATAATATTTTTATGGTAATATATGATCCTAAATATCAACAATACTAATCGTGGTAATCAATTAAGAATCATAGTGTAAAGCAATGGTTCAGAATTCAACGTTGGACCAACCAACTTTACACACGTGGTCTTAGGCTGAAACGATCAGACCTGATCGTCAAATACCTACAAATGAGAAACTCAAAGGAGATGTCATTTCAGATAATACTCGGATCGGCGTTAGCGGCGCGCCGGACAATACTGGCGGAGATGGGATACCATTTCACAGTCATGACTGCGGATATTGATGAAAAAAAAAAGACACAGTGGTGGTGCATGAAGGGATAATAGGGAAAAACCATCCAGCAAGGAAGAAGCATGGAATTTTATCAAGGCTATTCTGGTGGTCAAGCAGCAGTTATAGGATCTGTACTGGTCCAACCGTAAAAACCGGAAAAAAAGAAAAGGTGGTTGGCGCACAGCAGAGGTTTGTTTTTATGTCATACCAGATGAGGTGATCGATAGCCTGATAGAGGAGGAAATTACGCTCAATGTTGCTGGCGGTTTGATCCCGCAACATCCATTAATTTTTCCATTTGTAGAAGCAATGCTGCTGATGAATCTACGATTTCCCAAAAACTCCTAACACCACGAGGACAAAGAATGCATGCAAGATGCAAAAGTTTTGGAAAATATTGAAGGGCTTCAACACACTCTTAACTTTTCTATGGCGTCGGCAACAAAGGCAAAGAAATTGCCTAAAAGATAAGAATTCCTTCATTCTTTTCAATTATAAATTAAGATCGATGCAATTCACAGTCTCTCTTTGGAAGGAAAAGAAAGAGAACGAAGTTTTGCTGCATACCAAAAATGTACATGGGCAAATAATGCACAAGCATGATCAAGTCAAAAGCTACGAAGAAAAATGAGGTTGGCAAGCACTTAAGGCTTGAAAGCAAAAGAAATACACTGAATTTGCTTCGACAACAACGAAGTTGTCTAACAGTGGCAAATAATTCACTGGAAGAGAGCAAATAATGCTCACTGTAAAGGAGGCAAGGCCATTGAACACCAATTGGTGCAGGAAGCATGAGCTAAACCCAAAAAGGGAAGATTTCTATTCTTTCTGTTTTTACTATTCTTTATGTTTTTATTGCATGAAATGCATTTTTAGCGTAATACATATGATATAGCAAAATGGTGTAATCATCATATATTTTATTGTCGTAGTGCAGTATGATAAGGAGTTGTTAATTTGTTAGAATCATTCATGTTTTGAAATTTTAAGAAAATTTCAGTTGAAAAATCATTAAATCGGAAGATTATCCGATATTAACATATGGAATATGTGCAGAGTTATTAGGTTCAGTTGAAAATTCATTTATTGAGTCTTAAATCTTTAAATTGGTGAAGGACCAGTAGAATTGGGGACATGCATGGTTTAAAACTTTCAAAGAGATCCATCTAAATACTGCTGCAACTGTATTAACCATGAAACGTTTTGATTTATAAAGAGAACAAAGAAGCTAGAATGGCCGAAAGAGAAACTAAAAGGAAAAGGAAAATTATACAGCGTACCAATTAAATTGGGTTGGGGGCATGGAAGCACCACCTATCAAATACAGAAAGTGTTCAGCCTTAATGCATTTATCACCAAAACATTTGACTCTCTTTTTGTCTAGTTGAACAGGGCATTTGGTACCATGGTATATTGCTAATACACATATGGGCACCTAAAAGGAATTGCTACAGGCCCTGTATATACAAGGTTAATTTTAAAGTGAGTGCATGCAGATGAGTCTTTCTTCGAAAGTTGCTTGCATGGTCATATTGTTCGAGCGCCGACCTAAGTGCCGCAAGAATCAAGGCAAGACATCACATATTATAAGGAAGTGATTCATTCAAACTATATGTTGATTTCCCAATCCACATCAGAATCAGAGTGTGATTTAGTAGAAAGTTAAAGAGTCATGTTTCACTCAATATCTAAATACTTTGGTCACCATGAATATATGTTTATTGGTCTGATCTCGATCAGAGCCTTGTGTGTTCTTGATTTTGTACATGTTGGATAAAGACTTACCCATAAAGATTTTAACGTGATCAGGAACTCTTAGCAGATATGAGTGTTTGGATTGTGCCCACCAAGGAAGTAGGAGAACAATTCAGAAATCAATAAAAATAACAGAACTCGAAATTGTAGAATATTTATTAAACAAAATACTTGTTATGCAGAATGAAATACATAAATAAATACAAGAATATCAATGGTACTAACGTGATTACAGAAGGTAGAGGCTAGCGTAATAGCTATGTCCTTCAAACAATATTTCAGTCCCACTCTTGTGCTTGTGGTTCAACAACGTCTGCTCGACCAGGATTCAACTATCTAATTCTACAACCCGCACTGGATTATAGAATTCTAGCGAATTTGCTTTGTGTGTTTACTCTTTGGAAATTTCGTACAGAAGCAAGGAGGAAGGAATAAAGATATCTGGAATGGAACTGAGGACTCCAGTTATATAGGCTCTTTCATACCTCTTCAAATACCTTTCGGGTGTATCTGAAGCTATACAACTCTTTCCAAAGAGTTGTGTCTATTAATCAAAACTTTTTTAATTAATTTTAATTAAAAACTTAATTCAAAAATTAAAACTAATTGATCAGATTAATTTTAATCATTAGGCCCCAAGTGCCCCCAATGCCCTTGTCTTGATTAATTAATATTAATTTATATTAATTTATATTAATTTATGGTATAATAAACAAGCCAAATCCACACAATTGGTGGCCCAAGCCTCAATTCCCATTCCAAGTGGTCCAGCACCTAACTAATATTGTAGAGGACAAAACATATATAAAGGTTATTGAGAATCTTGTTTTCTCCAATGTGGGACAAGAGTCTCAAAACTCTAACAAACACCAATGTAGGTATGCGTTCCACGCTACTAGGAAAGCCATGTGCGATGGCTATACAGTATTTGAACATCACTTGGTTGCGGATCAAGATTTGAAATTCATGCTATTCATTGTCTAGAGAAGTGAACTCATTAGAGCATGAACGAGCCGAATAGATGGAGATGTTCGTATCATGATAATGGCAGGTTTTGTGGCGATAAGGGCTTTCCAAGTGAGGAGCATATTCAGACTTCGACCTCTATTGGAAACGAGAGCCACCTAATTTCATTATGGGTAAAATGAAGGTTGGGGTTAGCTATTACTCCAGCGAAAACAAGTAAGAAAGTTTAGAATTTTTCTTTTTTCTATGTTTGGAAGTTCAACAACTTTTATATGGTGTATCAAACTAGGCAATGCTACTCTTGAAATTTTGCTTAGTTGTTGTCAGAGAGCCAAAACCAATGCATTTGAACAATTCTGGGGGCATGAGTGTACTACCAAAATTCATGGTCGAAGACCTAGGACTGAATAAGAGCCAAAGAACTAAGATCGAAAACCCAAGATTGAATTAATGGGTTAAGACTGAACTAAGATCGAAAACCCAAGACCGATTGGGTTAAGACCAAATTAAGATCGAAAACCCAAGATTGAATTAATGGGTTAAGACCAAACTAAGATCGAAAACCCAAGATCGAATGGGTTAAGACCGAGTTAAGATCGAAAACCCAAGATTGAATTAATGGGTTAAGACCGAACTAAGATCGAAAATCCAAGACCGAGTGGGTTAAGACCGAATTAAGATCGAAAACCCAAGATCAAATGGGTTATGACCGAATTAAAACCAAAACCCAAAGATCGTAAAATGGCTGAAGGCCCAAGACCGAGTGTCGAAGACCCTAAATCTAATTATGGCTGAAGCCCAAGACCTAGGGTTGAAAACCCAAAACCCATGGTCGAATATCATATGCTTGTAGCCGAAGGCTAAACTCTGACCATATAATCATAGTTGAAGGCTAAATTATGACCAAGTGATCGTGGCCGAAGGATAACATGCGATTGTTTGATCATAGCCAAAGGCTAAACTATGACCGTTGCCAAAGGCTAAACTCATGATGAAATTTTAAGTCACATGAATTTTTTCAAAAGAAATATTTTTCCTCTACAAACTAAGATGATGTGTGTTTGCAGAGAAAAAAAGGGGGCATTTGTGGGTGCAAAAATTAAGGGTCAATGCATCCTAAAAACTAGCGATTTCCCATGCATCCTAAAAACAAGGGAGTGAGGCTAAAATAAAGCAACATGAATCATCCACTACTAAAGAACATGGATTGAGATAATGGGACTTGGAGTCCAAGCTTTTTATGCCTATAAAAGGCCTAGAATTCCATCAGAACAGGGAGGAAAAAGATGGAGGAAAGAAAGGTATAAGATCGTTCTATATTTTAAGCATTTTGGATAAATATTGACTTGAGCGTCGGAGTGTTTTCTTGCAGGTCCCCTCCTCCCTCATTGATAGCGAGCAAATATGGTGTTGTGGGCTTCTCAACATGGTTACAAGATTTACTTGTTGGAGGATTAGAGGAACCAAATTTTTCTGCTCCAACACAGCAGTACTGTTCACCTTTTGTATTTGTATAGAGCGAGGGTTTTTCTCAACGGTGTGAAAAGGGTTTCGCATAGAGCGAGGGTTTTTGCGTAAAGCGTTTTGAGTTATTTGTTGAGTTGAAGGGCACGTTGCAAAACCTCTTGTATTTGTAGGGATGAATTCAGTGATGGCTATGTCTACCAAATGGTACAATTATGATAATATTATGATTCTTCAGCATATTCTCTTAATAAACTCAAAATCATTCTTGGTCGAAACTCTTTAACCGCCGAGTCTCGTCGTCTTCGACTAGAATTCTGAACCTAAGTTGATTATGTGATTGATTTGACCTTTATTCAGAACCAATCATAATTTTTAATATTTCTCTCATCTAATAACTTAGAGTATATGGATTGAGTGCGTGTTATTTATTGTTTTAAGTGAAGACTGTATATACTAAAAAAAAATCAATTTGAAGGGTTTCGAAAGAAGGCTCATTCAGCAGCTCACGCTCTCAAGCAAAAAGATTAAATTTGATGCATATAGGAGCATCTTTAGAGAAGAAGGTAATAGTTTTTGTCATGTCACCTTTTATCCTTTCAACGAGTAAAACTTACGGATTCCTTGTTTGACATTTTTCTTTTTATTTTGTTCACCACGCAGCAGTTATGTGATACATGCCACGAGAGATACTAAAAAAAGAATATGAAAACAAAGGATATGTAAATTTGTTCATTATTCAACGATGATAAAACAACGGTTTTGACAAAGTTTTCTCAAAGAACTTTTCGAACAAAAGAAGTTGCCTCAAGGGTTTTGGCCAGCTAAAGTTGCCTTGCTGATCAATTAGGGCAAATTGCCACCCATCACCTATATATCTTGAGTAATGTTATTCATATTATGTTTTTATACCACATTTATATACTATCTTAGGTGGTATCTGATGTGGACAGCCACATCATTTGAAAAATTTGCAAAACTCAAGGAAATGAAGGAGAAAGACTCATCGTATACTACCATCATAATTTAATTAACTAGTTTTTCTTAATTATTAGTTTATTAAATAATAAACTAAATTTAAAAATCTGATTAATTCAAATGATGTAGATGTCCACATTAAATATCACCTAAGGTAGTATGAAAATATAGTACAAAAACATTGTATGAATAACATTAATAGATCATTAAAAGCACGTACATAGCACAAGCAAAGAATTAAGTAAAGTGGTATTTTTAAGGCTTTTGCTAACTTTTGCCTCATGGTAGGTTGAGTGACAAACTTTTATCAGATGCTCTTAGTAGGACTTTCGAACACTAAGATCATCTTCAAATAAAATGTTAAATTATAACAGCTAAATTATAATTGATGGCTAATGTGACAATTCAAAGTCTTATGACAAATTTTATATTTTTTCAACCGAATTGTCAAATGTTATTTTTTTTATTAATATAGAACTTTAAATGGTTGTATTTATTTAAAATTTTGATGAAACAAAATTTTTAGCTGTTGAAATATTAATAGAATAAGAGACCAACCATTAAAATTAATTAAAAACAAATTGTTGTTAATGTTAAATTTGACTCTAATCACAAAGACTTCAAATCCAATCATCAAATAACACTTCGGTTGGAAGAATTTTTTATGCCAATTATGCACAACGACATCTCCACTTAGAATTCAACATCTTCTTTAAAGATGCTCTGAGTCTAACTAATTGGAATAGGAAAAACAAGTAGAAAGTACAAGCAAATAGGCAAGAGTTGAAATCTAGTCGTGAATGTTGGTATTTCAAACTTGGGAATGCTGTTGAACTAAAACAAGAGTGATATTCATCTTCATTTGGAAGTAAGAGGTCTTAGGTTCGAGTCTCGTGAACGGCGAATTCAATACCAAATTAGGCTGTCCATTGGATCAATTTGCCGAACTCTCATTTCCCCTTAATATAAAAATATCGATGTACTCAATAAAAAAAAAAAAAAGTGGTATTTCAAATAGAAACACCCAATAAAAAAATTCACGAATTTGGTGAAAATGACATATTAAAAAAGGATAACACAGTAGGGGAAACTTATTATTAATTAATATTGTTTAAGATCAAGATCTCCTATGCGGAATTTTGCTCTTCTACGCATCAAAAGACAAAAGAAAATTGGTTGAGATTAACTAGTTAAATCCGTTCACTCGTGAAAAAAAATAAACGTTTTCGCTCCTGTGCGTATCCCTGACCTTGAAAAATATGCCATATGAGAGAAAAACCCACAATCGGTTTTTGGCATGGCTAAAAATTTGCAAGTGACGCCCAGTTTTTAGATATTTTCAACACGGCTTGTCTATTCTGTGTAATTATTTTCAACACAATATTATTTATATTACGAAAAGATGATCTCCGAACTGTCTCTCTAAACCTTAAGAATCAAATCATTTGAGTTTTTAAAATTTGATTTAACGGTTAAAAATAGAGAAATTAATAAAAAATTTAAAAATTATAATAATTTTTAACCGTTAAATAAAATTTTTAAATATCCGGATCACTTGATCTCTGAACTTTAGAGGAAGAGACCCGGATATTATATCTTTCCAAATTTCTTTAACGTAGAAGATACTAGAAGGTCGTGTCGATACTGATTCCATATACCCTTCCCCAGTTGTAACGAATATTGGATGAGAATTCAACCGAGGAATATATAAATGGAATACAATAATTAAATTAAATAAAGGCCTTTTCAATGAGTCATACAGCTGAAATTACGTAAGCAGTAGCTTACTATTAGTTCAACGTGTAGGAGTTTGCTTTTGCAGTTTATTGGTGTTTATTAGTTAAAAAAATAGTAATGCTAAAGAGATTAAATTTGTAAGCTAAATTAATTATTGTAAGACTTAATTAGTTTGTGAATTAGTGATTTTTGCATATCATGTTTTGTCGAATATCTGATGTAGTAAATGCACGTGTCAACTCTCAACGTATCCCATAATTTGTAAAATGCTCGAAACAAGAAAAAAGATTTTTAGAATACGGCGGTCACATAAACATAGCCACGTGATCACAAATTACTTTCATTTGAATTTTAAAAGCATTGCCTGCCATTTGGGAACCTTGGTGACATTTTAATTGCGAACTGAATCCTCTCCGAGGCAAACCCTTGGGATTCGTCCGATTCATTAACACGGATAGTTGGATATTGATCAAACGGCTACAAATAAATAAGTCATTTTAAAGTTATAATAATTGTAACCGTTTGATCAAAATTTAACGACCCGTATTATAGGATCAGACGGATCCCAAGAGTTTGCTTCGGAGATGATCCAGCTCCTTTTAATTGGGGTATTTTTTTCGGCTTGATATTCTTTCTTCCTCACGCCGTGTTAGCCGCCCGCGTACAAGCGCGCGACTGCCTTCTACGAAACAACTCCATCCATCTGCCCTTTTTTCTATGTGTATATATATTCATCATCGATCGTCTTCTAAACCAACAACTCCAAAGCAGTAACTCAAAGCCTTCCAAGTATTTTGGTTATCTAAAGTTCTAAACCCCAATATACCTTATAATCTTCCCCAGATCTTCGCCTTTGTTCAAACATGAGTTCTACTAATTCAGCAGGTACTTTTTCAACTCCACCCTCACTCGTATTATCTTAATTTCTTCCCATAAAAATCCAGATCTTCATGCATATATATGTTCTTGAATTTAATTTGAATATCCTGTTGGAGAATATTTAGTTTCCGTCGATCAAAGATTTCAGTTTCTTGATTCCTCAAATTTTTTAAGTTACATGTTCAACTTTTCTTTAAGATTTTTCTCGAGTTAAAACAATCTCATGAACGACATAGGTCAAAAATACTAGCTGATCATTTTTCTTTCTCTTTAATTAGTTTTTATCTGAATTATACGTAAAATTGATTGTTGATTACACGGAGTGACCTTGTTTAATTGATGTGCAGCAGGACACCCCGCTCCAGCTTCCGGCGCCGCTCAGGGTCCCTATTACGTGCAAGCTCCGCCACCAGCCGGCTACCCAACAAGAGATGAACCCCAAAACGCGGTTCCGGTAGAAACCAAGTCAAAGGGTGATGGCTTCTGGAAGGGCTGCTGTGCTGCCCTCTGTTGCTGTTGCATGGTGGATGCATGTTTTTGAAGATATATCCAGCCATTCATACCGATCAATATCTTTGATCATTTGTATTTATTTCTTCCTAGTTTTTTGTGTTATTACAGTACAGTCACGGTGTGTGATATTGTTGATGTAGATTTGGACGGTGTCTGATTGTCCAGTTTCTCATCCTTGTATAATAATTTTAGCTATCTGGCTACCCTTTTTATTTATTTCTTTATACTTTATTTAGTGGTTGATTTGTTTCTCGTTCAATTATTTCTGCTATATTTTATCAATTTTCAAACATTACGTGAGAGTGGATGACTACTTTCAAGGGCACGCGTGTTTGACAAAACCTGCATTGTGTTTGTGTCATCGATTCTTAAACGCAAAGGAACATGAGGGATGGTCCCATTGCCAACTTTATCTTTCCAGAAAAATGCCTTATCCTCACCTATATATAGAAATATAAGAGGACAAAAACACTTGGGTTGGTTCGGAATAATTGTCAAATGACTCTTAAACAAGACAAAACATGACGTTATCGACACTCTACAATATTCATTCTCCGCTTCAAATATAGAAATATAAGAGTTATCTTTGAAGAAAATATCAAAACTGTCCCATAAACATACAATTATTGATATATTTGTACTTTTATATCAACTTTTAGTTATAATTTTCATAAACTTAAAAGAGTGGTTTAATTCTACATTGGGTCCAAGTTTCACGATTATTAATTATTTTAACAAACAATATTATCTACACTAAAGGGTGGGAGACTGGGCTAAGCGTTACAATGGGCTAGCAATAATGTTATTCAAATTCGTTTTTTGTGAGAATCGAACTTAAGGCCTCTGACTTACAAGTGAAGATGAATATCACTAGACCGTAGTACTGAGTGGCCACATTTTATAGTTAATTATATATGCCTTTTTCATGCCTTACTTATAAATTTTGGAAAGGAAATGAAAATTGATTTTGGATGGTTGATGTATAGTTTCTATGCTTTGTATATGTTTTGATTGCATAGTTTCATGTATCAAGTTTTGTCTCTCTTGCAATATTTAATTGATTCATGTTTGTCGAAGATGGTAGTGATTTCAATTTACTTTTTAAGAATTGTTTGATAGCTATTTCGTATTTTCTTGTACTTTTTATGCTTAAAATGACACATCCCGACCTAAATCGAGGCATGTTGGCCATCACGTGAGGGTCACGTAGCCATGTGCGCCGTGCAGAAGTGAAGGTGATAAGATAATGTGGGTAATTAAAAACCGAACTAGCTACTCTACACTAGGTAAGTATATAAATATGAGTGGAAGTATTAGAGTGTAGATATACATAATCAGAGCGTAGGTACCAAAGTGCAATCCAGCAGGCTAAATACTAATTATACAGGATATGAAAGAAAACCCTACATTGATGGAAATCTGTCAAAACCGCCGTAGAGTCCTCGTAAGCCACCAACACGAACTTCTAACTAGAACCTGGAGAGGCGCAAAAACAAAAAACGTGAGTGGGCAAAAATAAAACTTTTCAAAACCATTTCACTTTCAAAACATACAACCCCTCACCGTAAAACCCGTATATTTTCCCAGAAAATAATAATACATATGTATATAGAAATCCTGCTCGAAAGTAGTGAAAACCAAGTATATGCCATGTCAAGTATCTCAACAATGAAATAAGTAAGCCAGGTGAAATAAATCAATATATAGTGATATGTCAGTCGGAGTCACTTAACGTAACCTGTACAACTGAACCTATAGCTCATCTACCAAATCCTGCACACGAGTCGAAACCACCTAATGTGGTCTGTACGACAAGCTAGGTGCAAATAAATATGCTCAAGTGCTACGATCATGTGAAGGCTGTGTGAAGTATTGCAAGTCACATACGAGTTGGAACCACCTAATATGATCTATACGACAGGCTGGCACCTGCCTTGGATCCAAGGTGAGCATACGGTGCGGGAGGTGAACGATCACATGAAGGCTAGGCCCTGGCCTCGGGCTGAGCATTAACACTGGGGTGCAGGATAATGAACACTAAATGTATCTCAACATAATCATATACACTGCAATCGCTATCATTAATATGTACTCACCTGAAACTTACATGTGCGTCCGCAACACCATGCAATAATATCCATATCTATACTAATGCATATACTAAAATATAATGAAATCGACATGGCATTTAAAACATAATTTCATTTAAAACCATTTATGGAAAAATGTAAACCATATATATATATAACCAAAAGCCCACTCACTGGTATGTAGCTGGGTCGTAACCCCTGAGTCTCACTTGGTTACGCTCGTCCTTCGGGAACGTCTCGCCTATATGTGAAACCACTGATTTAACGTTAATTTAAGCACATAATCAAAACCATATAATAACTTCTCATACGTTGCTCAATTAGGTTGTTTGAATATACCACTGTGGCCTACTCAACACCACGAGCATCCCCATATTTTTAGAATAATTTTCCGATGTCCTACGCGCCCTCATGCGCCAGCCACGGGCAAGCACGTGCCTGGCACATGGACGGAATCTTTAACGTCGTTAGGAAATATTCCATTAAATAGTAGCATATACTGTTAACTTTTACCTGACGCCGTTAGTATATTCTGTCAAAATTGAAGGAATATTCTCTTTCCTTCTTTGATGGTTCGCCGAAATCCGGCCCCGGCCACCGCTGCGTCACCGGAAACTGAAAAATTGTAAAACTTCAATATCTTCTTCGTTTTTTCAACCAAATTCCACAAATTTTATATCAATTTGAAGCCCTGAAGTAGTAGAACATGATCTTACCTCTTAGAGGTCCTAAAATCGATGAAAAGTGGCTGAAAAATCCTTCGATATTTCGACTAAGTCTGCAACTCATGGAACTGACCTATCCCGACGTCTAAATCCTCCCAAAAATTGTTCCTAGGTCTCTATGGAGTAGTTTTAAGACTCCCTTAAGCTTTAAAACTCCGTGAAATAACTACGATCACGACGGAGCAACAGAGCACCAATTCGAAGCTCTTAGGTTTTCGGGTTCCCGTGGTCTGTTCTTTGATCCAATGGTATAGATGGATTCGCGAAGTCACAAAAAACACGTTGGTGCAAAGCTCAAGCTCGATCGATGAAGTTTGGATGGTGTTTGAGAGTTGAAAGCTTGGATTGTACGAACAAGGGAAAAGAGTCAAGAAGAGAGAAAAAGGAAAGAAAGTTTGTACGTGTGTGTGTATGTATGTGTTACGGGATTGGGCAGAAATAAAAGAGTAGGGCCCTGATTGGGCCATAAGGTTTAGGGCTAACAATTTAAATCAAAACAAACCCACAATTCTAATTGGACCCAAGAAAGTAGGAGGTATGATGATTGGTCCATTTCCTTAGCTCGACTACACCATCGTTTATTCGTAACATTTTCGTTACGAACCCAATTCGGCCCTAACTCGCATCAATGTTCTCATGACGTCGCATATAATTTACTCACGTTCGCTAAAAATAATAATTTAAAACTATAAACGTACATCCACATCACTACAACTCGAGGGTATAATCGTCAATTCCACACATCCGAGGATAAAAATATATATTAATTCAGGACGGATCGTCACATAAAATATGAGGAAAATCTATGAGGAATGAAGAAAGGTGGCAAGAAGGAGGGGAACAAATTTAAAAAATTTGTGAAAACAAAATTTTTAAAGTGGAAATCAACTAAAAATAATTTTTGGTTTTGGATTTTCAATTTGTAAATTGTATACATTGATTCCACTCTTGCAGCACTGGAGTTTTTGCACACCCCTCTCTCTCTCTCTCTCTCTCTCTAATTTTGTTGTTATTTCAACCTGTTATACGTTTGTGTTAGCTTTTGCTGGTTTCTATTACTTGGCCTGCATGCAAACTGAGCTATGAAAATCCAACAAGGACAAGTTATGGGAGGAGGAGAGAAGCAATTCATAAACCCCTGTTATTATCCTTGAAAAAGATGGCACTGTGTACTTTTTTTAATTTTTTTTTAACAAATGATATTTTCTACGTTAAGGGAGAGGGGATGGATTTAGTTGAAAATATATTTCTAAAGATGATCGTAGTTATTATCCTTTCCTACGGAGGGCTATAGTTGTGGGCAATACCATCTATGCTTTATCTAACCTTAACAAGGAGCACTAGACGTGTCCTAATGAATCACATCCAATGTCATGCCTAGGCTTATGTAAGAGCAACTCTACTTTTGCTTATTGCTTTGGGGATAGGCAATCAAATCCACTCCACCCTCCCCAAAGGGTCAAAACACTCCAGCCCACTTGAGCAATTGGACTCAAGGCGAGTCCGATGGAGAAGTCAGGCAATAATCACCTGTTCCAGCGCCCTATCTATGTGACGCAAGACGTCAGTCACAATTTAAATTATTAAAAAATTATAAAAATATAAAAAATTATATATATTTTTTATAAATACCTAACCATATTCTTCCACCTTACCCTACATTTCAATATTTTCAAATACTTTCAACCAATCATTTATTATTACCCAAAATTAAAAATAAAGTTAGTATTTTATAAAATAAAAAATATTAATATTTTAAAACAAATTGCCTAGGCTATTCAGTTTTTGGGATGGAGATGCACTTGAGTAGTTACTGTTCATTTAAGGGGATTTTTTTTAATATATTGATATTTTTACACTAAGGGATGGAGAGTTTAGCTAAGTCACACAATAAGCAACCTAATTTGGTATTGAATTCGTCATCTATGAGATTCGAACCTAAGACCTCTCACTTCCTAGTGAAGAGGAATACCACCAGACCGTAGTACTAAATGATCATTTAAGGGGATTAAGTTGCCTACTGGCTAGGGAGCCTTACTACACTAGAAGTGCTCTAAAGGCATGACCATTTACATGAAAAGATAATTGTTCATGAGACAAGAAGCTTATACCTTGAAATTCATTTTTCCTAAAATTCATTTTTTTTAGTACATCGATATTTTTACACTAGGGGGAGTTCGGCTAAGCCACACAATGACAACCTAAATTGGTATTGAATTTTCTATTCACGAGATTCGAACTTAAGACTTCTCACTTCTAAACAAAGAGGAATATCATCAAACTGTAATACTGAATGACTCTTAAAATTAATTAAGTCTAACTAAGACACCAGAGAATCTTAGGATCACACCATGTCGGCATGACAAGATTTCACCCCACTTTCCTTCCTAGTGCAAGGCCTTCCGAAGTAACCCTACGTTTGTGAGAAATCTGTTCCCAATTTTTCGTTTTTTGGATGTTGCCCGATTAAGCACGAGATTGGAAAAAAAAAAAAAGTAACTCAGCCCAGTTCAAGCCCAATACAAAATCTTAATAGTTCAGCCCATATCTAAAAAAAAACCTAGGGTTTCAGTGAGCCGCCATTACTATAAATTTTCTCTCCTAGGGTTTTTCCTCCCCGCCCTTTGCCGAAACCGAGCGACAGAGAGAGACTGAGAGACAAGAGAGAGAAACCAGCCATGGTGAAGTTTCTGAAGCCAAACAAGGCGGTGATCAACCTCCAGGGCCGCTACGCCGGACGCAAGGCCGTCATCGTGCGCGCCTTCGACGAGGGCACCCGCGACCGTCCCTACGGGCACTGTTTGGTTGCGGGGATTAAGAAGTACCCAGCCAAGGTCATCCGCAAGGACTCCGCCAAGAAGACGGCCAAGAAATCTAGAGTGAAGGCCTTCATCAAGCTCGTGAACTACCAGCACCTGATGCCAACGCGCTACACCCTGGATGTGGATCTCAAAGACGTCGTCAACGTCGAGTGCTTGCAGACAAAGGACAAGAAGGTCACTGCTTTGAAGGAGGTCAAGAAGCGGTTCGAGGAGCGGTTCAAGACCGGGAAGAACAGGTGGTTCTTCACCAAGCTCAGGTTCTGATGACCTTTCCATACGGCGCCGCATTGGAAATGGGGTCTGTCTGATTTTGGGTTTATATTTTTTCGAGTTTATGTTTAATTTTGAAATGAAATGAGACGTTTTTATGGATTTTAAGATTAATGTTTAGCTTAAATGATTAGATTTTGTATTACTGAAATGTTTAATTTTGGGTATTTCTGGATTTTGCTTTATTTTCCTTCGATTTTATATCGGCATTGTTCTTCTGTGTTGTTTGATATGATTCTTTCCCTGCAGTTACTTTACGCCTATCATTTGTGTATTGATTCTGTTTCAATTTGGATAATTAGGAATCGGGTTTCTAGAGTTGTAGGCTATTGAGTAGCTGTGATGCGTGTAATGTTTCGATTTAAGTTCGATTCACTGGATTAATATCCTGCTTATTGTTCACTGATACTGGAATTGCCCAAGTGTTGTGCTTTTGGATTTTCCAGGGTTTAGGTTCGATCACGAACAAATTGTCTGTTGTGAGGTATATTGTTTGTCAACTTTAGTGATAGTTAATAGAAATAGTTTAGTTATGGTGTTTATTTTTGATGATTCTGCTTGTAGAAAACGGTTTTACCTTAAGACGTCGTTGGAGTGTGTGTATATGTATTGGTTTATGTTGAGGTTTTGCAATATGGAATGTTCTTTACTAATTGGTAGAAATTTGAAAAGTTGCAGTTGGTTTCTTTTCAAAAATGTTTATCTTTCAGTATGATGTGCTGAATTGAGTCTTCAACTGATGGCTGGTGATTGGAAGTTTTGCAGATTGCTGCGTTTGTAAAACGCTTTATCGCTCTTTGTTTAGGGATTTTTGTTGTCTGTGCTCTCTATGTTGACTGTCGAGTTTCTTGGTTAGTGGTAGATGCCCTAATCATCTCATGTCAAATGTTTAGATTTGTGATTTAACAGTCGTGAATAGAAGTTGTTGCTCGTTTTTGGATGTTACTTATAATTACATGGTTCTTGTGTTGCGTTGATCATGAAAACATGTGATGCTAAACTGGTGCTAGCATTCGATGGATTGGTTTGCTGTCGTGAAATTTTGGTTGAAAACATTTCCGTGCCAATTCTTTTCTGGATGATTTTAATGTGTAGTCAAATTTAAGAACAATAGTTTTTGTTCATAGACTTATTCTGTTGGGTTTAATCTATTTCCTCTCTGCCTGAGGTCCTTAGACTTCTGTCGAAAACTTGCCTATCCCAGTTCCATGAAACATCAAAACTTGCCTATCCCAGTTCCATGAAACAGCTACCTTGTTTCATGAACCGGGTTTCTGATATTTGCTGCAATTTAGTAAATTGTAGCAATGGTTTTTCAACTTTAATCAAATTGGAGCAATGATACTTCAACAAAAAATTCATTACTATTGGTTTCTCAACTCATCAAAATGTGTAGTTATGGTTTTTTTCGTCATAGTTTTGTCAAAATAAGTTATGTTAGAAGAACCATTGCTACAACATTTTGGTTTTTTTCGTCAACTTTATTAGGATTTTGTCAAAATGAGTTATGTTGGAAGCATCGTTGAGTTAAAGTTGAGGGATCATTGTTCTAATTAGGTTAAAGTTGAGGGGTCATTTCTCCAGTTGGATTAAAGTTGAGGGACCAATGGTAATGAATTTTTAGTTGAGGAACCATAGCCGCACGTTTTGGTGAGTTTAGAGATTAACGGTATTGGATTTTTAGTTGGTTTTTCAATTGAGTTAAAAGTTAAGGAATTATTGTTATAATTTACTCTTTGAAGTAAACTATTGGAATGCTACATGGGAGGTTGGTTTGCCCTTTCCGCACCCGTCTCCTTGTTTGTAACCCTTGATTATCTAACCCTTGATTATCTTTTGATTCTCTGGTGATTCATTCAATTCAAAGGCCGTAAAAACAGGAGTGCAGAGAAGAAAGTCGTGTGCGGAAATCGCTTTTGTTGTAACGGAACTCTACAAATTTCAATAGGAATCTTAGTTAGTATCATCTGCTTTTATTCATTAAATACATGATATATCATGAGACATTGCTTAAGAGAAACAACAAAAGCACAACGCTTGTCTGCAAATTCCCATCCTATATACAAAACAAGCTTCAAAGGGATAAAAATCCATCTCTCTCAAGTTATTCACCAAAACACTTACCGCTTATGAGCTTTTCGAGTTGCCTGACCGAAGCCTCCGCTGCTCTATGCCACCACGGCCTGGTGCTTTGCCACTCCACCTCCATCACCAGAACCAGAGAAGCCTTCTGTACCAGTTGTCTACTCTTTTCAAGTTTTAGTTTTCTAACTTTTGTAGTATACCTACCTGCCCTGGAATCTTTCATCATTTTGGTAGGCAATAGGTATGGCAAGCGATTTCACATATCTTTTGAAGTTCGACTGTAGTACATAAAAGCTCCAGTCGAACTACGACCAAGATTGGAATGATGGGACTAGAGACTGGGGTACTTGGACTTGAAATACAACGCGGTTGGGGTAGAGAGACTTTCAGTCGCTATTTCAGACCCTAGAACTTGTCCTATACAAGACATCAAATGAGCTCAAGAATGTCGAACTCTAGAATTTCTCCTATACTATGCGTGTGACAAGTTTTTACTATGTTGATTGACCTTTAAACTTCAGGACAATGGAAGTCCTAACTGTATTTAAGCTTCTTGAATGTAGGCATGATATGTGAATCATTCTATTATATATCAATTGACAATGTACAATACAATTAAGAGGCTCAAATTTAAATGTTAAATTCTCTGAAATACTTTACTTTGGGACCGTTATATTTTAACTACATATATCACAGTATTTTTTATTATTTTAAATTGGAACAATTGATGGTAAACATAGTTATCCACCTCTTTCGAAAATCAGGAATACTCACCGAGATATTTCAATATTACAATCAATCAGACTTACCAACTTGGAACCTCAAATCCAAATAAATGTTGAAGTCGAACTTGGGATCTAAGTTGGTACAGCTGTAAAGCCGCCGTCTAAAGTTCCAAAAACTCGTGAATATTGAATGGTCTAGATGTTTGCATACAACCATACAAACATTATTCAAATCTCCTCTCTCTCAAAACAAAATTAACAAATTAACACACATCAATGTCAACACAAAGACAAACCCTCCCACCCTATAATCTTCCCAAAACCTCGATCCGAGAATCCAAAGATGACGCTAATTACACCATTAATCAACTAATCAACCCTTAATTAATTCTACTAACCCGTCAATCGACCGACCCCCTTTTTTTTGGTCGAATCCCCCAACACAACAAACGGACTTAACGACAACCCCAAACGGAGTACCTAACGAGGAGGATTCCCAACACGAGTCAACTCCTCACACCCCCACACGCTCGCACGTATCCCCTTCCCCCTCTAAAGTTATCAAACTTTCCGTCTCATTTTCTCTAATTTGCTCACTTTCTCTCTAACCAAACAGTTTTCTCTCTCTACTCTCTCTCCTCTCTCTGACAAAGCTTTCTGCAAAACTCTCACTGTACATGCGTTTGGTTGTCTTTCTCGCTTTTCTTTGTCGCTTTCCGCCCGAAGGCTTCCGAGCTTTTTATATTCTCTCTATCGACAATCACACACTTCCTCCTTCCTCCTCCTCCTCCTCCTCTACCAGTCATGCTTCAGAGCTTAGTTCCTCAATCCCCAATCACCGCCGCCACCCCTAACAATAACAACCCTACCTCCTCCTCCTCCTCCATGAAGACCAAGCGCGTCGACCGCGACCTTGCCGGCAGTGGAAGCGGCGATTCCGACGCCGAAGACCCCTCCTTCACCAAACGCCCCAATTCCGGCAGAAATTTCCGCGAAAGAACTGCCGACGATCGTGACACCGAACCGGTGGCGGAGGGCGAATCGGACGGGTTGAGACTGTTGGGGCTTCTGCTACAATGCGCCGAGTTCGTCGCCATGGACAGCCTCGACGACGCCAGCGACCTGTTACCTGAGATCGCGGAACTATCATCGCCGTTCGGGTCGTCGCCGGAGCGAGTAGGTGCTTATTTCTCGCACGCGCTTCAGACTCGCGTGATCAGCTCCTGCTTAGGTACCTACTCTCCGCTCACCAACAGAACCCTAACGCTTGCTCAGTCGCAGCGGATCTTCAACGCTCTCCAATCCTACAACTCCATCAGTCCGCTAGTCAAATTCTCACACTTCACGTCCAATCAGGCGATTTTCCAGGCGCTGGACGGCGAGGATCACGTCCACGTCATCGATTTGGATATAATGCAAGGCCTCCAGTGGCCAGGATTGTTCCACATCCTTGCATCGCGGTCGAAGAAGATCCGATCAATGCGGATAACCGGGTTCGGGTCCTCCTCGGAGCTCCTCGAGTCGACCGGGCGGAGACTCGCTGATTTCGCGAGCTCGCTCGGCCTGCCCTTCGAGTTCCAGCCGCTGGAGGGCAAAATCGGGAGCATAACCGACCTAAGTCAACTCGGAATCAGACCGAGCGAGGCCACCGTGGTCCACTGGATGCACCATTGCTTGTACGACGTCACCGGCAGCGATTTGGCGACGCTGAGATTGCTGGGCTCGCTGAGACCGAAGCTGATCACGATCGCCGAGCAGGATTTGAGCCACAGCGGCAGCTTCCTGAGTAGGTTTGTGGAGGCCTTGCATTACTACAGCGCGCTGTTTGATGCGCTCGGGGACGGATTGGGCGCCGACAGCCTGGAGAGGCATATGGTGGAGCAGCAGCTGTTCGGCTACGAGATTAGGAATATCCTCGCGGTGGGCGGGCCGAAGAGAACCGGGGAGGTGAAGGTGGAGAGGTGGGGGGATGAGTTGAAGCGGGTCGGGTTTGGGCCCGTTTCGCTTGGCGGGAACCCGGCGGCGCAGGCTAGCTTGTTGCTTGGGATGTTTCCGTGGAAGGGGTACACTTTGGTGGAGGAGAATGGGTGCTTGAAGTTGGGTTGGAAGGACCTCTCCTTGCTTACAGCCTCTGCCTGGCAGCCGTTGGATTGAAATACTTTGACCAGCATGATACGGTGGGGAGGAGGACTTCTTTTTCACTTGGCTGTAATTCTTTGAAGGAGAAAAACATTGTAGTTAGTTTTTTTTTGGTTCCTTGTTATATGTTTAAAGAAAAGAAGAGAGCGGTGCTGTCTACGCATCTATTTTTACTTATCACATATTTCTTGTTAATTTTTGTTCTTTGAATTTTTGTGATTTATTAAATTCGACGGTGAAAATTGAAATGGGTGTGTAGATAACATCATCCGAAAAAAAAATAAAAAAAAAATCCATAGGTCATGGGTTGTTATTATTGTTATTATTTAGGAAGTGAGAATCATTTGGGTTGTTAAATTAGGTGCAATTGTTTAACTCATTGAAGAGTTGAATGTGAGTTTTGATGATGCAATGTCATGAGAGGATGAGGATTATGATATTTGGCTTGGTGGAAAGTTGCAATCAAACATGGGAGACAAGACTTATCCTCCTTTGTGTGCTAAATAATTTTAGGGATCAATAGAAATATTAGTGTTATATGCTACGGTAAGTTGTCTGCACGAATTATAAAATTATGATTGAGACTTTAAATGTGATATATCAATGGTATGATACAACGCTTTGAACTAACTCACGTACACGACTCATCTTTCTAGGTCCCATCATCCTATATCTAACATGTGTGGGGTAAGTGAGTAATTGGAATTTGGAGATGGCCTAGTCCCTACAAATGAAAATGAGTGCACATGGAATTGTACCCTAGAAAATGAAACCTTGTCTCACCTTGTCTGAAAATCATATAAGCTCGGTGTGCTTCTCTTCCTCTCATAGTTGCATATCAGTTCTTGACAGGTTGATTGGAAGGGAATTCCACACACTTAACTCGTATGATAGTGACCTTTAAATTATTTCAATCCCAATTTTACTAACATGAATCATTTTTCCACCATTTTTAATCAAGTTTTAAACACTTGCTAACCTCCTCATCTTACCATACCAGCATACCTCTATGTCAATATGTCAATGAGAAAATTGGATTAATTGAAGCTTTTGTTCTTGAACTAAAAACTTGTGAGTATTAATTCCTGATTTTGTTATAATGTGGAGTAATGATCATTTTGTCTAACTCCGTTAGAACTTCCATCCAAAATAAAGGATCTAAAGTGTGGAAGATCTAAACGGAGTTAGCCAAAAGGATTGCCACTTCATATTATAACAATTTCAGGAATTAATGCACATATTTTTAGTTCAGGACTAAACCTCCAATTGAGTTAAAGTTCAAAGACTGTTGCTCTAATTATCTCATATGTGAAATGTGGAAGCCATTGTGCCAATAGCAAAAGAAGGGTGGAAGCTTTCGCACAGAAATGAATTTTGTAAACTTTTTTCTCATAATGCATGCTCACATTTATTTATTTCTCTTATTTCTTTTGTTTTCTTTATTTGATCTGAAAATTAAATATAAATAATGTGTGAAAATCATCTCCCTTTTTTGTACTTCTCCATGAAAAAACTTTGTTTACTTTACGGAAAATTGTATTTTAATCCTTGTCTAAGATTACTGTTTGAATAAAACCTTGTCTAAGATTAAAAATTAATTTTAATTCTTGGCATTTAATTGTAATTTCTGAATATTAAATAGGTTGTATTAATTTGTAGGTTATATTGATTCCCATAAATAATAAAAATGTTATTTATCATTGTTCCCACAATAAGAAAAGTCATATTATCATATATTTTTCATTGTGCATGAATTTCTCCATATATATGTATATGCAGATTACGTACATATGTATGTTTAGATATTATACTTACGTACAAACACATTTGTACATATACATTGTCCCGAAACTTACATACCAATACTTATGTACCTATGAGTAAAATAAGGTACCTACAATTATGTACCGATACTTCTGTAACTATGAATAAAATAAGGCACCAAAAGTTATGCATAAATTGTTTTTGTTTTGTTGTTGAATTTTTTTTAATAATAATAATTTGAATTTTGAATGAATTTGTATCTGACACACCCCGATCCGGAGGATCCAGGTGTGCTGGCCGTCACGTGGGCGTGACGTAACCATAAGCACAACACGGAAGCGGAAAAGCAACATAAATCAACAGAATTTCAAACCAAATTCAACATAACCACATACGGACATAACCGGACGAGTTTACAAGTAAACACATAAGTTCAGAGCATAGGTTATCTGCAGTCAAGTAGGACTAAAATAAGAATACATCACCCTCAGGTGAGTCCTACATGTCCCAAATCTGTCAGAAAGCCGGAAAGGACCTCGTGAGCCAACCACCGCTAAACTAGAACCTGGAGGGGCGCAAAACAAAATGAGTGGGTCAGTAAAACAAATTAGTTTTCCAAAACAGTTCATAAAACAATTATATCCCCTCGCCGTAAAAACCTGTATACTTTCCCAGAAATATATATAACCATATAAAATCTCAAAACTTAAATCTCAAATCTTTAACATTTTCAAGAAAACATGCCATGACATAAATCAAAATATAAATCAGGTGAAATAAGGAATCAATCGGAGACCCTGCAGTTGGTCCTATACGATTAATTCAATAGCTCAAATCCCACTAAGCCGGAGTCACCACAGTGACCTATACGGCCCTACTCTGCACATCACTCGGAACTACGTAAGGTAGTCTATACGATGAAAGGTGTAAAAATACGCTCTAGTGCTTCTCTCATCATATCATCAGCGCGCATAACTAAGGTCACCCACTAGTCGGAATCACGCCTAGTGATCTGTACGACTAGCATGTCGGAACCCTCACATGGTCTGTACGACATCCACCTACTTGGATCCAAGGCGAGCGTGCGGTGTGGTGAATAATATAAGCACTAACACCTAGGGTGCAGATTACGAGCTCAAATTATATCGATATCAACCAATTCAATGCATAATGAACTCACCTGACTTACCTTTGCCTCCACAGCACCATGCAATATGTATGCATCATATATCAATCATATAACTCATGTGAAATTCACCTTTTTCCAAATAATTCTATGCATGGCATTTTAAAAACGTATTTTCATATAAACATTTTTCTGGGAAAAACAGTAGTATATAGGTAATACGAAAACAAAACTGCCCACTCACTGATAAGTCGACGGGTCGTAACCCCCGTGGCGTCCCTGGATGCGGTCGTCCTCGGGATACGTCTCACCTATATGCGAAACAACTATAAAAACATTAATTTTAAGCATATCACCAATAATTCGAAATAACTTCTCATACGATGCTCAATTTTGGTATATGAATATACCACATCGACCTACTCGACGTCACGAGCGTCGAGAAATTTTTAGAAAAATTTTTGGAAGCCCCACGCGCCCCCACGCGCCACACGTGGCACGGGTCCACGCGCTGGCCACGCGCAGCACGTGCAGCGCACGTGTCGTCTTCTTCGCAGGTCTCGCCGGACTGGTTCTCCGGTGGCCGGACTCCGGCCGAACTCCGGCCGATTTTCAAACTCACTATTCTCCTTCGTTTTTCACCCATTTTCTTCGTATTTTATACCGAATTGAAGCCCTAAGAGTGTACAATCACGTTGGACTAGTTTTAGGGCCTAAAAACTACGAAATCTCACCTTGCAAAAACCAAAGATTTCGGCCAAACTTGAAACCTACGATCCCGACGTCCAAAACTCTCCAACGAACGTCCCCGAGCTTCCTTAGAACCTCCTAAAGCTCACTACAAGCTTGAAATCTCCTGAAACACAACATTTTACGTTCGCATGAACAGTACCTCAAAAATGGAGGTTCGGGATCTATGTGAAATCGAAGGTTTCACTTCCTAAAACTAGTACCAATGAACTCAGGACGACGAAAGGATGAAGATGCATACCTTATTTGCCCCGATCCGTTGAGTTTCGAAGGGTTTTGGGTGAAGGTCCGTACGATATGGGTGTGTTTGGGTGTGAGGTCGGGAGAGAGAGAGAGAGAGAGAGACTGAGAGAGTGATCGAGAGGGAGGAGAGAAAGGGACTGATCTTGTGTGGTCAAACCAATCCACACCATCCAAAATCTCTCTTAAGTCCCTAACCACAAAAATATAAAATCAACTTCCAAAATATTTCTAACTTAAACAACTTCTTAAAAGTTTAGGGACCAAACATTTTCAAAACGTAATACACCCATACCTTGATACCTGACAAGGGCATTTTTGTCCTTTCACATTCCCGCCAAAAGTACCTCCGGGACGGGCTGTGACAATCTCCCCTCCTTATAGAATTTCGTCCCCGAAATTCCCATAACCAAATCATAATTCAATACTCGTAGAATAATCTTGGGTACATCTCTCTCATCCGGTCTTCCGTCTCCCAAGTAGCTTCCTCCACAGAATGATTTCTCCACAACACCTTCACCAAACTCACCGTCTTGTTCCTTAGAACCTTGTCCTTCCAATCCAATATTGTGATTGGTTCCTCATCATACGTCAAATCCGGATTAATCTCTAACGGTTGAGGAGGAATCACATGAGAAGGATCAGAAATATAATGCCGAAGCATAGAGACATGGAACACATTATGGACCTTAGATAACTCCGGAGGCAGTTCCAACCGGTAGGCAACTTCACCAACTCTTTCAATGATCACATAAGGTCCAATATATCTCGGACTTAGCTTCCCTCTTTTCCCAAATCGTACCACACCTCTCCAAGGCGACAATTTCAAGAATACCCAATCACCCACATCATACACTCGATCAGTAGTATGCCGATCCGCTAAACTCTTATGTCGATCCTGGGCTGCTTTCAGGTTTGACTTAATTACCTGAACATTTTGAGTCGTCTCATCCACGATCTCAGGGCCTTCTAATACCCGTTCACCAACCTCAGACCAACATAATGGCGTTCGACACGCCCTACCATAAAGTGCCTCGAATGGGGACATACCAATGCTCGAGTGAAAACTGTTATTATAAGCAAACTCCATTAAGTCCAGACGATCATGCCAAGAATCACCAAATTGTAATACCGAAGATCTCAACATATCTTCCAACGTCTGAATGGTCCTCTCTGATTGCCCATCAGTTTGAGGATGATAAGCTGTGCTATACAGTAATTGAGTACCCAGAGCTTCCTGAAAAGCCACCCAAAATTTAGAAGTAAATCTCGGGTCTCGATCGGAGATAATATTTACTGGGACTCCATGATACTTGACAATCTTCGAAATAAACAACTTAGCCAATTTATTCAGAGGGTATTTCTCCCTCACTGGAATGAAATGCGCCGACTTGGTGAGTCGATCCACAATCACCCAAATACCATCAAATCCATTTCGCGTACGAGGAAGTTTATACACGAAATCCATGGTTATATTTTCCCATTTCCACTGGGGAACAGGAAGGGGTTGCATTCGCCCAAAGGGCTTCTTCCTTTCTGCTTTCACTTGCTGGCAAATAATACACCTGCTCACATATTCTGCAATTTCTCTTTTCATACCGGCCAATAATAAAATGGTCGAATGGTATGATACATTTTTGTTCCTCCCGGATGCATCGCATAAGCTGAACAATGTGCTTCATCCAGAATTTCCTTCTTCAATTCCTCATTATTCGGAACATACATTCTGTTTTCTTGCATGAGCATACCATCTGATTCCCGAATTCTGAGGTCTTTCTTTTTCCCTTCACTTCTTAACTGAACCAACTCCTGAATTTCTTCATTCACCATCTGAACTGCAAGAATACGATCCACCAAAACTGGCCTGACTTGAAAACTAGCAAGAAAAGCTCCACCTTGATTCTCCCACTCCAATCTTACTCCAGTTGCCCTCAGTTCAGCAAGAAGAGGAACACGACTAGCATATAGGGCATTAAGTCTACCTTGAGGTTTCCTACTCAGCGCATCCGCTACTACATTAGCACGACCTGGATGGTATTCAATAGAACAATCATAATCACTTAACAATTCCATCCACCTTCGCTGACGAAGATTAAGATCATGCTGAGTAAACAAATATTGAAGACTCTTGTGATCAGTGAAGATCTTACACTTCTCACCATACAAATAATGCCTCCAAATTTTTAAAGCAAAAACAATTGCTGCCAATTCAAGATCGTGAGTAGGATAGTTCCTTTCATGATTTTTCAACTGCCTAGAAGCATATGCAATCACCTTATTATGCTGCATCAAAACACATCCCAAACCATTTAATGAAGCATCACTATATATCTCAAAATTACCGCTATCGTCGGGAAGTACCAACACCGGTGCATGAGTGAGGCAATACTTTAATTGCTGAAAACTCCGCTCACAATTCTCATCCCACTCAAATTTAACATCCTTCCTGGTCAACTTTGTCAACGGTAAAGCAATCATAGAGAAATCCTGAACGAACCGTCGATAATAACCTGCTAAGCCAAGAAAGCTTCGTACCTCCGTGACGGTTCGAGGTTGCTCCCAATTCTCCACCGCTGCAATCTTTTGAGGATCAACTTGAATACCTTGAGCTGATACCACATGCCCCAAAAATGCCACTTCAGTCAACCAAAACTGACATTTACTGAACTTGGCATACAACTGATGCTCCCTTAATTTCCTTAACACCAAATTAAGGTGTCGGATATGATCTGCTTGGGACTTAGAGTATACCAGAATATCGTCAATAAAAACAATAACGAATTTATCAAGATATTTCTGGAATACCTCATTCATTAATCTCATAAAAGCTGCAGGCGCATTAGTCAACCCAAACGGCATAACCGAAAATTCATAATGTCCGTACCGAGTTCGGAAAGCCGTCTTAGGTACATCATCTTCTTTAATCTTCAATTGATAATATCCAGATCTCAAATCAATCTTAGAAAATACACATGCACCTTTCAGCTGATCGAACAAATCATCAATGCGAGGCAATGGATAACGGTTTTTAATCGTTACCCGGTTCAATTGTCTATAATCAATACACAATCGAAGAGTTCCATCCTTCTTCTTCACAAATAATACTGGGGCACCCCAAGGTGAAGAACTAGGTTGAATAAAACCTTTATCAAGTAATTCTTGCAACTGGATTTTTAATTCCCTCAACTCAGCAGGAGCCATTCTATAAGGAGTCAGAGATATAGGGTCCGTACCTGGAAGCAAATCAATAGAGAATTCCACCTCCCTGTCTGGTGGTAATCCCGGCAAATCATCAGGGAATACATCCGAATAATGTCTGACCACACCAACTTCTTCTATACTAGTAGGAGCAACATCATTTAATACCACATGTGCCAAATATCCCTGACAACCCTTCGATAATAATTTCCTCGCCCTTATGGCAGAAATAACTCCATGTCTCACCCCACTTCTCTCGCCCACAAAAGTAACCTCGGGTAATCCAGGACGATAAAAAGTAACTGATTTACCATAACAATCAATATGGGCACGATTATGGTGTAACCAATCGGCCCCTAAAATCACATCAAAATCCACAATATCTAACGGAATAAGATCAGCGGACATAATCACGCCCTCAACCATCACTGGACACCCCAGATACACACTATCCACAACACATTTATCTCCTCTAGGCATGGCAAACTCTAAATCAAATCCTAGAGGTGAAGGGTGAGGTTGGGTTATTTGAGCAAACGTATGAGAAATCACAGAGTGCGTAGCACCACAATCAATCAAAACCTTAGCAAAATGACCAAGAACATTCAACGTACCCATAATCAAGTCTGGATGGTTCTGAGCCTCCTGCAAAGAAATATGACTAATTCGCCCTTGAGCCTGCTGTCGTCCACCTCGGCCTCTATTGCCCTGATTACCTCGTCCCTGAGGATTACGTCCCTGGCCTGGCTGACTAGGCTGCCTGGATGATCCTGCACCACCAGTAGCAACTTCCCCCTGACGGGGCTGGCCTCCCTGATGCCACTGCGATTCACCAGCTGGCATAGAGGAATAAGATGAATAACCTCCAAAATCCTGAGAATATCCAGCCTGAGAGTAAGGCTCCTGGGAATACTGATAAGGTCCGGAAGCATACGGAGCAGCATCCCCCTGATAGTGGTAGGCACCACCACGACTCGGCTGGCCATAACCACCCGGTCCAAAACTCTGCTGAACTGGTGCTGGAGGTGGCATATTAGTCTGCTGCGGTCTCTGCTGACCCTGGGGGCACTGAGAAGCCCGATGTCCCATCTGCCCACACGTAAAACAAGCCCCAGAACCTCTCCTACACTCACCATGGTGACGGGAGTTACAACGGCGGCACCATGGAGCGCCAGATCCACCAGCATCCCTCTGACCCTGAAATCTGGGTCCACCAGAAAATCTTCCACCACCTCTCCTCGGGCCAGTAAAACTATATCCCCCACTAGAAGAACTCGAACTCGCTCCACTCTTCTTAAAACTCTGTGTCTGTCGAGGTCCCGGAATAGAAATACCCTTACCTTTGTCATTCTTCTTCTGACCCTCATTCTTGTCCTCGTCATCCTCACTGTCAGGGAGATTATCAGAGTCCTCCATCCTAACCAGAATCTCGAAATATTCATGATAATCAGCGCAGGGGAGTGCATTGGCAAAGGTACGCCACTTCTTCTTAGATCCCAACTTGAAACGTCGAAGCATCTCTCCCTGATTACCAGCTGTATCAGTGTCATAGCGAGACAAATCAGTAAATTTTCTATAATATTCATGTGCCGACATATTTCTCTGTTTCAACCTGGTGAATTCCTGCTTCTTACGGTCAATATACTCAGGAGGAACGAATCTCTTCATAAAATGCTCCTTGAATACTTTCCAGTCGGCTGCCGTCTCAGGTGACATGTACCTAGCCTGATTTATCCACCATGCTGCTGGTTCACGACCCAAAAACCAAGTGGTGGTCTCCACCCACCTATTAGCAGGGAGATTCCCCTGACTCTGCATCACCTGGAAAGTTTTCTCAATATGATCAAGCCATTTCTCTGCCCCCTCATGACTTTCATTACCCATAAACCGATCTAACTTCAAGTTGTACATGGTCTCCAGAGGTGTCCTCGGAGGAGGGGGAGGACGAATCACATTCTGTAAAGCCTGGGCCATCGCTTCCCCTAACTGAGTAATATCCGGAAAATTAGATTCAGAAGTACGGCGGGACTCCCTACGCTCTCTACGAGGCGGCATGATTCTGACAGAAAACATCAAAAGATCGTTAAGACATTAACAAATTTACAGGACTGCAACCTAAGCTCTGATACCAAACTGACACACCCCGATCCGGAGGATCCAGGTGTGCTGGCCGTCACGTGGGCGTGACGTAACCATAAGCACAACACGGAAGCGGAAAAGCAACATAAATCAACAGAATTTCAAACCAAATTCAACATAACCACATACGGACATAACCGGACGAGTTTACAAGTAAACACATAAGTTCAGAGCATAGGTTATCTGCAGTCAAGTAGGACTAAAATAAGAATACATCACCCTCAGGTGAGTCCTACATGTCCCAAATCTGTCAGAAAGCCGGAAAGGACCTCGTGAGCCAACCACCGCTAAACTAGAACCTGGAGGGGCGCAAAACAAAATGAGTGGGTCAGTAAAACAAATTAGTTTTCCAAAACAGTTCATAAAACAATTATATCCCCTCGCCGTAAAAACCTGTATACTTTCCCAGAAATATATATAACCATATAAAATCTCAAAACTTAAATCTCAAATCTTTAACATTTTCAAGAAAACATGCCATGACATAAATCAAAATATAAATCAGGTGAAATAAGGAATCAATCGGAGACCCTGCAGTTGGTCCTATACGATTAATTCAATAGCTCAAATCCCACTAAGCCGGAGTCACCACAGTGACCTATACGGCCCTACTCTGCACATCACTCGGAACTACGTAAGGTAGTCTATACGATGAAAGGTGTAAAAATACGCTCTAGTGCTTCTCTCATCATATCATCAGCGCGCATAACTAAGGTCACCCACTAGTCGGAATCACGCCTAGTGATCTGTACGACTAGCATGTCGGAACCCTCACATGGTCTGTACGACATCCACCTACTTGGATCCAAGGCGAGCGTGCGGTGTGGTGAATAATATAAGCACTAACACCTAGGGTGCAGATTACGAGCTCAAATTATATCGATATCAACCAATTCAATGCATAATGAACTCACCTGACTTACCTTTGCCTCCACAGCACCATGCAATATGTATGCATCATATATCAATCATATAACTCATGTGAAATTCACCTTTTTCCAAATAATTCTATGCATGGCATTTTAAAAACGTATTTTCATATAAACATTTTTCTGGGAAAAACAGTAGTATATAGGTAATACGAAAACAAAACTGCCCACTCACTGATAAGTCGACGGGTCGTAACCCCCGTGGCGTCCCTGGATGCGGTCGTCCTCGGGATACGTCTCACCTATATGCGAAACAACTATAAAAACATTAATTTTAAGCATATCACCAATAATTCGAAATAACTTCTCATACGATGCTCAATTTTGGTATATGAATATACCACATCGACCTACTCGACGTCACGAGCGTCGAGAAATTTTTAGAAAAATTTTTGGAAGCCCCACGCGCCACACGTGGCACGGGTCCACGCGCTGGCCACGCGCAGCACGTGCAGCGCACGTGTCGTCTTCTTCGCAGGTCTCGCCGGACTGGTTCTCCGGTGGTCGGACTCCGGCCGAACTCCGGCCGATTTTCAAACTCACTATTCTCCTTCGTTTTTCACCCATTTTCTTCGTATTTTATACCGAATTGAAGCCCTAAGAGTGTACAATCACGTTGGACTAGTTTTAGGGCCTAAAAACTACGAAATCTCACCTTGCAAAAACCAAAGATTTCGGCCAAACTTGAAACCTACGATCCCGACGTCCAAAACTCTCCAACGAACGTCCCCGAGCTTCCTTAGAACCTCCTAAAGCTCACTACAAGCTTGAAATCTCCTGAAACACAACATTTTACGTTCGCATGAACAGTACCTCAAAAATGGAGGTTCGGGATCTATGTGAAATCGAAGGTTTCACTTCCTAAAACTAGTACCAATGAACTCAGGACGACGAAAGGATGAAGATGCATACCTTATTTGCCCCGATCCGTTGAGTTTCGAAGGGTTTTGGGTGAAGGTCCGTACGATATGGGTGTGTTTGGGTGTGAGGTCGGGAGAGAGAGAGAGAGAGAGAGACTGAGAGAGTGATCGAGAGGGAGGAGAGAAAGGGACTGATCTTGTGTGGTCAAACCAATCCACACCATCCAAAATCTCTCTTAAGTCCCTAACCACAAAAATATAAAATCAACTTCCAAAATATTTCTAACTTAAACAACTTCTTAAAAGTTTAGGGACCAAACATTTTCAAAACGTAATACACCCATACCTTGATACCTGACAAGGGCATTTTTGTCCTTTCACATTCCCGCCAAAAGTACCTCCGGGACGGGCTGTGACAGTATCTATTAATACGATTGGAGCACAAAAAATATACATTAAGTACGATTGGGCAAAGAATTTCAAATGTAAGTTTATAAATAATAATAATGTGATATAATTACTTAATATGATAAGTTTTAAAAATAAGGACTTATATTAGATTTTGAAAACTATTCAGATTAAAATCTAAAAACAATCTTATTGAAGTCCTAACATCTAAAAGTACCTTTACTTTATAAGGTAATATATTTACATGTTTTCTTTAAAAGGTAAAATAGTTATTCACTCTAGTATTTAGTACAATAGGTATAGGGTCTTGTTATTGACATTGGGCCGAATAGGACCCGATCCTTAAGGCTCATTGTGGGCCAATCTAGGTTTAAAATGTAATCCCCATGACCTACCGATTTAAAAACGAGTCAAATAAAACCCGCTATACGATCGGATTGGGCTGGCCTAAGACCTTAAAATAGGACTAAACTCGGCCCGCCTATTAGGGCCTTGGCTCTTTTTAACAGGCCTAGTACAAGTAAATCATTAGCTAGTTGTTTCAAGGGTAGTTATGATTTTTAAGATCGGTATAATTTCTTTTTTGGTTTTTGAGATTTGAAATTAATATAAGTGGTTATGAGTTTGTCTACCATCAATCATTTTGATCATTATGTGAAAATTTTCTATTAAATTTGGACTAAAACTACAAAAATACTCTAAATTAGTGAACATGGGCCAAAATGATTCAACAAAAACTAAGGGTATTTTTGTCATTTTATCCTCTGTTAATTTGGCAGCTACCTTTTTCCTTCTTATATTATGAAACCCCTCCTGACTTCTCTATCACTTACCTCTCTCTATATCTCACACACACACACACACACACACACACACACACACACACACACACACACACACACACACACACACACACACACACACACACACTGTTGGGGTCGTTGCTCTAGATGTTGTTCTCCTGGTGTGAATCCAATTGTTTCCATAGTTTTAGAATTTTGCTGATCCCAAGTACTCCATCTCCATCATTGCATATGGGAATATAGAAAGCAAAGAGGAAAAGGGAAGCCGCATGTTCTTGCTTTAGTTTCTTTCTTGCGCACTCAACCATCCCTTGGTCAAGCTCTAGACGAACTTTCAGTGTTGAGTTGTCACAAGTAGGTTTTTTAGTCATAACTAGACAACCAAGATAGACATCCTTCTCCTCAGTCAGACTCACCAGTATCCATGGTTGGAAAATGAAGAAGTAATCAGAGTGACAAATGGCTACGGTTGCGGAAACCGGAGAAAAAGTCGGTTACCTTTTGAATCATAGAATGAATAAGTAGAATGAATAAGGAGAGGCATGTTGATGACCAAGCCACTCTTATACTACTCCTTACCCCACCTCCTGTCACTTAAAGGGCGAAGTCATTGAAGCGAGTCTAAAGGTCAAAGAATGATCCTTGAACGCTACTACCCATCCTTACTAATAGTATAGTGTAAGCTAGGTTTCCTTACTCTAACAGAGATTTTTCACGGAATGACCAAAATAATTATGATGGACAATCTCAAGCATATTTATATTAATTTTAAATCTTAAGGGCAAAAATAAGAAGTTATAACCGTCAAATCCCATTTTGGCTAAAAGAACAAAGAAAATTCACCAGTTTGACAAACTGGTTGACCTTTCCATTTTTCTCAACACAAAAATCCATCAAAAGCCCGCACGGACGCTCGTTTCTCTCTCCCAACTAAAACCATCTCTCTCTCTCCGTTCCCAAAATCCTCCAACGAACTGAGTGAAATCACCAGAGACAAGTAAGTCATCTTCTTTCCACTCTTCTCCTTCGAATTCTTTCTGGAAAATGCAAAATCTTCACCACTACATATTAAATTCTCAGAAAAATTTCCAAAATATTCACAGGCTAGTAATTTGATTGATTAATTGATTGATTAATTGATTGATTATTTTAGTTAATTAGGATGATATCTTTGGAGGGTTTCGAGCCCGTAGCTGTTTCTCCCCAGAAACAAGACCCGGCATGGAAACACTGCCAAGTTTTCATGAAAGACCAACCCAATGGGGTTAGAGTTGAGTTGAAAAAGTGTATATATTGCGGCAAGTTGTTTCAGGGTGGTGGGATTACTCGGCTTAAATCCCACCTTGCCGGTCGGAAGGGCAATGGCCCCACCTGTGATCAGGCCCCGCCGGATGTTAGAATCGCAATGTTGCAGAGTTTGGATGATGGGATTGCAGCGTTTAGGCAGAGGAAGAGTCGAATTGTTGCTAACCCGCATTGTGGCATTAGCGAAATTGACGGTTCATTAGGCGAAAATGGAGAGTATAAATTGGTTGTAGGACACTTTTCGAATGCGGTGGTGAATGATGAGGAGGCTGGTGGGATGAGTGGGAATGGAGGAATTAGGTTAAGTGATAATTTGACGAATGTGCCCCTTGAAGTAGATAATTCTTACAGGAGTAATGCTCAGCAGGGATTAATTGGAGTGCCCAAATTGGATTTTTCGGTAGATGAAGAGGAAGATGGTGGGACAAGTGTTGATAGAAGAGTACAGCGGAGGGGTAGACCTTCAGGTGGTGCTACCTGTTCTGGTTCAGTTCATGCTGGTGTTACGAAATTGAGTAGTGTTTCAAATCCTTTTCCTATTTCAGTAGGCAATGCTTTTCCCAATTCAAATTTATCGCAAAACGAAGAAGAAGTTGGCATCAGACTGAATCAGGAAGATGTTGGATTGAGTATTGATAGAAGAGTAAGGCGGAGGGGTAGACCTTCTAAAGCAGCAACTGGTTCAGTTAATGCTGTTATGAAATTGAGTAATGCTTCACCTCCTGTTCCCATTGCATTAGGTAATGCTTTTCCCAATTCAAATTTGTTGGAAAATGAAGACGTTGGCATAAGTAATACAAATGTGAGTGTGAAGAAGAGGGTAAGGGATGAAAATGCTTTTGGGGCTGCGAATGATGGAACCATCGGCAATGATTACGAGGTAAAAAGGTTGAGCATTGAACAAATACATATGGCAATTGGTCGGTTTTTGTATGAAATTCAGGCTCCCCTGGATGCCGTGAAGAACTCTGTTTATTTCCAGCCAATGATTGACGCAATTGCCTCTGGGGGAAAGGAGACTGTGGCACCCTCATATGATGACATTCGGGGTTGGATGTTGAAGAATGCAGTTGAAGAGATGAAAAGTGAAATTCAACAACACAAGGAAACTTGGGCGAGGACAGGTTGTTCTCTTCTAGTCAGCCAATGGAATTCTGAAAAGGGTAGAACTTTGCTAAATTTTGCAGTGTACTCTTCTGAAGGAACAGCCTATTTGAAATCTGTGGATGCTTCCTACTTTATTTTTTCCCCAGATGCTTTGTTTGCATTTTTCAAGGAAATGGTGGAAGAAATTGGAGTGGTCCATGTTTTGCAAGTCATTACAAATACTGAAGAGCAGTTTTCTGTTGTTGGGAAGAAGTTGATGGATACGTTCCCTACCCTGTACTGGTCTCCCTGTTCCACTGCTTGCATAGATTCGATTCTTGAGGATTTCGGAAAAGTTGAGTGGATAAATTCTGTAATTGAACAGGCTAGATCCGTTACAAGATTTATCTACAAACACGTTGTCATTTTGAACATGATGAGAAGGTATACGTTCGGGAATGACATTGTTAGGCTGGGGGTATCTAGGTTTGCAACAAACTTTATGACGTTGAAACAAATGGCTGGCCTTAAATATAATTTGCAGTCGATGGTTACTTCAAATGAGTGGATGGGCTGCCCCTTTTCTAAAACACCAGAAGGATCGGCAGTGTTAGATATATTCAGTAATCACTCATTTTGGTCTTCGTGCATTTTGATCACCCGTTTAACAAATCCACTCTTGCGAGTTTTGAGAATTGTTGGTAGCCAGAAGAGGCCTGCGATGGGATATGTTTTTGCAGGGATGTATCGAGCAAAAGAAACAATCAAAATAGAACTTGTCAAGAAAGAAGAATATATGGTGTACTGGAACATTATAGATCACAGATGGAAAAAACTGTGGGATTTTCCCCTTCACGCTGCAGGATTTTACCTTAATCCCAAGTTCTTTTATAGCTTCAAAGGAGACATGCATAATGAAATTGTGTCGAGGATGTTTGACTGCATAGAGAGATTGGTTCCTGATATAAAAGTCCAAGATGAAGTAATCAAGGAGATAAACTTGTACAAAAATGCTGTTGGAGATTTGGGGAGGAATTTGGCAGTCCGAGCAAGGGACAATCTGCTTCCTGGTGAGAATAGTTCATTAGAATGCATTGTTATTTTGTGCCGCATGGTTTCTTTAGTTACTTGGCTATACATGTAGACGTAAGGTAATTAAGCCATATTTTAACTCGGTTTTAACCTTTAAATAATAGAATGATAGATATGATAAATTGCATAAAATATACCCTGACCATCTATTTTTTATTTTTTGTTTAAATTCGATACGAGGGCTCCTATTTTGAGGATATGCTGCACAGGTTTGGATGTTCTTGCATCTTTTGGCTCATTTCTTTAAACTCTCTGTTTGTCTTAGCTGAATGGTGGTCGACATATGGTGGTGGTTGCCCAAACCTTGCGCGCTTGGCAATTCGTATTCTCAGTCAAACTTGCAGCTTAGTTCCTTGTCAGGAGAATCAGATTCCTTTCAAACAGTTGCACAAGACAAGGAACAGCGTAGAACATCAGCGGCTTAATGATCTTGTTTTCGTTCAATACAACCTCAAACTAAAACAGAAGTAAGTGGAAACCATAGGTTCTGTTGATTTGTATTTCCAATTTCTTTGGTCAAAGAAAACAAATCTTTTGCTAATCAACTGTCTTATAGGGTTCATAAGCACAAAGAACAGGAGTACACGGATCCTATATCATTTGACCGCAATAGCATTGCCGAAGAGTGGGTAGCAGAGATGGAGATGCACCAAGAAGACACTGAAAATCCTGATTGGATGTCACTTGATCCCCCCTCTGAGAACTCGAGGCTTTTAGAACTTTCGGTTGATGAAGTTGAAGAATTGGGGTCAGGTAACTAATTTTGTATGGTTTGTAATTGATCATCGAAGATATAATCTTTTCTACATCTTGAGTTAAACTAGACAGTTGGTCAATGTACAGGGTTTGATGACAATGAAATTTTGAACGGATTGAAAGTGGTTAAAGAAGAATGTTAAACACAACGCTGTGAGCCGGCAGGACAGAATGCAAAGACAAGCATCTTTATGAGTTCACCACACCACCGTCATTTTCTTCAAGTACCTACAGGAAGGAAGGCATCTTAGCAAACTCGCATGTCTAGAGATACTGCTCGTGCCGATTATATTCTTTCCCTGGCATTACTGCAGAGTGACGGAAAGTAGGAGGAAAAATATGTGATCGCGGCCAGCCTCCAGTGATCTGAATTGGCTCGGCAAGTTCCTGCAACAAACAATTACAAGTAGGTAGTTTACATGGTAGAAAAATGGGGCTTTGTAGCTGACAATAAAAAATAGTTGCCGAACGAGTTTTCAGTTTTCAATTTAAAAAAAGAAATATAAAAACTGAAAATTAAATGCTTATCCAACGGCCCTGAAGTAATTTCATTTAGGGATCCGACCATATGACTCACAAACAACTGAGACCGTCCTCTTCTTTTCGTATCAACAAACACACAAATTCTTATATTTCCGAAAGCATCTGCAACCCAATATACAAACTAAATACAAACTTGAATAATACATAACCATCTGTGTTTTGCCTTGCAAATAGCCAAGGGAATAGCAAAAACACAAAAACTTGATCTAGTATCGTTTCCCAAGAATGAGGCCGATGATCGCAGACACCACAGCCACTCCCACTCCCACTCCCACGATGAACTTAACGCTCGGCATTGGGGAAGCCTTTGCCTCCCTTTCCGCTGCAGCCGCCTTAATGCTTCCAACCTACAATTCGTCTGAGTCAGAAAGAATATTTAAAAGATGAATGTGCCCCGTTCTTTGGCCGCCCAAGAGCTTATCTGTGGATTTTTTTTTCATGGAAATTGATTTCTACCTCTTTTTGCAGTTAAGGTTCAGTTTTCACCAATTTTTCTTCGAGTTCCTTGAGAGAATTCTGCAACAAAGGTTTCTCAGCAACCTCAGCCTTGAGATTTTCACCTCCGATTTTAAGGCAGCTTCTGCTTTTTGTTCCTTGAGCTGTTCTTCAAGGTTAGATATCACTTGCTGGAGTTCCTTGTTAGTATTTTGATGCACTTCATTAAGCAGGCGGTTCTCATCCATAAGTGAAGATATCTGTGGCAAACAGATGTAGCTAATAACCATAAAGCAACAATATTTAGCCGCAAAATAATTACAAAAAAGTTTGGTGCAAACCTGAGATTGTAGTTTCTGCCCTTCAGAAGAATGCTGCTGCGTTAAATCTTCAATAGTCCTTTTTGCAGCCTGAAGTTGTTCAACTGATCCGTCCTTCTCAGCAACGGCAGTGGAAAATTTTGCTTCAAGGTCACTTAGTTTGGACTCGTATATAGACACATCTTCTTTAAGCTTTATATTTGCCTCAGCTAGTTTTCTGCTCTCTTCTTCAAAGTGAGCTGACTTGGTTTGCAGTTCCTTGAGAAAATTCTGCAATAAAGGTTTCTCAGCAGCCTCAGACTTGAGATTTTCAACCTCAGATTTTAAAGCAACTTCTCCTGCTTTTTGTTCCTTGAGCTGTTCTTCAAGGTTGGATATCACTTGCTGGAGTTCCTTCTTAGTATTTTGATGCACTTCATCAAGCAGGCGGATCTCATCCATAAGCGAAGATATCTGTAGCAAACAGATGTAGCTAATAACCATAAGGCAACAATATTTAGCCGCAAAATAATTAAAAAAAAGTTTGGTGCAAACCTGAGATTGTAGTTTCTGCCCTTCAGAAGAATGCTGCTGCGTTAAATCTTCAATAGTCCTTTTAGCAGCCTGAAGTTGTTCAACTGATCCGTCCTTCTCAGCAACGGCAGTGGAATATTTTGCTTCAAGGTCACTTAGTTTGGACTTGTATGTATACACATCTTCTTTAAGCTTTATATTTGCCTCAGCTAGTTTTCTTCTCTCTGCTTCACAGTTAGCTGATTTGGTTTGCAGTTCCTTGAGAGAATTCTGCAATAAAGGTTTCTCAGCAGCCTCAGCCTTGAGCTTTTCAACCTCAGATTTTAAAGCAGCTTCTCGTGCTCTTTGTTCCTTGAGCTGTTCTTTAAGGATGGCTATCTCTAGCTGGCGCGAAGGCATCTGTGGCAAACATATGTAGCTAATAACCATAAAGCAACAATATTTAGCCGTAATATAATTACCAAAAAGTTTGGTGCTTTCCAGAAATTCCAGAAAATCCATTAGCTTCCAAATCTCTCTGGCTGAATGTTTCAATGGCTTCTTGCAACTTCGTTTCAGCTTCCACAATGCGGGCTTCGGAAGAATGAAGTTCTAAGGCTCTCGAGTGCTTATCTGTTAATTCTTCAACAGTGCTCTTGTGCAAAGGCTCTGAACTGCATCCTAACATCACGTGTAAAAACAAGCAAGAGGAGGCACCAACTCATTAGTGGGTGAAGTCTTTTGGCAGCGTCCCGACTCCAAACCAAAACAAAAATAAAAAGATGCAGGACAATTGGAAGATAATACCTGGTGACTGGGAAGGCGACCGATCATCCAACTCACGGACAACCAGCTTTGCCCTTGGATCAACAACTTCAAACAAATCTGAGGCCAAAGGAAAAAGTTACAAACTTTACACATCAAGGGCACAAGAAACGTCGCAGTAATACAAGGAACTCTGACGTGGAGCTTCTACATGGATGATCTATATAGCAAACGATCGTAGATGGTATAAGATGGGTGGTGCAGGTGCTGCAATAGGGATTTTGACTATTAACTGCTTAATCAGTCGTATCCTATGGACTAGACCGAACTGACAATGACACCCCAGAAGAACACGACTGATCAAGGACACATGCTAATATGAATAACTAGCCAGATTTCTCCGGCTCACTTTCATATCATATTCGCAGAATTCATGAAATGCAGATTCCCCACTATATACAATATATTCGAAACTACTATTTAATCGCCCTTTTTCTGTTTCTAATGACTCCAAATTGAAATTTCTATTTCAAAATGAAGTTCTAAACACAATTCAATAAAGAAACGCCCAATGCCAATGACATCAGAATCACCAAACATGCAAATCCAAACTTAACCCGGTTTTGGCAACCATATTATCCATAAAACACCTCAAATAATTACAAGTAGTGATTAAGCATAAGATCAAACCTAAAAAACAATTCCAATCCAAATGCAAACCAAATTAACCAATGGAGCAGCTTCCACGGAAGAAATGGGAGAGATTAAAAGCTCGAATTCGAGAGATTGCCAAACCAAAACGCAATGCATCAAATTGCCAAACCAAAAAGCAATGCATCAAAACCATCACCGTATTAGATTCTTACTTAGCTGTTAAGCTTGGGATGTTTAGTGATTAGTTATATATATTCTTAACCATCTTGTACGAATTGTAGAAGTATCTATCTTGACAGAATGGAAGAACATGAAAAGCAATCTTGTGTGAGAAGATAGAGCTTAGAATCTTTTAGAGAGAGTTTATAGAGAGAAAGGTTTCTAAGCAGCCTCAGCCTTGAGATTTTCAACCTTAGATTTTAAAGCAGCTTCTTCTGCTTTTTGTTCCTTGAGCCGGCAGGACAGAATGCAAAGACAAGCATCTTTATGAGTTCACCACACCACCGTCACTTTCTTCAAGTACCTACAGGAAGGAAGGCATCTTAGCAAACTCGCATGTCTAGAGATACTGCTCATGCCGATTATATTCTTTCCCTGGCATTACTGCAGAGTGAGGGAAAGTAGGAGGAAAAATATGTGATCGCGGCCAGCCTCCAGTGATCTGAATTGGTTCGGCAAGTTCCTGCAACAAACAATTACAAGTAGGTAGTTTACATGGTAGAAAAATGGGGCTTTGTAGTTGACAATTAGAAATAGTTGCCGAACGAGTTTTCAGTTTTCAAAAAAGAAGGATAAAAACTGAAAATGAAATGCTTATCAAACGGCCCTAAACTAATTTCATTTAGGGATCCGACCATATGACTCACAAACAACTGAGACCGTCCTCTTTTCATATCAACAAACGCATAAATTCTTATATTTTCGAAAGCATCTGCAACCCAATATACAAACTAAATACAAACTCCAATAACACATATTCATCTGTGTTTTGCTTTGCAAACAGCCAAGGGGATAGCAACTAAAATAAATTCCCAGACCAACAACCTCTCAAAAACCAAGCTTGAAAGCACAAAAACAAAGCCTTCAATCTTTCTGTGGATAATGTCCACCAAGCGAAACAATTAACGAAGTAATCAACCAAAACCTGACGGACAAACCCAAAAACACAAAAACTTGATCTAGTATCGTTTCCCAAGAATGAGGCTGATGATCACAGACACCACAGCCACTCCCACGACTCCCACGATGAACTTAACGCTTGTCATTGGGGAAGCCTCAGCTGTATGTGTATGGATATCTGAAGATGATGAGGTTTGAGCAGGTGTTGCTTCTGACTTCTTCTTGCTCTTCCTTTTCGATGGAGTTGAAATGATTGATCCAATGTCCCTGGATTTCACTTCCAGTCCGGCTACACTGCCTCCGTCACCCTACAACATGATCATTTAAACATAAGTAAATTTAATTTCCCACTCGAATTCTTGTAAGTTAAAAGCCTTGTGCAAGCTGAAACCCTTTTCGTATGGTTTAATGTTTTCATTTCCCCCGAGTTGTTTTCGACAATTATGTCCAAAAACTTGACATCTACTGAGAGCTTAAGATTATGTAACTAGCGTATGCTGTTTTCGAAATTTCTACTGTGGTGGTAACTATAAAGTGAGTTGGAAACAGAAATAAACATACCCTTTCTGTTACTTTGGTATCTGCCAGCTGCACTTTCTGCTCAAGCTCTTTGACTTGCTTATCTAGAAGAGCGATTTCTTTATTCTTAGCTTCAAGTTCTTCAAGAGAATGCTTCAAAGATGCTTCTCGTTCCAGGTCCTTTTGAGAATCTGCTTCTTTCTGTTGAATAGGGAATTCAAACATGAACGTTTTCGCCGGCATTAAATTCCTTTTGTAGAGAATTGTCAGCGTACAGTTTAAGTAAAAGAAATCTTGAAAACTGATCGGTTCCTAACCTTTTCGGAAACGGTGGCATGAGCAAGTTGTAACTCGCTCTGGAGTTTTGTGACTTGTTCATTTAATAAATCTCTGTCATGGACCTTATGCGCATGATCGTCCAATTTTGAAGTCAACTCTGCCTCTCTTTCCGCTGCAGCCGCCTTAATGCTTTCAACCTACAATTCGTCTGAGTCAGAAAGAATATTCAAAAGATGAATGTGCCCCGTTCTTTGGCCGCCCAAGAGCTTATTTTTTTTTTCATGGAAATTGATATTCTACCTCTTTTTGCAGTTGAGCTTCAGTTTTCACCAATTTCTCTTCAAGTTCCTTGAGAGAATTCTGCAGCAAAGGTTTCTCAGCAACCTCAGCCTTGAGATTTTCAACCTCAGATTTTAAAGCAGCTTCTCCTGCTTTTTGTTCCTTGAGCTGTTCTTCAAGGTTGGATATCACTTGCTGGAGTTCCTTCTTAGTATTTTGATGCACTTCATTAAGCAGGCTGTTTTCGTCCATAACCGAAGATATCTGTGGCAAACGAATGTAGCCTATAAGCATAAAGCAACAATATTTAGCCGCAAAATAATTATAAAAAGTTTTGGTGCAAACCTGAGATTGTAGTTTCTGCCCTTCAGAAGAATGCTGCTGCGTTAAATCTTCAATGGTCCTTTTTGCAGCCTGAAGTTGTTCAACTGTTTCGTCCTTCTCAACAACGGCAGTGGAGTATTTTGCTTCAAGGTCACTTAGTTTGGACTCATATGTAGACACATCCTCTGTAAGCTTTATATTTGCCTCAGCTAGTTTCCTGCTCTCTTCTTCAAAGTGAGCTGACTTGGTTTGCAGCTCCTCAACAAAACTCTCCAGATTGTTCAGCTTCGATAGACTCTCTTCTAGCTCTGCATTTCTGGTTTCAGAAACCGCAGATGTTTCTCGAACTTGCTCTTCATACAATTTTATTTGGCCTTCTAGGGCATTTAGCTTCTCCAGCAAGTCGTTAGCTTCCAAATCTCTCTGACTCAATCTTTCAATGGCTTCTTGCAACTTCGTCTCTGCTTCCACAATGCGGGCTTCGGAAGCAGAATGAAGGTCTAAGGCTCTCGAGTGCTTATCTGTTAATTCTTCAACACTGCTCTTGTGCAAAACAAGTTCTCTTGTAGTGGCTTCAGTTTCAGATAGAGCAGTATTCAACGATTCCTGCAATTCATCAATCTTGCATTTCAGCTGAATATTCTTCTCAACTAGCATTTCGTTTTCTGAGAAAAACTTAGAAGCTTTGTTTTCTGCTTCTAAGAAACACTTCATTGCTTTTCTAAGATTCACTTGCATTTTTACAAAAAAATTGGTTCCAAAAACATTTTCACAAAATGTGCTTTCAGCTATTTTAACATCACTTCTAAACGAGCTCTAGAATATGAATATGGACAAAAAAGAATGGGTACTAGATCAATTAGGTATTCCTAATCAATCTAATTCTCGATTTTTCATGTACTTTTAAGGGCTTAAAAATAGAACTTGCAAATCAAAGCATACTAAGCCCCAGTTTGGGGATGAGGTGATTTTAAAAAAAAGCTCCTATGAAAAAAAGCTGGGAGTGTTTTTGGTGTTTGGTAAACTTAAAAAAAATGGCTTATTTTGGAAGCTGCTGTGAGAATAAGCTGAAATCAAAGGAAAAAGCTGAAGCTGCAATTTGTAGCTTTGGAAAACTGGCTTTTTTTTCAAAGCACACAGAACTACAGTGCTACTTTAATGAAAAGACCCACTATCAGACTGCTTTTTTTTTCAAAAGCACTTTTACAAAAAAGTTTACCAAACACTCTGCTGATTTATTTCACAACCGCTTATTCTCACAGCACAGCCGCTTATTCTCACAGCAGCTTCCAAAATGAAGTAATCAAGGAGATAAACTTGTACAAAAATGCTGTTGGAGATTTGGGGAGGAATTTGGCAGTCCGAGCAAGGGACAATCTGCTTCCTGGTGAGAATGGTTCATTAGAATGCATTGTTATTTTGTGTCGCATGGTTTCTTTAGTTACTTGGCTATACATGTAGACCAAAGGTAATTAAGCCATATTTTAACTCGGTTTTAACCTTTAAATAATAGAATGATAGATATGATAAATTGCATAAAATATACCCTGACCATCTATTTTTTATTTTTTGTTTAAATTCGATACGAGAGCTCCTATTTTGAGGATATGCTGCACAGGTTTGGATGTTCTTGCATCTTTTGGCTCATTTCTTTAAACTCTCTGTTTGTCTTAGCTGAATGGTGGTCTACATATGGTGGTGGTTGCCCAAACCTTGCACGCTTGGCAATTCGTATTCTCAGTCAAACTTGCAGCTTAGTTCCGTGTCAGGATCATCAGATTCCTTTCGAACAGTTGCATGAGACAAGGAACAGCGTAGAACATCAGCGGCTTAATGATCTTGTTTTCATTCAATACAACCTCAAACTAAAACAGAAGTAAGTGGAAACCATAGGTTCTGTTGATTTGTATTTCCAATTTCTTTGGTCAAAGAAAACAGATCTTTTGCTAATCAACTGTCTTATAGGGTTCATAAGCACAAAGAACAGGAGTACGTGGATCCTATATCATTTGACCGCAATAGCATTGCCGAAGAGTGGGTAGCAGAGATGGAGATGCACCAAGAAGACACTGAAAATCCTGATTGGATGTCACTTGATCCCCCCTCTGAGAACTCGAGGCTTTTAGAACTTTCGGTTGATGAAGTTGAAGAATTGGGTTCAGGTAACTAAGTTTGTATGGTTTGTAATTGATCGTCGAAGATATAATCTTTTCTACATCTTGAGTTAAACTAGATAGTTGGCAATGTACAGGGTTTGATGACAATGAAATTTTGAGCGGATTGAAAGTGGTTAAGAAGAATGTTAAACACAACGCTGTGAGCCGGCAGGACAGAATGCAAAGACAAGCATCTTTATGAGTTCACCACACCACCGTCACTTTCTTCAAGTACCTACAGGAAGCAAGGCACCTTAGCAAACTCGCATGTCTAGAGATACTGCTCGGGCCGATTATATTCTTTCCCTGGCATTACTGCAGAGTGACGGAAAGTAGGAGTAAAAATATGTGATCGTGGCCAGCCTCCAGTGATCTGAATTGGTTCGGCAAGTACCTGCAACAAACAATTACAAGTAGGTAGTATACATGGTAGAAAAATGGGGCTTTGTAGTTGACAATTAAAAATAGTTGCCGAACGAGTTTTCAGTTTTAAGTTTTCGAAAAAGAAGGATAAAAACTGAAAATGAAATGCTTATCAAACGGCCCTGAAGTAATTTCATTTAGGGATCCGACCGTATGACTCACAAACAACTGAGACCGTCCTCTTCTTTTCATATCAACAAACGCACAAATTCTTATATTTCCGAAAGCATCAGCAACCCAATATACAAACTAAATACGAACTTGAATAATACATAACCATCTGTGTTTTGCTTTGCAAACAGCCAAGGGAATAGCAAAAACACAAAAACTTGATCTAGTATCGTCTCCCAAGAATGAGGCCGATGATCGCAGACACCACAGCCACTCCCACTCCCACTCCCACGATGAACTTAAAGCTCGGCATTGGGGAAGCCTCTGCCTCTCTTTTCGCTGCAGCCGCCTTAATGCTTTCAACCTACAATTCGTCTTAGTCAGAAAGAATATTTAAAAGATGAATGTGCCCCGTTCTTTGGCCGCCCAAGAGCTTATCTGTGGATTTTTTTTTCATGGAAATTGATTTCTACCTCTTTTTGCAGTTGAGCTTCAGTTTTCACCAATTTCTCTTGGAGTTCCTTGAGAGAATTCTGCAACAAAGGTTTCTCAGCAACCTCAGCCTTGAGATTTTCAACCTCAGATTTTAAAGTAGCTTCTCCTGCTTTTTGTTCCTTGAGCTGTTCTTCAAGGTTGGATATCACTTGCTGGAGTTCCTTCTTAGTATTTTGGTGCACTTCATTAAGCAGGCTTTTCTCGTCCATAAGCGAAGATATCTGTGGCAAACGGGTGTAGCTAATAACCATAGGCAACAATATTTAGCCGCAAAATAATTAAAAAAAAGTTTGGTGCAAACCTGAGATTGTAGTTTCTGCCCTTCAGAAGAATGCTGCTGCGTTAAATCTTCAATAGTCCTTTTTGCAGCCTGAAGTTGTTCAACTGATCCGTCATTCTCAGCAACGGCAATGGAATATTTTGCTTCAAGGTCACTTAGTTTGGACTCGTATGTAGACACATCTTCTTTAAGCTTTATATTTGCCTCAGCTAGTTTTCTGCTTTCTTCTTCAATGTGAGCTGACTTGGTTTGCAGTTCCTTGAGAGAATTCTGCAACAAAGGTTTCTCAGCAACCTCAGACTTGAGATTTTCAACCTCAGATTTTAAAGCAACTTCTCCTGCTTTTTGTTCCTTGAGCTGTTCTTCAAGGTTGGATATCACTTGCTGGAGTTCCTTCTTAGTATTTTGATGCACTTCATCAAGCAGGCGGTTCTCATCCATAAGCGAAGATATCTGTAGCAAACAGATGTAGCTAATAACCATAAGGCAACAATATTTAGCCGCAAAATAATTAAAAAAATAGTTTGGTGCAAACCTGAGATTGTAGTTTCTGCCCTTCAGAAGAATGCTGCTGCGTTAAATCTTCAATAGTCCTTTTTGCAGCCTGAAGTTGTTCAACTGATCCGTCCTTCTCAGCAACGGCAATGGAATATTTTGCTTCAAGGTCACTTAGTTTGGACTCGTATGTAGACGCATCTTCTTTAAGCTTTATATTTGCCTCAGCTAGTTTTCTGCTCTCTTCTTCAAAGTGAGCTGACTTGGTTTGCAGTTCCTTGAGAGAATTCTGCAACAAAGGTTTCTCAGCAACCTCAGACTTGAGATTTTCAACCTCAGATTTTAAAGCAACTTCTCCTGCTTTTTGTTCCTTGAGCTGTTCTTCAAGGTTGGATATCACTTGCTGGAGTTCCTTCTTAGTATTTTGATGCACTTCATCAAGCAGGCGGTTCTCATCCATAAGCGAAGATATCTGTAGCAAACAGATGTAGCTAATAACCATAAGGCAACAATATTTAGCCGCAAAATAATTAAAAAAAAAGTTTGGTGCAAACCTGAGATTGTAGTTTCTGCCATTTAGAAGAATGCTGCTGCGTTAAATCTTCAATAGTCCTTTTTGCAGCCTGAAGTTGTTCAACTGATCTGTCCTTCTCAGCAACGGCAGTGGAATATTTTGCTTCAAGGTCACTTAGTTTGGACTCGTATGTAGACACATCTTCTTTAAGCTTTATATATGCCTCAGCTAGTTTTCTTCTCTCTGCTTCACAGTAAGCTGATTGGTGTTGCATTTCCTCAATAAGCCGGCGGAAAGGTATCTGTGGCAAACAGATGTAGCTAATAACCATAAAGCAACAATATTTAGCCGCAATATAATTACAAAAAAGTTTGGTGCTTTCCAGAAAATCCATTAGCTTCCGAATCTCTCTGGCTGAATGTTTCAATGGCTTCTTGCAACTTCGTCTCAGCTTTCACAATGCGGGCTTCGGAAGCAGAATGAAGTTCTAAGGCTCTCGACTGCTTATCTGTTAATTCTTCAACAGTGCTCTTGTGCAAAGGCTCTGAACTGCATCCTAACAGCATGTGTAAAAACAAGCAAGAGGAGGCACCAACTCATCAGTGGGTAAAGTCTTTTGGCAGCGTCCCGACTCCAAACCAAAACAAAAATAAAAAGATGCAGGACAATTGGAAGATAATACCTGGTGACTGGGAAGGCGACCGATCATCCAACTCACGGACAACCAGCTTTGCCCTTGGATCAACAACTTCAAACAAATCTGAGGCCAAAGGAAAAAGTTACAAACTTTACACATCAAGGGCACAAGAAACGTCGCAGTAATACAAGGAACGAACTCTGACGTGGAGCTTCTACAGGGATGATCTATATAGCAAACGATCGTAGATGGTATAAGATGGGTGGTGCAGGTGCTACAATAGGGATTTTGACTATTAACTGCTTAATCAGTCGTATCCTATGGACCAGACCGAACTGACAATACCTGTTTGACACCCCAGAAGAACACGACTGATCAAGGGCACATGCTAATATGAATAACTAGCCAGATTTCTCCGGCTCACGTTCATATCATATTCGCAGAATTCATGAAATGCGGATTCCCCACTATATACAATATATTCGAAACTACTATTTAATCGCCCCTTTTCTGTTTCTAATGACTCCAAATTGAAATTTCTATTTCAAAATGAAGTTCTAAACACAATTCAATAAAGAAACGCCCAATGCCAATGACATCAGAATCACCAAACATGCAAATCCAAACTTAACCCGGTTTTCGCAACCATATTATCCATAAAACACCTCAAATAATTACAATTAGTGATTAAGCATAAGATCAAACCTAAAAAACAATTCAAATCCAAATGCAAACCAAATTAACCAATGGAACAGCTTCCACGGAAGAAATGGGAGAGATTAAAAGCTCGAATTCGAGAGATTGCCAAACCAAAACGCAATGCATCAAATTGCCAAACCAAAAAGCAATGCATCAAAACCATCACCGTATTAGATTCTTACTTAGCTGTTAAGCTTGGGATGTTTAGTGATTAGTTATATATATTCTTAACTATCTTGTACGAATTGCAGAAATATAAACCTTGACAGAAAGGAAGAACATGAAAAGCAATCTTGTGTGAGAAGATAGAGCTTAGAATCTTTTAGAGAGAGTTTATAGAGAGAAAGGTTTCTAAGCAGCCTCAGCCTTGAGATTTTCAACCTTAGATTTTAAAGCAGCTTCTTCTGCTTTTTGTTCCTTGAGCCGGCAGGACAGAATGCAAAGACAAGCATCTTTATGAGTTCACCACACCACCGTCACTTTCTTCAAGTACCTACAGGAAGGAAGGCATCTTAGCAAACTCGCATGTCTAGAGATACTGCTCATGCCGATTATATTCTTTCCCTGGCATTACTGCAGAGTGAGGGAAAGTAGGAGGAAAAATATGTGATCGCGGCCAGCCTCCAGTGATCTGAATTGGTTCGGCAAGTTCCTGCAACAAACAATTACAAGTAGGTAGTTTACATGGTAGAAAAATGGGGCTTTGTAGTTGACAATTAGAAATAGTTGCCGAACGAGTTTTCAGTTTTCAAAAAAGAAGGATAAAAACTGAAAATGAAATGCTTATCAAACGGCCCTAAACTAATTTCATTTAGGGATCCGACCATATGACTCACAAACAACTGAGACCGTCCTCTTTTCATATCAACAAACGCATAAATTCTTATATTTTCGAAAGCATCTGCAACCCAATATACAAACTAAATACAAACTCCAATAACACATATTCATCTGTGTTTTGCTTTGCAAACAGCCAAGGGGATAGCAACTAAAATAAATTCCCAGACCAACAACCTCTCAAAAACCAAGCTTGAAAGCACAAAAACAAAGCCTTCAATCTTTCTGTGGATAATGTCCACCAAGCGAAACAATTAACGAAGTAATCAACCAAAACCTGACGGACAAACCCAAAAACACAAAAACTTGATCTAGTATCGTTTCCCAAGAATGAGGCTGATGATCACAGACACCACAGCCACTCCCACGACTCCCACGATGAACTTAACGCTTGTCATTGGGGAAGCCTCAGCTGTATGTGTATGGATATCTGAAGATGATGAGGTTTGAGCAGGTGTTGCTTCTGACTTCTTCTTGCTCTTCCTTTTCGATGGAGTTGAAATGATTGATCCAATGTCCCTGGATTTCACTTCCAGTCCGGCTACACTGCCTCCGTCACCCTACAACACGATCATTTAAACATAAGTAAATTTAATTTCCCACTCGAATTCTTGTAAGTTAAAAGCCTTGTGCAAGCTGAAACCCTTTTCGTATGGTTTAATGTTTTCATTTCCCCCGAGTTGTTTTCGACAATTATGTCCAAAAACTTGACATCTACTGAGAGCTTAAGATTATGTAACTAGCGTATGCTGTTTTCGAAATTTCTACTGTGGTGGTAACTATAAAGTGAGTTGGAAACAGAAATAAACATACCCTTTCTGTTACTTTGGTATCTGCCAGCTGCACTTTCTGCTCAAGCTCTTTGACTTGCTTATCTAGAAGAGCGATTTCTTTATTCTTAGCTTCAAGTTCTTCAAGAGAATGCTTCAAAGATGCTTCTCGTTCCAGGTCCTTTTGAGAATCTGCTTCTTTCTGTTGAATAGGGAATTCAAACATGAACGTTTTCGCCGGCATTAAATTCCTTTTGTAGAGAATTGTCAGCGTACAGTTTAAGTAAAAGAAATCTTGAAAACTGATCGGTTCCTAACCTTTTCGGAAACGGTGGCATGAGCAAGTTGTAACTCGCTCTGGAGTTTTGTGACTTGTTCATTTAATAAATCTCTGTCATGGACCTTATGCGCATGATCGTCCAATTTTGAAGTCAACTCTGCCTCTCTTTCCGCTGCAGCCGCCTTAATGCTTTCAACCTACAATTCGTCTGAGTCAGAAAGAATATTCAAAAGATGAATGTGCCCCGTTCTTTGGCCGCCCAAGAGCTTATTTTTTTTTTCATGGAAATTGATATTCTACCTCTTTTTGCAGTTGAGCTTCAGTTTTCACCAATTTCTCTTCAAGTTCCTTGAGAGAATTCTGCAACAAAGGTTTCTCAGCAACCTCAGCCTTGAGATTTTCAACCTCAGATTTTAAAGCAGCTTCTCCTGCTTTTTGTTCCTTGAGCTGTTCTTCAAGGTTGGATATCACTTGCTGGAGTTCCTTCTTAGTATTTTGATGCACTTCATTAAGCAGGCTGTTTTCATCCATAACCGAAGATATCTGTGGCAAACGAATGTAGCTTATAAGCATAAAGCAACAATATTTAGCCGCAAAATAATTATAAAAAGTTTTGGTGCAAACCTGAGATTGTAGTTTCTGCCCTTCAGAAGAATGCTGCTGCGTTAAATCTTCAATGGTCCTTTTTGCAGCCTGAAGTTGTTCAACTGTTTCATCCTTCTCAACAACGGCAGTGGAGTATTTTGCTTCAAGGTCACTTAGTTTGGACTCGTATGTAGACACATCCTCTGTAAGCTTTATATTTGCCTCAGCTAGTTTCCTGCTCTCTTCTTCAAAGTGAGCTGACTTGGTTTGCAGCTCCTCAACAAAACTCTCCAGATTGTTCAGCTTCGATAGACTCTCTTCTAGCTCTGCATTTCTGGTTTCAGAAACCGCAGATGTTTCTCGAACTTGCTCTTCATACAATTTTATTTGGCCTTCTAGGGCATTTAGCTTCTCCAGCAAGTCGTTAGCTTCCAAATCTCTCTGACTCAATCTTTCAATGGCTTCTTGCAACTTCGTCTCTGCTTCCACAATGCAGGCTTTGGAAGCAGAATGAAGGTCTAAGGCTCTCGAGTGCTTATCTGTTAATTCTTCAACACTGCTCTTGTGCAAAACAAGTTCTCTTGTAGTGGCTTCAGTTTCAGATAGAGCAGTATTCAACGATTCCTGCAATTCATCAATCTTGCATTTCAGCTGAACATTCGTCTCAACTAGCATTTCGTTTTTTGAGAAAAACTTAGAAGCTTTGTTTTCTGCTTCCAAGATCTGTTTTCTGAGTTCTTCATTGGTACTTTCGGAAGATGCCAATTTAGCCAAGCTGTTGTCCAGCTCTTCTTTCAACGATGCAGATTTCCCTGCTGCTTCAGCAACATGCTCTTCATAAATCTTCACCTGATCTTCAAGAATCTTTAGTTTCTCAAGCAGAGAATTTGCCTCGGCATCCCTGTTAGTGAAGCGCCCTATTTTTTCTTGAAGTTTGATCTCTGAATCCCTCACTAGGGTTTCATGTAGTGCTTCAAGCTCTGATTTCTTCGACATTGTTTCCTCTATTACTTTGCCTTGTTGCTCCAGTTGCTCCTCCGCAGATTTGAGTTTCTGTATGACCTCGCCTTCTCTGATTCCAGCAGTATTCAGATCATTTTCAATGCTTTCCAATTTCTCTTGAGTCATCTTCAATTCTTCTCTCAAGACCTCCACCAATTTTTCTGATTCGGAAAACTTCTCAGTAAAACTACTCGATGCATCCTCCAACCTTTTCTTCTCTTCTGTGGCAACATTCAAGGCTTCGAACAACTCCCTTCCCTTTTCGTTGGCTGCTTCCAGTTCAACTTCAATGCTAGATGTTCTCGCTTGGAATGCCTCGAGTTCAGAAGCAAGTTCAGATACCTTGTTAGAGTAATTCCCAGAATCTGCTTCTGCCTCCTGACATTTCTTTTCCAACGCAGTTATTTGTTCCTCGAGTTCTTGAATTCTGGACTTCTCTGTTTCAAGCATCAACTCCAGCTCGCTCACCTTTTTACCAGTATCCTCCACTTTGGTATGAGAAATTTGGACCAAATCTTCAAGTTCGAGGCTTCGCTGATGGTGTTCACTGGCCCGGCCCTCATGTTCGGCACATTTTTCGGAGGCAGTCTTCAGTTCCTCCTGAAGATCTGAATATTGCAAAGTTGACTGGTTTAACACGGATTCCAGCTGGCCTATCTTCTCTTGGTAGTCTTGCACCTGACCAGTCAGCTGTTTCTTTTCTTCCTCGACCTTGCTCAATGCAGTATTGAGTGCAGATAATTTTTGAGAGAGTTCTTCCAGACCACTCTCAGCAATTCCTCGGTTCAGCTCTACCGCACTTACCTGTTGCTCAAGCTCTACATTCTTTTGTTCTACTGCTATAAAGCGCATCTCGAGCTCTCTCAGTTGTGATTTTGCCTCCTCTTCTGCTGCATTTGAAGCTTGAATAATTGCTTCAAGTTCAAGATTCTTTTCAGTAGCAGTTGCAAAAGCAGTTCCTGATTCATTATGGAGCTCTTCCAGCGACTTCAACTTCTGTTCAAGCTCGGCATTATTTGACAAAGATTGAGACAAAAGAGCATCTTTTTGACGAAAATTCTCTTCCGAAGGCTTCAATTTTCCTTCGAGATCACTGCACAGATCCTTCATCAGCTGCACATTACCGGTGAGATCTGCCACAGCTGCTTCCAGACCTCCTTTTTCTTTGGTTACTATTGCCAAATTCTCCTGTGCAGCTACGGACTGTTCTTCATGAGTTTTTCGTGCAGCTTCAACTAATTCCTTGGCGCTCAATTCGTCCCGTAGCTTCAGCTTGATTTCTTCCAATTCAGAAACCTTTGCTTGAAGATCTTCTTTAGTTGACGAAAACAGATTTTCAAGAGCGGAAATATCTTCCTTCACTTGAGATTCCGAGGCCTTTTTCAAGCTCAATTCCTCACTCAGTTCATTTATCAGAGCTTCCTTAGCCGAGAGCTTCTCCTCCAGGTTCACGCCTTGAGACTTTGATAGAGCCAGCTCTTCTTGGACAGCAGAAAGCTCGGCAGCGGTAGAACTGAGTGCTTCTTTGACTTTTTCATTTTCGGCAATCTTTTCATACAGGCCCTTGAGTTCTCCTTGTATGGATGCCATCTGATCTTCCATCTCTTTCGCACTCAACCTTGTTGCTTCGAGCAGTTTCTCGAACTCCAAGGCCCTCTTTGTCTCAGATTCGGCATGTGAACCACTTTGCTTGTGCAGCTCCTCAAACTTTTGTACCTCGCAGGCAGAACTCTGCAGCTCTTGCTCCAATTCCTGCATCCTCTTTCTTGAGCTTTCAAGCTCCAGGTTGAGACCATCAAACGATTCCTTCACCCCGATCAGATCCTTGTGCTTTTCTTCTTGAGCTTGCAATGCCTCTTGCAAAACATTGAGCTGCGAACTGTATTTCTCCTCGGCTTCGGTGATTTGCTCTTGCAATTTCTTATGACTGAGTTCAAGCTCTTCATACTTCTTTCCACTTTCTCCCAGCTTCTTCTTCGTAAGCAAGACCTCATGCTTCAACTCAGAACTCTCTGATTCTGAATGCTTCAACGCACCAGCCAACCTTTCGATTTCAACCTCAAGGTCACTGACCTTCTCCCGTGCTTCTAGCAATTCTCTGCTCAAATTGCTCGAGCTTCTCTCAATAACAGATACCTTGTCGTCCTCTGCCAATGCTGTTTCAGCAGCATGAGAACCATCCTTCACATCTATCGATTCTCTCTCAACTTTTATGAACTCTCCATCAAATGTTGCTTCCTCCTCTTCTTTCTTTCCTTCTTTTTCCACCGGCAGCAATTCCCCATTCGATACCTACATCGAAAACAACATTCAGCATCCATTCAAATCATGCAAAATCAAATGATCCCACGAAAAGACTGAAACGTTCAGTTGCAAACTAATCCATGAATGACTACTGTAACTTAATTCCGATCACTTCAAACAAAACTAGCAAAGAGAAAGGCTTGAATCACAGAACGCAGATCGCGGTTACCTTGATCGCTTCGGCATTTGCAGTCTCGGCATTCTCTGCAACCTTCACCGGGGTTTCGGAGATCACTTGTGCTTCTTCCATATTTTACCCAGCTTTCACCTACTCCACTCTCCTCTGCGATTTCAGAACAAGAACAACTTCATCAGATACTTTAATGATATCCACTTATGAAAATAACACAGATTTTTCCAAAAAAAAAAAAAAGATTCTTAATTCCTACACTTCATTTTTTCTGGAAAAATTCTTTTACGTGAAGGCTTTGCAATCTTGCATGAAAAATAAACGCATGAGAAAGACATTTCGTAGCAGCAAGAAAAGCTTAGAGGGGCAATTATGTAATTTGGGTCACAGGAGACAACAGGATCACAGGGCCCCTGGGAATTGTGTGTCGGAAATAGACAAAAAAAAATCTGACGTGGAGCCCAAAACAGGGACCCACCCCCAACTCATACTAGTGGCCCATCAGCATCATGGCACAGAATTTTATTCTTTCGTGATGCTCTTTATTTATTATTTCTTAAGTAAAAAGTGTAAAAAGAAATTTTATAAATTAAATTAATTAATATAATAGAAAAAATTATTAAATTTTTTCTTTTTATGTTTGATTCCACATTATTGGTAGGATATTGTAACGCTAAGTCCACAATTTCTTTTTAACATAGATAATATCGTTTGTTAAAAAAAAAAATTCTAAAATTTAGACGCTCTTTCTTTCACTCTCTCATTGAAATTGAAGGCTTGGATTATGATTAATTAGTAATTAGTATCAAATAATAAAAACTTTAGTAACTCTAAGTTTTGCTTGCCAAAAACTTAGAAGATTAAAAATTTGTTTCCATTAAAAATGAATAATTGAGTTTAGGCAATGATGCAAGGTCTATCATCAATACATGGACCACTAACAAATCATGGGTTCCTGGCTTTTGGCCACATTCAAGGACATAATGACCTCGATAACGATAATGTTCAAGGTGATCATAACTCGTGCTAATAACACTACATAACTGTGTAATCGTGATAGCCCAAAGAGGAGAAATCAATAGGAAAACACTCAATTATCTTCAAGGTGAGATCAAAATTTTTCTGTCACTTAAACTAGTGATGATCTCATGTGGAACGATTTAGTATGTGGGACCCAAAATTCTTCATCCAAAGAATATAATTTTTTACACTTCCGGGTACATAAAAATTTCAACCAATTCTGTAATTATGTTATGACAATTGATATACCGGACGGTATTGCGACAAAAGATTACTCCATTTTCAATGGGTTAAAAATGGAAAAATAAATTAGAAAAAAAGGGAAAAAAATTAAAAGGTGCACATCTTTGAATCCCTAGAGACATCTGGACCGTCCGTTGCTAATACACAAAAAGTGAGGCAAGCAGTGGGAGGTGGCCACAAGAGAGGATCTCCGCCGGATCCTCTTTGTGAGGATTTCAGAGATCCTTCAATCACATCCGTTCATCGTACAATCAATTTTTGTCAAGTACTGTTTATATTTAATTTTAAATAAAAAATTTATAATGATTTCTGACTGCACGATGTACAATGAACGAATCCGATTCTCAGGTGGCCACTAGCAAAGTTGGCAGTCCATCCTTTATATTTTTGGATGTATCTTTTTTATTTGAATCGACAGATCACAAACCCCATCTTTTCTAAATTTCCCTTCCAAAGTTATTACCAAAGAGAAAAATTAGAAAATAAAAAAAGATTCTTTCAAAGTTAAAGAGGAGGGGGGCGGCATGGACAGGTAGCTTGCCCATCATTTTCTTTCTTAAGTTTGTTTTTCCTACTTTAGAATTTTAATCACCATCTTTGGCTCCGTAATTACATAAAAAGGCATATCAATTATCTTCGACAAATGCAGAAAAATTAGGCGGCCACTAATTGAGGTGGATAATCAAGATCAACTTTCACATGATATAAACACATTTGTTTAGACTTGCTAGCTAAAATGTTTTTAGGTTTCAAAAGCACAAATATTTTCTGCAATAAGCATTAGTTATGTGTTCATTGTAAGAAACACTTCATTGTTTTTCCAAGATTCACTTGCATTTTTACAAAAAATTGGTTCCAAAAATATTTTCACAAAATGTGCTTTCAACAATTTTAACAGCACTTCTAAACGAGCTCTAGAACATGAATATGGACAAAAAAGAATGGGTACTAGATCAATTAGGTATTCCTAATCAATCTAATTCTCGATTTTTCATGTACTTTTAAGAGCTTAAAAATAGAACTTGCAAATCAAAGCATACTAAATACACATGTGTCAACAAACGCATTAGACTATCTCCAAATAAAATGTGAAATGTGATGTGAAATGTGATGTGACTCATTTTATGTAAGTAAACTTGTCAAACATTTACATACATAGCATCATTTTATCCTTCTAACTATTACGACTATTTTTGTTGCTCAAATTCAATTATTCCATGTCGTTAATAAAAAATTGACTCCAAAATAAAAAATAAAGAAAATTCAATTGAGAGCTGGAATCCACTGCAACAGGACGTGCAAGTAAACCAACCTCAAATGTGTTAAATTTACCAATAAATTCATACTTCCTTAACCCTTTAATAGCGATTTAAACAGCTTTAACGACTAAAATCTCCACCTAACACCCCTAATTAAATAAAATTTAATTGATTTTATCATCAAAGTGAAGATATGAAGAAAATGGACCAGAAAAATGATCATCAAGGATCAGCAATCAGCAAATGGAACGTGAAGAATTATGATCGTCCTGATCGGTTTCTTTGATTCTTTCAAAGTATTTTTTCGATTCATAGATATTTTAAACTACTTTGATTTATTAGATACGGAATTCAAAGTCCGTCTTGACCAACTGACATAACCCGTCTGCAACTTCTTTCAAAGACTTCAAAGACACGAACTTTGACACCAGAAACAAATGAAAATTGAAATGCGCAATCCAATTCACATAAGAACCAAATTCTAAAACTTTACCCAAATCTAAACCAAACCCAGATTCCATCATCGCACAAGGATCAAAATTCGATGCTTAACCATTTAATCGAAACACCATAAGCAAAAGAAAGAAGAAAACATTCTGCATCATTCAGTAAAAGCAGAGCCAGTATGCATAAAATAAATACATATCAAAAAAGGAATAAGTAGAGAGAGAGGTTGATGACTTGCCTGATAAAGTTTTGATTGGATTCTCCTTAGATTTCTGGGAAGCTTTTTTTGTTGTTTCTTCTCGAGACACGAAAACCAAATGGAGTGATTAGGATTTTGATGAAGGTGATGAGGATGATGAAGGTGAAAATACAAAATGAAAAGGCATATTTTTTTTTTTTTTTGCCAAACAAAATGAAAAGCTAGATGAGTTGAGAGAGAGATTCCAACTATATAAATATGAGTGTGGCGGCAGAGGGGTCCACCTAAAGTGCCAGGCAATTAGACAGTATAAAGAGAATTTTCAGTGTGCCCGAAACACGAGAGGTATGTTATTATACAATTAAAAGAATTTTTTTTAAATGTTTCTTCAATTGTATAATAGCATGTAGTGTTTTCGCCTATATTCTTGAAAAATCTGCTTTACTATGTTCCTCTTTATTTTTTTGTTATTTTTTTAATGTACGGATTCCAAAACAGTAAGTCTATTTTCATCTGTTCAATTCTGTAGGTTTGAAACCTGATTCGAAATTCCATTGTTTTGTGTTGTGAATGTGTGATTGTATAAATATTGGTTGATTATATTTAGAATATTAGAAGATTTGTTTCCTTTATAATAGATTGTAGGAGAAACTAGGTTTCTATTCTTAGTTTTTCTACTCCATTAATTATTTTTTTTTTAAATTTGAATCAAAGTCTTTCGGTTTTAATAAACGTCATTAATTATTCAAAAACAAAATATTTATATGTCAAGATAATAAAGTTTTATTTTTAAATATATTCAAAAACAAAATATTTTTTTAACATAAAATGTACCCATTGTTTTCTATGTAAAATGTACCCACGTTTTTATGTAAATGTACCAATTTTTTTTATATATAAAATGTAGCCAAATTTTATTATATAAATTACTCATTTTATAAAAACTAGTCTTTCTACACGCGCCTTGAAACTCCTCGAAACTAACAACAGCCTGCATGCGTCTCCAGCCGTCGTCAATGAATAAGATCATCATCCATCTTGGTTGTACCTTCTTCTCTCCAATGACATCAGAAGTTTTTAATTTCTTATGCAGTTATATGAGTGCTATGCAACAGTTATATGGGTTGCAGCAATCAACTGAATTAGAACCGCTAAGTCTGCAACGTGGGTTCCTTCACGTTCGTGTTTCCATTTTTTTCTTTTTAGTTTATTTTTTATTTACTGTGCTTTCTGTGACAACCCGTCCCTAATTTTACGATTTTATTAATTTTAAAAGAGTGAATTCACGAAAATGCCCTTAGAGACGAGGATGTTGACTTTCGTTGACGAATGTATTGTGAGATGTATGAAACATTCTTTTAGCATATCCTCATAGTGCTTGTCAACATGAACATGTAGACGCAAGCGGAATCGAAATCGGAGCTATGGTAAAAATTTTACGAAACTACGATCGTAAATGGCGTTTTAGTAATTTCATGTTTACGGGAGATAATTTGATTTTGTCTTTTTGGCCTTGGGCTGTGTACCACGTGGGGCCCACTCCCCATTCCTTCCATCTCTCCCGTGTTTCCAGAAGATAATGCTTTTTTGGAATAATTGTGTGTTCTGTTCATCTTTCAATGAGGGGTTTATAAGATGTTACAATCCTATCAATAAGGAAAGAAATAATTTACATAAAAAAACATATTAAACTAAGAATCCCAAGATTACAGGAATATAACCAAAAATTCAACACTCCCCCTCAAATTGGTGCATATATGTCACACATGCCCAACTTGTGTAGGAAACTTGAAAACTTATGACTTGAAACAGCCTTTGTGAGGATATCTGCCAACTGATCTTCCGTTCTTATTGCTAGTACCTCAATTATCTTCCCTTCCAACTTTTCTTTGATGAAGAACCGGTCAACTTCAACATGCTTTGTTCTATCATGCTATACTGGATTATGTGCAATGTCACAGGCAGCTTTATTATCACAAAACAATTTCATAGGCTGATCATGTTTTATACCCAAATCCCCTAGCAGAAGCTTAAGCCATAAAATTTCACAAATCCCTAAGGCCATACCTTTGTATTCAGCTTTTTCACTAGACCGGGCAACCACATTTTGTTTCTTACTCCTCCATGTAACCAAGTTACCTCCAACGAATGTAAAGTAACCTGATGTTGAGCGTCTTTCAACCACTGATCTTGCCCAATTTGCATCAGTATAACTTTCAACTCTAAGATGATTATTCTTTTTAAACAAAATTCCTTTGCCTAGGCTTCCCTTCAAATATCTCAAAATCTGCATCACTACATTCATATGGTGTTCTCCAGGATCATGCATGTATTGACTCACTACACTCAAGGCATATGCAAGGTCTGGTCTTGTGTGTGCCAAGTACATTAAACGGCCTACTAACCTTTGGTATCTCCCTTTGTCAACTAGTACTTGATTAGGATCAACACTAAGCTTCAATCCTTCCTCTAATGGTGTAGCTACTGACTGACAAGCTAACAAGCCAATTTCGTGTAGCAAATCAATAATATACTTCCTCTAAGATAAGTAAATTCCAGAATTACTTCTCGAGAACTCAATCCCTAAAAAATATTTTAAGGATCCAAGATCTTTCATCTCAAATTCTGTAGACAAGTATCCTTGCAAGGCCACACGTTCTTCTGGATCATTCCCTGTTACAACCATATCATCTACATACACAATGAGTGTAGTAAGCTTCCCATTTTGTCTTTTCAAAAACAGAGTATGATCAGAATTACTTTGTGTGTAACCAAATGCTCTCATAGATTTTGTGAATCTTCCAAACCATGCTCGAGGGGACTGTTTCAAACCATACAAGGATTTCTTCAAGCTGCATACCTTTCTTTTGTATTTATCTGGAGCACTACATCCTGGTGGAAGATCCATATAAATTTCTTCTGTCAAATCTCCATGCAAGAAGGCATTCTTTACATCAAATTGTTGTAAGGGCCAATTAAGATTCGTAGCCAAGGACAACAAAACACGAATTGTGTTGATCTTGGCCACAGGGGCAAATGTATTTGTATAATCCATTCCATATTTTTTAGTGTACCCTTTTGCTACCAGTATTGCCTTGAAACGATCCACTGTCCCATCAGCTTTGTACTTGATAGTATAGACTCATTTGCATCTCATAGGTTTTTTACTAGCTAGCAAGTCTGTGATCTCCCAAGTAGCATTCTTTTTCAACGACTTCAATTCTTCATTCGTTGTTGCTTGCCAATGTGGATCAGATACAGTAGATAATTGAAACACAAATGACTTATTTGATTATGATAGGTGGCTGGTAGACACATAATTACCTAACGGGTAAAACACATTAGATTCTTGGTTGGGTCTATTCACCGGGTACCTAGTTTTGCATTTAGGGTCAGCTTCGTAGGTAAGTTTAGGAATACCTCGATTGACACGGTTAGGGAGACGATGTGGTGGTGGTGCATCTGGGATTGAAGACGATTGATTATGGTTATTGGGGTGGTGAAATCGATTGTGAGGTAGCTGGCGACAATGAGCTGTCCAATGGTGATGAGGCTGGCAGTAAGTTGTCCAACGGTGATGAAGGCAATGAATTTTCCAACGGTGTCGGTTCATCAACATTGTTTTCATGTGAATGATCACCACTCAACTCCAAGGCATTACCATTTAATTTCAAGTATTCACATCATTAGTTTCTTGTGAATCATTACTACTTGTTTCCAATACATCACCACTTAAGTCCAAATGATTCACATCATTAAGTTTTTGTGAATCATCACCACTTATTTCCAATACATCACCACTTAAACCCAAATGATTCACATCAGGAATAGTATAATCAAAAGTTTGAACTTATGTCTGATTCTCCCCCTGAAGTGCAGACTCAGAATGGGCAAATTACATATCGTTTTCATGAAATGCAACATCCACAGTGACAAACAACTTTTGTGTCGGAGGATGATAGCAGCAATATCCTTTCTGATTAGAGGCATACCCCACAAACACACATCGTAAAGCTCGAGGTTCAAGCTTACTCCTCTGCTGTTTATGGAGATGAACGAAAGCCACACAGCCAAACACGTTAGGTGGAAGATTTGGAACTATAGGTGCATCAACATGTGAGGAAAGAGCCTGAAGAGGTGTCTAAAAATCAACTGATCGGGATGGAACACGATTAATGAGATACGCAGCCGAGGTGAGAGCTTCTCCCTAATAGGATAACGTGAGACGCCCCTTAAGTAAGGAAGCATGAACAACCTCCAGAAGATGACAGTTCTTGCGCTCTGCAAATCCCATTTTATTGTGAAGTGTATGGACATGTAGTTTGATGAACAATACCATGATGATTCAGAAAGGCACGAAGTTTAGAGTTCACATACTCGCCACCATTATCACTCATGAGAACCTGTATTTGTGACTTATACTGTACTTGCACCATTTTGTGAAATTGCCGGAACAAATAAAAAACTTCACTTTTTGACTTCATCAAACAAACCCAAGTCATACATGTGCAATCATCAATAAAAGTAACGAACCAATAAGCACCACTAAATGTAGCAATTTTATATGGTCCCCAAACATCAGAATGGATTATCATAAATGGAACATAACGTTTTGTCAAACTGGACGGAAACGAAGTACGATGACTTTTAGCTAGTTCACAAACACCGCATTTAAAGCTAGAAACATCATTCTTAACAAATAGGCTAGGAAACAACCTCTGTAAATAACCAAAAGAAGCATGTCCAAGTCGACGATGCCACAACCAAACCTCCGAAGCTTTATTCCGCTCCCCCTAAGATCATTTGACAGTAAGAGTTTGAGTCAACATCTGGGTACTGTTCGATGTCATCTCCAAGTAGTAAAGCCTCCCTTTTCTGATACCATAACCAATCGTCTTGCAAGTCCGAATATCCTTAAAAACACAAAAAGAAGGCCAAAAAATAACAAGACAATGTAGGGCGACTGTTATTTGAGCAACATATAATAAATTATAATCAAGAGAAAGAACAACAAGTACGGTATCAAGATTAAAGGTATCTGAAAGGGAGACAGTACCTTCCCCAATAATGGGGGCAGGATTACCATTGGCAACACTTACAACAACAGTTCTGGTGGATGGTTTTATGGTTGGTACCACGTCTAGAATCACAAGTCATATGTTCAGTAGCACCTGAATCAATTATCCATGTATTATTCGTAATAGATGCAGAAACCTTTAAAGCTTTACCATCGTTATTTGTATGTTCAGAAGCTACCTTAGCTTTGACAATCAATGCACACGACTCATTACAGTGGGGATGATGAGTCCAACGTGTTATTGGTCTGCGTGAGTTGAGTGCAACGTCTGAGGTGATTGACAGGGCCAAGATCCCAAACCAACTAGGTCAACAATGTGAGACCCCTGGAAAACAAACAGTAGCCTAAAAAAAGACAATCTATTTTTTTCCCTTTTTTTCTTTTTTCCCTTTTTAGTTCTACTTTTTTCTTTTTTTTTCTTTTTCCTTTTTCCTTTTTCCTTTCCTTACGCTTGATTTTTCCTTTTCCTTTCCTTACGCCTGGGGACTTCCTTCGAAGCAGACTTTCTTCGAAACACGACAAAGAAAATTGCAAATAGAAAAAAAAAGTTTTGCAGAACACGGGTTGGGCTGCAGATTGGTAAAATGCTTAGCAGTCGTTTTGTGGGTCTCGTCTCCGGTGCAAATAGAATTGCAAACACAGGTGGTGGTTCTCAATCGGGATTTGCAGCGGTAATTTCTAGGTTTTGAACCTCGGTTTGTGGCCACGTGATGCAACAATAAGTAGTGGTGGGTGGCTGTAACGATATGCTCGATGAACTCAGGTCAGCAACGACGGCGTCGCTTGCTGATCTGACGATGTGCTGGTGGTTCTCGGTTCTGCGCACAACGCGCAACTTCTATGTTTTTTTTTCTAACCTAGGCTATGGTGCCAAGAAGAGAATGCTCTTTTGGAATAATTATGTGTTCTATTCATCTCTCAATGAGGGGTTTATAAGATGTTACAATCCTATCAATAAGGAAAGAAATAATTTACATAAAAAACATATTAAACTAAGAATCCCAAGATTACAGGAATATACACAAAAAGTCAACATTTCCCTCCTCGTGTCTTCTTTTCTGTCTTCCTTTCTTTTCCCTCACTCTCTTGAACACTCTTTCTCTCTTAACTCTCCCTCTCAAACTATCTTTTCTTTGTGAACCACAGGGAAGCTATGACGAAACCACACCATCACAAATGCTCTTCCTCCTCCAATACTTCTCCTTCATGGACAACTCTCCATGTCGTATGTTCTCACAGTGAAACCCTCGGTTTCACTGATATTATCGACAAACCATCACCACTGTAACCACCTGACCTCACTATCCGGCGAGATTATAGCTTCCATAACCCAATCATCACCACTCATTTTGTGTGACTAGAGACAAGGAGTAGAGCCTTTAGCTCGCGCACCTCTCTCTCATCTCTTTCCTCTGTAAATCTGGTCAAACCACTTCGGTGCCATGTTTTCTAGCGAGAATCTTGCCTTTGTGATGAATGTAGGGCTTCAACGACCCTAAATGATTCCCTTATAATGTTCTTAATGAGATTTAAGTTCATACGTGTGATTTGGTAGAGTTGCTGCATGAAAACACCTTGGGGGAAAGACTTCCCCATATTTTTGAAAAAAAAAAATGGAACCGTGGCCATCTAGGCATTTTTCAGACCAAATTCTCGACCAACCCTAACCACAATTGGGCTTCCAATAGGTATAGATCGATTCCCTACATTTCTAGCTTTAAGTTGGTTTTTTGTATCATCGAATTTGGTTTAGAATCAAGCTCAAAACGAGCTCTTAAAGTCGAGGGAAAAACTTGCAAAAACTGCAGGTATCGTGAAGAAGGTGCGTGGGAAGCCACAACGTGGTGGCACGTGGAGGAACCCGAGGTCCCTCTTTAGGTTTCTCGACGTGCCGAATCCGAATCCGTGTCCGTTTTTTGAAATTCGACGGTTTTAAAATAGTTCCTTTATTAGCCGTACTTTGTACAAAAACGTTTAATTATGTTAGTACATTATATTTATGTAAATGGTTTCATTTCTAAGTGAAATGCATCACAAAGATCTTCGTTGCCCACGAGGCGAGTTCGACTCGACGACATGATTTGTGAGTGGGTCTTTTCTTTGATATATACATATATATGTTTAGTTTCCATATATACATCTAATAATGAATTTTCTATATGACTGCCGTAATTGAATTAACATTTATAGGAAATGATGTAACGATGAGAATTATGAAATCACTATAAATCTTACGGGATGCCTTAATTAAATTTAAGGCTATGAATAATATTATGTTGACTAGAATTATTGGGTCACTGTGGCATGACTATATTTATGTTAGGGCAAAAGACTGTTTACTACCCTCATGTTTTGTGGTTTTCAACATTTAGTACATCAATTTTTTTTCATCCCAAAGTCATACCTAAAGTGTAAATTTTAGGACAGTCTCATACATCCGTTAGTCAAACTGTTAAGTTTCCAGTTAAGTGATGACATGGTGCCCATGTGGATAATAACCGGGCGCCACATGTCATCCACATGGAAATTAAAAATAAATTATTTATAAAATAAATTTAATTAATTTAATTAATTTATAAATAAAATAAATAAATAAATAACCCCTTCTTCCCCAAATCCCACCCGTGCCCACCCTCCCTTCATCCACCCCTTCGTCTTCCCCAAATCCCACCCTCCCAGTTCCCCTTCGTCTTCCCCACCCTCTACCCCCTACCCACCGACACCCTTCATTTCCCTGATACCCACACAACAAAACCCATTTCATCCCCCAATTTTATCAAGACACCCACCACCCAATTTTATCAAGCTCTGCCATTTCCGACACCAATCTCACCACGCGCACCTGAACCCTCCGGTGTTTGAGTCCGATGGCGCCAACCTCTCCCTCCCTCCTCTTCCCTCGTCGTCCGCTCCCTCGACCTCCCAGCGCAACCCAGAAGAAGAACAAAAAAAAAACCTAGAAGAAGAAGAAGAAAAAGGAGGAGGAAGAAGAAGAAAAAAAAAACTGAATCTGCAACCCAGAAGAAGAAGAAGGAGGAGGAGGAGGAAGAAGAAGAAAAAAAAAAAAACAATGAGGAACCCAGTTCGTTCCCCCGAGGAAAAAAAAACCGAATCTGCAACCCAGATTCGGAGGAAGAAGAAGAAGTAAAACCCAATCCCCAAAACCCAGAAGAAGAAGAAGGAGGAAGAGGAGGAGGAAGAAGAAAAAAAAATGAGGAACCAGTTCGGCCCCCCGAGGAAGAAGAAGGAAAAGAAAAAAAAATTGATTTTTTTTCAAAAGTTTTTGGCGGGAAAATTTTTTTTACTACTACCAAAATCCCTTATCTAAAAAAAAAACAAAATCCACGTGGACCCACGTGGCGACCCACTTGGCGCCGAGTCATTGTCCACATGGGCGCCACGTCACAGTTAACGGGAGACTTAACAGTTTGACTAACGGATGTATGAGACTGTCCCAAAATTTACACTTTAGGTATGACTCTGGGACGAAAAAAAATTGATGTACTAAATGTTGAAAACCACGAAACATGAGGGTAGTAAACAGTCTTTTGCCCTTTATGTTATATGCTCATCGTTTGCTGCATCGGTGTTAGTACTCTCCCAGGCCAGGGCCAGTCTTTCACGTGTATATGCACATCACATCGTACGCTCACCTTGGAACCATTGTATGTGCCAGTCCTGTCCTAGATTGCTATAGGCAATTAGGACTTGTATGTGCTGCGCATAGCACCAGTCTTCACGTGATTGTAGTACTATAGCGTATATTATTGTTACACCCAGTCTTGTTCATGTCAGAATATTATTGTTACACCCAGTCTTGCATAAATATCTTTGCACTCGATATGATATGTTTGCTTATGCGAGGGGTTATTATGTTTTCAAAAAGGTTTTTATGAAACTTTATTTTCAAGCCCACTCACCCTTGTTTTTCGCCACTCCAGGTTTTAATGGATGAGCTTTCATGTCGATGAGGATTTCTGGAAAACTGTTGTTGTGGGAATACTACCGACGGTATAATTCCTCTTTTATCTTTATTGTACTTTACTAATGCTCTAACATCACGTATGAATTGAGTTCATTCCCGCTCACATGCGTACTCTCACATTTAGGCACTTTAGGTTTAAATTTATTCACATTTTCCACATTACTACACTTTATGGCTTCGTCACTTTCATGGTGTCGCCCAGCACAGCTTGATTCAAAGTTCAAGTGGACATCCCGAGTCGGGGTGTGTCACTTCTGCTTTTGTTTTTTTTATTTAGACTTTTCTATCCTTTATCAATATTCCTAACAGTAAATCACATGAGTTAAATTTTTTTGTTTTAGGGGCTTTATAGTCTAATTATTTTTGGTGAAACCCATAAGCAATTATTATTACTTTGTTTTTATCAAAACCCATAAGCAATTTTGAATAATTAAATTGGTAGTGTAAATGAAAGCAAAAAAAACGGTTGAGTCTTTATTGGTATTATTGCATCTCTTTTATTATTATATCATTTATGTAGCAGAAGAGGGACTTCAATAAAAAAAATATAAAGCATGCATAAGGTTTGAGTCTATAGCAATTAGAGACCAGGAACCACAACTAAACTAGATTGTATTTAGAATACTGAAAGAGTATTTTTCAGATTGTATTTAAGAAACTAAAAGATTTATTTCCTTTATAATAGATTGTATTTAGTACATGAGAAGATGTATTTTCTTTAAGATTGTATGACTTGCAATGTAAAGAATCATGTCCAGTTTACTACAAAGGCACAAGGGATGGCAAATATGCATCACAGAAATTTCTCAACTCTAGTCCCTCAGGCTCCCCACACTGGAGGGCTTCAGCCGGGCTATCATGCCCTGTTTGGTCCACTGCCCGAGCAGCAACCCATAGTGGAGTTGTTCTAACACACAGTCATTGAAATGGTGTTAAAGACACCATTTGTTACGTTAAGGGTACTACATATTTTAGATTATTATATCCATATGCACCTCAAAATAGATCATACCACTTTGGTTTTCAAAATGAGTATAAGGTAGGAATTTTAAATTAGGCTCATATAGTTAAAGAGGCAATTTTTTTTAGTATATAAAATGGGATTGATCTCGTATCTAAGCTTATTCTTGCACATGACCAGTTGATCTAGTAGCAATCTTTATTTTGTTAAAAAAAAAAAAAAATCAAGTTTTGACTCTCACATACTTGAGAATGATCCCTAATACCAATAAATTTTATGCCACAATAATAGGAATCCAGATCCTTGCCAGATCCTCACCGGATTCTCTTTGTGAGGATCTTGGAGATTTGTGAATCGTGTTTGTTCATCGTATATCGTGCCGTTAGAAATCATTTTAAATATTTTTATTTAAAATTAAGCATAAACAGTATCTGACAACTGACTGCAGAATGTACGATGAACGGACACGATTTACGAATCTTCAGAATCCTCACCAAAAGAATCTGGAGAGAGGATCCTATTGGAAATAATAGGTCATTATGATTTGTTACGAGGCGAGTGAGTTAATCCTCCATTATAAAAGAATCTTTACCAAGTAGATTGTTAGTCCTAACTCATTGCCTGTTATAATTCCACTTATATTTAGTGGAATTGTGATCGATGGAAAAGTAGTGTGAATAGTATATATTATCTTACATGGGGAAAATAATACCATGAAAAATTAGCAAATATATATATATATATATATATATATATATAGTTTATTTCGGTCTCTTAGTTCCCTTTTGATTTAAAAGGTTGACAATAAGGTGAATCAGGTCAGAAAATGCCAATAACATAACTGTCCCATGGAGTACATAAGAGTTTCATCAGATATAACAAGCACCATTGTGTTTATTAAACTAAACTATAAACTCACCAAACCAAACCAAAGTCTCGTGGTATAGTTGTTGTGAAATCCACTTTACATTTCTTTTATCTTTAAGTTCTCTGTTTTCTTTTTCCTCATCTTCATGCTGAAGGATTCAAAGTCTGTTTCTTGTTGGTGTAAACTGCCACTGTCGTGGGTTGCTTTTGTGTTAAAAAGGTCATTGCCACAGAAGGAAAAAGAAATGGTGGCTTTTGGGTACCCTCAGATTGGCGGCCATAGGCGACCGACTAAACCGCCCATCTCGGCGTGCCAACATCACTACTCTTTCATTCTTTAGTCGATTAAGACATTTGCCTCTCTCACCTTTGGCATCCATGTTTATAAAGTAATTTAAACAAAATTTCCAATTTGGCTTTATAGGTTTTTTCTCAAAAGGAAGGTTGAACAGTTCAACCTTCCTTCCTACTTTCTTCAACTGGTCCTATACAATTTGAGGAGTTTGGTCTATGATCAATGTTTCTCATTCTAGCACCATTTAATCAATTTAAATTATAATACAAAATGTAATCTAAGTTATCTGAGTGCTCATAGCGCGAATGGCGTGGTAGTTAGTACTTTTTAAAAGCACGATTTGATAGGATTATGGGAGCGTTCATAGCGAGGGTGGCTTGTCTACTCCCGTTTTTCATTCATCCATTTGGTTTGTTGGCCTGTAGCAGCGGCTTTGCAATGGTGATGCGGCTGATATGGTGGAAGCGGTTGTTTGCTTTTTTATTTCAGTTCTAGAGTTTTTTGCTGTGAGAGGCGAAGAAAGCTGTGAGAGAAGCTAAGTTAGCGGCTTATGACGATATGTATAAGCGACTAGATACCAAAGAAGGAGAGTTGGATATCTATAAACTAGCTAGAGCAAGGGAAAAGAAGACAAGGGACCTAAACCAAGTGAGGTGCATCAAGGATGAGGATGGAAAGGTTCTTGCTACAGAGAACGCGGTTAAAGACAGATGGAAATGTTATTTTCATAATCTTTTCAATGAAGGACATGAAAGGAGTGCTTCTTTAGGGGAGTTGAGTAACTCAGAAGAGTGTAGAAACTACTCTTTTTATCGTAGAATCTGGAAGGAAGAAGTGGTTGTAGCTTTGAAGAAGATGAAGCATAGAAAAGCAGTAGGCCCAGACGATATACCAATCGAAGTGTGGAAAGTTTTGGGAGAGACAGGTATAACATGGCTCACTGATCTTTTCAATAGGATTTTGAAAACGAAGAAGATGCCAAATGAGTGGCGAACGAGCACTTTGGTGCCTATTTACAAGAATAAGGGTGATGTACAAAATTGCATGAACTATAGGGGTATTAAGCTAATGAGTCATACAATGAAGCTCTGGGAGAGAGTCATTGAGCATAGATTGAGGCAAGAGACACGGGTTTCGGACAACCAATTCGGGTTCATGCCAGGGCGCTCAACCATGGAGGCAATCTATCTCTTACGAAAATTGATGGAAAGATATAGAGATGGGAAAAAGGATTTACACATGGTCTTTATAGATTTGGAAAAAACGTATGATAGGGTCCCAAGAGACATTCTTTGGAGGATTTTAGAGAAGAAAGGAGTACGAGTAGCATATATCCAAGCTATACAGGATATGTATGAAGGAGCAAAGACTGCCGTAAGAACTCATGAAGGACAAACCGAAAGCTTTCTTATAACTGTAGGATTACATCAAGGTTCATCCTTAAGTCCTTACCTTTTTGCGTTGGTAATGGATGAGTTAACATGACATATTCAAGATGATATTCCTTGGTGTATGCTTTTCGCAGACGATATAGTGTTGATAGATGAAACTCAGGAAGGGGTAAATGCAAAGCTTAACCTTTGGAGAGAAGTGTTGGAATCTAAAGGTCTTCGCCTAAGCCGATCAAAGACAGAATATATGGAGTGCAAGTTCAGTGTAAATGGAGGCCAAAACGAGTTAGGGGTGAGGATCGGAGATCAAGAAATACCAAAGAGCGACCGTTTTCGTTACCTAGGATCTATCTTGCAAAAGAACGGAGAATTAGATGGAGATCTCAACCATAGAATACAAGCTGGATGGATGAAGTGGAAGAGTGCATCCGGTGTGTTGTGTGATCGCCGTATGCCACTGAAGCTCAAGGGAAAATTTTATAGGACGGTAATAAGGCCAGCGATGCTGTATGGCACAGAATGTTGGGCGGTGAAGCATCAACACGTACACAAAATGGGTGTAGCGGAGATGAGGATGCTTCGTTGGATGTGTGGGCACACGAGAAAGGATAAGATTAGGAATGAGGATATCCGGGGTAAAGTAGGAGTAGCCGAAATTGAAGGAAAGATGAGAGAAAATCGGTTACGGTTGTTTGGACATGTGCAAAGAAGGCCTACTGACGCTCCGATTAGAAGATGCGACTATGGGACAGAGGTTCAGGGCCGAAGGGGTAGAGGAAGACCTAAGAAAACTTTGGAAGAGACCCTAAGAAAAGACTTAGAGTACTTGGATCTAACGGAGGACATGACACAGGACAGAACATAATGGCGTTCTAAGATTCATATAGCCGATCCCACTCAGTGACTTGGATTTTCCAAGTCTCCAACCGAGAAGTTTTCCTCACTCGGGAAATTAAGGGAACACTACCTCAACCTACATGCTCCACTTACAAAGCTTCAACATACAAGCTTCAACAAAAGAAAATTCAAAGAACTTAGCGAAGAAGGCTTTGGTGTATTTAACACAATACGTTGAAATGAAGGAAAGCTTATTTATTGATATCCCCGATAAGTTACAAATATGTACATATACTTGAGTCAAAATAAACAAACAAAAGGGAGTCTTCACAAAGGTTGCTTAGGAGAAGTCTCAGCAGTCGGTAGAGCCCCAGAAAGAGAAGGCACCGAAGGGGGATCATTCGGAGCCTCAGTACTGGACAGAACCCTAGAAGGAGGAGGCATCAGAGGTTGATCATTTGGAGCTTCATTACGCGGTACAGCCCCAGAAGACGAAGGCAATAAATGCCTTTGGAACAAACCCACAAATCTCTGATGATCAAGTAAAACCTGACCATCAGATTCCTTCATCTGGTCAAGCTTCCTCTTCATGTTTGTAGCATAGTCATGTGCGAGCCGGTGCAACTGTTTATTCTCATGCTTGAGCCCTCTAATCTCCTGTTTGAGACTCATCACTTCAGCCGCCAATGTTTCAACTTGGCGGGTTCGAGCAAATAGGCGTTGGGCCATATTAGACACAGAACCTGCACACTGAACACTGAGAGCCAGAGAATCCTTAACAGCCAACTCATCAGACCGTTTGGAAAGTAGTCTGTTATCTTTGGGAGTGAGAAGGTTCCTGGCCACTACCGCAACGGTCATATCATTCTTCATCACGGAATCCCCAACGGTAAGAGGACCAGTAGGGGAGACGAAGGATGGGCGCCATATGTTGTCTGGAAAAGGCGGGGCTGCCTCTTCAACAAGGTTCAAGTCAAAACGACGGTCGGAGGGGCCATACATTTTCAAAGGTGTTGAAGAGAGAAGAGGTCGGACAAATCAAGATCTTAGAAGTACAAGAATAGAGCTTCTACTGGTGGATATTCAAGTGTGCTTTGGAACTTAATGTCAGCCCCTATAAAAATCTGCACTCGACGAAGCTTCAGAAATCGAAGAGGTGCCTGCTCAGAAATCGAAGAGGCGTTTACTTTCTCAAAAGCTGGGCTGCTCAGAGACCACGAGGGTCGATCTCAGAAATCGAAGAGGCGTTTGCTTTCTCAAAAGCTGGGCTGCTCAAAGACCACGAAGGCCGATCTCAGAAATCGAAGAGGCTTGCTATCTCAAAAGTTGGGCTGCTCAGAGACCACGAGGGCCGATCTCAGAAATCGAAGAGGCACTTACTTTTCCAGCCTTGTCAGCACCTGTCACACGCACACTCAGCTTTGCGGAAATTATGGGCATTCTGTCAAAGATTTCTGGCGAAGTAGAAAGCACATGAATCGTATTGTTCAATCACCCACTTCCCACACGCAACAGTAGCTCATGGGTACCACAGATAACTTTGCCAAAGTTCTCTGACAAAGTTGAGACACGTGAAGCTTGCAGCTCCCACTACATCGCTCTGACCAAGAAGGGTACAAGAATAGCAAAGAAACAACACTAACAAAGTTTAGACACATAAATTTTGAAGGTCTAGCTACCATATTATTACCCACAAGGGTAAAGGAACAGTACCACTGCTGGATAATTGGAAAGTCCCAGTGTGTCAACCTCTGTGCTTCGTGGCAAGGTAGACTAGCAAACATGCCCAACCTTTACTCACATTCGAGAAAACACTCCCAACAAGATTGCTTGCTCCAAAATCGAAGAGGCACCGCCCTCCGAATCTCGAGAGCCAGACTCCCAACATGATTACTTTCTAAAAAATCGAAGAGATGGTAAAGGAACAGTACCACTGCTGGATAATTGGAAAGTCCCAGTGTGTCAACCTCTGTGCTTCGTGGCAAGGTAGACTAGCAAACATGCCCAACCTTTACTCACATTCGAGAAAACACTCCCAACAAGATTGCTTGCTCCAAAATCGAAGAGGCACCGCCTCCGAATCTCGAGAGCCAGACTCCCAACATGATTACTTTCTCAAAAATCGAAGAGAGGGTAAAGGAACAGTACCACTGCTGGATAATTGGAAAGTCCCTGTGTGTCAACCTCTGTGCTTCGTGGCAAGGTAGACTAGCAAACATGCCCAACCTTTACTCACATTCGAGAAAACACTCCAAACAAGATTGCTTGCTCCAAAATCGAAGAGGCACCACCCTCCGAATCTCGAGAGCCAGACTCCCAACATGATTACTTTCTCAAAAATCGAAGAGACACCGCTCTCCGAATCTCGAGAGCCAGACCCCCAGCAAGATTGCTTTCTCAAAAATCGAAGAGGCATCGTTCTCCGAATCTCGAATGCCAGATCCCCGACAGGATTGCTTGTTCAAAAACCGAAGAGGCACCACTTTCCCAACTTCAAGAGCTGGATCTCCTTGGATAAAGCTTGTTTGTAATCTTCACACGCAACATCAGCTTTCCAGATACCACAGACCACTTTTTCAAAGTGCTATGACAGAGTTAAAACATGTGAAGCTGGCAGCTCCCACTACCGTGCTATGACCAAGCAGGGTAAAGGAATAGCATTATTACTTTATGTTAGGGAGCCTCCTATATATGTCGACCTCCATCCCCAACGGACAGGCAGACCTGCAAAAATGCTCAACCCTTCCTCTTATCTGAGAGTGCACTCCTAACGAAGCCTTTCGAAATATTCAGCTTTCTTTCCCCCCGATAACACCTCTGTAAACAAGCTATACTAGAGCAAGAATATCTCATATCATCAGGGTTAAAAGTAAGAGTATCCCATATCATGTTTTTTCCCTGTCTTTTCCTTTGGCCTTGTTCTTACCTGCAAGACAAGGAGAAAGAGAGCAATCAGTCAGCACTTGGAATCAAGCTTCCAGCCAGGAACTGACTGCCTGGAACCCCTTACTTGATTACTTACCTGGCATTGCTCTCGAGTACTCATCTTCAACATCTTATGCTTCCAGGGAAGATACCGCATCTGCCTGAGCAACAGATAGGGCAAGTGAGAAGGATACAAGGAAGCATGTGGAGACAAGCGTAACAGCACACGTGCCGATACATCCACTACTCTGTCAAAAGCAAAAGTATCTCATATCAGCAGGGTCGAACGTACTCTAGATTTGATGGACTTGTTTTGAACCTCAAATTCTTCAGTCGGCCTTATACTCTGGAGGAAACTAGAAAACCCTCCAGCCCAGTTCAAGAATAAGCCTGTGGAAAGTTACTTCTTCAAAAGCAAAAGTATCCCATATCATCTATTCTCATTTTTCTTCTCTTTATCCTTCATGCTGCCTGCAAGATAGGGAGAATGTGAACAATCAGCCGGAGCTCTGATTGCTTACCTTGTCTGTCACCTCTTTCAGCAGATCCCCTAGCTCGGCGACTTAGGGGACTCCTACTACATGGTTTGTATCGCACTTGACCAAGCCTGAAACTACAAGTAAGCTTCAAGTGAAATTGATACATTACCTTGTGCATCTCCACCAGTTACAGATACCACCCCTGGATGGAGGAAGAGTACTTCCAGAGAAGATGCCACATCTACCTATGAGACAGATAAGGCAAGTCAAGACGATACCACACTCCAGTACTTAGAAGTTTCGTGGTTACGAGATCATTCTCCCACAATATTTCCTAATGTCATTTGTACTAAATCATTCACTTGTACTCACTAAAGGAGAGCTTGAACCTATGTACTTGTGTAAACCCTTCACAATTAATGAGAACTCCTCTATTCCGTGGACGTAGCCAATCTGGGTGAACCACGTACATCTTGTGTTTGCTTTCCTATCTCTATCCATTTATATACTTATCCACACTAATGACCGGAGCAATCTAGCGAAGATCACAAAAAGTGACCGTTTTCACTACCTAGGATCTATCTTGCAAGAGAACGGAGACTTAGATGGAGATCTCAACCATAGAATACAAGCTGGATGGATGAAGTGTAAGAGTGCATCCGGCGTGTTGTGTGACCGTCGTAGGCCACTGAAGCTCAAGGGAAAATTTTATAGGACGGCAATAAGGCCGCGATGTTGTATGGCACAAAATGTTGGGCGGTGAAGCATCAACACGTACACAAAATGGGTGTAGCGGAGATGAGGATGCTTCGTGGGATGTATGGGCACACGAGAAAGGATAAGATTGGGAATGAGGATATCCGAGGTAAAGTAGGAGTAGCCAAAATTGAAGGAAATATGAGAGAAAATCGGTTCCGGTGGTCTGGACATGTGCAAAGAAGGCCTACTGACGTTCCGGTTCGAAAATGTGACTACGGGACAGAGGTTCAGGGCCGAAGGGGTAGAGGAAGACCTAGGAAAACTTTGGAAGAGACCCTAGGAAAAGACTTGAGTACTTGGATCTAACGGAGGACATGACACAAAACCGAGCGCAATGGCGTTCTAGGATTCATATAGCCGACCCCACTTAGTGGGAAAATGCTTTGTTGTTGTTGTTGTTGTCTAGAGTTTTTTGCTTTTTTTCAGTTCTATGCACTGCCTCATTTGGGCATATTTCATTGGACATTGCTTGGCAATTTTGAACTCTCTTTTTTAATGGCCCTTGCTATTATATTAATTTTTTTAATGAAATTTATTTTGATTGGAAAAAAAAAAAAAAAAAAAACCTGTAACGTGCAAAATTATGATAGCCGGTGGAATCGTGTGTTTTGGAAGTATATATGTTTAGCTGTTTAGTACGACAATTATTTGCACAAGGAAATGTTTGGTTTAGATCCTTCTCGAACATAGTCCATTAGAACAAACAAAGATGTTTACAGATTCAAACTAATTAAAATTAAACATTCTGGCTTCAACTTTCTATTAAGGTAAAACTTTTCTGATTTAAACTCTACCTACTTTGAAGTAAATGTTTGTTTCACACAAAGTTGGACGGTAATACTGAAACTTATATACAAAACTCCAAGTACCATTTTAATGAAGCATTAAGCGCATCTTAATCATTCCACCATTTGAATGAGTGTGATACCTATATATAGAAATCAGGCAACTTGAGTTTGATGCCTATAGCACTACTGTTACACTAGTGTGAGTTAAATATATTGGTTTCACACTCAAATTTTTCGACCCACTATAAGAGTATAATTTCAATATAAGTTCAATATATTGGTATCACACTCACTTTTCTCAACATATTGTAAAAGACCTTAACATTTGACACGAGCCATATGATTAAAAAGACAATTATCTTTCAATATTATTTTCCAAAAATAACTGACTAACTAGCTATTGGTCTAATTTCTCGAACTTAAAAACATAAATATAATATCCGCACATATGGAAACAGATCCTAGCTAGATCCATTTCCTAGGGATCCTAGAGATCCTGTGATCTCACCCATTCATCGTATATTGCATGGTCAGAAATCATTTCAAAATTTAAAATTTAACATTAAATATTAATAGTACTAACGAAAACTGACCGCACTATATACGATGAACGGATAAGATCACATGATCATTTTCTCGCACATATATACATACATATATATTTACATATATTCGGAGAATATTTCGAACGGGAAAACATGTGGGAAATCTCTCATGGCGGAAAACAAAGATTTCTTGGAGTAGAATATTTAAAGGGTAAATTACATAGTAGCCCCTCAAGTTTAAGGTCTATTACAACCTTATACAACATCTTTAAAACATTTCACTTTCATACCTCATGTACTATTTTATTTCAAAATAATACATCCGTTACATTTTCCATCCATTGATCCGTTAAGTGCTGACGTGGCTACCACATTTGTGCCACATGACTGCCAAATGTGTGCCATGTGGTAAAAATAATAATTTTTGTTTTTTTTTAAACCTAAATCTTCCAACCAAAAAAAAAAATCAAAAGCTGAAACCTTATCCCCCCATCTTCCTCCTCTCTTCTCCCCGCAACCCCCAAACCCAGAAACCTCATCCTCCTCTCTTCTCCCCTATCTTCATCTTATTCCCCCTGCAACCCACAAAAAAAAAAAAAAAAACAAAAAAAAAAACCCTTCAGTTCGTCATTCCCCCATTCTCTTCCCCTCTCTTCTCCCCCATCTTCATCTTCTTCCCTTGACCCCCTATCTGCAACCCAGAAAGAAAAAGAAAAAAAAAATCTAGATCCTATCTACGCTGCCATTGCCGGGTTCGTGAGGTGGGAGGAATGAATGTGGATTTAGGAAGTGAGGGGTGTGTAGAGGAGAGAACGGGGTGGGTGCGGAGGGGAGGGATGTGGATTTCTGGGTGAGGTGGGTTGTGGGGGGAGGGTGGGTCGCAGGAGGGGGTGGAGAGGGTCAACGGGCGGGTGAGGGGGGTGGGGTTTTCCTTTCTGGGTTTTTGGTTCGTTGGGGAGGGTTCCCTTTTCTGGGCTTCTGGTTCGTTGGGGGGGGGTTGCTTCCTGGGTTTTTGGTTGGGGGTGCACAGGGATAGGGTTTTGCTTGAGTTTTTTTTTGGGGGGGGGGGGGGGGTTAGAAGATTCATGTTTTTTTTTTAAATAAAAATAAAAAAATATTATTTTTGCCACGTGGCACAAATGTGGCAGCCACATCAGCATTTAACGGATCAATGGATGAAAAATGTAACGGATGTATTATTTGAAATAAAATAGTACATGAGGTATGAAAGTGAAATGTTTTAAAGATATTGTATAGGGTTGTAATAGACCTTAAACTTGAGGAGCTACTATGTAATTTACCCATATTTAAATCATAGCCCGCCAAACACCACCTTTTAGCCCTTGCCTAGTTGTTGTGGACTTCTAAGTTCGATTTGGCCGACTTGAGAGAAGAAACTCTTCTCGAAAAAGAAAAAAAAGAAAGAAAGACGGCAGTCTTATTTGGTCATTGATCACAAATAGAAAGAAAATGAAATGAATGCTTGAACTACTTGAATAAACAATCTCTAATATTACAAATAACAGTTGCGAGTGTTTTTAGAGTTCAAAAATATTTTTTAACATTATCAATCATTTTAAAAACACTTATAAACAAGCTTGAAAACTCCCTAAACAATTAGTCATGGAATAAGAAAAACACTATGCTTATATATGCATGGATTGGCCATCTGTGTGGTAGTGTTACCACCCATTTAGTGCAATACCTTAGATTTGAAAATCTAATTGAGAAGTACCATATTAATGTCCAAAACTTTTTAATTGTTCCTATACTCTCGCAAGTTTCTTCGTCCTTTTCATATTCTCCACATTCGCGTTCAAATGAAAATAAGACGATGGAAGGGAACAACTTCATATATTTCTCAAATTATAAACAAAAAATATCCCTCAAATTCTACTTCCTAGTTCAAAACACATAAAGCATATTTTTAAGAAAGAAAAAAACCTCGACTCCATATTTTACGCTATATGATTTCATTTAGCTATCACAAAGTACTCTTTTATTTTCTTTAAAAATCCAAATAAAGGTTAACAATGAAACGAAAAGAAGAAAATGGGGGAGGGTGGAAAAAACTCACTATATTCCGATTTCAAGTCCTTTTTACTCTTGTATGGTAGTTTAGACTTTAGATAGTAATATATCTCTTGTAATAAAAAATACATACGCACATCTTTTTAGCCACACTCATTTTTATTTAATTATGTTCGTTATGTTTGTTTTATTTATTTAATTTGAAAATTGAGAATTAAATGAAAATTTTTAAAAGCTAAAAAAAAAGGTGGGTTACTTTTTTTTCCCATAATTAATATTGTAGTAAGAAATTTTATGGTATGTGGTGTTTCTAATACCTGTTATGAAGGGAAGATGATATTGACGGTGAATTTTATATTAATGGGAAGGAGACTTTACATCGGTTTATAGGTAAGTTGGATTTTTTTTTTTTATTGTCATTGGCTTTATGGTGAGACTTTAATTTTCTCCATAATATCAGAGCAAAGTTATCACAAGTGTGAAGTCTAATTGCCACACGTGCTTCAGGTCAAATGGGACGTTAAGGGGTTGCAAAAGGTGCAGTTGCACATGGAGCCAAATTTGAAGGGGCCCCCAAAATTTTTGTCACCTAATATTTATATGTAATATATTCTATATTTAAAATTGCTTTTGTTATGAAATAATGTTCTATATTCAAAAATTGATTTTCTTAACAATTTAAAATCTCATCTTACACTCCTTATAAGCGTTATTTTTTCCTTTCTAAACATAAAAATTTAGAGTACAATAAGATATTTTGAGTGCTAATAATACACCATAAAAGACGGTATTTTTTCAATATTATTATATAATAATGTTACATATTCAAGTGAAACTTTAAAGTTAGAGTTTTTTGAAGTTTGTTTTCTTGTTTGGTTGTTTAAGATTGAACTGCTTTTGATTATTTAGTGAACGTTATGTTTGTAGCTCTTTTTACTTATTATTTTAAACTTGCAATCAGTGAGTGTTAAATTTTGTTTTGATTTAAGTGAGTGTTTTCTAGCATCAATAGATTGTCCTACATTTTTTAAGAATATCTTAAGGAGGGATGCTTTTATAAATTTCGCACAGGCTCCCAAAATCTCAGAGACGGCCCTGCTCCACGTTACTCCATTTGTGCTGCCCATGTTTTAAAAATGAATTCCACATTGATAGAATAAGGACCTTGTATAGGCTTATAAGTAAATTGAACTCTTTTTGATATTACCAAATAGTTGTATGATGTAACATCCACTTCTTTCATAGTATCAGAGCTTAATTAATTACTTACAATACCAACTAACAATAGATAAAATAGTCAATAGAAAAAAATAATCAAACTTACTTGTAAGTCGAACTTACATTCTCAAATGTGTCGGCTTGTCGTCAGGATTGAGACCGTCCGTCGTACATGTCAGTTTTTGTTAGTTACTATTTATATTTAATTTTAAATTTTAAATTTTAAAAGGATTTCTGACTGCACGATGTACGATGAACGTTCTTGATCACATGATTCTTAGGATCCTAGACACGTCACCAGAGCAAAAATTGTCGACACGTCATGTTTCCTAAACATGTGTACGTCACCGATAACCTAAGAAGCATAAAACCCAAGCTGACATGAGTAGCCACCTGCCTAGTTCCCAGATGACCCTTTGTGTGATGGAATGTTTAACGAAAAGTTCACGGTACTGTTCACTTTAGCGAAAAACCACATTTTTACACTAAAAAGTCAATCTTGGTACTATTCACTTTACCTTTTATTTTGTCCTTATCGTTAAAACTCAAAGTTTTCAAACCCGCCATTTTCATTAGTTTTCCTCTGTGTGATTAGTGACAGGTGGACGAGTGAGGTTTACTTACACTAAATTGGAAGCAACTCATGGAATCTATCAAGTTCCTCAACGGTAGCGGTGGAGGACATATATATACAAAATTTGTGAGGGGAGAGAGGAAGATGAAATTGAGTAGTAGGTTGTGGAGGCCAACAAGAACTGCTTTCTCTTCGAAGATGTCTGCAATTCCGTCCAGAGACTTGTGTTCTGGTAATTCTTAAAACCCTTAGCCTTCTCTCCATTTTGATAACGATTTCGTTTTCAGTTTTGATTGTTTCGTTACATTTTATTACATAAACATTATCTCATGTTTATATATCAAGTGTGTGTGTTCAGTTATGGAGGGTTTAAAGTATGCAAAGTATCACGAGTGGGCGAAAGTTGACGAAGGGAAGTTTGGCTACAGTAGGAATAACAGACCATGCTCAGGAACATTTAGGTGACATTATTTACGTAGAGCTGCCTGATACTGTTGTTGCAGTTACACAAGCCAGCACTGTTGGAAGTGTTGAGAGTGTGAAAGCCTCCACCGACATCAAGAGTCCTGTCTCGGGCAACATAATTGAAGTGAACAAAGAGCTTCTTAGCTCTCCAGGTTTGGTAAGTTAAGAACATCTTATGCTAATTGTTCCATTACTGTTCAAGCATATTTCTTATATTGGAAACCTCACGAAGTTAAATTTCACCTATAATGAATCGTTCAACTACTAATTGCATCGAGATATTTTTTTTAAAACCCTATACCCCAAACTTACTAAATTGAACATCTAGTCAAGTTTAGAACAACGTTCATGATTAATAGTAGACATCTAGACTTGGAATTTGACAATTATTAATTAATGAATCGTTGCTTAGTTAAACAGTTACTTATTTTTTGTCGGTTACTTGTTGTGATGATACAGGTAAATGGAAGCCCTTATGAAAAAGGATGGATCACCAAGGTGGAGATGAGTACTCTGAGTGTGTGAAATAGAAGATTCCAAACATTCCAGAAGCTGAAATCAGTTGATTACATATCAAAGTTTTTGTTTTTTTCACCAAAAAAAGTCCTTTTGTTGGTAAAACAATGCTTAAAGCCGCTAGATCATAAAATACTTCTGCAATGTTTCAACTCTAAATACTTCCCTTTGTTTTTCTATATGCTTTTTTTATTAATTAGCTGTGGGGAGAAACATTGGTTGGAACATTTCAATGTTATCCAACCTTAAAGTAGTTCTTCGAGTTTGCATCTCAATCATCAAATGTGTATCAATATATGATTTTTTTTTTTTAAAGGGAGGCAACTAGTAGCAAACTATGGTTGGTTATCCACTCATTTTGAGGGCTGAAAAGACTCATAAAGGTATTTCAGCCTCTTCCTGATCACCAGTCTGGCTTCCACACCAACAGCAAGAGCCTCTTTGTGAAGGGACCCAATGCCTTGTAACTGATCATACATTCAAGAACCTCTTTTTTCTTCGAAAAATTCACTCACCAGAACTAAAATAAATATTGTGATTTTTCTTATACAAGTGATACCTTACTTTGAACTATTCTAAAGTTGCAAAACCCTAAATCTGGAAGAGAATTACTTTCATATCTTGATTCTGGATAGAAACATCGCCCTTCTTCCAATATACATTAGTATAAAGGGTTAATATAAGTTTACTACCCTAAAATTTCTTGATTTTTAATATTTAGTACATGAAGTTTTTTTCATTCCAATCTGGTACCTAAAATCATAATTATGACATACTTTCATACCTCTGCTAAATTTTTCATCAGAACCTCTGTTAACAGATGACGTGACGCTCACGTAGACAAGTGTCATATGTAGCTCACGTGAATATTAAAAGAGTTAAAAATTATTTTTCTCTGCAAACCCAATCCGTCTCCTACCTTACCCCGCCACCCCTACCCCTGCCTCCCTTCTCCCTCCCTTTTCTTCTATACACCCACCCATCCACTTTCCTCCCTTCTCTCTCTTCCACCCTCTTCACCTCAACCCTTTGCAAAAACCCTAATCCTTAAAATCTGAGGAACTCGAATCTAAAACCGATCCGGAGCAGCTCCGTTCGCGAGCCACCCAAGGAAAGAGAAGGACTAAAGCAGCGATGCAGGTGAGCCACCATGTGCTGGTGCCATCGCCGTCACTGCCAAAACCCAGAAGCAGACCGTCGGCATTCTCTCATTCCGCCAATGTCATGTCCAAGACCGTCCACCTTCACAAGTCCTCATTGACTCCAAGATCTCGAAGCTCAAAAACGAGATCTTGAAGTTTAGGAAGAAGATTGCAAGAAATGGAGGGGTAGTTCAACCTCTTCTATCCCTCAAGATCTCAACTTGGGATTAGGGGCGACTCTCGATGTCGGTTCGAGCCTTAACGATGCCAAATCGTCACTTATCCTCCGTGAATGCAGCGATTTCAGTCCGACTCGTTACTTCGTCGAAGAGTTCATCACTTGCTACGATGAGACCAATCTCCACCGCTCCTGGGTTCGGGTACGATTTCTACTCACAATGCCATTTCGATTTGGAATTCTTGATTTTTCGTAATTTCATTGATTATTTTTGCTAACTCGGTGGTTTTTATTTCAGGCGGAGGCGACAGCAAGGAGTCCGGAGAAGATGAACACAAGGTTAGAGAACATGTGTTGGCGGATTTGGATTTTGATGTGGGTTTGGTCACTTCGTGGAATTTGAGGGTTTTGACGTGGGATTGAGCTTCTTCAACTCGACATTCTTGGTGGAAGTGGAGGTGGGTTTCAAATCTTGGTTTGGTCCTTGGAGGAAGACAAATTCGGTTTGCAGAGAAAAAGATTTTTTTAAAATTTTAATATCCACGGGGCTCATATTGACATGTGGAGCTCAGTTACTGTCTACATGAATGCCACATCGTCAATTAATGAAGGTCTGACAGAAAATTTAACGAATGTATGAAAGTATTCCAGAATTATGACTTTAGGTATCAGACTGGGACGAAAATAACTTCATATACCAAATATTAGAAACTAAGAAATTTCAAAGTAGTAATCTGAAATTAATCCTAATATAAAATATTACTTGTAATAAAAATAAAAATAAAACTTTAATCAAAAGGCTTCCTCCAACCATTTTTTAATTAAAATCTTTCAACAACTATTTTGTTTAAAAATAAAACTTTAATCAAAAGGCTTCCTCCAACCATTTTTTAATTAAAATCTTTCAACAATTATTTTGTTTAACGGTAAGGAGACAAACATTAAGGGTGCGTTTGGTACGTGGGACGGGACGGGACGGAACGGGACGAGGCGTTCCGTCCCGCGTTTGGTGCGCTAAAAATGGGTGGAACGGGCTGTTCCACGGGACAGATTTTGGGTGTTTTTGCGTTCCACCTCCCCCCTGGAACGGGTTTGTTCCACGTATGTGGAACACAATGTTTTACCATTTTAAGACAAATATACCCCATGTCTTTTTCAAAAATTACACATTCGTTCCGTCCCGTCCCGTCCCGTCCCGTCCCGTCTCGTCCCGTCTACGTACCAAACGCACCCTAAGAGAACAACCCAAAACAAAAGGCCCACGTAGTCCGCGTTCTTTCCAGCTTAACAAAAAAATCCATTTTCTTTGTCCTAAAAAAAACAAAATGCCCACGTGCTGAAGTTGTACACCAAAAATTCCAACAGATACGTTTGCCCCCTTTAAATAATCTTTCATTTTAAAACCATGCCCAACAGTGAACATTTCCCTTTAAAAAAAACAAAAATGATATTATTGCTATTTTTTATTTTTTAACAAACAATATTATCTACATTAAAAGAGGATGTGCTTAGCCTCACAATGGACTAACAATAATGTGGTTCAAATTTGCATTTGACGAGAATCGAACATAAGATCTTTCACTTACAAATGAAGAGGAATACCACTAAATCGTAGTACTAAGTGGCATGCATTAGTCATTTAAGAATATGAGATCCACATGTGTTGATGAGTCTTACCTCTATTCGAAAGATGATACAAATAAATAATAAACATAGCATTACTTAAAAAAGAATAATATTTGGGTACTAACCAGTCAGTATCCAATTTCACTTTACCATCTACGGGGCCAAATAATTTTAAAACAAGAAAATAACCATTGGTTTAACGTGAAGTAGAGCCTAAAACCCTAAAAGTAGGGCCCATTATCTTCTATATATACCTCGGTTTTGATCTGCCGTAATACGCCTTGATTTTTATTTGGACGAAAAACCCCTAATTCCTCTTCGGTGTGAGTGTATACCAGTAAGAATGAGCAAACGCAAGCAAACATGGAGGACTCTTTCCGTTTAGTGAACATCCTCACTAGGTTGCCCGCAAAATCTGTGGTCCGATTCAAGTGCGTCTCGAAACGGTGGTGTTCTATATTATCCGATCAACAATTTGCCAAGTCCCAGTTCAAATCAGCACCAAAGGCTCCTCTTCCAGTAGCACTCCTCCTCGTCGGAATGCCTCTCTTTTGACTTGAACCCGGTTTCGTCCTTTGGGGATGTTTCTTCTGTCAGAAAGCTAACCTTTCCAGTAGAACGCCTGCAAAGCGATCGTGCCAGGCTCCTGGAATCGCACAAGAAACCGCGTAGAGATCATGTCAGGCTATTGGCGTCGTGCAATGGTTTGGTGTGTTTTACTGTCGACAGTCCTGATGATTTGATTGTCTCAAGGTATTATATCTGGAACCCTACAAATCGGATTCTTGCAAAAATTGCCGCAGACAACAAGTTCATTTCCATCGTCAGAAAAGAAAAGGTGTGACCTTAACCATTTCGGTTCTGGTTTCGTGTCGGCCACTGACGAATACAAATTCTTAACCAGTTATTATCATCGGTCTAATGCCGAGATGGAGATATTCTCATCGAGAACCAACTCTTGGAAAAGAATTGCAGCACCTGACAAGGGTTTCGGCCACAGTACTGATATTATAAACGGGGTTCTTTTCAATGAAGCGCTTCATTGGCCCGGCTACTTTAACTGGAAGCAGCAGACTATTGTTGTTTTTTATTTGACCAACGAGAAGTTCCGGGTAGTGCCATTGCCTATCAAGTTTCAAAGGTCCACTGGCGGCGCTGTTAGTGCCATTCACACGCTTCACTTGTTTTTTTTTTCACACTTGATCAACTCCAACGTCTCACGGCGCCGGACGAATCTTATCCCGATAACTGTACCATTTTCTGGGATCCTTATGATGTCGGAGGAAATCGATTCTGGGTCGGGGAGTTTGTTAATCTTAAACCTATACAGCGAGTCACTCACACCATATTCTCTCATGACCCACATATCAAAATGTTGATCATCCCAAATTTTTAAATTTCCCTCATTTCTCATTGTTATGGTACGCCGTACGCACAGGCATCCTCCAGCAACTGTCAAACTATAAGGTCTAACAGCCAGGGCCGGCTCTGGCCCAATGCAATCAGGACGACCTCTCGAGGCCCAAAAAGGGGGAGGGGCACCAAAAAAAATTATGTTAGTTCATATATATACATTAGGTTTTGTTTTGTTTTGGATACAACAAGATGCCAGATTGTTTTTGTACAATTTTTGTTTCCTTTCCCACCCAGGTTCAATTCCCACTCTCGCCATAAAAGGAGGTATTTTGCTCTTTTTTTTTCTTTGTTCTTTTTCATGTCTACTTTAAATAGCAAAGAAACAGTAATTAGGTTATTAAATGTGGCATTTCCAATAGTGGTCTTTTTTTGTCTTTTTTTTTTCTGTTTGAATTTATTTGCAAAATCAGGTTCAAGTTTGTCTAAATATAAATTAGGGGGTTTTTTTATCTATTGATAATCTTTTCATGTTTAAGTAATAAAGTGTTGTTATTTTTTTTTTATTGGACAAAATGTTGTTATTGACAATCCAAAAATATCATCCTACACTTCTTTATGTAATTTTTCCCTTGTGATTTTATATATTTGGAATGAACCGCAACCTTTCATGAGAGCTCGAAAAAGAAAATAGTAGATGAATTACTATATGTGGCCTTTGCTAGTGGCAATTTTTCGTTTTCATTTATTGCTGACGTATAAAATTAGAGATTTAAATATGTAAAATTCATTTCAAATGTCTCATAACGTGCACGTGACTTGTAGATCGGTTAGTTAAGAGTGTTTACATTTGCACTCAAGGTCTCTGTTCGAATTTCCTCACCGTAGTTTTGATGAGTTTAACAAATGTGCACGTGCCTTTACAAATTCGCGGATATCACTGAACTATATAATCTGAAATGGTCCTGTCACTTTGATAGCATGGTTACATACAAGGAGAGTATTTGAGCTTATTAGTGATGATTATCATGGGAATAGGAAGGTGAAAAGACTCAAAAACTCCCCAACACAAGCACAAGCTGAAAAATGAAGATCAATCGAGGATCGAATGGTTGCTCTTAGTTTGTATTCAAATGCTGCTGGTTTGTTTACTCCTCATTAATCTTGGTTGATCTTTTGTTATGATGCAGGAGCCATTATATGAATCGAATATGTTCAGTAGTGACGATTTATGTTGGACAAAATGCTGTTTCAGTTTTTTACTTAAAAAATGGAGCAAAACCATGCAAATTTATTTCATGGAATTTTTTATTTGTATGAGAATCAACTCATGAGATTAATTCCTATAAAATTATAATCAAACACAATTTTTAAGCTCATTATAGTTTAAGTCACAAAATATTTTAAATATTAGAATTCGGTCAATCATTGGTACCTTATTTTAAGGGGAGGCCAATGAAGAGAAATTTAAGCACAAATGGTGGATAGAGGATTCCTCTTCATTCAGGATTTGAACCCTCTTTTTTACCTTTAGTTTAGATGTATTGAGTGTAGATTATCATATCGTTTGTCAAAACATGAGGGAAATATAGGCAAATTGTATGATCTTGTTGGTGAATAAAATTGTTTTTATTATTTGGACCAAAATAGTCTATCTGTCCAAGGTACCAAACGAGACCTCTAAGGAACTTAGTAGTACATTTCATACAAATCGAAAGTAAGAAAGATCATATCTAGTTCAAAATCAGTTACACAAACGATCTAAATCAGTTGATAACATTTCAATGACAAAAAAAAAAAATGAAAGCACTTGTACCAATTGGCAGTACCACCAAGGGAGATCGAGGAGTTGAAAAGTCCGAAATAGCTCAGAGGACAATGCAAATGTGGGTTTTTTATTTTTTGAAAGTTTGATGAACATGTGTGAGATGACAAATTAGAAATTTAAAAAAATTAAAATGACAATGTGCTTAAAATTACAGTTCAGATGACAACAAAAAAATGAGTGTAAGTTCATATAATATTCTAGATAACCGTTCAAACGCAAGTAGTTGATTGCCCTGATTGTTAAAGTCTTAATTTTCAACTCATTGCGTCCTGAGTTCAGGTTCTTCCCATCTCTCATCCTTTTTAGTGTAAATTAGTATAAATTATTGCTTGTAATAAAATTTTACCGTCCAAGAGATATTTAATTAATGGAAGAAACATGCATATGGGCCAGTGGCACCAGCTCAACAAGTGATGACTGGTGTGTAAACTTGGTCCAGTAAACTGTAAACCATACAAATACAACTAACTTGCTTTTAAGTTGCTGGTTTTCTATCCTCTATATATATATAGTTGGAATGGAAGCGATGCACCTTATCCACTCTCAGCGAAGACCACTAGATATTCTACAGAATTAGGAAGCGAAAGGAAATCAAAGAAAAACATGGACGGGATACAACAACTAGGTCTTCCAGTTCTGGGAATTGTAGCTGCTGCAGCTGTTACCTTCTATGCTGTCAGCTTTCTTGAGCTTAGTGAGGTAACCCTTTTTCCCTCTCTCTCTCTCTCTCTCTCTCTCTCTCTCTCCCAGTCCCAAAATTTAATCTATGTTGTTTTTCTTTTTCTCTAATTATTTGGTGAAATAAATCTGAGTATTTGTACCAAAATATAAAAATAAATGTTATGTTTTCTTTGGTTGAATCTGCAGAAGTCGTTTAGGGACTTGGACGAGAAAGAATATGGTGAAAGTGGCGGATACAAGCCATCTCCGAGCTCTAGGGTAAAGCGCGCCAGAAGAAAAGCTGAAAAACAAGCCAAACGTTGAAAGCAAAACAATGTATACAGAGTTTTAATTTCTCTGTACATTCTCAGTAATACTGTGGTTCCGAAGTTGTACAATATTAATTCTATAAGATGTCCTTCCCTTCTCACAACAAATTATTCCTTCTAAATATGATTATCTCGGTATTATAAAATGGAAATTTTTTTCCTCCTCCTTGCATGTCGTTGGAGTCCTTTTTATTTTCAGACAAATCAAATATCCGAGTTGGAGTCGTTCCTTTTTGCAAACAAATTATATCGGAGTTCCTTTGCTCAGTATTTAGGGATAGCAAGGTCATAAATAGAGATGAGGAGTCCTCCTACCCTCCCTGGTTCGATATGGAAAAGGGTTACGCGCATAAACTTTTCTTTTGGTGATGTTAATGAAGTATTTTTGTGCATGTAACAATGTTATAGAATGTAGACAGTGTCGCCATTAGTTTCTGGTAAGCCTGGACTACTTCGATCTTTGAGAGATCTCTTATATTTAGATTTTGAACTTGACTTATTCCTCTAAGGGTACCAATTTCATCCAGCATCTTGCATTAGGGAAATGATTTCTGCTCTCATTTTTCTCTTTCTACCGTACTCCCTTCGTTTATACCCGTCGATTCTCTTTATTCAATCTAATAGCTAGAAGAAAATGAAGAACATAGAGAAAAATGAAGTGCAGACATCAAAGGAGGCCAAACGAGGAGCCGATTATCACGAGAACCTGAAATCTTATTTTATATATACATCTTTCGGAAGTAGGCTGATAAATTTTGTTATCAACATGATGAGAAGATTCGAACTTGAAATCTCTTCCAACATTCAAAAGACGAGTACAACTAAACCGACAACTGTTGGTGAAGTAGGGCTTTATTCAGAATATCATTCATTTAACAAAAACACAAAGGGGAAAGGATTTTCCTTTTACATGAAAGTCTACATCTTTTTTTCACCATCGTCAGATATCAATACATTTACAAGTTGCAACTACTTCTGCTTAGACTTGAGTTCCTTCACATATTCTTCAGTGTCCTTCAATGCTTTCCCATAAAGGCTTATTAACTGGAAATGAAAACACAGGTTCTGGTTAGCATGTTCGTAAGAAACTTACTCCGAAAACCTTTTCCACGATGCAAGTATTACTCAATTCTAAGCAAGATTGGAACAAATCGGGAATACCTCGTCAACCTCACAAGGAGTCATAATAAATGGTGGAGACATCATTATGTTATCCCCAGCGACACGTATTAGCATCCCATGCTTCTCGCATTGGGCTCCAAAATATGCACCTACCCCTGTGATGCATATCATCAAGGCATAATATTAATAAAGGAAGCTAAGACAGCCCCGATATTACAGAAACAATTGCTTCTGGTCACCACGCCAGTCAATCAGAAAAACCCACCAGATATCACAAAATAAAACAGCAAATAGCGCAAAAAAACAGTATACACATCTCAGCACACCAGCCCCATAGTGGTTTGTGCATGTAGTTTCTCTGTCCATACTCCATATAAATAATAATTTCTACTGAACGTACTGTAAAACAGGTAGGACTATTGAAGCGGATCTCTTTGATAGGTTTGGACTGCAATCTTATATGCAAATGTAGCTCAATTATACCCAAAAAAATTCCCATAAAAACTATCCATACTAGATGTACTCTACGTCATTTTTCTTTTTAGTGTAAAGATGAGACTTACCCCATTCAGCAGGAAATGGATCATTCGGTGACTTATTGTCTGTGAATTCTGTACCAAGGATCAATCCAGTTCCCCGTATCTGCATAACCGACATAAGGAGTGCCATGTTAATATCATACTGATTGTAGTTTCTCTTTCTGATTTCTGTGGTGCAAAAATATCAAGTAAAAACATGTACCTCCCCTATGATTGGACTATCAGAGAAGGCTTTTACACCATCTTGAAATCTTGGGGCAATGCTCCGTACTTGTTCAACAATATTTCTTTCCCTACAAACAAGTGAAATGTTAATTGCCAAATACCAAGATTGGTGGTCCGCATGAGATCAATGCTGTTTCGTCCAGATTCTAAACATGGTTGGTTCCTTAAAAGTTGGAACCCAGATAACTTTGCTTTTAAATAGTTTGAACCAAGCAAATAAGAACATACTTGTAGATCTTGAGTGTTTCAATTGCAACTGCACAGGCTACGGGGTGTCCAGAATATGTAAACCCGTGAGAAAAAGAACCTGGCACAAAAGAAATCATCTTGTTCAACAATAATACCTTGGAATGGAATTTGATTAGCTTATAGTACCAACATACCAAGCTTGCTGCTTTGAGAGTGTATGACATCTGAAACTTCTGGGCTCACAAGAACAGCGCCAATTGGCATATATGCAGAAGAAAGAGCCTGGAACATCCAACAACTCAGCAATGAGGAAACAAATATTTCTGTACGATGTGAGAGTGCAGTTCTGTATTTGTAGTTTTGTACATAGTTTCATTTTTACCTTTGCCACAGACACAAGGTCTGGTTTAATGTTGTATTTGTCACACCCATACATGTAGCCAAGCCTTCCAAATGCACAGATTACCTTAAGAAGTAAAGAAATAAAGCCTAAGCTTAACAACCAACATATAAAGCTGGCTTGAAAGATCAGTTTACATTAAGGAAAAGAATTCCATATACCTCGTCGGCAATAAATAGAATGTCATATTTCTTCACAACAGCTTGAACCTGCATCAAATAGGAAATGCTTGTCCATTACAAAGATTGAGAGCGACAGAGTCGTGTCTGTTCTGAATGAAACAACACATTAAAGCTTGCAATCATCCAGTAGCAGTAATTCCCATAATGAATTAAATCAACACAAAGCAGGACAAGTATAAACCAAGTATGGGATGAAGTATGAATCACTTAAAAGATATATTTCAGCTCATCTCACTGTAGTGGACTTGATAACATGAATGGTTCAGTGAAAACAACTTATATAATCGGCTTTATAGACACTAACACAGTAGGCCCAACCCAGCTAATAGTACAACAGTTTTAGAATAGCCTATACACATCAGGTGACAAAACCAAAACGGCATTAAATTTAAAATGAAGCTTGAGCTCAGACACCTATTGTGATAACTAAGTACATCTAGTGAAGCATTTGCAGTACTGTTCAGTTTGTAACACAATGTGCAAAAGCTCACCTTTTCAAAATAAGTTGCAGGTGGAGTTATAACACCGCCTGCGCCCATGACAGGTTCAGCAATGAACGCAGCAATCTGAAAGTAGCAAACACACCGGCTCAAAAACACAAAGTACCCTCGGAATTTCAAGATTTTGAACAATTCACCTGAATAACTTACCGTCTCTGGTCCCTCTTTGAGGATAAGATTTTCCAAATTGTTGGCTAATCTTGTAGAGAACTCTTCTTCTGTCTCACCTGGCATATATCAAGCTAAAACTTTAATAAAATCAGTCACAGTTAAATCTCAAAGATTAGATCAGTGTAAAAATAGACCTGGAAGGTGATGGCGCCAATAATGTGGGCAGTCAGTGTGCAATACAAATGGAGCTGGAAGATCAAACTTTTGATGCAAAGCAGGGAGGCTGTGAAAAAAGAATTTAGAGTCAATGGACTGAAGGATGATTTTTCGTGCAAAATTCTCAAGAATATTTATCCTACCCAGAAAGACTTGCGGCTATTAAAGTTGAACCATGGTACCTGTTAGGATGAAAAGGCAACATCAAAGGACTGGTTACAATAACTGAAGCAAATAAAGAGAAAACAAAAGGAGTTGAGAAAGTTGAAAATACGATTTATGTCGAGCTATGAATTTCTTTTTATCTGGGCGTCCAAGTGCATTATTATAATACCAAACCAGCTTCACCTACAAAGCAAATATTTCAAATAGTTAAAAAGACCTGTGATAACCAAACTGGATATTAATTTCTATAATATCATTTTTGAACTCCTGAATAAACAAAGCAGTTCAACTGGTTACGTTCACATGAATTGGGTATTCAGGCAACTCAGATATCTTCAAACTTTGCAGAGTTCATAAGCTTTTCAGATTTTGAACTTTCCTTTGATAATTACATGGAAATCAAATTGAACAAGTATAAATAATTGTTTCATCTAAGATGGAAAAGTGAATTTTGATTGAAGTTACATTTTACATACTTTTACATGACACTAAACTTCAACTAATTGTTGAGAGAATAATTAATCAATTAATACAATGCATTTGGACGAAGTAGCCAAATTGGAGGACTTCGATATCTTTCTTATTGGCATGAAGCAGAACTATGAAATTGGAAACTGTAATCAAATTAATTTCTTCTACGATTGAATCAAACCTGAGTATCATTGGCTTCAGATCCACTATTAGTAAAGAAGGCTTTTGCCATTTTTGTAGCTGTAAAAGTTTCTAGAAGTTCTTTTGCCAAGTCCTGTAAAAGAAAATATGTTGCTGAATATCACATGCAGGCATTTTAAGAATGTATCCATTAAACTATGTGGAACAGAAAATAATGAATCTAGAATTGCATATTAATATAAAAGAAACTAGGAAGTAAAGAAACAAAATGAATACCAAAGATGGTCTAGTAGTACGATTCCAAAATGAGTGGTAAAATGGCAAGGTATTCAACTGTTTAGTTGCAGCCGCAACCAGTTGAGGTTCATTTCCACCTGCAAGTTTAAACAATAAAAATATTTGAATTCAAGTAATTTATTCAACATATCTACTTTTACACAAATACACATAACAAACTTACAATAGTGAGGTCAGGAAAAGCTACAATAAGATAACAGGGGTAGATTAGGATAAAGGCTAATAAAGGAGGTCAAAGATACTAGTGCAAATAGTCTGATTCAAGAGCAGAGTGCGCAAGAAAGCAGTAAATACAAGTCTAAGAGAGGGCGACGGTATTCTAAGATACTTAATCCACATTATCACTGCAAAATATAAGCATACTCGAGACTTCTTACCTTTTTCTATTTCATTTTTTTTTAATAGTAATAATAAAAGCTGAGGAATATGAGAAGTTAAGTTTGGTTGTGAGCCATGACACTCCTTAAGAAGTAAAGAGGAAGATGCAAGCTTCAAGCTGAAGAACAAAAATAATGGGAAACAAATCTTTCACACCTAATGCTGTGCACCATAGACCCGCAAGAGCATCAAGATACTTCTTCCCATTGCTGTCATAAGCATAGCTACCCTGATACCAAGAATGAAAAACATTCAATGACTTCAAAAAAAATCAACTTTGAAAATAAGAAGTACATACAATAATATAAACCAGAGTTAATCCTATTTTCACAGAGATACCTCAGACTTTTCTATAATCAAAGGATGCAAATCAGTACTCTGCCACCCAGGTGTGAAGGGTGCAAGCATATCATGGCCCTTGAACCTGAGAAAATCAATATTTGTCAACAACAAAGCTGTGACAAATTGGATTATATTGTGCACACACGTAAATGTATAGGCTATTATGCATGTACACTAATTAATACAGTGAAGATGCAGAACAGCAAATGCATGAAATACACATGATCATATACAAAATAAAAGTATCCTGAAAGGGGGATTACTGTGTAGATTGTTGATGATAGAACACCACCTACCCGAGGCCTTTTTCAACAGTTGTTGGTTCTTCCTTTTGCACAGATGACCCTGTACTATAGGACCGGGCCAGAAAGGGAACCATAAAGAGATGCTCCTGTGGACTTCTAGATACAGCAGCATATTTTGTAGATGAAACAAGCTGTAAACAAGAAAGATGGAAATTATTGAAACTTCTCCAAATGTGTAGTGAGTGTGTGTCTGATCATATGTATAAAACTCGCCATCACGAATGGGGCGTTAACTTGTGAGAAAAATAAACTTTCAATCTTTATGAGCAGTTTAGAAGTAACAAAGAAAATGGGAAGGCCATCTCGGCATTAACAAGTAACACTTTATGAGAGGTTATATCAGCCGGTGCAGTTAGTTATATGTTTCACATGTTTCCTGGCTCCAAATACTTAAAACTAAAAATTTGATTTATCTTCCTTTACAATATTTACTCAGCAACAAAATGGCTTTTAGAACTGAATAGGAAAAAGCAAAAATATAGTCATATAAACATAACACGCGCATAAAAGGCACGGCCAGCGATAAATTTAAGAAACAAACCTAAATTACAACGTTACTTTGATCCCAACTTCAACTGTACAAAATGGCAATTAAAAACGAGTTTGAGATACTCAGTTAAAGTCCTTATTTTTTCCCAGCATTTTCTCAAAGTTCACATGCAAGTAGTGAAGTGGAAAGTCACAGGAGGGATCTCCCCCCCCCCCCCCCCCTTTTTTTTTATTAATTATAAGTTGATCCACAAAGGCAGGAAGAAACACAAAGCTTCAAGCATTCGGATAAGGCATAAAAAGTCGAAGAAAATCAAAAGGGTAACTGAATTTTAGCTTTTCCAACATTTCAGCAAAGAAACGTAGACTTCAAGCAGGAAAAGGCATCAACAAACAAACTGATCAAACCAGAAAGATCAAAACTTTATCAAAAATCTACAAAATGAAATGATCAAACCAGCAATCATACTCGCACAACTTGTTCTTCAATCTGCGGTTTCCAGAACATATCAATCAGAAAACACATACAGGAAGATGTAATCCAAAAAAAAACCAAACGGGTATTCGGGATTAAAGATTTGATACCTGGGTTCTGAGATTGGATCGAAGAAAACGGCTGATCCCCATCTTTTGAAATTACTTTTATCTTCCCCAGCAAAACATGCAAAGGAGAAGCAGAGTGTTCTTCAGTGACTGAGAGGCTGTGAGTGCCTTTGGTGACGGGTCGGTCTTTTCAATACTGAAGCGAACTTGAATATTTACACTGTTAGCTAACTTGCTTACATTTAGGACTACTTTATTTTTACAAAAAAGAAAAACAAATTAGTATTATTGGAGAAGTTCCCACAATTTCTTCGTGTATGATTTGGAGAATTTATTGAATTCTTCACACCTGAACATGAATATTAGAAACTAAAATTGCATTTTAAAAACAAGATTTAAACAAAGATTTGGAACTCCAGATTTAACCGACTATGTTTTGCCTACTATTTTGTGGAGGTGAAAATCTGCCATAGTATGTGGTGGGATACCTCATAAAAATTATTTTCTCCCATTTTATTAATGTTTTAAATAGTACTAATAAAAATAATGTAAGTTTTGAACACATGATAAAGAACGCAAAAGACGTAAGGCATTAGAATATAAATCAATTATTCATCAGATATTGTATTTTATGTCACAATGACTCAAACATTTGTCATCTTTCCCCTTCATTATCTTCTTCAATATCAAAACAATAGGATAGTGGTATTAACACACTTTTTTTTACTTCTGACTCTTTTTTTTTTTTTTCGACCGTCAGGGCCGAATGAATTAAAAAAAAATCAACAGTCAAATTAACAAAAACATGTGAATAGTAAAAATAGTATGCGAATAGTACTATCCAACAAATATGTGCATTTTTCATTTGGTTTCCCTCAAAATATCCGAGGAGCATTTGCATTTTTGCGTTTCATCCTGTTTCACATATGCTTTTTGGGGTCAATGTCGCGTTTCATTGTTTTAAGGTTTGTGGTGTTTGATCCGAATGCCCCAACTGCCCGTGCTCGAACAACATATACGATAGGGGACACAAATGCAAATTCACCCACTCCCTCGTGACATATCAACCTACAACATGTCTCTGTCTCAATCAATTACATACTACTATGCGTTGAACTTTTTGTGCACAGTAATGTTTTATGCGTTAAACTTTTATGCATTGTAATGTGTTATAAATTTTTACGCATTGTATAGTAGTGCAACATTTTGTTTAACTTTTGTAACGCGACATTTTCATTCATTGAAGTCTTTCTCGCTCTAGTGGCTCCTGTTTATAACCAGGCACCAAGACAACCAAAGGAGAATAGTAACACATATTTTTCCATTTGGTTCATGGGATCTGGCAATGAGTCGTTTTAGAAAAAATAATGTCACGGAGACTAAATTTATGAACAAAGTTTTGAAAACTAAAGGACATAAAAATTAATTATTAGTTTATTACTTACACGTCGATAAACATGTTTATTCTTATTGGTGATATATCATTTAGTTTGTAAATTTAGTCTCTAAATTTCTTCATAGTATTACCCTTTTAGAAAAGCCTTCTGGTCCATTTTTCTATATTTGTAGCAAACGTCCAAGCCTGATAATGGAGTTGTTTGATGGGGATAATATAAACAATATAATTAAACAAAAATTTATATATGAGAGCATTAAACAACATTATCATGTGGATAATCTAAACTATAACCAAAGTTTAAAATATTAACGAAACTGTTGATATTTTCATTGAAATATCAAAAAAAGTAAGGATCCATATGGAAAATGTGGTGAAATACAAACTTCATTCTATATCAACAAAATATAGGAAAATCAATGAAGATCGATGATATTTACCGATTCACTGCAGAAATTTTTTCGAAACCAACTACATATTTCGAACTTTTGAATTTTTTTTGAGAAATTTTTCTTTAAATGCGACTAAATCTGAATGAGTTGATATAGCAAACATTGCTAGTTTCCATAATTTCCATTGAAGTAAATCCATATCGATATCAGCATCAATATTTTCATAAATTTGTTGAGGTGGGAGATTTGAATGTGAAATCTTATCCAATATTAAGTGGCCATATTTTTTAATAATCGAACAATGTCGTATCATAAACTCTCGTAAATCCTTTTCAAAACATAAAAACACTTGTAAATCATCCTTAAGTTTGTCAAAGCCAATGGAACTTGCTGAAAATTATTTATCACGCGTATTTCTATAGGGAACTGTTATTGGTACTTTAAAAATATCATTTGACACTCATCGTCTTTTTCTTTCTAAATATATAAAGTTTAGAATGCTAAATGAGAATTTTGAAGTGCTAATAACAATTATTTGTCTATAAATCATTATATTTTGGGTTAAGCAAAGAAGATGGCAAAAGAATGGGAGGAATCTGCATTTGCCTTGGAATTGAATTGTAATTGTTGAAATGAATGCAACAAAATATTGTAAAATTAAATGAGACGCAAATGTTCTAATTATGTTGAGAATAAATTGGAGCACTGGTTCTAACACAATGGTCGAATTGCAGTCTTGGTCTACCAAAAAATGATCAAATTGCAGTGTTGGTTTAAAAATAAAAAATTATTTGAAGTATTTGAATTAACTATTATAATTTTTTTTTCTTCAACACATACTGTATCACAATTTCAAATCCTCCCTTTTCTGATGTAACTTAGTGCATAGAATATCGTTTTTTTTAATGAAAATTAAGGGGGTGTATTCAATTGGGATTTTAAAGGATTTTAATTCTTTTAATGAATCTAGGGGTATTCAATTGGGATTTTAAATGATTCTCTGAAATTTTAGGTGACACACCCCGTCCCGAAGGAGGGCATGCTGGCCGTCACGTGAGAGTGACGTAACCATTTGCACAGTACGGAAGCTTTAATTATACAATTTATAAGTTGATACACCCGAAGGTGCGTCCTAATTTTGTCCAATCTGTCAGAACACCGTCGAATTCCTCGTAGTCACCACACCTTTGTGATTCCTGAACCTGGAGGGGCGCAAAACCAAAATTAAGTGGGTCAGTAAAACAATTCTTTTCCAAATCCAAACATTTCTCAAAACGTTGTAACCCCTCTCCGTAAAACCTGTATACTTTCCCAGAAATGTAAAATATAAATATACATATATATTCTCAAAACTTCATAACTACTATCTCAACATTTTTCTTTATCAATCATGCCATGCCATGTCTAATTCAACAGTTAAGTATGGATGCATCAACAATAATCATATCAGGTGCAAGAAAGTAATCAACCGGAGGCCCTCTAATAGCCTGTACGGTTGAACCTAGAGCTCAAAATCTATCACTCTCACACTCTGCCGGAGTCACTCCGCGTGACCTGTACGGCCTTCTGCACACAAGTTACGCTCTAGTGCTTCTCATAAATCATCTGTGCACATAATCTAAGGTCACCCACCAGTCGGAATCTCACTAACACTCTCGCGACTGGCCTGTCGTACCCACTCCGCGTGGACTGTACGACTAGCATCTACTTGGATCCAAGGCGAGCGTGCGATGCGGTGAATACTATAAGCACTAAACTATGGTGCAGGATTTGAGCTCAATATACATCAACATCATCATAACAGAAATAAATACTCACCTGTGCGTCCACCGCACCATTTCATACATATGCATCATAAATCAATTCTTACCTGTGCGTCCACCGCACCAATTCATACATATGCATCATATATTAATTCATGCATGGCATTTCAACTCACATTTCTATATACTTTTCATATCAATTCTATGCATGGTATTTCACTTCCCGTTTTTCCACATAACTCATATGCATTTCATTTTAAACATATTTTCATTTCAATTCAATTTCTGGGAAACGTCAAGTATATATATATACGGAAAACAAAACTGCCCACTCACCTGGAGTTCGCCCTACAACTCCCTAGCACAATACGCCAAGGAGTCATGACGATCGGCGCCTAAAACAATAATCAATTCCAACCTCAGAATTCATATCGATAGAATATATAACTTATATAAAATACGTCACTACGTAGATCGATCCGGAAGATCTGCCACTCAGATTTTAAATCCATAACTTCCAGAGGTCCACAATATACCTCTAGGACAACTTCCTAAAATTTCATTACCATCCAACGGTCGGATCTCCGTCAATTTCCAAAACTAAGTGACGGTTAACATTTTATATTATGGACTTACAATTCCAATTCCGGAAGATCCGTAACTCGGATTCCCAATCCGTAAGTTCCAATAATCCTCAAATATTACGTATTACAACGTATCAAAGTTTGGTGATGATCCAACGGTCGGATCATCAATTCACATTTTCACCTAATGCGAAAACTATAAAACGTTATTCGAACACCTAACCAACAATCCTTAATAACTTTCTCATATGGTGCTCAATTTGGGTATATGAATATACCACAGTGATCTACTCGACGTCACGGACGTCGACATATTTTTAAAATAATTTTTTACTGTAGAACGCGCCCCCACGCGCCAAAGAAGGCACGGACCTACGCGCCCCCACGCGCACCTTCTTCTTCCTTGGGTCGCCGGACTGGTTTTTCCGGCGGCCGTTTTTCAAATTGTCATAACTTTGTCATTTCTCAACGAAATCAAGTGATTCAAAAACTAAAGTTGTAGCCCTTGAATAGACAAAGGTAATGGTACCTTGCACAACACCTAGTTCGCCGTGGTTTGGCCGGAAACGGCCTCGAAAGCCTCGGAGGTCGCCGGAAACTGGGTATTTTTCAAATGAGTATAACGTCTTCAATACTCAACTAAATTGAGTGAAACAAAAAGGAAAGTTGTAGTACTTGACGAGACGAAGAGATTGATACCTACCTCGACTCCTAACTCGCAGGGGATTCGCCGGAAAACGCCTCGAAAGCTCCGGCCAAACTTTGAACTTGTCGATCTCCGTGTTCTTAGGTCCAAAAACTTCCAACGAAGCACTCCGAGCTTCGTGGGAACCTCCTAGAGCTCCCTATGATCTTATTTTGGCCTAAAAATCAACAAACACAAAGTTCATGAATAGTGTCATTTCACGGGCTTGAGTTTTCTACGTGAAATCGTGGGAAACCTTACCTGAAAACAATACCAATGTGTTCGTATGGTCCTCACGAACATGATGGTACCTTCCTCATCCTGAAACTGTGAAGTTTTCGAGAGCCTTGGTGTTTGTCCGAGAGTTTGAGAGAGAATGAGGGAGTGTGAGAGTGACTGAGGGAGAGATGAGGAAGAGAGAGAGAAGGAGACAACAAAACGGGAAATGGGGAAGGATTTCAGGAGGTAGGACCCTACCTAAAGTCCAAATACAAAATATTAACACATACAATAATAAATCTAACCCTAGTTTAGGATGTTTTTAGGTAAAACAAATACCAAATTTACGCACCTTAATCCCGTTTAAGGACGTTTCTGTAATTTCACGTCCTCGGAGTTTATAATTCCGGGACGGGCTGTGACATTAGGTGTATTCAATTAGAATTTTAAGATAGTTTATTAAAATCCTTAGAAATCCAGGTATATTCAATTAAGATTTTAAAGAAGTTTATAACATTCCAGGTGTATTCAATTAGAAATTGATTTTAAAGAATTTGAGAAAGTTGAGGAATTAGAGGGAATTGGCGAAATTTCGTAGCGTATTTTAAGCATCCACAAATCTCATCTCTTCCCATGAGATTTTGAGGGAATTGAATCAAAATTTTATTTGGAATCTCTACAAATCAATTAAACTCCATAAAAATCCATGGATTTATAAATCCATTAAAATCTCTCATATTCTCAATTGAATACACCCCCTAAATGTATCCCACATGAAACTGATAAAAATTTATCAAGGATTTTGCTTACTCATATATTTTAAAAAATGGCTCGTTTGAAAGTATTATAAAATGATTGAAAGCTCTTGATGAAAAATATTTTTAATTATCTCTACTAATTAATAAAACACTCATTGTCAACCAAAATCTTATGAAATTACCAATTTAACTCTCTAATTAAAACAAAACATGAATAAGAAATATGGTGTATAAATGTAATTTCACCTAACCAAATTTTTTAAAGCGTCACCTATATGCAATCCTAACATATCTCTAATTAAAATAAAATAAAATAAAAATTTCTCACTCGCACATTCTATATCACTCTCTTCCTCTCTCCTTCTATTTCAAAAACAAAAATAAAAAAAATTCTCACATACTTTATGTGTGCCCATATGCTAGTAAAAAATAATTGAAGTGCATTTTGAAATAAGCTTGATTATGGTATACAACACTTCAAGTGTATTTTTAAAATTTAATTACCTTTTTAATATGAACTATTTTCTAAAATATATATATTTTTTAAATTCAGTTATTTTTAAATTACTTCCAAACACGAAAAAATGTTTACTCGTTTTGTTTTGGAAGGACAAAAGTCGTTCGAAAAATGGAAGGGTAAAAGAGTCACCTTATTTGCCTTTAGAGAGATTTTTCAATATAATCAGTATACAGATTAATATAACACGTATCATTGTACAAATAATAAAATATGTATTATAAAATATTAATAACTTAAAAAATAATTTTCTTCCTTTCGTAAAATAATTGGAGTACTTCCGTCGTAATTAAAAATTTCTCCTGCCTTTCGTCCGAGTCCCACTCCCACTTCACCATCTCTCAGTCGTCGTCGTCTTCTTCTTCTTCTTCTTCTTCTTCTTCTTCCACCCTCCACTGAACCAGAGCATCACCATGGCCACTGCTCCCGCTGAAAATCCCGATATAACCATGACCCAAATCGAAGAAGAAGAACCCCCTCAACAAGAAAGCCCTTATTCCGAACCACCACATTCCCAATCAACAACCCTATCCCTAGACCTCCCTCAAGACCAAGATATCCAACAAAACCCACCTCTCCAATCGCAGCCAAGCCCTAAAGGCAAATCCGATGAATTTCCCGCCCGATCTCCTCGTGGCACCACCACCACCACCACCACCACCACCACCACCACCACCACCACCACCATTACCTTCTACCGCCGGGGGAAGAAGCGAAAGAAGTTGGGTTCGAAGCGGAAAGCCGCCGCTTCGGGGAACAGCAAGGCCCAGCAGAAGCTTCAGACCCAGAGAGAGATCCTAAATCCAATTCCCTTCGTGCCCCGCCAAAAATCTCGACTTTGAGAAGCACGAGAAGCTGTTGAAGCGGCTCAACCTGTGGGACTTCGTCCACGTCGAGTTTGATCGGAATCTTCGGGTTGATCTTCTCGCTGAGTTAATTTCCAGTTTCAACCCTACCCAGCGGGGCAGCTACGTCAATGGGTCAAGGGTTAAGGTCAACCGGGCCGACTTGGCCCGGGCCTTGAAGCTTCCTTCAAAACCGGTGAAGAAGGGTGGTGCTGTGGCAGTAGCGGATGGTGCTGAGGACCCTCCTGCAGAGGCTGCTTCCGAGGAGTCCATAGCTTTTATCGAAGAATTGGTATCGAATTGGGTGCTTTTGCACGAGGATACATGGATGATGCCGAGCGAGGTGCTGAATTGGACTAAGGCAATCAAAGAGGGGCAGTTTGTGAAGGTGGATTGGGCCGGTTTGATTTGGTTCATGGTGGAGAAGGAGTTGGCTCAGGCCCCTAAATTGGTGGATTGTTACTATGCGTCGCATTTGCAGTGTTTGATAAAATCACAGCACGCGAGGTTCCTTATGGTGAAGGAACAAGAGACTCCTCAGTTTGATATTAATGCTGTTGATGTTGATGCGGTTGATGTCGATGCAAAAGTGGAAGAAGAGGAGGAGGAAGAGGATGGTAGCGGGGATGTAAAAATGGGTGGGGAGGATGATTTACATGGACGTGGCGGATTGGAAGAGCACAACATTGAATTATGCCTTGGCCAAGACAATGTGGATACAGATGACTTTAGGCAAGAGCAAGACAATGTGGATAGTATGGATGTTAGGCAAGAGCAAGGCATTGTGGATAGAGCTGATATTAGGCAGGACAATGTGGATAGAACTGATGTTGGGCAAGAAAACCTCGAGAAATCTGGTGTCGAGAAGGAGCAAGTTGGGGTTGAGGTTGTAATGGATTTTGAAGAATGTAAGGTGGAAGAGCCTGGCCAATGGTTTTTGGGTGGGCAGGGCAGTGCAAGTGAACCTGTTTTGCAGCGGTGTAATCTTGGTGGAGTTAATTTGGGTTGTGGGGAGAAGGGGAAAAAAGATATGGAGTTTTTTGAAGGAATAGATGAAGAAGGAAACGAAGAGGAAGTAGAAGAAGAAGAGGAGGAGGAGGAGGAGGAGGAGCAGGAGGAGGGAGATTTTCACCTTTCACTTAAGGATAGGCCTTTAGAGGGTTTGGCGTCCGGTAGTCTTATTCATCCAATGGAAGTAGCACATAACCCTCTTAGTTTAGATATGTCAATGGGCGATCAGTTTGCTGGGGAGTTTCTTTCTTCAAGGGACGATAGTCGAATGCATCCTGGTAGTTCCTCATTTTTTGGAAGTGGTGGTCTTGAGAGAGAGCTTGTCCATGAAAATGATAACTCTTCTCATCATCCTCTCAATGGTAATAAGCGGTTGAGGATGGGTGGCCCTTGGGATGGTAAGGTGTCAGGTGGTGACTTTGATTCGTGCGTGGAGCAAGTGCAGCACTGGATGGAAAAGGCTAAGATGGTGTATGCGCAGAAAGAACAAGTTTGCGAGCAATCGATGGTTGGCCAGCAGATGTTACTGGATGAGTTACAGCAAAGGGAGGAGGTGATTGGTCACTTGCAGAAGGCCAAGGCTGAAGAGCAGCATAAGAGAAAAATGGAAATGTATCGGCTTGAGCGTGAACTACATGTAATGGGGAATCTCTTGGATGGCTATAGGAAGGCTTTAAAGGAAACACAAAAAGCATTTGCTGAATATAGAGCACGTTGTCCACAATCTGATGAGCCACTCTACAGGGATGTTCCTGGGTCAGGTGGTCTTGTTTTGAGCACCATGGAACTGGCGAAGCAACGCCTAAAGAAAGAAGAAGAGGAAAGGATGACTCGTCTGGTACTTGAAAAACAGATTAAGGACTTTGAAGCTGGGTGGATTAGCAAATTTGAACCACACCCGAAGAGTGTTGAATTACTGAGTAACAGGTTGCAAGATGTAGAGTTGGAAGTGAAACTTCTTATTGAACAGATTGCAAAACGGAGGATTCCAGAAATACCAGAATCTGCTCCAAATGAAAATGAATGATGCTTGGTGAGTCATCTGATTGTGCTTCCAGTACGCATGTTGTCTTAGTAAGTTATTTGATGCAACTAGGAGTCATGTTTTGATGCAGTCTCACTCCGTATAATCTGATTAATAGAGTATATAGCTAAACGTACTTCTGAGATCTTAGTATTCAAAATTTATTTGATTATCATGGTGGCTGTATTGGGAATTAATTTTTCATAAATGATTTTCCGTAGTTCCCTGGCATCTGTATCTCTCTATGACACTACAACCTTATTGTACTTCGATTTATAAATTAAAGTAAAAAGAGTAGATTGAAACATGGCACAACTCTAACTTTCCATTCCTTCTACATCAACACAATCCCTGATGGAGATAAACACCAATACTTTTCATGCTGGACACCGAACTGTTTTAAGATCATATCAATCGGTGAAGGTTCAGGGGTGGGACAAGATGTTGTGGAGTGGAGAATTTCTTTACATGGAGAGAGATATGATGTCCACAACTCCTCTTGAGTAGCTTTTTATCTGGATATTTTCTATTCGGAAACTTTGTCTGTAGACTGTAGCTAACTTGATAAAAGAGAGGATGATTTAAGTGAAGTTGTGATCTATGTGCAAAAGGTTGCAGTATTGATTGTCATCGTTTGGTGCATGGTCCGCTGGCATGGGGTTGGTTGTCGCTTTTTCTTCCTGTGCTTGGAGATTGAAAATAAATTTTAGTTCAAGACAGATAAGGTTCATTGACGAATGTTTTTCAGTTCTTACATTCTCCTATTGCTTTGGCAGGCGTCGACGGTTAGAAGAAAACAAAGCTTGGGTCAATATGAATGTTTAGTATTTTAATAATCCAAGTGGAAATTATAGCTCTAGTAGTGGCGGTAGCCCTGGCCCTTGAACATTGATGCTGTTGATCCCTTTTTGGCATTGAACTTTCTTATATAATCATCTCGATAGAAAAGGTGGCATAATGTATCGTAATGTTTTATTGCCCAGAAAATTAGTGGTAGTTGTTCTGACTTACTGTCTAAACTAGAAACTGCCCTGAGTGATGATAAATGCTTAGCCATGACTTTACTTTCACATTCGAATTCTGTAACAAGATTTTGAGGAAGCTAATAATTGATTTTTAATTCGTGAATACCTGATTAGTTTTTAATGACTTCATCACATGATGGATTTTTATTCAGGTTACAGTTCTGCAAACGTATGCTAGAAAGCCTGGTGCATCGATTGACGGGATTTGGAGGCAATATACAAGGAAGATCAGTGTTTTTTGCAGTGTTTGTTGCTGACATTAGCCTCTTCCTTGACTGGTAGTCAGTCGGCTTTATATTGTAGGTCATGTAGCAGCTCGTACTGGATCGGTAGTAAGTATATTTGAAGCTTTTGCACATCAGGATATGATTCTCAATGCCAATGAATGATAAACAAGCTGCTTAAGTTATCCTGGTTTCCGCATCATTTGTGTAAGATTAGAAGCATTTGTATTGGTCTTTTTATATCTATCCAGGACCCCATTTTGGCAGGGCCCTGGTCTTTGTAAAGGCTTTCCACCTGAGTTATGAGCCATTGAAATCGATCTATCTTGCCTGCCGGAAACCATAATATACACGATGATCATACTTGTGTCTTGCGAGTAGGATTCGCTTTTACTCTGTTTATCCATTGTGTTTATAATCCAGCATTGAACCGGCTTGATCTGCTGGACCGATGCCTTATAAACTGTTAACGCAATATAATTTGTGGATAAACCGCGGGCTGATCCGTTCATGTTTTGTGTATAAAATTCCCTCAAAATATCGCAGAACACGGATAAAATCTTCCGATTATGTTAAATGGATAAAATTCCCTCAAAATATCCGAGAACATGAAGAACATCCTGACTGCAGTCGCTGCACTACGTCAGCCTTTCTCTGCATGCGCATACCAGTCCCATGCAAGCGTGCTTATCAGTGAGAGGCTGATGCAGCGACCGCTCGCAGAAGTTCTCAAGCGCATGGCGCGTTTCATCAGAGGGGCTCTAGACCACACAGCATCGGTAAATTGAAGTCACAACCCGAGCGATGGTGAATGTCGGGAATTGTGTTGAGCAAATCAGTAAGACATGCAGAATATAGGGAGGTGGGGGGTCGGGATAAATCCAGAAAATATACATCTACATGCTCCATCTCAAATAGTGGGAAAGATACGATAATAAATTAAAATTCAGAGCATAAATGGAGCTCTGTAACATAAAATCTTTGCCTACAATGTCAAGAAAGTGCAAGAAACATTTCTACGATCGCTTCATTTACAAACCTCAGGTAGAGCCGGTGTGTTGAACCAGAATTTCATTGAAGAAACTGCTTGAACCCCATGCGAGAACTCTGTTAGCGACAATCTCAAGCAGCCAGGTTGCAAGGAACAAGGTTGGCTCGACTTTCATGCTCCTCCACTACACAATCCTGGCAAGGAGGAAGAGATTAACATGCACCTGTTTCAGTCGCTTAACACTATTTTGAACCAGGCCAAAAAGAAGAGTTGTTCTCAAAACCCCCCGGAATAAACACAGGAAGCTGGTTTGAGGTAGAATCACGTCTGAATCTGGATTCCCTAGGCAAGTTCAGCCCTGCCCTCTCTTGGCCCTCTCTTGAACCCAAATCCCTTTCATTTCTCAAATTATCCCTCACTGGTACACTCAAAAGCGGGCCACCAAAGAATATAGAATCCCCTGTGTACATCAGTTTCTCTGCTACTTGTGCTGGAGGCTTTGCTACAGAAGATGAAGGCACCTGTGGCGGAATAACTGGTCTTCTACTATGGCTTGCTTCTGCATTAGGATTTGAAAATCCTGTTTGTATGGATGACCGGTTTCGAGCTTCAGAAGCCGACACAGGAACTGAGACGTATCGCCCTGCTTCTTGGTCCCAAACAACAGATGTCCTTCGGACATCCCTGAAAAGAGAAGTAGGTGGAGCTGAAAGCAGCATTGAATCAGTAGTACTTCCCCTCTGCATAATTGGAGCTGAAAGTTGTAACGGATCAGCTGTACTTCCCCTCTGCATGATCCTTTCATCAAATCCCGTAGTACTTCCCCTCTGCATAATTGGAGCTGAAAGTTGTAACGGATCAGCTGTACTTCCCCTCTGCATGATCCTTTCATCAAATCCCATGCTGACATTAGGCAATGTTGCCTTGGCAGTTAATGGACGGTCAGGAACTAAGCTGGGGACTGAAGTGGCAGAGCTAAAACGTCCCACACCCAGAGCCTGTGGCAGAGGGCTAAGTGTGACTGCTTCTTGAACATGGGTCGGACTACTGAAGCTACTTACGCTTTGAGTCCCAGTTTCATACTCATCTCGGCTACCTTGACTTGGAGCATAGGAATTTCTTGACAACCTCAGATCATTCTTCATCTCTTTATTTGCCCCCGTATCAGTGCTTAAACTACTCCGCACACTCATATTGCCACTTGAACTGAGTTCAAGATCAGGTTTATCCAGTGGTCGTAGAACGGAGGATGATGCCCTGGCCTTGGCTGCTGCTCTCATGGCCTCAGTGGAATCCAATTTTGCAAGCTTCCAAGCACTAATGCGGACAGGCCTTTTAGGACCTTTTTGCTCTCTTTCTGTAGTTCCAGCTGCGTCTGGATCAATAGTTGATGGGACCATTCCAGGCTCCAAATGTGGTACAACTTCCTCCTAATGTAGCAAAGCTTGTGTCAAGTATAAAATATATATAAAGTTTTTCTTCTTACATAGTGAACTTGAAAAATAAAAAATAGAAGTATCAAACTGAAGACTGGAAACGTAGTAGTGGGTCAATGCTGTAAACCCATTCTTATAAGCCACTAAAGGAGGACTGACAAATTATGGAGAAAGGAAGAAGATTTGAAAGGCTAGACAACGTCACAACGGTAAGACATTTTAGAAAAAGAGTTGTTCCTTACAAGATAAATGAAAATCGTTAATTGTACTATTTAAGTCATCATCTGGATCCAGATTATAAATCCTCATACTTGAAATTGGACATGAAAATTAACTTGTTTTATGTAAGTTCAAAAAGGGCCCTTGTTAGATCGCCACTACATTGATATAGAGAAATAGTAGGAAACAAAGGAGAAAAGACCAAAGTTTCGGAATTACAAAAATCTATGTGAAGAACCTTATAAAAAATGTCGACAAAAAACACAGCATGCTCAAACCTCAAACTATAATGACCTAGGCAAGTTATGAAAGACATTGCAGATTTAATTTACATCCCAAATTTTCTTGGCAAAGGTGAGAATAAAGGGGTTGCTGAAATAAAAGAACTTCAAAATGAGAAAGAGAGAATTTTAACCAATCGACAAAGCTCCAGCCCAATTCTATCTTAAGACTGGGGAGATGAGTAACTATGTTTTAGAAAATTAATCCAATGAGCAAGGATATTAGAAGTTTTTAAGTGGGCACACCAATATAAAACTGTTCCAATAAATGTAAACCAAGATAATAAAGTGAATACTAAAGTACCTGATAATCCACAAATACTCTGGGAGGGGTACACCATGCACCCTTGTATTGCAGACCTAAAGAACTTCCTCCACTCAAGCCAGTGGTAGCCGATCCTGTTGGGGAGTGCATGTAATTTTGGAAAGCCTCATCAACAGATGTTCCTCCAGGTGCCTCACTCATCGCTCGCATCGCCACAACATACTCATAGGTTGTAATACCCTAATTCAAATTCAAAACATAAGATTAATTCACTTAAGCCCCACTATGGCTAACTTTCGCATCATGAAAAATGAATTCAACGAAAAGGCACTGACCTTCCTAATAAGTATCATGTGGAAGAAGAACAGTTCGCAAAGTGGAACACATGCCAGCATAGAAACTGCAGTGCATACAGCCTACAGAAATGAGAACCAACGTCAACAGAGGATTTCTTTACAATTGATACCAGAAAAATATTAGGAAGCTAACTTTAGTTTAAAGCATTTAAAATATAATACGTACCACAACCGTTGCAAATGGGGGACGTGTGAAACCATTTCCAAGTCTATCAATAATTTCTGCCTCCATGTTTGTCTTATTAACAAAGCAGCGCACCAGGACAGCAATACCAACTCCAGCTTCAATAACAAGCTGAACCGAAATGGGGGGAGACAGAGAGCATCTTAGTATCAAAGATTAAAAATGTATATAATAATTATCGGACTGCAATACCTACCCAAAGAAGACTGGTGGCCATCAAACATATAAAAGTCATGTAATTTTTGTGTCCGACGCAATTGTTAAGCCACTGCAGCCATGTATATATTGAGGTTACTTTAAGAGAGGATTTTAAAAAATGCCAACCAAAAACAAGTTGCAGAAGATCTGCCCATATGGAGCACTTGAAGCAACAAGAAAAATACCCGACAGTGGTGATCAAACCCATCCACGCATTTATCACAACTTCTACAGTGTTTGCTGAACTTGCGGACCTGCAACATGAAAAATATTCATGGGTAATAAAAAATAATATTTAAACAAGTCAACTGGCAATAATCTATTGAGGGGGAGTATGAGATCATAACTTTAAACCCTTCTATAGCTTTTTCTTTGGAAACGAAGCAGATTCACAACTTCCCATACAATAATTTAGGAGTATGTAGCTTTATAAAGAAACACATGAGAAACTAAAAAGACTAGAACTGATGAATCTTTAAATTGAGAAATTATGATACTACGTTTGTAAAAATGCCATACCTCAGCATTGCACAATGTGCAGAACAAAGCATCTTCACCACCCTGATTCTCAGTTGCCCCTTCCTGTGGTTTGCGGCAATCTTCGTGTACAAACAACGCACAGCAAATTCCTCCAATGCAATTCCCAGCTGTGGGTTCTTCCGGAATATTTACAACCCCAAGTTCTCCTACTGACCCTTTCCTACTAGAGTTAGCTCCAGCCAAAGAACTTCTGGAAACTGATGATGGAGAAGAATGGCCTGTGGTGGCTTCATCGAACTTTCTCGGCAAGTCTTTTGCTGATAACCTGTGATTTGGATTGATACCATTTGGAACTCCGTTTCCAAACTTGGACATAATTCCAGGATCTGCAGGGTTTATTGCAGTACATCGAACATAAAGAATGAAGACGAGCAGTGCCTGCAAGGCCATGGAAAGATTATGGGAATAACATCAGGCATACAAGCGATTTCTATATAAAAGAAACGAAAAGAGTTCACATTCTGAATGAATGGCTCAAGAATTGGGCAAAAGGTTAGCGCATTACATAATGTGACTAGCATAGAGAATCAATTTTGGAAGAAACTCTGAAGTCTACAAACTCTATCTAGTTTGGCCCCATCAAATTACTTATCTTTGAAAAAAAAAGTAATCAAATTTGCACCACATATTCGAAAACCTTATAAAGAACGAGCTCTCATCTCCATTGCCAACATCTAGAATAAGAATGATGAAACTTCTCGGAAGCTGACAGGACTCAATCCCATAATACTCAGGTTAGGGACTGAAGGCTAGCTTTTGATTAGTACATAATGTGGATCAGATCACGGAATACATTCAAAAGCAAAGACTAACAGCATTTTTTCCTCCATTGTTTTCCCAACAGACATATCTATAAAGACAATGCATGCGTATAAGATAATGAAATTGTTGGAAAATTTAATATTATTTTTATTATATTAAATTAATTAATTGAATGGAAATTAGAAGTTAAGCCTTTTTGTAGAAATATGTGTCTATCCTAATGAAGAGTTAGCTTTTGACTCTTCATGAATAGTCACATGTTTTCCAAAGATATATCTCAAATTCTATAAATAGGGAAACCCTATAAACATAGAATAATTTTTTCATCATACATATATTCATACATATAGTGCACAAATATTAGAGAGTCCGAGTCCATATGAGAGAGTATTCAACACAATCGTGGTTGATGGAGCCTAGTGATTTGGAGTGCTACTATTACAAGGACATGGTCGTTGTATATTGGGAGACAAGTGCTGATCAACGATGAGCACCGTAGTAGGACGTAAACTTGTCTTAAGGACAAAGTGTCCAACTCTTGTCTCGACCATATTTTCAGGTTTTTCTAATCCATCAGGTCATGTTCATTCAATATTGGTTACTCAAGTGCATGCATTACTTGATATATAATTGTATGAATTATTTCTTAATTTTCTATGTGACTTAATATAGCAATTAGACCCAATTTTTCTAACAAAACTTTACAAACAACGAAATGCTTAATGTACATCACATCAAATCATTTCACTTACCACAGGAGAGTAACCACCAATCAAAACATATTCCCAGATACGGCCTCCAAGGAAGGGAGCAAAGAAAGCATAGAAGGCAACCACTAACAAGCAGAATACAGTAATAGCGCCAACCTGCCAAAATTAAACAACACAGTTTATTTGATAATTCGATGAACTAGTCAGTAAGAAAGCACAACAAATGAAACAAGAAAATGTAATTCAGCGTCCAGAAAACGGGTAGATACATGGACAAGAAGGAAAATTAACAAATTCCACCAAGCTAGGTTCAAGTCTAACAAACATAAACTCGAGCATTCGAGCTTTTCCTTCTGTTTTCGCTTAGTTGGGAACCAAATGGAAAAATTTCATCCCAATATTCCTAACCACAAAGTAAAACCGTACCTCAGGGACCTAACTAACAGTTAGAGCAATAATGTTAGCCAAAAAGATTTGATCTTTTACACAAATTGACAAATCAAAACCCACATTCAGAAATAAAGATCAGATTTTTATTTTCTTGACAAGGCGATATCCCAAACTACTCTAATTCACGGGGAGGGCGCACACTCCCCTGGCCAACCGCCCTAAACCGCGTATGGAGAACCGGGATCCGATAAAGTTCAGCCTTTCTGGGCATAACCCACATCAGCAAGTGGTTTAAGAAGAAATGTAAATACCTGGAAGGTGTGAGCAGGCAGTTGCCATCCATGTTTTCTCACCATAACTGCCCAATTCAGAGCAAACCCACCAAAACCCTAGCTACTACTCCCAAACCCTAGCTACCACTCCCAAACCAGAGAGTGGAGGAGGACTTTTCTTTTTTGGTCAATAGAGGAGGACTAGAAACACAAGAAAAATAAGAGGGAGAGAGAGTGTGTGTTTCCCTCTCTGTAACCCAAAACCCAAAAATAAAATACAATTTTGGAGAACCCCTAAAGGAAATAAAGAAAACTTGGTCTCCTCTAAATTGCCATATAGCCCACAGATAATGCAAATGTTAACCAAAAAACCAAAAGAAAAAATGGTTCAAATCGTTTTGAGAAAAAGGAAAAAAGAAAACCCAGTTGTGGAAATGGAAGGCGGAGGAGGAGGATGAGATTCTGTTGAAAAATGGGTCAAAGAGAAAGAGTGAGAAAAGGAGTAGAACTTGGAATTTGCTGCTGAGGAATTAGCAGATAAAAATGCCAAAAACTAAAATACAGAAAAAGGAGGGGCGTTGACAGATTGAATCCTCAACCATTTTGTGAAGATGTATGTGTAATATCTGTATTAGGTATGCTTTTGGTAGCAAAATATGGTGTTTTGGTGCGTTATATGTGGGTGGACCCCACCACACATACTTTTCTCTCTCATCTCTTCTTCTCCTTTGTCCCTCTCCTCAACTTTACTCTTTATTTCATGTTTTTGTTAGTTTACTTGGCATATTTTACTAGTGATTTTATTTCTTTAATTGTCTTTTAATCACTTTAACAAAGCATCAATTAAATATTTATTCCAATATTATAAGGAACTTCTTTGATTGGGCTTGGCTTATGATGACACCTTTCATGCGAGTAAATTTCACAATGGTAAAAATTGGAAGGTGTGGATTTTAAAAATGTTAGTACGAGAATTATAGTTAAGTATGAGGTAATAGTGAGTTCATAGAGAATCATACTTTGAGAGAGTTTTCTTAACATTCCTTTATTTTTTATCACCCCTCTTGATTGTTCAATTATCGGAAAGAGTAATGCTAGGAAAATCCAATTTTTTAAATCAAATGATGTGTCACCAATAAAAAACAAGAACGTTAATCGACACTTAATTAATAATCCAATAATCTACAACCACATCATTTAGCTTGTAAATTTGGGTTAAAAAATTTGGTCTACCTAGTACTACTCTTATTGAAAATTGTTAGGCCTCGCACGGTTTGTACTTTATTAGGCTAATTATTTCTTTGTTTAGTTCTTGCTTTGCCCATGGTCCCATATTGTAAGCAAGAGAAATGCTAAGAAGACTTTCCGAGTCCTAAAAACTCTCCATCAGCTCATGTTTTCTATAAATGATTGTTTTCCCTACAATAATATATTTGAGTCGTATGAGACAAAGTATTGAGTGGCCTTGGATTACGATGACAGTCTTCTTAATTTTACCAAGATCCATAGAGCAAAAACCTAAACCCCATACAAGCATCCTAAGGACCTAAACCCAAGAAATATAAACCAACTTGTCTCCCTCTCGTCGATCTCCACCGAAGACAAACTCTTGTACAAGTTTCAAGGAAAAATTCCTTTCTCTCTAAACCTGATTGAAATTTACGATCATTGTTACTTAAGCGAATACATCAAAGCATATGCCAAGTATGAGTTTAAGGTGTTGGTCGCAATAAACTTTTATACCAGAACGAAAAATTTACAACGACTTCTAGCTAGACATAGGTTGCTTCTGCTGCATTTGCTTCTTGATCATTTAAAAGAGTTTATGCAAGTTGTGCTGCATTTGCAGGTTGGTAAACTTGCAACTATAGTTTTGCAGAAAAACTTGAACGCAACAGCTCGTCGGATTCAAATTTATGCAAGTTGTTCTTATTTTTCTGCAGATACAGTTTTGTCTGTGCAGTACTATTGGGAAGTATATTTGGCACTCTCTTCTCTTTACAGAACGGTGTATTTTTGTGTCATTGTTTACAATGGGTTTTTTATTAGTGCTTCTGGTGTACCTTAGTTAAAGACTTACTTGGGGATCAAAGAAGGAACTGTCAAGCTTTCCTAATGTTTATGTAGATAAATAATAAGATGACTCTTAAAGTGAGATTTTTTACTATCTTACAGTTTAACAGTAATTCTCGTTCCACTTTTGAGAAACACTTTTTAACATTTATCTTCTATATAATGGGATGGTGGAGCCTTTCTGCTTTGATGAAGGGTGTTGTGCAAGTTTTCTATTCTGTTGGGAATTGTGTCTACATTTGTGTCCCCCCTTTTCCTCATCATTTCTACGTCTACATTTATAATTTTGTCAATTTTCTAGGTTTTGAGTAAGAGACTGCTAAGTTGTTTGGGAAATGAACGGTGAAGATTGACTTTAAATTTAAATATAAGAAATCGAACGGTGAAGATTGTTTAAAAAATCAAACTACTAAGTAGGCTGGACTACAGAAGACAAAACCCTTAAATAAGTGGGAAATTTAGAGAGGAATGTTCAAAATTGTAGACTTTCAAATTTAATTTGCTCACATTGGAATTTGAAAAATATACAAATCAAGAAATTGGACTTTGGCAGTCATTCGCAACCCCATACTCCTCAACAAAAAAGTGTGGCTGAAAATGAAATGCAGCATTCATGAACATGTATGGCAAGAACTAGAAGTATGTTGAAAAACAATAACTTAATTCCCAATGAATTCTAAGTCAGAGTTTAGTTTTGGGAACCCTAAAAATTATTTCATGAAGACTAGGTCTGTGGGAAAAATCATTGAGAACCCTAACTCATATGCAAATGTATGAGTTGGCGTGTCAGAGTTGGAGCATGACTTGGGTATTTTTCCGACTCATTTCCCTCTAATGTAACAATAGAAAACAACTATAGTTGTCAACACACCTGCTCTTGAATGATGAGTTGATTATAAATTAGTGTTACTTATTGTGTGACTTATTTTAACTTCTCATCCCCCTAATATCGTTGCATCAATAATAGTACATGTCGTACTTAAAATATTAAGTAAATCAACATGACAAATGTCACACCAAACAAAAAGTTCCAAAGTCTTGAATTGGGAGGATTTATTATGGATATTATGAATGCGAATCACATGATGTATAATTTTATGTGTTATAATAGAAAAAGTAGATGATATAATAGTTACATTTCATTTTTTTAATTTGTATTAATAAAAAAAATCAGAATTATAATTTAAATAAAATTATAACGTTACGTAAATATAGTCCTAGTAGATTGAAAAATTACTTTGAAGTTCCCTAATAAACAAAAATGTGAGAGATTCCGAGTTCGATGCTTCGAGCTAGTGATTCTGCTCGACTATAGCCATAGGCAGAATGAAATTCTCTATAGCCTCTTCGGATTTCAAAGAGGTAGATAACCGTAACTTGCCACAAATTATCCCACTTTTTAGAAAGAAAAAAAAAGAAAGAAAAATCACTTTGAAGTATGAAGGTTTGAAGTTTGAAACAAAATGAAATAAATTTGTGATAAATAGTCAAAAGAACACGTAAAGTAAATGGGGAGAGAGAGAGAGAGAGAGACAGCTGACGAGTGACTTTATTGGGCGGGCAGCCACGCGTGACACGCGCACAGTCAGCCAATAACGTATGCGTGAAAAGGGGACCCACACCCGCAGATTAGCTCGCTCGGTGGTCGCACAATTACATCAACAGCACGAGGGGCCGGCACGCGCGACGCGTGTGGCCGCGAGGCTTCGGGTCATAAATAAAAGGGAAAAAATGGCAGCGAGTGGGAGAAGGTGAGAGTCAGATTGAATTGGGATCGATTTTGAAACCCTAAAACGGGAACAAATTGGGGGCAAAATTAAAGGACCTTCGTAATTGGCCACTCGCTCCTCCCCCTCGCGTGTGCGATCATCTTCCTTCGCAGTCGCAGATCGAAGCTCCCTCCTCCTCCTCCTCCTCCTTCCTCCATATGTAATACGCAGAGAGAGAAGGGCAGAGGTATTGTAAAATCTCTCTCTCTCCTCTGCCCCCCCCTCTCTTTCTCTATCTAGCCCCCTCTCTAGAATCAATTAAATGTTATTAAAGTCTCTCCTTTTGATTGCTTTTCTGTTGAATTTAGTGTTTTGTAATCTGGGATTTTTGTATTGATTGTAAAGTTTTATTTTTTTTATGTGGGTGATTGGTGGGTTTGAAAAATGAGGAGTTGCTATCAATTAGTTAATTTGTTTGAGTTAGCAGCTTGTTAAATTCAGCTGAGCTTGTAAATTTCATTACTTGGGAATTCTTTGTTTGTTGAACAGGCTATTTTAGTTGGGTTTTCAGGTGGACTTGCACTGTTGCACATTTTGGAGCTTGAGTAGTATTATTAGCATGTAAAGTATGATTTTTCGATTCCGAGTTATTTCGGTTTTAAAACCCATGACTTGTGAGTTTAATCAGGTTTCGTTTGTATTGTGTGTGTTTGTTGCACTTCAAGTTTAGCAGTTGTTCTCATCTGTTGCCAAGTGTAGCTGAAACTCTGTTATTTGTGTCAAAACACTACCACATATGTGGTAGAATTGAACACTCTATTGCTCCTATTTAGAGCATTGTAGAATGTTTCTTGACGTTTAGGCGGTGGATTTGTTGTTTTTGTTTGAGTTAGTTCCGACTAGATATTTAACATCGGAATTGGTATTAGATTGTAATGTTGATATATACATGTTTGCCAGTTTTTGAGGTTGATATACATGTTTGTGATCCTAGATGAATTTTTATTTCATAGATAAATGAGAGCCCCACTGCTTCTCATTTTCAAGTTTTGTTTTCTGAGAGGCATTCTGGTGAGTTTAGAACAACACCTTATGCCTCCAAGAAGGTGCCTTACCACTCTGTTTCTGGTATATTAGGTTAAATACTTCACTTTGGTGGTCTTGAATACCTCAGTGACTAGGATATGGTATTAATAAGGATACCGATGCTAGACCCTCTAAATACGTAAATACCTGTGTTGAACAGAAAATACACAGTTCTGAATATTATTTTTTGGAACTAATAGTTCGTTTGGTGGTGATTAAAAACATTTTCTGGGCACAATTGCTCTATCTTTGATAATCACCTAAACCTCTTAAAGCATCATGTTTTTAACATGTGATAGTGGTTCAATTAGCTATTTCGTTGAAATTTCCAGTCATGAGTATTAATGCGCATGGTTTTATTTCTTTTTAATAAATTAATTTCTTATTTTTTCCTGCCAAAGGTTTATTTATATAGCTTATAAGATACCATGGGAGGTGATACTGGTCCCTTATGTTGGAAGAAGAGGATGGCATCATCTTGGTCACATTGACAAGGCTAGACAATCCAGTTGGAGCTGTTTGTTAATTTTGTGCTTTGAACTTCCAAAATGGTTTGTAACTCTTTTTCTTACTTTAATTAGGAATCTGAATTTTTGTTTACTATTATGTTCAGAGTTTGTAAATTTAATCATTATTTGATTTTCTGGCAACTGTTGTCTTTTCTTTGTTTCAGATGTTCTCTGATAGCAACCAGTTAAAACTAAATAACCTCACCATGGACATAGATCTACGGCTACCTTCTGGTGAGCATGGCAAAGAAGATGAAGAGCCACATGAAATTGATAACTTATTGGAACATGAAGAAAAAGTGCATAATGGAGATATAGCGAGTGAAAACATTGAGGATGTTAGAGATGAAGTACGCGCTGAAGATGGTGGGGATTTGAATTATCCTACACCAGATATGGTAGTGTTTAAAGAGGATACGAATCTTGAGCCGCTTTTTGGTATGGAATTTGAATCACATGGTGAAGCATACTCCTTTTATCAGGAGTATGCTCGGTCTATGGGGTTCAACACTGCAATCCAAAATAGCCGCCGTTCAAAGACATCGAGAGAATTTATTGATGCAAAATTTGCTTGTTCTAGATATGGAACCAAGCGTGAGTATGACAAGTCGTATAATAGACCACGTGCCAGACAGAACAAGCAAGATCCAGAAAATCCGACTGGTCGGCGATCATGTTCAAAGACAGACTGCAAAGCTTCAATGCATGTGAAGAGAAGACCAGATGGTAAATGGGTTATACATAATTTTGTGAAGGAGCATAACCACGAGCTTTTACCAGCTCAAGCAGTCAGTGAACAGACAAGAAAAATGTACGCTGCAATGGCTAGACAATTTGCTGAATACAAAAATGTGGTTGGTCTAAAAAGTGATCCCAAAAATCCTTTCGATAAAGGTAGGAATTTGGCATTAGAGGCAGGAGATTTGAAGATTTTGCTTGAGTTTTTCACGCAGATGCAGAGTATGAATTCCAACTTCTTCTATGCTGTAGATCTGGGAGAAGACCAACGGCTGAAAAGTTTGTTTTGGGTTGATGCCAAAAGTAGGCATGACTACATCCATTTCAGTGATGTAGTGTCTTTTGATACTACCTACGTTAGGAACAAACATAAGATGCCTCTTGCTTTATTTGTTGGAGTGAATCAACACTATCAGTTCGTGCTGCTAGGATGTGCTTTGGTATCAGATGAAAGTACATCAACTTTTTCTTGGCTAATGCAGATGTGGTTGAAAGCTATGGGTGGACAAGCTCCAAAAGTAATAATCACGGACCATGACAAGTCGATAAAATCAGTTGTTGTGGAGGTCTTTCCAAATGCTTATCATTGTTTTTGTTTGTGGCATATTTTGGGGAAGGTTTCTGAAAATCTTGGCCACGTGATTAAACAGCATGAAAGTTTTATGGCGGAATTTGAAAAGTGCATCCACAGGTCATCTACAAATGAAGAGTTTGAAAAAAGATGGTGGGAAATTCTTGAGAATTTTGAACTGAAAGAGGATGGATGGACTCAGTTGTTGTATGAAGATCGAAAACAGTGGGTACCAACATACATGAGGGATGTTTGTTTGGCTGGGATGTCTGCAGGTCAGCGATCTGATAGTGTGAACTCCTTTTTTGACAAGTATGTGCATAAGAAGACCACTGTTCAAGAGTTCCTGAAACAGTATGAAGCAATCCTACAGGATAGGTATGATGAAGAAGCCAAAGCAGATTATGATACATGGAACAAACCGCCAACTTTGAGATCTCCTTCACCTTTGGAGAAGAGTGTCTCAGGGCTGTACACACATGCAGTATTCAAGAAAATTCAAGGTGAGGTTTTAGGTGCAGTTGCTTGTCACCCTAAACGGGAAAGACAAGATGAGACGGGCACCATTTTCAAAGTGCAAGATTTTGAAAAGAATGAAGATTTCATTGTAACATGGAATGAAATGAAGACAGAGGTTTCTTGTGTATGCTGCTTATTTGAATATAAAGGTTATCTTTGTAGACATGCATTGATTGTTCTTCAAATATGTGGCCTATCTGCAATCCCATCTCAATATGTATTAAAACGTTGGACAAAAGATGCAAAGAACCGGCATTTGGTGGGAGAAGATTCCGACATTGTACTGTCCAGGGTGCAAAAGTTTAATGATTTATGTCAACGGGCAATGAAAGTGATCGAGGAAGGAACTCTATCTCAGGAGAGCTACAGTGTTGCATGCCGTGCACTAGAAGAAGCTTTTGGAAATTGTGTGAGTGTAAATAATTCTAGTAAGAGTCTGTTAGAAGCTGGCACATCAGTCACTCATGGCCTGCTTTGCATTGAAGACGATAACCAAAATAGAAGTATGAGCAGCAAAACAAACAAGAAAAAGAATCCAACGAAGAAAAGAAAGGTTTGTTCTTGATAGTGACTAAATTATAATGCTCTTTGTAACAGTTTTATTTAAAGGTAACATTATAATCATATTGCAGGTGAACTCTGAGCCGGAGGTTATGGCTGTTGGGGCACAAGACAGCTTGCAACCAATGGTTTGTCTTCTTCTATTTAATTTTTTTAGCTTTTTTGTAAAGAAAATATTTGTTTGAGATGATTTACATCAAATTGGTGTCCTAATCTGGGATACACATTGTGGTTTGAAACAATATTATGAATCTGGTCACACAAGATTGGTGTGCTTACGTCTATCTGGTATCGCATGTGGGGGAATAGTGTTTAAAATTGTTGGACAAACTTATTCGACTATTGTAATATTTTGTAATTAGAATCTTATTTTGTAGGAGAAATTGAACTCAAGAGCAGTAACACTTGATGGCTATTATGCTGCCCAACCGAATGTGCAAGGAATGGTATGACCATATCTTGTACCAGTAACAAATTGTCTGATACAACTTATTCATATACGGTGCCTCCTTTTTGTCAGGTACAATTGAATCTAATGGCACCTACGCGGGATAACTACTATGGGAATCAACAGACCATTCAGGGGCTTGTAAGTCATAATTATTAGAATGAGTAGAAAAGGACCAGCGATATTGCAAACTACGTGAATATAACTGAGACCTGGTTTTCATACTTGCAGGGACAACTGAATTCTATAGCTCCAAGCCATGATGGTTATTACAGTGCGCAGCAAAGCATGCATGGGCTGGTACAGTACCCTATCATGATAATGAAAATATTTAGCCTCTGACCATGTTCAATTGGTTGCATTTTATATTTTGCGGCATTGTGCTTGCAGGGACAGATGGATTTTTTCAGAACACCAACTGGTTACGCTTATGGAATTCGGGTTAGTTTGCTAGACATGGTACTAATTGACTTTCCTACATCATGCATTTTGTTTAATTTAGCTTACAGTTGTTTTTTCCTTGTGCCAGGATGACCCCAACGTAAGAACCGCTCCATTGCATGAAGATGCATCCAGACATGCTTAAGGAACACACTGCTCAGTGTAGGCATCTTGCATTTAAAATGGTAAATATTTTTTTGCTGTTAGCTGAAGTTTAACTTGAAACACAGTGGAACTGATTCGAAAATTGTTCCGTAGGTAAAGAGAGATCCTTTGAAGATAAATCTTGTTGTAAAGAAAAGTGAAATGTCTCATACCTTGCGGACGGAAGGATCACGATGGACAGCTTCCTCATTTGGTACCTGTAAAATAAGACAGTAGAGTAGGCTGTTGTTAATTATTTCGTCTGCGATGTTTTCGGAAGTAGGAAAGAAATTTGTGCAGGGTCATATCTTCTGTAAAGGATGTTGTATTATTGTACCTCTGATTGCCTATCCTCAATAGGGATAGTTGAAATCAGGTTTACTTGTGAGCCCATTGCATAAGCAATTATTTTTTTTACTTTCAAAATGGAGGACAATCGAGAAATGACAGGTTTACTAGTGTCGTTCATGAGATTTGAATTCAGGACTTTCTTTACTAGTATCGTTCACGATGATTGAAGTATATATGGATGATTGTTAACCGTCAGGGATGGCGATTCTTCGCGACCAATTTTCCCCTTTGCACTTCTCCCTCTTAACTTTTATGCTTTAGTCGTTGAAGAAAAGGCTCCGCATACGAGCCCGTAAAATTTTATATCTTGAAAAGAAGCACTTGAAGGCCAATATTAAAAAATACACTATTTTGACTTATTAAGTGCTTCTTCGAATCATACTTGGTTTTTAGTTAAATAAAGTATAAAAACTAAAAATTTATATTCCAATGATACTCTCTAATTTAGGGAGCCATAATAACTATGAACCAATAGAATAAAGTGCTTATTTAAAAAGTTGTTCAAAAAATGCCTGAATTCCGTTTTCACTTTGTAGATTTAGAAAATTCTAGAGTGTGTTGTACTAAGAGCATGATAGGGAGTGTGACTGAAGATAAATTTTTTCAAATCCTCTCTAAGTTTTAGTTAGGAGGTATTTAGAGAGCGCATTTGATTATCTAATTAGAACATAACAAGTGGGCAGTCGAGGTTTTTTTTTTTTTTTTTCTTTGATTGGATTTTAAAAATATTATTGTGCAAAATTCATAATTGTCATGGTCTTTTCACCAAATTACATAATCCAAAGGAGCGAGTAGGCAAATACCAAAAGAAAAAGTGCAAAATTGCAAAATTGGAGCAGAATCACTACCCTAATTGATGTAGTCACCGTGTTACAAATGTCAATTAATTGTTCAAAGTTACGGAACTGGATCATCTCCTGAGCTCAGGATGGAAATCCTCATGAGCAGCTCATTCGGACTGTTGAAATTTGATCCAACGGTTCCAAACAAGGGTACCTCTAAAATTTATAATAATTGCAGCCGTTAGATCAAGTTTGAACGGTCCGGATGGACTGTTCATGAGGATTCCTATCCTGAACTTAGGAGAGGATCCAGTTCCCAAAGTTACTATCACGTATTCAAAGTTACTAACACGACATATTTACAATTGCATACAAAACTCAAGTAATAATAATTACACTTTTTTTTTTCCCACCAAATGCCATATTTGTTCACAACTTTGAGATCTAATAACATTATTATTTGACCTATAAGAGTTATTTATCTAGCGGTTAGGTCCTCGGTTTACTCTCAAGTGGTCTAAGGTTCGACTCTCTTTCACGTTATTCATCTAACAAATGCTGATGTTTCTCGCTCTCCAAATTTTCTGGGGTCAAATGGCAAGCCTAGTGATTAGTGGGGTTAAACGACAAGCCTAGTGATTAGTCGGGTCAAAGACTCAGATACACTAATTTGGAAAGAAAAAACATTCAATTATTTGGAAAGAAACTATCATAATCGTATTGAAGTAGGAATTCGGATCCTCGTCCGATTCTTTTGGTAAGGATCTCGGGGAATCGTGTTGTTTATTGTACATCGTGCTGTCAGAAATTATTTTAAATATTTTTATTTAAAATTAAACATAAACAATACTTGACAAAAACTGATCTCATAATATACGATTCACGAATCTCCAAGATCCTCGTCAAAAGAATTCAGAGAGGATCCTGTTGGTTGAATTAGGTAAAGTTTTTAGCTCGTTGTTGATAATTCAAAGAATTCAGAGAGGATCCTGTTGGTTGAATTAGGTAAAGTTTTTAGCTCGTTGTTGATGATTCAAACTAATCACGCGCCACGCGTGTGTCTCGGAACCAGATATAATTCACCCGTATATATCATATGAAATGAAACTGTCCAGAAAAGAAACATCTTGACGCGCCGAGAAGGAAGAGCGACAGAAACGAAGATTAGAGCGTGTGAACAAAGCGAGTGGAATTCGCCAGTTTCCTGCCAGATCCCCGTTTGCTTCGGCGAGTGAGCGTGTGAAGATCCAACCCCAGAAGCTTTCCCAAATTCGACCCGCTTCTTGCCCACTCGCGGAATTCCCCACTCGCCGTTCCGTTCTTCTTCTCTGATTCTGCACTTGAGGTCTCTCTCTCAATCTCTCTCCTTCTCTCTCTGAATCACTTACTGAAACTTGTTGATTTTCCTGGGTAAAATTCGTGTTGTTTTGTGTTTGGCTGCTGAGAAAGTAACGGGGAAAAACGAAACTGGAGTTACTAATTTTGGTTTATGATGTTTTTTATTTTCTTTCTAAGCTTATTTTTCAGAGGCTAGAAAAATATGTTAAAGCATAATAAAGGTCTAGACTTTAGAATTTTCTTTCCATTTCAGCAGCTTTCTCAGCTGGCAAACAGAGGGTAAAAAGAAAAGATCATAACTTTCTTATTTGGCATTAATTAGTCACAGATCCACAATGTGGATGGAATCATGGAATAGCTATTACTGTTTAAGTGATAGAATGTATTGTACATACTGTAGTGAATAACAGTAAATTAAACTGCAGCGGGATTGTTGTTACTGTCACAGATAATGAGCATGCCTCGTGTTTATTTTTTTATTCGAGCGATATTCTAGTCTAGTTAAACTATGGGGGTGGGGGAGGAGATTCAAACTCGGGTGCTCGCTGCTCTAGTTAATAAGTACTAGTTTTTTTCGAGCGATATTTTATTTGCTTGTTATGTTTCATTTTGATTAATAAGTACTAGTTTTGGGTACCAAAGTGAAATATGTTGACAATTGCTGATTGAGTTTGAACTGGCTTAACTACGATTTATATGTACTCGGTAAGAGTCTAAGAGAGGGGCATTTTGGGTGCCAAAGTGGTGTATTTTTCACTTGGCGAGGTTTTTTATTTATTTATTTTTTTTTTCTCACAATCATGCGTGTTTTACATCACTAACGAAGAGTGCAAAATAGAATGACTGAGAGTTCTCGAGTGTTCACACGGTCCAGGAACTTTTTTTGTTAGGTTTGCTGGCCAAGTTGGTTAGAATTTTGCTAATGAACAGGACTTGTATTTCTTGTCACTTATTGTACCTTTTTTCTTTAGGGGTTATTATGATGGTCTGTTGGAACAATCGGTGTTTCTTCACAGAAATCGATAGCAAACTACTTGTAGCTAGACATCATGGATAGAAATCAAAATTCGGGTGAAACAGTGGTGGATGGTCCAGAAAAGATGAGTGTTGGTGCAGTAAATGAAAATATGAATATGGTTGCTGTTGCGGAAGAAGTGCAGAATAGAGGTGGCGGGGTCATTACTTCTCCTGAGAAGGATGTTCAAGTGTTTGAGGGTGAAGCAGATTTTGAACCTTGTAATGGCATTGAATTTGAATCGCATGAGGCAGCATACTCATTTTATCAAGAATATGCCAAGTCTATGGGATTCACCACTTCAATCAAAAACAGCCGGCGCTCAAAGAAATCAAAGGAATTTATTGATGCCAAATTTGCATGTTCAAGATATGGAGTCACTCCAGAATCAGATAGTGGGACTAGTCGTCGACCAACTGTGAAAAAGACAGATTGCAAAGCCAGCATGCATGTGAAGAGAAGGGCAGATGGAAAGTGGATTATTCATGAATTCATAAAGGAGCATAATCATGAGCTTTTACCTGCTCTGGCATATCATTTTCGGATTCATAGGAATGTAAAGTTAGCTGAAAAGAATAATATTGACATTTTGCATGCAGTTAGTGAACGGACAAGAAAGATGTATGTTGAAATGTCTAGACACTCTGGTGGGTACCAAAGTACTGGGTTTCCTCGGGCTGACACAAACTATCAGTTTGATAAGTGCCGGGACTTGAGTCTGGATTTGGGAGATGCTCAGGTAATGCTTGAATACTTTAAGCGTATCCAGAAGGAGAATCCTAACTTCTTCTATGCTATAGATTTGAATGAAGAGCGACGTCTGAGAAATTTGTTTTGGGTTGATGCAAAAAGTCGGAGTGATTACAAGAGTTTTAACGATGTTGTCTCCTTTGATACTTCTTACATCAAAATAAACGATAAGTTGCCAATTGCTCCTTTTGTTGGGGTGAACAACCACTTTCAGTCAATGTTGCTTGGTTGTGCATTGGTTGCTGATGATACAAAATCAACATTTGTATGGTTGTTGAAGACATGGCTTAGAGCAATGGGTGGGCAAGGTCCTAAAGTGATTATCACTGATCAAGACCAAACCCTGAAGGCAGCGATTGGCGAAGTCTTTCCAGATGCACGTCACTGCTTTTCACTTTGGAGTATACTGGAAAAGATCCCTGAAACTCTTGCTCATGTAATCAAACGGCACGACAATTTCTTGTCTAAGTTTAACGAATGCATTTTCAAGTCCTCGACAGATGAACAGTTTGTCTTTAGATGGTGGGAGATGGTTAACAGTTTTGAACTTCAAGATGACGAATGGATCCGATTGCTGTATGATGATCGTAATAGATGGGTGCCTACTTATATAGGAGATACTTTTTTAGCTGGAATGTGCACACCTCAGCGTTCTGAAAGTATGAACTCTTTCTTCGATAAATACATACACAAGAAAATTAGTCTGAGAGAATTTGTGAAACAGTATGGAACAATTCTGCAAAATAGGTATGAAGAGGAATCAATTGCAGATTTTGATACATGGCACAAACAGCCTGCATTAAAATCTCCTTCGCCTTGGGAAAAACAAATGTCAACAGTTTACACGCATGCAGTATTCAAAAAGTTCCAAGTTGAGGTTTTGGGCGTAGTTGGCTGCCAGCCAAAGAAAGAACATGAAGATGGACCAACTACTACATTCAGAGTTCAAGACTGTGAAAAGGATGAATATTTCATGGTAGCCTGGAACGAAACGAAGTCAGAGGTTTCTTGTTCCTGTCATTTGTTTGAGTACAAAGGTTTCCTTTGTAGACACACACTGATTGTTCTCCAAATGTGTGGCCTCTCAAGCATCCCATCTCATTATATTTTGAAGAGGTGGACAAAAGATGCAAAGATTAGGCAATCAATGGTTGAAGAAACAGAGCGAGTACAGACTAGGGTGCAACGCTACAATGATTTATGCAAGCGAGCCATCGAGTTGAGCGAAGAAGGATCATCATCTGAAGAAACTTATAATATTGCTCTCCGCACACTTGTTGAAGCTTTGAAGAATTGTGTGAATGTGAATAACTCTAATGGTACTGTCATAGAGTTCAGTGGTACTGTTCATGGTATTCGTGAAGCGGAAGAAGAGAATCAAGGAAGCCCTGCAGCAAAAGCAATTAGGAAGAGAAATACAAATAGGAAAAGAAAGGTATGTTCTGAAGTTGATGGTTGATGGCTTTACTTTAACCAGTTAGCTTGAGTCAAATGTAATAAGAACGTTTATTGAAGTATGTTTCTATTTTGCAGGTGCCGGCAAAGCAAGATGGTGTACTTGTTGAATCACAAGACAGCTTGCAGCAAATGGTTTGTCCATTCTTTATGTTATTTTTTATTTTAAAAATGATTGATTTTGCATATGTTAATCTGGACTTTTATGCTTGTAGGATAACTTAAGCTCAGACGGTATAGCACTTAATGGATATTATGGTGCCCAACAGAATGTGCACGGACTGGTATTGCATACTCTTTTCTCGTATTGTTTATTTTAATTTCTCACATGCATCTTTCTTATATCATTTGTGAAATTTCGTAACTGGTGCCTGCAGGTACAGTTAAATTTGATGGAGCCACCTCATGACAGTTACTATGTTAACCAGCAGAGTATGCAAGGGCTGGTAAGTCGAAATAATGTCAGGACCTTAATATGTTAAGATTTCCTTTGCAGCCATACAGACACGATATTATATTTCTACATAATAGTTGTATGAATTTGATTTAATTGGGTTTATATAACTTGTAGGGACAACTGAATTCAATAGCACCCAACCATGATGGTTTCTTCGGGGCTCAGCAAAGCATTCATGGGATGGTACAGTATTTTCATATTCGTTTGAATCACTTCTTAGAGAAATTTTGCCGTGTGTGCATATTCATGCAACAATTTTCTCAAAATCTGCTCTAATCATGTAGGGACAGTTGGACTTCAGACCATCAAGTAGTTTCAGTTACAGCTTGCAGGTTTGTTTTCAATTTACGGGATGTTTGTTTATATCCTGAAGAAACTGCACCGGTATTATCTATGGTTTTACTTTATTGGGTTTTGTAACTCTAATGCAGGATGATCCACATCTGAGATCTTCGCAGTTGCATGACGATGCTTCAAGACATTCCTAAGGAAGAAACACGTGCCATATAGCTGTATAGCCCTCGGAGTTGGTTAACGTTGTACTTAAACTTGTTTGGTAATCAGAAACTAAACCCTGAAGTGGTTCCAGATCCCTCTTTTGGCCTCCGCTCTCTTTCTGCCTCTGAGGTGCAGTGTTTAAGCCGAAAGTTTACTTCCATAGATGACGTAATATGAAGGGGCTGTGCTGAGGTCTAAGATGACATTTGCCACTTCATTCATCGTAACTTAGCATCGCACTGTACCAAAATAGAAATACAATGTAATGTCAGGTGTATTTTAGATTCGTTCGGCGGATCGGTATCTCGAATGTACTAATCAATGCCTAGTTAGTGAAGATATTGAGGTTCATGTGCTTGAAGTCTGTAAAAGTATATTGTGCAACGCAAAGCAGGTCCTAACTTCATCCTCCTGAGTCGCCCGTCCGCCGCCGTGTAGAGGCAGACAGGTTCATGTAAATTTCTGTGAGGTAAATGGATGGCAAAGTACAGTTTGAAGTTATGTTTCTTCTTTTATCTGATTTCAAATGTACGTTTTACATGCATTCGTGATGATAAATCGTGTATATTTGAATGACTAAACGATCTTTGATTTGAATAATTTTTTATAAAAAGTAATTTTTAAATAAAAATAAAGAAATTAAACGGTTCTGATTATATAATTTATTGCATCGCCATGTGAATTTCTCCAATGATTCAAGTATTATCCCTCAGAAAATTTTGGCGTCTAAATAAAACACACCCAAAAATTAAAAATTTATACCCGATTAGCCGTGAACTTGAACCCGACTTACAACCGGACTTGAACCTCCTTCTCTCTCTCTGTGTTTCAGTCCGCGCGTGGTGGTAGCGTGAAAACTAACTTGCGCAGGTGCAAGCACTTCCCTTTCATTTACGTGACATTGATTTCTCGCCCTTCTGCTTGGACTATCAAAAGAACAAACCTTTCTTTTCTTCGTTGGATTCTTTTTCTTGTTTGTTTTGCTGCTCATACTTCTATTTTGGTTATCGTCTTAAATGCAAAGCAGGCCATGAGTGACTGATGTGCCAGCTTCTAACAGACTCTTACTAGAATTATTTACACTCACGCAATTTCCAAAAGCTTCTTCTAGTGCACGGCATGCAACACTGTAGCTCTCCTGAGATAGAGTTCCTTGCACTTTGAAAATGGTGCCCGTCTCATCTTGTCTTTCCCGTTTAGGGTGACAAGCAACTGCACCTAAAACCTCACCTTGAATTTTCTTGAATACGGCATGTGTGTACAGCCCTGAGACGCTCTTCTCCAAAGGTGAAGGAGATCTCAAAGTTGGCGGTTTGTTCCATGTATCATAATCTGCTTTGGCTTCTTCATCATACCTATCCTGTAGGATTGCTTCATACTGTTTCAGGAACTCTTGAACAGTGGTCTTCTTATGCACATACTTGTCAAAAAAGGAGTTCACACTATCAGATCGCTGACCTGCAGACATCCCAGCCAAACAAACATCCCTCATGTATGTTGGTACCCACTGTTTTCGATCTTCATACAACAACTGAGTCCATCCATCCTCTTTCAGTTCAAAATTCTCAAGAATTTCCCACCATCTTTTTTCAAACTCTTCATTTGTAGATGACCTGTGGATGCACTTTTCAAATTCCGCCATAAAACTTTCATGCTGTTTAATCACATGGCCAAGATTTTCAGAAACCTTCCCCAAAATATGCCACAAACAAAAACAATGATAAGCATTTGGAAAGACCTCCACAACAACTGATTTTATCGACTTGTCATGGTCCGTGATTATTACTTTTGGAGCTTGTCCACCCATAGCTTTCAACCACGTCTGCATTAGCCAAGAAAAAGTTGATGTACTTTCATCTGATACCAAAGCACATCCTAGCAGCACGAACTGATAGTGTTGATTCACTCCAACAAATAAAGCAAGAGGCATCTTATGTTTGTTCCTAACGTAGGTAGTATCAAAAGACACTACATCACTGAAATGGATGTAGTCATGCCTACTTTTGGCATCAACCCAAAACAAACTTTTCAGCCGTTGGTCTTCTCCCAGATCTACAGCATAGAAGAAGTTGGAATTCATACTCTGCATCTGCGTGAAAAACTCAAGCAAAATCTTCAAATCTCCTGCCTCTAATGCCAAATTCCTACCTTTATCGAAAGGATTTTTGGGATCACTTTTTAGACCAACCACATTTTTGTATTCAGCAAATTGTCTAGCCATTGCAGCGTACATTTTTCTTGTCTGTTCACTGACTGCTTGAGCTGGTAAAAGCTCGTGGTTATGCTCCTTCACAAAATTATGTATAACCCATTTACCATCTGGTCTTCTCTTCACATGCATTGAAGCTTTGCAGTCTGTCTTTGAACATGATCGCCGACCAGTCGGATTTTCTGGATCTTGCTTGTTCTGTCTGGCACGTGGTCTATTATACGACTTGTCATACTCACGCTTGGTTCCATATCTAGAACAAGCAAATTTTGCATCAATAAATTCTCTCGATGTCTTTGAACGGCGGCTATTTTGGATTGCAGTGTTGAACCCCATAGACCGAGCATACTCCTGATAAAAGGAGTATGCTTCACCATGTGATTCAAATTCCATACCAAAAAGCGGCTCAAGATTCGTATCCTCTTTAAACACTACCATATCTGGTGTAGGATAATTCAAATCCCCACCATCTTCAGCGCGTACTTCATCTCTAACATCCTCAATGTTTTCACTCGCTATATCTCCATTATGCGCTTTTTCTTCATGTTCCAATAAGTTATCAATTTCATGCGGCTCTTCATCTTCTTTGCCATGCTCACCAGAAGCGGATTTTACATGTATTGTAGGTACAAACTGAACTGGATGGCACCGTTATCAGGTTGCAAGACAGCTGCCAGCAGATGGTTTGTCTCATGGTCCTTTTTGTTCGGAAACTCTCCCTCATCTATTCTTTGTTTTTGCCTTTAATATATTACGATTCACTTCACTATGCTTTTTAAATGTAGGAACTGATGAAGTCCAGAGCACATGAGATTGATAATTGTCATGTTCCTCAGCAAGAATCTGAACGGGTAATATGAAACAGCTATGTTATCCCAGAATAATGCAATAAGAGTGTGTTGATAGGTCTACAGCTTACAGTATTTTCATCCACTGGTAGTTATATCAGGGACAGTTGAACTCAATTTCTCCAATCCGTGAGGGTTATTATGGCAACCGACGGGCTACCCATGTTGGACCAAAACCTTTATTGACCTTGATTTTTCGAAAACAGAATGCAAACATTTTCTTTTGATTTCATTTAGGGACATGTTCATTCGTCACCAACAAGTATTTGTCACTTAGGGACCCAACGGGGCATGCAAGGAATGGTACTGGATTTTTCGTACATGGCATTCTATCAAGCAGTACGATTCATCACATTCAAATACTAAGGTAGCAGTACGTTGTTTTTGGCTTTGTTTTAGTTGCAGCTACAACCCAAGTTCCAGAGCACCGAACGTGCATGGCTGTTTTGAGATTAGGGGCAATCCGCAAGATACGGTGGGCATCTGAATAGCCTAATTGGACTTCTGTTTCCTATTTGACATTGGATTTTCTTTTCTGAGCTTAATGCTCTTTGGCTGAAGATGGGTGGTGCTTGAAGAGTGAAAGTAACCAAATTCACTTCTTTGAAAGTTGAGATTAATGAGTTGGGGAGGAAGGATGCAACAGAGAAGAACCAACCATGGCCATCAGGCAAATAGTGAGGTGCAGTTCTTGAGTTGGAGCAGTGGGATTCGGCTTGGGATATTATTACTTGGGATTAATAGTCGTGGTGATAGGGCAGTTGCAAGATAACCCTGTGGTGAAAAAACTAGGATTTAAGCCCGTGTGGTAAAGTCTGTTAGAATTTATGCTCAAAATTGAAAATTCCATCAATTTTCAATGTTGGACATAAATCTTAACATACTTTACCACAAGGGCTTAAATTCTAGTTTTTTTAACCACATGAACTATCTTTCAACTACCCTAAGAGACTATTAATCCAATTAAGCCTATTTTTATGCATGCACAACACTGGAATGTTGGAAGCATGGCATAATTTACAAGTGGAGGTGTTAAGATTTAGTAAAAAAATGGAAATAGTGGGTTCTTTGGGTGGTTTGCTTTTGTGTCACACTCCTTTGTTGCCCACTAAAATCAGTGAAGCACTGTTATCCAGAGCCTAACCAAACAATGAGTCAATAAATAAATGGTTTTGTGCTTCTTGTCCACTTTCTGTATGCTTTGGTGGAGAGACATTTTGGTAAAACTATCTCATTACGGCAATTTTTACATGAGATCAGATGAGATTAAAATAAAAGAGGTCATATCTCATGCTTAGATTTACTCTACAACTGACGCGACAATGTTTTACATGAGATCGGATGGAACCCAAATAAAAGAGGTTGTAATTCAAGCTGAGAGTTATTCTACAAATGATGTGATCGAATGCTCCGTCCAAATTTTTAAATCTTCTGTGAGAGAGAAATTAAACCATCCACCTTCTACTAGCCCACATCCATTTGTAAATACTAAACAGTTTACTTGGACCTTTTTCTGTTGTATGTGGCTAATGGCCCAGGCTGATATTATGTATGAACCTAAACAAAAGTCAGAAACCCAAAGGGTTTTGGAGCCTTGGCCTAGGAGGCTTCTAATTGCAAGCATCAACTTATTCAACAGGGATGGCTTTCTGGACTGACGCAAGGACTGTTGTAAGTGCACTCTCTTGTCTGCGCGACCGACGCAAGGACTTCTCGTTCAACAATAGTTGGATGAGAATGTTTTTGCTTTTGCATGTTTATTAGACCCAACCGATAAAGTTGAATTTTTTGAAAGGAGGGTAATCCTGAATGCTTGTTGGGTTTAACTCTTAAAGAATTGCCCAACATCGTCCATTTTTACCTGCTACAGAGTGCCGACGATATTATGAACAAGATATACGAGCCAAGTGTGGAGAAAAGGTGGAGAGATCAGGTTAGTAAATTACTGAATTATCTCAGGGATCATAACCAATGTTCACATACACATTGAGCTATTAAGAACTTCAAATAGCCATATAATTATGATTTATACGTATATGTGTAAATATATAGGACTCTATTTAGACATTTGAACAAGTGAATACTAGTCAAAAGGAACGTGGGGAAAACGGACATCATCTGTTTGAAATTTCATATCACTCTATTCACTACCATGGATTTATATTCTTAAATCTTAATTAATTGTTTCTATATTCCGCCTAACATGTCCTTCTTTGACTCTCCTCTCTCTCTCTCTCGCTCTCTCTCCTTCTGGTGATTGAGGCTTGAGGGGCTACATTTTTATCTGCTTGTGAGGCTGATTTATGAAGAAAGACTTGGACTTTTTTACTTAAAAGGAATAGGAAGAAAAGAGATGATAATTACCACTTTATATTTTGGACGTGTCACTTGGTCTGGAGAATAGAGGTTTTGTTAGGTTACTTTAATATCTATACTAGCAGATGAGCACACACTCTCGTGTGTGAACAATTTCATTTTATTTTTTGTTTTTTTATGAAGGAGTGTGAATAGTTTTTAAAATTTAAAATATGAAAAAATGATGGTGTGATAATTTCTCTTAATAAGTGCATATTTTATCTTAATATTACATAATTACTGTTTTGTCTTCTTTATGTAAATATTGTGTATCAAAAGTGAGGGTAAAATAGGAAAAATATGGATATGATTGTCATTTTCTCAAAGGATACAAAATTACTATTTTTCCATCATTATGTAAGTATTGTGTATCAAAAGTGAGGGCAAAATAGGGAAGAAATGGGAAAAAGATACAAAATTACTATTTTGCCCTCCTTATGTAAGTATTGTGTGTAAAAGTGAGGGCAAAATTGGAAAAAAGTGGCAAAAAGTTGACAAGGTGGGTTCTCTTAATAATAGTATAGATAATGTCTATATATAGCCAACAGGATCCTCTCCGGATCCTTTTGGTGAGGATCTTGGAAATACGTGAATTGTGTCATTTCATCGTATATCGTGTGGTTAGTTTCTGTTAAGTATTGTTTATGTTTATTTTTAAATAAAATATTTAAAATAATTTCTAACCACGCAATGTATGATAAACTAACACGATTCATAGATCCTCAGGATCCTTACAAAGAGGATCCGGCGAGGATTTGGACCCTCTATATAGGAGCCAAAATATTGTGGAGTAGCATTATCTTCCCTCCTATTACCATCCCCTTCCATCCCCTCCTCTCATACTTTTTTTGTCTTATTCTCTATATAAAAAATTCAAAACAAGATGTGACGTGGCGTAATCGCAACCGTTTAAATAGGAGGGGATGGAAGGAGAGAGAGATTAGGAGAGGAGAAAATTCTACTCCAAACATTGTTCATCCAACACATGTCGGCTTGGTTTGAACAGAATAATAGTCATTGGAATGATGAGAAGAAGAAAACTCGACATAAACAAAAGAACATTCAAAGTAGAAAAGTCTACATCCATAAACATAGGAGGAAATTGGAAAACCAATCAACGACGACTTTGGTTTGTTTATCTTTCTGTGTGGTTCATATTCTTAGTTCAAAAAATGATTGTTTCAGGACATGAGACACAAAGCCAATGCATAGAACTATATACTTTGGTCTTGAACTCCTGGAAAATTCAGAATTTTATATCGCCTTTTAAAGTGGAAAGTCTACAGCCAGCCATGGATGAATCAGATGGCTCCAATCAGCTCAAAAAAGTAAGAAAATTATCAAATGACAAGAGAAAGATGAAATACTGTTTTTCCTATTGTTTGGAGTTAATGCCATTCTGAATAATTTTCTATCTTTGGTAGATAAACATAATTACCTTTTTTCATTAAAAGTAAGAAGGCCTACATATATATATATATATATATATATATATATATATATGTTTTTTTTGTTAAACAATCAATACTAATTTATTAGATATGGAGAGATTTAGTGCAAGGTTTCTCCTTTCACCCTCACATCTTCACACGTCCCTCACCTGCGTGGAAAACACAAATTAGATGATGTGGAGTATGTGTGATCGTTAGGCTTCACACTTGGGCCAACCTATTATATTATTGTGAAGAAAGTTGTGGCTCCAACATAAAACTAAGTGGCAATATCGAGAGTAGTTCAACCTTATAAGTCCTTGCAAGGCGTTTCTCCTTTCACCGATGTAGAACTCTTTTACATTCACATTCTCACAAGAATTACACTGATTCCTGTCAAATCTTTGATTGTTAGTAAGAGAAAAATGAAAATGATACCCATTCTTTACGAATTCATTCCTCCTAAATAAACATGCCTGAAATTGTACGTCTCCACCACTTATGCTTATTAGGTTTATGATCTGGATTTATCTCAACAACAATATAAAGGATTTGGCCAAAATGTGACCTAGAGGTTCGTTGGTTTCTGCTCAACAGCTCGACTTTTATTCAGCCAACAAAAAAAAAGAGTCAAATAATGGGACAGATTGTTTCTTAATGCTTGAACTATCCAGGAACATGTATCTGCATTTTTTTAGCACAATATATAAAAAGGTACACTATTATTAGAATTAAGTTATATCAACTAGAAACTAGAAAGCACCGGAATACCTCATGCATATGCTTCAAAAGGAAATAAGGAACAAAGAAAAATGCTATTAAAAGAAATTAGGTTTCCATCCTTTTTTTTTTCCTACTCTATTGATTAAAACTTTATTCTTTTTCAATTTTTGATCAAGGTCCTTCGATTTAATAAACGTCATTAATTATTTCATAAATAAAATATTTACATGTCAAGATAATTAAATTTTATTTTTAAAAATATTCATTTAGTGTTAGAACCGTTACATTTGGTATATTTATATTTATGGCTAAACTTTTTAGCATATATTTATATTTCTAGTTTGTACCCATTTTTAATTTGCAACCTTTTTTTTTAAATTGTACCAATTTTCTTTTAAATTTTAATTTGTACCCATAATTAGTTTCTGTTTATCCCTTATTTTTTAAACTTTTATTTGTACTCATAATTTTTTTAACCTTTTATTCATACCCATAATTTATTTATAATGTACCCATTTTTCTTTACAAATGTACCACTTTCTTATATGCAAAATGTATCCTTTTTTTTTTGTAAGCACCATTTTTATGTAAAATGTACCCATTTTTTAATGTAAAATCTATTTATTTTTTTACTCTAAATGGGGGTAAGGCTAGCCGACATTCACCTCTCCCAGACCCTGCGTAACGCGGGAGCCTTGTGCACTGGGTACGACTCTAAAATGTACCATTGTTTTTTTATATATAAAATGTACCCATTGTTTTTTTATATAAAATGTACCCATTTTTTTTTATATAAAACGTGCCCCTTTTTTGTATTAAATGTATTGATTTGGTATGTAAAATGTAGCCAAATTTTATTACATACATGTACTCATGTTTTATAAAAATAAAATAAAATCCCATTTTTTTTATAATCTAGAATGCACCCATAAGCAATTATTATTATTATTTTTTTTATCAAAACCCATAAGCAATCTTGAATAATTGAATTGGTAGTGTAAATGAAAGCAAAAAAACGATTGAGTATTTATTGGTATTATTGCATCTCTTTTATTATTATGTCATTTATGTGGTAGGAGAGAGACTTCAATCAAAAACCTAAAATGCATAAGATTTGAGTTTATAACAGTTAGGAATCAAGGATCGCAACTTAACTATCCCAAAACATAATTACGGAGGGATTTGGAAGCTGGAAAGTGCTTAGTTGTTTCATTGCGGCCGCAAAGACGTCTTCCAGGTGTCACAAGTGAGGTCACCTAACTCCTCCTCCTCCTCCACCACCACCGGTCCACCACCAGTCTCTTTCTGACGTGGCCACCACCGTGCTGACTCAACCATTATCATGCTGGCGTTCGTCGAACCAGGAGTGTCTCCTGAGCATTTCTCTAGGGATCCTAGGGATCCCGCAATCTTGTCCGTTCATTTGATATCGTGCGGTCAGTTTTTGTTAGGTACTATTCATATTTGAATTTTAAAATTTAAATTTTAAATGATTTCTGACCGCACGATATAAGATGAATGGACATGATTGCGGGATCCCTAGGGAATTGCTCAGGAGACACTCCTGGTTCGGTGTTCGTCTGCCTATGTGTTGCTTCCAGGAAACTATGCACACAGTAGACGCCACTGTTCTCACTAATATGCTTTATACAAGGGGCTCTTAGAGATTAGTCCTTACTAAAGATAAGTTTTAGAAAATAACCTAAGAGGTTTTTAGTATCTAAAAAAGATCTTTTATTTAAATGCACCATGACATGTCATCTATACAAATGCCAAAGTTTTTACCACTATTTACATGTCTGCCATCTTAAATGTTAGAACTGTAACCTCAACTTTTTTGTCATCAGATTCGCAACAGTAACATTGAGAGATTTAGACAGAGAGAGCAGGGGAGCGTTTTCATTCGGTATTGAATCTGTAATCAATGAAGATTTTCAAATTTTCAAACATGCTGTCTACTCTCACACCCGTGTATTTCAGTTGTTGTAACTGTCTGGACGCTTGCTGCACGAAAATCTGTTTGAAGCTACGATTGTTCGGCTTTCCCGATTTGCTGCCTTCATCGGAACCCACGAATCCCTTGTAAGCTACTACTTGTACTGTTCTTTTTGTCGTGTATGCTATATGATGTGGAAAATGCGTTTAGTTGTCATAATTAACACACGCGGGTGTGATACTTGTATAGGTTTTACAATGCACACCATGTGTTTGTTGAAAGGCCTCTATGGAGATTTTGTATATGTTGGTTCTTGTTGCATTCTGTACTCTTTAAGGGTTGCAATGGGCAGTTAGGTACGGTTGGTTAGGTCCTCTCCAATTCGGTTAGGTCCCCTTCATTCGGTACATTCATTTAGGTACCCTTCATTAGGTACGGTTCGATGAGGGTATGGCTTGAAGGCTTTGCTGGCCGGGCAATCCCATCCTCTATTTTTTGTTAGACGGTGACTCAATTCATTAGGCTTTGCTGACTGAATTTCTAAACCCTTGGGTTGCAGCATTACACAATGATGGAATTTCTGAAGCGAAATCAAAGCCATACTTCGGTAGGTACGGTCGATTAGGTCCTCTCAATTCGGTACGTTCAGGTAGGTCCCTTTCATTAGGTACGGTTCAATGAGGGTATTAATCATGTGAACCCCAACACAAATTTGATCAAAGTTAAATCCATGCTTCAACTATTTGAAAAAAGTTAAATTGAAACATTTGAGAGAAATAAAGAACAACATTTTAGAGTTTTCAAAACTTACCCTAACTGGTCAGAATTCGTCGGAATTGGTGCTGAAAACCCGAACGAAATATAGTCTAGTATGCACGAATCACCAGTGAATAGCACAACAATTGCTTCACTTTGATTTGGATTCAAGAGTTTATATAAGAAAATTCTAAAAATCAGGATGATTATTATGAATTGATAATGAGACAATCCAACCTGATTTTCGGGATCAATATATAGAAAGGAAAGCGTGAACATCGTCATCAGCAGAGAAAAAGGGAAAAACTTCATTGAAGCCGGAGATGGAGAGATGAATCGTAACCGATGCATAGTCGACGGAGAGATGAATCGTAACGGGCAGAGACGCGGGGAATCCTCCACCACAAAACGTTTCACCACTTATCTATACCTAAGGGCAATATAGGTAAACTAAAAATATAATAAATTTGTAGAAAAATAATTAAATATGACATGGACTATATAATCTGACGTGGACATCAGTCAAATGACTATTTTAAGTTTTTAATCTTCAATACGGTATTATTGAAAAGTTAATCTTATTTAGGGATTAAATTGAAGTTTCCTATTTTTATACAATTACCTTCCAGTTAAACCTAAAAGCTAAGCTATTTTTCATTTGCCAAACATCTTTTATTTTTCCTGCCCACAGCCACCACCCTCACGTGACATATACCAAATCTCTCCCAAATCAACGGTCACGATCATCCCATAAAAGTCTTCCTTTGACCCCATTCCCACCTTTGATAAATATAGCTTACCCACCCTCTCATTCCTTCCCTCTATAACCCTAAACTCAAATTTGTTTTCCCGAATTTCTCTCTCTCTCTCTCTCTCTCTCTCTCTCTCTCTCTCTCTCTCTCTCCAATTCGACAATGAGTAGTAGTACCGGAACCATGTCCAATAACCCTAATGATCAGTGGCTCCAATTCTACACCCAAAACCTCAATTCTTCTACTCCTGCTTCAATGTTTTGCCATGATCAAGTCTCTGATGCCACCAACGTCACCACGACCACTACAACTTCATCTTTACCGGGTCATGCCGGTTCAGGTCACCCGAGCTCCAGCACCAACAACAGCTTGAGCCCAGATCAAGGCCGAGTTTCGAAGCCGGCTCGGAAAAGGTCTAGAGCCTCAAGAAGAACTCCCACCACGCTACTCAACACGGACACTACCAACTTTCGTGCCATGGTGCAGCAATTCACTGGGGGTCCTACTACGGCGTCGTTTCCCGCTGGTGCGTCGAATCTTAGCTTTGGCCTCGGCCCCACCAGGCCACAGAGCTTTGTGGTGCCTCCCGGGGCGGCGGGGTACTATCCTCTACAACCTCAGCAGCAACAACTCTTACAACAACAACAACAGCAACAATACCAACAGCGTCAGAGCCAGCAATACTTGTTTTCGCTGAACAACAACAACGACAACGTTAACGGTGGAGATCGTGGGTTTCTTGAGAGATTGTCATCAAGAGTGGGACCCACAAACATGGTGATGGGACTGTCGTCCGATCATGATCATCATGAGTTTCTGAGGGAGGGTGCGGCATCCCAAGTGCCTTCTTCTGCTAGGCCGCCCAGTTCTAATACTTCTGCCAATGAGAACAGGAGTTACATGTTTTGAGCAAATTGAGGGGACTTAAAGCTGAAAAGTTAGGTAGAGTGACTTATCTTAGGGACAAAATTCTTGACCAATGTATATATATATATAAGATCTCCATTTCTTTTGAAAAAATTGGACACGCTCCACTGTTAGATTGACTTTAATGAAATTATGTGATTGAGATTAAAACACAGGCTACACAATCTCAACTACACAATTTCATTAAAGTTAAATCCAACGGTGGGGAACGTGTCCCATTTTTTTTGAAAAAATGGAGATCCCTCCCCCTTAAGCAATTCCTATATATATATTTATCTTTTATCTTTTTCAGCGGACTCGATACCAAATGTCTTCTTTTCATATTCAATGTTGTTAATTGTTCAATTCTTAATATTTTTTTTTTAATTTTGTAATTTGATTAAGGATGCTCTAACTAGTTTTAGCTTGTTTCTTTTGCTTGCGTCAAGTTGCTGACATAAAATGCAAAGCGCCTGCGAGTGATTGGTTGTTTCAGTTGTGAGATTCAATATATAGGGTCGAAACGTTTCTAGATAGTTGAAGTACAAAACTGTACAAACCTAATAGCCACTTAGTACTACGGGGTCTAGTGGTATTACTCTTCACTTGTAAGTGAGAGGTCTTAGGTTCGATTCTCGCCAAAGACGAATTTGAACCATATTATTACTATGGCCTATTGTGGTGCTTAGCCTAACCCTCTATCTTTTAGTGTAGAATATATCGTTTTTAAAAATAAAAAAAAGTACAAAACTAATACAATTAGCTATTAATTCAGTGATACTTTTCTATAATAGGTTATGAGTTTGAATTTTCACTGTCATTTTATTTATTAATTTCATTAGATTGGATACTATATGTCAATAATTTAAAGAGACGATCAAGTAGCCCACAACTAATAAATGACATTGATAATCTCCCAATTTGCATCTTATCACCTATATACTAGCACATGTGTTAGGGTTTAAAACGAAAGATCTATGTGCAGTTAGGAGTAGAATCATTCATTATAAATAGTATTTTATTTTGTCAAATAATTTTTCGACATGATATATTCTTGTTCAACATTACATATATATATATATATGTATATATATACACTACGTATATATCAATCATTCTTGTTGGACATACTATAATTGTTGAATTTTCCAAGTTGACAAGCCGAGGGTCCCACTCCAACAACACAGATACTGTCTCCAATTTGGTAATTACCACCTGCCCAATCCGTCAGGTGTGGGGTTTTATCACAAAAGGTCTCGGTGTTAGTTAGAGCAGGGTAATCCTATTTAAATTGCTTTTCTCCTTTCCCTCTAGTTGGTGTGGGATTCAACACGCCCCAACACGTGAGACCCCATTTTTGTGGGTCACACGTGAAGATTCACACATCGGCAACCACGTGGAGTCAAGTCGGGACTCACCCATCATGCGGCCGGGGTCAATGGGGATCCACTCATCACGTGGCACTCTTGGCCTACGTGGAGCCATGTCGGGACTCACCCATCGCATGGGACCAAAGGGGACCCCCCAATCATGTGGCAGTACGAGCCTGTCCCCAAGCTCTGATACCATGTTCAATTTTCCAGGTTGACGGGCCGAGGGCCCCACTCCAACAACACCAATACTATCCTAAACTTGGTAATTACCACATGCCCAATCCGTCAGGTGTGGAGTTTTTATCACAAAGGCCTCTGTGTTAGTTAGAGTGAGGTAATCCTATTTAAATTACTTTTCTCCTTTCCCTCTAGCCGATGTGGGAATGACATTGTTGTTTTTTATTTACAAATGATAGGATAATCTACAGTAAACTCATCTAAATTACGAGGAAGGGAAATCGAACACAAAACTCAGATGTAAAGGTGAATGTTCTTAACTAATTGAGTTACGTACAAACCACTTGCTACAATACATTCTTGTTAAACACTACATATATACTATATGAATAACTATACCATATGAACGCACCCTCTCTTAATTATGACCTAAAGTAATAATGTATACTTTGATATTATTTTGTTTATATGAATAGTACTAGAAGACCACATTTTGGTACCACATTAATATATCATATAATATGGCAAGTGATGTGTACCGCGCCATGTTAATTATTGATTTTATCACACTGAACTTCTTAATTGACGCTGTATGTATGGGTAAGAGATCCTTAATGACAAAGAATATTCAACAGCTTTAATATATATATATATATATATATATATAGTCCTTCAAAGCTCGCCTAACACACTAGCTAGCTGGTAACAAATCTAAACCGCTAGCATTTTGTCCTTCAAAGCTTATATATACAGATATACACAAAGCTCGCCTAACACACTAGCTAGCTGGTAACAAATCTAAACCGCTAGCATTTTTAATTTGTTCAAAAAACAAAGGCGGCGATGGGGCGCCGTCGGAGGATGAAATGCAATTATGCAAGAGTCCCATCACTTCCATGCATAGAAATATAATAACATCCAAATAGCCCAAAAGTTATGACCAAAATAATTATTCTTAATTAATAGATATATAATAACATCCACATAGCCCAAAAGTTATGACCAAAATAATTATTCTTAATTAATTTTCTTGTTTTCACGTTTCCAGAAATAAAATTAGTACTGGGAAAAAGAATTTGCACATGGTGATCAAGAAACAAGGAATGTGTTTAAGAATTTTAAAATTTCACTAAATGCATGGGTGATCGAGAATTGAAGAATGTGTTTAAGAAACTATAATTACTAAAATAACGAAAAGTGTATAATACGTGAAAAATACGAGGTATAACTTTGCTAAAAAAATTAAAGAGGAAATTGTAGCAATGGTCTCTCAACTTTAACTTAATTGAAGTAATGGTCCATCAACTAAAAATTCATGATCATTGGTCCCTTAACTCATCAAAACGTGAATTTATGGTCATTTTTTGTCAACTCCGTTAGAACTTCTATCAAAATGAGTTATGTGTCACACACGTGAGGTTGAATTAAGGGGCAAATATGGAAAACCAAATGAGAAAAATTGGAGGAGCAGTCCCTCAATTTTAACCCAATTGGATTAGTAGTCCCTTAACTTTAACTCAATTAGAGCAATGGTCCCTCAACTTTAACCTAGTTATAGTAATGGTCCTTCCAATATGGCTCATTTTGACGAAATTTTGAACGAGTTGACAAAAAGGACCATAGCTGCACATTTTGATGAGTTAAGGGACCAATGGTTATGACTTTTTAGTTGAGGGGCCATTGTTTCAATTGGGTTGAAGTTAAGGAACCATTGCTACAATTTTCTCAAAATTGAAATATTCGGCTTGACATTGTTTAAAATACTTTTTTTTTAAATATGTTAAAAATATAAATAAAAAAACATAAATTTATATGCTTTATAAAAAAAATGTGTCAAAATAACGCGTAATAAACCTGAAAATACGTGTATAGTACTTTATATGTGTCAAAAAATGTGACAAACTCAGGACCACTTCTATTGATTTCAAATCCCAGTGATCAAAGCAATGAGTTATGCAAATCTCAGGAACTATCTTAGTTAAAAATCCTTAAAAGAAAGAAAAGAGCACTGTAATCTGCAAAATCTTTTCTTCTTTCAAAAAGCGGGAACGGGAGTGGCGCATCCGGCGCTTCTTGAGTTGAGAGCGACTGTTGTTTTTGAGAGAGAAATGGAGAGGGAAGAGGGGGTGAATGCGAGCTCATCAAGGGACCCAATTGGCGTAAAAGGCAAGAAATTGTAAACTTTTACGAAGTCAAATATATGCCCTAATCTTTGCTTATTTGAATTTAAGTGGGTGCCTTCTGATTCACCAAAGATTACATTAATCTTTGATTGGTTTATCTTAGTTTCATTCGTCCCGGGAGCATCATTAGCACAACCTCAACTTTCAAACTTGTTCTACTTGTTCTTGAGGCCATGTCAAACACGTGGATTTGTATAATATTGATTATCCACTCTGACTTCGTGGTATGTTATGAGAAATATTAAAGTTTGATTATATATATTGAGATCACTTTCAACGGTGGGGTTAAAGAATTTTTTACCGAATGAGTTAGCTTAAAGATTTAAATCTTTATAAACAAGGAAACTTGATACTGTATTTTTCACAGTATCAGCAAGCTTAAGAAATTTTTCACAAGGTGAGCCAAGAATTTTTGTTATTAAATTGTTGACCCTAAAAACTACCAAGCCTACGTGGCGCGCAGGCCGAGTAATCTATAAGCTTAATACGTCCTTCGGTTGAATGCGGGGCGTGCCAACTCGTTGGTCGAGCTCGGCCGAGGAGTAAAATTTGTTGATGTTGTGTTGGGTGCGCGGCTGACTTCCGCGTCTTGCTATTGCGACCGAGGAAGAAACACGTCTCGGCCTCTTGGGTTCTCGAACTTGAAGACAAGGCTACTATTCTTACGAAGTTCACGAATTGTCATCGTTGGATTCGGTCACAGTGATGGTATTCGTCAGAGTAAACTCACGCCGAATCGACACCAAAGTGTAAGGGCACAAATACTCAAAGCGGATATAAGTCTTAATAGTGAACGTGGTTCGACCGTCTGAATGCCAAACTCTAAATCCCACTTAAGAGTATCCAATCATAAAATAACTCGGCGTGCAATGCACCGAGCTCAGTAAGCTGTAACACCTCACTTCATCGAGAAGGCTAATGAGATGACCTCGATCAATAAGGATTCAGAAACCCTTCTCGACCGAGACTTGGATAGGTAACCAACCGCCCTCGTCGCAGTGCTGTTGATGCCAATGGAAGATGTTGCGAGATCGGCTGATTCTACGGCGACAGAGCTATCTATGCTGACTGAAGATATCACCGGTTGCTTTCACAGTGCTGTTGATGCCAACGGAAGATGTGTCAGCGAAAAGAGAATAAAAAATCTCAAAGTTGTTGAGAGAGTTTGCACAGGGCAGGTGTGTTTTGAATTAGAGAGGCTTGAACAATGCATAACCTCCTCTATTTATAGCATCAAATACCCCCTGAGTAAAGTTAATCCGAGTAGTTAAACCCTACTCGGATTAGGACTTCTTCTTCTAGTCAAACACCATCTCGAGCACTCCTACTCCCATCAGGATTTTGAACCTAACCTTTCTATCAGGCCGTATTCAAAATGTTTCTCGACCTCCTCATCTAACCGGGACTCCTTATCACATCAGGATTTCTGTTAAACGCAGAATTTCCACGCCTCTTCCTTATCCAGGCCGCTATTTTTCTCAATGGGGCTCGATCGACTCTAATTAAGCGGCCCATGAACAAGACGACCACTAACAATAAATCCTTCCGGGCCGAGAATGATTCCACACTCGGCCCAAACCAATATTTTGGGCCTAAACATTGGCCCCTCGTTTCTGAGGTTTTCGACCTAAATTCTCTGGTCGAGCTCCGACCTTGAAGAAGTGAAACTAATACTCAGAATCCAAATACTCTGTTTCCAAGGCGCATTTATGGAGCACGATTGCACGATCTTAATCCTGCTGAACAATCCACCACGTGGCATCCTTTAACACGGCTGACCCCTAATAGTGCCGTTTAAAGCGTGCGGCTCACTGAACCGTCTTACCATCATGACCTTGTTGCTGAAACAACCATGCCACCTTGATTCGCGAACCATTCAACATCGTGCAGACGCCAAAACATCTTTCACCATAAATCTCGCCGCCACATGCAATCGTGCGCTCCCCAAAACACGAAACCCTCGGTCTTCTTAACTAGATTCTCTGAATGTTCGTAATGATTAGCAAATTCTTCGGTCGATTTTACCCTTCATTTTGAATTTCAAACGATTGCCCTTCCTTCCACAATTCTATAAATACCGAAATTCCCTCATTTATACTTTACACTTTCAAATTCTCTGAAATTTCTTGCCATCGCTCTCCAGTGATTCCCTTTCTTCTAGATCTTCGTCTTCAAATCCCCAACCCAGAAAACTCTTCTCGTGTCACATCTTCAACCCACTTACAATGGCCTCCTTCATCTCCAAGCTTTCCAAGGAATGTGACCAATGCCAGAAAATTATTGATCGAAGTTCGATCAAAACCATATGTTTTGAAAGTGACATGAGCACCCCTCATCAAATCCTTGGTCCTCTCTTCAAAGTGGCGGTACCACCAACCATCATTGAACTTCTCAATGAGCACTGCCTATCACCCTTGCTGCAAGGGTTTGAATGGTCGAAATGGGACCTGGCAAGGCCTCAAGGTTCATGGCCCTCGACCATCACAACCTGGGCAGCCTGGGTCATACGAATGGAAAAATTCTTCAGCGAGCAATGGAAAGCCCTAGGCATCTACGACCCCATTCACCTCTCATCCCTGGAAGTCGTCCTGGACAAGGAGCTCCTCCTAGCAGCCTTATGTTTCTGGTGTTCGGCCACCAACACCATGGTCCTCCCTCTCGGCCCCATTGGTCTCACCATCCTTGACATTACTGCTATCTTGGGGACTTCCCCGACTAGAATCCCAATTGACGCCGCCCTTTCCGGGTACCTGTCGAACCTTGACCTGAAGGCGCTTTTCGACAAACGGGCCTTTGAAACGCTGAATGGTGAAGGCCAAACACCCTAAAAAAAAGAGGTTCACAAACTTCAGAAGAACTTCTTTAACTATAACACCCTCTATCTCCATTTTACCGGCCGAGAAGAAGAGGCTCTGCGAGAAGGGGAACATGAGGCTTTCCTCTTTTATTGGTATAACAAATTTATCTGTTGTACCAAATCCAACAAGTGTCTGGTTGAGAACACGCCAGTGGCCGAAGCCCTAGCTAGCGATCATACTCTGGCCATTAGCCCGACCATTCTCGCACATCTCCTACGCTGCTTGGCCGAGACGACCCTAGATAAGGTTGACCCGTACTAGAATGGTCACCTCTGGGTCTTCCAACTCTGGCTGCAGGTCTACTTCACCCCTCTTCGGCCAACGATTGCTGATTTCTCACCACGGAAGCGCTCGACCTTCATCTGGCTTCTCGGCCAACACCCATTCACCAAGCTGAAGAGGTGTTCAGATACTTTTTCGCTCACGACGACCTTTCTAACGACGAGCTCCTGATCTGTCGTTGTCGAGAATACCCTTCGTCGATCAGGCTTCCTACATTAGCGTGGGGCGCGAATGAAGATGGTGACCTTCATCAATCTTGGGGGTCTTTCGTGCTTACCTACGACCTACCTCTCGGATATGATAGTCATCGAGCGGGTTGCGAAGTGTATCATCCCAACTTCCTCGTTCGGCAGCTTGGCTACCTCCAAGGTTGCCCGGTCCTCATTCTCTCCTCACAGGTTGCACGGTCATCCTTCTCTCCTCACGATCCGTCCTAAGCCGCAGACGTGAACCTGGTTCCTCAGAGAAGGAGTGCAATGACGCCAAAAAGGAGTTCTAGGAGCGATGCCAAAAACTCCGCATTCGACCGGTCATTCCAGAATCTCTTAGCACCGATACCTTCGACGATTGGTGGGAAGAATACACTCATAGCTTCTTCAGCGCACCGGTCGAAGATGCCATTAACAAGATCTTCGGTGATCGTCCCTACAAGTCTCCTGCTCCCCAACCTAAAGAGGCTACCCATGGTATATAGCTTCCTTTATATATTTAGAGATATATATATATATCCTTATTGTTATTGACTTGGCTTTCAATTCTCAGGCAGCCGAGCATCGAAAAAGGTAAAAGCCGTGGCTGCAATTGCAGCCAAGAAAAAGGCAATCCCCTCTTCCAAGCCGAGCAAACGACCCCAACAGGAGGCTGAGACGCTCGCCGCAGTCCCTCGTCCTACAAAACGCGTCAAGAAATTGGCAAACAAAGGGCAACAAGAAATTCATGTCATCTTTAGCCAAACAACGAGAACAGCCACTCCCGATGCTTCTCCTTCCACCCCCGTCACACACATCTCGACGGTCGTGCAGCCGGCTCCGACAGGTCAGGCGCCTAAAGCTCGTCTTGACCCTCCAGTCGTGACCGGGCCAAAGACTGCTCCACTGGTCGAGCCAGCGACTCATCCGCCACCGGTCGAACCAACCACTTCTCCACTGGTTGAGAAAATGACAGCCCTGGAGCCAACCGTTGCCCCTGCCTTGGAGAAATTGACTTCGGTGGCGAAGAAAACACCCTCCAAGATTCCAAGATAATCAGCGATCATCTTGGAGGTATAATTGTGTGGTTGGTAATTTTCTTTTTCAGTTGATGTTAGAATTTCTAACAAACTTTATTCCAGGATGACGAGAGTGACGAAATTCCGTTGAAAAGTCATCCTCAACCAACCAATCTACCTCCTGCGGTTGAAACGATCAGCCAGGTTGATCCTCATGCGGCCGATCGTGGAAAGGGTCTTGCCGTTGAAACTGAAGCAATGGTGGAGACGCCAATTCATCCACATGATCAAAACCTAGGCATCCCTCCCCAAGAAGCCACTTCTGCCTACGTAAGCACCCTTATTATTGTTCTCTTAATCACTCTCCTGCCTAAATTCTAAACCAGAAAAATATTAAATGTCAGGTGCATGCGTTTTCATTTCACCAAAAATTTTATGCGCCGAGGGGCGTTATCTATATCTCTTGGCCACCTCAATGGCCGTCAAATGTAGATAACCTTTATCGGTTGCGTGAATTGAGAAGTAGCTTAAAACATTGGGCTCGGCCATTGAGCTCTCTGGGTTCGAGCAACGAACCAGTAGACATGGCCGAAGTCTCTTCTCGGCAGGTCTATCATTTCCCCATTCTTATTTTCTGAAGATTTGGCTTATTCTGACAACTTTTTTCATGTAGCCTTCATGAAAGGTCGAATTTGACACCCTTCTCTCGACCACTTCGGGGGTGACTGGCCCTTTGGCGACCACAGCCGGGCCTTCCTCGACAGCCGACGAATGCAACGTGCTTGTTAAGCTAAAAGAACTCTTTTCTCTTTTAGTTTCACAAATTTTTGAACGCAAGGGTCTCGACTTCATGGGTGAGTGTCTTAATGCTCTCGCCGTTGAAGGTCTCTTGAGTACTGAAGCCATCACTCAAGCGTCTTCTACCCTGGTGAGAACTCGAGAGTTTTTTTGCCATTTTTAAAAAAGCTCTTCACGCCGAAGCTGTCCTAAAGGCTACGACTGCTGCTCGAGACGCCCTTCGCCCAAAAATTGAAGCCTTGAAGTCGAAGAAAGAGAAACTGGTTGACATCGACCGTCAAATTGCCGAACTCCAAACTCAAAGGTCGGTAATTGCTTCTGATCTTACGAAAGACTTTGAGTCGGGCGGTAAATCTTGTTTAACCGACTACGCGGCTAAAGTCAAGGAAGTCAAGCAGCTAAAGATGGACAAGCGGAATCGGCAAGCTGAAGTCAGAAGGGGCGAAGTGAGATGGCTGGAGTTGAAGGCTGTTCTTGAAACTCTTCTCCCTTCTTCGCCCTGAATTTATTTGAATGTAACCTGATCGACTTACTCAATCTGTGTATTCTTTTATCAATCTAATGAAATGAATTTCTATTCCCACATTTCCCATGTGACCAGATAGTACTTCTTTAAAAACTTCCCATTGATTGGTAATCTGTGAAATAAACCGATCCGGTCTCTAAGATGATATGCACCTTTGCCGAGAACCTTATGTATGACGAACGACCCTTCCCAATTTGGCGACCATTTGCCGAACCTGGGGTCTTTAATTCCTACGGGCAACACCATTTGCCAAACTAATTCTCATTCGCCAAATGTTTTCTGTCTAACCTTTTGATTATAGGCTCGCTCGGCAATCTGTTTCTGTGCTACCAGCAGGTTATAAGCGTCAAGTCGCGCTTCTTCTAAATCTTCTAACTCCTGTCTCATGGACTGATTATATTCGGCGCTGCACATACTACTTTGTTCAATCATTCGCAACAAATTTATGCTTAACTCGACTGGTAACATTGGATCGTGTCCATAGGTTAGTGCATACGGGGTTGTCCCGGTCACCGATCGAAGTGATGTTTGATATGCCCATAAAGCCTCATTCAACTTTAAATGCCACATGCCAGGCCTTTGCTTTATTATTTTCTTGAGAATACTGATCAACACTTTGTTACTCGTCTTAGCCTGTCCATTTGCTTGTAGGTAATATGGTGTAGACTATTCAAGCTGAATTTTTAAACTTGCCGTATATTCTTTAAACCTCTCGGCTGTAAAAATTATGCCATTGTCTGTTATGATCGTTTCTGGTATGCCGAATCTGGTCACGATGTGTTCTTCCACAAAGTCGCAAACATCTTTAGACGTTAACTCGGCATACGATTTCGCTTCAACCCACTTAGTGAAGTAGGCGGTTGTTACCAGTGTCCATGCATGCTTGGCAGCCCCAGAAAATGGTGTGATTTGCCGATTACGTCCATAGCCTATCCTCTAAACGGCCATGATTTAGTGACCGAGTGTAATGACTCGGCCAAGACCTTTTGTATAGAACTATAAATCTGACACTGTATGCACCCTCGTGCGAACTCGATACAATCTTTTAATATATTTGGCTAAAAGTAGCCGTGCCGTCGAAGCAGCCATCGTATTTTACGTCCAGACTGATGAGCTCCACAAATCCCTTCATGGACCTCTGTGATTGCCTGAGCAACCTCTTGAGGGCTGAGGCATAGCAGTAATAAACCATCCTCACCTTTTCGGTATAATTCGTTTTGATATACGACATAGTTTGTGGCATGAACTCTTGTCTTGCGATCGTGTTTGCCATTGGGGTTGTCAAGATACCGCATAATGGGCCTTCGCCAGTCATCTAGTATTACCTCGATGGCACAAACATCTATAGGGTCTTGTCGGTTTAACAACGAAGGTAAAGACATGACTCTTGTGCGTATCACATTATCGCGTCGGAGGACTTGCTGGTTAACCAAGGCCGGGTATAACCGTCGTAACACGGGTATTTCTCGGCCTAGCTTGCCCCCCAGGAGTTGTGCATCGGAGGTGATTTGAGCCAATTCATTCGCGTCAGTGTTATGAATCTAGGAAATATGTTCAAAGGTAATATCGTCGAAGGATTCAGCCAAATAACTGGCAACCATGTGGTAAGGTACCAGGGTACAACTCATCCATCGAAAAGAACCATTAAGTTGGTTAATCACAAGTTCGGAGTCATCGAAGATGAGGGCACGGGTCGCTCGTAAGTCATGAAGGATACCAAGGCCGATGATAAGGGCTTCATATTCGGCCTGATTATTTGTGCAATCAAAATCAAGTTTGAGCGAAAAGTATCAACGATTGTGGTATGGGGATTGAATAACAATTCCAGCACCAGCCGAAGATGAAGTACTCGAGCCATCAAAGTACATCGTCCAGTGATTATCGCGCGTTTCAACCATGTCGATTTCGATGTCGTTGCCCCCGAAGCTATACTGTGAGGGATGGTAGGCGAGGAAATCAGCCAGTACTTGACCTTTGACAGCTTTCTGGGGCATTAATTGTAAGCTGAATTCGGACAACGCCATTGTCCATTTCCCAATTCGGCCTTTTACGATTGGCCGAGTGAGCATGTAGTGGATGACGTCGGTCTGGGCAATGACTTGGGTGACCGACGGGAGCATGTAAGGTCTAAACTTTGATACGGTGAAAAATAAAGCGAGGCAAAGCTTCTCGACGGTAAAATAATTGATCTCTGGTTGATTGAGATTTCGACTAAGATAAAAAATGGCTTGTTCCCGGTCGATTTTGTTATCTTGTGCAAGAAGACAACCGATGGATTCTTCGGCGGCCAAAATATATAGCTTGAGAGGCTTACCGTGCCGAGGTGGGACGAGGACATGGGGCGTGGTAAGGGAGACCTTGATTTGCTAAAAGCCGCTTGATGCTCGTCACCCTATACAAATTGGTCAGAGTCCTTAAGTTTTAGCAACGTAGAAAACGCTTTCATTTTGCCCGTCGAATTTGATATGAATCGGCGGAGAAAATTTATCTTGCTGAGTAAGGACTGTAGTTGCTTCTTCGTCGTCGGTGATGGGGCATTGATGATTGCACGTGCTTTATTTTCATCTACTTCAATCCCGCAGTGATGCACGAGGAAACCTAAAAAATTACCCGCGGACGCGCCGAAAACACATTTGACAGGGTTCATTTTGAGTTTATGCAGGCGCATGCGGAGGAAAGCCTATCGCAGATCATCTAGATGGGTTTGCCGGCGTTTTGACTTGATTACAACATCGTCAATGTAAACTTCGACGATGGTGCCAATCAAATCATGAAAGATGGCATTCATTGCTCGTTGTTATGTGGCCCTGGTGTTCTTGAGGCCGAATGGCATGACAACCCATTCGTATGTGCTGAGTGCCCCCAGGTAGCGAAAGACGGTTTTGTGGACATCAGCTTCGGTAATGAAAATTTGGTTGTATCCGGCATGTCCATCCATAAAAGATAAGATCGCATGATTCGTTACAGCATCGATTAACAAATATGAAATCGGCATTGGGTATTCATCTTTGGGAGTTGCCATATTCAGATTTCTGAAGTCGATACAAATGCGCAAAACACCATTTTTCTTTAACACAGGAACGATATTTGCCAACCATTTAACGTATCGAGCTGTCCGAATGAACCCGGCCTTCAGAAGTCGAACAAGTTCATCCTTCATGCCGAGTTGCACTTCGGTCGAGAATCGACAAGGTGGTTGACGTAAAGGTTTACATCCTAGTTTAATACGTAACTCATGCTCGACGAGAGTGCGATCTAGGCCCGACATCTCATGGTAGCTCCAAGCGAAGCAATCATTAAACTCCTTGAGTAGAGCACAAAGTCCGGCTTTCATAGATTGGGGAAGCAAAGCACTAATGAATAAAGGTCGAGGGTCATCGGCCATCCCAACATTAATTTCCTCCAACGGATCCTTGACTTGGGGCCGATTATCTTCGAGCTCGGCGGGGGTGGCTTGAATTTGGTCGAGAGACAAGGCAGGACCATTATCTCTTTCGTCGAGGAACTTTATGAGGTTAACGTCTGAATTTGGTTGCTTAGATATAGTATTCCAATGAGCCAGCAGTCGTTCCATAGTAGATGAAATCGCGACCCGACATTTTTCCTGATCGGTGTCAGACATCAGGATCGGGAATGAAGGCGGCTAACCCGAGTCTCGCCGAATCTTGGTGTACAGTTTCGGCGCCAACCTCGATAGCCTTCTGAACAGAAATCTGAGTCGACCGTCATTCATCATTGAAACCTTGTAAGGTGATGTAGCCGACATGGTCATCATAGTACCGTGCTTAGATCATGTTAGCTTCGAAGGGCTGATCATCGGCCGGATGAACGATGACCAATTTACCGTCCCAAAAGATGAGCACTTGATATAAGGACGAATGATACAGCTTGTTTGATGAATCCAATCTCGACCGAGCAGTACATTATACTCGGTCTTGGAGTCGACAATGAAGAAGGCGGTCATGTTATTACGACCGGCGATGTTTACCTCTAAGGGAAGCACCCCTTTGGTTTGGGATTTGTCTCCGACGAAACTGCTCATGGTGATCCCTGATGGAATAAGTTCGTCGTTAGAGTGACGTAACACCTTCATGATATTTACAAGCATGATATTGACAGTGGCTCCACAGTCGACAAAAACTTTGGAGACTGGATATCATTCGATATGGGCCGTTACGTACAATGGCTTCAAATGTTGAAGATTAGTCGAGAAGGAACGGGGAAACAAGATGCCCAAGGCTGTTTTAAGTTTATAATCGCTGTTAGTTGACTCGTCCTCAAGAGTAGTGACGAAATCAACCTGTGTTGCCTCCTCGGCGACCACATCACCGTCCAAGGAACTTGGTTGGTGTGTAGTCAACTGAAATTCGGCAAGGAAGACATGGACCATGCTGATTTCCTTATTTTCAAGGACCGAAGGGCCCATTGGATCCTGGTCATCATCTTTCGGAGTGGGGGGGACTATATCATTGTGTGTTGGAGCATTAGCAGCCAATTCGCCGTGTGTCTTAGCATATTCAGGCGCTTGTGTCACACAATCCGACGTTGTATCCTATTGATTGTCGTCTTCAGACTTGCATGCATCTGGCGTCAGATTCTAGTCCTGCCGTATTCGGCAAGCTCGTTCTTCATAGGTGATTTGGGCGTTCCTAGTGTCCAGGTAAGCGTCGAGATGTGCCACCTATTTTGTCTCATCGGTCGTTAAACCGAACAAGGAGATAGTCGAAAAGACTTCGAAGTGATATCGAAGGTATTGAAGATCGTCGAGAGAAAAATAGAGCTCGACTGTGTCAATGTTCGTGTATGGATCGACCTCGAAGCCGAGTACCTAGCCTCTCGAATGTGCTGGAATCTGGCTTTCATCGCCGGATCGATGGTTTTTTGGATGATCTGCTCAGTATTGGGGCAAGTTGATGCCAGGTCAAGAGCTTCTTAGCAAGCCTTAGGCAACCCATATAAATCATTGGCGGAATATGTCTTGTGAAATTCTTTCATATATTCTAATGATTCGCCAAGGAATGGGGGATGCAAATTCCGTCAAATTTTGATTAGAGGTTCTTTCAACGATAAAGGAGGTAGTTGGCTTTCGGCCTCTTTATGAAATTGCTCGAAACGAGCTTTTATTTCACCGGGCCGAAGAAGAAGCTTAATGCGCTTATCGGCTACTTCAATGGTAGTTTCGAAGTCCCGATTAGTTTCCTTCTGCCCTTGTAATTCAGCCATGATTGTTGGGGTTGGCCGATCATCTCCGGTTCTTATCGTTTCTTTCAGCTGCCATTTAGTGACCGAGACAGGCTGGGCAGCTTGTCGTCGAGCCAAACAATCTATACTCTAACGTCGACGTTTCTGGGATTTGGACAGCGCGGTATACATGTCGGTAGGAGAATTGTAGATGTACCAACGTTGATCACGTGGTTCAGGTGGCCTGAAGGTTTTTAGATTTACTGATGAGCTTGAACTACTGGAATTGCGGGAATAATAGTCCTCGTTGTAAAACAGTGTGTCGAAATCAAGGCACCGTCTGACCGATGTAGGTCCGTCTGTCTGTTTTCTTAGGCTGAGCCTGTTGAATACTTTCTAGCGCTGGCCTTCACTAGGTTCCTTTGAAGGTTTTGCTGCAATTACCGATTGGTGTTGTGATGTTGGCATCTGCATCGGAGACAGTTTCCCCTTGGGATCGGTCAATACAACGCGTGCCTTACAATTGCTACACAGAACTATCAGCCCGCTATTCCCATCTTCACTGGAATCTGACATGGACTCGACTATGGCAGGTCCTGAGAGTTCGGTGGGTGGTGTATTAGAAAACAAGTCGATCTTGAGTCGAGGTTGGGAATCTTTCTTTAGGATCTGTGGTACCACTAGCCCATCATATTCTTTGTTGTTGTAGTTCGATATTGGTTCGACTATGGCTGGTCATGAAAGCTTGGTAGGTGGCGCGTTGGAAAATAGATCTATCTTGAGTCGAGGCTGGGAGCTTTGCTTCCGGATGTGCTGTACTGGGGTAAATTTGACCTTCTTTTTTCGTTTGCTTTTGGGCAAGCGGGCATCTACCATGCCGACTGTCGCTGAAGGGAATGGATCCGTATCAACCGTCATGCGTTTTTCAGGAAACTTTAGCTTTCCTTTGTCAATCCAACTTTGGATATCATCACGAAATACGACACAATTGTTTGTGGCATGCTTGGTCGAGTTATGATATTTACAATATGTCTTTCCTTTAAGCTCTTCAGCCGTGGGAATATTATGCCCTGGCCGAAGCTTGATGATTTTTGCAGATAGCAATTGATCAAAAATCGCCTCAGCCTTTGTAATATCAAGGGTGTAAACTTTTGAAGTCTTCGCTGTTCCTTCCGTGGTTGAGCAAATTTTGGCATCCTTGGAATTAATTTGAGTCAACGCCTTGCAAATGTATGGTTTATCTACTACTGTCTCGGCCGCGTCCATGCTGATGTATTGAGACTTTTCGCATTCGGTCGCTGCATAACTAACTGTGGGATTTTTGTATATCGTCCCACGAGATGGGGATTTCGAGATCTTCTCTTCTTGGAGTAAATAATCATATTGCTCGACATGCTAGGCTAGTTCATACATATCCCGAAAGTTTGCCCCTAAGAACTTCTTTTTGTATTCCACATCGAGGCCATTCAGAGCGAGTCTGACAAATTCGACTTTGGGTAGAGGCACTCGGCACCAATTCCTGGCCGATTTGAATCTGGTAAGATAATCCATTGGTGACTCATCAGATGCTTAAGCCATCATTGCTAATGAAGAAACTGACATTTCTATCCCTGGCCGATAAAACTGCTCGTGAAATTTCTCGACCAATTCCTCCCAACTTTGGTGGAATTAGGAGGGAGGTTAATATACTAAGCAAATGTTGAGCCGGTCAACGAAAAGTTGAACAACCGTAGCTTATGAAAGTCACTATTAACATCTCCGCATTGCGCAGTAAAACGAGCCACATGTTCCAACGAAGACAGGGACGATTCACTGGTAAAAAGGCTAAAATATGGGATTTTGAAACCTTTAGGGTATTCGAACTGTTCCACATAAGTTGGATATGGATGGATAAATTTAGGGAACTTTGGCCCTTTTTTTCATGGCCGAATCGATCATCCGCTGAACCTCGGTCATATCGATGGGTGTGGCTTCTACTCTATGGTCGGGTCTACCTGACCTACTATTCGATCCTCCTCTTTTTTTCAGAGTCAATTGGCTTGAGCCGAGCATGGATTGACTCGGCCTGTACAATTGGTGACAGATTATTTCTTGGTGGTAAGTGCTGGAAAAGATCGAAAGACCTGCCGTCGCTGACCTTACTAACCAGTATTTCGAGCAATCTGGTTTGTGTCTCATTGGTACTGCGTATCAAGTCATGCAGTTTATCGATTTCTTGACTAAGCGTCTGTTCAACCGTCCGAGACTGCTCGTCAAGTCGTTTACGAAGAAACGATCTTGTTGGTGGATCAGATCCTTCACCACTATCTTCGTCATAATCCTCCACTATCCCTTCATTGAGAATGCATGTGTTTCTGTTAGGGACTTCTAGACTGCGAAGCTGACCGCCGAGATTAACTTCCCTTTCTCGACGAGTCGCGCTTGTGGACTCAGGTATCACGGCGTTAAGGGGATTATGCACCTGTGGCACACTTTGGCCTATGTTCTGAATTGGCAAATCAGTTGTTGATTTTCCCATTGCTGTTTTCTTTTTTACTGATCGCATTTCAATTGGCATGAACTTTGTAGTTTAGCACTAGGTCCCACTGGGCGTGCCAAAATGTTGATCCTAAAAACTACCAAGCCTACGTGGCGCGCAGGTCGAGTAATCTATAAGCTTACTACGTCATTCGGTTGAATGCGGGGCGTGCCAACTTGTTGGCCGAGCTCGACCGAAGAGTAAAATTTGTTGATGTTATGTTGGGTGCGCGGCTGACTTCTGTGTCTTGCGATTACGACCGAGGAAGGAACACGTCTCGGCCTCTTGGGTTTTCGAACCTGAAGACAAGGCTACTATTCTTACAAAGTTCACGAATCGTCGTTATTGGATTCAGTCACAATGATGGTATTCGTCATAGTAAACTCACGCCGAATTGACACCAAAGTGTAAGGGCACAAATACTCAAAGCGGATATAAGTCTTAATAGTGAACATGGTTCGGCCATCTGAATGCTGAACTCTAAATCCCACTTGAAAGTATCCAATCATAAAATAACTCGACGTGCAATGCACCGAGCTCAGTAAGCTGTAACACCTCACTTCGCCGAGAAGGCTAATGAGATGACCTCGATCAATAAGGATTCGAAAACCCTTCTCGACCGAGACTTAGATAGGTAACCAGCCACCCTCGCCGCAGTGCTGTTGATGCCAATGGAAGATGCTGCGAGATCGACTGATTCTACGGCGACATAGCTATCTATGCCGACTGAAGATATCACCGGTTGCTTTCACAGTGCTGTTGATGCCAACGGAAGATGTGTCAGCGAAAAGAGAATAAAAAATCTCAAAGTTGTTGAGAGAGTTTGCGCAGGGCAGGTGTGTGTTGAATTGGAGAGGCTTGAACAATGCACAGCCTCTTCTATTTATAGCATCAAATACCCCCTAAGTAAAGTTAATCCGAGTAGTTAAACCCTGCTCGGATTAGGACTTCTTCTTCTAGTCAAACACCATCTCGAGCACTCATACTCCCATCAGGATTTTGAACCTAACCTTTCTATCAGGCTGTATTCAAAATGTGTCTCGACCTCCTTATCTCACCAGGACTCCTTATCACATCAGGATTTCTGTTAAACGCAGAATTTCCACGCCTCTTCCTTATCCAGACTGCTCTTTTTGTCAATGGGGCTTGACCGACTCTAATTAAGCGGCCCATGAACAAGACGACCCCTAACAATAAATCCTTCCGGGCCGAGAATGATTCCACACTCGGCCCAAACCAATATTTTGGGCCTAAACATAAACAAATGCACATGTTAAAATTCAAACAAATCCAAAATTGTACATGTACAAGAAGCGAAGAGATAAAGGATGTAAAAAAAAAAAAAATAGATGGTTTGTAAATTGTATTATATAAGTTTATATAATTAATCGAGAGAATTCGGATCAGTGACTCAATATCTAGTGGGCTACATTCGAAAATCAATAAAAATTACATGTAAATTTTTATATAGCCAGGGTACCCCTTAACGTGGCTCCTCTAGTGATCACATCTTCAATAAGCATTATCTACATTAGGGTGAGGGTGAGCTAGCAATAATGTGAGTCAAATTCACCTTTAGCGATAATCGAACATAAGTCTTCTCATTTACAAGTGACGAGGAATACCACTAGACCGTAGTACTAAGTGGCTCTTTTTTTTTCTTCTTAAAAGACTAATATATATACCATTTTAATTAATCCTAGTACAATTTGATCAGTTGGAGTCTGACGCAGTTTAGGGCTGACTCCGACTAGAGACTTACTATTATGAACTCCGCAATGAGACTCGAAGGTCGAAATCCAAGTTGTTTTGTAACAAATTTAAAAAGTTTACTTGGCACCCGTGATCTATGAATCATAGACTATGATCGTATTGGGGCTAACTCGAATTACTGCATGCCATAATGAAGCTTTATAAGAGTAGAATTTGCATTCCCGTAATGCAAATTGCGCATCTAGCAGACACTGCATGGCAAGGTTTAAGATTAGGGTTTTTTTGGTAGATGGGTTTAAGATTAATGTTTTTTTGGTTGATGGGTTTAAGATTAGTGTTTTTTTGGTTGATGGGTCTAAGATTAGGTGAGCGCAGTTATATATATGTTTCTACTAGAGCATATATAAAGACCCCAGTACTTATTACACTTAGTACATCGGTCCGTGTTTCTGACACACTGAAAAATCTCTCGAAGTTTAACTAGAGTTTTGAATTTTTTTTTCCTTTTGCTCCATAATAATGTTGTTTTAATTAATTACTAAGTGTATTTGTGACCAAATAATAATATATGCCTTGCCACATTCTAAATTGTATCCAGACTAATTGTTTTTGTTTGGGGGAAAAAGAAGTTTGGTAGCCAAGGGTTGGAAATGTATTCCCCTAAGATACACAGGGACAGGGTGATTTGCAAGACATTCCATCAATGCTTTTACTTCAAGTGCATACATGTGTCTAGTTATATATCCATCCATGAAATTCAAATCCTATCCATCTTCCCCCTCCATAATTCAATCAGAAAAAATGAGTCTCAAAACCACATTCCTAACATATTTTTTTGCCATTTTTGCAATTTTATTGGCATCTCGAAGTCTCATAAGTATTCCAAAATCGTCATCCCTCAAATACTTTGTCAACCATAGTGATCTCACCACCTCATCCTCAGTGCCCAATATTATTTCTTTTCTCATCCCACAAAGCATATTTGCTAGGCATCACAAAAAACATGAGGATGGGGGAAAAATAGGATCCATTTGTGATGATTTTCCACGTGGTTTTCCTCCTCCAGACACCAACACAACCTCCTACCTTTGTGTTGATCGAAATGGGTGTTGCAATTTCACATTGGTTCAAGCAGCTGTTGATGCAGTTCCAACTCCTAGCCCGAAGAGAACAATAATTTGGATTAATAAGGGCATTTACTAGTAAGTTAATTAATTAGCTTTTCAATTCCTTGATTTCCAACTCTTTTTCAAAATTTTAATACTTAGTTAGTTTTGTCTTCTCATGATTGATAGTAATGAGAAACATGCAAAAGAATCAAACTATAGAAAAAATCCCTTTGCACAAATTTAGCGTTTGAGCAAGGGGCCAAACATACGTTGCCGCCTCAAATTTTTTAAGTGTTTCACGGACCTTTATATGATGAACTCTTGATTTTTTATTTAGAGTTTGATCATTTATTTTTGTCCACAATGTAATTAGTGAGAAAGTCACGGTTCCAAAAACCAAACCAAATATAACATTTCAAGGACAAGGGTATGAAACGACCGCAATATCATGGAACGACACAGCCAATTCAGCGCATGGCACATTTTACAGTGGCTCAGTTCAAGTTTTTGCTGACAACTTTGTTGCCAAGAACATAAGCTTCATGGTGAGCAACACAGTGTACAAATTGCATCAATCCATTAATTTTATGATTTATTATTTGTTTAATACAGATATTAACATGTCCAAATGGAAATTATGAAACAAGAATGTGGCTCCAATTCCGAAGCCTGGAGATGTGGGAGCTCAAGCTGTAGCGATTAGAATATCAGGAGACCAAGCAGCATTCTTGGGTTGTGGGTTCTTTGGAGCTCAAGACACCCTTCACGATGATAGGGGCCGCCATTACTTCAAGGATTGCTATATCCAGGGCTCCATTGATTTCATCTTTGGCAATGGAAGGTCATTGTATGAGGTAATCCTTCTCATTTCTGATATGCAATTTTTTTAATCCTGTAATTGCGTGAGAAAATGCTTTGCGGGATTCCTCTTTACCAGTTTGGCACATATAGAAATAATTCATTAAAATCACAAAACAAAGTTCTTTGCACGACCAGACTATGATGCTATTTCATGGCAAAGAGTCATGTATTTTCCTTAACCTAATAATACATGAACTAATAATACCGATAATGTACCAAGTACTTTTTTTCATACATAACATATAAGTAAATTTTTTGTGATGAACTGATATATAAAACTACTAAATTAACCAGTGTGCTTCCTGAACTGCTTGACACAGAATTGCCAATTGATTTCGATGTCAAACCCAGTACCCCTAGGAACAAAGAACATAAACGGTGCGGTTACAGCGCACGGCAGAGCTTCCAAGGATGACAACACTGGCTATGCATTTGTCAACTGCTTTATTGGAGGGACTGGAAGAGTATGGCTGGGTCGAGCATGGAGGCCTTTCTCTCGAGTGATTTTTGCCAGCACTACGATGACTGACATTATAGCTCCTGAAGGGTGGAATGACTTCAATGATCCAACAAGAGACCAGTACGTAAACATTACTACAAGAATTTTGATAGCCATTTTAGATCAAAAACTCAAAACCGACATTTTATTTGGTAACTGTTTTTAAGTGTTTTTTTAATTTATTTTTACAAACGATAGCATTAGTAGGTTAAATTATTAGTTGTTGGGAGGGGGGGGAGATCGGTGGAGATCGAACTTGCATCAGAATGCATAAGCATGATTATTTTCCACCACTGGTAAAATGCCATTTGCACACGGTTTTCAAAAGACCCCTCAATTAATCAATATTCATTTTAAAAGTTGATTGATTAATCACAAAATTAATCTAATTGAAGTATTAATCATTTGTTTAAATGCATGCAGGACTATATTCTATGGAGAATACAATTGCTCAGGTGCAGGAGCAAATATGAGCTTGCGTGCGCCTTATGTACAGAAGCTCAATGACACACAAGCTTCTCTTTTCCTTAATGTGTCTTTCATTGATGGGGGAGATTGGCTGCAATCCATTATTAATTATTAATCAATTAAGTAGACTCTCTTTTGAGTCTCTTTCTTATCTCTTCCAAGTGTAACATTGTGATTAATTGTTCATGCTCTCATCAATGTACATGACAACATTAAATCAAATAGGAACATGATTCATTGATTTGCAATCCTCAACGTATAAAGACACTCCATCGTTAGGTCTCAAAATGCATCAATTGAATTTGAAAAGCTAAAAGAGAATGGTCTAGTACATCAATTGTTATAATACAAGTGATTGATACTTCAAAAAACTGTCAACTACTTATATTATGATACTTAGTGTACCGAACAGTGTTCCTAGCTCACTTAAAAATTACTCCACATATAGACTACTTCAATGTCACCATTCAATCAACATAAGTTTGGTACTATTCAAGGCCTCGGGTAGAAGCGTAGGAGGAAGTCGAATACAGACCTCATATGTGAGGTAAATATTCTTAATTATTTAAGCTACAAATTCATTATAAAGAGTTTTAACGAAAAGTTCACGGTACTGTTCACTTTAATAAAAAACTACATTTTTATACTAAAAAATCAAACCTGGTACTATTTATTTTACCCTTTATTTTACCCTTATCATTAAAACTCAAAGTTTTCAAGTCTTTTTCATTAATTTTCTTTTCATTATAAAGGTATCATGTTCTTTTTATATCATTTGCTTTTATATTGTTATAATAAGAGGGTATCGTGTCAGTATTTTAACATATAATATGAGGTCATGGTATAGACATCACATGATCGGGGGCACGTGGCCTTCTCAAATTCTTTTAAGAGAAAATATTTATACTAGTCTTGCACAAAATTTACAAATTTCTTTTTAAATTCTTAAATGTTCCCTCTTAATCAGATAAAAGGTTACAGACCAACATAAAAGAAAGTAAAATAAACCAAATACATTGGGGAGAAACATATACATAAAAATCCAGCTCAATTAAATAAACTAAAATGAGAACCCAAATTCCTAAATTCTGATTGCAGAAAGCAGCGTCCGCCGTCATCACTGCCATGAAAGCCTTGCCAGCAGCTATCGAAGTAGCAACGCAATAGAAAACGATCAAATGGTGAAAATGAACAAAACATCATGCACAAAAGTACCAAACCCGCAACAAGAAGCACACCATATCCAGATTTCTTCACTAAAGATGCAGAACAAAAAGATAGTCACCAGATCCAAATCTCATTCATGAATCCCTGCAAATATATACAAGCACAGTAACACATGAATAAAAGGTGAGGCTAAGGGGGTATGTAAAATACCCTTACTTTGGCCGAATCCGCAGTACATTTGGCCTCAAGGGAAATCCGGCATGTCGTTTGGGGGAGGGACAGTGAGGGAGGGAAATAAATTTGGCAACCATATTCGGCCCGAAGTCTGTAGATCAGAGCAAAGGATAAGGTGGGGATGGTTTATGGGGAAGGGAGGCAAATGGGAAAAGTGAGGGAGGGGAGATGGAGTTTTGGGTTTGAAAAACAATGGCCAAAGGAGAGGGAGGGGTGGAGAGAAGGGACATGAAGCCAAAAAGTGAGACAAACTCACAGGAAAATTTGAGACAAAGCTCAAGAAAACTGAGAAAAATCTCAAGGAAAAATTGAAAAAGATAGGAGAGGATCAGGAGAAAGGGGAAAAGAGGAGAACAAGGAACTTGGACAAGGATAGCTACCGGCACCCAAGCCAAAGGCTAGGGCCGGCAGCAAAGGAGTTTGCAAAGTTGGGAAACCAGAGAGAGTCTCATGCGTTTTGATCGAAATAAAAAACCTGTGTTTTGTATCCTTTGTTTGTGTAGAGAAGTGATAAGACTTTCTGGTGAGACTCTTCATAGACTCTCTTGTGGGGCTTTTCATGAACTCTCTACCACCTTCATAGTTCAATTTTCGTGTCAACTTTATAAAATATTGTGTCAAAGATATAAGATGGCAAATAGTTTATAGAAAGTCTCACTTTTGAAAAAAATCTCCTTATCATTTCTCGTTGCAAAATTGAGTGTTTCATTATTCATAAAAACAATATGAATGGACAAAATTAGCGCTTTCTTAAAAAGTAGCCTAATTTGTGACACAAAGATCTTGAAATTTAACAAGTACCCCTTCTTCCTTCGGTTTCCAACTCCGCCTCAAGAATTTCCAACTCCGCCTCTAGATTACCTTCACAACGCTATTAACCTTTTTCTTGAAAATTCTAAAATTAGCATGTCCCACTTAAATTCCCCGACCGTACGAATGCCTCGATCGCGTAATAAATAAATAGGCATCCATTTTTGAAAGATGCTATAGAATTTAACTTTACACCAAGATCATGGATCCTATGCCTCACTTCATGTGGAATACATAGCAAATTAACCTTTATTTCCTTTGCCGCTACGGAAAAAAACAGAAGAAAAACAAAGTAAAAACAAATAGGAAGGGCACGCGGAATTACCGCGTATTTTCTGAGGTTGTACTGTTTTACCAGGGGACGCACAACAAATATAGAGAGAGAGAGAGTGAGAGGTGAGGAGAGAGAGATAGAGAGAGAAGCAGCAGAGGTCGTGGTGGTAGTGGCGGAGGTGGCAAATTGGTAAATTAAAAGCCCAAACTCCATTTTCTTAGTGGATTCGGATGGCAGAGGTCGAGCCCAATCATACTAACGGCACCAGCAACGGCAGTACCAATTCGAATTCCAACCCGGCCGATCAGCCGGACCGCCTGGTTCGTGTCTACGCCGATGGGATCTACGATCTCTTCCACTTCGGCCACGCTCGCTCGCTCGAGCAGGCCAAGAAATCGTCAGTCTCTCTCTCCCTCTCGCTCTCTCTCTCTCTCGAATTCGAACTCATCATTTACAATTGCCGTTTGTTGCTTTGATTCTGTGTTTTTCTTCGTTTTTGAAATCTGGGTTGCTCTTATTTCCGACCATTACTTCGTTTTTTTCATGAATTTCGTAGCTTTTGTGTTATTTGTTATCTGGGTATCTTTCATTTTCTGTGATCTTTTGTTTATGCTGTGAAATTTGCTTTGTTCTTCATTGATTTCTGCTATGTATATTGATCAAATATCTGATGATTAATCGTGTTTTGTATGCGTACATGCTTTCTTCATTTTGGTTAATTTTATTTGTTTCATATAAGACATAAGCTCGTATGGAATATAAATCTTCAAGTATGTGGATAATTACAAAGATGGTTCCTCGGTTAAAACTTGTAAGCTATCGTTCTAGACACTATCAGGGCGTAGCTTTTTATTTGGTTGTTTTTCTGTTTTTAATTATCCTATTTTATGTCTTTGATGCTGTTAACTTGTGAAATTGATTTGTGCCATGCTTATACACATTTTCTTATGAGTTCAAATTGCAATTTCAGGTTCCCTAACACCTATCTGCTCGTCGGTTGTTGTAATGATGAAACCACTCACAAGTTCAAAGGCAAAACTGTCATGACAGAGTCTGAACGTTATGAATCTCTTCGCCATTGCAAGTATGGATGCCCTCTCTCACTTCTTCTCCTTCTCCACATTGTAATTTTTCCTTATAATCTTGGATTTCCAGATATGTAGAGTTGTTCTTAAATCCATGATTTGTACACTCCATATGCATGTGTGTAATGTGTATTAATGACACAATGACAGAATTTATGAGAGTTATGTGATCAAGAACATGAAATATGTGTTTTGTTTGCAGGTGGGTAGATGAAGTCATTCCTGATGCACCTTGGGTGATCAATCAAGAATTTCTTGACAAGCATGAGATTGACTTTGTAGCCCATGACTCTCTACCGTAAGGAATCTTGATCCAAGTTCTCACATTTGAGCTCCAGTGTTATGCTGTTTTGGTGACTTTTACTTATGGAACGATAATAGTATTTGTATCGATAATAATAATTCTTCAGATTTGTTTGTATGTTTTTTCTTTTCTATTTCTCTAGTATATTTCTCTTAGCATTCCATTCTTTTAAAATACATGGTATATCTTAGATCTTAGTATATTTAAAAAGTAAGCGCAAATTTGTTAGAAGTGACATTTATTATGAATTCTTTTGTACTTTGCATTTCTTGTACAGTTATGCTGATGCAAGTGGAGCTGGGAAAGATGTGTACGAATTTGTAAGCTCAAGACAAATTACTTTTCTTTTGTTTCTATTTTTCTTCTTTCTTTAACCTATAATCTGTTGAGTGGTTCTTTTCTTACAGGTCAAAGCCGTGGGAAGGTTTAAGGAAACAAAGAGAACTGATGGAATTTCAACATCGGACATTATAATGAGGATTGTAAAAGATTATAACCAGTATGTGTTGCGTAACCTGGATCGTGGATATACAAGAAAAGAGCTTGGTGTTAGTTTTGTGAAGGCAAGATTCTTCTTGTTTTTTTAGTTTCTATTTTCTTACTATGTAATCTGGTTTTGTGGGTTCTTGATTCTTGTTCCAAATTGACCTATCTTTTGAGACGGCTAGTTTTCCATGGCGAAAAAAACTTTTCTTTCTGATTTTGTTTGATATAAACAGGAAAAGCGATTAAGGGTGAACTTGAGATTGAAGAAGTTACAAGAGAAAGTGAAGGAACATCAAGAAAAAGTTGGAGAGAAGGTATGTCTTTCTCATTTTACAATATATTGTTGTGCTGTAATTGCAGGATGTAATGAGAGAATTAGAATGGACTTAATTGGGCTTCTTATCATAATTTACTGATTGCCAAGGTTAAGAAAGAAAAGGTATGATTTAGACATGAATACATTTGTATAGTATATTTGAGTTGCCATAATCACAGCTATAATAATGAATTTCATTGCTGGTTTCCTTGTATCATGTTGACTTTGGATTACGGCCAATGACCCTGGAGGTCTTGAGGGTTCAAACTGGCATTATACAGAGGAAATCTTGGGACTTCGTTGCTATATTGTTTGATTTGATTTTTAATTCTTAATGCTGCCAATAAAATTGCATTTTCTTTAAAGAGCTGGAAACTCCTGTTCTTTTACTAAAGTCCATGTCTAGTTCCCGAACTCTTCTTGATAGTGTCGTGAAGTCACTGCAGTATGTGTTCTTCAATCTCCTTTTGAGGAAGTAGATGAATCTGACCATCTTTGTCCTTCTGATTTGATAATGTTCTCAGCTTCCAGTTCCATATTATGCGTGTAAGCCGAATAAAAAAACAATGTCAAAGTGTTTTGAACTTTTACGTAACGAATAAAGCAAGATTGTCCAATTGACTGGAAGAAAGTTTATTAATTAGGTAGTAGGATTGCCGAAGGAACAAAATTGCTAGCTACTGGCTACTATAAACATTTTTGGGTGCCTGATTTGAAGTATACTTAATAAGTCTTATGACATTCAGTTTTCATGTATGAACCCACATACACACATACAGTTACATGAACGAAAGGTTTTATCTTGAAGTAATCAATTCCCTTCTCCCGATCTGAGAGAAATTACTTTTGTTCTTGCATTAAGCCATCACCATCTCTATGCTAATTACTATGTCGTAAATTTACTTTCTCACCATCCAATAATTGTTTATGTTTCTTACTGGTGGATTTCTGACTCGGTATCCTAGTTTCAAACTGTTGCTATGCATCGTAATGAATGGGTAGAAAATGCTGATCGCTGGGTTGCTGGATTTCTTGAGATGTTTGAAGAAGGTTGCCATAAAATGGTAAAGACAATATATGCATTACCAATTACATATAGACTGATATTTCTACAAGTAAAAACTGTCTCATGATTTTGGTGTGGGATTGTTTCAGGGGACAGCCATCCGAGATAGAATTCAAGAGAGCTTACGAGGGCAGCAGTCGGGAGAAAAATATCTGCTGGAAAATGGTAAGGTGGACAGTGATGATGGACAAGAATATTACGATGAGGATGATGACGAAGAATACTACGATGATGAAGAATACTATGACGATGAAGAATATTATCAAGAGGTATACGGGAAAGATGGGAACAATGAGAACGAAAAGGAGAACGAAAAGGAGAAAAAGAAGGATGAGAAAGAAACGAATGAGAAATTAAAGTAGTAGGTTGGTATGGAGTTCTGTACAATGGTATAAGGTTGCGTTTGATGATGATATATGAATTCCCTGCGGTTGAGAAGGGGAATTCGGTCGAAACGTATGTTTAGTGTAATTTCGGGTTTTTTTGTTCATCGCCAGTGTGCTTAGAACTCCATTACATGAGACATAGTTATACATGATAGTGCTATTTGCCTTTGCGTTTCTGCTTCCATCTTGGCCAACTTGAACTTTGTGTTCAAAAGGTTTATGCCTATGCATAGTCCTAAGGATTTGTTTGGTGTTTAGGATTGGATTGGATAACTAGATTTTAGTGCATGTTGATTGAAAAAATGGATATCAACCTCTACACTTGTCCAAGTTAGTGTTTGGCTTCTCTTCTACACTTGTCCATGTCAAAGATGGAAGATGAATTAGTTGCGAAAGAGCTTGTCCCAGCCAATCCTATAAAATGATACAAAAGGGATTGAGGGTGCATTTTTGCTTACCATCATAAATTATTGTGTATGCTCACTAAACACCTAATCAATTGACACGTATCATTTCATTTAACTTTGGTTATTTTTATTTATTTTTTTTGAATCTGAAAAGTAACACTTACATATCGAACAACATGTGCTCCCGATTTTTTAAGAACACAATTTTTTGCTTACGGTGATGGAGAAAATGATACGTTAAGTTTATGTTTGTTTTTAAAAATTCATAAAATCGACAAAAACAAAAAAAAAAAAGTTATAGCTCACAACTTATGTGAAAAATATGAATGTAGAATTTTCACATGATTTTTTGTGTGCGCAGTTACGAAAGCGTTTAAAATCATCTCTTTGAGAGTGATTTGTGCTCCACACGTGAGAGTTTCGTATAATTTTAAGCTGAAATATTTAAACAGTAAAGAGTTAGGGATGAAGATTTTAACAGTTAAATTCATTCAATGAGAGAAGGTTTTATAACATTTTTTTTTTCCAGAATTTTCGCATTAAATTAGAGTAATGGTCTTTTATTTTGGCCATTTGAGCTTTGGTTTATGAATTCAAAATCAGTGGGTATTGATTCTCGAACTTGTTACAATGTAGAGTAATAGTCTTTTTGTTAGCTCATTTTCACATTATAACAAGTTTAAGGCTCAATACTCAGATTTTTAGTTTGAGGACCAAAGCTCTAATTGGGTCAAGTTCATGAATCACTGCTCCAATTAGCTCTTTCGCATAACCAATGAAAAACCGTGATTAATAATTTTGTAAAATATGAGATTGTTGAATTTCGGCAAATTCTTTTACTTACACAAAAAAAAAAAAAAAAAAAACATGTTAGAAGTCATTTGAAAGTGGTCTTAATATTAATGATAAACTCTGAAAGATCCAACATATATGATAACAAAGTCTACAATTTACTCTTACAACATGCTATATTACAAAGTAAGAAGGTAGTTCTTGGACTGTGGGTTTATGGTCTTGGTTGTTGGAGCTTTCCATCGTCCCTCTTTAATAGTTTAATAAGTGTTACATGTTTCTTGTTCTACTCGAAAACTTTGGATTATAGTGGCTTGTACTCTTATATGGGGCATTTGGTTTCTTCACAATCAAATTCGGTTTGAGGGCAAGTCTGCTTCTTTGGATTATGCGAAGTGCTGGCTAGCAATTAGGTTTCGTGACTCGACTCTTGTGTGTTTTTCGAGTGATAGCTTCTCCTCTTCACCGTTGCCTATTTTCTCAGTATTGAGTATCTCGCCGCTTTCTATTGTGGCTCCATCCTTTATTCCAGTCTACATCCTTTATTCCAGTCATATGGAGGTTGCCAATGGCCGGATGACTCAAGGTTAATATCGATGGGTCTTGTGCCAACAAACGTGATGGAATTGGGGGATTTTTTCGCTTATCGAAAGGTGGGGCACTTGGTGATTTTACATCCAAGACAAAATTTGTAACTTTAGTTGCCGTAGAAATTCTTTCATTAAGGCCCTGCATATAGCTTGGGTAATAGATTGGAAACATTTATTGATTGAAACAGACTACATGTTGGTTATTCACTATCATTTTAAGGCTCCTAATATGGTCTCGTGGTTTCTTATAGTGGATTGAAAGAATTGTTTCTGATGGCTTCGACAAGTGCTTTATAGGGAAATAAATCAGGTTGCAGATGTTTTAGCTTTATTTGGAGCAGATAGTTATGCTTATTACTAGTGGTCTACTGTTCCAAATTTTATAGCCTCTAGTCATGCTCGTAACATTTCATTTTGTCCTTGTTATCGTTTTCGTTGATGGTTTTTATCTTTGCGGATCTTGACATAGTCCTCCCACTTGTATCATTTTCATTTATTATCAGTAAATCTAGTGAAAGAGTCCTCACCTCTTCAAAAAAGAGTAGGTGCCTTGCCTAATCTTTCTCCATTTAAAAAACAATATAATCAATACAAAATTCTTGCCCTACACTACCGTTGACTGAAAGCTAACAGGTCCCAAAACGTAATCAGTAATAAATTTATACGGCGCTTGTTTGATTCCACTGGTCCCAATCAGGTTGACTTAATTGGCAGGAAGTTGTCAGTCAGTTAAGTCGCATAATACCTCCAATAGAAACTCACATGCCTAGCTGCTAGCTTTGGTCCCTACTTTCGGTCTTCATCTCAAATGGAGATAGATGAACAGTTTTGTTCCCGTAGATCAATATGGTTCAAAAAAATTATTAGTCACTTACAGTTTAATTTTAATTAAACAGTATGCTTATTTAACTTTTTTGTTGTACGTTAGTTTTCTTTCTCCGTTAAAATTAAAATCAAACAGTGAATAACCACAATTTTCTAAAACTATGAAGTCTAGGAGCACGAAATATACATTCAGCTCATATTAACTAGCAAGTTAGGTGGTGTAACATAATAAACATTGGTAAAGTGGGACAAGATAGGTGAAACTCTCCCTACTTTTTCCTCAATTCTTCTTCTTCGTTGAACCAAAATTTGCAAAACCATTTCTCTAATCATCCATTGTCAAGTTTGAAAAACAACATTCACATATGCTTTTTTTTTTCAAAGGTATTCTGCTTTTCTTCTTCTCTCTTATCTCTTCTTTGAAAAACTTTTGAGAGTAGTCTAGTGCTCCGACATGAAAAGCTGCGAGTTTGTTTACTAGCTCCGGAGTATCTACATCTGTGAGTTCCATAGTCACCTACACATCTTTGGGTGTTTGTGCTGTCAGTTTTTTAAGCTGGTTTTGCAGAATGGAAATCGAAAGGGAGGTTATGGATTGCCTTAACATAACTTTTGAGGACAGTCTAGATTTGGAGGAACGATTTGAGAACAACATTCATCTGGTGAGAAGGTTGATTGCAGATAATGAACCCTCACAAACAGTGGTAAATGAGGTCCTTATATCAGCATGGAATAAGATGGGAGTAGTCAGGGTCCAAAAGGCGAAATCAAATGTTTATGCCATGACTATGGGAGAGTGGGAGAATAGTCCGTGGCTAGATGGATACTGGAAGGAAACCCTCTTCGCCCAGCACCGTCCTTGCCAACTGGCGAAAGTAAATACAATGACTCTCTCAAGGTGAAAACATTGTCCATAACGAGTTTCTTACTTTCCTTGCAGATGAGCACATCTATGACGGCCGGAGCCCATGAAACTCACCGGCGCCGCAAATGGGAAGGTAGGGATGTTGGTTTATACAGGTTGTTGGTCATGGAAATGGATATTCCGGCGAATCTGTGTCTTGCAACCCAGAGGGACAATGAACAAATGAAGTCATGTTCCATACGACCTGCCACAAGTCTAGAATTCCATGAATCCTCTGGCACTTTTGCAGGTTTGGTCCCCGGTGAGCAATATACAAGGACATCACACCTGGCAGGGACAAATCGTGATGAAGAATGTATCCCCACCACATGCTTGAAGGTAGGTCATAATCATGGCCACATGTGGCACCCAGTTAGCTATGGTACTCAATTCACCAATAACACACTTACAATTGCTGTGAATGGGTTGTCATTGGATAAGGATTGGTATGATCCAGGTTAGTGGGCTTTTAAAAGCTGCGGAGGATATCAGGGTAAGCCCAACAAATTCTCCATAATTGACTGCTTCTCACCAGGAACAAATAGGGATGATATTGATGCACGAAGCCTCCAGATTGCAGCTTAAATAGTAGCTACTGAAAGTGCGGCTCACATGGTAGCTGCCGAAAGTGAGGCCTAAATGGTAAATAATGAAGGTGTAAATGATGAGGCTAGTGTTTCTGTTGATGACTCAACCCAGCCTGCTCATTTGATATGTGGTGAAAAGAGGTATGAAGTGAAGTTCTTAACATCACCAACAAAGAAACCATGGATGGCGTTGAACCTAAAGGGAGGATGCCCTCTGCAACCATCAAATTTAAAAAAACGGGGATACAAACCCAAAGGGTAATCACGGGGGACAATCTCAGGGACAAAGTTCTTCTACAAGTAGCATTGATGATGGCAACCTGTGTGAAGTGTTAATTAGTCCATCAAATGAGTTCGAGGATGCGGAGCTACTAGGGCTGTTGGGAAGAGGAAAGACATACATGTAGACCACATTGGTGGAGGCTGACGAAGCTCAGCCCCGTAGACAGCCATGAATATCCTAGTATGGAACTGCCAAGGGCTTGGGAACCCTCGGAAAGTTCAAGCCTTGCAGGATGTTATCCTGCAAAAAGATCTTAAATTGGTTTTCCTTTATGAAACCAAATGCGATGTTTCATTGTTGAATGTGTTGAAATTGAAATTGGGTTACATGAAGGTTTTCAGAGTCAACTCTTATGGTTAATCTGGGGGTCTAGGAATATTATGGGCTGATGAAGTCAATTTGCGGATTCTATCAAGCTCGAAACTTTACATTGATACGGATGTTGAGGGTATTGGGGATACCAGTCACTGGAGGTTTACATGGTTTTATGGACACCGGGCTATGGAAGAACAAACTCAATCTTGGAACATCATGCGTAATCTAGCAATGACATGCTCTCTTCCTTGGCTAATCAGGGGTGGGTGGGGGGGAGGACTTTAACAAGTTGCTAGGTATTCACGAAAAAGAAGGGGGTCCAGCCCAGTCAGTAAATCAAATCCTTGAATTTAGAAGAACAGTCAGCGGTTGTCACCTCCATGATCTGGGTTTTAATGGTACACCATATATACTTGGATCATTACTCGGGCGTGGGGTATCAAGGAGCGCCTAGATCGGGTATTGGCAACAATGATTTGGAAGGACATGTTCAACAAGGCAAGGGTGACTCACCTTAATCCAAGTAAGTCGGATCATGTCCCCTTGTTAATTGAGATTGATGGTACCACTACCCACAAAAGACAACGTCGTAGAAGCTTCTGTTTTGAAAACTTCTAGGCAGATCACGAGGAATGTGAGGAGATCATTCGTGAGGCATGGAACTTACAAGTGTCGGAGGTGCCAATGTACTAAGTGGTAAACAAGATAAAAGATACAAGGATGGTTCTGCTTAGATGGCAACAAAATGTATTCAGGGGACGACATGATGAAATCACCATGATTAGAGGCAAATTGGGTTTCATCTTGGCCCAGCCACTGACGGAAAGGGAGATCGTCGAATGTGAATCTTTATTACAGAGAATGAACTAATTACTTGGGTAGGAGGAAAAGTATTGGAGACAAAGGTCACGTGCCTTATAGATCAGGGCTGGAGATCGCAATACATGATTCTTCCATCAAAGGGCAAAAAATAGAAATGCAAAAAACTCGATCAGGAGGATAAAAAACGTGAATGGGGATTGGGTTTGTAATGCGGCATGGATAGAAAAAATGGTGATCAACTACTTCCAGAACATCTTTGCTTCTACAGGGAATTTGGAGGACTGTGAAATTATCGGGGCCGTAGAGTCAAGGATAACCTTGGAAATGAACAAATGTCTGGATATAAGTATATATGAAGAAGAAATAAGGAAAACGGTTTTCCAGATGCAACCAGGGAAAGCATCGAGGCCGGATGGAATGAATCATTTTTTCTACCAACAATATTGGCATATTGTGGGTTGAATGTCACAAATGCAATTAGGATTTTTTTTGCTTTTGGTAGGTTACTGAAACAAGTCAATTTCACCCATGTAACACTTATCCCCAAATCAAAATGCCCTGAGGATATGAGTGAGATAAGGCCAGTCAACCTCTACAACGTGTTCTCCAGAATATTATCTAAGGTAATGGCGAATCAACTCAAGGTTTTTCTCTTTGCAGTTATATCCCAAAACCAAAGTGCATTTTTGCAGGGCTTCTGATACAGAGTGTAGAAGAGTCCTCGGGGTGCTCAAATTGTATGAATAAGCGTCGGGGCAAAAGATCAATCTACAAAAAGAGAAACATGTTTTAGCAGGTATGTTAAACGACAAGTGTAGGGGCGTTTGGTAGGGATCCTAGGTGTACATCGGGTGGATAGACATGAGAAATACTTGGGTCACCTACTTTCGTTGGTAGAAACAAAACTTTATGTTTTGGTTATTTGAAGCAACGATTGTGGAAACACTTACAAGGGTGGAAGGGTAATCTGCTAAGTGCTGCTGGGAAAAAGGTTTTGATCAAAGTTATTGCCCAAACAATTCCGAGTTACACAATGAGCTGTTTCTTCTACCAAAACATATTTGTGAGGACCTAAATAAGTTAATTGTATCGTTTTGGGGGAATGAGGATAAGGGTGAGCGTAAGTTACACTGGTGCTCGTGGGACCGGTTATGCAACCCCAAGAGTGAAGGTGGACTTGGGTTTCGAAATTGTATGCGTTTAATTTGGGAATGCTAGCCAATCAAGGATGAAGGATAATCAACGAACCTGACTTACTAGTAGCAAGGGTCTTAAAGGCCAAGTATTTCCTAAACAATACGTTTATGGAGGCAGTGGCCAAGCCGGAAACATCTTATTGTTGGAAGAGCATATCCACGGCATAGAATGTGATTAGCTTGAGATCACGGTGGCAGGTGGATGCGGGAAAATCAATACGTATTTAGGAGGATCCGTGGATTCCTATCCCATCCTTGTTTAGACCATTCTCTCATAAACCATCGGGGTGCTAATTGAAGACGGTGAATGAACTGATCGACCAAAACACAAACTGATGGGATACAGGGCTACTGCAGGGTATATTCTCGGATGAGGAAATAAATGCCATTCGTTCAATCCCTCTGAGTATTCGATCCCCACCAGACTACTTGGTATGACATCATGAGAATTATGGCAATTTCTTAGTTAAGAGTGTCTATCACATGGCAAGGGTGTGGCTGCAACCCACAAATGATGGGGCCTCATCATCCAACTCCAACTCACGTTTTCTATGGTCAAAATTGTGGAATGCAAAAGTCCCACCAAAGGTCAAAGTTTGTGTGTGGAGACTGGCAAATGAGCTAGTCAATGCTCAGGTTAATTTGACAAAATGCCATATGAGAGGTGACTTGGAGTGTGTACTGTGTAACTCATAGGGGGAATCGACCATCCACCTAATGGCAGAATGTCCATATACAAGGTGTGCATGGATGTCTTCCACTGTAGGGATTCCAATGAGAAATAGATACCATTCATCTTTTTTATCTTGGTTGGATGAAATGGTTGGGCTAATCCCGGGATCTAGCTTCGCTATGGTCCTCATAATCTGTTGGGCATTGTGGGAGTGAGAAATACGAAGTTATGGCAAGGGAAGTGTGATCCTCCTGATGTTTTGTGTCTTGAGGGCAATTCAATGGTGGCTCAAGTTCAACAAAAGTAGCACTTCAGCACCATGTCATCCAGGAGTTCATACCACAAATCGTTAGCTTACTTCACCTATCGGGCACCTCAAGATAAACATTGACGGTTCCTGGAGTGACGATAAAAATAGGGTAGGATTTGGGGCTATTATTAGGGACAATTGGGGTTTTTTCGTGGCTACGAAATGTGGAAATTTTGAAGATGTTTTCTCTCCTATTCATTCAGAGAGAGTTTGGTTTGGGCAGTGCATAGGGGTATTCAAAAATTAGTTCTTGAGACCGATTCACTTCAGATTGTGGAGGTGCTACGTGATTCTTCCCTCAATTTGTCATCAGTTGGTCAAATTGTGGAAGACATCAAGATGTTGCTCATTTCAATCACTGAAGTTACTGTGACCCATACTCGCCGCAAAGCAAACTCTATAGCCCACTGATTTGCACGGATTAGGCTAACTCTGAGCCAAAGTTGTGAATGGGATACCTCCCCTCCGAGTGTTATTATTGATTTGCTTGTAGAAGAATGTAGTCCAAGGAATTGAGAACTCTTATGTAACACTTGGGTTTTACCACATGAATGAAATGAAACAAACTATCGTATCTTTTCAAAAAAAAAAAAAAAAGAAAAAAAAAAAAGAAGACCAAATCTTATATTCTATTTGAAAGGGAAGAAAGTGGCCTTTGGTTAATACCAAGTGGCATGTATTGTCGCTAAGTCAATGCATACAGGAAGATTGTACATGCATGGAATAAAAACGAAGGGACAGTTCGACCACGAATATATCGTCCCATTCCCCCACCATACATGTGATCTCATTTCACACCTCTCTGAATATTCAACGTTTTCGTGCTCTTCGATTGCCCTATTTCATACCTTATGTATACCATAAGGGTGTTCTTACGCTTCATCGATCTCTTTCTCGATCGATGGTCATATTATTGTTCTCAAATGATTAATAATCCCCATCTAATTAATAGGTCCTCTAATCCCATCTAAACAAGTACTAAATCCTTTAGAAATATCCTTGCATTAAATTAGACCAAGTTCAGGTGATGTGATGTGAGGGGTTTGGTTTGGTTCATAACATGGAACTGGATTAATTGGATTATTTTTGGTCAATTAGATTAATTAAATATTAAACCATATCTTAAGAGTGTTCTTTCTCCAGTTATGCTCAGCACAGTTGCTAGGACATTTCAATCTTAATATAACAGCAGATACGCTAGTGGAATTACACTATTAGATCCTGTATTCCGCTTTGTTGAACTATGTGTCCAACCAATATAAAAATGGATGATGCCAAACTCCATGCTAGCTTGACTTCTGACTTTTGATGCAGTGTGAGTTTTAAATATCTGCATTATTACAATTTGTCTATACGAATAGATGCTTAGTTAAGAATTGACCAACGAGAACTTTATATCTCAATTATGATCATTAGCGCAATAACTTGTTGTTCAGTATGTTAAAAATATTTGTTCTTGCATTTGAGATTCTGTGTTCCTATTTTTTGCCTCGGTAATTTAATATAAACTATTCTATTGCTTGTCAAAAAAAAAAAAAAAAAATTTATGCCCATTAGTAAGTATGTCAAACTTAACTCAGCATATGACTCCAGCTAGAGAACTAATTGAAGCATGGGATGAATTTCTCTTGGTATAATGGATGCATGCCAACATGTTCACTTACATGATTTTAAAGCATAACATTTTTCACGTTTCTAACTTTTAACTGTGGACCTTTGTTGGTGCAATGGCACTCCTACGCACTACCAGAAAATGATTTTTGCAATATGAAATTTGACCTACGAACCACATTTTGTCAGGTCAAGCTATTTTTTTTTACCTGACGAATTCTACGGTTGGTCAATACTTAGAGTTTTTCCAAAGTCTTAATATGCGACAGGGATTTCGTAAGGCAAGAACAATATTGTCGGGCAAACCTTTGGCGCAAAAATAGAAAAAATGGCGCGTACTTTGTGAAGGTTTGCTCGATGAAATATAAGTTCGTCGGCTTGATTTTCTTTACCCGACATCCATTTCGTCCAGCCAAGTTTTCGTGTTGTTCGTCAAAGGCCCAAAATGACCTGTAAAAAAATCCATTGACAACAACTTTGCTCGAAGTCTTCCTTATAGTTGCCCGACGAATGGTCCGTCGAGCAAACTCTTATTCATTAAAAAAGTCTCTGCCTTCTTCTTTCTCCCCTCTTTCTTCTCTTCTCCCCCTACCCCTAAGTCGTTGCTCATGAACCTACAAATCTCTCTCTCTCTCTCTCTCTCTCTGACACCCTCTCCTCCATCTCTCCGTCTCCCAATTAGGGGTGGGCGCGGTTTGGTTTGGTGCGGTTTTGAGTGAAACCAAAACCAAAACCGCAAGTTTTTACAGTTTGGTTCGGTGCGGTTTTGAGGCTAAAACCAAAATGAAATCAAACCATTTGGTTTGGTTCGGTTTGGTTTCAAACGGTTTCGGTTTGGTTTCATTGTTTGAAAAAACTATTATGGTTACCTAATTGATGACAACAAAATTCACATCCACAAGGACCACAACAAAATAATTCAGCTTGAGGCAACTAAGAGCACATCAAATCTCCAATGACAGTACCGCAAACCCAAGCGTAAAAAAGATTCTAATAAGTAATGACTCTTGTTTTGGTAGAACCTACCAATCAAAACTATGTGAAATTTTTTTAATAACAAAAAGTGGTAGATGTGTTTTAGTAAAGTTGCAAACACACAGAAAGTGTAACATAAAGAAAGTCCATACTAACTGTATTTGATAAAGATGAATAAACTTGAGAAACTTGAGAAAGAGAACACAAAGTCTTAGTCCATGGACTACGGGACTAGAAGAAAGAAAATAAAAGGTTATGTTATGTGGCCATGTTATGATGTGGTTGAGTCCATGCTAAATGTAGGGACTCAATGAAAATAACCAATTAAAATTTAACATTTAATAAAGGTATGCGGTTTCGGTTTCGGTTCGATTTCGGAGAAACAGTTTTTCCCCTATTCGGTTCGGTTTCAAACCGAAACCGTTTTGAAACCACAAAACCAAACCGTTCGGTTTGGTTCGATTTGGTTCGTGTTTCGGTTGCGGTTTTCGGTTTCAAGTGCCCACCCCTAACTCCCAATTGATTAAAGTTTTTATCGTAAATTTTTTTTTATTTAATTGTGTGATTAATTAATTTTGATTGTTTCAGGTTTGTGATTGGATTGGAAGAAAATACTACCTATTCGGCAGAAGCCAAAAAAAAATTGGATACCACAACTCAAAAATGGCAACAACAAAAATATCATTAGGTAATGAGAAAAATTTTCAACCTATAGGTGGACTGCAGCTGGTATCCTTTATTAAAAAAAAATAAAAAGTTAATAAAGTTGTAACATTCACCTGATAAACATGAGAGAGTAAAATAGACAAAAAAAGAAATTAAAAACTGTGCCATAATAAATATAGCTCTAACAATGGAAAATTTGCAATATAGTCAAAAAGGTTTATTTGGAAGATGCAAACAAAATTTGGTTTTCTATAAATTCCTTCTCTGTAACATCCCACATCACCTAGGAAAGTGATTCTTAAATGTATATTTTCATCCCTACCTAGCACGAGGCCTTTTGGGAGCTCATTGACTTCGGGTTCCATAGGAACTCCGAAGTTAAGCGAGTTCGCTCGAGAGCACTCCCATAATGGGTGATCCACTGGGAAGTTGCTCGTGAGTTCCCAAAAACAAAACCGTGAGGGCGTGGTCGGGGCTCAAACGGACAATATCGTGCTACGATGATGGAACGGGCCTGGGAAATGGTTCGCCTCGGGCCGGGATGTGACAATTTGGTATCAGAGCCAATCCCTGGTTGGAAGTGTGCCGACGAGGATGTCGGGCCCTTAGGGGGGTGGATTGTAACATCCATTCCACATCGCTCATGGGAGTGATCCTTAAATGTATATTTTCATCCCTACCTAGCACGAGGTCTTTTGGGAGCTCACTGACTTCGGGTTCCGTAGGAACTCCGAAGTTAAGCGAGTTCGCGCGAGAGCACTCCCATGATGGGTGACCCATTGGGAAATTGTTTGTGAGTTCCCAGAAACAAAACCATGAGGGCGTGGTCGAGGCCCAAAGAGGACAATATCGTGCTACGGTGGTGGAGCGGGCCCGGGAAGTGGTCCGCCCCGGGCCGGGATGTGACATTCTCGCTTTAGAAAAAAGGGAAAATTAGAATCTCCTGCACTTTTTTAATACTCTTTAGATTAAATATTATTTTGAAATTTGATTAGTACACCTAAACAATAGTCATGTCAGCATTTTTATATTTATTTAGATTACATGTAATTATTGTGTTTTTTTTTAAAATTTAAAATGTTAATTATTAAATTCCATACATATCCTTTTAGGTTGACATATTTTTGTACGTGGCCTTTTTTTTTAAGGAAGCCAGTTTCTTCTCCCACGTTTGAGCCGTATGGTTTATTCTCCCACGTTAGAATTATGTGATCCTCATTTTTTAATTTTGAATGGACTTATCCATTTCAATTAGTGGTTGTTTTCACTATTTTATATTGATATCATGTGAGATAATTAGACGTATTCTCTATTTTTGGAGGCTTGAGGCAGGTACGTCCAGATAATATATTTAAACGCATCGAATATGTAACAAGAAGATATATAAAGTAATGTACCAAATATTTTTTTTAAATAAATATAAACCTACCAAAATAATATATAAATTTACCAAATACATACAAAAAAGAAATATGAATGTACCAAATACGTACCAAGAAGATATATAAAGTAATGTACCAAATATGTACCAAGGAGAAATATATGTTTAATCAAGAGGAAATATATGTACCAAATATTTTTTTTAAAATAAATACCAAATACATACAAAAAAGAAAACAAACATACCAAATATGTACCAAGAAGATATATTAAGTAATGTATCAAATATGTACCAAGAAGAAATCTACGTTTCATGTGTAAGTTGAAAGACTTTTTATTAAAATTGAATACTACAATATTTATCTACAAGATTTTAAGAGTTTTGAGATATTATCTAAGAAAATTAAAAGGTATATTAAATATAATGCCAAGTCGCATTCATGGGTATTTTGAAAGACTTTTTATTGGAATTAAATTCTACAATATTTATCTACAAGATTTTAGGAGTTTTGATGTATTATCTAGAAATTAAAAGGTATATTTATATAATGGCAAGTTGGGTAATTTAAATTATAAAAAAGGCTACTTCTAATCCATGTGGCACCTAAATTGTAGGAAAATGTTTAATCAAAACTTTAAAAGGCATAAATGTTTAATCTCAAAATTTTAAACCTAGGCATCTGTATCAAAATCCCAAATGAGTCTATATGAACATAATTTTTTACCAATCTAAGTTAAAATAATTGAGACCCTCCCATATAATTATCAGCGGCAATAATTAATTGAATTAATTAAGAGTTTGTTCAGGCCTCTACGTTGACCGTTTTGGATGGGGAAATTAATTGAATTAAATAGAAGAAACACACTATTTCGTCATTTTTTTGACAAATTTATCAATTCAAAAGTTGACTCTGTGTGAAACCTCTTGTTATCCTTTTCTTCTACATATTATGTCGACATTCTTTCGACACTTGGAAATTAAAACACCGGATTTTCCTAACAGCTCAATACACTTGTTTTTTAATGACAGTTTGAGTCTTTCTCAGAAAACCAAGTTGCCTTCCTAAACAAAACCTCCATAGAATGTCCTCATTGTTTCTTCCCCATTAACCGTAAAATCATGGTTGATCGGCTATAAGGTTATAGGTTGATCAGTTCATGGTCTCATTATTTCGTTCATTCTTTTTTCGTTAATCCTAATTCTTTCCCTTGAAGTCACCAATCCCAAATCCTCCCAGTCCATCTCGATCATGGGGCCATATCAATCACACCGAAGACCTTTAGAATCTCCTATATAAAGTGCTACCAACTTCAAACGTTTCTCTCCCTCTCATACCTCTCTTGATTTCTCTTCATTCTCTTACGATCACTCCTTTTCGTTGAAGTAAGATTCTCCACTCATCTGTTTTGTGCTTTTAAATTTTCGACCGCCTTTTTTTGTTATAAAGTAGCGTTTCGAACCCTGAATTTCTAGTCTACTTTTTCTTGGAGTTTCGTGGTAGGTAATTTTTTCTGCGATGAGCAAACTTCGACAGCATAGTCGTTTTGCATTCTTTTGCCTCCTCTTCATACTCCCCACCTTAGTTTTCGGAGAGTGCACCTGTGAAAAAGAAGAAGAAGATGGGGACCGGAACAGAACCGAAGCTCTAAAGTACAAAATCGGGGCGATTGCATCCATCCTAATCGCCGGTGCACTCGGTGTTGGTATTCCAATTCTTGGGAAGACCATTCCGGCTTTACATCCCGATAGGAACATATTCTTCATCATCAAGGCCTTTGCAGCCGGGGTCATATTGGCTACTGGGTTCATCCACGTGCTCCCGGATGCTTTTGAGAGCTTGACGGACCCGGCTCTTAAGGAGAACCCATGGGGGAAATTTCCCTTCACTGGGTTTGTGGCCATGATGGCTGCCATTGGGACTTTGATGGTGGATTCTTATGCCACTTCTTATTACAGCAGGTCTCACTTCAAGAACAACATTAATGCAGACGAAGAGAAGGCCCAAGAGCATGAGGGTCACGTGCATGTTCATACTCATGCAACTCACGGCCATGCTCATGGAGCAGTTGACACTTCGCCCTCAGCAGAACTTCTTAGGCACAGAGTGATTTCACAGGTAATTTTCTTTTTGAATATTTATTTTTTTGTGATTAGTGGTGATTTTTTTTAATTAGTTAATTAATTTTGATTTCTGTGGCAGGTTTTGGAGTTGGGGATTGTTGTGCATTCTGTGATTATAGGAATTTCGTTAGGTGCATCTGAAAGTCCTAAAACAATAAAGCCTCTTGTAGCTGCCTTGTCTTTCCATCAATTTTTCGAAGGCATGGGACTTGGTGGATGCATAACTCAGGTAATTTTTTGCCTATAACTATTGATGCCAATATGTTCGTACCCAACTTGGTTAGAGCCAAAAAACTCAGGATGTTGATCGGATATTATTTTTTTAATGTTCTTTGTAGGCGAAATTCAAGAATCGAGCTGTTGCAATCATGTCATTGTTCTTCTCTCTTACAACTCCTGTTGGGATTGGCATCGGAATTGGAATATCAAATGTTTATGACGAAAGCAGCCCGACTGCACTCATCATGGAAGGCGTTTTTAACGCGGCATCAGCCGGTATCTTAATCTACATGTCCCTTGTTGATCTGCTAGCAGCTGATTTCATGAACCCAAAAATGCAGAGAAATGGAAGGCTTCAAGCTGGAGCTAACTTATCTCTTCTTCTCGGCGCTGGTTGCATGTCTTTGCTGGCCAAATGGGCTTAAACTAGTTCGTCAATCAAGGATATTGTCCATAATTTTTTGTTTGCTTCTCATTAAGTTTTCTTTCGTCTTTTTTTTTCCTGAAGTTTTGTGTTCTCCTTCTCCAAATTTGCATCAAGTTATTAATTCAAACAGTGGTTATTTCGTGTAAGAGAGTTTCTTTGCAACTCAATGCAAGAGTGGTTATTTGCTATACAGTCAAACTTTTAATCTGAACCGTTAATCTAGTGGATCCCTTTGCTATGCATGTATGCATCAATGTCAACACCCACCAGTTCTTTTCTAATTTCTACCTTGAAATTATGATAGGTGGAAAATGCAAAGCAAGTTTCTTTTACTGTGCAAAAAATCGGTCCCCTTATTTCCCAAGTGAAGGTAAGGTCAGCAGAAATCTTCAAGGAGCGATTGAAAATCTACCAAGGAAAATCCAACTAGTAAAAAGCAGAAAAATAAATAAAATATTTTAAATACTCTTAAGAGGAAATGACATGGAGGATTGAGATGGTCATTTTTGGCTAAACTCATAATTCCACTTTCAAAACTCCAAACTTACGATAATAAGTGCTGACTCATATACAACACCTTTGCTGTTTGAGAATCCCAGTTTTTTTAAGGGGTCTGAGAAGTGCTTTTATTTGATCATGTGTTTGTTTTGTTGAAGGGTTCTGAGAAGTGCTTTTGTTGGAGCGTATGTTTGTTTTGTTGAAGGGTTCTGAGAAGTGCTTTTGGGTTGTTAGCTCTTAGGGATAACAATTCTAACCATTAAACCCGATAACAGTAGATAACCTTCCGAATGGAATGGAATAGATTTAAGTATGAAAATTTGGGTATAGTTTGGGTATAGGGAAAAACCGTGAATATTATTCGGTTATGGTTTTGAATATGATTATAGGGGTTCCTAATCTGTATCCGTACCCGAATTTGACCGAATAATATATAATATAATTAACATATATATATATATATATATATATATATATATATATATATACATTATTCACTGAATCCATTAACTTGAGAATAAAAAATTACATTGTGTGAGTTGCATTTTGTAAGAAAGTTCAAAAAGTTTTGATATTGATCAAAATCTATAAAATTTAATAGTATTTATGTGAGATATCAAAGATCAACCAACATTATCAATGTTTAGCTTTAACTAAAAATTATTGAAAGATATTAAAGATTGTAAAAAACATTATATTTGAAAGATATTAAAGATTGTGTCATAGAAGATTAATACAATTCATTGCTATATTTAATTGATACTTACATAGAATATTATATCAACACATTCCACTTAAGCAGTTTTTGTGATTTTCGATTGACAGCAGTACTTATATACAAAAGATTATGAAACTTAAAAAGTTATTTACATGAAAAAAATGTTAAGAAATATTGTGTCATTACATTGATAAATATGACAAAAATTGTTCAATGGAATACCAAAAGCTCCCTCCAGCACTCTTGATTGTCAAGAAATTAGTTTAAACCAATTCAAGGACCAAAACTCTAAATAAACCAACAAAATTATTTGAAGATGGAGAATCACAGAGCTAGCTTAGGAACCAACGAAGATCAGCAAAAGCAAGATATTTGAAGATGGAGAATCACAGAGCTAGCTTAGGAACCAAAGAAGATCTGCAAAAGCAAGTTAAGAGATCATTCGTACTATAGAAGCAAATTACATAATAAAATTAAGAGAGCATCATATTACAAAAGCATAATAATGTTCATTTCCAAATGTAGTACTAAAACCTATTGTTTCATTCCACTTCACATGATTCACAGGTTTTTTTTTTCAACCCACAAAATTTAGAGTTTAGTTCAAAGAATTTGATCTGATTATTAATATTCACACGGAAAAGATAAGACTCAAATGAACTGGGCATTTGAGTTCACTTTCTTATATATAAACGTAGCAAAAAGCCAAAGTTTTCAAACTGTATAAAACGTAACAAAAAGAAAATGGGTTTGTTTCTTCACTTTGTTCCTCCTTTCTTCTGATACGTAGGTGCTTTGACACTTTGCAAAGGGAGGAAAGGAATGCATATTCTACTTTACCTTCTGAGTAAGCACTTGAAAGCTCTTTTTGAACTCTTTTGTGCTCATCCTAATTTTGTGATCGCTCAATTTCAAGTGTAGCCTCTCTTTTCTATGAGAGATTCCACTGCAGCCTGATAGGCATATTCAAATATTTAATAATCTATAGAAATTAACTAAACTCAGCAATTTCTGTCAAAGCTTCGCAATAATCTAATTCAATTACTCTTTCTATCTTTTTAATAAGATCCCTACAATCAAATAAACATAATTATTCTAGTAAACACATTCGAACTCAAACACATAAAGATGTTATTCATACCCATATCGTCGCATTGCCGCTCTGATCTTGAAAAATTAAAATTAATAATAATCGTTCAAATCATATTACAATATATCACAAACTATGACATCTGATAATCAATAAATGTAAGAATATTTAAAATGAATTCAATTCACTCCAAACGATGATATTATATGTTCACATATATATTCACAACAACCAAAATTCAGTTTCTAGCCACTGGGATAAAAATAAGAACAGAAAAATTAATTTGAGCACACATGAACATCGCATAAAAATCATAACAAAATCCAAAATAGCAGGATATATAACAAAAATGATAATAATTTAAAAAAAAAAATTAAATCAAAAGTTTAAGACTAACTCGCAGGAAACTGTGAGAGTTAATTTTTTAGGCAAAAATTTTCTTTAAATACCGATTTCATGCAATCCAGGAGATCAATGCTTAAACCAGAAAAATTTCTTTAACCCTGATTTTTAAAATTAAAAGCATCAAAACTTGAACAAAGAAAAGAGAACCCAAAAACCAAACCCAAAACAAATATGTCGGAGAACTCACCCGGAAACCCAAGCATTTATAGGTTTAAAATTTCTTCAAATCAGAAGCCAAGCTTTTCTGGATATAAAATTTCTTCAAATCAAAACAGGATTCAACATAAAATTGAAAATAAAAAAGGTGAGAAAGAGAGAGAGACGAACCTTCTAGTGTGGGGAAGGAGTTCCGGGCTTGAGAGAGAGCTCAAGAAATTTGTTCTGAAAGCAAATGGAAGATCAGAACAATAAAAGGACTAATTAGAAGTTAGAAAAATGACTTAGGCAGTTGAAACCACTGATAGCATATTGTAAGATTAATAAACACACCAAATTAGTAAACTATTGAATAAATTTCGAATATTAGTTAAATAAAACACATAGGAATTGAATTAAATTCCAATTAAATCCCAAACAATTATATGGCATAGATGAACTTAAAATGAAATCAGTAAAAGTGGAGAAAGGAAATCGACTTCAACCACACAATTACCAGAGAGAGATACCCAATTGTTATTCATAAATCTGCAAGATAAAAAACATAACTATGTACTGACCTTAGAACCAAATTGTCTGATACATTGAAAAAAAAAAAAAGAATTACAAGAGTGGTGATTGTAAATATAACAGCTGTCATTACCATGAACCTGAAGCATTAAAAAAAAAAAAAAAATCTTAGCAAAAGATCGAAACTTGAAAGTATACAGGATAGAGCGAATGAATATCAAAATTACCTATGAGCTCCTTTTAGCTGAATAACCAAGCAACCTCAATAAATTCTTATGGCGAACATGGCCATTCGCTTACACTTCAACCTTATACTCCTCCCGTTCTTAATACGCTGAACTGGAGCACAATTTCTAATGGCAGAGTTAGGCTGCTTAGCTTCAATACCAATGCATATTTAAACATCCAAATATACTTTATCAGTAAGATTAATTACCTCAAGTGGTTAGTCCTTTGATTAGCCGACCCCACTTAGTAGGAAAAGGCTTTGTTGTTGTTGTTGTGGTTAGTCCTTTGATAGCAAAAAAGTTTATATTGCTAATGAGTGTGGTTTGAGGCTAAACTTTCTGCGATAAAAACCAGACAATAATATTTTAAAACAACTCAAATTATCAAATATTGCTAATCACCTTGCTAATTAGAGAGCTGATGGTAGGCTTATCTTCCTTATTTCCAGCCAAGTGAAAGTTAAAACCGACAACAATATTGCCGTCTTGGGGACCTCGGTGGAGTTCTCCTTCTGGAGCTTCCTCCATGTCGACTACTGCAGATAAATATAAAATAAAATAAAAAATCACATTTATAAAATGAATATCTAATTATATTTAAGAAGGCATAATAAATGATGGGTAGTATTGAAGCCAAATACAACATACCTTACGCGGGCAGTTGTGCGCATTTCTTGAGGAGTTTTTCTATTCTCCTCAGCAAACACAATTCTTAACTCACGCCCACCAATAACTGTATGATTCAACTGTTGCTTTGCTTCCACTGCATCCTCACCAAAACGGTACTTCACAAACCCAAAACCCCGTGGTTCCCTACGAATTGAAAGTAAAAACAGTGAGTCAAAATAACTTCAATTTGTGCTATCCAGAAAATTCACAAATATGTCCACTTTCAAAGAAATATCTATTCCAGAGTGCAAGTTTTACACCATTAAACCACAGCAGAAAAGAAGAATCATATTACATCTTTAGGATAATTAACACTATAACAATCAAGAATGGCATACCCCGTGTAGTAATTCTTTGGAAGATACACATCCTTTACCGGGCCAAATCGCTCAAATGGGATCCTAAGATCTTCTGGCCTGCATAAACAGATAAACAATGAATAATTAATTACATACCATCCAGTAAAGAAACACAGAGCTAACCAAATTCCTGCTAAACTTCAACACATATTAGATTTGGGAAAAAAGAAATTTCAAAATCTAACTATCAAAAATTTTTACTTCCTTTGTTCTTGGGGATCATCACAATTTTTCTTTTCCTGAATTTGAACACACCTGCAAACTTAAATCAACGCTCTTAGTTTTAATCCAAAAATACTTAGCAACAAAATACAATTTTATCCAGAAACTAAATTAATAAAAAAAATACACACTCACACACAATGGCTGGGAACTTTTCCAAAATTAACATACAAACAAAGGATGTAGAGAGAGAAGCAAAATCTTATACCTCCGAGAAAGATAGTGCAATAAAAAAGCATGCCGGAAAATATAAACCAAAATATGACAATAAATAAACCTCTTCAACAATTCGGATTGGCCAAAACTCTAGCCAGAAGCCAAAATCTGTCTACAAAACCTCTACCTCAAGTGGGCAAACTCCCAAAATAATATGAAAATTACCCAAATCCATACACCCTTCCAAAACCCTAGCAATCGATATAAATTTGAAACCAAAAATAATTTCAGGAAAATTAATAGATAATCAAATTTATTGAGGAAATGAAGAGGGTAACCTACTTTCGATGAACTTCAGTGAAGAGGAATTTGGAAAACGTCGCTGAGTCCGGTGGTTGAGCAATTTTTGGTTTCGATTCGCAGTGGAGCAAGAATGAAACGGTGGAGGAGGGAATGAAACGTTGGAGCAAGATTGAAGCGGTGGAAAGGAAGGAGCGAAAGCGTGAGAGAAGAAAATTAAAAGGGAATGAAAAGGTGAGAGCAACATTGAAGCGGTGGAAAGGAGGATGAACAAAGAGTCGAGGAGAGAGATAGAGAGAGGGAAAAATCGGAAATCTACTGTAGAAGAAACAGTAATCTGAGTCTAAAAGGACACAACGGGAATTAACTTGAATGTTACTCTTTTAGTATATGTACAATTTGCTCTACAAGATCCATTCATTAAATCATTTTATACATCAAATATTTAATGACTAAATTAATATTTACTAAATTATCATGCATCATTGGGCGAATATATTTTTTGTATTGACGAAGATGTATAAAACTGTTAACCGATAAGGAATCCATCATCTGATGGGTATAGTTATAGATAATACCTGATTGTTAATTTGCAGTTATGAATATAGTTAATTTTCGTAATTATGGGAATGAATATAACATTTCTGTTCCCAAACCAAAATGTTGCCATCCTTCTCTTATGCTCCAGCCTGCTTAGGGTCTCCAAGCAACAAAACATGGGACGAAATAGCAGGGGGTGCATAATTTAGTAGTGCTATATACACAGATCATGGATGAACCCAATGTGTTTGCTTGCTTTCTCATCATGATCGATGATAATGGATATAGGAGGTTCATGAATTGATGTGAGGGGAAGGAATGTCTATATTGTTTGGGAGCAAACTCCAGTCGTATATGAAGGGCATGGATACAAGTTATGCCTTGGAATGCAAGATAGTCGAATCTGCTCTGTCCTATTAATCGACATAGAAAGTTAGAGAACGTCAGGCTTTATGCAGAGAATCATAGTACTTAGGTAGGAAGTAACTTAACACCAAATCAATAGAAGTGAATTCCTTGGATTCGACCATACAATTGCTTGGTGGACACAGCCAGATATGATGCCAACATAATCTATTAGGAAAATATTTTTTCAGTTCACAAATGAATAAAGTTACACTTTGAGTATATATATGTAAGTTGTGTAGGCTAACTATATCACAACAACTTTCTAACTAAGAGAAATATTATCATAACAAACTAATAGTTTTCCTTAACCTAAGTATTATCCCTAGAAGATGAGTTACAATATTGCCCTTATTTGTCACATCCCTGCCCGGGCCCCCATCACATCCCGGGTTCGATTCCACCGTAGCACGATATTGTCCGCTTTGGATCCCAAACGGTTGCCCTGCTAGCACTGGGCCTGGACCTGGGTCGGGATGTGACAATTTGGTATCAGAGCCACTTTGTCATTTGGTGCGAGTGTCCCTACCCGAGCCCCCATCACATCCCGGGTTCGACTCCACCGTAGCACGATATTATCCGCTTTGGGTCCCGAACGGTCGCCTTGCTAGCACTAGGCCTGGGTCGGGATGTGACAATTTGGTATCCGAGCCACTTTGTCGTTTGGTGCGAGTGTGCCAACGAGGACGTCGGGCCCCTAAGGGGGGTGGATTGTAACATCCCACATCGACCAACGGAGAGGGGGTGATGTGCCTTATATGTACATGTCCACCTCCTATAGCACGAGGCATTTTGGGAACTCACTGGCTTCTAAGTTCGTCGGAACTCCGAAGTTAAGCAAGTTTGTGCGAGAGCAATCCCAGGATGGGTGACCCACTGTGAAGTTCTCGTGTGAGTTCCCAAAAACAAAACTATGAGGGTGTGGTCAGGGCCCAAAGTGGACAATATTATGCTACGGTGGAGTCGAGCCCGGAATGTGGTAAGGGCTCGGGCCGGGATGTGACAGGGGCTGATGTGCCTTATATGTACATGCCTACCTCCTATAGCACGAGGCCTTTTGGGAACTCACTGTCTTCGGAGTTCGTCGGAACTCACTGGTTTCGGAGTTCGTCTGAAACCTTTGTAGAGCTCATGCATGTTGTGTTGATTTCAAATTTTCGCTATTAATCACTCAATTTTCCACAAAACATTATTTTTGAATTTTCTTGAAGAATTTAGTGTCTAATTTGGAAATCCCATCCACTAAAATGTATAGATTTCTCAATAGATTGAAGGAAAAAGACGGTAATTTTTTTTATCCATCTCTTCATGTATTTTATTGAAATTTTTAGTGTCTAATCAGAAAAACCTAATAGAAACCTTTTCCTTTTAGCAAAACCCATCTCCTAAAATGTCCAGAATTTTGCATGACTTGCAGCAAAGATATGGTAATATTTGAAAGACTCTGAATTGCTAATAGATTCACTTTGTTTGGTATTTTTAGAAATTCGAGTCATTGGAGGAAGAAATTGGTTGCTTGACTACACCCTGATATTTATTCAAAGCCTAATTAGTTATTTACATTTACAATTTATTTTTATAAAGCTTTCATGCTTGGATTTTAAATATCTTAGCAATGACCTGGTGGTGTGGTGTGATAGTTTACTTGACTAAGTTGATAACTTTTTATGACTCGAGATGTGAAAACCGATTTTCAGTATATTTGATTAGAGTCAAACTTTGCAGGCAGGGTCATCCCAGAGAGCGTAATCTACAGTTATGGAACTATCCTGTTGGACCTCTTGAGTGGAAAACATATTCCTTTAAGCCATGTACGTTGACTTACATTCCTTGAACCTTTACGTTAGTCTTCTTTCAAGGATTGTTTTTATCTCTTCCCTGTGAATTTATTGACATTTCCTAATTTTCTACTGTGTTGGTGCATTATCTCAAGATTCCAAATATAGGCTCGAATTATGTTTTAGGATCCTACTGCTTTAATTTTCATTACCATTCTATGAAGCTCCGATCATTTTGAATGTTTTTGGCTTCATTGTATATAATATGTATTTATGTCCTGCACTTGATTTATTATTTTGACATGGTTGGTATTATTGATATCTCAAATTCAACAAGTAACAATTGGACTCCATGAACAATATAGGTTCATTATGTTTACTCAAAACACTACTTTTATGTTGAATATTTTTGTCTTTTATGAATCTTCCTGAGCTCAAATTGCACTAAACCCGAACTTTTTTAGGAATATAAAGTTGGAAAATAATTCTCTTTAGTTTACTGCTTTAAAAACAGAAATAGGTTTCGTGTTATCCTGAAGTCATTGGTTTGCCATTTCTTTGTTTCGTGTGATACATAGTCCCTCTAATTGTTCATATTGGTTGGTTAAGGTGGCATCTCATGTTTTAATGAGCCTCCAAAAATACACTTTTGTGGTTCCAACCATGCTTTATTCTCTCGGAAAGGCATGTGCCACATATTTTGTTCCTTATTGTAAATATGTATGTAAATAGTATTATCTATTGTATATATATTTAGAACTTTCATCATGTTCTTTTATAGTTTTAAAGCCTGCAGTATTGCGTGGACAATTTTTTTTAGGATATACTATGTTCATGGTGTCCCATTGACACAAGTAACTACCAACTGCCACTTTTATATGAATCTCAGTTTCTTTTAACAATACAATATTGATGTATCATTAAGTTGTGGTTTTAAAACTAATCGACCCGACATTAGATATATCTACAAACCAAAGACAAAAAGTAGAGAACCGAAATCAATCATGCAGATGCACCAATTTCCTTCCACTACAACTATAGTCATGCCATAAATATGGTCATGCCATAGTGATTCGATAATTCTAGTCAACATAATATTATTCATAGCTGTAAATTTAATTAAGACAACCCGTAAGATTTATATTGATTTCCTAATTCTCATCGTTACATCATTTCCTATAAACATTAATTCAAGGGTAAATATCAGTTTACTACCCTCAAGTTTCATGATTTTCAACATTTGGTACATCAGGTTTTTTTCGTCTTAGAGTCATACCTAAAGTGTTAATTTTGGGACAGTCTCATACATCCGTTAGTCAAATTGTTAACTCTGTCGTTAATTGATGACGTGGTGCCTATGTGGACAATGACTTGGCGCCACATGTCATTAAGGGATCCATGTGGAAATTCAAAATTAAAAAAAAAAAATTTGGTCCTCTTCTACCTCTCTCGACATTTTCTTCCTCCCTTATCCCTCCATTCTCTCCCTTGCACCAACCCACCAAACCTTCCTCTCCTCTCCTCTTCGACTCGTCATACATCCACCCTTCCCCCTCCATCTTCAACTCCACCCATCCACCATCCCCCCTCCATCTTCGACTCCACCATCCACCCACCCTTTCCCTTCCATCTTCCCCCTTCATCTTCGACTCCACCTATCCAACCCACCAAACCCTAATCTGCATTGTGCCCACTCTATCCGCTCGCCCTTTCTTCCCCCAAAACCGTAATTTGTATTTTCTTAATCCCAATTTCCTAATCATCTCAAAATTTCCACATTAATTCATCTCTTAATTTCAATAATCTGTAATAATCCCCAAATTTAACTGCAGATCGTACAACGTCGTTCAAGTCGCGAAACCTTCTCGAGAAACCCTTCCTCTTCCTCGGCAACTTCACCGTTCAATTCACCGACGCCCAAGACAGAGACGGGGACCAATTCGACGTCCTCTTCGACCCCCTTGGCATCTCAACGGCTTGGAGGAGCCTATCATACGATCTGATGGGCAAGCTCGAGCAGGTCGAGCGCGAACTCGGGCCGATGGTGTCGGCGTTGGTGGCTAGCACAAAGGACGAGCAAAGAGGGAGAAAAGAAAGAGGGGTTGGTTGCTGGATTGGATGAAAGGGTTCGAGAGAAAGCTAGGAGGGGGCGGTGCCGACGAAGGAGGAAGGATCGTGGCTTTCTGCTTTCTGTGTTGGGAGAAAAAGAAAAAGGTTCAGGGAGAGAGAGAGAGAGGGAGTCCCTACCCTCTGCATCTTTTGCAATCGCGAGAATGGGGTGGTGAATGAAGGTTTGGGTTGGGAGGGGGGACACGGGTAGACGAGAAGATCTGGGTGTGGGTGAGAGGGTAAGCACGAGGGGATTTGGGGAAGACGATCTAGGTTTTGCTTTTTTATTTTTTTATTTTTATTTTTAACTTTTCTTTAAATAATTAATTTTTTTTAATTTTTAATTTCCATGTGGATCCCTTAATGACACGTGGCGTCCAGTCATTGTCTACATATACGCCACATCATCAGTTAATGGCACAGTTTGATTAACGGATGTATGAGACTGTCCCAAAATTAATACTTTAGGTATGACTCTGGGACGAAAAAAAACTTGATGTACCAAATGTTGAAAACCACGAAACTTGAGGGTAGTAAGCTGATATTTACCCTTAATTCAATTACGGCAGTCATATAGAAAATTCATTATTAGATATATGGAAACTAAACAAATATATGTATATATCAAAGAAAAGACCCACTCACAAATCATGTCGTAAAGTCGAACCCGCCTCACGGGTATCGAAGTTCCTTGCGATGCATTTCACCTAGAAACGATACCATTTATGTAATTCTATAATGTACTAACGTATAAATGCGTTTTCGTACAAAGTTCGGCTAATAAAGAAACTATTTTAAAACGATCGAATTTTGGAAAACAAAGGGCGGATTCGGATTTGGCATGTTGAGAAACCTAAGGAGAGACATCGAGTTCCTCCACGCGTCACCGCATGCGTCGCCACAAGGTGGCTGCACTAGCAGCCACGCGCCACCATGCTGTGGTTTCCCATATGCCTTTTCCACGAAATCTACAGTTTTTGTAGATTGTAGGGTTGGCTTTCAGAGCTCATTTCGAGCTCGATTTTCAACCAAATTCGATGATTTAAAAACCAATGTGAAGCTATAAAATGTAAGGAACAAAACTATACCAAAGTGGGGCCAAATTAACGTCGGTGTTGGCCTAAACATGGCTGGTCAGTCATCAGAAAACTGGAGGAAAAATCCTCCGAGTGTGTGTTCTTCATCAAATCATCCCCCAAACTCATTTTAAGGTTAAAACAACATAAAAGCTTCAAAATAAGAAGGATTTGAGGGTCTCGAGGCTCACCATGGTCGGAGAAAATGAGTGAACACTGATAAAAGTCACTGTGCAGTTCCATTTTTCCACTTAGGTGTTCTGAGCAACTAGGAACAAGGTTGGTGGTTTTCCGCAAGGTTAATGGTGATGATATTGGTTTGGTCGTGAGGTTTGTCGAAGTACGGCGATGTGGTGGTGGTGCTGCTTGGCTCCATTGTTTTTTACAGAGAGACAAGAGGGATAGTTTGAGGGAAAGAGATAAGAGAGAGATAAGAGATAAGAGGGAGAGAAATAAGAGATGAAAGAGAGAAATCCATAATTTCTAGAGAGAGGGGACAAGGGACAGGGTAGGAGTGGAGTGTGGGCCTCATGTGGCTCACAAAACAAGCCACAAAATATCTATAAACATGAAATTACCAAATCACCCTTCACGTTCGTATATCCGTAAAATCTCCATCGTGGCTCCAAATTCAATTTCGCTTGCGCCCACACATTTGTATTGTTGCATACTACGCAAATGTGCTAAAATAATGAGTCATACGTCTCTCTAAACGATGGTCAACGAAAGTCAAAATCCTTGCCTATAGGGGCATTTTCGCCTATTCCCTTATTTAATTAATAAAATCGTAAAATTAGGGACGGGTTGTTACAATCTACCCACCTTAAAAAAATTTCGTCCTTGAAATTTGAAATAACTTGCCGTGCATAAAATACTTAAAGATAGGAAGAAAATATATATAAATAAGAAATTAAATTAGAGCGGTTGCATAAAAGAGAATGTCATTCCGTCGTGATTAGATTGCAATGATTCCTCTTTCATGCCTCCAAACTCAAACTTTCCTCTACGTGTGCGACAGACAACACGCTACAGATTGACCTAGGTATCTATCTTTTCTTAATTCTTTATTTTTCTTCTTTCTAAGGTCAGAATCAGGCTTTAATGCCTTAATCTGAAGATTTTTGGTATTGTAATTAGATTCAATTTGGGAAATTAAATTGCGGGTTTTAGTGTTAAATCGAATTAAATCAAATTTTAGGGTTAGGAATTAGGAGCATATATTTTCTAATGTTGCAAAGAACACACTTCACACTCATTGATAGAGACGTTAAAGATTTAGACAGAAACATGAAAGATGATAATGCTAATGGTGTCTCCCTGCGTGGTGAAACGTCAAGATCAAGCTCTTTAACATTACACTGTATTGCATTGTAGACCCACACTATGATGAGAAATCTCTCATCACAATCACAGTTTAATGTTTAAAACAAAGTTTCATTGCATATTTAGCTCTGCATCTCCAGGTTCCAAGTTCGATCTTGATCTTTGTAGATTTGATTGGGTTTTACTTTTTCGTTTTCTTGATTTTTCCATGGAAAATAGGATGATTATGAGAAAATAAGTTAGTTTTCTTGGTTTCACTGGTTTAACTTGTGCTTGGGAATTGTATTTGATAAGTGGTCTATTTGTATTTTGGTTGTAATTCTACACAGAGTAAATGACCTAAGAGTACAAACTTAAACTCAACATCCATTCTTTGTGGTTACAGTATGAGCAGGTATTTGTGTTTTGTGTTTTTTTTTTTGTGTTTACCTATTAACATTTACCAACCGCATCCAAGTGTGCATATTTTGAAATGGTAACGGCTAATGAACTTGAGGATTTTCTTTTGTAAAAGAACCCTTTATGCTTCACCATGTGTTTCATCATGTAACTGCTAGCTATAAGAAGGAACCCGTAATGAATTATTCTTTTGAACTTGTTGAAATATAGAAGGGTCTCTTTAATAATCACCAGCATTTAGTTTCTCTAATCTCTAGTTCTAAGTGGAGCCAATTTCCGGGGCTAATTAGTTTCGTGGTATATGGTATAGAAAGAAAATACTGATTTCAAAATTCAATTGGCTCTTACCAAGAAGATTTAAAGGTCATAGTCAAGCTATTCTTCATGCCTTTATGCTCTAAAATGTGCAGAGATTTTATATTTTTGTAGAAAACAAGTTAGAGAGAAAAGGAGAAAATGTAGAGAGAGAGAGAGGGAGGGAATTGTGATAAATGGTTTTCATTACTTGATAATGTTATTACATTAAAGAGTATATATAGACCTTGGCTTTGTACAACAATACCCTTAACTATAACTATGACTAATTACATATTATACCACTACTCATCTCAACTAACACTTTACTGTTATAACAAACTAATAGTTTTTTATGCTGAGGCATTTGCCTCAATACACCCCCTCAAGTTAAGATTGGACTCAGCAAGAGTTCCAATGGGAAGCTTGGATTTTAAGTAACAAAACCTGTTTTTGGACAGAGACTTAATGTAAATATCAGCCAACTGATCTTCACTACAAACAAACTGAACTTTGATAAGCTGTGCAAGAACCAACTCTCGAATATAATGATAATTGATTTCGACATGTTTAGTTCGGGCATGAAAAATAGGATTTGAAGCAAGAGAGATAGCTGAGATATTGTCACACCATAAAGTAGGAATATTATTGAAAGAGAAGCCAATGTCATGAAATATTTTGCATATCTAGGTAAGCTCAGCAGTTGTGTGTGTCAAGGATCGATACTCAGCTTCTATGGAGGATCGAGCTACAGTAGCTTGTTTCTTTGCACTCCAGCTGATTAGGTTTAAACTAAGAAAAACACTATAACCACTAGTGGATCTGCAATCAAACGTGCAACCCGCCCAATCTGCATCTGAGTATCCAGTGAGATGAAGTTGACTCTTCTTAAACCAAATGCCTTAAGAAACTGTTCCTTTCAAATATCGAAGAACTCTTTTAGCAGCTTGCATATGTTGTTCACTTCGAGCATGCATGAATTGGCAAATTTTATTCACTGCAAAGGAGAGATCAGGTCTTGTCCAAGTCAAATATTGAAGACCACTAACAATGGACCTGTAATCAGTGCAATTAAACAGAAGATGACCACTGTGATCAAGCTTGGTAGAACTGAGATGAGTGCAACAAGGTTTAGAACCTTCCATATTGGCCTTTTTGAGGAGATCAAGGAGATACTTACTTTGGTGAAGAAAGATACCCTCAGGTGTTCTTTGAACTTCCAGTCCTAAAAAATAGTGCAAAGGCCCCAAATCCTTAATTGGAAAGACAACACTCAATTTCTGAATAAAAGATTGACATAGGGTAGTGTTGGGACCTGTAACAAGTATATCATCCACATATACCAACACTATTACCAAGGCAAGTCCTTTGAAAACAAATAAGGATGCATTTAAAGAAGATTAGACAAAACCAAATGTGTGTAGAACCTGAAATAATTTGTCAAACCAAGCCCTTGGTGCTTGTTTTAGGCCATAGAGGGACTTTCTCAATTTACAAACATGGTGAGGCATTGAGGGAGTAATAAAGCATGTAGGTTGCTCTATATACACATCTTCTTTTAAATCACAATGAAGAAAAGCATTGCTGATATCCAATTGATTTAAAAACTAATTGAATTGAACTGTAAGAGACAGAAGAAATCTTATGGTAACTGGTTTAGCTATAGGACTAAATGTATCTTGATAGTCAATACCAGCCTGTTGATGAAATCCCTTTGCTATAAGGCGAGCTTTATATCTATCTATAGTGCCATCAGGTTTCTTTTTAATTCGAAAAACCCACTTGCATCCAATAGCATCCTAAGAATTCGAGGCATGGACTAAATACCATGTACCATTAGATTGCAATGCATTGAATTCTTCTTGCATTGCAGATCTCCAATGAGCATATTTAGATGCCTGCTAGTATGTATTAGGAACATATTCAAGATCAATAGGAAGGGGATGTTTGGTTGTTGAATATGCCTTGAGCTTGTATATTCCAGCTTTTGATCTTGTGACCATATGATGAGTATTGGCAACACTAACAATTGGAGTAGAACCAGATAAACTAGGAGTTTAATCACTTTGAACAGGATGGTTAGTAGAAGTAGATGTAAAGAGACATTGTGAGATCCAATGTGAGAACTGGATGACATATTAAGTGCAGGACCATCTGGAGTAGCAAATGTGGGCAAAGAAAATTGCAAATCAACTGATGGTGAGCTAATAGAAGCATTGGGAACTGATGATAGCTTGGTGTACTTGTGAAATGGATAGGTGCCTTCATCAGAAAGGACATGTCAAGATATATAAATCCTGCCAGTAGAAAGTTTTCAACAAATTAAATGCATTGAAAGTGAACTCACCCCCTGAATCTGTACGCAAAGTCTTTATTTTATTACCAAGAAAGTTTTCAACATAAGATTTGAATACAACAAATGTATGAAAAGCTTCAGACTTAGCTTTTAAAGGAAAGAACCAACTATACTTGCTGTAATCATCAACGAGTAACATGTAATACTGAAAATCACTAGGTGAAACACTGGAGGCAGGACCCCACAAGTCATAATGAAGCAACTTTAAACAGTGAGTTAATGAAGAACTAGAAACACAAAAAGGAAGCTTGTGATTCTTAGCAAGAGCATAATCAGTACAAAAGAAATCAACAACAGATTTTCCTTGCAATGCTACTTTATTACTAGACAAGATATTTCTAAAAATTTTCGAATAGGGATGTCCCAGCCTCTGATACCAAACTTTGACAGGAGCTTTGATACTTATGAAAGCTAAAGGAAATGTAAAAGTTGAGCTGGATGCTTGAATAGGATAAAATCCATCCTTAACCAGACCCTGCAAAAGCATCTTCCTCGAAAAAATACGATCATTTATAGTGGATCCATCAGGGTCAAGAGTTAATGCACAACTATTATCTTTTAAGAATTGGTAAGCAGACAACAAATTATGGGTCATGTGAGGAACATGTAAGACAGTGCTGAGTTTAAAATAACCACGATGAGTATTCAAAGATGAATGACCAACATGAAAGATGGACAAACCTTTACCATCGCTAATATAGACTTTATCTTCACTGGTATAGGGAGAAAGAGTTGAAATATTTGCAATATCATTGGTAATATGTGATGTGGCGCTAAAGTCAATCAGCCAGGATGGATTCGATTTAGAAGAGTAGTGAGCACAGAAAGCAACCAACTTTGCTAGTGGTACTTTTCCAAAGATCTCAGGATTCATCCGATCAAAGCAATCAATGGCTTCGTGGCTAGTGGAACCACAAATTTGACAGGAAAATTTAGAATCTGTGAAAAATTAAGACTGAAAATTTCCACAAGAACCTTGATAATTGCCATGAGAATAAGTGCCTCGATTGTTGCTTGAATAGTTGTAATGAGAAAAATTCCCTCGATTTGTCCCTCTGTTGGTATTATAATTGCGATTGTTGTTATGACCTCGACTAGAATTATGCCTAAATGAGTTTTGCAGAGGCTGTTGTTGAATAGAAAAAGCATGTGGAGGAATGAGGATAAGAGGTTCCTGAGATTGCATAGAGAAAGCCTAAAATGGCTCCGTGGCAATGGATGACATAACTTGCTTTCTATGAGCCATAGAAAGCTCATTCGTAAGTAACAGACCATGAAGTTCATCCAAAGAAGTGGATGAGATGTGAAGCATAATAGAGTCAATAAAGGACTCAAATTTATCAAGCAAGCCATGAAGAATCGCTGCAATTAAATCACAATCAGGAACTGCAACTCCAGCAGCTGCAAGAGAATCAGAAATTTCCTTAATTTGTTGCAGATATTTCGAGATCGATCGAGAGCCTTTTTGGACAGTTTGAAGACGAGAGTGTAATTGATGAATGTGAGCTTCAGATACTCCCCAAAATCATTGCTCAAGTTTTGTCCAAATATCGCGCGATGATGAAACACCAACAGTGAAGGGAATAATTTCCTTAAAGAGTGTGGAATTCAACCAAATGAGAAGGTTTTAATCTTTTTCATACCGCAGTTCAAAGGTAGGGTTGAAAGAATGATCAGGCATAAGCGGCGGTGGACATGATTCAGTGCCATCAATGATGCCGATGAGCTTGTACCGACTGAGAATCAGCATAAACAATGCACGCCATGGAAGATAGTTTGATCGGGACCATAATACCAATATTCTGAATCGTCAAAGAGGTATATGAATTCGAGGCTAAAGAAAGTCCATAAATTCCAAAGGAATTAGGGTTTGGCAATGTCGGTTCAATCCGAGAAGATGAATCCAAGGGCGATACCATGGCTAATAGAGATCAAATCAGAATGCAAATTACAGAAAGAGTGTACAAATGAGTAGAGAATCAATGAACATTCATTGATTGATCAGCGGAAGAGGATCGATTGCTGTGAGCCAGAACGGCGTGATACCATGTAGCCATGTAGAAAACGAGAACTTCTCGAGCAAGAAACAAGTTAGAGAGAAAAGGAGAAAGTGTAGAGAGAGAATTGTGATAAATGGTTTTCATTACTTGATAATGTTATTACACTGAAAAGTATATATAGCCCTTGGCTTTGTACAACAATACCCTTAACTAACTATGACTAATTACATATTATACCACTACTCATCTTATAACACTTTATTGTTATAACAAACTAACATTTTTTGATGCTGAGGCATTTGCCTCAATATTTTTATTTGTTAGATAAACGTACAGAAGGTTCCACTTTGATTAATGGATTATTTTCTTTGTTAATGTGAATCTGTGGTACGCTTAGATAAACAGTTAGGTATTTATTTATTTTCATATGAATGAGATGTAATGTGAATTAAAATTTGGAAGCTTTAATGAAAAGGGCTTCTCAAAACTTTTAATTAACCAAAAACCATCTACTAACTTTATTTAATAAAAAGGACTTAAACTTTAATAAAAATGATTCAAATTTTAATGAAAATGATAAAAGTTTTACATAATAACAAAAAAAATAAATAAAAAACCAACAAATAGTGATGCGCGGGATCACGCGTCACATCACACACATACACACTTTCTCACTCAACAGTTCAACCTTTTTCTCTCTCTTACTCTTTCCCATGTTCCCATCAATTTTTCTCTCTTCTTTCACCTCACCCATTCACATCAACTTTTTTTTCACCTCTCCCCACTCTTCTCTCTCCTTTCACCTCACTCCATAAATAATTTATTTATTTTTTTATTTTATTACTTGCTTATTTGACTATTCCTTCAATTTTTTGAGAATAAACTAAGTAATAATATTACAAGATAAAAAATAAAGAAAAAATTTATTATTCAGTTTTATGAACACTTATATTGTCACTATTTCTTAAACAGGACATTGACTACTTCTTAAATTTGAACACTATTTCTTAAACTGAACATTGACTACTTCTTAAACCGAACACTATTTCTTAAAATGACCATTAACTACTTCTTAAACTAAACACTAACTATTTCTTAAATGTAACACTAATACTATCACTACTTCTTAAACTGAACACTGACTATATCGTAAACTGAACACTAACTATTTCTTAAACTGAACATTAGTACTATTACTATTTTGTAAACTAAACACTGACTATTTCTTAAACTGAACACCTTGTAAACTAAACACTGATTATTTCTTAAACTTAACACTAGTACTATCACTATTTTGTAAACTAAATAGACTATTTATTAAACCAAGTAATAGTACTATCACTATTTAGTAAACTAAGTAATGGTTATTTCTTAAACCAAACACTAGTATTATCACTATTTCGTAAACTAGTACTGTCACTATTTCGTAAACTAAACACTGACTATTTCTTAAACCAAAAACTAACTATTTCGTAAATTAAATACTGACTATTTCTTAAAATCGAACACTAGCACTATCACTGTTTTTTAAACTAAACACCAACTATTTTATAAACTGAACACTATAAGGTTCAAAATTTGAAGCTCTCTTCTCATTATCATATGAATCACTGGCAATAATATTTATATTCTTACAGAGTTAGAATAATGATTTTCACATTCCTATTTGTTCTTTAACATTTCTTCAAAGAATTTATTTGACTTTCCTTTAATTTATTCAATACAAAAATAACTACAAAAATATAAATGAAAGAGAAAAGCTAATGTGCTTTCATTGAGGATCATAATCTAATATTTTTTTATTTTTAGGTTTTAGCTTGTTAGGGTTAAAATTAATAAAGAATTCTATAATTGGAACATAGGATGATGATGACATGTTACCCCACATGTAAGGCTAAGTGGTAGTCATGTATTGATGTTAGCAATATATTTTTTTATCTCAAATTTCTCTCTCTCTAAATTTTTTTGGGGTTTATTGATGTCAGTTTGAATAGATTTGGTTGACATTCTCTTCTCTCTCTCTCTCTCTCTCTCTTTGAACCTTTTCCTTCTTGATGAAATATTTAAAAAGTAATTTGTGTGCTGCATTTGCACGGTTGGTTTTCTATTGAATTGGTAGATGCTTGCTTTCGCACTGCTCGCGTGCACACGTGCTTTGGGTTGAACAAGTTTTTGTATTTTTTGTTTATTATCTCTTGTCGTTATCATTAAATAAAAGTTATTAGGTGACTTTAGGTTAAAACTCAAAGTTTTGAAGCCATTTTCATTAGTTTTCCTTTACAATTTTCTTTTTACATGGGCTAGTATTTCTAGTATCGATTTGAGATTTTAATGTTGAGGAAACTTCTTGTTGTACCCTGTATCTTTTGACTTACTTTTGCTACAGTTACTGTATTACTGTGAGAACCCGTATTTTTAAAATATAGAACAAATGGTATTTTTTAAACTACTATGATATTGTTTATTTCTTTTCCATATATATATATATATATTACATATTAGTTTTTGCATTTTGCTGTCAACTTCTAGTCGATAGTTTCTTACAATTAGCAAGGTGTAGTCTTGCAATTGAAGTCTATCCCATTTTGCTTGGAGGTGTTCAACAACTATATGGCTTCCTTCATAGTCCAACACGCAACAATTCATTTTCTTGACAGCTGTTATATTTACAATGAGGTGTGAGGTTTTGAGGGATTCCACTGACACCATCAACTTCCACCATTGTTGGCAAAGCCACATGTGTTAATCCCAAGTCATCTACCCCATGCACAACCACACCTTGAAACCCACTTGTCAAGTGGCCATTCTTCAGTTACATTTCTATCCCTACATATAATATATTTTACATTGTAGAGAGTCGGCCCTTTCTACTGTAAATAGAGGTTGCATTTCATTCTTTTATTCACGATTTTAGGAAACACTAGCAAAAAAGCCCATGAAACCGCGGGTTTGCAACTCTAGTTCAACCTAATTACAACAATGTTTATAATTTTATTTCAATTATACTCATGTGTACCATATCCCCTCTACAATACCCTGCTACCAAAGGGGGTTCATGATTCGTTATGACGCATGCTTTAAATTCAGTAACCTTTATTCCTTCTTTGTTCTTTAATTATTAAATTTATAATCCTTGAGAGAATGTTTTACAGTGTGCAAGTAGAGCAGCTTTCATTTGCCAATTTCTCATACGATAATGCAAGCTCCATTGCTGAATTAAAAAAGAGTTGATAAAATTGAACCCAAAAGGCAAAAGCCTTCTTTAACAAATAGATATGTGACAGTCGTTTGGGATATAGACATGGGTGTACCTGGAAGAATAGAGATGCACTGAGTTGGAGAGAGCAAAGAGAGATAGCGGAATTTTGGAGGAATACTGGACGATGACGAATTGCACGGCCAGAGCTGTTGGTGGCGGTGATTCTGCAGCGAAAGACAATTAGAAAAAAGTATTCAATAAATCTTACATAACTATAATAATTCAGTCATGAGCTTCAGATCATTGGCATTTCAATTATAAGGATTCATAATTTCAAATTTTAATATAGAATTAACGGTTTACAAAATTAGAGGCAACTGATGGCATAGCGTACCGGCTTCAAGTATGCTAAAGTTAGACATAATCTTCAGTATGTAGAGGTGTTTTCTTTTCTGAATTTTTCCTGCAATGGTTCATAGCTGGTTTCTACAAATTTTGTAAACGGGAGCTGCTAGTATGGATGTGTGTTAAATTTATCTCGTAACAATAGGACGTATAAGAAAACGAAGTGAAGGTGCATATATAATCCATGTTTCCTTTTTTTTTTCCATCTGCTCTATTAGATAAATGTGAGTACTAAATTAGTGCATTTAAATTGAAAAGAGTTGACGGAGGCATAATTGGAGAAAGAAAAGTCTTTATATCAATAAAAATGAAAAGATGCTTCATAATTGGACATAGAAAATGAGGAAAATGATAGGGATGAAACAAAGAAAGGCCATTAAAATTTTGACAGAGGCATTCTTAGCACGTAAAAAAACAAAGGCATTCCCAAACAGACAATACAATATACAGTAAAAGGAAAATAATAACTGAGGAGGAAAAATAAAAACCAAAAAATAAAAAAAAATTGTAAACCTCAGTAGCAACATAGAATGCATAAGAATTAAGCATTTGTTTTCAGGGTTTGAGGGCTTGAGTTTGTTTTCTAATTTGAAGCAAAAAATACTTGAATGAAATGCCAAATAAAAACCCCAAAATCTTACCTGATCACATTTAATGCCAATAACGATGATTAAAATATGATATTGAGAAACATAATACAAAAATGATATATGATATTTAAATTGATTGGCCTATCTGATGTTTATTCAGTTCAAGTATCAATTCAAATATCTAATAGGGTTTCAAATATTAGAAAGAGGTATGTTATGCAATCTGCAATTCAAATATCCGAAATTGGCCTGCTTTTGCAGAAGTGCCCAAAATTCAGGGGTTACTCAATTTCATGTTTGAAAGCCATTCTGTAATTGAAAATCCAAAATTCAGATTCCTTTCCAAGGTCTTAACAACACGACAACTGACCACAAATCCAAAAAAGCGGTTCAACCCCCCAACTTTGACCATTTTTCACTTTCAATTCTGGAATCACAGATGTATTCCCAAATCAGTGTGAAAACAATGAAGCAATGATTACAAAAGGCTACGCTAATTTTTTGATATCAAAATGTAAGATTTATTAACCAAATGTAAAAGGAGATGGTAGAGATGACCGACATCTGTATCAAAGGTTAAATTTATTAATCAAATTATTAGTACAGTTCTTGCATCTTAATAGGTATCTAAATATCTCCACCTTCATTTAGTGAAAGTGATGTTGGTGGTGGTGTTGGAAAGGGGACGAAGAACAAAGAAAAATCAAAACAGAAAAATACAAAACTAATTTATCAATCAATACCAACTCTCTCATGCGAAAAAACCCAAAGTCTCAAAAACTACAGACCCATAACAGTTTGATCAAGTAACTAACCGATTACAACAATCAGATGGCCAAATGGAAAACCCAAAATCTCTCTACCTCAAATGCTCATCTGCAACCACACTCCTTACACTCCCTGTCTCTTTCCCCAACCCATGCTTCACCAAATGACACACCTAGGCTATCTTCCCACAGCCAAGGAGCAACCAAATTCAGCTCTAATATAATAAAACTTAAACAAAACTCTAAATCTACGAAAAACAAAGTCTTTGATACTTCTAATAGAGTTTCATAGTTTTCTTTCGAAGTGAAAAAGACCCGAATCAACACAAAAACCCTCTGCACAGTAACTCACCTGAGTGAGATTCTAAAGCAACAAAAACCCAAGAAAACATGCTCTTGGTTCTGACTTGCTCACAAAAACACACACACCACTTATGTATTATACTTCCATATACCCCCACTACAGTAAATTCAACAGACTCAAATCAAATCTAGGGTTTGAGAAACCCTAACAAAACAATTCAAGAACAAATACTAAGACCAAATTTACCTACTTATACACAAAATCTCCACTAATCACATATAAAATTATTCCTAAAAAAATTATATAACTCATGCATGAAAGTAAAAAACACAAAAATTGGTACCTTTGGCTCACTGCTCTGTTCCCCATTTATGTGTTTTATTCAACCACCAAAACCCTAAAACAAAAAGCAAAGAAATCAATGAAATTCATGCACCAATTGAAATGAAGCTTCAGGCGAAAATTGAAGTGTTGCAAATACTACAAAAGGAGAATTATTTAACAGAAATTTTGAAAAAGTATATTAAACCCTAAACCCTAAACCGCTATGTAGAAATCAAACAAAAAATCTTGACTTTCCTAGAAAATTTCACTTCTTTCTTTGATTGATTGATTAATCACTTTCACTCACTCCAATCCTCTAAGAACCCATAATTTTTTCAATCCTTGGATCCCTAGAAAATCACCAGATTATAAATTTCTTTGGTAAAGAATTTTTTAAAATCTAAAGCAGGGTAAGCAAATTGCTTACGTTTTGTGTCATATCCTGGCCCAAGCCCCCACCACATCCTAGGTTCGACTCCGCCGTAGCACAATATTGTCCACTTTAGGCCCCAACCACGCCCTCACGATTTTGTTTCTGGGAACTCACGAGCAACTTCCCAGTGGGTCACCCATCCTGGGAATGCTCTCGCTGCAATCTCGCTTAATGTCGGAGTTCCTACGGAACCCGAAGCCATTGAGCTCCCAAAAAGCCTCGTGCTAGGAAGATATGAGAATATACATATAAGGCATAGAGGATCCACTCCCCTGGGTGATGTGGGATCTAACAATGTCACATCTCGGCCCCGACCCCCACCATATCCCGGGCTCGACTCTGGCATAGCACGATATTGTCCGTTTTGGGCCCCAACCACGCCCTAATAGTTTTGTTTCTGGGAACTCATGAGCAACCTCCCAATGGGTCACCTATATTGGGAATGCGCTCGCTGCGATCTCGCTTAACTTCAGAGTTCCTATGGAACCCGAAGTTAGTGAGCTCCCAAAAGGCCTCGTGCTAGGAAGAGATGAGAATATACATATAAGGCATAGATGATCCACTCCCCTGGGCGATGTGGGATCTAACATTTCGTAAAGAGGGTTATGGAAAATACGTGTATGGACTGGTGGTGCGTTGCGGTTCTCATGTGTGCTGTGGAGTTAGTTGCTGAATTTGGGTGAATTGGTGGAGAAGCAATTTGTAGAGTTGGTGGTGGTTTTGTTTGATTGAAAGAGGAGGAAGGCTATTGAAAATGGAGCATTGAAGCAGGAAGGAAGAGGTGGAAGAAGAGAAGAAGAAAGAGAGAAACGAAAGATGCTTCTAGCATCTTCCCTAGAAAATCCGATAGCCATGCACGCGCAACACACATGACCAAGGGCAAAATGGCCAATTCACAGCACAATCCCACCAAATTTAGAAAACACTAAAGAAAATGAGGGGCAAATTCGTCCGCATACTATAGGTAAACAGTAACCCAAAACTAGGTTTTAGTGTATATATAATATTTTGGCTGCTTAAATGAATGGTATTGGACGTGCATGTTTATGAACAAGGGTAGCCGAAGAGGTTGCATTGCATTCATGCATTATTATCAATAATGATTTGATATTTGGCTATATGATTTCATGACACTTAATTTAATATTATCAATTACTGTGATAAGGTTATGTCTCTACTAAGCTGTTGAAACTCACCCCTCTATTGTTATGCAGGTTTAAAAACTAAATAGTCAAAAAGGGTAGACGGGATGAGATCGGATTAAGTGTAAGGATAGAATTTTGTATTTATTTAATTTTGTCTTGTAAAGAATTATCGATTTCTTGTTATAAGAGGAATTTCATATTTTCCACCTAGTTTCACTTTCCTTTTATTTAATTTTATTTTTAGCTTGCGCGCCGGATTTGGGTTCGAAATTTTTCCTATTGACCTCGGGTTTGTGGCGTGACAATTACATACTAGTATTATAATATTTTTGGGACAGTTAGGGGTTACACTTTTCGAAAAGGTTTTACAAAAAATTATTTTCAGGCCCACTCACCCTTGTTTTTCGCGCTCCTCCTCAAGGATTTAGTGGCAGAGGTTTTGTGATGACAAGGATGGTTGGTAAAAGTTGTTATATAAGAGACTTCTCCTTTCGGTATAAATGTCCTTACTTTTCTTTTACTGCAATTTATCTATGCTCTGACATCACTTGTGTGATATGAGTTCGATCCCGCTCACATGCGCACTCTAAATTAGTCACTTTTAGGTTTTAATTTATTCACATTTTCCATATCACTACACTTGATGGCTTTGTTACCTTTCAGGTGTTGGACAACACATCGCGATTCGGGTGTCTAGGTGGACATTTCGGGTTGGGATGTGTCAATAATCTTTTTGACAAACTTCGTTAAAATTTTCATCCAAAATAAAGAGTTTAAGGGAAAAAAAAATGAATGAGAGTTGATTGAATGCTAACAGGGCCGGAATATAATTAGTACAAATTATGTCGATTAGAGCACTTCCAGTGTGTAAAGGCACCCCTTGGCAATTGACAATTAAATCCCCTCAAGTGAATAGTATCTCCCTTCAATGAATAGTAATTGCCTTTTGCATCTCCATTCCTAAATTGAATAGCTATGACAATAGACAATAAAATATCAGTATTTTTTATTTTATAAAATAATAAAAAATAATTTTATTTTTAATTTCAGATATGATTTTTAACCGATCTCGTCTGGTCACGTGTCATTATCTAAAAATACAATTTTTGTTAGTAAATTTCGATAAGATTTTTAACTAATTATGTTGCGCAATATGTCCTTCCATGTTCTGAATCATTGAAAATATTAAAATGTGGTGTAAGGTGAGAGAAAATGGTAAGGTATTTAAAGAATTTTTTTATTTTTTTTATAATGTGGCTGACGTTAGCTTTGCATCACTCTCCCTTAGACGCTTGGGCCTTGGACTTGCGCCTGAGCTCTCCCACCTCAGCCTAATTGCTCGAATGAGCTAACACCACTTTGACATGGGATTGAATTGCAAATGGAGCCAGTACACATGACAAAAGAGTACGTTGAAAGTGCTCTTAGATCATCTCTAAACTTTTATAAATTGGAGTAGGATTGTCTCCCTTCTTTTTTTCTCTTCCCTTCCCTCCACTCCTATTTGAACGGTTACAGTTAAGTTATGTCAATATTTTATATTAATTTTTTATAGAAAGAGAAAGACAAAATAGAGAATGTGAAAGGAAGGGATAGAAAGAAGATAAGAGAGAATCCTACTCCTTATAAATTATGAGGAATAGGTTTGATTCCACTGGTCCCAATCAGGTTGACTTCGTTGGCAGGAAGTTGTTAGCCAGTCATGTCGCATAATACTTCCAATAGAAACTCACATGCATAGCTTGGTACTTTCCTTCGGCCTTCATCTCAAATGGAGGACATGGTCCTCTTCGGATTCATTGGTTCTAATCCACTAAATTTCATGATCTAGATTATTAAAAGTTAATCTAACGGTTATAAAAATAGGTTTATTTTAAAAGTTATAATAACTTTAACCATTGGATCAAATTTCAATAGTCCGGATCACGAGATTTGGTGAATTAGGACCAGTGAATCCGGAGGAGATGCATGTCTTCCATTTGAGATGAAGGCCGAAGGAAAATACCAAGCTATGCATGTGAGTTTCTATTGGAAGTATCATGCGACTTGACTGACCTGTAGATCATATGGTACAAGAAAATAGTAGTCACTCACAGTTTAGTTCTAATCTTACCTACCCGACGTAGCTGCTCATGAACCTGCAAAACTCATGCTCTGTCTCTCTCACAACACCCTCTCCTCCATCTTTCCTTCTCCCAATTGATTTAATTTTTTTTTGTTAAATATTTTTTATGTAATTGTGTGATTAGTTAATTTTGATTGTTGTAGGTTGTGATTGGATTGGAAGAAAATACTACCTATTTGGCAGAAGCAAAAAAAAATTGGATACCACAACTCAAAAATGGCAACAAAAAAAATATTATTAGGTAATGAGAAAAAAATTTCAACCTATAGGTGGACAGCAGCTGGTCTAAGATTAACAAAGTTGTAACATTCACCTAATAAACATGAGAGAGTAAAATAGACATAAAAAGAAATTAAAAACTGTGCCATAATAAATATAGCGCTAACAATGGGAAATTTGCAATATAGTAAAAAAAGTTTATCCGGAAGATGCAAACAAAATTTGATTTTCTATAAATTCCTTCTCGCTTAAAAAAAAAAAAAGTCTATATGAACATAATTTTTTACCAATCTAAGTTCAAATAATTGAGACCCTCCCATATAATTATCAGCGGCAACAATTAATTGAATTAATTAAGAGTTTGTGCAGGCCTCTACGTTGACCATTTTGGACGGGGACATTATGCCTACTAATTAATAAAATATTCATTGTGAACCAAAATTCTATGAAATTATCAGTTTAATCCTTTAATTAAAATAGAACATGAATAAGAAATATGGGTAGAAATATAATTTCATATAACCAAATTTTGTTTTTTTTTTCAAAGGCTCACATACATATAATCATAACATATTTCTAATTAAAAAAATAAAAAAATAAAAGAAAAACTTCCCACTTCCACATTCTCTATCACTCTCCTTCTATTTAAAAAACAAAAATAAAAAATTTTCTTACACACTTTGTATGTGCCCATATGCTAGTTGAATTAAATAGAAGAATCACATTATTTCGTCATTTTTTTTGACAAATTTATCAATTCAAAAGTTGATTCTGTGTGAAACCTCTTGCTACCCCCCTGTTCTTCTACATATTATGTCTACTGTTTCGACACTTTGAAATTAAAACATCGGATTTTCCTAACAGCTCAATACACTTGTTTTTTAATGACAGTTTAAGTCAGTCTCATAGTTGCCTTCCTAAACAAAACCTCCATAGAATGTCCTCATTTTTTCTTCACCATTAACCGTAAAATTTTCGTATGCATCAATACTACATGGTTGATCGGCTATAAGGTTATATAGGTTGATTAGTTCATAATCTCATTATTTTGTTAATTCTTTTTTGAGTTAATTTCAGTTTATTACTTTAAAGTTTTTTTATTTTCAACATTTAGTATATGAAGTTTTTATCATCTCGAAGTGTATCCGAAATTATAATATTGGGATAGTCTCATACATCCGTTAACGTTACTGTTAAGTGAACCGTTAAGTGTGATGTGATGCTTATATGAATAATGACCGAGTTCCATGTGTTAATATAATCAACATAAATATTTAAAAAATTAAGAAAATAAAAAATAAAAAATAAAACAAAATTTCTTGTTTTACCCTTCGATCTCCACCATCAGGACCTCAGCATGGATTTTGGACAGGATGAGCTTTACGATGGCTAGGTCGCAAGAGCCTTCTTCGGCGCGACGATGTTGGCGGGGAATGAGCCGAAAACGGTGGCTGGGGTGGGAGGTGATGGAGATGATGGACCATGAAGCGCCGAGCAAGCTGGAGATGATGGACCATGAAGCGCCTCTCAGATCTAAAACCGCTCAGCAGCAGAGGCTTGCTGCTGCTTCTCAGCTCATGGCAGCGTCAGTGAATTCCTTCCCTTACTCCTCCAAGTGCATGAACTTCGTACTTCAGCAGCAACAAACTGATTCGCAAAGGTACATGATTTACTGAAGTTCTTATTTTTTTGGAAATTAATTAAAGCTCTTATCTTTAATCATTTGTGTTGAATAATTATTAAGTTGAACATTTTTGTTCTCTGTATTTGTAGGGCAGCGGCAGCTGCCTTGATGATGGGTGATGATATGCACAAGTTCAGCCGATCCCGCCTCGAAAGATCCGATTTTTCGATGGAGGGGAAGGGGGAGGGGGAGGAGAAGGGGAAGGGTTTGGCTGGGAAAAATGGGGAAAATTGGAACTGGAAAATGGGTACTTTGAGGGTGTTGGGTTCGAAGGAGGGGAAGGTAGGGATGGAGATGGTGGTTGAATTGTCGGCGGCGAAGAAGATTCCTGCGGCTGAAATGGCCGATCTGGGCGAAGAAGAAGATGACGACGTGGGTTGATTCGAATTGGGAAAGTGGGTTTTGGTCTGAATGTTGAAAACAGGGGTGAAGTAGGTAATGAGGGAGAAGATGTCGAGCAGCTTAAGCCACTGGTGCATCTGCTCGGTTCCTTCGCGGATGGAGTTGTAGACATCTAGGGCTTTGACGCTGCGCCCGAAGTAGTCGGAGATGTAGCGGTCAACGGTGGGTTTGGAGATGTGGGTTTTGGTGGAGGAGAGGATGAGAGTTTTAACCTCCTGGTGTATGAGGAGGAAGGAGTCGAGGAGGTCGTGGGACGAGGAGAGGTGGAGGAAGCAATCGGCCATGGCTTTGGAAAGAAGAAAATCTGTTTTAATTTTTAATTTTTTTAGTTTTTTAATTTTATTAATATTTTTAATTTTTAATCTTCATGTCGCCCATATTAACACAGTCATCGTGAGCTCCACGTCACCATTTAACAGTAATTTTAACAAATGTATGAAATTGATCTAAAATTACGATTTCATGTATTACTCGAAAAAATTTTCATGTATTAAATATTAAAAACTAAAAACTTTTAGTACAGTAAACTGAAATTAACCATTATTGTTTTGTTAAACCTAATTCTTATTCTTTCCCTTGAAGTCAACAAGTCAACAATCCCAAATCCTCCAAGTCCATCTCGATTATGGAGCCGTATCAACCACACCAAAGACCTTTAGAATCCTATAAAAAGTGCTACCAGCTTCAAACCTTCTCTCTCTCTCATACCTCTCTCGATTTTCCTTCATTCACTTACGACTGCTTTTGATTGAAGTAAGATCCTCCACTCATCTGTTTTGTGCTTTTAAACTTTCGTCCAACTATTTTTTTTTGTTATATGAAGTAGCGTTTCGAACCCTGAATTTGCCGTCTACTTTTTCTTGCGTTTCGTAGTACGTGGTTTTTCTGCGATGAGCAAACTTCGACAGCATGGTCCTTTTGCATTCTTTTGCCTCCTCTTCATACTCCCCACCTTAGTTTTCGGAGACTGCACCTGTGAAAAAGAAGAAGAAGATGGGGACCGGAACAGAACCGAAGCTCTAAAGTACAAAATCGGGGCGATTGCATCCATCCTAATCGCCGGTGCACTCGGTGTTGGTATTCCAATTCTTGGGAAGACCATTCCGGCTTTACATCCCGATAGGAACATATTCTTCATCATCAAGGCCTTTGCAGCCGGGGTCATATTGGCTACTGGGTTCATCCACGTCCTCCCGGATGCTTTTGAGAACTTGACGGACCCGGCTCTTAAGGAGAACCCATGGGGGAAATTTCCCTTCACTGGGTTTGTGGCCATGATGGCTGCCATTGGGACTTTGATGGTGGATTCTTATGCCACTTCTTATTACAGCAATTCTCACTTCGAGAACAATATTAATCGAGACGAAGAGAAGGCTCAAGAGCATGGGGGTCACGTGCATGTTCATACTCATTCAACTCACGGCCATGCTCATGGAGCAGTTGACACTACGCCCTCAACAGAACTTCTTAGGCACAGAGTGATTTCACAGGTAATTTTCTTTTTGAATAGTTTTCTTTTTTGTGATTAGTGGTGAATTAAATCGTTAATTATCTTTTATTTTTGTGGCAGGTTTTGGAGTTGGGGATTATTGTGCATTCTGTGATTATAGGAATTTCGTTAGGTGCTTCTGAAAGTCCAAAAACAATAAAGCCTCTTGTAGCTGCGTTGTCTTTCCATCAATTTTTTGAAGGCATGGGACTCGGTGGATGCATAACTCAGGTAATTTTTTGCCTCTAATTATTGATGTCAATACGATGGTAGCCAAGTTGTTTAGAGCAAAAAAACACTGGATGTTGATCGGATATTATTTTTCTAATGTTCTTTGTAGGCGATGTTCGAGAATCGAGCTGTTGCAATCATGTCATTGTTCTTCTCTCTTACAACTCCTGTTGGGATTGGCATCGGAATTGGAATATCAAATGTTTATGACGAAAGCAGCCCGACTGCACTCATCGTGGAAGGCGTTTTCAACGCGGCATCAGCCGGTATTTTAATCTACATGGCCCTTGTTGATCTGCTAGCAGCTGATTTCATGAACCAAAAAATGCAGAGCGACGGAAGGCTTCAAGCAGGGGCAAACATATCTCTTCTTGTTGGAGCTGGATGCATGTCTTTGTTGGCCAAATGGGCTTAATTAAACACCTTAGTCAATCAAAAGATATTGTCTATAATTTTAGTTTACTTTCATAAAGTTTTTTTTGTTATGCAGTCAACTTTTAATCTGAACCGTTAATCTAGTGGATCCCTCGACTACGCATATATGGATCAATGTTATCGTCCACTTATCTTTTTGTTTCTACCTTGAAATTATGATAGACTGAAAATTCAAAGCAAGCTCCTTTTACTATGAAAAAAATTGGTCCCCTTATTTTACAAAGTGAAGGAAAAGTCAGCAAAAATCTAGGAGCGATTATCCACCATTTTTTTTTCTACGTTGAAATTATGATTGGCGTAAAATGCAAAGCAAGTTCCATTTATTATGAAAAAAAATTGGAAATTGTTGCTCCCCGGATCCCTTTTCACTTAATCCTCATAATCCAGGATCCAAACCGTTCAAATTTCATTTAACGGCTATAAATAAGGTGACATTTTTAAAGTGATAATAATTGTAGCCGTTGAATGAAATTTGAACGGCCCGATCCCGGATTAGGTGGAAAAGGATCCGGAGAGGATTCCTTTCCAAAAAAAAATTGGTCCCCTTATTTGGAAAAGGATCCTTGCTAGATCATTTTCCTAGAAATCCAGCAATCGTGTCTATTTATTGTACATCGTGCGGTCAGTTTTTGTTAAATACTATTTACATTTAATTTTATGTTTTAAATTTTAAATGATTTATGACCACACGATTTACGATGAATAGACACGATTATGAGATTTCTAGGTAGCTAGGAAAAGGATCCTCACCGGATCCTTTTCCCCCTTATTTTGGATCCATTTCCCCCTTATTTTCCAAAGTGAAGGAACAGCTAGCAGAAATCTAGGAGCGATTGAAAATCTACGAAGGAAAATCCAAATAGTAAAAAACAAAAACTTTAATAAAATATTATAAATTCTCGACGAGGAAATGACATGCGAATGTGAGTGACATGGTCATTTTTGGCGGAACTCGTATTTCCACTTTCAAAACTCCAAACGTACGAAATTGGTGTTGACTCGTAAAACACCTTTTGTGGATACAAATTTTTGCCGTTTCAAGGAAAATACATCTGTAAAATAATAACACCTAAAATTAAGTTCAAAAGCCTAACGTGCCCACAATGAATGGGAAGGCTTTGGCGGAAGAATTTCTGATGCCAAAGTTAGAATTCTGAAAATAATGTGTTTAGAAGTTTATGGGTAGCAAATGACTTAGCTTTTTAGTAGGAGAATAAGACTATTTATAAGGGAGTGGTAGGCCCTATTTGAAGAATAGGGGCCGGCCATATATGGTAAAATTGTGAGTATAATTGCAATATATTATATGAAATAGTATCTTGCAATTAACTTCGCAATTAATCCTAAATTGAATAGAAAAATTGAGTTATCTTTTAAATAAAGATTTGATGAGGAGTGATGAGAGAGATTTAAATAAATACCATTTTGATCACCTTTGACTCTTCCTTGATTGAGTCATTATTGTCCAGTGCATGCAAGTGGGAATCTCGGTGTGCCTCAAGGGTAATTTTGTAATTTTAGCCCAAAAGTCCATGAATCACCTCTATAATTTTCTTGATTATTTTTTGCTCCACAAATGCCCCCACACCTATTAGGCTGGTCGCAGGAAAGGGCAGCAGGTGTAGAGATTTTCCCTTACTTTAGGAAATGTATGATCGTTTCCTACTTCGATGTAGATTCCCACATTAATTGAAAATTAGATCCTTGTAGGAAACGGAAATAAATTACTTCCAAAGTCTATTTAAGTCTACCTTAGGTAGATGATTAAATTAACTTTAGAGAGCAATTTATTCTATCCTATAAGAGAGAGAAAGCTAGATGATATTTGTCCCCCCTTCCCTAGCAATCTTCTACATTTACTTGTGCAAAGGATCGTCTTTTGTTGCTTTCTTCGTAAATTAATTTTTCCTTGTCTTCGTAATTTTTTTGGAGCCTCGAGGCTTGAAATTTGGCTCGACAGGGGTCGAGGATGTGTGAAAAGATGGATTGGAAAGGCCATGACAATGTTGCAGTGGGTGGCTTGGTGCGACGGTGGCTCAGCGTGGGCCGACGTCTGGGTGCAGCGGCGTGGGTTGCGGAGGCGAGCTGGAACTTGGCTTGGTCAGGAGCTTTTAGGATTGGGTCAAAATTATGAGGCACTAGGCTTAGGCCCTTGCGGGAGAGATAAGAGAGAGGGAAGCGTGGGAGCGCCAGCCTCTTCCTTTTGGATTAGGTCGCGAGGCCTTTGGTTCGAGAGAATGGCAGCGCCTAGCATGCTAGGTTGCCTGGCGTGCTGGGCCTCCTAGTATGCTAGGTTGCATGGCGTGTTGGGTTGATAGGGGGAGCTGGGAACCAATACGGGCTGGGCTTCCTTGGCTGCTGTCTTTAGGTCACGAGGCTCGATGTTTTTTTTTAAATTTTTATGCAACCATCTAATGATTCTTCCTTGTATCTTTGTAGAATTTCTTCGAGTATGTCTTCTTCAAGCCACAAGAGTGATGATGGTGTGCCGCTGTTGTATCGCCAAGGCGGGTCTTTGAGTAAAGTGGGCCACCTCAAGGCTGCATACTTCAAAATTAGCTCTGATGACTTGTTTAGAGATTTCCTTGAAGCATATAGGCACGCTATTCCGTCTGGGGTGCGTGTGAAGCGGGTTAAGGATGGTAGCAGTCGTGAGCCATGTAGTAGGCTCAGAGGGCCATTAAGTTTCACCTTTACTACTTCGTGTTGGGATTTAATTTTCCTATGCTGCATTTCTACCAAGAAGTGTTTTGCTCTATGAAGTGTACACCCCTCTCAATGTTGTCCAAATGCGGTCCGTGTGATGGTGGGGTTCCTCAATCTAAGCCAATTATTTGACTTGGATCTAATTGTTAACAAATTTTGGTACTTCTTTGACATAAGCCATATTGATGAAGTTGGGCAACTGCGATCCCGCCAGTGGCTCTTCGATCATTTGAGCAAGGGACATCATGATTGGGCCAAGACGACTTTGGAGATAAGTGGAGAATGAGAGTCTGATTCTTCCCTTAAATTGCGCATTCCGATGATTTTCATCACCACTAAGTAGACTGCTTAGTCTCTATGCTGCTTTGTGGTTTTGCTGAGCGGTTATCTGATTTGTTGATTGTTCTTCTCCACTTACGTAGATTCAGAATTGGGCTCAACTACCAAGACTTCTCCAGATCTGAAGAGGAAGGTTCATGTTGCTTAGGTATCCCCTCCACTGAGTACTGTGAATAGCTTGGCTGCTTAGTTCTATTCTCCAGGAGAAAGCTGGGCTTTTCCCCAAGAAAGGAGATAAAGTGGATTAAGACGGAAACTTTGACTCGTCCAATCACTGTTGTGGAGCCTGCTGTGAATGAAGGTGGAAAGAAAAGATCTTCCCTACCTACTCAAGAGATGTCAATTGAGAAAAAACCAAAGAGTTCATTTGCTACTCCTAAGGGTTAGCCTGCTGTCGATAGGCTTATGATTGACTTGACTTTTTCCAAGGGGAAGAAAGATAAGGCTGCTAGATTTGAGTTGGTGATGCTTGCCATGCCAAAGGTAGCTAGTACAATTGTTGATAGGATTGCTTAGCGTAGAGGGTTTGTCATCCCCTAGTGCTAAAATTTGTGCCAAGACGTTCGTTAAGAGCTAGGTTTGGTTCACCTTTGGAAAGGCTTGCTACAATGAAGAGCAATAAGATGGACTCTGCCGCTAAAGTGGCACCAAGGCATACTCTTCTTGTTGCTGAAATTGGTTTGCTTACTAAGAAAGAGAAGATTACTCGCATGGGTAGTTGTGAGAAATCCACCAAGCCTGTTTCTGGGGAGGCTGTTGAGATCTATACACTTTTGAAGCTAGATCTGCTCGAAGACATGGACGCGTGTGCCAAGCTTGTTGATGACGTTAGAGGGGTTGTTTGCCGAAGTTTTTTTGCGAAGCATACAGCCCAGTATAAAATGACTACTATGTTTGCTATGATATAAAAACGACGATTCTGGCAGCTGAGTCTATGCTCATTGATCAAAAGGATAGCAAGGCTGCCAAGAAGGTGACAAAGACTATGATAGCTGAAACTTATTCTTATGCCGAGAAGATCAAGAGGTTGGAGTCTGAGCTCGTCATTTTGAATGAATCCAATATCTTTGCCCCCACTTTTCTGCAGCTTGAGTCTGCTCGCCAAAAGATCGTTGACTTGAAAACTAGGCCTGACGCGATCCAAGTTAAGTATGAAAATGCAGAGAAGGAGATTGGATGTTACATACATTATATTTAAGATTTTGAGCGTGCCATTTATGAGCTTCGTTCTACTACTTACGCAAAGGATGAAGAATTGATTAATGCTTATAATCAAGTAATCTAATTCAAAAAGGTCATAGATAGGCTTGAACCCCAAGTGTTAGAACTCTAAGGTGTACTAAAGATCAACAAAAATCTGAAGAAGGAAGTGGATGAGCTACAACGCATCCGTGTGGGTCTACTCGAGGAGAACAAGTAGCTGAAAGGTGGGAAAGCTGGGCTCGAGGCCTTGCTTGTTCAGAGTCAGGCCGATTTTTATAAGTTGGTTTATGTTGATCATCTATTTGGTAGGCCGTCTGACTTTGAGTTTGCTGGGAAAGACTTCAAGACCTTATCTATTTCTCTAGATGACTTGCTTGCCTTTACTTTTGAGGCTTCCATGGGTGAAGTAGTCAGAAAAGTTGGTGCCCAGGTTAGGGTAGTCAGGGGTGAAGCGCTGAATGATGTCGTTGTTGAGAGTGTCATGGCTGCTGAAGGTGTGGCAGTCGAGTAGTCGTGGGATGTCCAAGTTATTGAAGGGTAGTATTCTAGGTAGCCTTTAGGATTTTCTTTATTTTTCTTGTTGCCTTTTTGCTTTGCTTTGCTTGAACTGCTTCCACCTTTGCTATTTGTTTATCAATTTTTCTAGAAAATTTAATAAACTTGCTTCCTTCACTTTTCTTCATCTTCGCTTCTTTTGTTTACGCCCAACCTTTGACCTTTAGACCAGCAGTATGCGTGTTGCTTTTCTATAAGCAAACAAGCCCGCATAGCCTATGCAGTCGTAGGTGTTGGTGTAGAACTTTTGCAAAGTTGTTAGCCATAGGGTTGGTAGCAGGATGTCTTACTTATAGAAGCAGACGAGTCCTCGTGACCATTTGGCTGTTAACCTTGGCTTTCTTCAATCTTTTGAGCTGTGTGGCCCATATCACAACATACTAAAGTTTTTTGGGTCATAGAATTCACTAACATGTCGTATCAAATGTAAGCGATTGTATAAAATTTCGTAAGCAAAGGTCTGAGAGAACTTCATACTCTTTATATAACCAATTCTGTGGGTTGTGTAGCAAGTATCACAACACTTTAGGAATTATTGTAGATCTAAACGATCATTCCGCGCTTGGTAGATGTGAAGCTTATCGATTGCGTAGCATGTCGGTAGTGGATAGAGCTTTATATATGCACTCTAAGTATTTAACCTTTCAAAAAAATGTGTGGTTGTATAAGTTTAAAGCGACTTATTGCTCGAAAGGCAAGCTGCAGACAATCTTTCAGAAATTATAGGCTACCTTAGTGCATTCTGTAGCAATTTTAGGGTTTTAGGACAGTCGTCCATAGGGCATGCTGCATAATGTGCCTCCTCCATCTCTAAGGCCCGGTTCCCTACAGATTAGGCCAAGAGACTCAAAATTCTTTAGTTACCTAAGCCTTGAAAAAAACCATTATAGCTACTTTTAGGAATCCCGACACAAGTCATCATGCACCTAGTTACACCAGGGAGGCCCAATTCATCCACGTCTGGATATTCATAGTGTATGGTTTATCCTCCTGCATTGGAGAGCAAACCTATGTAGGTGTCGGAGAATTGGTTTACCCTTTTCGCACTGGAGAGCATGGTTGGTCCCAGAGGGTGCAATTCCTACGATAAGTCCTTGAGAAGGGCGTGGAATTCTTTTGAAGTTCAGGAGTGATTATTTGTTGTAAGCATGCAGCTGAGCTAAATTGGAAGTTACTTCTGAATTCCTCATTGAAGAACGAGTGAAACGAACGAAAACTTAGATGTAAGGTAGGAATTGCATAACAACTGGATAATCATTGACTTGCGAGGTGGTACTTGTCGAGCTGCTTGAGTCTTCAGGCTTTGATATAACGGGAGATCACGTATGGTACTTCTTCAGATTATAGGCATTCCACTGCTTTTTGATCTCTTTGTCGTTTATGGTGACGAGGGTGTAACTACCCTTACAGCCTACACTGCTGATCTTGTATGGACCTTCCCAGATAGGATCTATCTTTTTGGAACCTTCTTTGTGGGCAGTGATGAAGACTTTTATTAGGACTATATTTTCGGGTTGGAACCGTAGGATCTTGACCCTTTTGTTATAGCTGGAGAAAAGTTGATGTTGGTAGGCTGCGATGCGGGTGATGACCTTCTCGCTTTTCTCCTCTGCCAGATCTAAGTTTGTGGCTATCTTTTTTCTGTTTTGCTCGATGCTTGGCAGTAGAGTGCTGATAGTTAGCATAATGACATTGGGAGGAATGATTGCTTCTTAGCCAAATGCCAAAAAGAAATAAGTCTCACCGGCTGCTCATCGTTTGGTTGTGCGATATGCCCATAGACATCCAGGAAGTTAGTTTGGCCATTTTCCCTTCTTATCGGAGAGGGATTTCTAGAGGCAGTGGATAATTATCTTGTTAAATGCCTCAGCCTGCCCATTTCCTTTGGGATACCTTGGTGTGTACATGTGTTGCTTGATGCCTTATTTCTTAAATAACTTCGCCAAATCTTTGCCTACAAATTGTGGGCCATTGTCTGTGATGATGGATTGAGGGATGCCAAATCGATAAATGTTGTTCCTCCATATGAAGCGCTTTATGTCCGTCTGAGTTGTGGTTATCATAGGCTCTGCTTTCACCCATTTAGTGAAGTAGTCAGTTGCCACTATCATCATGCCTCTGTCTTCAGTAGCAGGCAACATTGGCCTTACCAAGTCAATTGCCCACTGCATGAATGGCCAATGACTAGTCTGTGGATATAGTTTGTTGACAGGCAGTGTTGGTACCGGCTTGTAACATTGGCAGCGGTCACACTTTTGTACTAACTCCTTAGTGTCTTGATGCAAAGTAGGCCAGAAGTAGCCTATGTTAAGAGCCTTTTATGCTAAGGATTGGCCGCCGGAGTGATTTCCACAAACGCCTTTGTGGACTGAATTTAGAACCTTTAGGTTATCGAGATGTGCTAAGTAGTGGATATGTGGTCCAGTGTATGATCTTTAGGCGAGAATGTCATTCCATATGTAGTAGCATGCTGCCTTTGTTTAGAGATTTCTAGACTCCAATCTTTCCATGGGGAGTGTGTCATTGACTAGGTAGTCTATAATGGAATCTTGCCAGTGTGGAGTTATACTAACTCGTGACACCTAAGCTGTTGGCTCTACCTCTATGCTTGGCTTGTCTAGATACTCTACCGGAATATAGCGTTTGAGTTAATGGTCGAGGGTAGAGCCTAGGCCAACTGGCACATCCACGTGGGCGTTATCTGCCCATGGAACTTGAGTAAGGGTGTAAGTCTGAAATGCCTTAAGTTATTTTCGTACCTTCTCTAGGTATTGTGCCATCTTCAGATGTTTCACATTGTACTCCCTAGTAGTCTGGTTGGTGATTAGCTGGGAATCAGAATGAATTGCAGACTTTTTCACCGCCAAGTCTTTTGCCATTCGGAGGCCTCTTAATAGGGCTTCATTTTAAAGCCTAGAGTGATTGCTTGCTCGAGCATTAAACCGCTTGGGGTGACAAAGACCATGCCTGCCCTCAAGCCCTTGTAGTTGGATGCATCGTCGACATGCAAATGCCAGAAGTCTCCATCGGGTGAAGCCGGCGTGGCTAGGGTGTGCTTGGTTACCTTTGGGGCGTCGTTGGGTTGCTATGTTGCCTTGCTTAAGCTATGCGTGAATTTTGCTATGAAGTCCGCCAAGGTTTGGGCCTTTATTGCCGTGCGGGGTCAAAAAATTAAGCTGTATTGGCCAAGTTCCAACACTCACTTTGTTACTTGTTGAGAATCATATGGACCATGTAGGATTGATCGTAGAGGATATTGAGTAATGACGATGACTGTATAAGCTTGAAAATATGTTTTGAGCTTTTACCGCAACAACTAGTGTAAAAATTAATTTCTCGATCTTCGGATATCTGGTTTCCGCATCGAGAAGAGCTTTAGAAGTGTAGAATACCGGCATCAGTAGTTAGGCCTTCAACTTTTCTCGTATGAGGGCATAACTTATTGCTACTTCCGAGACTGCCAAGTAGACGTATAAGTCATTCACTGCTTCCGGCTTAAATAGTAACAGAGGTGATATGAGATACTTCTTTAGGTCTTGGAAAATTCTTCTGCACTCATCATCCCATTTTTCTCGTTATGCCGTTTTGATTGCTTTGAAAAAAGGCTTGAATCGATCGGTGGACCACAAAAGGAAGCGGTTGAGTGGGACTGCTTGTTGGATCAAGCTTTAGATCTCTTTCAAGGTAGTTGGAGACTTCATCTCTAGGATTGCTTGGATATGCTTAGGGTGTGCTTCGATTCCTCGTTGGGTTACTAGGCACCCTAAGAATCCGCCTGAAGATACTCCGAATGTGTATTTGGTAGGGTTGACCTTTATCTTGTACTTTCTAAGGATGTCGAAATTTTTTACCAAGTTGTTGATGTGATCTGATCACTGTTTTCCCTTCACCATGATGTCGTCGACGTAGACCTTAATGGTTACTCCAATTTTCTTTTTAAAGATCATGTTTACCAGTCGTTGGTAAGTGGCTCCGATGTTCTTAAGGCCAAAAGGCATGACCTTGTAGCAGTAGGTGCCTCGCTCGATCAGGAACGCGATTTTCTCTTTGTCGGGCTCGTGCATGGTTATTTAATTGTAGTCGGAGTATGCATCCAAGAAACTGAGCAGATGATTCCCGAAAGGTGAATCTACTAGTAGATCGATTCGGGGAACTGGATAAAGGTCATTCGAGCATGCTTTGTTGAGGTCGGAGTAGCATACATAAACTCTCCATTTGCCCTTCTTTTTTTCATTACTAGCACGACGTTGCCAAGCTATGCTGAGTGTGCTAACTCTTCTATGAATCCGGCTTCCAATAGCTTGTCTGTTTCCGCTTCGATGATCACCACTCGTTTAGGTGTGAAATGTCTTCTCTTTTGGATCACCAATTCGAGGTTGACGTGCAACTTTCGTGGCAAGCTATCTTGGGGTCGATGTTGGGTATGTTGAAAAGTGACCATGCGAAGACATCATAATTTTCCCTAAAGAAAGTTATGAGTTCCTTATTTTCTTTCGGCCTCAGATGGGTCGCTTTCTATCGTGAACATCTTCTTTGAGACAACAGGTAGTGTTTTCACACGTCAAGTGTAATGTTGCCGATGATAGTTGAGGTGTGTTCATTGAATATGGTGAGTACCTCCGCTAGGCGTATAACTATACTTTCTAGGCCCATCTTCTGAATTACAAAGAGCTGAAGCAGGTTAATAGCACTTCCGTTGTCAACTATCATTCTATCAACTATATCGTGGGTAATTTGGACAGATACCACTAGTGTGTCGTTGTGTGGGACGTCGACGCCTTTGACATCCTGCTCGGTGAAGCTAATAATGAGTTTAGGTTAGGTGCTAACTGCCTAGACCTGTGAGACTAATAGAGCTTGCTGAATCTTCATTTTCTTAGAGTTATTGGTGGCCTCCAAGTGCTCTGATTTGGCGAAGATGCCATTGATATGAATCATCTTGGTTGGCTGCTCTTCGTCGACATCTGCGTTCTTTCTAAGCTACGCAACTGCCTTGTCCAAGTATTTGTCGACCTTGCCTCTTTCACCAAATTCTTTAGGTATTTCCTCCAAGTGTAGGAGTCATCGGTTGTGTGACCAGGACCTTGATCGAATGCGCAGTAGTTAGCATGGTCTAACTTGGAGCTATCTATCTTTGATTGCTTCGGCAACTTGAACCATGGTTCGCTTTTGATGTTGTGGAGGATTTGGTGGATCGAGATTGAGAACTTCGAGTAGTTCTTGGGTGTCTGGCCTCCTTTAGTTGAGGATTGGTCTCTGCGCTTGGCCTCTTGCTTGCTTTTATTGTTGTACTGCTTCACGTCCTCTTTCTTTTGAGCTATTACTGATTCTTTTCGAGGCTTCTTGGGTGCCTTGTCTGCTTGCTGAGACTTGTCCCAATGTACATGCTTATCTACCATAGCAAAAGAATATGCCAGAGTTAGATCTTTTTTCATGATCAACTCTCTGAATAGTGGGTGGTTTGCTAGGAGTCTTTTTGGGAAGACTGCACTAGCTATCGAGTCGTCACATCCGACTATCTTTGCCTTTTCTACTTTGAACCTCTTTACATAGTTGTGAAGTGACTCCTTTGGGTTCTTCCTGATGTTGAATAAATGGTCGGACTTCTTCTTGATTGAGTGGTAGGATGAATACTTCTTAGTAAAAACCAAAGAAAGCTCATCGAAACTCCGAATGGATTGTGGTGCAAGGTGTGGAATCAATCTTGCGCCTTACCTTCTAAAGTGGTGGTGACTGTCTTGCACATGAGAGCGTCGTTGTTGAGATAGAAGATCATTGTGCTTCGGTAGTGCTTCAGGTGTCTCTTCGGGTCTCCATCCCCTTTAAAGAATGTGAAATGTGGCATGCTGAATTTGCGTGGAGGCTCTGTCTACTCAATCTCGTTTGTGAAGGGTGACCTGCTTATGTTGGTCATGTTCCGTCGTAATGCCTCATCAATGACCTCGTTGCGTTGGAAATTATGCAATTGCTAAGTCATGAGCCTCTCTACTTCTTCCTCCTGAATTTGCCTTCGTTCGAGTAACAGAGCTCTTGGCTGCCTCGATCGTGACCTGTTGGTTTAGACTGTTCTTCCATGTGTTCGGCCGGTCTATGTTGCGGGTGTGGTGCATGTGTTATGTTCCTAGTAAGCGAGCGAATTTTTAGCAAGTTGCCGGTTAAACTTGAGTAGGATTGAGTGAAATAATGCTAGAAATCCTCACAAAGAGGATCCTCATTCGAGTGAAATAACGCTAGAAATCGAGATCAGTGAGAATTAGAGTCGTGAATTGTTATTAAATTGTTTGATGATTGGCATGAGTCAAAAGAAAATAAGTTTGTTTCATCACAACTGTTTACGATTGTCAAAAATCAAAACCAAAACATTTTGATTGCCAAAAGGCTCTTGGACAAATTATCATTTTTGTTCAACTAGTTCCCTCAAACTTGAATGTGAATCACTTAACCCAAAACACATCATTCGGGGGGCAATAGGTGCAATGGTCAAAGACCTCTGAACCTACTAATTATTCATGCCTCGTACCCGCCCGAAGCGACACAGTACAGAACATCAAACAAAACTAACTAATCCAAGAAGGGAACCACCAATCAATTCGACTCCACGAAGCCGACTACACTGATTCTAGAGATATTAATTGCATCCACAAGAGAAGTGGCCACAGACCTGGCCAATTTGGGTGGCTGAGGCACGGGTCGGTTGAGGAGAGCAAATGCCTGGGTCTAGAACGAACACTACCTATGATGACTTATTCATTTGGATTTAGAGTGGAGGAGTATTTTATTAAAACACAAATTCAGTTGGAATTCATCTTTATATATAATACTACGTAGATTGCATCTTAGTGCACTACTAGAAAATAGTACTCACGTGTTGCTATGGGATTACAAATCGTATGAAAAATTATGTTTCAGATATATAAAAGATTATGTTATAAAAGATTAATATCATTTAGAAAAAATTTGGACTATTTACATGTAAGAAGTATTAGGAAATATTGTTTCAATCCATGTACAATGAATTGAAAATTTAAGCAATCGTACCTAATGTCGTGAGAAAATATAAATTTTTCCCTTACCAAACCAGGGAGCTGAAACATGTGAGTTAGTATACATTGATTGTCACATGCCTTTGATGATTGAATGAATACTAATAGCCTTTTGTAATGTACTTGCCACTGCCTCGTTGATCAATTCTTCTTGATTTTTAACTTTTGAGTTGTGGTAGATTAGTGACACATGTATTCTCATTTGCAAACTACATTTTAGAACCAAGAACAAACGCATTCATAAAAAAGAAAGAAATGTAGTGTTGTAAAGATCCAAAACATGAGAACAATAGTTTAAACAATTTAGATACAAATTTGAGCAGTCAACTTGAGTTTCAGGTTTAGCTAATAGAAGAATGTGGTGCAAACAAACTAAAAGTGGATCCTGGCTATGCTAATGAGATATTAATATAATGCATACAACACTTCTGCACGTGTATAAAAGCCTAGCATAATGAATTCTTATTAACTATATATGGACAATGATTGAGACATTACTCACAGAAAGTGAATTGAAATGTGTATCACTTGTAGCAGCAATAAAGGCCAGAGTCATGAGATAATGAGCAACCTTTCCACATTGAAAGCAGATAAGAAAGATTATGAAACATTGGACTATTTATATGAAAAAAATATTAGGGAATATTGTTTCTATCCAACTAAATGAATTGAAAATTTAACTAATCATACCCAACGTGGTAAGAATAAGGTTTTTGGCTAGGATAACACAACTTTTTTCTTTGTTCCCATTCACCATTGCCGTTTCTCCTAAAATAATTACAAATTTACAAAAGACAAAAAATCTGTGTTATTTTGATGTGTATGAAACAACTAAAATACTATTGTCAAAATTTGTATGATTTGGCCTAACTAACTAAATGATTTATTTATTTTGGTAGGGGATTAACAAATTAGGCATAAGTAAGTAAACTACTTGCTAGGATGGATAAAACACTTTCAACAGCAAAAAGCTTTATACAAAAGCTTTGCAACAACTTAGTTGGAGAGTACAGTACATGAAACACTTCACTTCAAAACCAAAAAAAAAAAAAAAAACCATGATTGAATTTTACAATGGTTAGTTCTACATATGAAATTCTACAACACAATCTGAAAAACCCGACCACATTCTTTAACAATCCATTACCAATGTAAATTGGGAGACAGTAAGTGATGTTGTAATTATGTATTATGAAATCATGTTGTAATTATGCATGGAATAGAGAAGAATGCAAAGACAGTTTTCTAGTGCTGTTAATAACAATTCTTAAGCCAATGTATTATAGATTTATTGAATTTAAAGAGTATAAATTTATGAGTGCTAAGATAATATATTACTTGATCAGAAAAAGAATAGTTTTCTCTAATAATAGGACTACTGTTAGATTGAGTACAGATAAATGAAATTGTATATAAAAGTGTGCTCTTAATTCAGTATAACATATAATGTCAAATATCTCATGATTTCACAATCCTACTCTTTATATTGTCAGACAATATCATGATTCGTAACTCTGAATTAGAACATGAAATGAGTTGTTCGAGTAATGACACATACTTTTTTTTTACCTAGTAACAGAATTTCCAACAGATGTCAGCATTCATATTCACATTTTGAATTCATCCTTTAATGACATAGCAAGGCAACCTAATTAAAGCATGAAAAAAGCTTAAGAAAAAAAAAATGCTTGCGAAAAAAATCCACTTAGAAATAACTTTCACGAATGTTAGTAAGGCAGAAGAACCTTACAGTATATGCTAATACATATTATATTTCATTGCAGATTGAAAGAACTCAAATAACCTAAATAAAAAAACCTAACACACTTATTAAATCATTCAAAATATATAGAAAGGGAGATATTGGAAGCAACCTGTTGAAGTTCACCTCTGCGATTAATTTCCATTTAGAATCCTACACCACAAAACAAACATTAAAACAACACCTTAGCCAGCCACCATGCTCTCAAAATTCCTCAAATCTCTTATACATCACAAAGAGAAGCACATGCATCTAGAGAATTGAATATTAGTATCACTACTAGGTATTCAGTTTCATTGTTGTTTCTTCTCTTTGTTTTCAATTCTTTTGATCATCCCCCAACAAAGTCAAAACCTATTAAATTATTCTAGTCCAATTGAGTATTTTGAAGTTATATATATTATTATATCTTTGTAAAGTTTTATTTTAATTTTTCATAATGCATTTTAGCGAGTGAAACTGTGCTTTATATTTAACCTTCATATTCAAGAGTTATTCTCGCAACCAATGATTCAATCCTATTAATACACAAAATCATGACTCATTAGACAAAATTGTAATGAAAATGTCAAAACAATTGAACAACTAATCAATTGTTGGCTTAGCTGATTATTTGTATTATTGAAAAAAATTCTAAAAGTTAACAATTTGGATCATTGATTGACTACGCATTGAAAAATAGGATGATCATTTTGTAGAAAACCTATATATAGGTGAGTATGTTTATGATTTTTTGTCAGTGATTTGGTAAAATCAATCTTTCTTTTTATAAAAAAGAATTGGTTTACTCAACAAAAAAAAAAACAATTGGTAACAATATTACTCAAAAGATTGGTAGCTCAGAATCATTCGGCTTGTCGGCAAAGGAAGACATGCTGTTTTATCGAATGTGCAATTGCACAGCTTTATTATCTATCGAATTTGCTAATTTTTTTGGTCGGCTAGTACATGCAGTTGTCTGCAGTTGAGATCTAGGAGTTGGAAACCAATAGAAATTAAGAGAAGAAGAAAAGTCGTCACAATTTATTACTAGTTGTAAGTAAAGGACTGATATAGGCCACAAAAAATCACACATAAAATGAACGCAGGAGAATTGTATATCGTGCATAGAGAGAGTAGAATTAGCTGTGACCGTTTGTTTCCTTGAATACCACACAACTACACAAGACTTATCTGTATATATATATGAAGTATTTGTGCATCATAGGTTTGATTCAGTTGTATATGGTGATTGAGTACGTAGTATATCGATGGTTTAGAAGTTTACCACAAACACCATGTACAACTGAAGAATGTAAATTTGTCTGCTCAAATAAATTGATTGAGAAACTTTTTTTAGCGTCACAGTGATAATTTCAGTGTTAGTACATGTCTATTAGGTAGTTGGCAATGCTCACAGTTTGTAATGAAGAGTTGGTCATCTCGGGCTTCCATTATTAGTAAAAAAGTTCACGTGAAAATGATTCAAGGTGAATTTTTAGGCATGCATGCTGTATGACTTTGTTTTGGCAGTATTAGGCGCACATACCAGCTGATCACGGTTACTTGTTCACACTACAAAAGTACCCACCGGTGTCATTTGAAAAAACGACAAGAAAAACTTATTACTGTCGGATATAAGCAAAAATTCGACAAAAAATCATGTATTGGTAGATAAAAGAACCGACAACATTGCTTGTGTCACGAAAAGGCTTTTGTTGTCGGTTAATTCTCTTACATCGCCAGGAAAACGCAAAGCATTTTAAAATAAAAAAGGACAGTAGTGTCGGATAGAGGCGACATTAAATACTGAAACAAATTGTCAGATAGAGCATGTTTGTGTCGTCCCTAACCGACACCACCAACCATTAATAAATAAAAATAAACAAAGCTAACACTTTCTTTCAGTCGGATAAAGACACATTTTGTCGTTCATAACCAACATAAAATATGTTAATAATTAAAAAAATATATAAAAACGACAATTTGTTGCAGTCCTATTAGATTAGGAACGCGATTGTGTAAATGCTAGTGTATCTAGGAATATCTTTGTATATTCCTTTTAGTAGTTACATTCCTATTAGAGTTATAATCCTATTAGGGTAAGGATTTAACCTTTCCTACTAATATAAACAAAGGCACAATGCGATGATACAACACACACCTCAGAATTACATCTCTCTCTTGCCGTCGACCATCTCCCTCTCTGTCCTAAATACAGTTCAGTAAATTAAGATAAGGAACTAAAGGATTATGGAGGAGGCTTTCTACTACAACATCAAAGGCTTTTAATTATTTTCTGCCAATCAGGTTCTTTTAAAATAAATTAAGATATTTAAAACAACCTTGAAGCATGAAAACATTCGTCATGATGCATGAACCCCCTATATTTATATTTTCCTTTCAATTATATATATTGTATATATGTTCTTATATTTTGTTAATATATATATATATATATATATATATATATATATATTTGTTCATGCAATACGCAATTCTACTATGTGAAATTTGTGAGTCAAAGCATCGAAATTAATTTAGAAGCAATTAGGGTTTTTAACCCTAGAATTTGAAAAAAATAAATAAATTTGGGATTGAGTAGTAGTTCCACTCTGCACCACCGAGCCAACATGGCTGGCCTGCAGCCATGCCATCACCATGATGGCATCGTTTCGATGCCATTACATAGCACCAGGCCTCGCCTTAGGTTGGTTTCCACACAAGCCTGAAACCCCGAGCCATCAGCAAGCCTACAGCCTTGCTGGACCGTCCCCTGTAGCATGGCCCAATCTGCCAGCAAGCCTTTGTGCTTGCTGGGCTTTGTTCTCACTCTGGCACGCCTGCAACCTTGCGAGGCTTTGTCCTAGCCTCGACCTGCGATCTGAAACCAGCCTTGTGTTATGTGTTCTTGTAGGTACCCTTATATGAACTAAACGTTCATAACTAAATTGTACCTGTAGTTTAAAATTTAGTGCCTTTGAAACCCAAAGTTTTTATTCAAAATTTACCATTTGAAACCCGTAGCTTTCTTGCGTAAATTAAACCAATACATGTCTATAGAACCTGCATGTTCTACGATATATGTCTATGGTTTTCCATATTACTAACTACATCTCGTTGTACCCTCTATTTTAGGGACATGTAAAACTTGAATAAGCTCGATTTCATGGCTCTAGAAGTCTCTGGAAGAAACTATCTAAAGTGGGTTCAAGACGTGAAACTCCATCTTACTACAAAGAGTCTTAGAGCTACTATTGAGGAACTTATTGATGATGAACCCGTCAACGAAGCTCAGAAAGCTACTATTATGATCTTCATCCGAAGACACATCCATGATGCACCGAGTACCTAGCAGAAGATGATCCAAGTACCTTTTAGCTCACTCTAGCTGATCGCTTCGATCACCAGAAAGACATTTAATTGCCTGAAGCAAGACACGACTGGCAGCATTTACATTTCCAAGACTTTAAGTCTGTGAATGAATACAACTCTGAAGTTTGTAGAATCCGATCACTCCTTAAGTTCTGTAAAGAGGACTTAACCGAACATGAGAAGACTTATTCGACCTTTAATGCCATCAATATTGTCCTGCAACAACAATATAGGGCGTAGAAGTTCACCAAATTTTTTGATTTGATATATGTTTTACTTGTCGTTGAAAAGCAGAATAAGCTTTTGATGAAAAATCATTAAGCTCGATCCACTGGCTCAAACGCTCCGCCTGAAGCGCATGCGACCGATTTTAACAGCCACAACTGACGGAAACCCCGCTGTGGCCGTGGAAAAGGGCGGCAAACCCCACCATGGGCCAAAGGTCCACAATATGAGGCCAATCCAAGGGAGGAATTTTGACCCAGAAGCGCCAACCTTCTGAAATGGAAATGTGCTATCATTGTGGATCAAAGGATCATTGGTCACGCGTATGCCGAGCTACCCCCGAGGCTATTGTCAAGTATCATTCTCGTCGTGAGACTAACTTTGTGCATGTAGAACATCTCGAAGATGCTATAATAACTCTAGAGGTTTCAGATTTTCAAGAGGCAACTGCTCCCATGGAAGAATAAAGTTTTATTTTTCTAAGACATGTTAGGGTGTTTTTGTACACATGAAAATTCTGTATTGAATGAAACGAGAATACGTGTACAAAGTAGGTTTGTATTGATGAATTTGTAGGGTTACAATCTCAGTTTACTATTTTCCTCTGATTAAGTCTTCAAATTTGATGTAGATGGTTGATTGTTGATCCAAGGGTTGCGATGACTTGATCGCGAACAAACAATTGAATGATTGCTTCAAGTTTTGAGCTTGAAAATAATGCGTGGATGGTCTTCACCTCAGGTTTAGGGCTGCAGCAAAGGTAGAGTTGATGTAGGACTTTGTTGATTCAAGGGTCTTGATGACTTGATCTTGAATCGAACGTCATTACAAGTTTTGAGCTTGCAAGAAAGTCTTGAAGGAATCAGCATAAGTGCTTGTTGATTCTTCAAGGGAATGCTTTGGCTTTAGTTGAAAGAAAGCTTTGGCTGTGGTTGAATGTTCTTTGAAGAAAGCTTTGGTAGCGTATTAGTCTTCAAAGATCTGGCAAAGGTTCTCATTTTGTGAGAATTCCAGCCTTTCAATGTAGAAATTGTCGACCCTTTGTTTGTCTTGGGACCTTGTATTTATAGACTTCCAAATTTATGCCTTTGGTGGATTTGGCTTTGATTTGTGTCTTGATTCGTCCATGAGAGAATTTAGGCATGTTTTGTGTCTTGTTTCAACCACTTTCCCCTAGCTTGGCCGAATTATAGGGCTTGTTGCCTATTTTGGGAGCAATCTTCAATTCTTGTTTGTTTTATGAAGATACTTTAGCTTTCTTTTTGGTTTTGAGAGCACTTTAGGCCCCTTGCCGATTTTAAGGGATATTTTCTCCCTTTTGCCGAATTTTGGGAAGTGTGTACTTCCTTTGCTTGATATGTGTCACATGGCATTGATGACTTGTCCATTTGTGATAAGTCATATGCCACGTGGAGCTTTGTGATTCACGAGAAGCTTAAACGTAATCCGAGTGGGTTATACATAACAACCATTAGCACCATTAAGACCCATCACGTGGCTAGCCCTATGGCTGGGTTCCAGAGAACTCTCATGCTTTGGTATTATCGAATGGAACACCCTGGATGAGATATGATGTGTCGTATCCTTAAACTATCACATGGGCATCACTTAAAATCTTATCCCGGCCATCTGTTTTGCAAAGCATGCTCCCTGAGGAAGTTGAACATTCAACCCTCACATACAAAGATTATTCACGACCCTCCTAAGTTTCTTCAAAGGGTTCAAGGGGATATTTACTGACCTGTCCAACCAACATGTGGACCATTTAGATACTTCATGGTGTTGGTTGATGTATTGACGCGATATTCATATGTTTGCTTATTGTCAATACACAATGCTGCATTTGCGAAACTCCTAGCACAAATTATTAAGCTTAGGGCTCACCATGCTGATTATCTAATTAAGTTGATTTGATTGGATAATGCTGGAGAGTTTGCGTCACAGACTTTTGACGATTATTGCATGTCTATTGGGATTGAAGTTGAACATCTTATACCCCATGCTCATACCCAAAACGGCCTGGTAAAAGCTTTCATAAAGAGCATACAAACAATAGCTTGGACTTTGGTTATGCGAACCAAGTTGCTAGTATCTTTCTAGGGCCATGCAATATTGCACGCAACTATATTGGTCCGCCTAAGGCCCACTGCTACCAAATCTCATTCACCGTTATAGTTGGTTATTGGATATGAGCCTGACATTTCACATTTACATATGTTTGGGAGAGTAGTCTATGTGCCAATAGCGTCGCCATTACGTACCAAAATGGGTCCTCAGAGACCAATGGGAATTTATGTTGATTATGATTCGCCATCAATTATTCGTTACTTAGAGTCCTTGACATGGGATCTCTTTACCGCACATTTTGCAAATTGTCACTTCGATAAGACATTCTTCTCGTCGTTATGGGGAGATAAGATCACTAACGTTCCTGTAAATCGCAGTAAATTATCGTGGATTACTCCCATTATGTCTTATTTAGATCCCTGCACTCCTCAGTCTGAAACTAAACTACGATGTATTCTAGATCTTCAGAGCATTGCTCAAAGCATGCCAGATGCTTTTACTGAGCTAGTAAAGGTGACGAGATTACATATACCAGTTGCAACCGCACTTGCAAGAATGGACGTACTTAACATACGCCGTACCACCACCTTGGAAAGCCGGACTGTCCTCGAGGATGGGGTGGCCACACCTCTCACGTAGCCTGGTACACTGGTTGCTAGTTAATCATCTACTCCTACCTTGAATGGAAAATCCCCTGGTTGAAAGGATTCACAACCTTGAAAGAGGAAAATGGCACAAACTAGTGACCTTAGTTTGAATCTGACCATTGCTTACTCATTTGTTCCAACGCATGAGCTTATTTTAGATTATGGTAATGTCTTAGATGAGACAAACCGGCCTCCCGAGAATCGTGATATTTTGGTTAACTACGCAGTTTTGGATAAGGTTTGAAATCAGAATGAGATGATTGTTGATGATGCATTCGCGTATACAGTTGCTTCTAACATCATGCTTAGCGATGACATTGAACCATGCCCGTTGATGAATGTCAACGTAGAACACATTGGTCAAACTGGAAACAAGCAATCCAGGTAGAACTCGATTTATTGCGAAACGTAACATGTTTGGGCTCATAGCTACACGTAGACACTGGAATGGTGTTAAAGATATTTTCCGCTACGTCAAGGGTACGACGAATTTAGGCTTGTTTTATACCCATGAATCCTTGAGAAGGGCCGCCGCCCCCTCGGTCCTTGGGTTGATCTTGCCTCGTTGGTTACACAGATGCTGGTTATCTGTCTAACCCACATAGGGCACATTCTCAAACGGGCTATGTCTTTACTATTGGAGACATTGTTATATCTTGGAGGTCGCTAGTTGTGACTTCTTTGAACCATGCTGGGATTCTCACCCTACATAAAGCATAGCCTGAGTGCTTTTGGTTAAGATCAGTCATGGGACATATTCGAAGCACTAGTGGTTTCACTTCCTTCGTTAACCTTTCTACGACGATCTTTGAAGACAATATAGCATGTATCGAGCAGTTAAAGAAGGGATATATCAAGGAAGACAACACCAAGCATATAGCACTAGAGTTCTTTTATTCTTACCAGCAACAACAACATCAGAACATTGAAGGCAAGCAAATATGTTCCCAGGACAACCTATTCGATCTCTTTACCAAGTTGTTGCCTAAGTATACTATTCAGAAGCTCGTCCAAGGAATCGGTATACGTAAATTATCTGAGTTGAAATGTTTGTAGTTCTCTTATTTGGAAGTTATGTCTAACTCAGGGGGAATATTTTGAAGCATACTCACTTGATCTTAATGTACTCTTTTTCCTACGATTAGGAGTATTTTTCCCACTTGGTTTTTGCTACCTAACGAGGTTTTGATGAGGCACCTATCCTAGGATGATTATACTCTGTTAAGTTCACTACTTTCGTCCCGTTTAACGTTTGTTTTAGACATTATGCATACTTCTCACTTTTCTCCTTATTCTATGGATTTTTACCTACATTAGGTTTTACCATCATGAGGTTTTGTGAGTTTTACTACCCATGCATACTTTCTTATATTTGAGATTCGCATTCGTCCATTGTGCCGATGACTTCATCAACTGTTCTACCTTATATGCTGAAGATCTTTTGCGATGTTTTGTTTGAGTATTTACACACTCAAGGAGGAGTGTTGCTGATGTGAAAATTACTTGACCCATAAATTAAACCCTATTGATGACAATTGTAGCAAAGATGTCAGTAGGGATCGTTCTAAACCAGGGATTAACTAGGGCTGCTAATCTACTCAAATTAAACTCTAAAACACTAAACTGGACTTAAAACACACAAGAATAGACTCTATAGACTCTAAACTGACCTAAAACACTCAAAACAGCAAAACTAGATGGAATTGACTTAATTCTAGACCTAATAAGTGATTTGGACGAAATTAAAACTTACTTTGACTCAAAAGACTAAAGGAAAACAGATTATGACTTAACTAACCCAAAACACACTTAAAAGACTCAAAACAGCACAATACTAACAATTAGACTCAAAACAGACTCTAGGGAATAAATTGGACGAATTTAAGACTAAATTTAGACTCAAACAACGTTTATGGACTAACTCTAACCTATATTAACTCAAAACACTCTAAAAAACCTAAATTGGACAGATTCTGACCTAAAAACACAAAATAGAAAGCGGGGTTTGGTTTCTGACGAAATTGAATTAAAACTAAACAAATTGCAAAACAAAGTAAACTAAAACGAAATTGAGACGAATTCAAGGGTGAAAGGCTAGTTAGAGGATCATTCTCCACACATGAACATATGCAACATAAATCGATTTCTATTATTGTTTCTTTAAACCATGAATGACAATGCCCCAAATTAATCGTGAATGCACAAATTAACTCTTAGATTTCTCTAAATTCATTGAATTGAATGGACAACGTATCGCAATCAAATTATTCTCATCAAGTTCCCTATATGAACAGCATGATAGAGATACATTCAAAGATCATTAAGTTCCATGGAAATCATAAGCATTGACAAGGCAATTATAACTATGAACTGTATGATACTCTTGCCAAGAATCTACTTAACACGATTGTGACTAACAATCTCCACTACTTGTAATTATAAGTTCCTAACGATTAGGTGAAAGTCCCTTATAATTTAGCATCAGATTCATGCATGCAAACTAAGTAGGCCTCCTTAATCAACACACAAGAATAAGTTATCAATCAAATAGATAAGTAAATCACATTCATGTTTTACGAAACAATAACTGAAAGGAATCAATTCATATTAAACATATGTCCATGGCTTCGAATTCACCACTAACTAATAAGAACTTAGTTACACATGTTCATAGCAATTGAAAAGCAAATTGAAATAAACATTGAAACTAAAACGAGGGAAGAAAGAACTCTTAGAACTCCCAAGGATGCAGATGGCTTGTGCACAAGGTCATCCTTCATCAATGGAATGCACGGCAAGGATCTTCTTCTTCTCTAAAGGGTGTGGCAGAGATGTATGTTGGTGTAGAATGGTGTATAGGGTGCGGCAAAGTGTGTTTCTGAATGGTATGAAGGGTGGTGACGAATTTGTGTTGAAAACATGTATATATAGGCTTGGCAAAACCCTAGGGTGAATCAGATTAGGGTTACAACTTAGCAGATTTTAAGGATTAAGGCCCAAGGATTTGACACAATTAATTAAATCCACTAAGGAGAGGGTTTGGCCCAATTAATTTCAGAAAAGGATTTGTATAACCCAAATCCACAAGGAATACGGCTAATATAATCAAAATCCAAGGGGAATTGGGTGAAGAATGGTACGTAACTATAGTATCTAAACATACATATGTCCGTAATATGCATATACATATATATGGAGAAATTCACGCACAATTAAAAATATATGATAATATATGACTTTTCTTATTATGGGAACTTAATAATAACTATCAATGATAAATAACATTTTTATTATTTATGGGAATCAATATATAACCTACAAACAAAAAACTCAACAATTATTACAACCTATTTAATATTAAAAAATTACAATTAAATGCCAAGAATTAAAATTAGGTTTTAATCTTAGATAAGGTTTTATTCAAAAAGTAATCTTAGACAAGGATTAGAATAGAATTTTTTGAAATAATTTTTAGTTTGATAAATAGAGAAATGTTGATGTGGCCTAATGTACCTAAGTGTTTTAATCAAAATCCTAAAAGGCACATATGTTTGATTAAAAAAATTTAAATTGCATTATTTAAAAAAAAAATGTTGTGGTCTATTTTTATCTGACAAAATAGAGAGGGCCGGCGGCAGTGGAGAGAGAAGAGAGATGTGTGTTTGTAGAATTGTAGGGGAATGTGTGTGTTGTTATCCCTCCTACATTGTGCCTTTATTTATAGTAGTAAAGGGAGAGAAGATATTCCTTCTCCTCCAAGTAATACAAGTTGTAATAGGAAATGATAACTAGAATCAAATCTAATCTAGGATTTACACAATCACACTTATTCTAGGAATGTTTACAACACTCCCCCTTGAGTGTGCAAATACTTAAGGTAGATTCAGCATCATGCAGAAGTTGAGGAAGTCGACTCGTCGGCATTGATTCCAAGGAACAACGCTTATTCTCAATAAGGTAGGAACTTGCATAAGTAGTAAGTCTCACTAAAAAACCCTAAGGCTATGGCAAAAACCCGAGTAGGGACAAAATCCATAGTCTAAGGAAAAATGCGTGAGAAATGCAAAGTCAAAAGAAACGTCTATAGGACGTCATCAGGGATATGACCAGCTCAAGGTGGGTGCCTCGTTAAAACCTAGTTAGGTAGCAAAAACCCAGTGGGAAAAATGCTCCTAATCGTAGGGAAAAAGAGTACATTAAGATCAAGCAAGTATCCAGAAGATACTCCCCCTGAGTTTGACATAATTCCAAAGAGAAATAGCAAAGTTACAACTCAGAAAGTTTACGCATACCAATTCCATGAACAAGTTTCTGAAACGTCGCCTTCGGTAGTGATTTGGTGAAGAGGTCAGCCAGATTGTCTTGTGATCGGATTTGCGTAACTTCAATCTTCTGATGCTCTTGTTGTTGATGTGTAAAAAAGAACTTCGGCGCAATATGCTTGGTGTTGTCTCCTTTGATGTAACCCTTCTTGAGCTGTTCGATGCAAGCTGCGTTGTCTTCAAAAATCGTCGTCGGGGCATTAACGGCGGGATGAAGATCACAGGGCTTCGAATATGGCCCATTACTGCTCTCAACCAAAAGCATTCCCGAGTTGCTTCATGTAAGGTGAGAATTTCAGCATGGTTAGACGAAGTGGCAACTAAGGTCTGTTTAGTTGACCTCCAAGATATTGCGGTGCCTCAAACGGTAAAGACATAACCCGTTTGAGAACGTGCTTTGTGCGGATCAGATAAGTATCCAGCGTCGGCATAACCAACAAGGCGAGAATCAACCCGATGAGCATAGGGTGTGGCATCACTCGAGGATTCATAGGGATAGAATAAGCCCAAATCCATAGTACCCTTAAGGTAACAGAAGATGTCTTTCACGCCAGTCCAATGTCTGTGTGTTGGTGCATTGCTGTATCTTGCCAAAAGATTAACAGCGAAGGAGATGTCGGGTCTAGTGCATTGAGCTAAGTACAATAAAGCGCCTATCGCACTTAGATAAGGAACTTCAGGTTCCAGAATCTCTTCATCATCCTCCTTCGGACGGAAGGGATCTCGCTTTGCATCTAGCGTACGAACGACCATAGGAGTACTCGAAGACTTCGCTTTATCCTTATTAAAACGGCGCAGCACCTTCTGGGTGTAGTTCGATTGATGTACTAAGATTCCATCCGAACAATGCTCTATCTCGAGACCGAGACAGTATCGAGTCTTACCTAGATCTTTCATCTCAAATTCCGACTTCAGGTGCGAAGCAGTTCTCGCGAACTCTTCAGGAGTTCCGATAAGATTCATGTCATCGACATATACTGCAACAATCGCAAATCCGGAATGTGACTTCTTAATGAACACACAAGGGCATAGTTCGTTGTTCATATATCCCTGACTAGTCAAATACTCACTCAGACAGTTATACCACATTCTTCTAGATTGTTTCAAACCGTATAGTGAACGCCTCAGCCGAATTGAGAACGTGTTCCGGGGTTTGGAAATATTTGAACCAGTCAATATAAGTCCTTCGGGAACTTTCATATAAATTTTTGTATCAAGATCCCCATAGAGATACGCGGTTACTACGTCCATCAGCTGCATATCCAGTTTTTCGGAAACTACCAAACTGATAAGGTATCGAAAAGTAATCACATCCATAACGGGTGAGTAAGTTTCGTCATAGTCAATCCCGGGGCGTTGTGAGAAACCTTGTGCTACAAGACGAGCTTTGTAACGCACAATTTCGTTCTTCTCATTACGCTTCCGAACGAAAACCCAATTGTAGCCAACGGGCTTCACATGTGGAGGAGTAGGAACTACATGTCCAAACACCTTACGTTTCATAAGTGAATCAAGTTCGACTTGGATTGCTTGTTTCCAGTTTGACCAATCAGCTCTACGTCGACATTCATCAATGGAACGCGGTTCAATGTCATCGCTCAACATGATCTCAGTAGCTACTGCAAATGCTAATGCATCGTCGACAATCATCTCATTTCTACGCCACACATCATCTAAGCTAGCATAATAGACCGAAATCTCACGATTCTCGGGAGGAGGATTCGTCTCTTCAAGGATGCTTCCATAATCTAGAATTTCCTCATAAGTTGGGTAAAATAAGTAAGCGATAGTCGGATTCACGGTAGGCTCTTCAGGACCTTGTGCCGTGGTTTTCCTTTTCCGGGGGTGTGAATCCTTTGAACCAAGGGGTCTGCCACGCTTTTGTGTAGGGGCAGAAGATTGGCTAACCGCTAATGTACGTGGATCACTAGAAGTGGCGTCCCGGGCTTCCAGGAGGGTAGTCCGTCGTACATTTGGTACATCTATCTTTGCAGGCGTATTCACAACTGGAATATGTTATCTTGTCACGCGCGCTAGATCGGTGAAAGCATCTGGCATGCTTTGAGCTATGCTCTGGAGATCTAATATGTGTTGCACTTCAGTTTCAGACTAAGCGGTGCGGGGATCTAAATGAGACAAAGTGGGAGTCGTCCATGATAATTCACGTCGTTCATTAGGAACATTGACGTTCTTATCTCCCCCTAACGACGGGAAGACTGTCTCATAGAAGTGACAATCCGTGAAACGAGCGGTAAACAGATCGCCTGTCAAAAGTTCTAAGTAACGAATAATCGAAGGAGAATCATATCCTACATAGATTCCCATCCTTCGCTGAGGCCCCAATTTTGTACGTAAGGGCGGCGAGATCGGCACATAGACCGCACAACCAAAAACGTACAGATGCGATATGTCGGGTTCGCATCCGGTGACCAACTGAAGGGCACTAAATGGTTGTGTCGCAACAGGCCTCAGGCGGACTAACTTTGCTGCGTGCAATATTGCATGGCCCCAAGCAGCGATTGGGAGCTTGGTACGTATGACCAATGATCGAGCAATCATTTGTAAACGCTTAATGAAAGCCTCTGCCAGGCCGTTCTGGGTGTGAACATGGGGTACAAGATGTTCAACTTCAACACCAATCGACATGCAATAGTCATCAAAAGTTTTAGATGTGAATTCTCCAGCATTATCCAATCGAATAGATTTGATCGGATAATCAGGGTGGTGAGCCCTAAGCTTGATAACCTAAGCCAACAGTTTGGAGAATGCAGCGTTCCTTGTGGACAACAAGCACACGTGTGACCAACGTGTAGAAGCGTCAACCAAAACCATAAAATATCTAAATGGTCCGCAGAGAGGTTGAATCGGTCCACAAATGTCCCCCTGAATTCGTTGTAGAAAAATGGGAGGATTCGAACGAATCTTGTCATAAGAAGGCTTAGTAATAAGCTTTCCCATAGAACATGTTTGACATGCAATTTCATGGATCAAACTTAAGCTTCGGGTTAGTGGATGCCCGTGTGAAGTTTTGAGGATACGGCGCATCGCTATTTGTCCAGGATGTCCCAAACGATCATGCCAAAGAGTAATTTCGTGCGCGGTCCCTGTGGTAGGGCCGGCCACATAGGGGCATTCTATGGGGCGTATGGTCGTAGTATACAGACCACTCGGGTTACGCTCCATCTTCTCTAGAATACGCTTCTGGCCATATTCGTAGGAAGTTACGCACAGAAATTCAACTCCGTTTTCTACGTGGGTTTCAGCGTGGTATGTTTAAGTGAAAACTTCAGGTTTTCAAACAAGGCATGTTTATAAGAAACTTCGGGTTTCAAAGTAATTATGAACTTCGGGTTCATATATTCCTGCAGGCAAACACAAATATATATGAAAACAAATATGCAACAAGTATATGCAAGAAATATAGCTTTTAGGTGTATAATTATAATTGAATGAATTTATTTGGACTTCGGGGCAAATTAAGATGTGTGGGAAAATATGAAAACCCAAATTATTTAAAACTATTAAATAATAAAATCTCGGGGCCTAAAAATATAGGCCGAGAACCCCCGGGTGTAGGCTGTAGGCCCACGGGGTGAGAAGGGAATGGGTTGCTGCAGGCAGACCCCCCCAAAAAAAAATTTCTTTCCGCGCGCGGGCCACTTCAGGTTGGCCCAAAAAACAAAAAAAATTCTTTTTTTTTCGGTCTGGGCCGCAGCAGGTGAGCCTAGTAAATAAACAAACAATTTTTTTTTTCATATAGGGCTGAGAGATAAAGGCCGGATAGGGCTCGGGGAAAGGTCCAAAAAAAAATTCCAGCCGTGCTGGGTGTGCTTGGCAGGGGAAGAAAACCGGAAAAAGGTGGACGGCGCCACTGCAGGTGGTCGTGTTGAGGTTGTTGGAGCTCAGAGTGAGTCACGGTTGTCGTGGACAACCACGGAGATAAGGAAATCTCAACGTATCAACAACTATAAAACCCTAAAAAAAATTGAAATCGAATTAAAAAAATCCGACGAGATTCCGGTGAATCTCAGTTCAATTTGAAATGTGGGACGACTTCTAGTCGTCGGCGACGTGAACCAGAGGTTCAAAGCAATGGCTGCAGGCCATGCCGTGGCTAATGGACACCATGAAAGGTGTCGGGGTTGGTTTGCTGGGGACGCGATGGGCGTCGGGCTCTCGGCTCGGAAAAGCATGGGGATGTAGGCTGCAGGCCTTGCAAGAAGATGGGCTAGCCATCGCAGGCTGCGGGCCTGGTTGCGTTGTAGCCTTGCGTGATGCAAAGGCACGGGTTCGAAGAACCCTAATTCCCCAATCGCAAATTTTATTTTTATTTTTAATTCAATTATATTATATGCATGTATAATTCTAATGAATCACATATTTAGGTTGATGCATATGCAAATAATAGTTTCAATGCATGTACATATGTAAGATTCAATTCATGGCAAATATCAAATTCACATAATTGTAGCAATTTTGATGATGAAGCATACACAATTTATGTAGAATCTAAAATACATTAAACGTAAAGTTGGGTCATGCATCATGGTGAATGTTCATGCTATCAGGGCTTGCAAAATATTGAGTTAAAAACTGTTGTTTGGAAAGAACCTGATTGCGTGATGATATGGATGAACTGGTTTGATGCAGAAAAAAAATCTCCAACGTCAGATTCCTAAACGCAGCGGTAGGAGCGTGCTGATAACGTGATGATATGGATGAACTGGTTTGATGCAGAAAAAAAATCTCCAACGTCAGATTCCTAAGCGCAGCGGTAGGAGCGTGCTGATAACGTGTTGTAGTCTATTTTTATTTGACAGAGAGACTAGGGCCGGCAGCAGAGAGAGAGAGGAGAGAGATGTGTGTTTGTAGAATTGTAGGGGAATGTATGTGTTGTTATCCCTCCTATATTGTGCCTTTATTTATAGTAGTAAAGGGAGAGAAGATATTCCTTCTCCTCCAAGTAATACAAGTTGTAATAGGAAAGGATAACTAGAATCAAATCTAATCTAGGATTTACACAATCACACTTATTCTATGAATGTTTACAACAAAAAAGACATTTTAGGCTTAATTTGTACCAATATATTAATTTATTTTTGTCCCTTATTTTTTAAACTTTTATTTGTACTCATAATATTTTTAACCTTTTATTTCTACCCATAATTTATTTATAATGTGTCACATCCCGGCCCGGGTCCACCACATCCCAGGCTCGTTCCACCACCGTAGCACGATATTGTCCGCTTTGGGCTTATCATTTCCTCATAGTTTTGTTTTTGGGAACTCATGAGTAACTTTCCAGTGGGTCACCCATCCTGGGAGTGCCTTGGCCTCCTTCTTGCTTAACTTCAGAGTTCCTACGGAACCCAAAGCCAATGAGCTCTCAAAAGGCATCGTGCTAGGTAAGGATGAAAATATACATTTAAGGATCACTCCCCTGGGCGATGTGGGATGTTACAATCCACCCCCCTTAGGGGCCCGACGTCCTCGTCGGCACACTTCCGGCCAGGGATTGGCTCTGATACCATTTGTCACATCCCGGCCCAGGTCTACCACATCCTGGGCCCGTTCCACCACCGTAACACGATATTGTCCGTTTTGAGCTTACCATTCCCTCACAGTTTTGTTTTTGGGAACTCACGAGCAACTTCTCAGTGGGTCACCCATATTGGGAGTGTTCTGGCCTCATTCTCGCTTAACTTCAGAGTTCCTACGGAACCTGAAGCCAATGAGCTCCCAAAAGGCCTCGTGCTAGGTAGGGATGAGAATATACATGTAAGGATCACTCCTCTGGGCGATGTGGGATGTTACATAATGTACCCATTTTTCTTTACAAATGTACCACTTTCTTATATGCAAAATGTATCCTCTTTTTTTTTTTTTTTTTTTTTTTTTTTTTGTAAGTACTATTTTTATGTAAAATGTACTCATTTTTTAATGTAAAATCTATTTAGTTTTTTAATCTAAAATGTACCATTTATTTATTTTTATATAAAATGTACCCATTGTTTTTTTATATAAAATGTACCCATTTTTTGTTATATAAAACGTTCCCCTTTTTTTGTATTAAATGTACCAATTTGGTATGTAAAATGTATGTACCCATATTGTTATATAAATGTACCAATTTTTTATATGTAAAATGTAGCCAAATTTTATTATATACATGTACTCATATTTTATAAAAATAAAATAAAATCACCTTTTTTTTTCTTTTTTTTTTTTTACAATCTAGAATGTCTCCATAAGCATTTTTTATATTTTATTATAAAAAATCATAAGCAATTTTGAATAATTGAATTGGTAGTGTAAATGAAAGCAAAAAACAGTTGAGTATTTATTAGTATTATTGCATCTTTTTATTATTATGTCATTTATGTGACAGGAGAGGAACTTCAATCAAAAACCTAAAATGCATAAGGTTTGAGTCTATAACTGTTATGAACCAGGGATTGCAACTAAACTATCCGATTGCTTGTCAAAAGAAATTATTATCATTAGCAAGTATGTCAAACTTGTTTAAGTTCTCTCATTATATGGTTTGATTGAGGGAATTAATTAATGACCCCAGCTAAAGAACTCATTGAAGGATAGAATGAATTTTTCTATGTATAATGGACGCATGCCAACATATTCACATGTGTTGTAAAATCGACGGCGTGTGCAGTGGAATAAATAAACAAGACAAAATTTACGAGGTTCCTCTACAGTCAGTGTGACTGGAGTACGTCCTCGGGACAACAGTAGTGCTTTCATTATAATATGAAATAATAAGAGTACAAAGATAACTCTCTTTATTATCTCCTCTCCTCTTCCTCTCTTTTCTCTCTTTTCTCTCTTTCTTTTCCTTCCGCTCTCTCCCGTGAGTCCCTCACATTCATCTCCAATTCTTCCTTTTTTTTATCACACCTTTTGAACACTTGTAATGCTCTATTTATAAAGCAAACAAAACACTATTAAACTTGTGAAAGGTTTACTATGTGCATGTGGGCATACATACCCACTATTTACAACATTCCCCCTTGGATGCCCACATAAGTCTTCAATTGACTCGTTAAGATCTTGATCTATTTTGGATGCTCTATTTAATGAGTATCTCCCCCTGATTTCAAATCATTTAGGCTGATCGTTGATCATTCTGCTTCAGTCTCTTAGTAAGAAGAGTTGCCGAAAGAGGTGCTTTACTTGTTGTTAACTTTCCACACACTTGTTCTTGAACTGAGCTGGAGGGCTTTCTACTAGACTTGTTTCAAAGATATGAATTTACTCCTTTTATCTGGAGCGGAATTTGATTCAAGGGTGGTGGACACTTGATCTTGAATAGGACTTGTGATTTCTTCAAGGACTTCGAGGCTTGATCTTGAATGAAATTGGACCATGAGGAGCTTCACGTGGCAAGTGATCTTCGGCTTTGTCGGGGATGAATCAGCACGTGTTTTTTGCGCTTGTCTCCACATGCTTCAATATATCATTTTCACTTGCCTTACTTGTTCCCCTTGCGTAAGTGGTATTTTCCCTGTTTTCCCCCTACATGTGTGGCATCTTCTCTTGTAGGATTTGTCCCCTGATGCAAGAGTGGAATGCAAACCCTTACATTTGAATGGTTCATCACTTCTTGGTGACTAGAGACCCAACTCCAACAACAGTTGAAGATGACTACTCTTGCTCTCGTCCCTAAAGATATGAGATAATCCTACTCTAGTGTGACTTGTTTGAAGAGGTATTCTCGGAGAGGAAGAAAATTAAGTATTTCGAGATGTTGTGGTAAAGATGCATTCTCGGAGATGGGAAGAGTAGGACATGCTTGCAGGTCTGCCTTGTTATGGAGAACGGAGGTCGACATATATAGAGATTTCCCAATAGCAAGTGGTGGTGCTGTGCCTTTACTCTTGTCAGCAACTATGATGTAATTAGAACAGTAAGATTTACGGGTTTTAAATTTTGTCAGAGATCTTTGACAAAGTTGCACGCGATATCATAAAAACCTGAGATTGAGTTTGAAAAATGTCAATGAACTTTATTCAGGAAAATCTGGCTTTTGAAATTCGGGGAGCCGTGTCGCTTCGATCTTTGAACAAGTGGCTCTGTTGCCTTTTCTTTTATAAAGACATCAATTGTGTTCAAGAGTATGCTCAGAAAGTTACTGCCAGAGAAATTTCCCCCTTCTTGCACTTCTAAAATTTTATTTGACCTCCTTTTTCCTTCATCATTTTTGAAAATGACTTGTCCATCTAACATTTGTTTAGATTTGAGTCTTAGGAGTGATACAGACGAGCAGCGTCAGGATAACATATGGCGCCTGTCCTTCTTATCTTTTAATGGTCCTCTTACAGTTGGGGACTCTATGATGAAGAATAACATAACCGCTACTGTAGTAGCTAAGAATCTTCTCACTCTAAAGGATAACAGAATCCTTTCAAAACGATCTGATGAGTCGGCCGTTCAAGACTCATTGGCTTTCAGTGTTCAATGTGCAGGCTCTGTATCCAATATAGGCCAACGCCTACTTGCTCGAACTCGCCAAGTTGAATCATTGATGGCTAAGGTGGCAAGTCTTAAATAAGAGATTAGAGGGCTCAAGCACGAGAATAGAATGTTACACGCGCTTGCAAATAATTACTCGACGAGTATGAAAAGAAAGCTCGACCAACTACTGGAATCTGAAAGTCAGACTCAAAGTGACAATCAGAGGTTCGATGCTTTATTCCAAAGGCATCTATTGCCTTCGTCATCTGGAGTTTTACCAAGTATTGAGACTCCAAATAATCAACCTCTGGTGCCTCCCTCTTCTGAGGTACTTTCGAGTACTGAGGTTTCACATGAGCAACCTTTGTGAAGGCTCCCTCATGTTTTCAAGTGTAAGTACACGTCTATAATTTCTCGGAGATATCAATAGATAAGCTTTATTTTATTCAATGTATTGTGTCAAATATAATAAAGCATATACTGCACTAAGATGTGGTACTTCTGGACCAATTATCAGTTCAACTTTTCCCTCACAAAGATAAATGATCATTCTTAGTGTCGACATTATTTGAGTATTTAACTCATAATCTTCAATCCATATGATTCTTTAATATCATAAACATCATGGATAAGATTCGTGTTGGTAGATTGTTCGATCTGCAGCTCGAGACAATATTTCCTTCAACACTTTATAATTTTTCTAGACTCTTCAGGAGTCTCAATTTAATATCATCAACTCTTTAAGAGATCTAATTTAATATCATCAACCTTTTGCAATAGATTTTAGTATGTTGCAGCAATATCATAATGATAGCACTCACTAAGGCAATTTATACCATTCATTGGTATTGAGTACATATTTTATGCTTTACCCTTCGGGGGCTTACTTCAAGCAATTTGAATCCTTCAGGGATTTTCTACACTTCATGACACATTTTTCTTTGGAATTTATACAGAGCAATTTGCTCTCATGTATACTTGAGGGATTTATTTATGGAGATATGATGTGGGCGACTCACAACCCTTCGTATATAATTCTCCATTTACATGAACTTGTTTACAAGGGTATAATTTCAGGTTTCAATTATTAACCTTGTGTCAAATCATGTGAGTGTATTACATTGTATTACAAATGCCCATATGTAACCTCATTGGTTCAAGATCTTTTGGCTATTTGTATTGTATTCAAATATATAGGTCCATTTTTCCACGTTCTTACAAAATTGTAATGGAATTGCCTTTCTCCATTTTGGCCAATAATTTTCCTTTAGTCGACGAACAAAAGAACGTGACTCAATATTAACACAGCTCATTGATGAATTTAGTAGCTACTTGTAAAAACCAAAATTACCATTGGTTATCATCAATTAGTGATCCCATATTCTCATGTGCATGGGCATGCATAATTTTTTTTTTCTTTTCTTTGGATATCCATTGCCTCTTCAAGGGCATGACACTATCTCTTCCAGGATAGTCATAATTTAGAGAATGTGGATCATAACTTCCTCTTGAGCGTTATAGAGCTTGGATTTTAATCTCTACTTCCGGGGAGTTGAGTCATTGGAACCTATACGTCTATCATGCTACATGCATGAGACATCAATATTCCCATGTCTGTGGATTGTCCTATTTGGAACGTGTATTCATGCGGCGGTTGTCATGCTTCTGGCATGCAATAGTTATGCTTTAGAAATGCAATAGTTCAGTAATGCAATATTCTTCTTATTTCGAAGGATTGAACCTTTTGAGTCTGAGGGTCTGCCACGCTTCAGGCGTGCAACAGATAAATCATTTGCTACCATATTATTTTGTCCAATAGGGACATCAATTCTTGTAGGCACATTTCCAGCAAGTATATATGATTTCATCACTTTCGTTGCATCATTTATCTATTTCATTTTCTCATTGATTGCTTCATGAATCAAAATAAGACAAATTCTCTTCGTTCTTCTGGAACGATATTTTCTCATCATTCTTCTGGAACGATATTTTCTCCCCCTAACAGTGGGAAAATTGTCTTATCAAAATAACCGTCTGCAAACCATGCGGTAAACATATCCCTAATCAAGGGGTCTAAATATTGAATGATAGATGGTGTTCAACTTCAATGCCTAATCCTCGATGATGCTTCATTTCAGTTGACAGTGCAATAGGCACATAAATAACACAACCAAAAACTCGTAAATGTATAATGTTTGGCTGGTTCCCAAACCCGAGTTGTACTGAGAAGTATTGATGGTTGGTAACATGTCTCAACCGAATTAATAATGCATCATGTAAAGTTTACATGTCCCCATGTAGAAAACTGGCAATTTCGTTTTTATAAGCATAGCGCGGGAAATCAATTTCATCCGCTTAATAAAGGCTTCTGCTAAAACATTTTGAGTATGGACATAAGGAACTTCTGGTCCTTATTTAATAGTCTGTAAACTGAGATTCTTATGGCTTTTATTACAATTAAGTTAAGGCACTGCGACACTTTAAAATTACGGTACTCATCTAGGAACATCATGTCCTGATCTTCAGGATCAAGGGACTTCATACCTGATCTTTTTTGCATGATGGAACTTCAGGTTCAATCATTTTTATATGATGAGGATCAAGAAACTGCATGTTCTAATCTGATCAAGGAACTTTAGGTCCAGTATGTACTTATCGTAACAAAAATAAGTAAAATAAATAAATTAAAGCAATAGGTGGTAATTCCAGCCATAGTAAATAAATTGCATTTAAGTAAATAAAGCTTGTGACAAGGGCTTTAATTCAACACCATTCACATAAATCAAAACTTAAAACAGTAGGCGGTAAAATTGTTCATGGTAAATAAATTGCTTTAAAGTAAATAGAACTTGTGAAAGGATTTTAAACCAACACCAGTCACATAAATCAAAACTTAAAGCAGTAGGCAGTAAAACCGTCCATGATAAATAAATTGCTTTAAAATAAATAAAACTTGTGACAAGGGCTTTGATTCAGCACCATTCACATAAATATCAAAGCTTTAAAGTAAAGGGTAATAATTCTACCCACTGTAAATAAATTGCTTTAAATAAATAGAACTTGTGACATGAGCTTTAAACCAACACCATGCACATAAATATCAAAGCTTTAAAGCAAAGGGTAATAATTCTACCCACTGTAAATAAATTGCTTTAAATAAATAGAACTTGAGACATGAGCTTTAAACCAACACCATGCACATAAATATGCCAAAACAGAAAATGCAATAATTAAGTCCTCATCTTTTGCTTTTTCTTTTTCTTGGTCTGCCACTTCTTTTGTTTGATTCCTTGTATTTTTATTTTTATTTCAAAGTTCTAAAGTCATTTTGGTTACTCAGGAAATAATAGTAACAATAGGTTCCAATTGGTGTTCCTCCTCCGGTGAGTTTCGAAAAAGTCGAAACGGTTCCCATAAGTTTTGAAGTCAAGAGTGTCTGCAACTTATGAGAAGATCAAACCGTTAGATTTAGCTCAAAATTTAATATAATATAGATAAGAGGATACTGAACAACTTTCGTGAAGAAACAATTTCGATCAAAGCTACCGAAATGGAGTTTTGGTACTCATAAGGTGGCTGTCCAGTTTTCTGCGGAAATTGGAAACTGGTTTGGTATTTCAGACATCTGCGACGATCGCAGCGTTAAAGTTTTCTGAAATTTTTCTATGTTGTAGCTATTGAGCGGACGAACAACTTTTAAGAAGAAAGTATTTCAATCTGAGGTCCGCAAGTTGGAGTTCCGAGACTGTTTACATGGTTGTCGAATTACCTACGAATTTTGAGTTTGTACTCTTTTGCTTCTGCAAAGGATGATATACAGTCATACAACAATATATATAGTTGCTTCATGAAAATCAATTGTACTGATATTTGAAGATGAAATGAAAAGATTTTCTTATCTGTGAGATTCCAGCTGAAGGAGGTGAACAAGATTTGTGGCGCTGTGCTTTCCACTGACATAAGAGCTTCTCGTGCTGATAACGTGTTGTAAAATCGACGGCGTGTGCAGTGGAATAAATAAACAAGGCACAAAATTTACGAGGTTCCTATACAGTCAGTGTGACTGGAGTACGTCCTCGGGACAACAGTGGTGCTTTCATTATAATTTGAAATAATAGGAGTACAAAGATAACTCTCTCTATTATCTCCTCTCCTCTTCCTCTCTTTTCTCTCTTTCTTTTCCTTCCTCTCTCTCCCGTGAGTCCCTCACATTCATCTCCAATTCTTCCTCTTTTTTTTTTTTATCACACCTTTTGAACACTTGTAAAGCTCTATTTATAGAGCAAACAAAACACTATTAAACTTGTAAAAGGTTTACTATGTGCATGTGGGCATACATACCCACTATTTACAACAACCTGCATGGATTTTTAAGCATAATATTTTCACGAGCTTAAACTGTGGACCTTTGTTGGTACAATGGCACTCCAACGCACTACCAGAAAATAATCCTTGCAATATGAAATTTTGACCAACGACTCACATTTTGTCAGGTCAAGTTCTTTATTTTGACCAACGAATCACATTTTGTAGGGCAAGAACAATATCATTGGGCAAACCTTTGGCGCCAAAATAGAAAAACAAATGCGTAATTTGTGAAGGTTTGCCAGATAAAATATAGGTTCATCGGCTTGATTTTCTTTACCCCACAATGACATGTAAAAATTTCCATCGACAAAAACTTTGCTCTACTTCTTCCTTATAGTTGTTTGAAAAAATGGTCCGTCGAGCAAACTCTTATTCATTAAAAAAGTTTGTTCCTTCTTCTTTCTTCTTTTCTTCCCTTATACCTACGTCGTTGCTCATGAACCTGCAAAACTCACTCTCTGTCTCTCTCACAACCCCTCTCCTCCATCTCTCCCTCTCCAAATTGATTTAAAGTTTTTTTTTGATAAATATTTCTTTATTTAATTGTGTGATTAATTAATTTTGATTGTTGTAGATTTGTGATTGGATTGGAAGAAAATACTACCTATTTGGCAGAAGAAGAAAAAATTGGATACCACAACTCAAAAATGGCAACAACAAAAATATCATTATAGGTATTGAGAAACAATTTCAACTTATAGGTGGACTGGTGTGGAAAAGTTACTAGATGTTCTGCTTTTTGAAAGGAAATAAAAAAAAGTTAACAAGTTGTAAAATTCACCTAATAAACATGAGAGAGTAAAATAGACATAAAAAGAAGGGTTGAAAACTGCGCCATAATAAATATTAGCTCTAACAAGGGAAAATTTGCAATATAGTCCAAAAGGGTTTATTTGGAAGATACAAACAAAATTTGGTTTTCTATAAAATTCCTTCTCGCTTTTTTTAAGAAAAAAAAAATATCAGTCTATGTAAACATAATTTTTTACCAGTCTATGTTCAAATAATTGGGACCTCCCATATGATTATAAGCGACAATAATTAATTGAATTAATTATGAGTTTGTGAAGGCCTCTACGTTGACCGTTTTGGATGGGGGAATTAATTGAATTAAATAGAAGAAACACACTATTTTGTCATTTTATTGACAATTTTACCAATTCAAAAGTTGACTCTGTGTGAAACCTCTTGCTACCCTTCTCTTCTACATATTATGTCGACATTGTTTTCGACCCTTGAAACTAAAACATCGGATTTTCCAAACAACTTAACACACTTGTTTTTTACAATGAAAGTTTGAGTCGGTCTCAGAAAATCGAGTTACCTTCCTAAACAAAACCTCTATAGAATATCCTCATTTTTCTTCTTCACCGTTAACCATAAAATCTTCGTACGCATCAATACTACATAGTTGATCGGCTATAAGGTTATATAGGTTGATTAGTTCATGATTTCATTATTTCGTTAATTCTTTTTTTGTTCGTCCTAATTCTTTCCCTTGAAGTCACTGTCACCAATCCCAAATCCTCCAAGTCCATCCCCATCATGGGGCCATATCAATCACACCAAAGAATTTAACCCATGAATTTCTCGATAAATAGAGAAGAAAAAAAAATCCTCTATTTATCGAGAAATTTTTGCGTTAAGGCCTAAAACTAGGTCATTCATGCCTCCACACAATATTTAAGAGGATTTCATGTACTAGGGAAGGTGAAAGCGATTCAATGAAGGACCCCAATACAGTTTAACCTTCCCTATAGTTGTTTGTATGCACATACAAATGATATTAAACATGAGATTGTCTAGTTTTCGTTATGTTCGTCCCGTTTGATTATGTCATCTTATCTAATTAAACATTAAACACACTATGTTATCAGACTGTTGACTTAAACTGTTTATTTTGTAACTGGTCGGAAAGAAATAGTAGTGGAAAGTAGCAGGAGAAATGACGATGGGGGCATCTTTCAAAAAGCAGAAACAGAAAGTGGCACCAAAGGAAAAGGACGGGTTTTTAATTCTTATGGAGAGACGGTGATAGAAAGTGCTTTCCACAACGAAGTGTTCCAATCGGAGGTTGACTCGTTCACTTGGGTTGGTCATGTGTGTTTGTGTCTATGTACTGTGCACTGCTTTTTGGTTTGGTTCATCATTCATCCATTTGTTCAATCCTGCACTTGAAAACAAAAGGGCAAATTCAAGAGGATAAAAAGGAAGTGTTCGTGCCAGTTTTCAACATGGAATATTTTTGTTCATTACCGTATCTGTTATTGTTCACTGGATTTAAAATTTTGAGATTTGAGTTTATTTACTATCATATTTTTTATATGCCAACATATTTACACTAAGGAATTGACAGGAATAAATTGCAATTGAACTTCCATTTCATTTACGAGGTTCGAAAAAATTCAAAAAATAGAAATATTATGAATAAAAAATAATAAAAGATGAATATGTAAGATACGTAAATTAAAAGATAAGACTAAAAGATTGGGGAAAAAAATAGGACAATTATACTATTTGGAAAAAGTCTTCTAAAGAGGGGTAGTCTGTTAGAGTTTGCTTTACTATTCATGCTGTGGTTTGGGTGTCTTCCATTAGCTAAAATCTTTTAAGTACAAGTGAAGAAGAATATCATCATACCGTAAAACTAAGTGAAGTAGACACACATTAAAATACCAATAGCATCCATGTAACAGTGTGACCATCACACTAAAAATTTCTCATCACAAACAAAAAATTTAATCGTGATTTGCAGATGCAAAAGATTAACTCTAATACTATATCAAATTTATAAGTTAAATGCATTATATATTCACAACTTCCATCAACCAAATACCCAAGACTTCTTAAAAACAATCCTAACTATTAATTACTAGTAATAACATCTGCTAGAATGTTTGTCTTCTCTATGAATATGATTATCTGAAATATGTGGACAAAATAAATAAATAAATAAAAGCTAACGAATATCTTCAATAATAGCCTTCAATAATGCATCTGTTTTGAATTTGAATAGTATGAATAAGAAGCTTTGAATCTTCAATCTCGCGAAAGAGATATATTGAGTAGAGACTTTATGTGAGTTGGAAGAGTATATAATAATGGTGTGGTGACTGGCGTGAATGTGGAGAGAAGCCATCATTGGAACCTTGAAAATATAGTTTGTTAAAAAAAAATAAATTTTGACAACTAATTTAATTACATTATTATTCGCGTGTGAAAGACCCTTTTTATAACCGACATTACACGTCTCTTAAAAAGTTTTGAACAAGTTTTACAATTTAATTTTCAAGAATCATTTTCTTTTAGCTTATTTTATTTTATCACTTTATTTAATTATTTTCTATTAAATTCGTTTTTATTATTTTAAATCACAAAATATGTGCTGGCCGACACCCGGTGACGAAACCATTTTAAACGTGCATATAACTAAAATATATGCAATTAGAATGATTATACCGAAGAAGGAGCATGCTCAGAGCATACACTAACTAGGAATAACATGAAAGAATGACTATGAAAGTGTACGAACAAGGAAATGATACCTATACTGAGAAGACACGAGGATACTTATGCTTTAGAATCCTAACGCCGAGATCGTGTGCCTTAATAATAGTACTAATAATAGGAAAACCATTATCTTTAGGAACATACTAACCTCCTGCTTTGAAAACATATAAAATAATATATAGTAGGTTTTATGAAAACCCTTGCATGCAATGACAACGTTTCTAAAATTCGTACGTATAAAACCATGCTCCATAACAGTGCTACCATTGTCCAAAGGAAAATTCATATATCTCATCAACACTGTACTCTCTAGAGGTATCATAGTTGTCCGAAGACACCTGTCCATCACCCGAAGGTGAAGCTGAATAACTTGTCCATTACCCGTAGATGAAGCTGAATCAAATAGCATAACATCCACACCGACACTAGTCGTGGCTAGTGAAGCTATATGACACCGCTTTCGACGGTAAAGCTGGGGGTATAACATATATCATATCCCTATTCCTCATTATCTGTGTCCTAAGGCCATAGACATCTATACCTATGGTGTGTGGATGTGCGTATGATAACCCACTAGATAAGCACTAAAAACATATTTCCAAACCCATATTAAAACACCGGAGTTCAAAGTCTCATTTTGTAAATCCGTAGTAAAACATAATCTTAAATCCGTAAAGTAACTTATATTTATATAAAACATATTCGTAATTCCAAGGAGTTTCATATGTGCAAAACCAATAATTCATAACTGTTATTAAACGTAAATTTGATAAATTATAGATATTCCGTAAAATAACTTAATTATATCATGAATTCCATATAAACCATAATTATCGAAAATCCGGAAAAACATAATATAAAACATATTAAATGCACGAAATATAAAATGCATGCTAGGTTAATATTTAAAAAAATATGTAGTTAAGAAGGGGTCCACTCACAGATTTTATTGCCCGATAACCGTTTGAACTAGCAAGGATGAAGTCGTTTCCCACCAACGCGCGTAAACACAATTAGGGACATTTTAGTAAAACTATACTAAAACGTTATAATTCGGGAAAACGGATGGCGGATTCCGGTTCAACACGTTGAGAAACCTAAAGAGGGACCTCGGGTTTTTCCTCCACGCGCCGTTGTGCGTGGCGACCGACTGCCCCGACTCGCCAAAAAATCAAACAACTCTAAAAATTCCCAAATTTTATAGGAATGAAACCTCGATGAAAGGAAAAACTTCACGAAAACCCGTCGGAAACCCTATATTTGGCCAGGAAAAGGCCCAATTTCACTAAAATCCGTCGGAAACCCTAGATTTGGGTGTGCTTTGATTCGACCTCCATACTCGCTCTGATACCACAACAAACCCATGGGCTTTGCTCCTAGACTCAAGAGGAGTCTAATGGTGATGGCGGTGGTGGTCGGGACTTTCCAATTTGGCAAATCTCGCCCGAATACCTTTGGAACCCACTGGTTTCGTTCTTCCTCAAAACAGGGTCAATCTTAGTGGGTTTTGGGTGGAGATGAACAAGGGGAAGTTGGGTAGGTGATTGGTAAGGGTGGTAGGTTGTGAATCACCAAAAAAATGGACAGAAAACTCGTCCAAAATTATTGCAGGTGTGAGTTGGGTCGCGAGTCAAAGGGAACCCGACCGGTTCCTCTCCCTGTCTCTTCCCTCTTTTCCCTCCTTTATCTTCTCTCCTATATGTCCATCTCTCTCCATTCTCTCCTCAACTCTGCATCACAGCCATCCACGTGTCCTTCCTCACTACTCCATATTTTGCTGGAGCCTTCTAGAAAGGAAGGTTAAATTTACTCAAAATAAACCCACTAGGAGTGGCCCGACCCCCCTTAATTTTTAGGTTTATGGTTTAATTTTTGGACAATTTTTCTAAGTATTTGGAATAATTTGTTTGGTTTTGGTTTGTTTTGAATTATGGATAATTATTTTATGGATATTATTTCTCCAATTGATAAATTGAATGAATGGAATTATATTTATGCATGTGACCAATTTAATCAATTTATTTCTAGGTATGTCTAGTGGGGAAGTTAGTTTTGGGGGGATAGTGCTACTACGCACACCATATTGCATGAGCAATACTATTTTACTAACTTTGTACCTAAGAAAGCACCTCTGACAACCCTCTTAGGTTCATCCAACCTGATTGAAGGATACTGAAAGGCTCGTATCATGTTGTCTAATGATACTGTCTTAACCATTACAGAGGCTCTTTATTCTCCACGTTCCAGAAGAACGTTATTGAGTTTTAGAGACATTCTAGATAATCAATGTCATATTGAAACCACTAAAGAGAATGGTTCTGAATTTCTTTGTATCACTTCTTATGAGTATGGCCAGAATCGTATTCATGAGAAGTTAGAACGTCTTCCGAATGGATTGGACATCACAACTATTCGTGGCATAGAAGCCCACCATGTGGTTGGCCCTGTGCCTAAGTTCCAAAGTACTTTACTGTTTTGGCATGACTGTATGGGACATCCCAGACGTGACATGATGTGCCCTATCCTCAAATCATCACATGGGCATCATTTACCTCTATAAGTTGGATTCCCGCCATGCAAAGCTTGTTCTTTGGGGAAATTGAATACTTTACCCTTTACAAAGATTATTCACAGCCTTCCTAAGTTTCTTCAGAGGATTCAAGGGGATATTTGTAGACCTCTTCAACCAACATGTAGACCATTTAGATACTTTATGGTGTTGATTGATGCATTGACACTATGGTCACATGTCAGCTTCTTGTCCACACGCAACGCTGCATTTGCAAAAATCCTAGCACAAAATATTAAGCTTAAGGCTCTCCACCTTGATTATCCAATCAAGTCAATTCGACTGGATAACACTGGAGAGTTTACGTCACAGACTTTTGACGACTGTTGCATGTTAGTTAAGATTAAAGTCGAACATCTTGTACCCTATGTTCACACCCAGAACAACTTGGTAGAAGCTTTCATAAAGTGCTTTCAATTGATAGTTAGAACTTTGGTTATGCGAACTAAATTGCCGGTATCTGCCCGGGCTATGCAATATTGCATGCAGCTATACTGGTCCGCCTGAGGCCCACCGCTACTCAACCTCATTCACCGTTACAGTTGGTTACTGGATACGAGCCTGACGTCTCGCATTTACGTGTGTGTGGGTGTGCAATTTATGTGCCAATAACAACACCACTAAGTACCAAAATAGGCCCTCAGAGAAAAATAGGAATTTATGTCGGTTATGATTCACCATCAATTATTCACTATTTAGAGCCCTTGACAGGTGATCTCTGTATTGCATGTTTTTGTGGATTGTCACTTAGATGAGACAATATTCCCGTCGTTAAGGGGAAATAGCACACTAACGTTCCTCTAGAATGCCATAAATTGTCATGGTATGCTCCCACTATGTCTTTTTTAGATCATCGCACTGCCTAGTCTGAAACTTAACTGCAACGAATTATAGATCTTCAGAGCATTGCTCGGAGCATGTTGGATGCTTTTACTGATCTAGCTAAGGTGACAAGATCACATATACCTGTTGTAAACGGACCTCGTGTATGCCATAATATCGCTTGGGAAGGCGGAACCGTCCCGAAAGGTGGGGAGGTTACATCTTCCATGTGGCCCGATACATTGACGGCTAACCAATCATCTGCTCTGACCCTGAAGCATGGTAGACCCCTTGGTTCAAAAGATTCGCAACCTTGGAAGAGGAAAATGGCATAAACTAGTGACCTTAGTCTAAATCTGACTGCTCATCTGTTCCAACACATGAGGTTATTCTAGATTATAGTGATGTCTTTGATGAGACAACCCGACCTCCAGAGAATCGCAAAGTTTCAGTCCAATAGGCAATACTAGATGAGGTTTGGAATCAAAATGAGATGATCATTGACAATGCATTTGCGTACAAGTAGCTACTGACATCGTGTTTATCGATGACATTGAACCACGTTTCTTTGATGAATGTCGACATATAACGGATTGGTCAAACTGGAAACAAGCAATCCAAGTTAAACTCGATTCGCTTGTGAAATATAAGGTGTTTGGATCGATAGCTCTTATCCAACCACATGTGAAGCCCATGGGCTACAATTGGGTATTCATGAGGAAATGTATTAAGAAGAATGAAATAGTGCAATACAAAGCATGCGTCGTAATGCAAGGTTTTTTCTCAATGTCGTGGAATTAATTATGAGGCGACGTATTCCCTCGTAATGGACATCGTAATGTTTAATTACCTTATTAGTATGGTAGTTTCCAAAAAACTGAATATGCAGCTTATGGATGTGGTAACCACGTAACTTCATGGGGATATATATACGTAAATCTACATGAAAGTTCTAGAAGGACTTCTATTGACTGGTTCAAATAGTTCTAGACCATGGAACACACTATCTATTAGATTGAGGAGATCATTATACGGATTGAAACAATCCGGACGGATGTGGTATAACCGTTTGAGTGAATATTTGACAAGTCAGGGTTATGTGAACAACGAATTATGCTCATGTGTGTTCATACAAAAGTCACATTCCAGATTTGTGATCATTGCAGGTTATGTCGACGACATGACCCTCATCAGACGTCCCACAGAGCTTGAGGAAATTGTCGTTCACTTGAAATTGGAATTTGAGATGAAAGATCTTGGGAAAACTCAATATTGTCCCAACCTAGAGATCTAGCATTTTTGGATGGAATCCTAGTACATCAATCGAACTACACCCAAAAGGTGTTGCGATATTTTAATGAGGATAAAGCGAAGCCTTTGAGTACTCTTATGGTTGTTTAGACTCTAGATGCTAAACGTGATCCCTTCCGTACCAAGGAGGATGAGTAAGAGATTTTGGAGCCTGAAGTTCCATACCTAAGTGTAATTGGGGCTTTATTATACTTGGCTCAATACACTAGACCTGACATCTCCTTCGTTGTTAATCTTTTGTCTATATACAGCAATGCGCCTACACGCAAACACTGGAATGGTGTTAAAGATTTTTTCCATTACCTTAAGGGTATAAGGGATTTGGGCTTGTTTTACACCCATGAATCCTCGAGAGGAGCTGCCGCCCCCTTGGTTCTCGGGTTGATTCTCGTTTTATTGGTTACACAGATGCTGGATATCTGTCTGACCCACATAGGGCATGTTCTCAAACAAACTATGTCTTTACCGTTAGAGACACCACTATATCTTGGAGGTCTACCAAGTAAACGCTAGTTGCAATTTCTTCGAACCATGCTGAGATTCTCGCCCAGCATAAAGCATTGCGTGAGTGTTTTTGGTTGAGAGTAGTCATGGAACATATTCGAAGCACTAGTGGTCTTACTTCCGTCGTTAACCTTCCTACAACGATCTTTGAAGACAATACAGCATGTATCGAGCAGTTAAAGAATGGATACATCAAGGGAGACAACACCAAGCACATAGCGCCGAAGTTCTTTTATTCTCACCAACAACAATAGCATCAAAACATTGAAGTCAAGAAAATCCATTCCCAGGACAACCTAGTTGATCTCTTTACCAAGTCATTGCCCAAGTCTACTTTTCAGAAGCTCGTCCAAGGAATCGGTTTGCATAAATTATCTGAGTTGAATTGCTTGTAGTTCTCTTATTTGTAAGTTATGTCTAACTCAGGGGGAGTATCCTGAAGTATACTTACTTGATCTTAATGTACTCTTTTTTCTACAATTAGAAGCATTTTTCCCATCGAGTTTTTGCTACCTAACGAGGTTTTGATGAGGCACCCATCTTGGGATGATCATACTCCGTTGAATAAATATTTTTTTATTTAATTGTGTGATTAATTAATTTGGTTGTTGTAGATTTGTGATTGGATTGGAAGAAAATACTACCTATTTGGTAGAAGCAAAAAAAATTGGATACGACAACTCAAAAATGGCAACAACAAAAATATCATTATAGGTATTGAGAAACAATTTCAACTTATAGGTGGACTGGCGTGTATAAGTTACTATATGTTTTGCCTTTTAAAAGAAAAAGAAAAAAAAGTTAACAAGTTGTAGCATTCACCTAATAAACATGAGAGAGTAGAATAGACATAAAAAGAAGGGTTAAAAACTGTGCCATAATAAATATTAGCTCTAACAAGGGAAAATTTGCAATGTAGTCCAAAAGGGTTTATTTGGAACATACAAACAAAATTTAGTTGTCCATAAAATTCCTTCTCGCTTTCGTAAAAAAATATCAGTCTGTTGCAGTCCTATTAGAATAGGAATGTGATTGTGTAAATCCTAGTAGATATGGGAATGTATCTTATATTCCTATTAGGAGTAGATTACCTATTAAATGTTGTAATCCTAAAGGGAAAGGTTTTTACCTATCATACTACTATAAATAAAGGCACAATGGGGATTAATAACACACACCCATAATTACACATCTCTCTTTCTCTCTATCTATGTTGCACCCCTCTCTCTCTGGCCTTCATAATTATTCAGTAAATTATGCCTACAACACGTTATCAACATAGTCTTGACTCTGTGCTAAAGAAAGTTTGATCTTTAATCTGGGGAGTATTACGTTTTAATCATTCTTTTTATGATTAATTTATTATTTTGAATTGATCTACATGCTATTGATTCAATTTATTTTTTCTATGTTGAACGTGATACAATGCATTGGAGATGCAATTCAGGCTTTCCGATAAGGATCTTCTACAAATTCAAAGGTTTTTGTTGTTCTATGCCAATCAGGTACGCTTAAAATAAAATAAGATATTTGAAACGACCTTGAAGCATGAAAATATTCCCCATGATGCATGGATCCCCCCTATGTTTATATTTTCCTTCCGATATATATATATATATATATATATATATATATATATATATATTGTATATGTTCATATATTTATAAATATATATATTTGTTTCATGCATTACGCAATTAAATCGCTATGTGGAATTTGTGAGTCAAAGTATATTCATAAATTAGAAGCATATTAGGGTTTCTACAACCCTAGAAATTTAAAAAAAAAAAAAAAGAAGGGAAATTGGACATCATGCGACACCGCGTCCATGAGGACCACTATGTTGGCCCGAAGCCCAGTCGTGTGGAGACACTCCTCAAAACGACATCACTTCGACATATAGACCTTGGCAGTAGCCCTCTGGGCTTTGCTGCGAAGTACATAGACACACTAGGCCTTCAGCCTGGCTGGTTTGATTAGGGCCCATAGCCCAACTCCATAAAGGAAACTTGTAGCATTTCCTTTTTGGACCTATCCCATGCTCTAGGCCCAAATCTGCCAGCAGCAATAGGCTGCTGGACCTTGTCCTACATCCCGGCCCATTTTTTATGCAAGCATGTATCTTGCATGCCCAATTGGGCTACTTTTACAACCTGCCTGAGCCCAGCCCGCAGCTTGAGGCTACATGAGATTGTCTAAAGTAGCAGTCAACAATCCAATGTTGGGCTGCCTTATTTTCTCGGCCTAAAGCCAATTTTTGGCTTGTTTTTTTCTTTGTTTCAACCCATATTTTTGGTGCCCTACTCACGGCACCCAAGCCTAATGTTATTGGGTTATGGCTTTAGGAATCTAATGCTAATTTTTGGCATTTTATATAATGTTAACCCGAATGTTATAATTATTTCTTCTTCTACAATCGACCTTGTATGGCCCGATTTATTGAATTAATTAAAAGTGACCTGCAGTCCATTAATCTGATAATGAATCCAAAATTATTGACCTGAATATCACTTTTTGACATTAACGATGCAATAATTTGTTTTTATACTTTGAACCGTTGACTTGCTTTTGTAGTCCCGAAGCACTCACACTTGAGTCCTTGAAGAAACTCAAATCCACTATACTTAGTTGTATATTGCATTCTGTGTTCTTGCAGGAACCTTTTTTTCGTTCATAAACTAAATTGAACCTGTAGTTTTAAATTTAGTGCCCTTGAAACCCGAAGTTTTCATAAAACAATACACTCATGAAAACCATGTCTTAGAACCCGAATGTTCTAACTTTGATGCATATGGATGATTCCTTCCCGTAGCACCAATCATAATCTTGTTCCTTTCAATTTAGTGGATTGTTGAACCGTCACAAATTTGATTTTCCTGATTTGGACGTTTCTTATAGAACCCACTTTATGTGGGGTACAAGACGTGAATCTCCACTTGACTATTAAGAAGCTAAGAAACCCTTGACACCAACAATGGCATGGAAGAGCTGAATAAGCCTCCGTCATGATCTTCATTCGAAGACTTATGCCTAAAGCATTACAAATGAAAGTGCCTCCTGAATGAGGGTTCCATGGCTCTGGCTCGCTTCTACGGACTGTCTAATCATGAAAGACATTGCCCGAAGCATATCATGATTACGTTCATGAATAAGTACAATTCTGAAGTTTATAAATCCGATCAAATTTTGACTGGAGAATACTTTTCTCATCTTTCCATGTTTCTAACTCGTTCTTGAAAAAATAGTGTAGAAAGTGGAAGTTTACCAAATTCTCGGATCTAATTACTACCACAAACATGAGAGAACGACATAGACTTAGTTCTGCTGGAGTCTATCGAATGGCTCGACCTAATTTGGTCAAAGCCTATCAAATGGTGATGCACTGCTCCGGCAGGGATACACCAAAAGGCATACTCTTTCACAATCCAATTTCTAGTTTGTTCTTACAATATATGGTAGAATCAAGGCCTGCCAAGGTGTGGCATCATGCCCGAAGCGTGATCCTTGGTACCTAAGACCTAAAACTTCAAGAATAAGGCTTAGTATTCCCTAACCTTAACCCTGCATAATCTATTTTCGTCTCGATGGAATAGATCATTGGTTACGCACCTATTTGTGCCCCTACCAATGTCGTTGAGGAGTACCATTCTCATAGTCAATATGTGAGACTGATTTTGCTCCACCGAACATCATTGGAAAAGTATAATTTCGACATGGATGGCCTTGTTGGCCGAATCCCCTTAGTAAACCATTACTTTGTGAACATTTTTTTATGTTCTTGGATTCAAGTTTGGTGTATGTTTTATTTATGGACAATCTTATTGATATTTTCCTCGAATATGAGTTAATTGAATCATGTTTCTTAATACATGTGACCGATTCAATTAAACACGTGATTATGTAGGAATGTGGGAAAGTTAGTTGTCTGGATGAATGCGTACTACGCATACTAACTTTACACCTAAATCACATCTCTAATAATGACTTCAGGTCTATCCAACCTGATTGAGAGCATTGGCATGCTCCTCGTTGTATGAATGGTACTGAATCCAACCCGATTAAGGGTTCAACATTCTACTTATCCCTTAAAGTCTAGAAGACTGGATAATGCTGGAGGGTTTATATTGATGGTTTTCAATAAAGTATTGCATGTAATTTGGGTTTATAATTGAACATCGAATTCCCATGTTCGCCACAAATAGCCTCGCCTAGTGATCATAAAGCGCAATTTAAATGATAGCCTGAATGTTGGTAAACCTACCAAGTTTTCAATTTTTACCTAGGGATATGCAATCCTTGTACGCAGTTATGTTGGTCCACCTTAAGGCCCATTGCCACCCAACCTATATGATGTTACATTTGGTTACTGGGTACGAACCTTACGATTTTCGTATTTACGCATTTGGGTGTGCATTCCATGTGCCAAGTTGCGCCGCCGCAGCGTACCACCATGGGTCTTCAAAGCAGGATGTGTATCTTTTGTCGATCATGATTATCCTTCACACTCGCTTTCTTCGAGCCCTTGCATGCGATCTCTTTACCGTTCATTTGCAGGTTGTCACTTTAATGAAACAGTCTTCCCACCGTTAGGGGGAGATAAGAACGTCAACGTTCTTGTAGAACATCGCAAATTTACGTGGACGTTACATATATGTCTTACCTTGATCCCCATACCGCACAAGTATGATAAGCAAGTGCGATGAATTATAAATTTCAGAATGTTGCTCCCGATGTATTCCACTGATCTAGCTAAAGTGACGAGATCATATACCAGCTATAAACATGCCTGCAAGGATGGACGTACTTAACGGACATCGAGTTAACATCCCTGGAGGGTGTACCGCCCCTGGTAAACGGTTTGGACGCCCATGTTGGACAGTTCGGTACACCGACGGATAGCCAATCAATCTGCCTTGGCTTGGAGCACAACAGATCACTCGGTTAGTAGGATTCACTTCCCTGGAAGAGGAAGACACAACACAATAATGAATCTAAACTCGATCGCTGTCTCAAATCATTTCCATCTCATGAGATTAATCTTGATTTCTCCCGAGACTTAAAGTTCTTGGTCCAGTATACTAGTTTGGATGAGCTAAATGGAATTGAAATGAGATTATCATTGATGATGTTTTCACTTATATTGTAGTTATCGACATAAATGAAAAGCAACGATATCGAACATTGTTCTGTTGATTAAGTGACAACGTATAACTGATTGGACAACTAAAGTTACAATCCAGGTCAAATTCCTTACCAAAGTGTGTTTGGACCTGTCGTTTCTACACTGCCCAAGGTAACCCTATTGTGTTACAAGTGGGAAAGGAAGCGTTATGAGATGAATGAAATAATGTGATATGATGCACGCTTTATGGCATAAGGTTTCTCTCAAAACGTCCTGTGATTGATAGCAGCATTATGAAATGTGGTTAGTGTTTTCTCCATGAGGATATAGATACGAAGATTTACATGTAAGTTCCTGAAGAATTACATGGACTAGTATAAATAGTTCCAAACCACGAAACACCATCTTAACTTGTTTGAGGCATTCAGTTACAATCTGACGGATGCGGTATACCTGTCTACGTGATTGTTTGATCAATTAGGGTTGAATTATGCCTTTGCGTGTTAAACTATGAAATCTTATTCCAAATTGCTAGAGTTACAGTTTTTGTCGTTGACACAAATCTCACTAAGACTTCAGAAGAGCTTGAGAAAACTACCTGGCACCTAAAGATGGAATTTGAGATGAAGGATCTTAGGAAAACTCGTTTATGCCTTGACTTGAAGTTGAAGCATTGATATGACGATGTTTTGGTCTACCAGTCGAACTACACCCCGAATATGTTACCCTTTAGTATACCTATGATCATCCATACATTATAAGCAAATGAGACCCTTGAAGAGGTTATGGAATCTGAAATTCCATATCTAAGTTCAACTTTGCACTTCGTTGTACTTAGCTCATTGTATTTAGACAGGACATCTCCTTCGCTGTTGATCTTGGTAAAGATGCAGCACTGCGCCTACATGTAACCATGTACCCTGAAGGTACTACGAGGGCAAATCCCAACGCATCTCGAGTGAATCCAACCCCCTGATCCTTGAAATGATGCTTGCCTTATTATTATGCTGATGCAAGTTACTTATCGAACCAGCACAAGGCAAAATCCCCAAATGGTTATGTCTTTACCGTTAGGGATATCACAATATCTTGGAGGTCCACAATATGACCTTAGTTGCGAAATATTCGAATCATTCCAAGGCTCACCTTACTTCACTACGCCATAAGTGAGACATGGTTAGGAATTCTTATTGAGCATTTTCAAAGTACTTGTTGTTTTCATCCATCGTTGAGTCCCGATGACAATACATGAAGACTATGCCGCATGTATCCACTCAACCAAGCCATGATACATCAACAAAGTTAACGCCAAGACATATTGCGTCTACATCAGCAATGCATCAGGAGATCGAAGTCATGCAAGCCGATCCCAAACAACCTTGCTGACCTCTACACGATGTCACTACCGAAGTCAACCTTCCAAAAACTTGTCCGAGGAATTGGTATGCCTAACTATTCATATGCAATGCTTGTATTTCTCATTTGGAAGTTACATCAAACTCAGGGGGAGTGTCCAGAAGTATACTCGATCTTAATATACTTTTTTCCCTATGATTAGGAGCATTTTTCTCACTGGGTTTTTGCTACCTAACTAGGTTTTAACGAGGCACCCATCCTGGGCTAATCATACCCTTGTGAGCTATTCTACTTGCGTCCAAAAGACGTATAGTTTTGACTTAATGCAACTTCTCACTTTTCTCCTTAGTTTATGGGTTTTTCTCCCACCTTGGGTTTTACCATAGCGAGGTTTTGTGAGTTTTACTTTTTATGCATTCTTCGATTGATTTGAGACTCGCATTCACTCATTGTGCCGACGACTTTAACAACTGTACTTACTTCATCATTGAAGACCTGATGCGCCATTTACTTGAGTATTTACACACTGAAGGGGGAGTGTTGCAGTCCTATTAGAATAAGAATTTGATTGTGTAAATCCTAGTAGATATGGAAATGTATCGTATATTCCTATTAGGAGTAGATTACCTATTAAAAGTTGTAATCCTAAAGGGAAAGGTTTTTACCTATCCTACTACTATAAATAAAGGCACAATGGGGTGGAATAACACACACCCACAATTACACATCTCCCTCTTTCTCTCTATCTATGCCACACCCATCTTTCTCTGGCCTCCATAATTGTTCAGTAAATTATGCCTACAACAGTCTATGTAAACATAAATTTTTGCGAGTCTATGTTCAAATAATTGGGACCTCCCATATAATTATAAGCGAAAATGATTAATTGAATTAATTATGAGTTTGTGAAGGCCTCTACATTGACCGTTTTGGATGGGGAAATTAATTGAATTAAATAAAAGAAACACACTATTTTGTCATTTTATTGACAAATTTACCAATTCAAAAGTTGACTCTGTGTGAAACCTCTTGCTACCCTTCTCTTCTACATATTATGCCGACATTGTTTCGACCCTTGAAATTAAAACATCGGATTTTCCAAACAACTTAACACAATTGTTTTTTACGATGACATTTTGAGTTGGTCTCAAAAAATTAAGTTGCCTTCCTAAACAAGACCTCTATAGAATGTCCTCATTTTTCTTCTTCACCGTTAACCGTAAAATCTTCGTACGCATCAATACTACATGGTTGATCGGATCGGCTATAAGGTTAGTTAGGCTGATTAGTTCATGATCTCATTATTAATTTCTTAATAAATGGAGAAGAAAAAAAAAATCCTCTATTTATCGAGAAATTTTTGCGTTAAGGCCTAGAACTAGATCATTCATGCCCCCACACAAAATTTAAGAGGATTTCATGTACTAGGGAAGGTGAAAGCAATCCAGTGAAGGACCCCAATACAATCTGACCTTCCCTCTAGTTGTGTGTATGCACATACAAATGATATTAAACATGACGATTGTCTCGTGTTCGTTATGTTCGTGCCGTTTGATTACATCATCATATCTAATTAAACATTAAACACACTATGTTATCGGACTGTTGACTTAAACTGCTTATTTTGTAACTGGTCGGAAAGAAATAGTAGTGGTGTAAGACTCATGTTGAGTTGTCAATTATTATGAATCGAATTACTTGAAAGACAAATAACTTGATCTTCAAGATATTTGGCTTTTAACGTGATTCAATATTGGTTAGCAAGAATCATTGAACCAAGATATATTTAGTTGACTAATTGAAACCCTAATTAAGTAAGACATATTGTACATGCCTTGGTGGGACAACATTAAGAATAAATGGTGATTTGGTGTATCCCTCTAATTACTATAATAAGCGGAATTAGGGGAACCCTAATCACTATGTTAAGGGTGTCCCATCTTTCACAAAACACACGTTCCATTCTGAGCAAACCCTATTATTGCTGGAACACTTTCGCTTGTTGAAAGTAGAAGACTCCTTTGTTATCTACAGGAGCCATGTCTTCCGTATTCCAAAGATAAGTAAATTGTAATTGATTTATTGTAATTTTGGTTTATCAAATCTGTGATCATAATGTCCTGTTGTTATTCTTATGATTTCAGAAATATCTTACATGTGGTATCAGAGCCACACAACAAGCTTAGGGTCCGATATAAAGGTATAAGCAAAAAAATTTGTTTATTGAAGATGATTCACATACTAAAGAAAATTTGCTTATCGTTTTGATTGGATGCCTTCTACTGTTCCATCTCATGAAAATTGGTTTTTGATGCTTCCGCAATTTTGTGTTGGTGTGCAATGATTTTTCGTGGTCAATACCATATATAAAATTGGCAAGAATTAAATGAGATAAATTATTATTTATTTATATTTTGGTAAAAATAATTTTTAATTTGGGTTTTTTGGTTATATAATTTTCGAGCTTACAACCTATTATTTGAAGCTCGAATTTTTTTTCCTTATGGTTTTGGCCCTCTCGGCAATACTGTCTGAAGAGAATAACTTGTTAAGAGATAACTTGGTTAAGATTTAATTTGACTTACAATTTGTATCAATTTTGCTTTTGTATAAATTACAAGAATTATAATTGTTTTCGAATACAAATTTTCCTAAGAATTATTATCGATTTTTTCTATTAGTTTCTCCTATGAATTAATATCAATTTTTGCTATTAGTTTCTGGGATTTTATGCTTCCGCTTAGTCTTATTCTTAATATGAGTAATCCTAATGATATTCTATTGAATGGAAGAATTGCATTAGACATTTTGCAATTTAAAAATTATGTTAGCAATCTCCTAATCAAATTAATTTGATGTTGACTAATTTATTTTGGTGTTGTATGTAGATTTACTTATGGAATTGATTTTAAAATTAATTGGTAATTATCATCTAAATTGGAGGAGATTCTAAATTTAAAATATATTCCACGAATAATTGTTTTATTGTGAGATTAAAAGTATTTTCATAATTATTGATATTGGCCATATAAAGAGAAATTATTTTAATATGTTTTCTTAAAAGGGGAATTAGTAGTCTCCTTTAATTTTGGGTTGTGAATCACAATACAACTGTTATGGGAATTTAAGCTTTAAATTACCCGTTCTGTATTTGATTTGAATTAACTCATTTCATTTACTAATAAAATCTCTTATAAAGCATCTTTTAGAATTAAGAAGGAGTTACGTATTTTGGATATGTATCATGCACTCACAAAGCTTGTGATTTCTTTTGGATTTTATGACTGATGGTTGAGATCAATTAATAATGTTGAGATATTGTTCTTTATATAAACCTAATTTTGATAGATATAGATGGTTTAGTTTGTCCAAACCAACAATTTTTTGATTCAACAAATTTGTTTGAGAAATTTTAATGTTTCGGGCATTTTAAAGGTTATTTATCTAATGAAATGAACCTTTAGTTTACTTAAGAAATTTTAGTGTATTAAAGTTGTAAATTGGTTTTATTTAAATTATGAATAAATCTGAAATTTTGGTAAAGCTTGGGAAATATTGATCGAGTATTGCATACCTTGCAACGTGTCCTATTTGATTACAATTTTGATGGAGTTTCTGTGAGATCCCAAGAATTTATTACCAAAGAAGAAAATTATTTGGAAACTATTTATCGAAAAGGTCATTATATGAAGATAGTAGGTATTATTATGAGCTCGTGGCATTTTTGAAATACATTTCGAAGTTCATATGAATATAGAATTTACAGCTGGACCAATGAATTGATGACACATGGCAGCAATTGAGTGGCTAAGTTTGCCACATGGGATCAACCAACATGCCAGCACAGACATTTGTCATGTTAATAGCATGCTAGGTGGAAAGTGATTAGATGAGGTAGTCAAATTGCTACACCAATATTAAGCAGGAGGTGGCCTTTCTTTACACGTGGAAGTCTAAAAGTTAATCAAACTTTCTACAAACTACAGGTGGAAGTAAGTTTACATGCACACAAAGGAGATGCAAGTGACTCATGGTTTTATTAGTAGGACGTGTTTGTATCAGAGAAACTATTATCCAAAGTGGAGATAAAAATATCCAGCAGGTGACTTGCTTAATGCCCAAGCCTTTATCTAATTGGCATGTAGTTTGTAGCCGCCTCCTATTGCTATAAATAGGAGATCATCTCCATATGTTTTCGAAGGAGAGATAGCACGCAATGCAGGCTCTGTTGCTCATGTGTGCGTGTATATATGTCTATACGCATATTATATGATATATATGTTTGCATATACTTGTATGCATACCTACGCGCATATATATATATATATATATATATATATATATATAGAGAGAGAGAGAGAGAGAGAGAGAGAGAGAGAGAGAGAGAGAGAGAGAGAGAGAGAGAGAGAGAGAGAGAGAGAATGTGGAGCTTAACTATTTCGTGGTGACGTGGATAAGTACGTGGATAGTTAGTTATTTTCGGTAGTGATGTGGATCTTCATTTTAGCTTTGGAATCCAGGTAGGGGAAATAAGGCAAACCTTTGCGGAAATTGATTTTATTAAATTTCGTGAAGTGATAATATTCTTAATCTTTTTGGTTGATTAATGTGGTTGAATAGTTATTGACTAATTGCTTTCGTTAAGTGTTTACTTGTGATTGGTTATGGAATTATTGCTGAAATGTTATTCGTTGAGAATATACTATGATACATATGGAAGATGAATTGATATTATTTGTGTCCTTCATGTTGATGTGGTGGGAATTTCAGTATTCATATTGGAAGTATGGAAATGAGGGTAATTGGAAAGGATATTTTGTGTAGTTGAATCTATTCATTGTGAAACCAGTTCCAGGCGAGCCCGATGTGCACAGTAGAATAGGATATCGATGGGAATTGTCGATGTGGGTGATTTGGGCTGGAGATCAATGAATTAGATAAGATGACTAGCAAAAGGGGTTTATGAACTTGGGATATCATATGGGGGTTAGTTTCTATAATAGATCATTCGAACCACCTCTATAGGGGTAAAATGCATGGTATGGGATGTTCAGGTTCACGTGTTTTATTTTATAAATTAACGGGGGTAACTGAAGAGGTTGCATGGCATTCATGCATCGTTATAATTGCTGTTTTGAGATTTGGCTATATGATTTCATGATACTTAATTTAATATTGTCAATTTACTGTGATAAGGTTATATCCATACTGAGCTGTTGAAGCTCATCCCTTTATTATTATGCAGGTTTATGAACTAGACGTTCAAGTGAATAGGCAAGATGAGATCGGATTAGATTGGAAGAATAAAATTTTTATTCATCTCTTTACTGTAGGTTGTAAAGAATTCTTGATTTGTTTGATAATCATGAATTATTTTTAATAAGCGGAGTTATTTTCCAACCCGTGTCAAATTTTATTTATTTATTGAGCTTTTAACTCACGTTTCTGATTCGGGTTCGAGTTTTATTACCGACTCCGGGTCTGGGGCGTGACAGAATGGTATCAGAGCATAGGTATTAGACACCCATGGATAAGAACTATGGGAGAAGATTAGCATGAGCCAGATAAGTTTGAATTTAGAAGAGTATGTGCGATGGGTTTTGTTAGTAATGGTTTTGGGTGGCCTCTAGTGATATGTAAAGTGTACGAATAGACTTAAATGTGAAGTCAGCTTTTGCAAATGATCTTGACAATTGAATTTATATGTGGATCTTTTGAGAAAGGAAATTAAGTTTGATCCAAAAACGAAAAGGATGAAAGTTAAGCAATGCATGCATATAACTTTAAGGTGAATTTTTCAAGTGAAATGGGTTCAGGAGTGACTAAAGGATGAGAGAACTTGAAATGTGGAGTTAATAGTCATGATTTGGTGAGAATGGTAAGAAACTAAAGTGTTTTGTTTGAGAAGTTAGTGTGTACTCAACTCACTTGACTTTGAACAATGAAGCATACATGAATATATAAGCAAATTCTACCAGAGGAACTTCTCGAGAAAATTGGTCAGTTAGTTGAGGGATTAGAAGCGATCTTAGAGTTAAGAATTGAATGAGACGAGAATTTGACACGACATAGAGTTTTGAAATTTCTGGTGTTATCTTGATCTCGAGAAATGGACAGGTAGGAAGGATTTTATGCAAAGGATTTTATAATAAGTTAGTTACATACAATCTTGGAATGATTGTATATGCAGTGTGTAACTACTGAACAAATTGCCAGATTTATTCCTAAGATGATAGAAAGAATTATGATCACTTTGGATTTGTAATTTTGCAATTGAGTTATGAATTAGCTAGGATTTAGGTTTGAATTTAGTGTGGTTCACGATTTTAGAGAATCACTTGCAAAATTTTTGTTATATACAGAATCATAATTATGAAGGAGAATTAGTGCTTCAATATGAGGATTTGGGTATTTATAAACTGGTCAGAAGAATTTGAGAGTACCTATATTGATGCAGAAGAGTATTCTACATGTTTCAGTGTTGAAGAATTCAAAAGCAATGTATAAATGCTTTGTATAATGATAATTAGGCTTGAATAAATAGTAGAGATGATGAAAGATGCTCTAAGAGGAGGGATGAACTTTGTTTGTCTGTCAGCTAGTTTGATGAAGATATGACAAGTTTTGGAAATCAAATTAAGATGGAGAAAAGAGCAACTGTATTGATAATATCGTCTATACAGAATGAGAGTAATTTTCAATGAGTAAGCTTCGGTTAATTTTAAGAAGAAAAAGAATTAAGGAGTTGTGGATTTTAGATGAAATGAAACCGATCAAGAATGGATCATGATACAATTGGTGTTAAGCTTTTGAATAATTATTGCAAGAAGTTGATTGTACGATATGGTATAAAGCTGAGTATAAGATGCAGAGTAGCTCTGGAGTCTTCCCATCCTGCTGATATTTGAAAATAAAATTAAAAAATTGTTAAGGTCAGGAATCTAATGTGTTGTATGTCATCTCAGCATGATTTTTAAGTTCTTTGTTTCTTCCGTGTGGGCATTATGGAATTTTAAATGAGGATTTATGTACTAAAACAAATACTAAAGAATGAAGGTAAACCCAATATGTTATATGTTAAAAGAAACATATGTAGTTAAATTGGAAAACTGATCATTTATCCTTTGGCTAATCTTACAACCGCCCTGTTGCCACTATCATGGCGGTCATTGTGGCAACGTTCTTATTTGTTTAGGGGCAGATTATAGTGTGGATTAGGTTGAATAATTATTTTATGGATTCAAATATTGGTGTTTCCTAATGAGACTGTATAGCTGACTTACCATATATTTAATTTGAATGCATTAAGTATTGAGCCACGTTGGGCCACCTTTAATAGGGATATATGTGGTTCCCGTACGTTGCAACGAGCGAAGCTGTGATATATTGTTGTCCTTGTTTCCTGTTTGGAGTTCATCTCCTTGTTTCTATGTCTACACTTGTGTCGTGTTTTGTTCCGAACTACTTTTTGCTCTGAGTATGAGTCAAAGCACTCTGAAGTCTGTCCAGAGAGGAAGTTCTGAGGTTGAGATGTTGCAACTATGTTCTAAAGTTTGTGTGGTCTATGTTCTATAGTTTGGGGTATTTATAATCGTTTTCTCTTATAGCTGACCAATTGATTTTCAGTCATGCTCCTCGGTCCCATATTTTTGTATGTAAATTATGTCAAACAGTTGAAATCACACCAATAATAGGCATGCAACTCGTATCTATTTGATTTTCCTTAAGCAGACAATATGACCGAGAGAGGATACACTAGTTGAAAACAGACAATATGTCCTGTGATCTTGAGTAGTACGAGTGTTGCAAAAGTTTGTGAAATAATTTAGGAAAATCCGAGGCTTTAAGTTTGCATGCGGATAGAGGTGGTTTTGTATGCTTATTTGAAGACCAAATATAACTAATATGTATGTTTATTGTGACTCCCACTGCAAGTAATTTAAGATAAAAACCGGTAATATATATAAGCAAAGAGTTCCTTTTTTCCCTTGGTGTATGGTTGAACTTCCTTTTCGTTCGCTGTAGTTTGTTTAATGTTTTGACTCCGTTTTTGTGCAGGTTTTCAGATCATGACTGATGTCCTGAATCAGAACTATGGTCGTCGTCGTGGCAAGGTTGTTCGGGGTATGGGGAAAGCGCGGATTCGTGAGACAGGTGCTTATTCTTCTAGATCGAACACAGCAGAGGTCGATGCATTGAAGGCGGAAGTGATGCAGCTGAGGACTGAGGGCGCGCAGATGAAGGTTCAGCTGAGGGCCCAGGCCGACGAGCTGAATACCTGTGTCGGGAGGGTGCAAGAACTTGTACAAGCCATATAGACGTCCGGCCTCCAAATCTCGCTACCAGTACCTCATCATGCTCCACCTTCGACCTCAGAGCCACCTTGCCTTGCCGATACCGAGTAGCTTGATATATTAAACCTTGTTCACTTGTAGTTTTTTCTTTTTTGTTTGGACATCTTGTATGTACATTTTCAGATATTTTATAATTAAATACTTTTGCTTGGTTAATTAATTATTCTTTATAATTTAATTACAATATTTATCAAAAATAAAAAAAAAATTATTTTTCACTAATTTAAAAAAATTTAAAAAAAGGGTTTGTGCGACGTACGTCGTAGGATGTGCGTCGCGCAAAGTCACTTTGCACGACGAACGTTGTACGTCGTGCATACTTTGCACGACAAACGACGTACGTCACGCAAAGTATTTTGCACGACGTAGGTGTACGTCGCGCAAAGTACTTTGCACGACGTACGTTATGTGTCGCGCAAAGCTACTTTGCGCGACGCAAGTTATTTTTCGTCGCGCAAACCCTAACGTCACGGCCTTGGCGCGACTGTTAGTGCGCAACGAAGTGTACGTCGCGCAAACTCTTGCGCAACGATTTTTGACTTTGCGCGACGAATATGCGTACGTCGCGCAAAGTGGTTTTTTTACTAGAGGCATGACATCATCACCTCTATCTGAAAATTTCCAAGAATTAAAACCCACCGCCAACCACCGGTCATGCACATGATATATATGACTTAAAATAATACTGGGCTACTGAAACGATGAGAGGATATCTTCTTGAAAATGTGTTGTTACATACTCATATAATTTTGTGTTTATGATCATAATCAATTATATTATATGTCATTATGTAAAAATTAAATTTCACATTTTATAAAAAATAAAAATAAAAGTATGAGATTGTTATGTCATCAAAATATTACGAACCGTTTATCTACTTGCTGCAATTGAATTGTTGATTGACTTAACAACATTTGTTTTAATTTAATTTTTTTTTTTTGTAAAGATGATCTTTACATATGATTTACATCTTTAACAGTTCGATCATTAGCACAAAGTAGGAGGATTTCCTCTTCATCTTTGAGTAGCCAAGAATAATCTATGATTTATCAAGGAATTAATACATTAGAAAACTCACTAATACAAATAGATCCCACTGTTATTCAAACATAGTGCACTAAAATGCAATCTACGTAGTATTATATATAAAGATGATTTTCAGCTGAATTTGCGTTTTAATAAAATACTCCTCCACTCTAAATCCAAATGAAGAAGCCAGCATAGGTAGTGTTAGTTCTAGACCCAGGCATTTGCTCTCCTCAGCCGACCCGTGCCTGGGCCATAAATTGGCCAGGTCTGTGGCCACTCCTCTTGTGGATGATATGAATATCTCTAGAATCGGTGTAGTCGGAATCGTGGAGTCGAATTGATTGGTGGTTCCCGTCTTGGATAAGTTAGTTTTGTTTGATGTTTTGTATTGTGTCGCTTCGGGCGAGTATGAGGCATGGCATAATTAGTAGGTTCAGATAAGCTATTCACATTCAAGTTTGAGCGAAGTAGTTGAACAAAAATGAAAATTTGTCCAAGAGCCTTTTGGCAATCAAAATGGTTTTGGTTTTGATTTTTGACAATCGTAAACAGTTGTGATGGAAATACACTTATTTTCTTTTGATTCGTGGCAATCATCAAACAATTTAATAAGAATTCACGACTCTAATTCTCGCTTATCTCAATTTCTAGCGTTAATTCATTCGAATGAGGATCCTCTTTGTGAGGATTCTAGGAGTCCTCAAATTATGTCTGTTCATCGTATATCGTGCGGTCAGTTTTCGTTATGTACTATTCATATTTAATTTTAAATAAAATATATTTTGATCGTACGATATATGATAAATGAACATAATTTGAGGATCCCTAAAATAATCACAAAAAGAATCCGATCCTCATTCATTTCACTCATGCTTACCCAAATATTAATGAATAGTAAACATGTCCTCTCAATTCCAATTGGGTCATGACTATACATTCTCCACTTGATCCTGTCCACGTTGTTCACTCGGTCCAACCAACCAGTACAGTAATGCCTTTGAGCTTGGCAATGGATGTTAGTATTGAGTTCTATGGTGAGAAATCTAAGGTTGCGAAGGCACTAGAGCAAATGTGATATCACGATCATATGAGTGAATCATTGACGATGATGCTACTCTTATTTTTTTGGTTTTTTTCATTCCATGTGTTTAAAATAATTGTCCGTTATAACTGAGCCTACGCTATTGGGTGACATCCCTTGAAGTATGCGTTAACTAGACCATCTCCGAATGCATTGGGTGACACTGTGAGTCGTGTTGGATGGTGGTTACTCTTACACTTCATTTTTGGGGGCGTTTTATCGACCAGATCTAACTTTGATCCATCAAAGCTCAAGATCATTTTATGACTGGATGCAGTAAGTTCCAAGTTTGTTTTTCGTCTATTATTTGAGCAAGTTTAATATTTTTAGGGCTAGTTTGTAGTTGCTATGCTGTGAAAAAAAAAAAAAAACACGTTGTTTTCAGAAGCAAGGGTATAGTTGTTTTGAACCCCATGATTTTGACAAATTTTTTTTTTTCATTTACCAAACACAAATTTTAGCCCTAATTTTTTTTTTTAAAAAAGCTACTTTTAAAATAATTTCAGCAATGCCAAACTAGCCCTTATAATATTACCATGCACTCAATACTTGTTTTTGAACACCTATCTAAATATGCAAATGGTACATTGAAAATGCAATGAGGCAGTAGAACATAAAAGGAGAGTGGTGATTTTACTCTTCATTGTCAATTGATTTTGAGTTTGGTATTGGCATTCTAACATGAGTAAGATACCTCACATTTGAATTGGAGCAAGTTTGTTTTTCGTCATGGTCAATTGGCTTTGATCAGTTTGTTTTTCGTCATTCAATTGGCTTTGAGTTTATTTTTTGTCTATTTTTTTTCCGATTGTAGAAAGTTTAATATTCTTCGTATAGTGAAAAGCGGTTGAAACTGGCTTTGATATAATTAGAGGAATTCCACTTGCGTACACACGCATGACTTATTTCACATGTGACCCAGGTCTCACGTGTGGGGGGAGTGTTGGAACCTTCAATTGTCCCACATCGGCCAGGAGGGAAGAAGAGAACCCATTTATATGGAATTACCTCACTCTAACTAACATCGAGGCATTTTGTGATAAAACCCCACACCTGAGGATTGGGTATGTGGTAAAAAGGGGACAATATCAGTGTTGTTGGGGTGGGCCCTTGGCCCGTCGACCTGAAAAATTCTACTTTTCAAGAGCAGGTTAGGCTTGCCTTCGACAGCCAACAAACTCCCAGTAAACTCTCTCACAGTTTGAGCTCTAGTCTGTGTTAGAAACAACAAAATCGAATTGCAGCCTTTGTAAACATCAAAGCTATGAGAAGTTGTAGCTGTTAGAGCAGGCCAGCCTGGGCCCAGTTTGTCCCACCTTGTCACGGCAAAAGCCCAGTCAGTGAGGCAAGCCTTGGAGACATCATTTAAGGGTGATGAAACCGGTCCATTATTGTTTCTCATCACTCAGATTTCAATGAATGAAAACTCGGAAGGCTCAGGTAAAATCGGTATTGTTTTAATATCGTCCACCAAAAGAGATACTGGGTGGATAATTGACTCTGAAGCTACAGATCATATGACTTACGATGCATCATTATTTTATCACATGACCATTTTGGAAATCACTCGAGCACTTCTTATTGGTGTTCATGCCTTTCACCGATATTGGGCCGATGCCGTCAAATATTTTGTTTATCTAATGAACCGAATGCCCACCAGAGTACACAATTTTCGAATTCCCATGGAGGTTTTTGCTGACCATGTGACGTTACCATCTTTTCTTCAATTGTCACTACGTATTTTTGGTTGTGTGGCCTATGTACATCTCCACAAGAATCAACGCAGTAAGTTGGATCCATGTGCAGTTCAATGTATTTTTTTGGGATTTAATGGTCAGCAAAAAGGGCACCGGTGTTACCACCCATAAACCAAACATACATATGTCACTATGGATGTGATGTTTTCCTAGCATGAGATGTTCTTTGTCACTAATCAAACCAACTATAACCTTCAGGGGGAGACAAGTACACAAGAAGATTACAGTTGGATTAATCTTCCAACTGGGTAGGATGATGGCTACTGTGTAACCCAGCAGTGCGACACCTGCCAGCATGATGTCTACCATGGTGACAACATCTGCCAGCCGGGTCGACAGCTGCCATAAGTTCCAATCGAGGAGTTTGAGCCCAATCTAGGCTTGACCAACTTTGAAACCTGTGAAGCAGCACATCAACTCCAGTTTGGAAATGGGCCCGAGGGTATGATAGAAGAAGAACAGGTTGGTGTACAACCTAGTGCACGAGATCATGGCAGTAGTGAGCTGACCATTGCTTCAAAATTTGGATGACCAAGGCACTTCTAGTAATAATCCTCCTCTTGTTGTACCCGTCCATGTGCTTGAGGATATTCATGAGGTAAGTTTATCCCAACCTAATGGAGCTCGTAATTTGACTAATATTGAAAGTACTTATGCGTTGTCATCTAGACAAAATCATGGGACACCTAACAAGTATTCATCAGATGGAAAAGTCAGGTATGCTATTGCAAAGTATGTCTCTACACATCAATTGTACTTTACATACCAAGCCATGGTAGATACAATGAATAGAATCAAAATCCCAACAAGCATGGAAGAAGCTTCGTGAGATCCCCGATGGACAAAAGTAATGGAAGTTGAAATGGAAGCTCTATAGAAAAATAAGACTTGAAGTGTGGAGTCACTACCACAAGGGAAAAGACCAGTGTGATGTAAATGGGTATTCACCATCAAATACAATGGTGGCAAGAGTAATTACACCCTCGCCACCATGAAACGATAAAAAAAATCGAAAAAAGGTGGAGCGCCTACAATCTGAAGAAGTACCATGTGTGACCTCCCGCTACACCAAAGCCCGAAGACTCAAGAAGCTCGACGGACACCACTTCATAAGCCAAGGACTATCCAGTTGTTATGCAGTTCCTACTTTACAGCTAAGTTCTCGTTCATTTCACTTGTTTTCAATAAGGAATTAAGAAGGAATCACCACTTGGCTCGACTGCATGCTTACAACAACTGATCACTTTTGCACTTCAAAGAAGACTGCGCCCTTCTTAGGGACTCATCGCAGGAATTGCGCCCTCCGAGGGACCAACCATGCTCTCCAGTGCAAGAGGGTAAACCAATTCCCTGACACCCATATGGTCAGCTCTCCAAGACGGGAGGATAAACTTTACACTCTGAATATCCAGACGTGGATGAGCCTGGCTGCCCTAGTATAACTAGATGCACGATGGCTTGCGCCGGGATTCCTAAAAGTAGCCACAATGGTCTTTTTCAAGGCTTAGCTAACTGAAAGATTTTGGGTCTCTTGGCCTAATCCGTGAGGAACCAGGCCCTAGAGACGGATGGGGCACATAACGCAGTATGCCCTACAGACGGCTGCCCTGGAACCCTAAAGCTGCTATTAAGTGCATTAAGGTAGCCTACGACTTCCGGAAGGTAGCCTACAGCTTGCCCTTCGAAGTAAAGCTGCGCTAGACTTATACAACCGTACATTCTTGTGAAAGGTTAAACAAGCTAGCGTGCATATATGAAGTTTTATCCACCGCCGACATGCTATGTAGTTGATAAGCTTCACCTCTGCCAAGCTCGAAACAACCTACACCAAGTCTTAAAGTGTTGTGATACTTGCTATGCAACTTACGTAATTGGAGAAAGCCAAGGTTAACAACCTAGTTGTTACGCAGACTTGTCTGCTTCTGTAAGTAAGGCATCCGGTTACCAACCCTATGGCTAACAACTTTGCAAAGTTCTACACTAACACTTAAAGCTGCATAGACTACGCGAGCTTGTCTGCTTATAAAAAAATAGCATACATGCCACTTGTCTATCAAGTCTAAAGGTTAGGGCATGAACAAAAGAAGTGAAGATGAAGAAAAGCGAAGGAAACATGTTTATAAAAAATTAGCAAAGGCCAAAGGAGTGCAAGCAAAACAAGAGCTACAAGGAAAAACAAATAAAATCCTAAAGGCTACCTAGAAGACTGCATCAGCTTAGACATACCACGACTACTTGGTCGCCACACTTTCAGCAGTCGCGACACTCTTAGCAGCAGCATCATCCAATGTTTCTCCCCCGGCTGCCCCAGCCTAGGCACTAACTTATCCAACTACTTCACCAATGGAAGCCTCAAAAGTAAAAGCAAGCAAGTCTTCTGGAGAAATATAGAAGTCTTGAAACCTCAAGCCCATCATTCTCACCCTTCAACTGTTCATTATTCTCAAGTAGACCAACACGGACGTGCTACAGCTCATCCACTTCCTTCTTCAAACTTTCGTTGATCTTCAGTACACCTTGAAGTTCCAACACTTGGGGTTCAAGCCTATTGACGATTCTCTTCAAGTGGATCACTTGATTATAAGCAGTAATGAACTCTTTATACTTTGCATAAGTAGCGAAACGAAGCTCAGAAACTGCAAACTCAAGATCTTGAATCTATGGTATGTAACATCCAATCTCCTTCTCTACACTTTCATACTTAACTTGGATCGCGTCAAGCCTAGTCTTCAAGTCAACGATCTCGTGGCGAGTGGTCTCAAGCTGTAGAGAAGTAGGGGCAGAAATATTAGACCCCTTCAAAGCAACAAGCTCAAAATCCAACCTCTTGATCTCGTCGACTGAGGAATAAGTTTCAGCTGCCATAGTCTTTGCCACCTCCTTGGCAGCTTTGCTATATATGCATCATAGCATGCAGAGCAGTCATTCTATATTGGGTCGTATGCTTCGCAAAGGAACTTGGGGCAAACAACCTTTCTAAACGCCATCAACAAACTTGGCACAAGCGTCCATGTCTTCAAGCAGATCTGGTTTCAAGAGCACACAGATCTCAGTAGCCTCCTTAGAAGCAGGCTTAGTGGATCTCTCACAGCTCCCTACATGAGCAGTTTCCTCTTTCCCAGCTGGCAAATCAGTCTTAACAGCAGAGGGAATAGGCCTTAGCGCTACTTTAGCAATAGAGTCCATCTTAACGCTTTTCATAATAGCAAGCCTTTCCGAAAGAGAACCGGACTTAGCGCCTAATGGACGTCTTGGCACAGACTTCGGCATTAAGGGCATGATAAGACCTCTACACTGAGCAATACCATTAGCATTCTTACAAGCCATTCTCGACATGACAGGTGCCACATGCTCAGGCTTTTCGGTAGCGGGCGGACCTTCATAAGCAACTGAGGAAATCTTCAGTTTTTCTCAACCGGCATTTCTTGAACAGGCGGGGAAGATCTCTTATTTCCACCTTCATTCATGGTAGGCTCCACGACAGCATTTAGATGAACCAATACATCTGCCTTGATCTTGTTTACCTCTTTTATCGGGAGTAATTTACCTTTCTCCCAGCGAAGAGGATTAAGCAGCCAACGTCATTTATAATACTCAACAGGGGAGCTCAACCCATATCGACTTTTCCCTCATTTTTCTCTCGGACCAGCAGGCAGGAGGTCTACATGCCCAACATTTCAGCAGCCCATAAGGCCCGCGACCTCTTCGTTTATCTCAAAGGACATAAGTCATGCGACTCGCCTAGCACTGCACCTCAGCACCTCAATCCACGACCCTAGCTGCACAGCTGCCCTTGGCTTTAGCCAAACCAAGCAGCTTAAGCAGTGGTCTTTGCCCCAACACTTCCTCAGCCTATGTCGAGCCGACTCCTGGCCCCTGCCAGCGGACGTGCCGCACCACCCCAACGGTTGCCCCATGGCAGCGCTATCCAAGAAAAAGACAAGGAAAATTAAATTTTTCTTACTTCGGTGCGGCACGGAGAAGACGAAGAAAGCAACGAAAGACGGTTTTTTGCATGGGCAAGATGTAGAAGATTGCTAGAGGAGGGGGAACAAATATCCTCTAAGCTCGCTCTCTCTTGTAGGGTAGAATAAATTGCTCTCCAAAGTTGATTTAATAACCCACTTAAGGTGGACTTAAATAGATTTTGAGAAAAAATTATTTTCCTTTCCTAGAAGGATTTAATTTCCAATTAAAGAGGGAATCAACATCAAAATAGGAAACAATCTTATGTTTCCTCAAGCAAGAAGATCTCTACACCTGCTGCCATTTCCTGCGAGCAACCCAACAGGTGTGGGGGCATTTGTGGAGCCAAAAATAAACACAAGGTGACACGTGGATTTTTGGACAAAGGAGGACAAAAATACCCTTGAGGTACAACGAGATTCCTACGCACAAGCAGCGGGCAATCATCATTCAACTAAATCAAAAGTGCCCTAAATAGGTAGCAATTCAAAACCTATCTCATTAAATCCCTTCGACAAGGTAACTCCTAAAACCTATTTCATTCCATATATTTTTTACCTCATTTTCCCTCTTTTAGCTAATCAATTAGCTATAAATTACATAACCTCCCAAAAACATTCCTTTTATTATGTTAATTAGCCAATTAATATATTCATTCCTAATTAATATATTAATTGCTAATTAAATCACCAAATAACACCCAAATTATACATAAAGGACCGGCCATGCCCTATAAATATGACCGACTTTTCTCTAAAAACTTAGGTCTTCACTCTTGCTAAAATTCTCAAAAACTCTCAAACATTTTTCTCTCTAAATTCTAACTTTGGCATCGGAGGTTCTTCAGCCAAAGCCCCCCCCCATTCATCGTTTGCGCGTGAGGCTCTTGATTTTGACCTAAGGTGTTATTTGTTTTGTAGGTGCAATTTTGTCCACGATCAAGGAGGAAGAAATTTGCATCCACAATAGTTGTGTTGCAGGGAAGCATATGCTAAGTTTTATACATGTCAACTATATATTTATACTATAAGAGAATCTTTATTCAAATGACATAAACACACCAAATAAAAAACTCACGAAATGAACACCAAATAAAACGTACCAAATAAAATTACATAAACACACCTCACTAAAATAAAACACACCAAATAAAATTACATAAATAAACCAAATAATAAAAACCTCACTAAATGAACTAAAATAAAACACACCAAATAAAATTACATAAACATACCAAATAAAAAAAACCTCACTAAATGAACTTAATTATCTTCAGCTTGTTTCAATGCCCACTGGTGCTCTATCAAGTCATTTTGCCTGGCATTGTGCATGTATGGCCTTTGAAATGCAGTATATCGTTAAATGACCCTTTCATTGTAACGTCTATCCCTTTCTAATGGCTCATGTTGCACGGGCTCATCGATGGCTTCATGAGCACAATATATACGTGTTCTTGAATTGTTCATCATGTCTGGCTCATATTCATCAATGGCTTCATAATCGTACTCATCTTCCACAATCATGTTGTGAAGAATGATGCACATCATCATGATGGATCAAAGCGACTCTACATCAAACAATCTGGCAGCACCCTTGACGATCGCCCAACGAGCTTGAAAGATACCGAAACAACACTCCACATCCTTCCTGCACCCCTCTCGACACCTTGCAAAGTGTTTTTCCTTTGCACTTCGTGGACGTGGCACTGTTTTGACAAATTTTGACCACCTTGGGTAAATGCCGTCAGCTAGGTAGTATAGCCTGTCGTACATATGTCCGTTGACCTTATACGTGACTTTTGGTGCCTTTCCTTGCAGGACATCATTGAACACTAGGGATTGCCATGCATTTGGACACTAGGGATTGTCATTTTGAGCTCTCGGAACCCTGAAAAAGGCGTGCCAAATCCATGTATCAAAGGATGCCACCATCTCCAAAATGATACTTTTTGCTCATTTTCTGTCTCCATAAGTGCCTTGCCATGCACTTGGACAGTTTTTCCATGTCCAATGCATACAATCAATGCTCTCAATCATCCGAGGAAAACCTCACATCTAGGCCTTCTTCAGAAGCCTTTCCAAGTCCATGTGAGTAGGTTTCCGGAGGTACTCTGCGGTGTAGATAGATTCGATTGCTCCATAAAACCTCATAAGGGACTCAAGAATGGTTGATTTCCCCATCCTCGCTATCTCATCCACTTGGTCTGCAGCTGCTCCATATGCAAGCATTCGCAGCGCAACAGTAATTTTTTGCTCGGGAAGGAGACCCATAGCACCACAAGCATCCTTCTTTTGCACAAAGTAAGAATCATGGTTGCAAACAACAATCATGATTTTGTTGAACAAATGTCGTTCCATTCTAAAATGACGTCTGAAATACGTATCAGGAAATGCACTATTATGGACAAAATAATCGTCCAACAGCTCCTCACCTCGTTGTTGCCTGATTCTATCAAGGTTTCTGGAACGGGTGGGCCAGCATATCTGACCCACAACTTGGATGACTTGACGGGAATGTGAGTCTCTGGCCATTCTTGCTTCGTCATCTCTCATTCTCCGCTCTTAATCCTCTTCTTTCTCATTTTGGGCTATATGGAGATTGAACATTTCCTTCAGATTGGTTAAACAATTCTTCCTCTTCTTGATCGATTTCCCACATCATGCTTGAAGAAGAAGACATTGTAAGTAGAAACTATGAATAATGATACAGATTTTGATTTGGTGAAGAAGGAAGCAGAAACTATGAATAATGATAGAGATATTGAGAAAATTGGTGTGAGATTTAACAGGATGGATGATGGATTATATGGAGGATTCTGAAATGATTAGGTTGTAGATAGTGCCATATGGCATGCTGTCATTCGTTAAAATCTCATCGAAATCCATCACCAATAATTATCTTTTTGGATAATGACACGTGGCGCAACGAGAACGATTTAAAATCTGATCGAAATCTATCCTCAAATATTCTGAAAAGATAACGACACGTGGCACGATGACACTGGATAAAAATCTTATCGAAATCTATGACCAATAATAATCGTTTTGGGTAAATGACAGTGGCGCAATGAGAACGATTAAAATATCTTATCCGAAATTACAAATAAATTTATTTAGTATTATTTTCTAAAAAAAAAAAGATTAATAATATTTTATTGCCTATTGCAAGTGCTATTCAAGTGCAAGGGTGGAGATGTAAAAGGCAGTTACTGTTCATTAGGGCAGTTACTGTTCACAGGGTGGATTGAATAATGGATTGCCTGGGGGGAGGGCTCCAAGGCTGGAGTTGCTTTCAGGGGCTTTAGTTTTCTTTTTCTATTTGCTCTAAAGGACTTTGTTTTCCTTGTGTTTCTTATGCTGTTACAAAGAAAAGGCATAAAATCAAAAATTCCAGAAAACCACAAAAAAAGATTTTGCTCTCTTACTTTCTTGTTTTTGTTTGGCTTTCTTGCTTTTGTTTTTCTTTCACAGTCAGTTCAAAAAGTCAAAAGGCAAAATAGCTTCCTTTCTTTTTTTCTTTTTTTATCATTTCTCTTTTTCTTTGTTTCCTTTTTTATTTTCCGGTTGCCCGAACAGGGTTATGTGACATTGTGACGTGTGTACAAAAAAGAAGAAGAGAAAATATAAAGATCTGGGCAGTTTGTGAGTAGCCATTTTTACCCTCATTTCCACTTTTCTCTTGTCCAATGGCTATATCTTCCACAAATATCACCCAGATTCATGGAATTTGAGGCTTTACAAAAGCCAAAATCATGGCTTTCCTGTGCAAAATTCTATTAAAGAGCTTCTCAATGGCTATTGCAAGAAGAGCATGGGGTTATCTTGCCTGACTGGTGGTGCCCGACAGAACCATAATCATGCCTGACGGGAAAGGCGTCTTCCTAGCTGATTTTCACGTCGTCGCCAATAGACTTTGCGTGCATCCCCAACTCTCACCATCACCAACGACCAAAGTTTGAGCTACTTTGGCAACTACCATTGACAGGCTACATCAAGAGCTTCTGATTTGGCTATTATTAATTACTGGAGACCAACTTTCCTAGGTGAGAAAATAGAAGAATGAAGCTGCATTTAAATATGAACTGCGAAAGCTGGAGGAAGATAGCAGAGAATTGATGTTGCAGTCTACCCAATTGAGTTTCCTTTGCATTTACCCGACAATCTTTCACTCAAATATAGTTGGGGGGCTTTATATTGAAGATCTTGTGACAGAGCCTCCCAAGTCTCAACAGCTATTACAAGAAGGGCATGAAATTACATTGTTGTTACTCGAGGGAGCTACAATCTTGCCCGATGGGCATGACATCTTATCTGCTACAATTTGCTTAGATGTTGTCAATCAGATGTGGCGCTCGATGTTCGATTTGGAAAACATATTTGAAGTGCTCATGCCACGACTGTTGCAACTTCAATAAGATGTTACTGATGTTGGGGCTAACCTGGTAGGAAAGGTTGAAAGAAACATTCCCGAAGATGACCCAAGAAACCTAGTTGTGATTGGTGACAATGTTGGGGATATTGCTGTTTTGTGGGCATCATTGTTGGTTTAAATCACAACCCTTACTAGTTCTATGCCATAACCATGGAGAGTGTGGGAAGTGCAGCATTAAAAATGGTTGAGGAAGTCCACATGCAATTCAATATCATTCCAGGTCTCATGGAAGGTACTGTTAAGCCCAACTATGCTACCTGTCTCAAGATCTCCACTAATGCACCCATTAAGAAGATGATTCCACCTGATGGCAATATCTACTTCTAAAACTGGCGGTGCATGGGACAATGCTAAGAAGTACATTGAGGCTAGTGCTTTAGAGCATGCAAGGAGCCTTGAGCCGAAGGGTGCAGACCCACACAAGGCAGCAATGATTGGTGACACCATTGAAGACCCAATCAAGGACACCTCTGGGCCATCGTTCAACATTCTTATTAAGCTCAAGGCGGTAGATTCGATGCCTCAACACCAACAATAGCTCAAATCACAACCATCACTCCAGCAGCAGCAATAACCACCAGTAGCAACCACAAGCAGAGCTTCTGATTTTGCTACCATTAATCATCGTAGACCCAGTTACCCAGCACTCTTCAAAAGGCTATTTGAAAGAAAAATGGTTGTCGGGTTGAACAAATGGGCTTTAAGGCTGTGCACTGATGTCCCTGCTCTGGATTGTTGTTCATCAACCTGTAGAGATCGAAGCAATGGCCGGATCGAAGAAAGTCATAACGAGGGAAGAAGGGGAGAAGAAGCTCAAGGACATAAGGGTGATTATCAACTACAACTTCCTTACTGGAGTAGAGGATTATGTGTTAGAACTTTACAATTAGCAAGGACCCTAAATCATAATCCACATACATGTATCTGAACAAGAGTTTGGTTATCATTTCAACTTAAATGCATTTGATAGAAATAAATAAATAACTTCTCACCTTTGGCTGTTGTATGTCTGATAAAGCCGTGGTGAAAAAGGAAGAATCTTCTACTCAATGGGGACCTTATGTTCTATAGAATAGGGCTAGTTTCTATATAGAACCTTTTCCTCTTGAGCAGGGATCGTTCCATATATAGATGCTGAGACTGCAGTTGGTAACTGAAAGCACTACTCAATCCTTATAGACGTAGGGCTTTCCCTCACTTCAACACGTTTTCCTTAAGGTCATACTTTAAAGGAAGGAAGTTAACATAATAATTAACTCTAACTGATTATAATTATAATGTGACAATTAATCCTTATCATGATTCGTAGAGTCCAAATAAGATTCCAACATTCTCCCACTTTGGACTTTACTAATCATGTTTATTCATCAACATTACAACAAGAATCAGTTCCTTAGTGATCACTTAAGTTAATTAACCATTCCTCAAACATCTGTCATGGCTAATTTAAAATGGCCATACTTCTTCTACAAAAATGATATTAACAATCCGCGAAATGCTCCAGAAAATAGACATCCGTAGCTTTCTAGGCATATAAGGCTCATTCTCTAATTCATTCTGAGCTGTTCGCAACTTGCTTCCAAAGTCAGCTGACCTGCACAGGCAGTTTTGACGAATTTGTTACTTAATATCCAACTTGTGCTATTTTTCTTTCATTTGCTTGACAAATCCTAGAAAACACAAAAACAAAGTAAATAACTCAAAAATATAAGGAACTAACTGAGAAAAGACAAGTGAATTTGATGTAAAGTATATATAAATATGAGCTTATCAATAACAACTCATACTTATAAGCCTATACTCATCAAAATGACGAGTACAACATTGAAAGGAAATCTGGGAACTAGTGTTGGTTGGAATGTCCTAAGGTTGGGAAAGGGATTTGCTAACAACCTACTTTAGAATGAACTTTAACGTAAGTTGATCTTCTTCCTGAAGATCCGGAATGATCACTAGTGCGTTTGAAAAGATTAATGCTATCGGGGACCAAAAATGGTTGTCCCCCAGATGTTCTTCCGTCGAATGCTAACATTTTACCACCAAGTTGTCACTCAAGACATTTTTGGAATCTCGACGCAAGTAAAACTTTGTAGGAATTCTAATAGGTGATATTCTAATGAGTACTACCAAGGAATCGAAACTATTTATCTCAAAAGAGTTGGGTAATGATGGCGTAAGAATAATGATGGGATTGATTGGTAAATCTCTAGCGATGCACAACTATTGATACATTAGCCCTGTGTAAGGGTCATCAACTCATTCCAAAACAAAATTTTCCTTTTCATGGAGGTTCTTTGTTTACAGTCTAGAGGCGGTCGCCAAAATATTCTTGTAGAAGGTCAATAAGTCATTTAAGTAGCCCATCACTTAGGAAAAGCTAACACATTTTTCGTATTCGACGAGGTGGCAGGATTCAAAAATTAGGCTCAAGAACCGAGAATGCTTACATCACACCTGTGATGAATGCAATATTGCCCAAACTTATGCTCTGATACCAAACTTACACAGCCTGACCCGAAATGTCCACCTGGAATCTGAATCAAGCTATGCTGGCCGACGTTAGGAGGGTGACGAAGCTGCAAGTGTAGTGATGTGTAAAATGTCAGTAAATTTAAACCTAAAAGTGCCTAAATGTAAGAATGTGCTTGTGAATGGGAATGAACCCATTTCACATGTGATGTTAGAGCATAAGTAAAATAGGATGAGAATTATACCATCAAATTACCTATACCAAAACTTGCCAAGAATCCTCGTCGGTACGAAAGCTCAGCTACTAAAACCTGGAGGGGCGAAAAACAAGGGTCAGTAGGCCTGAAAATAAAGTTTTATAAATACCTTTTTGAAAACATTATAACCCCTTGCCGTAAAACAAGTATAGTTTCTAAAATATACGTACTACGTATAGTATGAAAATACTTGCCGTAACTTGGAATATCTTAAGAATTCATTACGTCACCAAATTCGTAAATAGGCATATAACTTCTAGTAATCACAATATGTCGCAGAAAAAGAACATATCAAGAGACGCGCCAAGGCAGAGACTGACATGGCCCCACCCACATGGACATGTCAACCACTTGCGCCAGAAAGCCAACGGCTAGATTTGCAACCGAAGGCTGAGATCAACTACATCTAACAATAAAAAAAAATCTAACGGCCCAAATTTAAATCCAAAGGTTAAAATAATTAAAAAAAATTATTTAACTCAAAATTCACCCAAAAACTCTATAAATACCTATGTATTTGTTCAAACATCCACAAAAAAAACTCATTTTTCTCCTACAACTCTTCCAATTTTTCTTTCTACCATTTCTTCCCATTTCCAAATTTTTCAAGATGGTAAAAGAGCATATTAGAGGTCGTAATTGGACCTTTGAGGAAGATGTTGCTTTATGCTTAGCATGGGTTTCTATTAGTGAAGATGGTGTCATTGGCATGAATAAAAAAAAAGGTTTTGTGGGATAAAATCATTGATAAGTTCAATGAAAACTCCAACGCTGGCCGAAAGGAAGGTGGTGGTGTTTACGATCGGTGGAAGGTTATCAACAAAGCGTGCACTTTATGGAAGGAAATCTTGGAGAGAGTCGTGGTTGACATGGCTATTGGAAGGAGCGCTGCAGAAGTTGTGAGTTTCTTTGTTGTTATTTTATTTGTCATATACATAATATTATTTTGCAACTAATTGTTTTTATGTATTTCTTGCATAGGGTGACAAAGCAATGACAATTTACAAGACAAGAACTACACAAAAAATCAAGCTCTTAAGTTGCATCATGCTTGGAACGTCTTCAAGGATTGTCCGAGGTGGGGAACTAATGTTGACCAACAATGGGGAAGATTATTTCATAGTGAAGCTGCACAGATAAATGATGTCAATGAAGGTGTGGATTCGTTGACCCCAACTTCTTTTTTTGCAAGGCCCTCGAGAAAAGATTAGCAAAAGGAAGCAATGAGAAAAGTGAAGTCCCAAGATCCGATTAGCGCACAAATTACTACCAGATTTGCAAGATTGACCGAAAGCCATTGTTCTCGAGAGGAAGAAGCGGCCCAAATACGTTTGGCCATTACGCACAAAGGGGATAGGGAGCAAGAATGGTTCGAATGTAATTTCATGAGGGAGAACCTCGACAAATACACTCCAGAAAGAAAGAAATTCTTACGTGATAAGGATAAGGAAATTTTGTGAAAGCATGCCGCAAGGAGTATATTTCAAGATGATGATTCATCTCAAGGCTATATCCCAAGTCCACCACCAAGTCAAGATGGTGGATATCATTATTAAGATTATGTAGTTTATGAATTATCGATTGTATTAAGTTTATGTGGTTTATTAATTATCGTTTGTATTAAGTTTCATGTATCAATTTAATGATTTTTCAATATTTATCGGAATTTAAATATTTTTAGGTTAAAATGTTCATAAAATTAATTTAGGACAGTCTACATAATATTTTTAAGTTTAATTAAAAAAAGCCTAAATTCATTCTTTAATAATCTTGGGCTAACATTTTAGGTCAAAAGGGTTGGAGTAGAAAAGTTGTTTCTAGGTTAAAACCTAAATTTTCTAGGCTCAAAATTTGAGGTTTTACGCCAAGGGTTTGAGATGATCTTACTCTGGGCAAAATACATTATAGGATGATACTCTATATATAAAGACAACACAAAAGGTTAATAGTGTTTTTGGTGTCACCAAGCTTCAACCCAAATATTTGGACTAAAATGCCCCCAAGACAAAAAAACTTCAAAGCATCCCAATTAATGCATCAAATAAGGTAGGGGCATTTTCATCATTTTAACAAAGTGTCACAGCCCGTCCCAAAGTTTTACACTCGTGATGGTGAATTGACGGAAATGTCCCTAATACGTGACTAAGGTATAATTTTCACGTTCGTTATATCTAAGCTCCTAAAATTTGGTAATTAGAGTGGAGACTTAGACTTAAATTTTATGATGGAATTTTGTGATTTGGGGTTGGGTAGGACCACACACCTCAAATCCCTCCCTCTTTCCCGTACCCTGTCTCTCTCTCTCCTCCCTCACAATCTCTCATTCTCTGTCTCTCTCCTTCGAACTCACACGGACAAGCTCCAAAACCACCCTAAACTTCTACCAACGACGGAGTTAAGACCACCATCGAACTCCTGGAACCTTCATGATCATGTAGGTATCAATTTGAGGTGAGTTTTATTTCGGAAAACATAGTTTTCAATGTCCCCGTGAATGTGCACTGTTCATGCACACGTAAATCCTTATGTTTTTGGGATTTTGAAGCTTTTAGGAAGCTTAGTGAGGTCCTAAGGAAGCTCGGAGTGCTTCGTTTGAAGGAATTGGACGTCAGGATCACCTAGTTCGAAGGTAGGCCGAATTTTCATATTTTTGAAAAGTTTGATCTCGTTGTTTTTTAAGCTTAAAATTAGTCCAACGTGATAGGAAATGATTAGGGCTTCATTTTGGTATAAAGTACGAGAAAAATGGATGAAAAACGAGTGAGAATAGTGAGTTGGAGAAATTTCCCAGTTTTCCGGTGACTGGAGTCCGGCGAGGGAAGACCGGAGAAGAAACAGGAATATTTCGTTAGTTTTAACGGAATATTCCTAACGGCAGAACGGTATAGGGTTAAGTTTAACGGAATATTCGGGGTTTTTCACGGAATATTCCTGACGGCGTTAACTGACGCCGTCAGCATGCAATGCACGTGGCCGCGCGTGGGGGCGCGTAGACCCGTGCCTATTTCGCCGCGTGGGGGCGCGTGAGGCCTCGAAAAATTATTTTAAAAATATGGTGATGATCCTGAGGTTGTGTAGGTCACCGTGGTATATTCATATACCCAAATTGAGCAATATATGAGGAGTTATTAGCTAAGAGTTGGGTTATGCGTTAAATAACGTTAATTTGGTTACTTCTCGTATAGGCGAGGATTATACGGACGTTGGGCATGGCTAAGGGAGGCTCAGGGACCTACGAGACATCGATGTATACTATGAGTGGGCAGTTTTGTTTTCCGTATATATATATACTTGACGTTTTCCCAGAAATTGAAATTGAATGAAAGTATGCTTTAAATGCTATGTATAAAATTATATGAAAAGTATGCTTTCAAATGCCATGCGTAGATTCATATGAAAAATGTGATTTGAAATGCCATGCATAGAAATGATATGAAAAGTATATAGAAATGTGAATCGAATTGCCATGCATGAAATGATATGAAAAGTATGAATTGAGATATGATGCATATGTATGAATTAGTGTTGTGGACGCACATGTGAGTATCAGGTGAGTATTATTACTGTTATGATGATGTTGAGATATATTGAGCTCATAACCTGCACCTTGGTATTAGTGCTTATTATTATTCACCGCATCGCACGCTCGCCTTGGATCCAAGTAGATGCTAGTCGTACAGGCCACTAGAGGTGGTTCCGACATGCCAGTCGTACAGACCATTAGAGGGGTTCCGACTGGTAGGTGACCTTAGATTATGTGCACAGATGATTGATGAGAGAAGCACTAGAGCGTAATATTAACCATTAAGTCGTACAGACTACATTAGGTAGTTCCGACTTATGTGCAGTGTAGTGCCGTACAGGTCATACTAGGTGACTCCGGTTTGATGAGATTTTGAGCTCTAGATTCAGCCGTACAGGACCATTGTAGGGTCTCCGGTTGATTATTTTCTTCCACTTGATCTATGTTGATGCATTCATACTATACTGTTGAATTTAGACATGGCATGGCATATTTGTAATGAAAAATGTTGAGATAGTGAATTGAAGTTTTGAGAATATATATATATATTGATATTTTACATTTCTGGGAAAGTATACAAGTTTTACGGAGAGGGGTTACAACGTTTTGAGAAATGTTTGGATTTGGAAAAGAATTGTTTTACTGACCCACTCAATTTGGTTTTGCGCCCTCCAGGTTCAAGATTGCTGAGGTGTGGTGACTACGAGGAATTCAACGGTGTTCTGACAGAATGGACAAAATTAGGACTCACCTTCGGGTGTATCATCTTAGGAGTTGTAAATTTAAAGCTTCCGTACTGTGTAAATGGTTACGTCACTCCCACGTGACGGCCAGCATGCCCTCCTTCGGGACGGGGTGTGTCACAAAGCTTCTTATTCATACTATTCAAAATAGATGCATTATTGAAGGCAATTATTGAAGATATTCGTTAGCTTTTTGTATTGTCCACATATTTCAGGGAATCATATTTATAGAGAAGACAAATATTCTAGCAGATGTTATTACTAGTAATTAATAATTAGGATCCTTTTTAAGAAGTCTTGTGTATTTGGTTGATGGAAGTTGTGAATAATGCTTTGAACTTATAAATTTGATAAAGTATTAAAGTTAATCTTTTGCATCTGCAAATCACGGTTAAATTTTTTGTTTATGTTGAGAAATTTTTAGTGTGAGGGTCACATTGTTACATGAATGCTATTGGTATTTTAACGTGTGTCTACTTCACTTAGTTTTGTGGTATGATGATATTCTTCTCCACTTGTACTTAAGAGACTTTAGCTAATGGGAGACATCCCGAACCACAACATGAATCGAAAAGCAAACTCTAACAGACTTCCCCTCTTTGGAAGACTTTTTTCCAAATAGCATAATTGTCCTATTTTTTCCTCAATCTTTTCTTCTTGTCTTTTAGTTTACATATCTTACGTATTCATCTTTTATTATTTTTTATTCATAATATTTCTATTTTTTGAAATTTTTTAAACCTCGTAAATGAAAAGGCGAGTTTGATTTCAATTTATTCCTGTCAATTCCTTAGTGTAAACATATCGGCATATAAAAAATGTGATAATAAATGGACTTAAATCTCAAAAATTTAAATCCATTGAACAAAACAGATACGGTAGTGAACAAAAATATCCCATGTTTAAAACTGGCACGAACACTTCCTTTTTATCCTCTTGCATTTGCCATTTTGTTTTTAAGTGCAGGATTGAACAAATCGATGAATGATGAACCACACCAAAAAGAAGTGCACCACACAAACACACATGAGCAATCCAAGTGAACAAGTCAACCTCCAATTGGACACTTCGTTGTGGAAAGCACCTTCTATCACCGTCCCTCAATAAGAATTAAAAACTCATCCTTTTCCTTTGGTGCCACTCTCTGTTTCTGCTTTTTGAAGGATGCCGCCATCGTCATTTCTCCTGCTACTTCCACTACTTTTCTTTCCGACCAGTTACAAAATAAACAGTTTAAGTCAACAGTCTGATAAGATAGTGTGTTTAATGATTAATTGGATAAGATGACGTAATCAAACAGCACGAACATAACGAACACGAGACAATCGTCATGTTTAATATCATTTGAAAGCGCACAGTACAGACACAAACGCACATGAGCAACCCAAGTCAACGAGTCAACCTCCAATTGGAACACTTCGTTGTGGAAAGCACTTTCTATCACCGTCTTTCGATAAGAATTAAAACCTCATCCTTTTCCTTTGGTGCCACTTTCTGTTTCTGCTTTTGGAAGGATGCCCCCATCGTCATTTCTCCTGCTACTTCCACTTGTAAGATATTTCTAAAGTCATAAGAATAACAACCGGATATTAGGATTACGGATTTGATAAACCAAAATTACAATAAATCAATTACAATTTACTTATTTTTGGAATACGGATGACATGGCTCTTGCGAATGACAAAGGAGTCTTCTACTTTCAACAAGGGAAAGTGTTCCAGCAATAATAGAGTTTGCTCAGAATGGAACGTGTGTTTTGTGAAAGATGAGACACCCTTAATATAGTGATTAGGGTTCCCCTAATTCCACCTATTATAGTGATTTGAGGAATACACCAAATCACCATTTATTCTTAATGTTGTCCCACCAAGGCATGTACAATATGTCTTACTTAATTAGGGTTTCAATTAGTCAACTAAATATATCTTGGTTCCATTATTCTTGCTAACCAATATTGAATCACGTTAAAGGCCAAATATCTTGAAGATCAAGTTATTTGTCTTTCAAGTAATTCGATTCATAATAATTGACAACTCAACATGAGTCTTACATTCTCCCACTTTGAGTATCAATACCAACAGTTTGATTGCAACAAGAATCACAGTGATCACTTGATGCGAAATATATAAGCACACAAATTAAACCCTCTTTTTATCAATTGTAGCAAAGTATGTAAGTAGGGATTGTTCTAGGCCGGAGATTAGGAGGGATTGCCAAATCACTTGAAAACTGACTCAAAACGTAAAAACAAAGTTTAAAACACTAATCTAGACTCAAAGAAGGCAAAACTAAACTATAAAACACCAAAACAAACCAAAAGACTCAAAACAGCAAATAAACACTCAAAACTGCCTTAAAAACACTTTCTGTGTAGTTTTGAACACCTAACACTAAATTGGACGAAATTGGGTTATAACTTGACTCAAGACCCTTAAAAACACAAACTAAATTAATTTCTACTTAATCTAACACTTTAAAATAAATGGGGAATTGGTTTTGACGAAAATTGAAAACAAAAACAAAACTTATAAATTGAACAGATTCTAAAACGAATTTGATAAAAGTGAATGGATGGAAAGCTAGATAAGGGGTTCTTCTCCACACATGTCACACTTGCATACAAAACGATTTCCAATTGCTTCTCAATAAACCATGAACTCCCAACACCCCAAGTTAATTAGATACGCTTAAATTAACTTTCAGATTTCCCTTAAGTCAATGAATTGGATGGAAAAAGTGCATCGCAACCAAATTATTCCTCAAAAGTTCCCTACATGAAAGCGCATAATAGAGATACAATTAAAGATCATTATGTTCAATGGAAATCATAAGTATTGACAAGGCATTCGTAACTATGAAAGCGCATGATACTTATGCCAAGAATTTACTTAACATGATTGTGATCAACAACCTTTACTACTTGTGAATATAAGTTCATAACGATTAGGTGAAAATCCCTTATATCCTAGCATTAGATTTATGCATGAAAATTAAGCGTGCACTCTCAACCAACACACACAAATCAGTTTAATTCGAATAGATAAGCAAATTGAATCCACAACTTATGAAACGCAATTAGAAGTAATCAAATCATATAGTAAGCATAAACATGGTTTCGAATCCCCCCTAGCCAAGGGGGGTTTAGTTCCTCATACTCGCAAAGCAAAGATACATAAATTTAGACATTAAAATCCAAAGAAAGAGAACACCTAAAACGCTCCAACTTCGCAGCAGGTGCATCCACGATTCCTCCTTCCTCCTTGCTGCGGCACAAAGACTTTGGACAGGTTCTTTGGGTTATTAAATGGTGTAGAAGGGATGGGGATGTATGGTGGTGTTTAGGATGGATGGATGGTGCGGCAAGGGTTGATTTTTGGCAGAAATTTGGGAGAATGGTGGTGGAAGGCTGCGGCAAAGGTAAGGGATGAGTTTCTGACGTGAATAGTTGTGTATGAAAGGTGGTCACGAATTTAGGCTTTAAAACATCTATTTATAGGCTAGGGTTTCCACAAAATCTGATGGGAAGAGGTTAGGGTTTTGGAGATAAAAGGCTTGGCCCATCCAAGGGAGAAAAGAATTAGGGTTTTATGCAGATTTTTAGGCTTCTAGAACACTAGGTGCGGCACAACCCTAGGGTGGATGGATTAGGGTTTAAACTTAGCAGAAAATAAAGGATTAGGGCCCTAGGGTGCGGCATGGGCTTAGAACAAAGCTGAAAAAGGATTAGGAAACTTCCAATTCAAGAGTAGAAACTTTCAAGAATGGAAACCTCCAAGAATAGCAACTTCCAACTTTAGAAACTTTGGTTTCCAATTCTGAACTCTTTGTTCTTCATGTTCATTTCTTCATTTCTTGCCTCCTTTGATCTTCAATTTCGTCCATCCATTTGACTCCAAGCGTGTGGTATCCATTTTATGCTCAAAACTGCTTCAAAAGGCTCCAATTTGCATCATTTTGTATAATATGCCCTTAAAACCTGAAAACACATAAAACTAGCTTAAAAGACTACTAACGAAAATGCATAAGAACTAGCTAACTAAGGCGCATAAATATGCTCCTATCATCACTGAACCAAAGATACAACAGTTATCCCTCAAAAGACAACTATTACTTAAACTGAATCTAGAACTATAGAAATCAAAATGCATATCCTTCGGCATTTGTGCTCTGTAATCACATGCACATTCAATCCAAGCATACAATTGTAGACTATGCCATGGTGTCTGGAACTGATGAACCAAATATCAATTTCACTAAACAAAATGAACTCTAGAATGAGTTCTTTGCACGAATTTCTGTCAATTTAAACAATCTGATATAATAACGAGATTAGGATTTCTCATTAAAATTTATGAACAAAATTTAAACAGAATTTACTCTTAAAGTATCAGGTACTAACACTTCAAATTTTTAACACAAAAGGTAATCTCCTACTCCCACCGATTAGATAAACAAATTATTACTCCCATTGATTAAGAGAGTAAAAAAAAACTTTATAAATGCCTATAAAATAAAATAGATACCTTTCAAATACTACCACTAGCAAAACATTAGTCAGGGAATATAAAACATAAAATTTGTGAGCTCAACAACTTTATTCTAGATTATTCTAGATATATGTAGGGAAGTGATTCTTGTGACTGAAAAACTATACAAAATTATTTGGTCAGTTTTGTTCATCTAACAATTGACAGAAATAGAAAACTTTAACTGAATGTTTTCTTATTGCATCAAAAGCATATAATTCCAGAATCATCTTTGGATAGAAACTAATTATATTAGGTTTGCATAGCTAAAGCATAAAATACAAGGGCAAATGTATACAGCTTCAACACTTTTGAGCAAATGAAGTATATGCAATCTTGTCAATTTCTGTGTTCACTATACATTGATTTATAGTTGTACTGAATAAGAAAACACTTTTGAGCAGATTAATTATTCATCAATAACATATAAAATCACAAGTCCAATTTCTTGACAGCACAACAGAATTAATAAGTAAAACACCTTTTGAGTAGAATGTACCCATTAATCCTTCATGAATATGAATCTGGTCGTATTGTATTTATCAATTCAATATTGATAAATAACAATAGTGATTCAAAGTAAAATTTCCTGCAAGGTTAGTTACATTTAACAAATAAAATAAAACCAAATATCATGATTTACATCTTATCTTCGGATGCAAAAATCGATGAGTGTGAAGCCCATAATATATTATTGCTCCCACTTGGGCAAACACTCCTCAAAATGCAAGGTTCATAATAAAACTTAAATAATAATCACGATTTTTCTATGTGAATATTGAAAAAATTAGGTCACAAATTAACATGAAACCCTATAAGAGAATCCAAACTCAAATTTATGTTTTAATTCTAAAACAAAGTCGATTAAAATAAACATTTAGATATCTTAGTAACATCAATTTTTCAACAATAATTTTAATCCAATTTAGAACTCTGGAAAAATTAAGGCAAAAGATTGGTAAATTTACCTACTCATTCTCAATTCTGCAAGATTCATCATGGAAGTAGTCAAGTTGTGGAGGATCGAACCAACTGCAAATTGCATGATTGTTACACCTTTGGGCATAAACTAATCATTCAAAGAAAATACATGCCTAGCTAGCCAAAACATAAAATACAAAAAATACGTATAACTTCAACAGCTTTGGCCAGATGAAAATATGTTGGAAGTACTTTATGATTTGCTATAATACTAGTTTATAATTTGTGAGTGATTTCTTGAAATTACCTTTGGGACAAAAGTATTCACCATAATAAATTGATCTATTTTCAAAATAATCCTTTAGAACAGTAGAATAGATAGCTGTTTTTTTGGATATTCAATGATTCTCAAAATATTCAATTAGACACAAAAGTACGTCATTGTTGACATTGAACAATAGAGTTCTCGAAAGAGGATACATGGTTATTCAGTTATTCGATAGGGACCAAAATGATCAATTAGTAAACTAATGCCACTTTTCCAATTTTCTCTCAAAAGACAATTATCATCATAATCAGAATTGATGCCCAAACCAAACGAATAATCTTTAAATCAAAATTTAATCAGTGTTGTCTATAAAAGTCGTTGGTATTGAGAATTTGCATAAAATGAGGACATATTGGAACCATAAACTTGTACAATAATCGGTAACAATAGATGTGACACATCAGTGAAACATTAATATCACAAACAAAACTAGTTTTGAAGTACCAAAATCAGCAGTACTACTTTAGTTTGCAAATTCACTAAAAACTTAATTCTATTAGATGTCATGAAAATTTTTAGGTATGAACTAGACATATATGCTCACGATTTCGTAAAATTTCATAATTTTTAAATTTTTACAAGTGAGTAATAACTTAATTCCAAAAGAAATGTGCTGCAGAAACGGCAGAAATTCTGTAGTACATACCCGAAACTAAAGAATTTACCAAATATTCGTTTTTACTCCAAAGTGCATGAAAATTTCCATAAATGAAGTAGACATATAAATTTATTCTTACCTAAAATTTCATAATTTTTGAGAATTTGAAAATGGGCCAAAAAGAAAAGCGAAATGGAATATCCTGCAGAAACGGCAAAAATTCTGCAATACATTCTCGAGAATAAATAATTCACCAATAACACATTTTTCATCCAATTCTGGTGAAAATGTACAGATTTAAAATAAACATATCATGTGTATCATACTTAAATTTCATGAATTTAGGAGTTGCGTAGGTATATCAAAATAATATCACAAACAGATTATGCTGCAAAAAATCCAGCAGCATATCACACTTAAAAATTTACCATAAATGCATTTCTTGTACAAAATGGATGGAAAATTTTCTGTGTAAACAATCCATTATAACATGGCAACTTTTCACAAAGATTGGAATTAGGAAATTGTCACACCCCAGACCCGGAGTCGGTAATAAACTCGAACCCGAATCTGAAACGTGAGTTAAAAGCTCAATAAATAAATAAAATTTGACACGGGTTGGAAATAACTCCTCTTATTAAAAATAATTCATGATTATCAAACAAATCAAGAATTCTTTACAACCTACAATAAAGAGATGAATAAAATTTTTATTCTTCCAATCTAATCCGATCTCATCTTGCCTATTCACTTGAACGTCTAGCTCATAAACCTGCATAATAATAAAGGGATGAGCTTTAACAGCTCAGTAGAGACATAACCTTATCACAGTAAATTGACAATATTAAATCAAGTATCATGAAATCATATAGCCAAATCTCAAAACAGCAATTATAACGATGCATGAATGCCATGCAACCTCTTCAGTTACCCCCGTTAATTTATAACATAAAACACGCGAACCTGCACGTCCCATACCATGCATTTTACCCCTGCAGAGGTGGTTCGAATGTTTTATTATAGAAACTAATCCCCATATGATATCCCAAGTTCATAAACCCCTTTTGCTAGTCATCTTATCTAATTCATTGATCTCCAGCCCAAATCACCCACATCGACAATTCTCGTCGATATCCTATTCTACTGTGCACATCGGGCTCGTCTGGAACTGGTTTCACAATGAATAGATTCAACTACACAAAAGATCCTTTCCAACTACCCTCATTTCCATACTTCCAATATGAATACTGAAATTCCCACCACATCAACATGAAGGACACAAATAATATCAATTCATCTTCCATATGTATCATAGTATATTCTTAACGAATAACATTTCAACAATAATTCCATAACCAATCACAAGTAAACACTTAACGAAAGCAATTAGTCAATAACTATTCAACCACATTAATCAACCAAAAAGATTAAGAATATTATCACTTCACGAAATTTAATAAAATCAATTTCCGTAAAGGTTTGCCTTATTTCCCCTACCTGGATTCCAAAGCTAAAATGAAGATCCACATCACTACCAAAAATAACTAACAGTCCACGTACTTATCCACGTCACCACGAAATAGTTAAGCTCCACGTACTTGAATAAAGTCCTTGATCACTCCGAACGCCATATATTTCTTCCTCTCTCTCTCTCTCTCTCTCTCTCTCTCTCTCTCTCTCTCTCTATATATATATATATATATATATATATATATATATATATATATATATATATATGCTCTCTCTCTCTCTCTCTCTCTCTCTCTCTATCTATATATATATATATATATATATATATATATATATATATGCGCGTAGGTATGCATACAAGTATATGCAAACATATATGTCATATAATATGCGTACGACCATATCGATATAAATATATAGACATAATACACGCACACATGAGCTACGGAGCCTGCATTGCGTGCTAGCTCTCCTTCGAAAACATATGGAGATGATCTCCTATTTATAGCAATAGGAGGCGGCTACAAACTCAATGCCAATTAGATAAAGGCTTGGGCATTAAGCAAGTCACCTGCTGGATATTTTTATCTCCACTTTGGATAATAGTTTCTCTGATACAAACACGTCCTACTAATAAAACCATGAGTCGCTTGCATCTCCTTTGTATGCATGTAAACTTACTTCCACCTGTAGTTTGTAGAAAGTTTGATTAACTTTTAGACTTCCACGTGTAAAGAAAGGCCACCTCCTGCTTAATATTGGTGTAGTAATTTGACTACCTCATCTAATCACTTTCCACCTAGCATGCTATTAACATGACAAATGTCTGTGCTGGCATGTTGGTTGATCCCATGTGGCAAACTTAGCCACTCAATTGCTGCCATGTGTCATCAATTCATTGGTCCAGCTGTAAATTCTATATTCATATGAACTTCGAAATGTATTTCAAAAATTCCACGAGCTCATAATAATTCCTACTATCTTCATATAGTGACCTTTTCGATAAATAGTTTCCAAATAATTTTCTTCTTTGGTAATAAATTCTTGGGATCTCACAATCCACCCTCCTTGAAATAAATCTCGTCCTCGAGATTTACTTTAAACCCTCAATTACTTGACAAGTCCAAAGTTTTCACCTGTGATCGAACTTTGATTTCCAAGTGAATCCATAGTTGCATGTACCGCAACGATTCATCTAATTCTCCAAGTCAAATTCGAAATCTTAAGCAACTGGTTACTCATGTTCATATCTAGTACTTAGTCGAACACACATAAACCTCCAGAAAATTGAGGGTACCTTTGCACAATTTTCTTAGCATGCTATATGTTATATTTCTTATTCCATAAATCAACGGACATTCCACTATAGAGTATCAAAGATCCGGTGGCCAATCGGTCCCTTAACTCGAGCGAATGACAATGATTACATGAATAAGAAAAGAAACAACTAGCTAATACTTTCCAGTCTTTATACTGCATGTGCATTCCACTGAATAGTGAACTACTCAACAAATGTAGATGGGTATCTAAATGTCGGATTCTCATCCCCAAATTGTTTCCTCGGCTTCATAGCTTATTGAACTCGTACACTAACCTTGATGCGAATGGTCAACTTCATATTTCTCATGTCGTTTTCTAGTAGTACCTTACCTTTAAGGTAATAAGAAGATCCAATCTTCCATCATTTTGTAAAGATTCTTAATCTCTAATTTTGTCCTCAAATTTTACCCAACACATTAAACTTGTGCAAATATTTCCTTCTCATGTCGGAGTCTAGTTCCCATGTGGTTTCTTCAGTTCCATGGTATTGCCATATAACCTTCACAAGAGGTACTTACCAATTCCTAAGCATTTTCCGTTCAACTATTCAAATCAATACTTCTTCATAGGTACATTATGTATATAGGATCATTCTGACTGCACCTCCAATCTCAAAAGCTTAATTTGCCACAACTCCAGTTGCCTCTAATTACAATCTCATAAAAGTACTTGTAACTAACAAGGGCATTTAACCAAACCCTAACTATAGTTTCCAAATGGAATCATAGCTACATGTGGTATTTCTGATGCCTCAATGGTTTACATCATTCGGTACCCATCACTTAGTTCACTACATTGATTCTCTTATTCTTACCACATGTTATTCATGATTTCATCTTATTCATCTTACAATCCAATGTTGTGTAGTAACAAAGTTCAAATATCCATTGCACAACAAATCTCCGATCTTATTTTCACAATCAAAATATGTGTACCTAACAAACTAAACTTCAACACTACACTTGTGTGTTTGATCTCCACACTTTGGTCATGGATTGAAACCCCAAAACATATGTATACTCCAAGTACTTCTCTTAAAGTAAAATATCATCTGCTCATACTACTTAATGGCCAAATGTTGCTGTACGAATTCATCTTATAACAATCAAGTCTAACATCAAAGTATTTCTCTCCAGTAAGTCGAATTTGATATTTCAGTTTCCCAGTCCTTAATCGCTCACTCTTCCGCCCTTAAGATTTAGAAACCTTTCAATGTCATCCACTTTAGAAAATTCACCCCTTTCACTTCCCCAACATCACGATTTTCCTTGTATATCTTGTAATAATCCTGAAATTAATTTTCAATAATATTGCAATCCTTATATTTATATCCCTTCAGTAACATAACACTAGTAGAAAAACATGTTTGCGCGACGGAAACTTGCGCGACGTAGCAAATTTCGTCGCGCAAAGTATGTTTGCGCGACGCCAAACACAAAACGTCGCGCAAAGATATTTTGCGCGACGACACTTTGCGCGACGAAGGAATGTGTCGCGCAAAGCTGTTTTGCGCGACGAAGGTACATCTACGTTGCGCAAAATAGCTTTGCGCGACGTTGGCTGCGTCGCACAAGATTTTGAAGCAAAACCAAGCTTTTTTCCCTACTTTGCGCGACGTAGGTGGCGTCGCGCAAAGTCGACGACTTTTTCCTCTAAAATAACCACACACAGGGGCCTTTTTCTTCACACTCAACCTCTCTCTTTCACTCTCTTTCAGACTCTCTATCTCTCTCAACCCTCACCATCTTCACCTTCAGGTTTGTATTTATTTGATTAATTAATTAACTATTTATTGATTACATTTATGTTTGGATTTTTTTATTTTTTGTGTATTTATGTTTTTCTTTAATTATCTTTGTCAATGCTTATTTTTAACAAGTTGAGTTTTGGTTTTGAACAATTGAATTAGTAGAATGAATAACTAGAAGTATGAAGGATTTTGATAGGTTTAGGGAAACAAAAGCTAAGAAACTGAAAACTGCTCAGTTAACTTGATCTAATTTAGGGATAGATTGATGTGTGCTAAAAAATGGATAGATTTCATTTCTCACCAAATTGGGAGGAGGAAACTAGAATGTTAGAGATTTAGAGCAGAAGCCAGTTTACAGCTCTAAATATTAGATTTTGTGATATCCACTTGTGTAAATATTTTAAATTGACGATCAAATCATTTCGTTGTATTCATATAGGGTCAAATCATCAAAATCGGAGTTAAAACTACCGTTAAATCGTGCTTTTTCGTTTATAACCGTCGAAAAGTTTTGTCCCGTTACTTGATCTCTGAATGTTTGTTTTTTTGATATTTTTGGCATATGTGATCTCAAAGTATGTACAAACAAGTTTGACGATTTGATCGTTGAAACTAATTTCGTACAATACATTTCCCATCAAGTTCAATGGTATATATATTTAGTAAGTAGATTTTTATTTATTTATTTTGTAGTTATAAGCAAAAGGACAACAACAACAAAAAAAAGCACTTTGCGCGACGTAGGTGCAACGACGTCGCGCAAAGCTGTTTTGCGCGACGCAGGTGCACCTACGTCACGCAAAGTTCTTTTTTTTTTTTTCTTCCTCCCTTTGCTTTTTCTTGTGGTATCTACTTGTGTAAATGTTTTAAATTGACGATCAAATTGGTTCATTGTATTCATATAGGGTTAAAGAGTGTAGCTCTAAAAAATCAACAAAATCGAAGTTAAAACTATCGTTAAATTGTGCTTTTTCGTTTATAACCGTCGAAAAGTTTTGTCTCGTTACTTGATCTCTGAATGTTTGTTTTTTGCCATTTTTGGCGTACGCGATCTCGTAGCATATACAAACAAGTTTGACGGTTGGATCGTTGAAACTAGTTTCGTACAATGCGTTTCCCGTCAAAATGATACATTCACTAACACTTAGAGTTTATTTAATACTTTCATCAAGTATACCATAATATTTTGTGGTATCCACTAGTGTAAATATTTAAATTGAAGATTGAATTAGTTCATTGTATTCATATAGGGTCAAGGAGTGTAGCTCTAAAAAATCATCAAAATCAGAGTTAAAACTACCGTTAAATCGTGACTTTTCGTTTATAATCGTCGAAAAGTTTTGTCTCGTTACTTGATTTCTGAATGTTTGTTTTTTGCCATTTTTGGCGTACGCGATCTCGTAGCATATACAAACAAGTTTGACGGTTGGATCGTTGAAACTAGTTTCGTACAATGCGTTTCCCATCAAAATGATACATTCACTAACACTTAGAGTTTATTTAATACTTTCATCAAGTATACCATAAGATTTTGTGGTATCCACTAGTGTAAATATTTTAAATTGAAGATCGAATTAGTTCATTGTATTTATATAGGGTCAAGGAGTGTAGCTCTAAAAAATCATCAAAATCGGAGTTAAAACTACCGTTAAATCGTGATTTTTCGTTTATAACCATCGAAAAGTTTTGTCTCGTTACTTAGTCTTTGAATGTTTGTGTTTTGCCATTTTTGGCGTACGCGATCTCGAAGCATATACAAACAAGTTTGACGGTTGGATCGTTGAAACTAGTTTCGTACAATGCGTTTCCCATCAAAATGATACATTCACTAACACTTAGAGTTTATTTAATACTTTCATCAAGTATACCATAAGATTTTGTGGTATCCACTAGTGTAAATATTTAAATTGAAGATCGAATTGGTTCATTGTATTCATATAGGGTCAAGGAGTGTAGCTCTAAAAAATCATCAAAATCAGAGTTAAAACTACCGTTAAATCGTGATTTTTCGTTTATAATCGTCGAAAAGTTTTGTCTCGTTACTTGATCTCTGAATGTTTGTTTTTTGATATTTTTGGCGTATGTGATCTCGTAGCATATACAAACAAGTTTGACGGTTGGATTGTTGAAACTAGTTTCGTACAATGCGTTTCCCATCAAAATGATACATTCACTAACACTTAGAGTTTATTTAATACTTTCATCAAGTATACCATAAGATTTTGTGGTATCCACTAGTGTAAATATTTAAATTGAAGATCGAATTAGTTCATTGTATTTATATAGGGTCAAGGAGTGTAGCTCTAAAAAATCATCAAAATCGGAGTTAAAACTACCGTTAAATCGTGATTTTTCGTTTATAACCGTCAAAAAGTTTTGTCTCGTTACTTGGTCTCTGAATGTTTGTTTTTTGATATTTTTGGCGTATGTGATCTCACAGTATATACAAACAAGTTTGATGGTTTGATCGTTGAAACTAATTTCGTACAATACATTTCCCATCAAGTTCAATGGTATATATATTTAGTAAGTAGATTTTAATTTATTTATTTTGTACTTATAAGCAAAAGGGCAAAAAAAAAGCAAAAGGAAAAAAAAAAAAAAAAAAAAACACTTTGCGTGACGTAGGTGCACCTGCGTCGCGCAAAGCTGTTTTGCGCGACGTCATAATCGAAACCTCCGTCGCGCAAAGTGTTAAAATTTTGGCGGTACAATTGTTAATAATAGGCGCTATTTTTAAATTTTCCCAAATAATTTTTTTTCCTCCTAACAAATTTCCCTCTCGAGTCTCGCCCATCTGCAAACAAATTTCCCTTTTGCTCTTATTCCACTCAGTCTCTTGCTCTTCCCTCTCGCCCATCTGCAAACAAATTTCCCTTTCCCCCTTTTTTCCTCCTAGAAATTGATCCGAATAATCGCAATTAGGGTTTTGGATTTGGAATCTGTGTGTTTGTAGAGATTTGATACTAGGTTTGCTGGAGAAGTCAGCTTCTTCGCAGGCGCAGAGAGAGTCCAGACTCCAATCGGACCGTTTGGGACACGTAACAAATCTCTCAAAGCTTTATTTGCTTAATCTCAGTTTGGTTGGTAATTATTTGCTACATTTCGCTTATTGCATCTCCTTCTCTTTAATTTATGTTGCTCTGCTCTGTTTCTTGTTTTCATATGAATGCTTGTTCTAGATCTTTGATTTTTGGAGTTTATATGGTGATTTTATGGATTTAGGTTTTTGTTAACTGATTAGCTTTTTTTTTTTTTTCACGATTTGGAATAATTTTATTTATATTTATGTATTTTGGTTGACTTTGTAGCTGCATTTGTTGTTCCCTGCTTGTTTGGTTGGCTTTGTATCAAGTTCTAAATCTTCCTTGTTACGAGCTTCAAAATTTATAATTACCTTGACCTGCTTAATGATTTTGTGATTGATTATAACTTTGCACTTGGAAGCACATGAAGACTAAAGGAATAGCTAATGGTATGGATAATAACTTAATGGTTTTAGTTATATATATTGATTGTGCGTAGAAGAAAATGGCTAAAAGTAATTGAATAGCCATTGAGCATTTGGGTTTCGTTATGTATTAAAAACATATTGATTTTTATTTTAACATAGGGGACCTGAAGCTCCAGGGCAGCTGCATTCACCTCATTTGGCATTTGAAAGAGCTCGTCCTGCTGCAAGTCATTCTTACCCATCTGCAGGAGTCCATAGGTACGACAACCCTTGTAATTGTACATTCAGTATTTTGTGTTTAAGATGATTTGAGAAAACCAATTACATTTATGGCTGTGTTTGCTACACCGCATTGCTTTGCTGGATTGAGCTAGTATGAGTTAGTCTAAGTTGTATCAAACAGGGTGCTATTTAGCAATCTCACTAAGTGGGACTACTGCCTCACTAGTCTCCTTATTTTAACCTTGTTAAATGAGGGCTTGAACTAGAACTAACCCAAGCGAACACGCCCTGTAGGTTTTTTAAATAAAATAGAGCTTACTGTTTAATTCAATAACTTGAAATGTAAGGTAAGTTATGATTCATTGGCTGCCAATGTAAAAGTAATGTTGTTACCATTTTTATTCATTGGTCAAAGAGAAGAAGATTTGGGTTAGGTCTTCATGTCTTAGTGGCTTTAATTTGGTTTATTGCCATCGCTCAGGGTATTGGGCTTCAAATGCAAAACTTTGGTCAAAGCTATCTCCAACTCCGAATAAACTCTCAGCAAAACTTTGGTCAAAGCTATCTCCATCTCCAACTCCGTCCAACTCCGTCTATCTCTGCATCTAGATAATAGATATCAAAGTTTGAATTTCCATTTCTTATTCTGTTTTAATTTTTATAATAGTTTGATTAGTTTAACTATATCAGTAATTTAAGTTATGCTTTTTAAATGGATTAATGGGCTTCCTACTTTGCTTGATATCAAAGTTCTTAACTACATAACTAGATCACCGAAAATAAGACTTGAATTTGATTACTTATAATAGTTTGATTAGACTTAACTATATCAAAGTTCTTATTATTGCAACCATACTATAGAAGATTCACTAAAGCAATTGATTACTTAGATTTTTTCTCTTCAATTAACTGATACCTACCACATATTGTTTCCGTCAGATCATTGAATCAATTGATTACTTAGATGTTTCCGTCAGATCACTGCAGAGGTCGATTCATTGAATGAGGAAGTGACAACCCTAAAGGGTCATCATGAGGTCCAGGGCGAGTAGATGAGGGAACAGATAAGGGCCCAGGGCGAGCAACTGCAGGCCTATGCCGGGCATATGAGAGGTCTAGTACGAGCCATATAGATGACCGGCCTCCAAATCTCGCTACCAGTACCTGATCTTGCTACTACACCTTCGACCTCCGAGCTACTTCATCATGCCGATACCCAGTAGCCACTTCACCTAGAAGACTATTTGTAGTTTTTTGTTTTTTTATTCGGACATCTTGTATGTACATTTTCATATATTTTATAATTAAATATTTTTCTTTGGTTAATTAATTATTGTTTAGAATTTAATTACAATATTATTAAAAAAATAATATTTTTGACCAAAACCAAAAAAAGTGATCTAATTCACTTTGCGCGACGAAGAGGTTACATGCGTCGCGCAAAGTGGCTTTGCGCGACGTAGGTTGCGTCGCTCAAAGTCCCTTTGCGAGATGTAAGATGCGTCGCGCAAAGCCACTTTGCGCGACGCAGGGGTTACATGCGTCGCGCAAAGCCACTTTGCGCGACGTAGGCTGCGTCGCGCAAAGTGGCTTTGCGCGACGCATGTAACCCCTTCGTCGTGCAAAGCCTTCTGTCACTGCCTTGCCGCGACGGTTTTTGCGCGACGAAGGTTCGTTGGGCAAAGTTTTACGCGACGTTTTTTGACTTTGCGCGACGAATGACCTGCGTCGCGCAAAGTGTTTTTTGTACTAGTGTAATCAACTCTATATAAGTCTAATATTCAATGGCTGGCCCATATTAAACTTTCCGATGCTAGTTACCAGCTATGAGACACTCTAACAATAATTTGAAATATCACTTGTAATATAAGTCCACAATTTGTTATTGTTATTTCCTTTTTGTTAAACAATAAGCCTAAGCTTCACTTTACCTTGAACCCATTTCTTTTTCTTCTATTCCAATTCTAACCACAAGACAACTTCAACACAATTCTCATTCCAGTAACTCGATTCCAATCAAGTGGTAGTCCACGTCCAAATTTAATAGTCCAAACTCCTATTAAATCCTAAATTCCAAGTCACCAATTTATGGCACTCCCACTTTCCCTTTCTCTACTGTCTTTCACTTTTTCTTTATACTTATATCACCAAGAGTGTATGCTTGTGGTTTTCATTCCCTCTAGGTCCTTTGCTCTTATTTTCACCACCATGCATCTTCAAAAAGAAGCTTTTATTTCTTCCAGTGATACACCACCCTTCATAATACACATCCAATGTATCCAATCCAATGTATCCAATTCAATCCTATGTATACAAATGCGCAATAAAAAACGAAACTTTTCTATCAAATTGATATACAGAATAAGCAAGCTGGAGGAGAGGCAGTACCAAAAACACAACCAAAAGAATCTCTGGTGCTTCTCTAAGCCAGAATGCTGAATTTCATCACCTGGGTTCAGTCGAGCATCATCGATTCATCATTCCTCATAGCTTTTATCTTCACAGCCCTCCTTCTCAACCCGTATAATGATTCGGAAAACGAAGCATCTGCAGAAGAAAACAAACAGAACCCAGAAAACAAAATCAAATTCCTGAACAAAGTACCGACAGAACAGAAGAGAACAACCACTGATCGATAGAAGAGTCGGAATTCCGAAAACGTGCCTGTAGTTCGTAAGCTATGAGTTTCGAGAACGAGCACGAGCAAGGAGAAGAACTGGTCCTCGTAGTCGAGAACCCTGTAGTTCGTAAGCTGTGGAGGAAGGGGATACAAAAAGGGAGGGTTCAAGATCTGGATCTACGGGGAAAATTGAAAAAAGAGCTTGAAGGTTCTTGGGAAATTGAAAAACAAAGCGCCCATTTTTCACTATTGGACCGCCAATTTTATCGCAACTCGCGCGACGTAGTTATACAATTTGACGTCGCGCAAAATGGTTTTGCGCGACGTACATATAAAGGGGTCACGCAAAGTATTTTTTCAAAAAACAAAAATATTATAAAAATTACTGAAAATGTGATTTTCCTCCTTTCAAAACTTTTTTTTTTTAAATAAACCCCACAAAAATATATTTTGCTAACAAAAACCCACAATAATTTTTTCTATATATATCATTCAATATCTTAAGTGTTATAAGTACAAAATAAATAAATTAAAATATACTTTATATATACCATTGAACTTGATGGGATACGCATTGTACGAAACTAGTTTCAACGATCAAACCGTCAAACTTGTTTGTATATGCTTCGAGATCGTATACGCCAAAAATCGTAAAAAAAAAACATTCAGAGATCAAGTAACGGGACAAAATATTTCGACGGCTATAAACGAAAAATCATGATTTAACGGTTAATTTAACTCCGATTTTGATGATTTTTTACAAATACGCTTTTTAACCCTATATGAATACAATCAACCATTCTGATCGTCAATTTAAAACATTGACACAAGTGGATACCACAAATCTTATGTTATACTTGATGAAAGTATAAATAAACTTCAAGTGTTAGTGAATCTAATGTTTTGATGGGATACGCATTGTACGAAACTAATTTCAACGATCCAGCCGTCAAACTTGTTTGTATATGCTTGGAGATCGCATACACCAAAAATCGTAAAAAAAAAACATTCAGAGATCAAGTAATGGGACAAAACATTTCAACGGATATAAACGAAAAATCACGATTTAACGGTTATTTTAACTCCGATCTTGATGATTTTTTACAGCTACGCTCTTTACCCCTATATGAATACAATCAACCAATCCGATCATCAATTTGAAACATTGACACAAGTGGATACCACAAAATCTTATGTTATACTTAATGAAAGTATAAATAAACTTCAAGTGTCAGTGAATCTAATGTTTTGATGGGATATGCATTGTACGAAACTAGTTTCAACGATCAAACCGTCAAACTTGTTTGTATATGCTTCGAGATCGCATACGCCAAAAATCGTAAAAAAAAAACATTCAGAGATCAAGTAACGGGAAAAAATATTTCGACGGCTATAAACGAAAAATCATGATTTAACGGTTAATTTAACTCCGATTTTGATGATTTTTTACAAATACGCTTTTTAACCCTATATGAATACAATCAACCATTCTGATCGTCAATTTAAAACATTGACACAAGTGGATACCACAAATCTTATGTTATACTTGATGAAAGTATAAATAAACTTCAAGTGTTAGTGAATCTAATGTTTTGATGGGATACGCATTGTACGAAACTAGTTTCAACGATCCAACCGTCAAACTTGTTTGTATATGCTTGGAGATCGTATACACCAAAAATTGTAAAAAAAAAAGCATTCAGAGATCAAGTAATGGGACAAAACATTTCAACGGATATAAACGAAAAATCACGATTTAACGGTTATTTTAACTCCGATCTTGATGATTTTTTATAGTTACGCTCTTTAACCCTATATGAATACAATCAACCAATCCGATCGTCAATTTCAAATATTTACATAAGTGGATACCACAAAAGAAAAAGGCAATGCAAGAACCCCAAAAGAAAAGCAAAAGAGAACAAAAAAAATTAAAAAACAAAAAGAAGACTTTGCGCGACGTAGGTATTTGTCGCGCAAAACAACTTTGCGCGACGTACGTACGCGTGCGTCGCGCAAAGTTGGTAAAAAAAGGGGGAAACTTTCTTTTTTTTGGCGCCAAGATCTTGCGCGACGCACCAAACGGCGCGCAAAGGTAGTTTGCGCGACAGACAAATTTATGAGTCGCGCAAAACAATTTGCGCAACGTTATGGTTCGTCGCGCAAAGTACAGTCGTGCAAACATCCTTTGCGCGACGTTTAGTGTTTAGGGTCGTGCAAACATACTTTGCGCGACGAAATTTGTTGCGTCGCGCAAGATTCCGTCACGCAAACATGTTTTTCTACTAGCTGTCATTTGCTAATTTTTTTGGTCAATCTTTTTTCTAGGGATTCTGTGATCGTGACCTTTTATCGTACATCATAAAGTTAAAAATTATTTTAAAATTAAAAATTAAAAATTAAATATAAATAGTACCTAACAAAAACTGACCGTACAATGTACGATGAACGGTCACGATCACAAGATCTCTAGGATCCTAGAAAAAGGATCCGGCGTGGATCCTTTCCCAGCTAGTACATGCAGTTGTCTGCAGTTGAGATCTAGGAGTTGGAAACCAATAGAAATTAAGAAGAGAAGAAGAAAAGTGAGTCATAATTTATTGCTAGTTGTAAGTAAAAGACTGTTAGAAAGGCCGTAGAAAAATCACACATAAAATGAGCGTAGAAAAATCACACATAAAATGTCGTGCATAAAGAGTAGAATTAGTTGTGACCATTTGTTTCTTTGAATACCACACAATTACACAAGACTTATCTGTATATATATATATATATATATATATGAAGTATTTGTGCATCATATGTTTAATTCAGTTGTATATGGTGATTGAGTGGCATATCGATGGATTACAAGTTTACAACAAACACCATGTACAACTGAAGAATGTAAATTTATCTGCTCAAATAAATTGATCCAGACACTTTTAAAGCGTCACAGTGATAGTTTCACAGTGTTAGTACATGTCTATTAAGTAGTTGGCAATGCTCAACAGTTGTTTTTTTTTTTGTAATGAGGAGTTGGTCATCTCAGGCTTCCATTATAGCTAAAAAAAGTCTACGTGAAAATGATGTCAAGGTGAATTTTTAGGCATGCATGTTGTATGACTTTGTTTTGGCAGTATTAGGCGCACATACCAGCTGATCGCAGTTATTTGTTGACAAATATGTTAGCAAGTCAGATTTTCAAAGAACAGAAAATATCACCATTAGATCTTAAGATTTAATACGTAAATTATGTTAATAGAAAATTTACAATACAAACGTTGCAAATTACAATATGAAAAATAAACGAGTAAAATATAAAACCCACCCACTAAATTAAATTTGATTAATAAAACGTTCCAATGAAGAGTAAGAAGAGCCACCTTCCACCAAGGTTTTCTTGCTCTTTTCACTCATCTCCTTCACTCTTTTCCGTACATCACCGTCGCGCTCCATCACTTGCCTTATCCCTCTTTCTATATCTTCTGCACTCACCAACACGTCACTGTCTTTCCTATAATCCAACTTAATCTCCACTGCCAATCCCAATTCCTTAACCAGTTGAAAGGCATTCAGGTTTTGCTCCGCGTACATTGGCCACGTGGCAATCGGCACCCCGTTCCATAAACTTTCCAACGTGGAATTCCACCCGCAATGTGATACAAACCCTCCGATCGCCGGATGGGCCAGGATGGCCGCTTGCGGGGCCCAACCTATCACCTTCCCAATCGGAGCTGTCCGATTAAGAAACCCTTCGGGCAAGACTGCGTTTAGATCCGCATAGTCGCTTGGCATAGCTATCTTGCCTTTAGGTGGGGGCCGGCGTAGGGACCACAAAAACCGCTGCCCGCTATGCTCCAGCGCACAAGCTATCTCTTTCACCTGGGCCTCACTGAAACTTCCCATGCTCCCAAAACATAGGAACACCACCGACAAAGAGGGCTGATCATCGAGCCACCTGAGGATATCCGAGCCCTTATTTTCATCACATCTTTTGAGGTTCAATAAGGGCCCCACTGGATACACGGGTGGGATTTTATCATCAAAATCAAGATAATGCAGAGCATGCAAATCCAGCTCCAAGAATGTATTTACCAAAATACCCTTGATTTGTCTATACCTGCTGGTATAGTTGAGGATTGATTCGGTGATCTCTTTGTCCGCAAACGTACCGGGCAAGACTGCGGCAGGGCAAGGGTTGATGAAACTCGGGACGGCCAACTCAGCGCTCGAGCGCGTAAACTCAGTTATATCTATGCCGCCCTCGTCGCGAAGCAATTGAAAATGGAACAAAAGTGCGAGCAGCGAAGCGTTGGAGGTGAAGAACGCGTAGGAGGGAACCATGAATTCGTCAGCCACGTCAACTAGGGTTGCGCATAAAAAGTCGATCACGAAGCCGGCAAGCCGAGGCTTCGACATCGACTCAGACTGATCTGACTCAGAGAGTAGGTTGACAACGGCGTCTCTGATGTGAGTTTTGTGATTTTCGACGAGGATTTTGATCAAGGACCCGTGTTTGGGGATGGCTTCTTGTTTGTCCGGTTGGGCTTCGGGGAGGTTGACGAAGTTGATGCGGTGAGAGATTGAAGAGTCAGCGATGGTGAATGGTTGGTCGTAGGGAAGCTTCATGACGAGGACTGTGATAAACAATTGGTCGTCCCGAGCAACGAGTTGCTCTGCAATCTCGATCGCTGATACGATGTGGCCAATAACCGGGCCGGGAACGAAAACTAGTTGTGCTGGTCTCTTCATCTTTTCGGAAATGGCAATGAAAAGCTCAGCTGTTTTATTTAGAAAAAATGTTTCATATTATAGTAGAGTGGTGTGATGTCATGCCTTCGCTCACAGTTTCTGAATTACTGGCCAAGTCAAGATCTTAATTAGTTTTAATATTGGAAAGACGGAAATCAAGCCAGAGGATTACTTTAGTCTAAAGAAGGCTTTTCAATTGCACTGTACAAATGAACAGTGTTTGGAGCCGAATTTCACTTTATTTACAAAATTGCCACCGCCCCTTTACTGATGTTCAGATTGAAATTTCTATTTATTTACGAAATTGCCACCGCACAGTGTGCAATACTTTTCCGTCTGTTCCATCCTCTCTTTCATGCCCTCTTTCTCTCCCGACTCTCTCTGTAAACATCCATCAAATCCCCCCATCCCTCCCTTTTCTCACTCTGTAACTTCCCTCAGATCCCTCACCGATTCTCTCTCTCGCCATTCTCAGTCTCGCCAGCCTCGAACTCCTTGACAGCTCGCCATTCTCACTCTGTATGTTCGGCTGAGAGCAGTGGCGAAGCCAGGATTTCTCGAGGGGAGGGGCGAACTTAAAAGAGTGCAAGGTTAAAGAAAAATGGCAACAACTAAATCTTTTTATATAGTAATGTCTTCCATAATTAATCAATACAAACAAATTACAATTGTTGCCGGCGAGGTTTCATGTCATGAAAACGTCGCATAATAGGCTCATTATCAATAAAAGCAAATACATCTTTCTCAATGTAAACAAGCATGCTATCACTCAACCATTGATCTCCCATTTTGTTACGCAATGGTGTTTTCACAATCTTCATAGCAGAAAAAGCTCTCTCCACCGAAGCGGTTGCAACCGGTAACACCAAAGCCAATGTAAGAAGTTTATACACTAACATATAACTTTCAGACCTCCCGGTCTTCACTAACTCTTGTGCAAGATCATTAATTCCTCTCAATGATGAAAACTCACTATGCATCTTCATATCATGAATGTAATTGTCAAGTTGAATTGGAAGATTCATGAGGTCCATACGATCAAAATCTTGAGAATAAAGTTTGGCTAAACGAACAATTTTTGCTTTGTCAAAAGATGCAAAATTATTCACCGGACTCAAACAAGCCATACAAAGAAGTAACTCGGTGTTTACCTCATTGAAGCGATCATTCAACTCCTTTAGTTGCATATCAAGGACTTGAAAATAGAGGTTCACACGATAGTAATGGAAGTTTGTGATTTTTGGAGCTTTACGCCTTGATTTTCCAGGTACGAAATGCAAATCCTCCATGTTAGGAACGATAATATCATGCTCCTCACAAAACTTTTCTACATCATGAAGCAAGTCCCCAAAGTCATCATCTCTCAAGGATTGTAGTCTTTGCTTGCATACTTCCACTAACGCCATTGCATTCACAATATCTTGATCTTTCTTTTTCAATGCTTGTGATAACTCATTTGTAATTCCCAATATAAGTCTCATCAAGAAAAGGTGAAATGCAAAATCAAAAGTTTGTATGTCTTTGAATAACCTAGTTGCTTCACCGAGATTATCTTGGTTGCGATCACTTTTAATCCATTCAACCACCTCCACCACGGCTTCAAACATAACAATAATACTAACTATAGTATCATAATGCGAGTTCCACCGTGTATCACATGGACGCATGAGACTCATTTCTTGATTTAACCCTTTACCCGTTTCAAGATTACCAAGATCAAGAGCTTTCTGAATTTGTTCTTGTTGTTTCTCTCTAAATGCATCACGACGCTTACACAATGATCCAATAAGATTCACCAAACTACTAGCATTAATGAAGAAATTGGCAACATCCTCATTTTCCTTTGCCACGAATACAAGAGCTAGTTGAAGTTGGTGTGCAAAACAATGAATATAAAATGCTTGAGGGTATTTGTTCAAAATCTTTGTTTTAAGACCATTCAACTCACCTTTCATATTGCTAGCTCCATCATAGCCTTGTCCTCGTAACTTAGACATACTCAAATTTGTTGTAGCAAACAATCTCTCAATGGCATCTTCAAGCGAGCTACTAGTTGTAGAGGAGACATGTTGAACACCCAAAAACTTTTCAATTGCTTCTCCTTTTTTATTCACATAACGCAATACCACCGCCATTTGCTCTTTAGTTGAAGAATCACGTGCTCCATCAACCAAAAGAGAAAAAAATGCACCTTCCATATCTTTAGTGATTGCACCTACAGTTTCAATGGCACAAGCACGGACAAGATCTTTTTGAATATCGGAAGAAGTATACTTAAGATTCTTGGGAGCATTCTCAAACACAACCTTCCTAACTTGTTCATTATGCGTGGAAAGAAATTGCATAAGCTCTAAATAATTGCCCCTATTGCTTGATTTCAACGATTCATCATGGCCACGAAAAGGTAAACCTTGTCCCAACAACCATCTTGTGCACTCAAGTGAGGCACTCAATAAAGTACGATAATTAATGTGAGCTTCATCGGTTTGCTTAATCACAAATGTTTCAATGTGTTGTTTTTGTGTCATCAAATCTCTAGCTTGTTGTATAGCTTTATTATGAAGACTTCCAACACCTCCCTCATGGACTCGAAGATTTTTGGGTCCTTTCTTCCAATTTGTAAACCCTATCTCAGTGAAGACATCACTTCCAGTGCTACCCATTTGATCAAAATCACATTTGAAAAGATAACAATAACGGCAAAATGCAGCATTTTTTGATATACTATACTCCAACCACTTAAACTTATCAAACCAACCAATGATAAAACATCGATTGTCACTAACCTTTCTTGGCATGATGTGGTCTCTAGGTTGACAAGGATCATTTTGGAGATAGTGTCTACGAATTGCTTCACGATAATTAGGTGGATAATCAAGCATTCGACGTCTATGTGCAGGGTCTGCAGGAAGATTAGCCAATATTTCATCCAACTCAGTGGCCTCACTTTGTTGTGACCTACTTGGAATATTTGAAGGAGGACTTCTTGGAATATTTGAAGGAGGAGGAGGACTACTTGGAATATTTGAAGGAGGAGGACTACCCAAAATGTTTGAAGGAGGATTTAAACATTGTTTCTTATAGTATCGTTCCATTACGTAACTGTAAAATGAAAAGAAATAAAAATTCTTAGACTCTATGAATACAACTAAGCAATTCAACTAATCATATTCATATGAATACAACTAAGTAATTTAACTAATCATATTCATATGAATACAACTAAGCAATTCAACTAATCATCCATCAAGATTCAAAGAATTCAAATTTTAATTTTCATCCTAAAAAATAATTTTATAATTTCATTCAAAATGTGGCTTATTACCAACAATTCGTATCAATAATTTATCTATATGTACAATTTATACATACACATGATTCTTCTAATTCCCAACAATTTATCTATATGTACAATTACATGTACAATTATACATACACATGATTCTTCTAATTCCCAACAATTCGTATCAATAATTTCACCCTAAAAAATAATTTCACCCTAAAAAATAATTTCATAATTTGTATTAAATAACCATGACATGAATAATCAATAACTTATAACCATATCATTTTATTCACATAATTAAGGTAGGGATTATGCATTTAAGAATTAAAAAATTTACCTTTAAATAGTGATTGGAGCCGGCTCAATCTCAGAGGAGATGAGAGTGGCTCACTGGCTTGTGGAACAGAAATTAAAGAGGACTTTGTGGCTTTGGCTTGGCTGCTGGAGTTTGAGGAGCAAATTTGGCTGAGATGGATATGGTGGCCCGCTGTGTGTGTTGATAATTGATGAAGAAGAAGACAGAAGAAAAGGATAGAAAAGAGTAAAGGCAGTGTGGATGGGGTGTGTGTGTGGGGCGGGGGGGGGGGGTACAGACAGAAAAATTAAATCTAGGGTTTCATTGGGGTGACACGCGGAAGCGGTCCCCCACCCCATTATAATATATTTTTTTTAAATTCAACATCAAAACGGTGCCGTTTTGATTTAGTTTTTTAAATTTTTTTATACCAGGTCCAAAACAGCATCGTTTTGGCCTGGTTTTAAAAAAAAATAAATTATAATGCAATCTGCAGTGCAGATTGCCCAGAAAACCCAGAAAAACAGAGGACTCTGCCTCTGCTGCGTGAACCATTCTTTTCCGGCGAGGCGCGCGAGGGGAGTGGCGAAGACCCGGGGTCCAGTGGTATTTCCCGACGAGGGGAGTGGCGGCCGCCACTCCTCGCTCCCACGTGGCTTCGCCACTGGCTGAGAGAACTCATTCAACCGTAGAAACGAGGTGTGAAGGTGCGGACTTTACCAATTCTGAGCTTTCTTTTCCAATTAATGTCTGAAAATTGACAATTTAAAAATTTTTGTTTTATCAGAAACGATCGGAGGAAGTGGGAAATGGCGAGCGCAGTGGACCCAATTTCATGGCAGGTTGGTTTAAAGCAGTTCCAAAATTTGGGATCGTTTTAGATATTTTTAGGTTTTTCTGATTTTTGAAAAAACCATGGTTAAGAGTAAATTCATTATAATTTAATTTTTATTGAATTCAGGTAACCATCTTCAGTTTTTCGGTTTGATTTAAAGGGATTTTTTAGGTAGAAAAGCTAGGGTTTTCCGGTGAGTTCTTCGGGTTGTACATCCGGGTGGCTTTAATTTGTTTAAATTTGGGGCTTTTGTGATTTGGGACTTATAAATGATTTGAAATTTACGTTTTTCTAATTTCAGTTCCCACTCAGAAGTTTGTACTGCCTCATCATTAGAACTGTTTCCTTTTGCTCTTCTTCTCGTCACAGATCCACAGGCCATCAAGGTATGTCATTTAATTATATATTTTATATGTATGTATTGTATTATGCATGTGTGTGAATGCGTTTTTCTCTGTTAATCTGTATTGGTTTTCTTCTGATTTAGTTAATGGACTTTGTTTTTATTTCAGATAATTTGGTTCATGCTAAAGTTATTGAAAGTACGATGGAACCAGTGATCTTTCAATAAGGTTGGTTCTTCTATATTTGTATCCTTTTGGTCGTTTTGAATGGACTTCCTATATTCTTAATGAAGCTAAATTGAATAGCTGTTTTTCGTATACTGTATTTGCTTTGTTAAATTAGTTCTTTTTTTGTTGAAAAATGTTATTTGGTTTTGCAGATCAAAGTTTTTCAGCAAGAAAATTATCTGTCAAATTATATTTATTGTTATAATTCTATATGTTCTTGGTTTGCATTTATTTTACTTGATTGTATTAGTGGTTGCTTTTGTTTTCATCCAGCTACCAAAACTTTGCCTACACTGTCCATCTCTGTTCTCCGCCGTCCATCACTGTAAGTCCTTTTTCTTTTTTCCAGATTTTTCAATCATTTTATGTTTCATTTTTTGAAATCTTCATGTTTGTGCATATATATATATATATATATATATATATATATATATATATATATGTGTGTGTGTGTGTGTATATTGTTAGATATGGGACTGTAAGCAGTAGTGGATTAGTGTCAAATTGCACTTATTTAGTGGTTGGGGCGTAAGTAATGTGCTTATGCGTATGTGTTTGTTAGTTTTAATTTAAGTTTTCTGCATTTAAAGAGTGGTTAAAGAAAAGTTGTATGTAATTGATTTTCTGCTATAATGTTTTGAATTCCTTATTTATATAGTTCTACATGTTCTTGGTTTGCATTTATTTTACTTGATTGTATTAGTGGTTGCTTTTGTTTTCACCCAGCTACGAAAACTTTGCCTACACTGTCCTACACTGTCCATCTCTGTTCTCCGTTGTCCGTCACTGTAAGTCCTTTTTCTTTTTCGAGAATTTTCAATCCTTTTATGTTTCATTTTCTGAAATCTTCATTTTCAATGCATATGCAAATCTGTGCTGAAATTCCTCTCTAGGGATTTTCGTTTGTAGTAGGATTGAATCGTTTAAATTCATCATCATCATTGTATGAGAGTGGCCATTTTTATGTTGTTGTCATCTTTCTTGATATCCTAATTGATTTGACTGGATTAATATGCTCTTAGTAATGCATTCTGGCAGCAGTATGCATGTTAATTCAACCGAAGAGTTAAGGTTCTATCACACAACAGGAAACTGGATTGATACCTACTACCTGGCTATCAGTAAATGCTTAATAACAAATTTATACAGATTATAAAGGTTCATGCATTCACAATCTCATTTTAAACTTGAAGGTAGTTGAGCTGAATATACTGAAAGATAGAGATGCGCGCACCGCTTTCATCATTTCAGTTATGAGAAAAATGTTTGAAAATAAAATATATTAATTTTTGGTTCGGATTATTTAATCCACATGAGAGCTATTGCCTTAAGGTCATGAGTTTTTTGTTGTAATTGGCTTTTCTTACGGGTCAACACAACACAAGCTTTACTACAGCACTAGCTAATACTTTACTAGACTAAAGTAGAATGATTGTGTTTTCCAATTTGTCTGATTGTAATCAATCAATAATTTATTAAGCCAGTAGACTAAAGTAGAATGATTGTGTCTTCCAATTTACTAGAGCACTAGCAAACAATCAACTTTCTGAATCCCAATTTGTTTGCAGCGTGTCAGCAATGAATTAAAATGGGAAGTTGGGCTGAGTTGGCACTTGATTGGGCTTTAGACTGAGAGAGTAATCTGGTACAATAGAGCCGATACTAACATCTGGTTCTGTCTAGACTCTAAATCACATCTTTAGTCGTCACATTTGAAACTTTGAATTCTTGAGTTTATACAAATTTTAATTCTCATTAGTTAATGCTTAACATTTGGCATTTTGTTTAGAATAAAATCATTCCAATTTTTTGGTGTGTTTTTAGGCGGGATTTGGGATATGGTTTACGTTTGGCCTATGTGAGTTATCCCTGCTACAGGAATGACCTCTGTTAAATTTGTTTTTCCTAAGCATTTTCTTTTGTTTAATGTCAAAACTATTTATAAAACATATTTATAAGCAAGTGTTTATATTAGGAGGTGGTATGTTGACTAAGCTTTTAAATTAGAAGGTGGAGGTGTCTTTAAGGTTTAATGCAATAGATAAGTGGGTTAGATTTCTCAACTTTTAAATTGAATGTACCACTGATGTGGGTTTTCGACCTTCTATTGGATTTATCACTGGGTTAAAAATTCTAAAGAAATGCATGAACTTGGTGGTTATAATGATGTGTTCTGCTGTTAGGGTTGGGTATTGGCAATGTGGGTGAGATCCCATTTTCTGTGACACTGCAGGTTTCCGCCTTTGGGATTTGTGAAACAGGAAAAACGAATTTTGGGTGTCTGAGTCCAAGGCCATAAAAACCAAATCTTTCAACAGATTTATAGACCTTTGCAGAGTTATGATTAACAGAGATTTCGTGGAACGCAGTATTTGAGTCTGTTTTTGGCTAAATGTGAACATTGTAATACATTGTTAAGGAGATACCTTGAATTTTCCCTTATCTGGACAGTACTGAAATCAGTAATGTGAAACCTCCTTAGTTTACGTTCCATTGTTGGAGGAAACTCTATACAACTTTTGATTTGCCAAATAATCTGCATGCTGTGTATGTGCTTTATAGTGCATGTAATCATATCAATATTTCTTGGGGATGGATGGAGGGTTGTGTGGGTATGCTAGGCTGATAGCATACTTTTTTGCTTCAAAACTGAGTTGCTATGGTGCTTCTTGGATTTCAGAACATTGACTATGTTCTATGGTACACCAGCCTATACAATGTTATACAGAATAGGACCAAAATATTTGCTTTTTGAAAGCGCTAATGAGCAAGAAAATGGAAATCTGTATTGAAATGGAAGCATGTTCAATTTAATGTTTGTTAAATGACCTTTTTTTTATTATGGTTTCTTTGGAGTTTCTTTTTCATTCAGTGATGTAAAATTTTCATCTTAATTTGTTTGTTTAATATAGGTAAGGGTGCTCTGCGAGAAGGCCAAGGAAATATTAATGGAAGAAAGCAATGTCCAGGTGGGCCTTTTTAGTTGCAAGTTTCTGTTTCATGTCTTTCTTTGTATTGTTTCATACAGGTTTTGGACCTATAAAGATTTGGGCATGTCATGAGGTAAATGAATAACCATTTTGGGTTTTACGTGTTGCAGCCTGTAAAAAGCCCTGTAACTATATGTGGTGATATTTATGGACAATTCCATGATCTGGCGGAGCTTTTCCGCATTGGAGGAAAGGTATTGTTCTGATTTGGGCTATTTAATTTATCGTATGTGTTCTTCAAGGTTGTTAATTGGTTGCTACTTATTGGTGATGTTTTCTCTTTCTTATTTTGTAGTTTTCTGGTTTGTTCTGCTGGATGCTTCACTTTCCAAAAATAACATTAATTTCCTGTTGCAATTTTTTTGCAGTGCCCAGATACAAACTATTTGTTTATGGGAGATTATGTGGACCATGGCTATTATTCAGTTGAAACAGTGACTGTAAGTATTGAATATTTTTATTTCTACTTCTTATCTTTCAATTAGTTAAGCTATAATTTTAGGGTTCTCCTTCTGGCACTAAGATAAATGTATTTTGGAAACTCTGTGCAATGATTTGGTTTGATTATTTAGGGTTTTGATCAATGGCAAGCCCAAAAGGCCTTACTATCTACCTCTGGAGGTATGCCAGTTTCTTTTGATTTTCATATCATTCTTTCTTAGACTCTTAGTCTTATCTTTTTGGAACTCCTCTGTCTGATATCTAGATTTGTGCTTTCCCATGGGGTTTCTCTTGGTGTTTTAGCTTTGTTCATTTGTTTCGCTTCAACAGTATACAAAAGCATTATCTTCAAAGCAGAGGGCATCCTGAGTTGAAAAATTAAGGCAGAAGCCTCAGGAAAGAATAAGAACTATGACTGATATAGGTTTGCAGGTCATGAAAGGTTTAGTTTCTTTACCACATATTGAAATAATTCTTCTTGCTCATTTGATTTACTATTGCAGGCTATGAAAAAATACCAGTATGATGATGATCCTGTGCTTGCTACATGTGGTATTTCTATAAATAAGGACTTGACTCAGGTCAAGGGCGGTGTTCTTGAGACTCCGAAGGTAAACTGTCACTTTATATATGGGCTCTGCGGGGTTTTGGGGGGGGGGGGGATTTGCGACTTGGATATTTCAAATGAGCTCAATGTGGCTCATAGGTTGCATCGAATGCACAAATGAGCTCAATATGGCTCATCTGTTATAGAGAATTAGAATTTGCGACTTGGATATTTCAAATGACTAACAATTTAACTTTTCTTCCCTGTCAATTTTAGTGCTTTTTCTTTTCTTATTACTTTTAGGAGTTCATTTTTGAGATATATTATGACTAACAAACTTGAATTTTTTGCTATTTAGTAGTGAATTTGTAGCACAGTGGAAATATGTGGAATGAGGGCGATGTCTTCTACTTGCTCACCCAAAGGTTCCAATTTTTTGCATTCTTTTGGGGTTTTTTTTTTAAATTTTATTTATGAAATTTGATGACTAATTTTTAAATAATGAGAAATTAGTTCTTCGATGTGAAATGTTCATTTTTCGGTGTTTCTATTAAAACAATGAAATCTTAATCTTCTATCAAATGGGTTGTAATTTGAAATGTTTTAATGTAAACTGTTCACTGATTATGGTTGTAGTGGGTTGGTCTGAATTGCAGGATTATTAAGGTCTGGAAAAGTTGTAGCCTGAGATGGACCAACTATCAGAGGCCAAACTTGAAGAGAGGTCTTTTATCATAATATGAGGAGAAGATATGTGGGATGAAGAGGTGAGTGAGAGAAACGGTGAGGTTTTATTTTCTGATTTGGATTTTGAAATTGAGTAATTTTCTGCTTTGTGTCTTTTGAGTAGGTGTGGGATTTACTTTCATGCCAGGGGTTGTAATGGGTGGATTGGATGTAAAACTTTCTTTTCGAATTTCAATCCCCCCTAAGTCTCTTCATTCCAACCAAACATTTGAGGATTTGGTTTTAATTGTTTGTTTGGACTTTTGAGCTTTTGACCAATTATTTGGATGCTAGGAAAATTTACATGCTATTTGGATACTAGGAATATTCATGGAACTCAAACAAGATTGTTTTCATAATTTTTTGAGAAATGTGGAATTTCGTTTCAGATGGTATTGACTATTTTTCAAAATCCTATAATCTGATCGAAGTTCTGAATTTCTATTAAGAACAATATTAGTTGTTTTTGGTTCAAGAAATTCCAACATTCTTTGTTGGTCCTTGAAATTTTCATTAGCATTGAATATAGTGGTTGTTGGGGCAGGTGTGCATGGAAGATGAGAGGACGATCTTTGTGTCCCTCGAAACTTCGGGAAGCTCGATGATTCGTCTATGTTTCGCGAACAGGTTTGTTCATGTTCTAAATGTTAATATTTAGTGTATTTACACTCAGGTGTTAAGCCATACGTATATAGATGTATGCATGTTGTTTGTTTTCCCCATAATTTTCATATAATTTATGAAGAATGTATACGAACGACAACGATTGAGTGGATTATGCAAGTCTCCACATGATTGTTCTCCTTCCCCCTCTCAAAACATAGTTTGGGTGGATTAATTAAGATATGTGTAGTTAATCTTTTTGTTTGTCTACAAGTCATGGTTTAGAACTTTTGATGCTTGGTGACTAACAATGTAACATATAATTAATGGGGCATGCAGTGACACATTTGGGCAGGGCTTGGAGAGGCAGACCCCATATGGTGTATGCCTACATCAACATGACCAAGGTGGTTAACCCGGCCGGCTGAAGCGACGATAACCACCCTGAATGTAACAAGTAAGCAGATTATGTCATTTAAAACATGATTAAGCATTTTCATATAATTAGTTTTGAGAGTTAATAATATAATTTGAAATTGCAGCAATGTGGCCTGCGAAGAGTACAAGCGCATGGGTCCAGGTTCAAGTACATATAATGAGAGAAATTTGAGCAAAGAACTGACTGACAAACAAGTCAAGTTTTTCATTAGCCTTGGATATATTCAAGGTATAGTTGCTTCCTCCTCCAAATCCAAAAGTGTAGTTATATATATATATATATATATATATATATATATATATATATATATACTACTAATTTTGTTAGTACTAGGGAAATAGTTGATTTTTCTACGTGCACATATACATACATATATATATATATATGGGTTCGATTAAAAAATTTTGTCGATTGAAAATGATACTTTATGTTATCATTTACTTAGTACATGAAGATGTTTCATTTTGAAAATAAAAGATAGACTATACTTGGAACAAAATTCTTGAGACTGTTGAGGTGCCTTTGGATGCTAACTTGGTTCTTAGAGACTGTTTTGCATTGCTTCTTTCCTTACTACGTTATATGATATGGACATAATTTCTTATTTATCGTTTTGAAGTTTTTCTGGACCCTTGATTTTTTAACGTGCAAGTCATCAAGAGAAAATCAAGAATGTAAGCCATAATTACTGTAAAAAATTCCCCCCTCTATCTAACTCTAACTCTCTCCCCCCTCCTGCAGTTTTGATATGCTTATAACTGAGTAAAATTAGTTAAATTCACCCCTTCATTATTGTTGCTTCAAGTAGTTTGAGTTGTTGCTATTCCAGAAAGGCTGCTGCAAATCTTCCTATTTATGTGCCTGTTGGCATTACCGCCTCAGTATGTTGGTTTATTAAACTTGGTCAAGCAGGCCTTTTGTCTTAATTGGGATTTAGTTTGGTACTGTCATACTAATTTCCATTGTTTATAATAGTTAACCAACCAAAAGTGCTTTCTTTTGATTATTTTCCAATATGTTTTAGCCAGTTGACAATCCAAAAAGACTTACTTAGGCACGCATCAAATTGTGTATTATTATACATGTACCTAAGATATAATGCTAGATATATTATTATAGTTGTCTCATATTATATAAAAAAAAAAAATTAAAGTACTCTCTCTCTGTGCATGAAAACTATCCATTTCATCATGCATTTTTTAGTTAAGCTACTATGTTTTTGTAATTGTTTTGACAGAGGAGGAGGAACTGAGGCTAAAGTACCTCCAATTTGTTCAATAGGACGTTCATGCCGCAGTTTGCTTCACAAACCTTTACTGTTAGCTTCTATACAGTATGTTGTATGTTTCGGGATATCTTTACATCTTAATTTCTGCTCTCAGGTTTTTGAAAGTTTGTAATTTTACTTGCTATTGCTACTTGATTATAAAAATGTAAAACAAAATCTGTACGTGATTTACAAATTTGTATTTGATTTTAGACATTTTTCCAGTGTAAGGCATATGTTGCACATGCATGTAAATGGTACAAATTGTTTTGGTTTTGGACAATAAGCTTTTGAGTTTTACAACCCTTGCAAGGGGATTGTGACTCCAACAAATTTAGTGTTGGGGGATACAGTTTGGTTCTTAATACATAATATAACAAAGGCCTAGAAACCTTCAAGGAATATGCAAATGTTTTTTGCGCATCTTGGCCTGCAGTTTGTGTGAAGGGGCATTAGCGTGTTATCTACATTGGTGCATTTGAGGGTGTGATTCCGTTTTTACCTCCTTTTTAGGTTTGAACATTTGTGCTTGACAACTTAGCTGCTCAAACAAGAACGGAACACTTTTTCAGTTTTTGGTAAGTGCTAAAATAGGTGCCTAGCCTGTAGGACATATATTTTTGCCGTCTTAATTGCAGGGGCAAAATATGTGTGAACTGCATGTTGCTTTTGTTTCTTCTGTTTCATATGGAAACAGGGCTTCTGTATATTATTGGCTTTGAACATTTGTGCTTGGAAAATTAGCTACTTGAACAAGTACTGAACACTTTCTATGTTTTTTATTAATTGCTGAAGCAAAATATGTGTGAACTGCATGTTGCTTTTGTTTCTTATGGAAACAGAACTTTTTTGGCAACGATGTCTTTGTAATCAAGAATATTCAGTTTCTTCCTACTAATTGTGCAATGTCTTTACATGTTAGCTCAATTGAATGTATATAAAAGCCAAGCTGCTTATCTTATCAACCTCATTCACTCATGTGTCTCTCTGTTCATTTATGATTGTGTTAAATTTATTCAGGTTAAATGTGTCTTAGTCATGCACTTACACTTGAAACAGTGGTTCCCGCTGCAACGCGCGGGCTTATTTTCTAATAAAACAGAAGGTTATCAGATTTGATTTTGAGTCGTAGGCCAGTGCAACTGTTTTGCCATTGTTACAAGTCGGTCAAAGAGTAGGAATTGAAAACATATATTATGGATTAGCACAACCAATTAAGTTTCACTTTTTGGATGTGATATTCACACACCTCATTTTACTTTTCTCATATCCTTTTAATTTTCTGCAGTCGGATCGGATGAATTGAAGAATATCAAGTGACATTAATTAACAAGAGATGTAGGAGAAGTAAAAAGGGATGTGTTGATAGCACACCCCTCACTTTTTTACTTGGTCTATGTTTTATATTGTCTTCAGTAGAAAGTTGTGTTGCGAGTTATATATTAGTTAGAGTGTAAATAGTAGTTTATTGTTTCACATTGGTGAAGTACATATGTAATACCAATTGTAACTCCTATATGTACTCCACTTTGGAGATTAATGAATATATAAGAAATTCTCAAATATTGTCATATATATTTTTGGTATTTACCATGTTTAGTTTAATATTAGTATTTACCATGTTTAGTTCAATATGGCATCAAAGCAATTCGCTCTTAGTGACCTATGTGCTTTAATTTTGTGCCCACATTTTTCGTAATTTCCTTCGTAAAAAAAAAAAAAAGAAAGTGAATAGTGGCGCTACAGTACAGTGCGTGAACAGTGCTCTGCTACAGTATCTGGTAAATTGTTTTCATTCCGTTGTGTATCTTTTGTGCCTTTATTGTTCATGATTTTTGTTCAATGGCTCAATATAAACATAGTGTTATTATGCATCTTGGTGGAATAAATAAATGGATAATAGATACTAGGGCCACTGATCATGTGACTAGTGACCCTAGAGTATTTGATGAGTTATGTGATTATGTTCGTGATCCGTATGTTACTAGTGCAAATGGAGCACATTTCCCTGTGAAGGGTGAAGGCACTATCTTTCTAACTCCTACCTTATCATTGGTCCGTGCTTTACTTGTTCCTAATCTTAAGTGCAATCTTTTGTCGGTAGGAAAACTTCTTGATACCTTATATTGTTCTACTCACTTCTACCCTACGTATTGTTATTTTCAAGATATTCAAACTCAGAAGATAATTGATCATGGTAAAAGAATAAAAGGTTTGTACATCTTGACTATGGAGGATACTGTTGTTTCTGGTTTAAATAATCATCAAGTTTTAAGTGCTAAAGTGGATGACAGACATCAAATTTGGTTGTGGCATCGACGATTGGGACATCCATCATTCAGTTATATGAAACATCTATTTCTTTCTTTGTTTCGCACTTGTAGTGATTCAGAGTTCAAGTGTGAAACATGTGTCATGGCTAAGAGTCATCGTGCTTCATTTCCTGTAAGTGATTCTAAAGCTACTTTGCCATTTGATTTGATACATTCTGATGTATGGGGTCCAGCGAAAGTTACTTCTAATGGATTCCGTTAGTTTGTTACTTTTATTGATGATTGTACTCGGTTAACTTGGGTGTTCTTGATGAAGAATAAGAATGATGTTCCGTTACTTCTTCAAGAATTTTGTACAATGATGTCTACTTAGTTTCAGACCAAAGTTAAGGTCTTCAGGTCTGATAACGAGGGAGAATATATGAATCATACTTTGGCATGTTTTTTTCGTGATCATGGCATTATTCACCAAACGACTACTCCATTTACACCTCAACAAAATGGTGTGTCCGAACGAAAGAATCGTCAAATAATGGAAGTTGCTCGCTCCTTGATGTTGGATAAATGTGTTCCTAATCATTTGTGGGGTCATGTTGTTTTGGCTGCTGTGTATTTGATCAATCGTGTTCCAAGTAGGGTTCTTGATTTTCAGACACCGTTCGATGTGCTACAGCAACATGTTTCTCTTGTTTCTATATCAAAGCTTCATCCGAAAGTGTTTGGGTGTATTGCGTATGTGCATGTCTACTCTCATCAGCGAAGTAAACTTGATGCATGTGCTCTCCAGTGTGTATTTATTGGGTATGCTAACAATCAGAAAGGCTATAAGTGTTATCATCATCCGACTCAAAAAACTTATATTACTATGGATGTCACATTCCATGAGGAAGTTTCGTATTTTATGAAGCTCTCTTTCGACTCTCCATTTCAAGAGGAGATGGGGAGTGAAGTGCAGATTTGAAAAGATGGTATGGATGATGTGTTACAGGCAGAGTTGGGAACAGAAGCTATTATGTTGCGTGATACTGATCAGTCGACTACAAATAGTGCTCGGTCACCTGTTATTCCCTGAACTATTTCTACTGACGATAGATCAGATGTGCCCAGCGAGTTGCTTGTTAGTATGTCTGACGAATTACCTTCTAATGATTGGTTGCCTGCTGCTGATATGTCTAACGAGTTGCCTAATAATGGTTCGTCCAGTGATGATTCTTCTAACAGTTTGGTACAAGATGGTGTCATACATGAGGTAAATTCTGACGATTCTTCTCCTTATCAGTTGCCTCCACGAGCTAATCGTGGAAAACCTAAAGTACAATATAAGCCTGATATGCATGCCAAAGCCAAATATCCTATCAACAATTATGTGTCTACTCATCGTTTATCCAAACCATATGCATCTTACATATGTCAGCTATCTAGTGTATCAATTCCAACAAAATTGCAAGATGCCTTGTCTGACCCTAAGTGAGTTAATGCCATGCAAGTTGAGATGGAAGCTTTGGAAAAGAATTCTATCTGGGATTTGGTTCCTTTACCAAACGAAAAAAAAAAACCGTTAGATGTAGATGGGTGTTTACTATTAAGCACAAAGCATATGGTTTTATTGACCGGTATAAAGCTAGATTAGTTGCTAAGGGTTATACTCAAACCTATGGGGTGGACTATCAGGAGACATTTGCTCCTGTTGCCAAACTTAATATTGTGCGTGTTCTTCTGTCCTTAGCAACAAACCAGGATTGGCCTCTGGTGCAGTTTGATGTTAAGAATGCTTTCCTTCATGGTGATCTTAATGAGGAAGTGTATATGGATCTCCCACCTGGTATTGGAACATCTCCTGGAAAAGGTGTTGTATGTAGGTTACGAAAGGCTTTGTATGGTTTGAAACAATCTTCTAGAGCGTGGTTTGGGAAGTTTACAAGTTCAATGAAGAAGTTTGGGTATATCCAGAGTCATTCAGATCATACTTTGTTTCTAAAGCGACAAAATGGTAAGCTAACTGCATTGATTATTTATGTTGATGACATGATAGTGACTGGTGATAATCAGAAGGAGATACAACGTCTTCAAAAGTACCTAGCTACTGAGTTTGAGATGAAAGAATTGGGTGAATTGAAGTATTTTCTTAGAATCGAGGTTGCACGATCCAAGCATGGTATTTTTCTGTCTCAACGGAAATATGTTCTTGATTTGTTAGCTGAAACAGGTATGTTAGATTGCAAACGTGTTGATACTCCGATTGAGCAGAATCATCGTCTGGGCTTATTTCCAGATCAAGTTCCTACTCATAAGGAACGGTATCAGAGGCTTGTGGGGAGATTAATTTATTTGTCTCACACTCGCCCTGACATTGCTTATGCAGTTAGTGTGGTAAGTCAGTTTATGCACTCACCTAGTGAAGCTTATTTGGATGCAGTAACCCGTATTTTGAGGTACTTGAAGATGGCTCATAGCAGAGGCCTGTTTTTCTCCAAGAATGGTCATTTAAATGTCGAAGGGTATACAAATGCAGAATGGGCAGGTACTATCATTGATCGGCGATCTACATCCGGATACTTTACGTTTGTGGGTGGAAATTTAGTTACTTGGAGAAGCAAGAAACAAAAAGTGGTGGCTAGGTCAAGTGCAGAAGCTGAGTTTCGTGGTATGTCGCATGGTGTATGTGAGTTGTTGTGGTTAAAAAAATTGTTGAGAGATCTTGGGTTTAACCCCAAGGGTGCTATGAAACTTCATTGTAATAACAAGGCTGCTATTGAGATTGCTCATAATCCAGTGCAACATGATCGAACAAAACATGTGGAGATTGATCGACATTTCATTAAGGAAAAATTGGATGATGAAATTATTATGTTTCTGTTTGTGAGATCTGAAGATCAACTTACTGATGCTCTTACTAAGGCTGTGTCTAATAGTGTGTTTTCCAACTTGCTTGACAAGTTGGGCATGCGTGACATCTTTGCACCAACTTGAGGGGAAGTGTTGCGAGTTATATATTAGTTAGAGTGTAAATAGTAGTTCATTGTCCCACATTGGTGAAGTACATATGTAATATCAATTGTAACTCCTATATATACTCCACTTTGGAGATTAATAAATATATAAGAAATTCCCAAATATTGTCATATATATTTTTGGTATTTACCATGTTTAGTTTAATATTAGTATTTACCATGTTAAGTTCAATAAGTTGAAGAACTGAAAATCGACATGATGCACACTAAGTCAAGATTTCAGTTACTAAGCACGTCTATGTTGTGCTAGTTTAAATCGATACAGAATCCGACGTGTATTGTTCATTTGAAGATATTCAATAATATTTGAACGATAAGAGGGGAAGAGGAGGATAATTTCACAAGTCCAAACTTCTGTACCCAAAACTATATGTAGCGTCTTTGTGCTCTATCTATTTGAGTGACAAGTGTTTTTTTACTTAAATTCATCCAACACCATTTAAAAAACAAAAACAAAAAACTAAATAGTAAAGAAGAATAAACACAAGATCCCCCTAATCCCACCCACCCCAACCCTACCTTGCCAACAGACTCCCTCTCCTCCTCACCTGTCATTGCCAGCGAGCATGTCTGATAAGTTTCCCAAACCTTTATGATGACATTGATGACACTTCTTACATAGAACCCAGAACTATTTCCGCCCCAATTGCAAAAACGCACAACCCAAAATTAGAAAAATTGACATAGTATTGAATTTTGAGAGGATTTTTAATGAATAAACCATGCCCTCTCTCTTTCTTGTCGCTCTCTAACCCACAACTATTTCCACTTGTTAACGTTCAAAATTGTAAGGTTAACAAATTTAAATAAATGATATTAGATGGACTGATGAGATGGGTTGAGATTAAATGGACTCAATGAAGTAAGTGGTTTGTCCCTAAAAAATAGGCTATATCTACTGTGTTGCTCTCAATATAATGATTTCAAGGCCATATAGTGCACAATTAATACATTCATTCTATTCTCTCTTATTCGTCTAACCCCCATTATAGAGGTATTCACCCCTTTATATAGGCTTTGTCCCTTTGAGGCCTCTCAAACCGACATTTAATGTACCAACCACTTATACTAGCATACTAACAGTTTTTCACATAATCGGACTGGAATTTGTCGACGAAGTGATGTATTGGCAATCAGATAACACACTTTTTGAAGCCCAAATGGCCCACGCTTCTCGCTCGAACTTCGGTTGCTCTGGCTTGCCTTTGTGTCCCATCGTAGACCTCTGATGTTTTCTGCACTTTGTTGAAAAGTCCAAGTAGCACTTAATTAAGTAATCTTATTCTTGGAAACTTGTGCTATAAGATGTCAGCATGCCCATGTGTTCTTTTCGGTCAGCAGCCTCTCTCTCGTCTTGGTCAGACTAAGCATGTGGGCTAGTTCTTTGAGGATTCCTTGGGCCTCGGGTTTCCTAGCATTTCCTTGTGCCTATGTGTTGCCCCTAAAAACTACCAAGCCTACGTGGTGCGCAGGCCAAGTAATTAAAAAGCTAACTACGTCATTCGGTTGTGCGAGGTGTGCCAACTCAACGGCCGAGCTTGGTCGGTGAGTAAAATAAGCTGATGTTGCATTAGGCGCACTTCTGACTTCTGAATCTCGCGACTGCAGCCGAGAAAGGAACACGTCTAGGCCTTCGGGTTTTAGAGCTTGAAGACAAGGCTACTAATTCTGCGAAGTTCAATATCAAATTCAACTCTCAGGGTGCCGAATGTAGTAACCTGGTAACACCTCACTTTGTAGAGAAGGCTGATGAGATGACCTCTGCCAATAAGGACTCAAAAATTCTTCTTGACCAAGACTTGGATAGGTAACCAGTTGGTCTCGGAGCAGTGCTATTTATCCAAACTGAAGATGTTCACCGGTTGCCTTCACAATGATGTTTATCCAAACTGAAGATGTGTTGACGAAAAAGGAAAATAAAAATCTCAAGGTTGTTGAGAGGTTTCGCATAGAGCAAAAGTTTGTGCAGGGCAGTTTATGTGTTGAATTGGAGAGGCCTTTTTAGTCGTCTGCCGCTTGGTATTAATAGAATCAAAACTCTTAGACGTGTTGTAGAATCCAACCGGTGAACATCCAATCATTTTTTATGATAAATCACAACCATCCTTTATCCCAATCTCAATTGCCGCACCATCAAGTGAAATCACAACTGGACAAAATGGCATATGCCATCTTTTATCCCATATTTCCACGTGCATGGGTTCATAAAATCAATAGCACCTTTATTGGCTAATTATCCAAGCAAGTTACCCTGTGCTGGATGAGTAACCCAATCTCCTCCACCTCGTTAACCAACCAACGATGGTCATCAGATCATCTTTATCTAAACCAACTAACTTTGATCAAATTCCAATGATAATACGATCCCATATTTATCTCCATTGTATTTGTATAAATGCATGGAAGATAGTCTGCCATACTCTAACTCCATTCATGATAGTCATGCTATCTATCCATGAGATTGCAGCAGTATTAATTCACACGACATCATATCAAATCACCACGACTTTATCACCTAGTTGTGCTCTAGATAATTCAATATATTATTACGAGATAATTATCATGATAAAATTCACAAAATTATTCCTTAACAATAACTAAAATTATTCTGACTCGGTCACCTAACGGCTTAGAACTTCATTCACTCAATAACCTCGATCGTTCAGGCCGATTGTGTAATTTTGGGTCCAAACACTATGTCCATGGGTGGGCCCAAAATTCCCCTAACTCCTTCGGCAAGGGGTTACTTGTTCACAAATACGTACCCTCTAGCAAATCTAATTTTCAACCAAAATAATATGACACGCCCCAAACCCGATATCCCCACATACTAGGGTAAGCACGTGTTGGCCGACACCTGAAGGTGATGAAGCCATTTTTAACATGCATACCAATAAAATATGTAATTAAAACAAATTAAACCAAAGCATAATCGTGTTCAAAGCATACAACTACTTAAGAACAATGTGAAAGAATTATAATAGAAGGTACGAATAAAAGAATGAGTCAAACACTGAGAAAACTTGAAGATGCCTAAGCGAAAGTGCCCTGATGCCGAGATCATGTGCCTCGATCCTAACTCCTGAAGGGCGCAAAAACAGAAAAGATAAGTGGACCATAATTTATATTAATACTAATAGTAAGAAAATCGTTTTATTTATGAACGTAATAACCTCCTATTTTGAAAACACATATATAATACTACATATATGTTTTATGGAAAAACCCTAGCATGCCATGTAGAACATTCGTAAAACATGTATGTAAAACCAGTGCTAAAAAATGGTAATAACGCCCGAAGGCAAATCCGTAAATCATCTGTAAATCTCGTTAGTGAAGTACTCAACTAGGGGTATCATAGTCACCCCAAGGCAGTACATATCCATCACTCGAAGGTGAAGCTGAATAACATGTCCATCACCTGAAAGTGAAGCTATATAACATGTCCATCACCTGAAGGTAAAGCTGTATAAAATAGCATACATCCACACTGACACTAGCCGTGGCTAGTGAAGTTGTCCAACACTGTTTATGGCAATGAAAATGGAGGTATATAATATATCATATCTCACTCCTCCATTATCTGTGTCCTATGGCCAAAGACATCTATACATGTGGTGTGCAAATGTACCGTATGATAACCCACTAGGTAAGTACCAAAAACATATCTTAAAATCTCATATCAAAACCAGAGCTCATCAAAACTCAAAGCGTCATCTCATGAATCCATAATATAAATCATGATCAAAAGCCACATAATTTGTATATGTAAATCCATAATTCATCACCTTTAGTGAAATGTAGGTTTGATAAATAATAACCTTCGTAAAAATAATTTAAATAATTCTTAATTTCTCTTAAACCATAAATATAGAAATCTATAGAGGCATAATATAAATCCATAATATAAATCACATTCAAATCGTGAAATAGATCGTGCATGCTAGGCTAATATTTATAAAACATATAGTTTAAGAAGGGGTCCACTCACAAATTTTATTGCCCGAGAACCGCTCGAATTAGTGAGGATGACGTCGGTTCCCGCCAACGCGCATAAACACAATTAGGGACCTTTTAGTAAAACTATACCTAAACGATAGAATTTGGGAAAATGGACGGTGGATTTGGATTCAGCACGTCGGAAAACCTAAGGAGGGACCTCTAGTTTTTCCCCCACGTGCTGCCGCACGTGGCAACCAGCCACCCCGACTCGCCGAAAAATCGAACAACTCCAAAAATTTCCAAAGTTTACAAGAATGAAGATCTCAATGAGAAGAATAACTTTTATACCTGGGCCGAGTCCAATTCGGCCGAGAAACACCCCAATCACCCTCGAATCGTCGGAAACCCTAAAATGGGTGAACCTCGATTCGTCGAATTCGTAGCTCCACCGCCCCCAAACTTGTTTGGGCTTTGATCCAGACCTCGAAGGGAATTGAACAAGGGTGGTGGTCGATGGCGGTGCTTGCAAAAACGGTAGATTTTTGCCGATCTTCCCATGGTGCCGCCGGTGGTACCCTCACGAAACCAAGGTTAAAAATAATTAGATTTAGGGTGGAACTTGAAGAAGAAGGTCGTGGAGTTGGTTCTAGGTGGTTAAGTGAAGTGATTTGCTGAAAAAACAAACGAAAAATCGTCGGATTCCATAGTTACCGTCCGGGTCGAGTTGAAAAATGAGAAACGGGTCGTGGATCTTGTGCTTCTCATCTCCCTCATTTCCCCTTCTTTCTTTCTTCTCCCATTGGTCATCATCCATCCTCTCTACCCTGGATTGGTCCTCATCCCCTTCTTTCACTCATATTTCTTTCCATCTCAACCGTATTTCTCCCTCATTTCTCTTCTTTCTTTTCCATCCCAGCCACACATATGGCATTAGATTGGTGTTCCAACAAAATTTGGAGCCTTCCAGATATATGGTCAAATGACCATTTTGCCCTCAACTTTGTTCGTTCATAACTTATTCGTTATAACTCCAAAATACGTTCGTGTTCGTAGCGACAAGTACTACGAGTATACACCAAGAAAACGGATCTTAAGTGACATGATAAGGCGGTCAACAAAAGTTAACGTATTAGCCTCAAATGGCATTTTCATAAATTTCGTAAATTTTGGTAAATTTACATTTTAAAATGAAGGTTTCCACTTTCCAAGGGGTCAAAGGCAGTAATAGGACCGGACTCCACCTTGGATTATGTGAGAAACGTGGGGTGGTGGGTTACATAGAGTAATTGATTGGTTTTCAACCACCCACCACTGAGTTGTCTATTTTTTATTTACCTATCTACTTAAAATAATGTTTTATGAGGATATATAAATAATGTTTTGTTGTCTTCTATTTTAAATTACCATATTATCTACTTAAAATACTCACATATATATGTATGTTCTTCTTTTAAAAAAACATAATACTCAATAATTATATATTAAATTTAATTAACCTACTTTAAAAGAATGATAAATTACCATATTATCTACTTATCCCCTTAATTAACCTCTAATAATTATATATTAAATTTAATTATCCTATCTACATTACTATATTTCCTTATTTTCCTCCTATTTTGCATTTTATGTGGTTTTAAATTGTCAACTTATTGTACATGTGTCAACCGACAATACTCCCCACTATGGTTATATGACAGACATGCTTAATTTGTTTATAAAATTTGGACTTGTTGGATACTCTTTTTGCATTTTATCATTTTTTTATTATCTTATCCATGGATTTCACACTAGTATAATTTTTTGTAAGTATCAATATGCACTTATTTACAAGATATACAAGAAATTTACCTAAATCCTCCTAGGCCGCCTAGGCGCTAGGCGCCAACCCGCCGTCCGACTAGCGCCTAGCGTTTTTTAGAACCTTGGTAGAAGAGTAACAGAGACCAAAAAAAAACCACACATAAAATGAATGCAGAGGATTTAATCACATACGTAGACAAAGAGTGGGGCTAGCTGTGACTATTTGTTTTGGTAGTGTATAGTGTGTATAGCAGCTGATGAAATAGACAGCTCATATCAGTGAACTTAAGTCCCTCATGATTCCTTGAATATCACGCAACTGCGAACACAAGACTTATCTGCATATATTGAGGTCAGAAATGGGGAAGTGTATATATATTCTCGCGCATAGGATCGATGGATTACAAGTTTACAACAAACACCATGTAAAGCACAAGAATGTAAATTTATCTGCCCAAAATAAATTGATTGAGTGTTAAAACATGTCTATTAAGTTATTAGTTGGCAATGCTCATAGTTTGTAATGAAGAGTTGGTCATCTGGAGCTTCCATTATCAGTTAAAAAAAACTCTATGTTGAAAATGATGATCCAAATTAATTTTTAGGCATGCATTAGGCACACATGCCAGCTGAATTGATCAGTACAGGGCCATTTTCTGAAAATCTCGACATCAAGGTTACTTGTTCACACATACGTAAGGAAGTTAGATTTTTAGAGAAGAGAAAATGTTACCACAAGATTTTGAGATTTGATATGTTGAACTATGTATTACAACGAAAAACTTACAATACAAACATTGCAAATTACATAACGTAAAAATAAGCGAGGAGAATATAAAAGCCCCCCCCCCCCCCAACCCAATTAAATTTGATCAATAAAACGCCCTAATGAAGAGTAAGAAGAACCACCATCCACCAAGGCTTTCTTGCTCTTTTCACTCATCTCCTTCACTCTTTTCCTTAGATCACTGTCAAGCTCCATCACTCGCCTTATCCCTCTTTCTATGTCTTCTGCGCTCACCACCACGTCGCTGTCCCTCCGATAATCCATCTTAATCTCCACTGCCAATCCCAACTCCACCACCAATTGAAAGGCATTCACGTTTTGCTCCGCGTACATTGGCCATGCGGCAATTGGCACGCCATTCCATAAACTTTCCAACGTAGAATTCCACCCGCAATGTGATACAAACCCTCCGATTGCCGGATGGCCTAGGATGGCCGCTTGCGGGGCCCAACCAATCACCTTCCCAACCGTAGCAGTCCGATCAAGAAACCCTTCGGGCAAGACTGTCTTTAGATCCTCGTAGTCGCTTGGCATAGCTCTCTTGCCTTTAGGTGGGGGCCGGCGAAGGGACCACAAAAACCGATGTCCGCTGTGCTCTAGCGCGCACGCTATCTCTTTCACCTGGGCCTCACCGAAACTTCCCATGCTTCCAAAACACAGGAACACCACCGAGAAAGGAGGCTGATCATCAAGCCACCTCAAGACATCCGAGACCTTATCTTCATCACTACTTTTGAGGTTCAATAAGGGTCCCACCGGATACACGGGTGGGATTTTATCACCAGAATCAAGATAATGAAGAGCATGCGATTCTAGCTCCATGAATGTATTAACCAAAATACCCTTGGTTTGTTTAAACCTGTTGACGGAGTTGAGGATTGTTTTGGTGCTCTCCTTGTCCAGAAACGAACCAGGCAAGACAGAGGCAGGGTAAGGGTTGGTGAAACTCGGGACGGCCAATTCAGCGGTTGAGCTCGTCAACTCAGTTATATCTATTCCCCCCTCGTCACAAAGCGATTGAAAATGGAACTTAAGTGCGAGAGTCGAAGCGTTGGAGGTGAAGAACAGGTAGGAGGGAACCTTAAATTCGTTGGCCACGTCCATTAGGCTTGCGCAAAACATGTCGAGCACGAACCCGGCAAGCCGAGGGTTCGACGTCGACTCAGACTGATCTGACTCGAGGAGTAAGTTGATAACGGCGTCTCTGACGTGAGATGTGTGATTTTCGACGAGCATTCTTAAGAAGGACCCGGGATTGGGGACAGTGTCTTGTTTGTCCGGTTGGGCTTCGGGGAGGTTGACGAAGTTGATGCGGTGAGAGATTGAAGAATCAGTGTTGGTGAATGGTTGGGCGTGGGGAAGCTTCATGACGAGGACTGTGATAAACAGTTGGTCGTCCCGAGCAACGAGTTGCTTTGCCATCTCGACCGTTGATACGATGTGGCCAATGATTGGGGCGGGAACGAACACTAGTTGTGCTGGTCTCTTCATCTTTTGAGAAATGGCAATGAAAAGCTGAGCTGTTTTATTTAGAAAAACTCTTTCATTTTATAGTAGAATGGTATGATGTCATGCCTTCGCTCATAGTTTCTGGATTCCCTACACGTCAAGATCTTAATTAATTTTCATACTGGAAAGACTTGGACATCAATAGCAAGAAGATAAAACAAAAGGTTGTCAAATTTTATTTTGGTTCCTCCACTAGCCGTAGTCTATGGGATAAGTACCACCAATTAAGTTTCACTTTTTATTTTGGTACTTACGTTTCATATTGCCTTGAGTAGAATGTTGAAGAATTGAAAACCGACATGGTTCACACGCGGTCAAGATTTCAGTTACTAAGCACACCATGTTCTATACAGTGGTAATCTTTTCTTCTTCTTTTCTCAAAAGCAACGAAAGATTCATCATCGAATTAGAATCTTGTTCACAATTAGAATGCTGGGGTTGGGTTTGTTAACAATTGGAGCAGTAGTATAGTCCGATATCAAGACGTCAGAGCGGGGTAAGCAGCCATTATACTAATCACAAAACGAAATTTTCTCAACTTAGTTACATGCACAATCAGTCATATGTTAAATTTCATCACAAAATATTTTGTTGTAAGAAATGAAGTCATTCAATACACGTAATTTAATATGTAGAGTTTCTGATGCGGAATTACATTCTTCAACAAGATTTCATTCATGGGAAGCCAATCAAATCAGCCCAATTGTGAGTGTAAAATAATAGGCACGAGTAAACCATGTCTAGTGTTGAAACTCACAATTGTAACCCAAAAAGCAAATAATAGTTCATTAATGAAAGAAGTAAACTGTGAAATCGGCAAATCATTTTCATTAGTTGTTAAGTAACGGTTCACGTAAAAGAATTCGTTAACTAAATCTGCAAAGCAGACTAATTACGTGGAAGAGTTGACGAAGTCATTAACTAAACAAGAAGTCATTTTGCAATCCATCTTTCACGCTTGTACCATCTCAATTAGAAAAGTGGTTGGGATTTGTCAAACTACTGGTGTAAGATGCAGCGTGACATAATTGTTTCAGAATTATATGAACCGACCAAATGTATATGACAACACAGTATTTTAATGCTAGTAGACTAATAGTGACATGTAAACAACACAAATAAAAAATAACAAATTTTCCTAGAAAATTTTCTTAAACTTTTTGAATTTTCAAAGTTCTCCTTAAGAATGATCAATAATCTTTACAAATCAAAGGGGAAATTTGATCAACAAAACGTCCGAAAGAATTGTAAGGGGAACAATCAACCATCAAGGGTTTCTTGCTCCTCACCATGTCCTTCAACCTCTTCCTCACGTCACTATCCTTCTCCATCATCTCCTTTATCCTACGCTCCTGTTCATGTGCCTTAACATTCGGACTCTCACCGTAAAAGTCCTTCCTGTACTAGATATTAATTTCCTCGGCCAATCCCAATTCCCTGTCCAACTCAAATGCATTGTTAGAGCATCTCCAAAAGAGATATCAAAATGTCCACTTAAGTTATAATAGTAAAAAAAGACCAAGTGGTCTCCAACCGAAATGTCAAATCCTACGTGACGATGACATAGATTGGCAGCAAGAGAGTTGTTGTCAAATTTAACAGCAGCTTCAAAATTAATTATTAATGCTTTTTATTAATTTTTTATTGATTTAATCATCATTCCAATTAATGTTGTTGTTGACCCCTCTGTTCTTTTTAACCCCGCCTGATTAATATATAAGGGAAACGGTACCATTTTGCAATTAATGTCGCAATTAAGTTTTTACTAATTTAATCGTTTATTTTATAATATAATAAAATAATAATTTAATTTGACTTATTGGGTGGACAATAAAAACTTTAAAAGTTGTCAAAATGCCACATAGGCTGTCAAATTTTAATTTTATGTTCAAAATTTGACATCTCCTTTGAAAATGCTCTTAGCCTCGTACAATGGCCACATCACGACCGGCACGCCAAACCATAGGCTTTCCAACTTGGAGTGTGAAATCTGATTCCCAGATGTCACTAATTAATCTTAGGTATACACAAAATTACTTTATTTTCGTTAATTTTAGAGTTTTAGTTACTTAGCTATAAATTTTGAATTTTCGTAAATAGTTATTTAAAATAGAAAAAATTAGTGTCCAGTCCTTAGTTTTTAATATTCATTGATTAAGACTTTATTAGTTTTTAGATTTTGATCAAAGTCTTTATCATTAATATATTAATGAATTACATGTAAGTTACATAATTTTTATAATAAAAATTAGTAATTGATTTAGAGTTTTAATACTCACACTGTCACAGCCCGTCCCGGAGGTACTTTTGACGGGAATGTGAAATGACGGAAATGCCCTTGTTGTTACTAAGGTACGTGTGTGTGAAATTTTATTGGTTCAAAATTATGCAAGGGTAAAAGAAAATATTATGTGAGTTGGTTCATTAATTTAAATTTTTGTTAAGTTGATTTGGGCATTAGAAATGGGTGGTGTGGATTGTTTTGGACCACACATGACCCTCTCCCTCTCTCTCTCTTCCCCGTGACTCCTCTCTCTCTCTCCTCCCTCACGATCTCTCACTCTCAGTCTCTCTCTTCCTCTCGAAATAGTACGGACGAACCCCAAAACCCTCCAAACTTGGTGGATCGACGATATTAAGGACACCACTGGACTCCTGAGGACACCACGAGCACATTGATACCAATCTCAGGTAACCTTTCCTTCGGAAACCCTAGTTTTTAAACTCCCCGTGAAGGTGCACTGTTCATGCACACGTAAATCCTTATGTTTTTGGGAATTTGAAGCTTGTAGGAAGCTTGGTGAAGTCCTAAGGAAGCTCGGAGTGCTTCGTTTGGAAGAATTGGATGTCGGGATCACCTAGTTCGAGTTTGGCCGATTTTCTTGGATTTTTGGAAGGTACGATCCCGTGATTTTTGGTGTTTAAAACTAGTTCAACGTGATAGTACTCACTTAGGGCTTCAATTTGGTGTAAAATGCGAGAAAAATGGATGAAAATCGAGTGAGATTAGTGAATTGGAAAATTTTCCAGTTTTCCGGTGACCGGAGTCCGGCGAGGGTAGGTCGGAGAAGAAGGAGGAATATTCCGTTAGTTTTAACAGAATATTCCTGACGGCAGTAACGGTAACCGTTAGTCCTGACGGAATATTCCGGGAATATTCCTGACGGCGTCAACTGACGCCGTCCGCATGACTCGCACGTGGCCGCGCGTGTGGGGCGCGTAGACCCGTGCCTAATTCGGCGCGTGGGGGCGCATGAGACCTCAAAAAATTATTTTAAAAATATTGCGATGCTCGTGAGGTTGTGTAGATCGCGTTGGTGTATTCATTTGTCAAAATTGAGCATCGTATGAGAAATTATTACGAAACGTTGGTGATGTGCTTTAAATAATGTCATTTTAGTTGTTTCGCATATAGGTGAGACGTATCCCGAGGACAACCGCATCCAGGGACGCCACGGGGGTTACGACCCGTCAACTTATCAGTGAGTGGGCAGTTTTGTTTTTGTATTACCTTTATACTATCGATTTTTCCCAGAAAATGAATTTATATGAAAATATGTTTTAAAAATGCCATGCATAGAATTATTTGAAAAATGTGAATTTCATATGAATTATATGATGGATATATGATGCATACATGTTGCATGGCGCTGTGAATGCACAGGTAAGTCAGGTGAGTTCATTTATTCATTGAATTGTTTGTTGTTGAGATGTTTTGAGCTCATAACCTGCACCCTAGGTGTTAGTGCTTGTATTATTCACCACACCGCACGCTCGCCTTGGATCCAAGTAGGTGGATGTCGTACATACCATGTGAGGGTTCCGACATGCTAGTCGTATAGATCACTAGGCGTGATTCCGACTAGTGGGTGACCTTAGTTATGTGCGCTGATGATATGATAAGAGAAGCACTAGAGCGTATTTTTACACCTTTCATCGTATAGACTACCTTACGTAGTTCCGAGTAATGTGCAGAGTAGGGCCGTATAGGTCACTGTGGTGACTCCGGCTTAGTGGGATATTGAGCTATTGAATTAATCATATAGGACCAACTGCAGGGTCTCCGATTGATTCCTTATTTCACCTGATTTATATTTTGAATTATGGCATGGCATGTTTTTCTTGAAAAATGTTAAAGATTTGGGATTTAAGTTTTGAGATTTCATATGGTTTTATATATATATATATATTTCTGGGAAAGTATACAGGTTTTACGGTGAGGGGTTAGAAATGTTTTAAATGAAATGTTTTCGAAAATCTTTGGTTTTACTGACCCACTCATTTTGTTTTGCGCCCCTCCAGGTTCTAGTTAGCAGTTGGTGACTCTCGAGGTCCTTTTCGGCATTCTGACAGACGTACTGCATGTAGGACTCACCTGCGGGTGTTGTACTTTAAATTATGGTCCTACTTGACTGCACTTAAACCTATGCTCTGAATTTATGTATTTGTATTAACTCGTCTTGTGTATGTTATTATTTCGCTTTCGTGTCGCACTTATGGTTACGTCACGCTCACGTGACGGCCAGCACGCCTTAATTCTCTGGGTCAGGGTGTGTCACACACCCTTATTAAAATCCTAATTAACTTTCAATTCAAACATTTTCAAAATATAAAAAATAAAATTAGAATAAGTTTGTACCCATTACATTTTTACAAAAAAAAAATTGATATGTACCAATTTGTTATATGAAAAATGTACCCTTTTTTTTAATACACAATATGTACTAATTTGTTATATGAAAAATGTACCCTTTTTTTAATACACAATGTACCCATTTTTTTTATATAAAATTCATTCAATATTTTCTCTAATCCATTTTAAAACTTATATGGGTACATTCTATTTCGTTGATTTGAAAATGTATTATGTCAAGTTTAATAGAAGAAATTTAATAATGTTATTAAGCCTAATATATTCTTCTTTTTTTGTCTTTTTGAAAAATGTACCCATGTTTTGGTACAATAATTTTTTGGTTAGTATTTTTTATGAACGTACTCATGTATAATATATATATATATATATATATATATATGGATACACACAATATATTGGAGAGTATAATTTATTTTTAATATTTTTAATCCCATAGATTATGGGTTTTATTTTAAATCTCATTAATATAAATAACTACAAATTTTATTTTTAAGTTAAAAATATAATAACTTATATAGAAACTAGCCTCTTGCCACACGCATACGCGTGTGGCAATTGACCTTTTTATATATTTTTATTTAAATAATTAATTTACATATTTTTTTTAAAATTATTTTAAAAAAAATGAATTAATGACTTGAAACCACCCACTAATGTGGGAGGTTTTGTTTTTGTTTTTTTTCTATAATTTTAAATATTAAATTCATTCAAAATAAAAATATGGTTAAATACTTTAGCTTCTTTTGGTTCAATTGTAATTTATGAAATTCTTAAAGGGCAATTTATGGTATTTTGAATGTTTCACCATTTTAGGGTGCTCACTTTATATATAGAAATACATTATTACATTACTGTCAGGGACTTCGATCAAAAAATAAAAATCACAAAGGTTTCAATAAAAGAACATTGATAATTAGGGACCGCATCCAAAGTGTCTATTTAAAATATGTAGACCTTTTAGGGTCATCCTTAATGTTTTTTAATAGAGTTCGATTCCACGGGTGCATAGGCAAAAATTGTTTGTGAAGTGGACCATAACTAAGAAATTACAAGCAACATAAGTCGGGTTCAAATAGTAATTTTAGACTTGCTATAAATAGCAAGTCAAAATATGTGGAAAAGGAAGTGGACAGCTGACCCGGATGTGACCCGTTTACCCTAGCGCGAACCAACTTCAAACCCGTTTCCTGCAGCCTTTTTCGACGCCTACTCGAGAGTTTTTCCGGCGAATCGAAGCCACCCACCACTAGAAAACAACTCAGCGTCACCCCAACTTTCATTTCCACCCAAATGAACATCGTCGTCTTCCCTGAGCTCAAGACGGCGATCTCGCCGTTCCTGCACTTTCTGACACCATCCACCACCACCACCTGACTCACCTCGACCCTAGAAACAAAACCCTAACTTTCATTTGGGCATTGGTGCAGCGAGCTTCCCACCAAATGAGGCTTTTCACGGCAATTTCATTGTTCTCAATCCAATTTCAGGCCCCGACACGGGTATAATATTGGGAAATACTTGGAAATCAAGCCAGATAATTAAAAAGGTATCAAATTTGATTTTGGTTCCACTAGTATTCGTAGTCCACTATGCAATTGCTTTGCCATTATGTATAAGTAGGTCAAAGAGTAGGAATTGAAAACATATATCTATGGATTAGCACTACCAATTAAGTTTCACTTTTTTTATTTTGGTACTCAGCACTTACCATATGTTTCATATTGTCTTGAGTAGAAAGTTGAACAATTGAAAATCGACCCGATGCACGCACATTCAATCAAGATTTCAATTACTTAGCACACCAATGTTGTTCTAGTTTAATCAACATAAAATCTGACATGTACTGTTCATTTGAGGATATCCGATCATGTTTGGACGATAGGATGGGGAGGGGAGGAGGAGTCTGGCATGTGTTGTTCTTACCATAGGAGGCCTCTGTGTATTAAGAGTGAATTTACTTAATATAAGTTGTAAATTATGATCTATCAAGTTTACTCTAAGATTACATCCTTTAAAACCATCTTTAGTGGACCATAAGTGCAACCAATTCGACATTGATAACCTTTTCGTTTTGTAAAGCAATGAAAGATTTATCATCGAATCGGAATCTTGTTCACAACGAAATGTTGGGGTCAGGGTTTGTTCACAATTGAAACGGTAATAAGGTCATGTCGGGTCAAGGGAAACCCGCAGTGATACCAACACAGCATAGTCAAGTAAGCGGCCAACTACTAATTACAAATAAAACTTTCTCAACTTAATTACATGCACAGTCCAACATATGTTGAATTCTATCCAAAAAAATTATGATGCAAAAAGTGAAGTCATTCAATACACGTAATTTAACTGCTTTGATTGGCTAGCAATAATATGATTCAATCAGTTGTTCATTAAATATTATTTTCTTTATTCTAAATGTAAATTCAACTGCTTTGATTGGTTTGTGAGGGGTTTTTTCTAGCAAGATCTAAGATTATTTATTTACTTCAAATATTTGACTTTCCGTTTGTCAATTCACGCATATAAATACGTTTACAATATGTAAATCACTCGAAATACGCCGTGATTCAAAAAATATCTTCTGCACGCTCGTGAGCGTGTGCATGAAGGCTAGTAAAAATAAAAGACAACATATTTTCCAAGAAAAATTTAACCCTTTGAATTTCCAAATTTCTCCTTGAGAATGATCATAATCTTTGACAAATCATAGGGAAATTTGATCAAGAAAACGTCCCAATGAATTGTAAGAGGAGCCACCAACCATCAGGGCTTTCTTGCTCTTCTCACTCATGTCCTTCACCCTCTTCCTCACATCACTATCCTTCTCCATCAACTCCTTTATCCCTCGCTCTAGTTCATGTGCCTTCACAACATTTGGGTACTCACCGTACAAGTCCCTCCTATACTCCATATTAACTTCCACCGCCAATCCTAATTCCCTCACCAACTCAAATGCATTTAGTTGTTGCTCCGCGTACACCGGCCAAGCGGCGACCGGCACGCCAAACCATAGGCTCTCCAACGTGGAATTCCACCCGCAATGGGACACGAACCCTCCAACGGCCGAGTGGGCTAGGATCGCCACTTGCGGAGCCCAACCTATGACCTTCCCAATCCCAGCTGTCCGATCGAGGAATCCTTCAGGTAGGACTGCCTTAGGATCCGAATAGTCACTAGGGGAAGCGATAATCCCCTTTGGTGGGGGCTGGCGCAGCGACCACAAGAAGCGATGCCCGCTCTGCTCCAACCCCGATGCTATCTCCCTCACCTGGTCCTCACCAAAGCTTCCCATGCTCCCAAAGCACAGGAACACCACAGATGAATCGGGCTGGTCATCTAGCCACTCCAATATATCCGACTTCTGCTGAGCCTGCTTCGAACCCACTTCGGTTTCACTGATCTTTAGGTTCAGAATAGGTCCCACAGGGTACACAGGTGGGGTCTTACCATCAGAAAGTGAATCAAGGGCGTGTGATTCCAACTCAACGAACGTATTTATCAGAATACCCTTGAGTTCTCTAAACCTGTTGGCATAGCCAAGGAAAGCTTTCGCACCATCCTTGTCCAAAAGGACGCTTGGCAAAACTCCAGCCGGAACCGAGTCGACAAAAGTTGGCAGTGTCAACTCAGCATCCGAGCCCTTGAACTCGCTTACGTGCTTGCCATACACGTCGCGAATCGTTTGGATATTAAGTACCAGCCCGAGAAACCCGGCCGGCGAAGTGAAGAACATGTACGTAGGAACTCCGAAATCATTGGCCACGTCGATCATTGTCGTGCAAACCATGTCGATGACAAACCCGGCAACCCGAGTCGACTCGGACTCTGACTCGGCGAGTTTGGAGACAGCATCTTTGACGTAGGGTTTGTGGCTCTCGACGAATTGGCTGCGGAAGGCGTTGGGACTTTTGCGCGTGTCGACGTCGGAGGCGGCCTGTGGGAGGGTGATGAAGTTGACACGTGACAACACGGGAGAGGATTCGAGGGAGGATATGTAGGCCTCTGTACCCTTGGATTCGAAGGGGAGCTTCATGATGAGGACTGTGATGAAGAGTTTCTCGTCTCGAGAGACAAGGAGCTTTGCCATCTCCACGGCGGAGATGAGGTGGCCGGTGCCGGCATAGGGGATGAAGACGAGTTTCATTGGTTGCTTCATTTGGAAATTTATTAGGAGTTTGATAGCTTTGGAGGAAATGAAAATTTAATTAGCTGATTGATGTACAAGCTTCTTTTCTTTAGATGTGTGTCTGTGTATGTATATACTATATATATACACAGATAAATATATACTCACTCTCACACACACACACACACACATTATGGATGTAAATGATGGAGGTGATGATCTCATGCCTTTGCTGGCATTGGTTAAATTGTTTAGTTAATTCGCAGGATATTTATAACAAAGACTTGGAAACCAAGAAAAGGACCTTTGGGGGTCAGAGAAAGTTTCATGCATGCCTCTTGGCCACAAATTACGGAAGAGAAATTGGAGTAGTGATCACGGGAATAGATAAGTTGTGTGAATATTCGAGAAAAATTATTAATAAAATAATACGATAAATTCTGTAAATGTTGGATAGAACCAAGGCAAAATGCCGCCGATATTATCGGTTTTTCACAATACCAATATTTTAATAGGTATCCAACGGGTTTTCGTCAAAATATCGCGATATTATTGATAATATCGATAATATCGCGATATTTCCGAAACTATCGCGATATTTTGGAACTGTACTACTCGGAGAAGAACTGGAGAAGAACGCCGGAGCTTCTACAGCTTCGGCCGACTGTAAAAGAGCACCCTAGACACCGATCTAGGTATCAAAATGAAATAGAAGACGAGATGAATGTTTTTATAAATTTCGTTTGCCGTGAAACAGTCGGAGGTGTTTAGAAAGTTCGTCGACACCCACGACCTCGCTGGAGATGGGTGTGCCTATTCCCGAGCCGATTTCGTCCCAAAAACCTTGCAAAAACACAATTTTGAACTTAAATTTCACATATAAGCTTCAACTAGAACAGAAAGAGGCAAACCCGAAGCTTACCTAACCGGAGAAATTCAAGAACCTCGCCGGAGTTCCTACGTTCGCCGAGTTGCAGAGACGAGAAGGAGAGGGAGAAAGACGAGGTTGCTAATGATGATGGGTGTCTTCCTGAAGCAGGTGCGATGGTGTGCGTGTGTGTATGTGGGTCTCAGACCCTCGGCGCAGAGAGAAAGGAGAGAGACAGTGCTGACGAGGGAGGAGCAGAAGGCGATGTGGGAGAATGATCGAGAGACCTTGGGTCTTTGTGCATGTGTGTGGGAGAAGGATCGAGAGACCTTGGGTCTCTGTGCATGTGTGTAGGAGATCTATGTGTGTGTGTGGGAGAATGGAGAAGGGAGATCAGAGAAGAGAGAAGGATGGAGAGAGAGAGACTGTGTGCGTGTGTTGTGTTGTGTTGTGTGCGTGTGTTGTGTTATGTGCGTGTGTGGTGGCGTGTCGGTGTGTGTGTGTGGTTGGGTCATCTGACTCACACTCACCTGACAACTTTTACAATCACTTTTTACAATTTCAGACCATGGACAAAAATAATAGTGCTTTCATAATGAAACCGTGTGCCATTGTGAGTCTGTGATATTCTTTCACATTCAAAACCGTGTGCCACTGTGAGTCTGTGATATTCTTTCACATTCTCAGAGGTGGAGTATCAGAGTCATTCAGAGCATTTTCGTTTCTTCTTCTTCCCTTACCCCTTTCAAAGTCATTCCAGATCCATTCCAGAGCTTGAACACAAAGGTTCCATATTTAAAGTAAGTTTACAAACTTATATTTATATTATTGTAATTTATACAACAACAAAAAAAATTTGTATGGACTCGTATGTTAATTTTTTTAAGTAATTAATACTTGCATGTTAATTTTTGTAAGTAATTAAGTAATGTTAACAATTACATGTTAATTTTTTTAAGTAATTAAGTAATGTTGTATAATTATTCCCTAGGATAATTTTAATATGTTTAATGTTATTTATTATTTTATTAATATTAGGTTTGATTATCAAATTGGATTATTATTCATTAATATTAGGTTTTTTAGTTATCAAATTGGATTATTATTCATTAAATTGGATTATTATCAATCTTCAAATGATTTTGCTTATGGACAAGGTCAACCAATCTCGGATCCATATGGGTGGCATGTTAACAATTACATGCAAAACTATTTTGAGGATTTATCATTTGATAACTACTATTCACAATACACTCACTCTACACATAGAGATGATGAAGATAGTGAAAAATTTGAACCTCATAGGAACTCTATGTGGTACTAAGTCACTCATGTATCTTACCATGCAATGTATAAAGTGTAAAATATTGTACTAATTCATTATATATAAATGATTATGGTGTGTTTAAACTTCTTTCATTAATTACTACATATTTTCTACACTCACAATGTTTGCCAGCTCGCTATATAATCAACTTGATAATGTTAAATTCATCATGCAATGCATTTCCTTCCAATTTTTTTTGATAAACTAATAGATAATTGACTAAATAAACATCCTGCAAAGTTTCAATAAAAATTTACAAGTTTTTCTTACAATTTCCGTGGTTTCCATATTATTTTTATCGATATCGATATTATCCCGATATTTCCATCGATATTTCCGTGTTTTCGAACTACCGATATTTCCGATTTCATCGATATTTAATACCTTGGATAGAACGGGAGAGTTCTTTGTTTTGAAATCCAACTACATAATATATATTTTAAGACTATCCAAATTAAAAATAAAAACTCAAAAATAAATCGGATAGAACGGGAGAGTTCTTTGTTTTGAAATCCAACTACATAATATATATTTTAAGACTATCCAAATTAAAAATAAAAACTCAAAAATAAATCGACGACTTGTAGTAGGACTTATATAATAGAGGTGTACCCTAATAATTACTTTTATTTATTTTTTTATGAACCAACGTTATTATCTACATTAAAGGGGAGAGAGAGTGGGCTTAAAGTTCACAATAGACTATCAATATTATAGTTCAAATTTATCTTTAGCAAGAATCGAATCTAAAAGTTATCACTTATAAATAAAAAAGAATATCACTAAACCGTAGTACGAAGTAACTAATAATCATTTTTTAATAGTTACAGAAAACATAATATTTCTAACATTACTCGTCAATCAAACGGACTTAAGTTGAATTCATTTTTAGGCAACTTTTTTCTTTTTAATATGCTTTATTTCTCCATCCTCACTTCCACGAGCTTATTCTTCTTCGTTCAATATTTTTCTTATATACATTTCCAATATTTTAAATGGAATTAATAAAGAAAGACGCAATGACCTGAGCTGTAAAAGAACAAATTTGCTTTTTGACCTGGGGGAGTCGTAGCCGACAAGAATACTGCAGTCTGAAGAAAAAGACAGATTCCGAAAGCTGACCCGGCATGCACCTTCCACCTCGTAATCTATGTCTTTTTCTTCTTTCTTTATTTAAATTATTACGATTTAATCACGTTAATATTTAATATTAATTTTTTTATAAATATAATAAGATAAAAAATAATATAACGTCAATATTTAATATTAATTTTTTTATAAATATAATAAAACAAAAAATAATATATATGAGAAGAAGAGGAAAAAAGATAAGAATAGAAGGAAAAAGAATCCTACTCTGTAGTAATTATATAGATATATTAAGGAAACAACGGAGCATGCATATTTATGACTCCCTTACCACGTGGTATCTTACTATGTTAGTGATTTCCGCACTACCTGTTTTTTAAATTTACACTCTTTCGTTTGGATTTTTCTTTTATTTCCTACAGAAGGAGGTCTGAAAGAGGTGTGGAAATTGCTCCCGATACTGTGCACGTCGATTAAAATGGAAATTAAAAACTGCTCATTGGACTTTGCATACTAAGAAATCATTGGACAAAGAAATCATTGGACTTTTGATTTGTTATTCTGCTAACAAGATAATTAAGCTGCACTAATTAATCACAGGAAGATCTGATCAATGAAACGGCCCAATGATGAGTGTGAGGAACCTCCAGTCCCAACTCCCTCACCTTCACCTTCTTCCTCTGCTCACTCTCAACCTCCATCACCTCCCTTATCCCTCTCTCTATCTCCTCCGCCCTCACCACCACCTCCACTTCCCTCCTGTAATCCATCTTAATCTCCACCGCCAGTCCCAACTCCCTCACCAGCTCAAACGCATTCAACTGCTGCTCCGCGTACATTGGCCAAGCCGCAACTGGCACCCCGTACCAGAGACTCTCTAGGGTTGAATTCCACCCGCAATGGGACACGAACCCACCCACCGATGGATGGCCCAAGACCGCAACTTGCGGGGCCCATCCTATGACCTTCCCTGTCCCGGCCGTGCGGTCGAGGAACCCTTGGGGCAGGACTCCGCTGGGATCAGCATAATCACTGGCGAATGGAAGTTCCCCTTTGGCGGGGGCTGGCGTAGGGACCACAAGAATCGGAGGCCGCTGTGCTCAAGCGCGGCGGCTATCTCCTTCACTTGGTCCCCACCAAAGCATCCCATGCTCCCAAAGCACAGGAACACCACCGACAAAGGAGGTTGATCATCAAGCCACTCCAAAATTTCCTTCTTTTTGGCCAGCTCCGAGCCTTCAGGGTCACTCTTCAAGTTCAGTATGGGCCCTACAGGGTACAGCGACGGGGTTTTGCAGTCGGTAAGTGCTCCGCGGCCGTGGGATTCTAGCTCCATGAAGGTGTTTACCAAAATCCCCTTGGTTTCTCTGAACCTTCTGGCATGGTTGATGAACTCTGTGGCGCTATCCTTGTCCAGATACATGCCAGGCAAGACTCTAGCAGGCATTGGGTTGACAAGACACGGCAAAACCAAATCAGGATCCGACTCCTTCAGCTCAGTGCAGTCCTTGTTCTGCTCGTCATGAAGGGTTTGGAGGTGGAGCACAAGCCCGAGAAAGCCTGCCCCGGACGTGAAGAAGACGTAGGTAGGAACCCCAAACTCATTGGCCACGTCTATCATGGTGGTGCAGAACATGTCGATGACAAACCCGACTAGCCTGGGCTTGCAATCAGACTGAAGGGCCTCACTAGTGAGCTTCGCGACTGCATCTCTGACGTGTTGTTTGTGATTTTCAACGAATAGCTTCAGGAAGAGGCTGGTCTTAATACCCTTCGTCTCTACGGCTTCCTCCGGGAGGTTGATGAATCTGATACGTTCGGCGTCGTCAGCACCCTTGAGCTTCAAGTTGGACTCCAAGGGCAGCTTCATGGTGAGCACTGTGATGAAAAGCCGGTCGTCTCGAGCAACTAAGAGCTTTGCGATCTCGAACGAGGACGCAAGATGGCCAATACCTATGGCAGGAATGAACACTAGCTCTGCAGCTTGCTTCATTTTGGAGACGAAAAATAAGTGAGATGGAGATAACTACAGATTATCGGTGCTAAGTTTAAGTGTTCACTGGTGAATGGTGAGATAGGATCAAAACTCTCTCTCTCTCTCTCTCTATATATATATATGTATATATATATATATATATATATATATATATATATATTACACGTAAGTATGTATGTGTGTATACATATCGAAGCATGCACATCGATTGTGGTGTTTTATATAACAAATATAAACCACTCACAATTCTTGGAGCTTTCCCTTGGCCCAACCACGAAAGGACGTACAAAGCTTTCATGTTATCTTTTTAGTAACGACAGTGCTGGTGACCTTTTGAGGTGATAAATCCTGCATTGCCACACACATAACGATGTTTATATGTATATGGTGTACGTAAGGAAATCGGTTTCTTCCGTAAGGGAAAAAGGAGAAGCACCAAAGTATATTTAAGTAGAAAGTTGGAAAAGAAAATCTCCATACGGCTCAACAAAGTTAAAATAAGCAAAAGCATTTTTTTAAGTCTTGGCAGCAACGAAAACTTAGTAGAAGATACTACGATCCGATTATTGTATATAAATGAACCTTTTGTCTGACAAGAATATGGATCGTAATAAAAAGTTAAAAAGAAAGATAGGATCATAAAATAATCATGAAAATTAGAGCTTTTACGTGTTGTAACAGGAACCCAACGAGATTCGGAAAAGAAAGTGGAACAGAATAAACAGAGAAGAATACCTAGTGAAAGGACTTCCTCCCATTTCTGCACAGAGGAAAATGTCCGTCTGCAGCTACAGCACTAGAACTTCCCTTCAATGGGCAGGGCACAACGGAGTTGTCTGTTTTAGTTTTTGATAAAGATTTCCGCGGCCAGATGCGGTTTCCTCATGTGCCCTGTAACATGACCAAATTACAGATTTTCTTTCACAGAATTATAACCAATTTAACCTTCAAAAGAACGAAAAGTTTAATATTTTCCTCATTCATGACTGTGTGTGACTCAGTAACGTGAGAGCGTATATACGTAGTTCACTTTAACAATATACATATCAGGAAAGTATAAGACTGCAAGGTAACATATGATATACTGGCCTTATGACTCTCTATCTTATCCACTGCAGAGAACACATTACTGAACTACATAGCAAACATTTATGATGGCCTTGATGGGAAATATATCCCATGCTGCAATATATCCCATCCTGCACCAAAAGCTAAATTTGCAAGAAAGTAGATTCCAGCTGCAGATACAAACATCACGATACATCACATAAACCTAAGATGAAGCTAAACTCAAAGACATGCCCACTGACTTGCCAGAAACCAGCCAGTCTAGTTTTAGGAAAATTCCCCCTTTTAATCCAGTCCTTAACTATGTATTTTTAGGAATCTTGAGAAAATGCATATCATAGACGATTAAAGTTGGATCGACAATCACAAACGAGAAACTTACATGAAGGGCAGTTTTCCATGGATAGATAGTTCTTGTTACGATCCTGCAAAGGAGTTGCGGATGCTGCAATGCGAGCATCGAATGGTGGATAATTTGCATGCAGACTTGTCAAAATAGTTTACCACATTGAATGACACCACAAGCTGGGAAAAGATCTTTTTTCAAGAATTCTTCATCAGTCATAAGGTTCCAAGATTGCATCTAAGGAAGAATTGAGAGAAGGCCTATAACTAGGGATGGGCAAAATACCCATGGGTATGGGTAACTGGTTACCCGCCCATTTAAAGTTGACGGTTATGGTTATGGGTAACCATTTAGACAAATAAACGGTTATGGGTATAACCGTTTATCCATGAAATTTAAATGGCCGGTTATGGGTATTATCCGCGGTTATAACGGGTATCCATCGATTATGGGTAATATTCATGGTTATAACGGGTATCCATTTACCCATTTAATTTAATATATGTAAAATTTAAAAAAAAATTAAAAACCCTCAGAGAATAAATTACAACTCTGTCACTCTCTCTCTCCGTCCCTCTCTCTCTCCGCCTCTCGACTTCGTAACTCTCTCTCTCCGTCGCTCTCTCTCTGTGCCTCTCTCTCCGTCGCTCTCTCTCTGCGCCTCTCTCTCCGTCGCTCTCTCTCTACGCCTCTCTCTCTCTCCGCCTCTCGACTTCGTCACTCTCTCTCTCTCCTTCGCTCTCTCTCTCCGCCGCTCGCTCTCTCTCCATCGCTCTCGCTCTGAGGCAGTTGCTGAAGAGCCTCTGCAGCAATTCGCCTTGGAATTATTCAGTGTTTTGGAAGCTCAAGCACCAGAGTGATTTGTAAGCTTCTTTCCTTTTCCTCGGTTTTTGCTATGAATTATACTCTTGTTGAAAATTTTAATCTGTTTATCCGTCCTTAGAATTCGGAAAGTAATTAATTAGTTAGTAATTTAGGGTTTGAGATTTAGGGTTTGTGAAATTTAAATGACTAAGAACTTTTTGCTGTAATGTGAGATTTAGGGTTTGTGGATTTGTGAGTTGTAATTCGAAATTAGGATTTGGGTCTTTGCAATTTCGGGATTTCTGATGTGGGTTTTCGTATTTAAGTGGAGTGGTTCAGTTACGTATCATTTTGGTTTCTTTTTGCTGTTTCATCTTATACAACAATGTTTTGCATAGCATACTATCGAAGAATCTAAGGTGTTACTGAAATCTCAGTTTTACAAGACTTCAGACTTTTATTAGAAATGAATTAACTAAGTTTACTTTTAGAGGAATTTCGGATTTTTGATGTGGGTTTTTCGTATTAAGTTGCACATATAATTTCTCAGTCAATTTGGTTTCTTTTTGATGTATTCATCTTATGCAACAATTTTGCATAGTGTAATATCGAAGAATCTAAGGCGTTGCTGAAAACTCAGTTTTATAAGACTCCAGACTCGTATTAAATGAATGAACTAGTTTTACTTTTAGCCGAATTTGGGATTTCTAATGTGTTTTAGTTGACATCCATCTCCAAAGGCATATTTGATTCAAATTCAAAGGGAGAGGAGGTGGGTTTCTAGAGAGAATTCAAGAATTGTTAGTTTTAATATTTATCATTTATTATTTATTTGACTCTTGTTTTGTTTGTGCTAGTTCTGAACTCTCTGGGCAGGATTAAGTATGCTAATCGAAACAGTAAATGATAATGCTTTCTCAGTTATGTTTTCCTATTTCGGTGTCTGTTGTCGTTTCATCTGTATGATGTTCATAATTTTTGGCTGAGAAAACCAGAGAACTCCGCCACTAGCCGAGAGCTGTGGGGTTTATTCTCTCTATCATCTCCTGTTACTGACATTGTTTACTCTTTTGCCTTTATGCTTTTAACCTTTTTCATGTCGATTTTATGTGTGTGAGTTTTTAAATCGCTACTTTAGAAGACCACGACATAGCGGTAGACCCCATTTTTCGTACTGTGGATCATGTTCTTGGCATGATTTTATTTAATATTCCAGTAAGCCTGCTGTCACTTTTGTTTGTGTGCCAAGATTACCATGTACTGTTGTAGAGATGTCCTTATTATTATGTTCAGACCGAGTGTGTTATGATTTTTTGCTCTTGGCATCCAAAATGTCGAAGATTTTTGTTTGGCTTGTGGCGATGTTTTGACGACTTTGTTTGCTTTAAACGGAATGTAGGACACAGTTGTCCGAGGATAACTTGTGTTAATAAAGTTAGAAGGGAGGGTTCACTTATGAGACTGAAAGTTGTCATAAGGACACCTAAGAAATCCAATTATCCAGCAGTCCTAAAAATAAATAAATTCATGAACCAGAACCCCCAATTATGACAGTATAGTGTTCTTTTGTTCAATTGATATCCTGTTTTTCTTTTATATTCTGAACTTGTATCCAACTGTTTCAACTAGTTCAAAGATGGAGACTCAAAGCGAGAATCAAGATATTGAACCAATTAATCTTGATCAAGAATTGGACCTAAGTGAATCAAGCTTTGATGACACTGGTAGGAAGAGAAAAAGAACCTCAGTTGTCTGGCAGCATTTTGAGGAAAAAAGTTTTTGTGGGGAGGTGAAGGCTGTCTGTAACCATTGTAAAGCTAGGCTAGCATCGGGCTCCACTGTTGGTACTTCATCTTTACTTTCACATGTTAGAACATGTCCTGTATTGAGGACAAAGAAAAAGCGTCCAGTTATAACCGGTGATGGGTCTGTTAAACATGGTGTATATAGTTTTGGTTGGTTTCGTATGGTTGTTTTTTGTTATCAGAAACACAGATTTATGAGCTGTTGCTATAGGGTCTGTTGCTTTAAAAATCATTCGGGAATTCAGAAATAAAAAAGCTCTACTTTTACTCTTCCTTTAGGCTCAATTTTCTCAAGTTCTTGAACTTCCATAATTTATTGGTTGCTATTCAGAATAAAAAAAACTGATTGGTTGCTATACAGAAAAATATCGTTTGTAAACTATTATTTCAATTAGTGGAATTATATGAGGACTTAAATGATTAAAATAGGGAAATGTATGCTAAAATGTACTTATAACGGTGTTTAATTGTCAGAAAATAAAAATTATGACAAATTTTTCTTTTGTAATTTTCAAATTGTTAAAAAAAATAATGTAGACGGGCGAAAAAAAGGTAAATGGGTAAAAAGAGGATAAACGGGCGAAAAAATAGGTAAACAGGTAAATGGTTATGGTTATGGTTAAATGGGTAAATGGTTATGGGTAAATGGGTACATGGTTATGGGTATGGATAACCGTTTATAAACGGTTATGGTTATGGGTATAACCATTTATGTAATTACCCAACGGGTAAACGGTTATGCGGGTATGAACATAAACAGTTATGGGTAAAATAACCGTGGTTACCCGCTCGCATAACTATTACCCATCCCTACCTATAACCAGTATCTTTCATCTTCACAGTCAATTCCTCCAATATATCATATATCTCATCACCCTGAGGATGGTTTTGGTTCCTAGATACGAAACAGTTCAAAAAACCGCTAATATCAATCCAACTACATCCAGTCTCCTTCCTCAAAATTTGAAATGTTTATGAATTCTACACGCCCCAAGAAGTGAGCCCCAAATTTCCATCGCATCACCCTCTTCGCCCAACCCTTTGACAAACTCGTAGGCTTCGACCATTCTCCCAACCCTCCCTAACATGTCTGCTATACAGCAATAGTGTGCCGTTAGTGGTTTAATATTGTATTCCCTTTTCATTGAATCATATATCGAAAGACCTTCGTTAACCAAACCAGCATAACTGCAGGCAGACAAGACTGCAACAAAGGTTATGGCATCAGGTGCAATGCCAGATTTCTGCATTGAGTGAAACAAAGAGAGAGCTCTCTCACCCATTCCATGCTGACCGTAGCCCAGTATCATTGTGGTATATGTGACAGAGTTCTTCTCATGGGATCCAGCGAAAACATTTTCAGCATAAGTGACTGCACCACATTTGGAATACATGTCAATTAGAGCAGATCCCACGAAGACGTTTTGGTCAAGGTAGTGGCGGATAGAGAACCCATGGAGTTGCTTACCCATATCTATGTTTCCCACTATATTACAAGCTGGGAGAACCGATGCTAAGGTCACAGCATTTGGGATTAGATTTTGCTCAAGCATCTGCCTAAAGACAAAGAAAGCTTCTTCAGATAGCCCATTCTGTGTGTACCCAGCAATCATAGAATTCCAAGTAGCCTGATCTCTATCACGGCCGTAGTCTTTTTTGAAAACCCGTTCTGCGATCCTTACTGAGCCAGATTTAGCATACATATCGATGAGATAACTGTCCATCCCCTCAAATTGTATGTCATGCCTAATAAGATAAGCATGAGTCTGCTTTCCAATATCTGGATTTCTAAGATTTGATGAAGCCGAAAGTAGAGCAGTTACAGTTACCGAATCAATCATGAACCTTTGCTTTTGCATCTCATAAACAAGCATCAAAGCTTCATCATCTAAACCATTTTGCACGAATGCAGAAATAATAGTATTCCATGAAACAACATCCCTCTCAGGCATCTTATGAAAAATTTTGAATGACATGTCAACAGAATTGCACCTTGAATACATTACGATGGTCGCATTGAGTAAAATAACGGGCATCAATCTCAAATGCTTGATGATAAAAGCATGCAGCTGTCCAGCTAATTCCAACTGTTGCATCTGTGAACATGCAGTTAAAACTGATAGGAAAGTCACCTCATCGAGAATAGCCAGTTCTGAGTTTACAGCTTGAAAGAAGAGGTCGATCGCTTCAATAGGACGGTTGTTTTGAACATATGCACCGATCATAGTGTTCCAAATCTCTGTATTTCTCTCCGAACAAAGGTCAAAAATCTTCCTAGCATATTCAAGGCAACCAAGCTCGGCATACATAAATATTGCCGAGCTCACAACAAACAAGTCAGTCACGTATTCCCCACCCAACCTAAGAAGCATACTGTATAGTCTCCCATAGCGGAAAGTGCAGGGAAAACATTGACAAAACTGACAGCACTCGGTGTTATTCTCATTCCCATCATCATCCTAAACTGCTTCACTGCTTCTGCATATCTTTCCGTTTTAACATACCAAGAAACCAGCGTATTCCAAGCAACCACATTCCTCTTGCGCATTGTATCAAACACTCTACGCACTAAATCATACTGTGAATAATCAAAGTCATAATAACAAGCAGAGTACATATTCAAAAGCGAATTGCACACAATCCTACTGGGGTTCGGAAGACACCGTAGAACATGGCAATGCAGGGCTTTACCCATCTTGAAATTACGCGTGTCGGTGCAGGCTTTGAGGGTAGAAGAGTAAGTGTAAGGGTCGGCCTTGGTGCCGGGAGAGGCGGATTTCATCTGGGAGTAGAACAAGAGGGCTTCATTGGCCATGTTGTTGCAGATGAATCCAATGATGATGGTGTTCCAGAGCACGGTGGAGGGGCCAGGCAAAGTGTCGAACAGTTGGCGGGAAAAGTCACCATAATTTATTACAAGACGTAAGTAGAAGACTATATAGAGACCACAAAAAAACCACACATAAGATGAACGCAGAGGATTTAATCACATGCGTAGAGAAAGAGTGGGGCTAGCTGTGACTATTTGTTTTGGTAGTGTATAGTGTATAATGGCTGATGAAATAGACAGCTCGTATCGGTGAACTTAGGTCTCTCGTGATTCCTTGGATACCACACAACCACGAACACAAGACTTATCTACATATATATGAGGTCCAGAAATGGGGAAGTGTATATATATTCTCGCGCATAGGATCGATGGATTACAAGTTTACAACAAACACCATATAGAGCAGAAGAATGTAGATTTATCTGCCCAAAATAAATTGATTGAGTGTTAGTACATGTCTATGAATAAGTTAGTGGTTGGCAATGCTCACAGCATGTAATGAAGAGTTGGTCATCTGGAGCTTTCATTATTATTAGTAAAAACTCTATATTGAAAATGATGTCAATATAAATTTTTAGGCATGCATTAGGTGCACATACCAGCTGAGTTGATCAGTACAGGGCCATTTTCTGAAAATCTCGACATCAGGATTACTTGTTCACACATTCGTAAGCAAGTTAGATTTTCAAAGAAGAGAAAATGTCACCACAAGATTTTAAGATTTGATACGTTGAACTATGTATTAATGGAAAGTGCCTTCGCCCATGAGCGGTAGGTCTCGGGTTCGAGACTTGGGAGCAGCCTCTCCATAAATGGGGGTAAGGCTAGCCGACATTCACCTCTCCCAGACCCTGCGTAAAGCGGGAGCCTTGTGCACTGGGTACGACCTTTTATACGTTGAACTATGTATTAATGGAAAACTTACAATACAAACGTTGCAAATTACATAACGTAAAAATAAGCGAGGAGAATATAAAAGCCCCCCAACCCAATTAAATTTGATCAATAAAACGCCCTAATGAAGAGTAAGAAGAACCACCATCCACCAAGGCTTTCTTGCTCTTTTCACTCATCTCCTTCACTCTTTTCCTTACATCACTGTCAAGCTCCATCACTTGCCTTATCCCTCTTTCTATGTCTTCTGAACTCACCACCACGTCGCTGTCCTTCCTATAATCCATCTTAATCTCCACTGCCAATCCCAACTCCACCACCAACTGAAAGGCATTCAGGTTTTGCTCCGCGTACATTGGCCATGCGGCAATCGGCACGCCATTCCATAAGCTTTCCAACGTAGAATTCCACCCGCAATGTGATACAAACGCTCCGGTTGCCGGATGGCCTAGAATGGCCGCTTGCGGGGCCCAACCAATCACCTTCCCAACCGTAGCCGTCCGATCAAGAAACCCTTCGGGCAAGACTGCCTTTAGATCCTCGTAGTCACTTGGCATATCTCTCTTGCCTTTAGGTGGGGGCCGGCGTAGGGACCACAAAAACCGATGTCCGCTGTGCTCTAGCGCGCACGCTATCTCATTCACCTGGGCCTCACCGAAACTTCCCATGCTTCCAAAACACAGGAACACCACCGAGAAAGGAGGCTGATCATCAAGCCACCTCAAGATATCCGAGACCTTATCTTCATCACTACTTTTGAGGTTCAATAAGGGTCCCATCGGATACACCGGTGGGATTTTATCACCAGAATCAAGATAATGAAGAGCATGCGATTCTAGCTCCATGAATGTATTAACCAAAATACCCTTGGTTTGTTTAAACCTGTTGACGGAGTCGAGGATTGTTTTGGTGCTCTCCTTGTCCAGAAACGAACCAGGCAAGACAGAGGCAGGGTAAGGGTTGATGAAACTCGGGACGGCCAACTCAGCGGTTGAGCTCGTCAACTCAGTTATATCTATTCCCCCCTCGTCACGAAGCGATTGAAAATGGAACATAAGTGCGAGAGTCGAAGCGTTGGAGGTGAAGAACAGGTAGGAGGGAACCTTAAATTCGTTGGCCACGTCCATTAGGCTTGCGCAAAACATGTCGAGCACGAACCCGGCAAGCCGAGGCTTCGACGTCGACTCAGACTGATCTGACTCGGGGAGTAAGTTGATAACGGCGTCTCTGACGTGAGATGTGTGATTTTCGACGAGCATTCTTAAGAAGGACCCGGGATTGGGGACAGTGTCTTGTTTGTCCGGTTGGGCTTCTGGGAGGTTGACGAAGTCGATGCGGTGAGAGATTGAAGAATCAGTGTTGGTGAATGGTTGGGCGTAGGGAAGCTTCATGACGAGGACTGTGATAAACAGTTGGTCGTCCCGAGCAACGAGTTGCTTTGCCATCTCGACCGTTGGTACCATGTGGCCGATGATGCCTGGGGCGGGAACGAACACTAGTTGTGATGGTCTCTTCATCTTTTGAGAAATGGCAATGAATAGCTGAGCTGTTTTATTTAGAAAAACTCTTTCATTTTATAGTAGAATGGTATGATGTCATGCCTTCGCTCATAGTTCTGAATTTCCTACAAGTCAAGATCTTAATTACTTTTCAGACTGGAAAGACTTGGACATCAATAGCAAGAAGATAAAACAAAAGGTTGTCAAATTTTATTTTGGTTCCACCACTAGTGTAGGGCTGGTTTGATATTGTTGTGCTTTGAAAAAAAATTATTTATGTTGTTCTGTGAGAATAAGCAGCCATGAAATAAAGCAGCAGAGTGTTTGGTAAACTTTTTTGTAAAATTTTAGTGCTTGGTAAAATTTTATATAAAACAGATGTGAAAAAAAATCGGTTTTTCAAAGCTGGGTTTTGCAGCTTTGTGTTTTTGGCTTTTTTTACCAAAAACTATGAAAAAAAACTGAAGTTGAATGTTTATCAAACACAAAAAAGCTCTTAGCTTTTTTTTATACCTATTTTTTTCAGAATCACCTCAGTACCAAATCAGGTCGTAGTCTATGGATAAGTACCACCAATTAAGTTTCACTTTTTATTTTGGTACTTACGTTTCATATTGCCTTGAGTAGAATGTTGAAGAATTGAAAACCGACATGGTTCACACGCGGTCAAGATTTCAGTTACTAAGCACACCATGTTCTATACAGTGGTAATCTTTTCTTCTTCTTTTCTCAAAAGCAACGAAAGATTCATCATCGAATTAGAATCTTGTTCACAATTAGAATGCTGGGGTTGGGTTTGTTAACAATTGGAGCAGTAGTATAGTCCGATATCAAGACGTCAGAGCGGGGTAAGCAGCCATTATACTAATCACAAAACGAAATTTTCTCAACTTAGTTACATGCACAATCAGTCATATGTTAAATTTCATCACAAAATATTTTGTTGTAAGAAATGAAGTCATTCAATACACGTAATTTAATATGTAGAGTTTCTGATGCGGAATTACATTCTTCAACAAGATTTCATTCATGGGAAGCCAATCAAATCAGCCCAATTGTGAGTGTAAAATAATAGGCACGAGTAAACCATGTCTAGTGTTGAAACTCACAATTGTAACCCAAAAAGCAAATAATAGTTCATTAATGAAAGAAGTAAACTGTGAAATCGGCAAATCATTTTCATTAGTTGTTAAGTAACGGTTCACGTAAAAGAATTCGTTAACTAAATCTGCAAAGCAGACTAATTACGTGGAAGAGTTGACGAAGTCATTAACTAAACAAGAAGTCATTTTGCAATCCATCTTTCACGCTTGTACCATCTCAATTAGAAAAGTGGTTGGGATTTGTCAAACTACTGGTGTAAGATGCAGCGTGACATAATTGTTTCAGAATTATATGAACCGACCAAATGTATATGACAACACAGTATTTTAATGCTAGTAGACTAATAGTGACATGTAAACAACACAAATAAAAAATAACAAATTTTCCTAGAAAATTTTCTTAAACTTTTTGAATTTTCAAAGTTCTCCTTAAGAATGATCAATAATCTTTACAAATCAAAGGGGAAATTTGATCAACAAAACGTCCGAAAGAATTGTAAGGGGAACAATCAACCATCAAGGGTTTCTTGCTCCTCACCATGTCCTTCAACCTCTTCCTCACGTCACTATCCTTCTCCATCATCTCCTTTATCCTACGCTCCTGTTCATGTGCCTTAACATTCGGACTCTCACCGTAAAAGTCCTTCCTGTACTAGATATTAATTTCCTCGGCCAATCCCAATTCCCTGTCCAACTCAAATGCATTGTTAGAGCATCTCCAAAAGAGATATCAAAATGTCCACTTAAGTTATAATAGTAAAAAAAGACCAAGTGGTCTCCAACCGAAATGTCAAATCCTACGTGACGATAACATAGATTGGCAGCAAGAGAGTTGTTGTCAAATTTAACAGCAGCTTCAAAATTAATTATTAATGCTTTTTATTAATTTTTTATTGATTTAATCATCATTCATGTTGTTGTTGACCCCTCTTTTCTTTTTAACACCGCCTGATTAATATATAAGGGAAACGGTACCATTTTGCAATTAATGTCGCAATTAAGTTTTTATTAATTTAATCGTTTATTTTATAATATAATAAAATAATAATTTAATTTGACTTATTGGGTGGACAATAAAAACTTTAAAAGATGTCAAAATGCCACATAGGCTGTCAAATTTTAATTTTATGTTCAAAATTTGACATCTCTTTTGAAGATGCTCTTAGCCTCGTACAATGGCCACATCGCGACCGGCACGCCAAACCATAGGCTTTCCAACTTGGAGTGTGAAATCTGATTCCCAGATGTCACTAATTAATCTTAGGTATACACAAAATTACTTTATTTTCGTTAATTTTAGAGTTTTAGTTACTTAGCTATAAATTTTGAATTTTCGTAAATAGTTATTTAAAATAGAAAAAATTAGTGTCCAGTCCCTAGTTTCTAATATTCATTGATTAAGACTTTTTTAGTTTTTAGATTTTGATCAAAGTCTTTATCATTAATATATTAATGAATTACATGTAAGTTACATAATTTTTATAATAAAAATTAGTAATTGATTTAGAGTTTTAATACTCACACCCTTATTAAAATCCTAATTAATTTTCAATTCAAACATTTTCAAAATATAAAAAATAAAATTAGAATAAGTTTGTACCCATTACATTTTTACAAAAAAAAAAAAATTGATATGTACCAATTTGTTATATGAAAAATGTACCCTTTTTTTTAATACACAATATGTACTAATTTGTTATATGAAAAATGTACCCTTTTTTTAATACACAATGTACCCATTTTTTTTATATAAAATTCATTCAATATTTTCTCTAATCCATTTTAAAACTTATATGGGTATATTCTATTTCGTTGATTTGAAAATGTATTATATCAAGTTTAATAGAAGAAATTTAATAATGTTATTAAGCCTAATATATTCTTCTTTTTTTGTCTTTTTGAAAAATGTACCCATGTTTTGGTACAATAATTTTTTGTTAGTATTTTTTATGAACGTACTCATGTATAATATATATATATATATATATATATATATATATATATATATATATATGGATACACACAATATATTGGAGAGTATAATTTATTTTTAATATTTTTAATCCCATAGATTATGGGTTTTATTTTAAATCTCATTAATATAAATAACTACAAATTTTATTTTTAAGTTAAAAATATAATAACTTATATAGAAATACATTATTACATTACTGTCAGGGACTTCGATCAAAAACTAAAAATCACAAAGGTTTCAATCAAAGAACATTGATAGTTAGGGACCGCATCCAAAGTACCTATTTAAAATATGTAGACCTTTTAGGGTCATCCTTAATGTTTTTTAATAGAGTTCGATTCCACGGGTGCATAGGCAAAAATTGTTTGTGAAGTGGACCATAACTAAGAAATTACAAGCAACATAAGTCGGGTTCAAATAGTAATTTTAGACTTGCTATAAATAGCAAGTCAAAATATGTGGAAACTGAAGTGGACAGCTGACCCGGACGTGACCCGTTTACCCTAGAGCGAACCGACTTCAAACCCGTTTCCTGCAGCCTTTTTCGACGCCTACTCGAGAGTTTTTCCAGCGAATCGAAGCCACCCACCACTAGAAAACAACTCAGCGTCACCCCAACTTTCATTTCCACCCGAATGAACGTCGTCTTCTTCCCTGAGCTCAAGACGGCGATCTCGCCGTTCCTGCACTTTCTGACACCATCCACCACCACCACCACCTGACTCACCTCGACCCCAGAAACAAAACCCTAACTTTCATTTGGGCGTTGGTGCAGCGAGCTTCCTACCAAACGAGGCTTTTCACGGCAATTTCACTGTTCTCAATCCAGTTTCAGGCCCCGACACGAGTATAATATTGGGAAATACTTGGAAATCAAGCCACATAATTAAAAAGGTATCAAATTTGATTTTGGTTCCACTAGTATTTGTAGTCCACTATGCAATTGCTTTGCCATTATGTATAAGTAGGTCAAAGAGTAGGAATTGAAAACATATATCTATGGATTAGCACTACCAATTAAGTTTTACTTTTTTTATTTTGGTACTCAGCACTTACCATATGTTTCATATTGTCTTGAGTAGAAAGTTGAACAATTGAAAACCGACCCGATGCACGCACATTCAGTCAAGATTTCAATTACTTAGCACACCAATGTTGTTCTAGTTTAATCAACATAAAATCTGACATGTATTGTTCATTTGAGGATATCCGATCATGTTTGGACGATAGGATGGGGAGGGGAGGAGGAGTCTGGCATGTGTTGTTCTTACCATAGGAGGCCTCTGTGTATTAAGAGTGAATTTATTTAATATAAGTTGTAAATTATGATCTATCAAGTTTTTACTCTAAGATTACATCCTTTAAAACCATATTTAGTGGACCATAAGTGCAACCAATTCGACATTGATAACCTTTTCGTTTTGTAAAGCAATGAAAGATTCATCATCGAATCAGAATCTTGTTCACAATGAAATGTTGGGGTCAGGGTTTGTTCACAATTGAAACGGCAATAAGGTCATGTCGGGTCAAGGGAAACCCGCAGTGATACCAATACATCAGAGTCAGGCAAGCGGCCAACTACTAATTACAAATAAAACTTTCTCAACTTAATTACATGCATAGTCCAACATATGTTGAATTCTATCCAAAAAAATTATGATGCAAAAAGTGAAGTCATTCAATACACGTAATTTAATACATAGAGTTTCCAATATGGAATGATTCTTCAACAAGATTTCATTCACAGAAAACCAATAAAATTGGGAGTTTTAACGACACTCCTGGTATTATTCATTTTTAACGAAAAACGACATTAACTAGGTCTAGCGTTGAAACCTCGGCAAATCAATTTAATTAATTGGAAGAATTTGAAGAAGTCATTAACTACACAAGAAGTAATTTTGCAATCTTTTCAGGCTTGTACCATTTCAATTAGAAAAGTCGTTATGATTTGTCAACAGCTGGTGTAACATGTGTGACACGATTGTTTAGAAAATATACGAACCGACCGAATGAATATGACAATATGTTCAAAGGCGTCAGAGATATTGAAGCAATAAAAAGGGACAATGATTGTCTGCCCTTCCACTTCTGGTGCCCTCCCATGCATTCCTGTTTTGTGTAATCACGGTTAAGTCACGTCAATATTTTATATTTTTTTTATAGAGATAATAAGACAAAATTGAATAGTAATATAAAATGTTAACGTAGCTTAACTGTAACCACACAAACAGGAGGGCACGGGAGGGCACCGAAAGTGGAAGGGCAGACAATCCTTGTCCAATAAAAAATACATGTAACAATACAAAAAAATATCTTAATACGCGTAATACAATAGCAAAATATAAAAAATCTTTATACATCTTTATATATAAAGCCAATAACTTTTTTTGGGATCACAAGTTTCACAAAAAAAAATTTAGCCAAAAATGCTACGAAAAAAAAAAAAAATTTCAAAAGCAACCCAAAATAATGCAGGGGTATTTTCATCATTTTAATAGTATTTTTTTTAAATAATTAATTCTTTTTGTACAACTTTTTTTTTTTTTAAATTAGTACCTCATAATAAGTTAGCAATAATGATTCAATCAATTATTCATTAAATATTATTTTCTCTATTTTTAAATACGTTCAAAACATCTTAAGATGTGTGTAATGCCTGTTATAAAAAAAGTCTTTCGCACGCGCATAATAATGTGATGAAATTAGTTGTCAAATGATTTTTTTTATTGAACAAACGATATTATCTTCACTAAAGGAGAATGGGTGAGCTTAGCCTCACAATGGGTTAGCAATAATGTGATTCAATCAGTTGTTCATTAAATATTATTTTTTTCTATTCTAAATGTAAATTCAACTGCTTTGATTGGTTTGTGAGGGGTTTTTTCTAGCAAGATCTAAGATTATTTATTTATTTCAAATATTTGACTTTCCGTTTGTCAATTCACGCATATAATTACGTTTACAATGTGTAAATCACGCGCAATACGCCGTGATTCAAAAAATGTCTTCTGCACAAGTGTGTGCATGAAGGCTAGTAAAAATAAAAGACAACATATTTTCCAAGAAAAATTTAACCCTTTGAATTTCCAAATTTCTCCTTGAGAATGATCATAATCTTTGACAAATCATAGGGAAATTTGATCAAGAAAACGTCCCAATGAATTGTAAGAGGAGCCACCAACCATCAGGGCTTTCTTGCTCTTCTCACTCATGTCCTTCACCCTCTTCCTCACATCACTATCCTTCTCCATCAACTCCTTTATCCCTCGCTCTAGTTCATGTGCCTTCACAACATTTGGGTACTCACCGTACAAGTCCCTCCTATACTCCATATTAACTTCCACGGCCAATCCTAATTCCCTCACCAACTCAAATGCATTTAGTTGTTGCTCCGCGTACACCGGCCAAGCGGCGACCGGCACGCCAAACCATAGGCTCTCCAACGTGGAATTCCACCCGCAATGGGACACGAACCCTCCGACGGCCGGGTGGGCTAGGATCGCCACTTGCGGAGCCCAACCTATGACCTTCCCAATCCCAGCTGTCCGATCGAGGAATCCTTCAGGTAGGACTGCCTTAGGATCCGAATAGTCACTAGGGGAAGCGATAATCCCCTTTGGTGGGGGCTGGCGCAGCGACCACAAGAAGCGATGCCCGCTCTGCTCCAGCCCCGATGCTATCTCCCTCACCTGGTCCTCACCAAAGCTTCCCATGCTCCCAAAGCACAGGAACACCACAGATGAATCGGGCTGGTCATCTAGCCACTCCAATATATCCGACTTCTGCTGAGCCTGCTTCGAACCCACTTCGGTTTCACTGCTCTTTAGGTTCAGAATAGGTCCCACAGGGTACACAGGTGGGGTCTTACCATCAGAAAGTGAATCAAGGGCGTGTGATTCCAACTCAACGAACGTATTTATCAGAATACCCTTGAGTTCTCTAAACCTGTTGGCATAGCCAAGGAAAGCTTTCGCACCATCCTTGTCCAAAAGGACGCTTGGCAAAACTCCAGCCGGAACCGAGTCGACAAAAGTTGGCAGTGTCAACTCAGCATCCGAGCCCTTGAACTCGCTTACGTGCTTGCCATACACGTCGCGAATCGTTTGGATATTAAGTACCAGCCCGAGAAACCCGGCCGGCGAAGTGAAGAACATGTACGTAGGAACTCCGAAATCATTGGCCACGTCGATCATTGTCGTGCAAAACATGTCGATGACAAACCCGGCAACCCGAGTCGACTCGGACTCTGACTCGGCGAGTTTGGAGACAGCATCTTTGACGTAGGGTTTGTGGCTCTCGATGAATTGGCTGCGGAAGGCGTTGGGACTTTTGCGCGTGTCGATGTCGGAGGCGGCCTGTGGGAGGGTGATGAAGTTGACACGTGACAACACGGGAGAGGATTGGAGGGAGGATATGTAGGCCTCTGTACCCTTGGATTCGAAGGGGAGCTTCATGATGAGGACTGTGATGAAGAGTTTCTCGTCTCGAGAGACAAGGAGCTTTGCCATCTCCACGGCCGAGATGAGGTGGCCGGTGCCGGCAGAGGGGATGAAGACGAGTTTCGTTGGTTGCTTCATTTGGAAATTTATTAGGAGTTTGATAGCTTTGGAGGAAATGAAAATTTAATTAGCTGATTGATGTACAAGCTTCTTTTCTTTAGATGTGTGTCTGTGTATGTATATACTATATATATATACACACAGATAAATATATACTCACACACACACATTATAGATGTAAATGATGGAGGTGATGATCTCATGCCTTTGCTGGCATTGGTTAAATTGTTTAGTTAATTCGCAGGATATTTATAACAAAGACTTGAAAACCAAGAAAAGGACCTTTGGGGGTCAGAGAAAGTTTCATCATGCATGCCTCTTGGCCACAAATTTAGGCAGTCATAATACGAAGAGAAATTGGAGTAGTGATCACGGGAATAGATAAGTTGTGTGAATATTCGAGAAAAATTATTAATAAAATAATACGATAAATTCTGTAAATGTTGGATAGAACGGGAGAGTTCTTTCGTTTTGAAATCCAACTACATAATATATATTTTAAGACTATCCAAATTATAAATAAAAACTCGAAAATAAATCGACGACCTGTAGTAGGACTTATATAATAGAGGTGTACCCTAATAATTACTTTTTTATTATTTTTTTTATGAACCAACGTTATTATCTACATTAAAGGGGAGAAAGAGTGGGCTTAAAGTTCACAATAGACTATCAATATTATAGTTCAAATTTATCTTTAGCGATAATCGAATATAAAAGCTATCACTTATAAATAAAGAAGAATATCACTAAACCGTAGTACGAATTGACTAATAATCATTTTTTTAATAGTTACATAAAACATAATATTTCTAACATTACTCGTCAATCAAACGGACTTAAGTTGAATTCATTTTTAGGCAACTTTTTTCTTTTTAATATGCTTTATTTCTCCATCCTCACTTCCACGAGCTTATTCTTCTTCGTTCAATATTTTTCTTATATACATTTCCAATATTTTAAATGGAATTAATAAAGAAAGACACAATGACCTGAGCTGTGAAAGAACAAATTTGCTTTTTGACCTGGGGGAGTCGTAGCCGACAAGAATACTGCAGGCTGCGGCTGAAGAAAAAGACAGATTCCGAAAGCTGACCTCGCTTGCACCTTTCACCTCATAATCTATATTCCTTTTCCTCTTCTTCTACAGGAGGATTACGATTTAATTATGTTAACATTTAATATTAATTTTTTTAGAAATATAATAAAATAAAAAATAATATGTAAGAGGAGAAAACGAAAAAAATGAGAATAGAAGAAGAGAAAATTCAATATTGATTTTTTTATAATTGTAATAAGAGAAAAAATAATATATAAAAGGAGAAGAGGAAAAAGATGACTCTTTTGTAGTTATAACTTATATACACATCAGCAGGTTTGAGTCAACAACGGAGCATGCATATTTATGACTCCCTTGCCACGTGGTATCTAACTATGTTAGTGATTTCCGCACTCTGATTTTTAAACTTACACCCTTGCCACGTGGAAATTGCTCCCGATAATGTGCACGTCGATTGACATGGAAATTAAAAACTGCTCATCATGTATGCGTGACTAAAACAATAGAAGTACATATAAGTTGAGAGTTCCGATGTTTGATTAGCTTCGTTTTAGTTCTTTGTATTAGCCACATGGAAAAATATCAAGAGAATTATCTTAAACATAAGACTTTGTAACCTCTTTGACATCTCGTATTTTTTACATAATACCTTATAATGTTATGAAAATTAACTTAAATTGTGAGGTACGTAACAAGTTCTTAAAAGATCCTATTTTTTAAAGAGTTCCCTTGACATTTCTCTTGATCATATGTGTAACATGAAAGTATAAAGATGAAAGATGATGAATTAGAGATTAGCAAAAGCCAATCGCTATCAAATTAATAAAAAAGGGGAACTTTTTTAGAAGTGTGACTGGTGAGCCTTTTTTTACACCTTCAAGCAACAAAAGATCCATAGAGACTCATACGTACATTGCATACTAAGAAATCATTGGACTTTTGATTTGTTATTATGCTAACAAGATAATTAAGCTGCACTAATTAATCACATGAAGATCTGATCAATGAGACGGCCCAATGATGAGTGTGAGGAACCACCATCCATCAACGCTCTCCTGCTCTTCTCACTCATCTCCTGCACCTTCTTCCTCTGCTCACTCTCAACCTCCATCACCTCCCTTATCCCTCTCTCTATCTCCTCCGCCCTCACCACCACCTCCCCTTCCCTCCTGTAATCCATCTTAATCTCCACCGCCAGTCCCAACTCCCTCACCAGCTCAAAAGCATTCAAATGCTGCTCCGCGTACATTGGCCAAGCCGCAACTGGCACCCCGTACCAGAGACTCTCTAGGGTTGAATTCCACCCGCAATGGGACACGAACCCACCCACCGATGGATGGCCCAAGACCGCAACTTGCGGGGCCCATCCTATGACCTTCCCTGTCCCGGCCGTGCGGTCGAGGAACCCTTGGGGCAGGACTCCGCTGGGATCAGCATAATCACTGGCGAATGGAAGCTCCCCCTTTGGCGGGGGCTGGCGTAGGGACCACAAGAATCGGAGGCCGCTGTGCTCAAGCGCGGCGGCTATCTCCTTCACTTGGTCCCCACCAAAGCATCCCATGCTCCCAAAGCACAGGAACACCACCGACAAAGGAGGTTGATCATCAAGCCACTCCAAAATTTCCTTCTTTTTGGCCAGCTCCGAGCCTTCAGGGTCACTCTTCAAGTTCAGTATGGGCCCTACAGGGTACAGCGGCGGGGTTTTGCAGTCGGTAAGAGCTCCGAGGCCGTGGGATTCTAGCTCCATGAAGGTGTTTACCAAAATCCCCTTGGTTTCTCTGAACCTTCTGGCATGGTTGATGAACTCTGTGGCGCTATCCTTGTCCAGATACATGCCAGGCAAGACTCTAGCAGGCATTGGGTTGACAAGACACGGCAAAACCAAATCAGGATCCGATTCCTTCAGCTCAGTGCAGTCCTTGTTCTGCTCGTCATGAAGGGTTTGGAGGTGGAGCACAAGCCCGAGAAAGCCTGCGCCGGACGTGAAGAAGACGTAGGTAGGAACCCCAAACTCATTGGCCACGTCTATCATGGTGGTGCAGAACATGTCGATGACAAACCCGACTAGCCTGGGCTTGCAATCAGACTGAAGGGCCTCACTAGTGAGCTTCGCGACTGCATCTCTGACGTGTTGTTTGTGATTTTCAACGAATAGCTTCAGGAAGAGGCTGGTCTTAATACCCTTCGTCTCTACGGCTTCCTCCGGGAGGTTGATGAATCTGATACGTTCGGCGTCGTCAGCACCCTTGAGCTTCAAGTTGGACTCCAAGGGCAGCTTCATGGTGAGCACTGTGATGAAAAGCCGGTCGTCTCGAGCAACTAAGAGCTTTGCGATCTCGAACGAGGACGCAAGATGGCCAATACCTATGGCAGGAATGAACACTAGCTCTGCAGCTTCCTTCATTTTGGAGAGGAAAAATAAGTGAGATGGAGATAACTACAGATTATCGGTGCTAAGTTTAAGTGTTCACTAGTGAATGGTGAGATAGGATCAAAACTCTCTCTCTCTCTCTCTCTCTCTCTCTCTCTCTCTCTATATATATATATATATATATATATATATATATATATTACACGTAAGTATGTATGTGTATACATATCGAAGCATGCACATGGATTGTGGTGTTTTATATAACAAATATAAACCACTCACAATTCTTGGAGCTTTCCCTTGGCCCAACCACGAAGGGACGTACAAAGCTTTCATGTTATCTTTTTAGTAACGACAGTGCTGGTGACCTTTTGAGGTGATAAATCCTGCATTGCCACACACATAACGATGTTTATGTGTATATGGTGCACGTAAGGAAATCGGTTTCTTCCGTAAGGGAAAAAGGAGAAGCACCAAAGTATATTTAAGTAGAAAGTTGGAAAAGAAAATCTCCATACGGCTCAACAAAGTTAAAATAAGCAAAAGCATTTTTTCAAGTCTTGGCAGCAACGAAAACTTAGTAGAAGATACTACAATCCGATTATTGTATATAAATGAACCTTTTGTTTGACAAGAATATGGATCGTAATAAAAAATTAAAAAGAACGATAGGATCATAAAATAATCATGAAAATTAGAGCTTTTACGTGTTGTATCAGAGAACCCAACGAGATTCGGAAAAGAAAGTGGAACAGAATAAACAGAGAAGAATACCTAGTGAAAGGACTTCCTCCCATTTCTGCACAGAGGAAAATGTCCGTCTGCAGCTACAGCACTAGAACTTCCCTTCAATGGGCAGGGCACAACGGAGCTGTCTGTTTTAGTTTTTGATGGAGATTTCCGCGGCCAGATGCGGTTTCCTCATGTGCCCTGTAACATGACCAAATTACAGATTTTCTTTCACAGAATTATAACCAATTTAACCTTCAAAAGAACGAAAAGTTTAATATTTTCCTCATTCATGACTGTATGTGACTCAGTAACGTGAGAGCGTATATACGTAGTTCACTTTAACAATATACATATCAGGAAAGTATAAGACTGCAAGGTAACATATGATATACTGGCCTTATGACTCTCTATCTTATCCACTGCAGAGAACACATTACTGAACTCCATAGCAAACATTTACGATGGCCTTGATGGGAAATATATCCCATGCTGCAAATTCACATTTATATACTTACTACCAGTTTAGCAAGCATCCTTCCTAAATTATTATTGCCCAACCAATTCTAAAAATTATTATTGCCTGCTTCACAACTTCCATATAGAATCCAGATGGCATATTCCATATTTGGGTTGTTGTATGAAAGCGACAGATATGAGATCAATACATAAGCAAGGCAAAGTTTGATAAATACTGAAATCCAAATAACCCAAGGATTTATACTGTAGTTGAGAATAAACCTACGTTTAGTTTGGAGACGGCAAGGAAATTCCAGTAATAAGAAAGGGGATTACAAAAGTGTTTTACATCTCACAAACCCAAATCCCACATGCACCCAAGCTTACATAATGTGGAACCAAAAGTAAAGGAACTATGTCCTACATCATTACATATTCATCAGTGTTTTGCCTCTGCCAATACAAAGCTTCCATACACTGATGAACAACACAAGTTACTTTGGGTGTAGTACCAAGAAATAGACTCTTATTCAACCACTTCTTAGCGGCTCTCGGTGCACAATTAAATGCATATAAACAAGTGTGTTAGAGAAGTCAAATAAAAGAAAATCAGTGTACCTTAGGAAGTCATATTGAATGGGCAGATAGTAGATACCAGCCTTACAAACATAGGTGACGTGAGTGATCTAAAGCTAAGTAACAAATTCAACCATAGCCAATTAGTCAGCAAAGCCACATAAATATTGCTTATAATAGCCTTCATGGGGAGACAGAGCACAAAACATTAAGATTTTCAAGAGTTCTAAGTGGATCAACCATTATAATACGACAATACGAGTCACCCACGAGTAAGCCAAATGGAAGAAAATAAACTACTCGTGCAGGGTATTCCATGAAGATCAAAGTATCATTAACTAAGCATGGCCATGCGCAACACTATATACAGAAATCATGCTTTTTTAACTGACCTGAATATATGTACGAGGCGTCTTTGAGATGGCAGCTTATTAACTTGCTATGGCTCAACCGCTAGTGTCCAAAGTTCACTCTCAAAGACCATGGGGACAGATTTAAGCGCCATCTAAAAAGAATATAACTTAGACAACTGCTGACCCGCACCAAAAGCTAAATTAGCAAGAAAGTAGATTCCAGCTGCAGATACAAACATCACGATACATCACATAAACCTAAGATGAAGCTAAACTCAATAAAAAGACATGCCCACTGACTTGCCAGAAACCAGCCAGTCTAGTTTTAGGAAAATTCACCCTTTTAATCCAGTCCTTAACTATGTATTTTTAGGAATCTTGAGAAAATGCATATCATAGACGATTAAAGTTGGATCGACAATCACAAACGATAAACTTACATGAAGGGCAGTTTTCCATGGATGGATAGTTCTTGTTATGATCCTGCAAAGGAGTTGCGGATGCTGCAATGCGAGCATCGAATGGTGGATAATTTGCATGCAGACTTGTCAAAATAGTTTACCACATTGAATGACACCACAAGCTGGGAAAAGATCTTTTTTCAAGAATTCTTCATCAGTCATAAGGTTCCAAGATTGCATCTAAGGAAGAATTGAGAGATGGCCTATAACCAGTATCTTTCATCTTCACAGTCAATTCCTCCAATATATCATATATCTCATCACCCTGAGGATGGTTTTGGTCCCTAGATGTGAAACAGTTCAAAAAACCGCTAATATCAATCCAACTACATCCAGTCTCCTTCCTCAAACCTTTTTCCCTCATTTGTTTCCTCACATTATCCACGTTTTCCCACTTGCCTTCCTCGGCATACATATTTGAGAGTAAAACATGGTAGCCCGTTTTGCCATTTGCTGCCTCTAGTTCAAGCAATTTCCCAGCAACAGTCTTTCCCAATTCAAAATGTTTATGAATTCTGCACGCCCCAAGAAGTGAGCCCCAAATTTCCATCGCATCACCCTCTTCGCCCAACCCTTTGACAAACTCGTAGGCTTCAACCATTCTCCCAACCCTCCCTAACATGTCTGCTATACAGCAATAGTGTGCCGTTAGTGGTTTAATATTGTATTCCCTTTTCATTGAATCATATATCGAAAGACCTTCGTTAACCAAACCAGCATAACTGCAGGCAGACAAGACTGCAACAAAGGTTATGGCATCAGGTGCAATGCCAGATTTCTGCATTGAGTGAAACAAAGAGAGAGCTCTCTCACCCATTCCATGCTGACCGTAGCCCAGTATCATTGTGGTATATGTGACAGAGTTCTTCTCATGGGATCCAGCGAAAACATTTTCAGCATAAGTGACTGCACCACATTTGGAATACATGTCAATTAGAGCAGATCCCACGAAGACGTTTTGGTCAAGGTAGTGGCGGATAGAGAACCCATGGAGTTGCTTACCCATATCTATGTTTCCCACTATATTACAAGCTGGGAGAACCGATGCTAAGGTCACAGCATTTGGGATTAGATTTTGCTCAAGCATCTGCCTAAAGACAAAGAAAGCTTCTTCAGATAGCCCATTCTGTGTGTACCCAGCAATCATAGAATTCCAAGTAGCCTGATCTCTATCACGGCTGTAGTCTTTTTTGAAAACCCGTTCTGCGATCCTTACTGAGCCAGATTTAGCATACATATCGATGAGATAACTCTCCATCCCCTCAAATTGTATGTCATGCCTAATAAGATAAGCATGAGTCTGCTTTCCAATATCTGGATTTCTAAGATTTGATGAAGCCGAAAGTAGAGCAGTTACAGTTACCGAATCAATCATGAACCTTTGCTTTTGCATCTCATAAACAAGCATCAAAGCTTCATCATCTAAACCATTTTGCACGAATGCAGAAATCATCGTATTCCATGAAACAACATCCCTCTCAGGCATCTTATGAAAAATTTTGAATGACATGTCAACAGAATTGCACCTTGAATACATTACGATAGTCGCATTGAGTAAAATAACGGGCATCAATCTCAAATGCTTGATGATAAAAGCATGCAGCTGTCCAGCTAATTCCAACTGTTGCATCTGTGAACATGCAGTTAAAACTGATAGGAAAGTCACCTCATCAAGAATAGCCAGTTCTGAGTTTACAGCTTGAAAGAAGAGGTCGATCGCTTCAATAGGACGGTTGTTTTGAACATATGCACCGATCATAGTGTTCCAAATCTCTGTATTTCTCTCCGAACAATGGTCAAAAATCTTCCTAGCATATTCAAGGCAACCAAGCTCGGCATACATAAATATTGCCGAGCTCACAACAAACAAGTCAGTCACATATTCCCCACCCAACCTAAGAAGCATACCGTGTAGAACATTCGCGTTCTTATAGTCTCCCATAGCGGAAAGCGCAGGGAAAACATTGACAAAACTGACAGCACTCGGTGTTATTCTCATTCCCATCATCATCCTAAACTGCTTCACTGCTTCTGCATATCTTTCCGTTTTAACATACCAAGAAACCAGCGTATTCCAAGCAACCACATTCCTCTTGCGCATCGTATCAAACACCCTACGCACTAAATCGTACTGTGAATAATGAAAGTCATTATAACAAGCAGAGTACATATTCAAAAGCGAATTGCACACAATCCTACTGGGATTCGGAAGACACCGAATAACATGGCAATGCAGGGCTTTACCCATCTTGAAATTGCGCGTGTCCGCGCAGGCTTTGAGGGTAGAAGAGTAAGTGTAAGGGTCGGCCTTGGTGCCGGGAGAGGCGGATTTCATCTGGGAGTAGAACAAGAGGCTTTCATTGGGCATGTTGTTGCAGATGAATCCAATGATGATGGTGTTCCAGAGCACGGTGGAGGGGCGAGGCAAAGTGTCGAACAGTTGGCGGGCAAGGTGGGGTTGGCCTTCCTGGCAGAGTTTGCTGAGGCGGGAGCGGATGGTGGGGGTTTTGAGCTTTGGGAGGAGGAGGATTGGGGAGGAGAGGTGGTCCGGGGCGGTGGGTGTGGTGGTTTGAGCGGTGGGGGAGGGTGTGGAGAGAGGAAGAGGAAGAGCAGAGGAGGCCATGGCTATGGTGTGTGTGAGTTGCTCTGTTATTTTCCCTCCTAAATTGTGGATTGGGATTATCCTTTTTTTGGTTGGTTGGTAGTCTGCTAGGCTTCCGTTTCCATGAACTTTTTACTTTCATTTTCCAACCTCTTTTGCCCGCCCTCTTCACCAAAGTAAAAAAAGTGCACGACATGTACTGGATGAATAAATGTGCGTTTAAAAATTAAATATCTATATAGTATAAATGAGTATCAAAATTATAGGTATCACATCAGAATTATTCTAACATGAGACGATTAAATATGAACAATTTATCTTCTTCAACTAAAGTCAATCAAATATAATTTTCCTCTTCAACTAAAATCAATTCACTTGCCAAAGGTTACCAAAGGCAAAAGGTATTGATTTACTTAATCATAATATTAAAAAAACGTTTTAACGTCAAATAGAATACCCCTAATCAAGTTTAGTACATGTTTGAACTTTTTTTTTTTAACCAAATAGGGACTGATTAGATGAGATTAACTCTTTGATCGTCTACAATAAAGAAATGAATGTTGCACCTGAACCCCTCCCCATGTCCCCCTCTACTAGTTTTTATTAATAAAAATGAAGAAAAAGAGAACAAACAAGGACTAGGCAAATACCCGCAAAAGAAATATATGTGTAGAATAAAACCCACTTGACGAAGAGGCCATAAGCAATTATTCCAATCAACCAACAATTTACCAACAATAGTTAGAGCCTTAGATAAGAAGTGAAGAACCATAGTGGGATCTGTTTCTATCCAAAGGTGCTTCTATTCACGAACCCAAAAACTACTCGAACCACCTCAATAAGCTAACATTTCTGCAACAATTGGACTCACAAAACTTGTAGTAAAAGAACCAAGAACCTAACCTTCACTTGTACGGAAGACCCTCCAAAACCAGCTCGTCCATTGTTACAAGAACCATCAATATTTACTTCAACGCAGCCTGTCTGCGGAAGCTGCTAGTAAACTGAAACAAAGAAGGTGTCATAGCCAAAAGTGGAGAAACGCCTTGCAAAGACATAATAGTTAAGGAAGTAGAGATCGATCGCTGACTAGAAAAAGCATACCAAACTAATTCGCGAAAACGATTAGTGAACAAACGTTTCGTAAACACCAAGGTTACCTCAAGCTCTTCAAACTAGAATTCTAGACTGATTTTGAAAGCTAAACAAGCTTATGGCAGTATTTGGCAAGAAAAGGAAAGAGATCATCTTTCGATCTCTTCCATCAAGATCACCGAATCAAGTGATCCAGTCCTTGAAATTTGATTCAACAACTAAACCTAAAAACAGGGGCTTTTAAGAGTTATAATACTTTAGCCGTTGAATCAAATTTTAAGGGTCTGGATCACTTGATCCGATGGTTTTGATGGAAGAGATCCGAAGATGATCTCTTTCCGCAAGAAAAAACCTAAAAGTGTATGCTTTATAATAGTATTTGTTGATGCACAAAATCAGTGAGGACTTTGGTACAACAGAAAGTGTTAAATTTGTTACCTTCGCTAGATTGCTCCGGTCACTAGTGTGGATAAGTATGCAAATGGATAGGGACAAGGAAGCAAACACAAGATATACGTGGTTCACCCAGATTGGCTACATCCACGGAGTAGAGGAGTTCTCATTAATTGTGAAGGGTTTACACAAGTACATAGGTTCAAGCTCTCCTTTAGTGAGTACTAGTGAATGATTTAGTACAAATGACATTAGGAAATATTGTGAGAGAATGATCTCTATTTATAGAAGAGAGTTTCTAGTTTCATTCTGACATTGACACGTGTCGTGTTGTGATTGGCTTTTGATGTTGACACGTGTCGCGCTATGATTGGCTTCTGATGTCGACACGTGTCGCGCTGCGATTAGCCTCCTGGTTGGAGGGAAACTCTTCTGGATCCTTGACGGTATAATGTTGACCGATGCTCAGTAGTTTCGGGATTGGTCAAGTATGGTACAAACAGTATTTGTTTTTGTTATTTTATGGAAAATTTGTTGAAATATCTCACATTGACCGTATCTCTGTAAAAGAAGAGTTTAAATATCCCAACCCCACTTTATCTAACACTGAGGCATTTTGTGATAAAACTCCACACCTAACGGATTGTGTAGGTAGTAATTACCAAGTTGAGAACAATATTGATGTTATTAGAAGTAGACATTTGGCCTGTCTCTCTAATAATTCTATATGGTATCAGAACCAAAGAGCGGACCCATAATGTACTGCAACATGATGGGTGGGTCCCCTTGGCCTTGCGCAATGATGGTGGGTACCTTGGCCTCATGTGTAGGGTGAGTCCATGTAGTTGTCGATATGTCGATCTCCCACATGTGACCCGCTAAATATGAAGCACTTGGATTATTATTATTATTATTATTATTTTGCTTCTAGTTCTTTCTTGTCCTCTTTGATCACTTTGTGAAAGTCCTAGGATGGGTACCAATTTAATCTAGACTATAAATAAATTTCAACTTAATACTAATTTAAATTATGACTTAAAATAATTAGTTATGCAAATTTAATCCCACACAAATATTCAGCACGAATATAAAGAGCACACACAAGATGTAGGATTTTACGAGGCAAAACCCACCACTGGGAAAATCCTCGAGCTACCAAGCCAGGAAGCACTAAGAAAGAAAGAATACATAAAGACTCACAAAACTCATCAACTATACACTCATACCAGTTGGCAGCTTTGTCTCCGCGCTTTGCTACTCGATCTTTCTTCAGTCTTCGAGTTAAAGTGGCACGACACTAACGCAGCCGTCAATCACCTTTCCCTCGAACTTTGCAGGATGCTAACTCGATCATGCAGAATGTTTATATGATGAAGTGTTTGTTCGAAAAACAATCAATTACGAAAATCACAAGGCACATTTCCATAATTGATATTCAACTTAAAATCCAAATGAAATCAACATGAAAACAATATTTTCTCTTTCAAAAACCCATGTTGTTGGAACCACAAGCTAACAGTAGTAATCAAATTGTTTTTCCATGCACACAAAAACCCAAGCTAGTGCTTCTGAAAATGCTTTTGAATAAAATCAGTTTTAATGCATGTATGGCTCACTTTTTCACGTCCCTGACTTTCCATATATATGCAAAAGCATTGGTCCCTTTTTTTCTTGATAAGTACTACAATGCAATCCATGTAGTTTAATAATTCTACCAACATGCAATCAGATAACTCCTCATGCAAACAGATAAGTCCTACCGACATGCAAACAGATAAGTTTTGAAAACATGTTTTGAAAAACCAGTTTTATCACACGGTTTGAAAGACAGGATAATTTGATTCTAGAAAAGTAAAACACACAAGAATAAAAGTCCTAATCCAAATACAATAGTATATGGATATAGATGAATGTAGTTGGATGCATGCATGCAAACGTACCTGAATGAGTATCGCGTTTTGGTAACATCTTCGCATTGAAAGTGTGAGAAACCTCCCTAGACTAAAACTATTACAATTGTAAATATGTAACAAGTCTAAGCTATTACAGACTCAGGCATTTTGTCAGGGATTGCCAATTTTACCCTAACACTTTGAACTTGTTGGAAAAAATACATTTCACAATTGCATCACATGGTTTTTTCATTGTTCTCATATATTTCAAGAAGAGAATGCGGTTGCTGACAAGTTAGCAATTTAGGCCTCCTCTTGCCTATACTTGTTTAGCATGTGACTCCACCTCTAGAGACTTTTCCTTTTCTGCATTGGAATTTTTTGAGTATGCCGGCCTACAAATTTGTCTCCCCTTCTTAGTGGATGATTTTCTTTTCTTTTTTCCTAATCATTTTGGTTTTTTTTTTGCAAGCTCTTACCTTGTAGTTTTTATTTAAAAGAGTTTAGGCCTTTTGTTCCCCCTTTTTGTATTTTTTTTTTCCTCCAAAGCGTAAAGTTATATCCCTCTAATTAGGTGATTTTTTTTTTGTATCAATAAAATTCTCTTGTACTTGAGGTTTTCTTTAAAAAGAAAAAAAAAAAAGTTTTAATGAAAAGTCTGCGGTACTGTTTACTTTAACGAAAAAACTACATTTTTACACTAAAAAGTCAAACCTAGTACTATTCATTTTACCCTTTATTTTATTCATATCGTTAAAACTCAAAATTTTCAGATCATTTCCATTAGTTTTCCTAAAAAAAAAAAAAAAAGAGAGAGAGAACATGAGAAGAAGGCGAATTTCAATGAGAATCATCTTCCTTACAAGAACAAGGGGAAAAGCAAATCACATCATCCTTTTGTGGTGGCCTGCGTACGGACCACAGCCTGGCCAATTCCTCCTGTAGTCCAATTGGTTTCATGATAATGTGGTCCAACCGAAGGATAAGGATTGTCTGCGCTCCTAGTTGTGATGCCCTTCCATGCCCTCCTATTTTGTGCGGTCACGGTTAAGTCACGTCAATATTTTATATTAATTTTTTAATGAGATAATAAGACAAAAAATAATAAAAATATAAAATATTAACGTGACTTAACCGTGACCGCGCAAAATAGAAGGGCATGGAAGGGCACCACAACTAAGAGGGAAGACAATCCTTATCCCCAACCGAAAATGAAGTGAAACAACTTGTAGTACATGATGCATGAAGTGACGTAAGCAAATGGAGACACTCATTTATGATATGCCATCTATCAAGAATAATTTACATGTTATTAGTACTGACATGTAATATCTTGAGTTAATAAAATAAAAATATGTAGACAAAAAACTTCAACATATATATTTTTTATTGACACGAGATACTAGCATAGCAATATAATTATGCTACGTAACTCCTTCTCCGTCTATACCATCCAAGTCCTTGAAGTCTGTAGTAGCTAAAAAAAAAAATAGAAGTTGATCCCGGTCTTCACTGCATGCCTCATATCTATCATTGGGTATATTTGTCTCGCTTCAAGGGAAAAAAAAAAAATCTTGCTTATACTTATAAGTAATTGAGTTACTCTTTATTATTGACAATTGATTTTATGATGAAATCTCAACTTTCTTCGTAGTATGACAGCAAGTTGTCCCATGTTAAAGCCCAGTGACCACACATCCATATCTCTCAACTTGTGTTGTCTACGAGTTAGACTTGAAAATTCTCCACACGTGAGAGATGTGTTGAGAGTTAACCCTCTCAATCCCATATTAGGGAAAGAATGGACTTTGCATATGCTTATAAATAATTAACCTACTTCTTATATTGCTAATTGATTTTATGGTAAAATCCCAACTCTCTTCAATTTGTCATTCTCTTTCTAAATATTTACATTTTTTTTCTCTTCATATGTAAATTGTCTATACCATAAAATAGACGTTCCTTCGTCCTTCGTCCACACACCACCCCTTCCAAAATTTATATTTAGAAGCGATTAAATTTTTTTGTATCACCTCAGTTGATCATACGCACAATGAACAGATCAGAGCTGGTGTTTGTTCCGACACCGACGGTTGGTCATCTTGTATCAACCATAGAGTTTTCGAAACGATTACTCGACTGTTGTGACAAATTCTCTGTCACAATCCTTGTCATGGAATCAGCATTTGAATCCTCCACTACTTTGATCTCAAACCCTAGCACTACTCAATCACTTGCAGCCTCCCATGCCCACATAAAAATCGTAGACCTTCCCAGTGTGCACCGCCCACTCGAGATTCTTCAACAATCTGTGGAGAAATACCTCACCGTTTTCATAGAGAACTACAAGTGTCACGTAAGAGACGCAATAGCCAACCATGTTCTGCCCAACTCCTCCGTTTCTGGTTTGGTTGTTGATATGTTCTGCACCTCCATGATTGACGTAGCCTATGAGCTCAAGGTTCCATCTTATCTGTTTTTCACTTCCGGGGCTGGTTTTCTAGGGCTTCTTCTCCACCTTCCCGGACGCTATGACCGACTTGGCATGGTGTTCAAACCATCGGACCCTGAGTCGGTCGTGCCGAGTTATGCCAATCCAGTTCCTGCAAATGTGCTTCCTTCGTTTGCTTACGAGGACACCGGGTACAGTTGCTTTGCAAACCACGCGAGGAGGTTCAAGGAAACCAAGGGTATAATCGTCAACACGTTTTTTGAGCTGGAGTCCCATGCGGTTAGCTCACTTTTGGATTGTGAGACTGAGATCCCTCCTGTTTACACGGTGGGACCCCTTATTGGTGAGCATCATGTGAAACCGTCGGATCGGGCCAAATTTGGAAAGATCATGACGTGGCTTGATGATCAGCCTCCGAAATCAGTGGTGTTCCTCTGCTTTGGGAGCTCTGGAAGTTTTGATGAGGCCCAACTGAGAGAGATTGCAGTTGGATTAGAAAAGAGTGGTAAGAAATTCTTGTGGTCCGTAAGGAAAGCCCCACCTAAGGGCCAGCTTGTAACGCCAGGTTAGTTTACAATTTATTATCGAAAAATAATTTTCGCTTTTGACCGTTTATGTATCTTTATTTATTTTTTGAATTAATACTTGAATCAAAATAAAATCAAGAAATATATGTAGGAATGTACAAAAAGTAACAAGAATTTGTCGAACATTACTTCTCTTACTCACGCAACTAATTTAGTCATTATTTTTCACTTTGTTAGTCAATTTGGTCTCTCCCCTCCATGTTTAAATTTTTATGAATATTCTAGGCTTAAAAAATGTAATGACAGGTGAGTACTCAAATTATGAGAAGTTTTTGCCTCAAGGATTCTTGGAGAGGACCAAAGATGTTGGTATTTTGTGTGGTTGGGCCCCACAAGTGGAGGTCCTGGCCCACAAAGCGACCGGAGGGTTCGTGTCGCACTGTGGATGGAACTCCATATCAGAGAGCTTGTGGCATGGTGTGCCTATTGTGACATGGCCTCTGTATGCAGAGCAGCAGATTAATGCCTTTCAGATGGTGAAGGATTTGGGGTTGGCCGTGGAGCTGAGATTGGACTACAGAACAGACGGTGGTAATCATTTTGTGGTGGCAGATGAGATTGAGAAGGCTGTGAGGTGTGTGATGGACGGTGATGGTGCGGTGAGGAAGAGGGTTGAGGAGATGAGTGAAGTGTGTAGGAAGGCTGTTGGCGATGGTGGATCTTCCTCTACTTCGTTTCAACATTTGATTAAGGTTATGTTGGCACGCCTTGACAATAAGGAGGAATGATCCTAGCATACGTAAAAGCAATGGATTTTGTGTGCTCAATAACAAGTCTAGTGCAAGTGTTTATTAATGTATGGTTGGCTTACAGTCTTATCGATAAGTGATTTTCGCATTTTGTTTTCTTTATGCACTTCTTTATTTCTTTTTTCTAGCATTTGGAATAAATCAAGAGGTAGAAACAAGACAAATGTCGTTGTCTCACGTGTGAAACTCAATGACTACACGTGCTCGACATCTCCTGATTTGTATTTTTCATGTGCTAAGCTTAAAAACACACCACACGTAAAGGGGCGTGTTAAACATTAATCCTACATCAGGAAAAAAAGAAACCTTGTATATGCTTATAAATAATTGAGCTACTCTCTCATATTGCCAATTGATTTTGTAGTGAAATCTCAATATTTTTCAATTTGTCATTCTGTTTCAAAATACTTACTTATTTTTTTCATCTTCATAAATTGTCTATACCACATAAAATTTATATCTAGACTCAATTAAAATTATTTGTACAATCTCAACTGACTATATGCACAATGAACCGATCAGAGCTGGTGCTTGTTCCGACACCGGCGGTTGGTCATCTTGTATCAACCATAGAGTTTTCGAAACGATCACTCGACTGTTGTTTTATCACTTTTATCTCCCTACATTAATTTTCTCCATTTTTTTTTCAGTATTTATGCATTATGTACATTTTAGTTTTAGTTTAAGATCTACACTTTGGTCTTGATATGAGCCTTTTTATCTTTTGATTTATATTTATATGCACACTTTCTATCCTCCGGTCACAAATCTTGTAGATCTAGTAGTGGAAACTCGAATTTACTTGCATTTGTGGTTGAAATATGTGTTTGGTATTAGAAGTAGAAAATTAGAAAAAATATATATATAATTTTGGTTAGAACCGTGAACCGGCATGAACCAAACCGAAACCGTTATGGACCGAACCGTATGATTTTAGTAATAAATTTAAGCGGAACCAAATCAAACCGTTGAAATTTGTCGATTTCGGTTTCATTTTGAGGGTGGAACTGGGCCTAACCGGACCGTGCCCACCCCTAATAATAGGGAAACAGTGCTTATGTGAGGTTTCTTGTTTTTTAGTTTTAATTTTTTTTAAAGCAAAATTGTGAATTAAAAAATGGTACAACTTTTTTTCGATATTTTGTCCGTTATTGCACTAAACACTTTATTCTGCTTAGGGCCAGTTTGTAATTGTTGTGCTTTTTTAATAAACTGCTTTTGCTGTACTTTAAGAATAATCAGCTACAAAATAAGGCAGCTGAGCGCTTGATAAATTATATTTTACAAAGTGTTGTGAGCATGAGAAACAGCGTTTAGAAAGATAAATAATGTCATTTTTAAGAATATATGACGTATTACATGAATTAAAAATCTTTTAAAAGATCAACTCTGCTTTTTATTAAGGTAATTCTAGGAAAACAAATTTTGTAAACTAAATAATGTATCACCAATAGGAATGAGCATGTTTATCAACGACTAAGTAATAAACCAATCATTTACTTCATGTCCTTTAGTTTCCAAAATTTTGGTTATAAATTTAGTCTACCTAACATTATCCTTTTATTAAAGGAGCTTTTAAAAGCAATCTACTGGCGACTTTTAAAGGAATACTAAATTTACAAACTAAATGATGTGTTACTAATAGGAATAAGCACGTTTGTCAACGTTTAAGTAATAAATCAATCATCAACTTCCATATCTTTTAGTTTCTAAAATTTTGTCTACAAATTTAGTCTCCCTAGTATTATTCATTTTTTATTGCTTAACTTTAAAGTAAAACAGTTTTTGTGAAGAAAAAAAAAAGAAAATACTAAACAGGCTTTAGTCCAAGTCAAGATCAAGACAGTCTGAATCTCTTAAAGCTAGTATATTCTGAGATAGTCAAGCGAAGGAATTGGGGGAACGGAGCTGACTATCAGAGGTATAGATTCACATTCCTAATTTGTATTTATTTATTAATTTCAACTGGATCTGAGAAATTCTAAGCCATGGATCTATGAATGGTGTGTGTTGAGTCTCTGATCATCTCTATTTTTTGTTCATCAAATGATCTCTGTAGCGTCTCTGTGTATTTGAGCATCCATGTATGAATATGATCTTTGCAAGCTCATTATTGTCCAGGAAAACTACCTAAATTATCGATTCCTTGCTTTCTACGTACAATGTTGTCAGATTCTATTTTCTAATTTTCTGATTTTAGGGTGGAGGGAGTGCTAATATAGTAATTTTCAGGTATTTTGGGTCTTTGAGGGATTTTTTTTGGTAACTTTGTGATTTGCAGTTGATTTTAGGAATTGATTTATGGGTTTGGTTTGAATGCACTGACATAAGTTATTGTTTCTGTTAATGCAGATGACGGAAATCGACCCGAGTTCAAACTGAATCGATATGATTATTTTGGTCATGGTGAGAACTCAGAATCCTTTCTTAATCTTTCCTGTTTTTGGAATTGAGAAATTGGGTTAATTTTATGATGGTTCACCGAGAATTTGTTAATCGCTTTAATGCATATGAGATAGGGTTTCTGCTTTCTAAGATCTATTTCTGGTCTTTAGAAATTGCTTGATTTGGTATTGTCAAATGGAATATGAATTTCCGTGTTGACTTTGTCAGTATGTTGTTGTAGTGGTCTAATTGGATACGATATAAGTTGAGGTGTTGACATGAAATCGGACACAGGTGGTTTTCCTCGATTTTGTGGGATAAAGTTATAGTTTGATTTAGGCTATAAATGATAACCAAATTAAGTTCAATGAGTTGTTACAATCGGAGGCTGATGGCATTTTGAACTATTTAGATACAACTGAAGTGGAGAAAGATAGCTCAGTGGCTTCCTATGGTGCAATGTACTTCAGAATCCTTTAGTTCAGAAGCCAGCAGAATCAAATGACGATCTTGGGCTAAGAAAGAAATCATTATCTGATATTGGGAACCTACTGGTATGCTTCATTATCCTTTTTGAACCCCGCTTTATTTTTCTTAAAGAACTAAAATGTTTTATAGTGAGTACTTTGTTCTCCGCTCTAATAATTTTCTTACCCTTATATGGGACTGTTTGCGTTTCAGAAATGTGTTTTAAAGGTACTTATGACTCCTAATTGCCATTTTGCATTCAAAATATACTCTATTGTTTGCTGCGGTTTACCCCTTGGAGCATGTCATTACTTTTCTCCTTACTCTCTCACTGAAATTTTTTAAACCCTATATAGGTGAATGCAGACGCTGCAAAACCCGGCTCAAAGAACTGTAGATGCTGAAGGCAAAAAAGAAGCAGAGGATGCATTGCAAGCAGAAGGTTAAGATAAATTTTTCGTTATGAAAGAGAACATTGTTCTTCATTTGCCTATGCTTATTACTACAAATTTAATTTATATGCTTGAAACTTACGTTGTCATATCATAGTTCAATACGAATATATTTGTGCTATTGGATAAGCATCGGCCAACTGGAAGGCTATTGACGTTTCTTATAAAGAAATCAGAGTCATCTTCTCATTTTCGATGTTGAAGATTTGGTTGCATTTTAATATTTATAGTCCAAGACGAAAGAAAAAGATTAGGCTAATTGTTTATGAGCCCCTAAAATCTATAGTGACCTTTTGGAAATTATATGATATTTCAGATGTCCTAAAGGTTAACGTGCCAAGTCATTATGTTGGCACGATTCTGTTTTAGTATTTGTTGGATTAGAATATACTCATTGTTTTAAGTGAGTATTATTTTTGACTCCTGATAAATATTTAGATTGATAAATCAAAGGGCAGGGAGGGAGAGGCGGAGAAGCTCTTGGTTTTGGGTGTTTTAACATGTTGATGTTGTGTGTTTTACTGTTTTATTAGATTTGGTGCTTCATATACAGATAATGTATTAATGATTCAGATTTCCGATTTGAAATTTTCATCATTATTCCATTGATTTAGTAATAAATTTATGCCTTAATTTAGCATTTTCATCATGATGAGTATTGGGGACAGAGTAGGAGAGGTGGTTGATTTTATAGGGAAAGAGACCAGATCCCTTCCACCAAGTCTAACAATCCAGACCCTTGAAATTTGACTAACGTAACTGAAATGCCACCATGACATCACAACCTAGGGGCTAGACTAGGCAATTTCGGCCTGGGGACTAACTGGGCTCTCCCATAGCCCAATGACTTGGAAGAGATGGAGGAGATTTTGGTGTGGAGAAGGTATTTAATCCACTATCGTCAGGAGATAGTATCATGTTGGAATTGCTCAAATGAAAGGTACAAAATATGGTTAGGTCAGGCAATTTCTCATATGACGCATTAACGCAACACAAAATAACATAAAATTAACAGATTTCATGTTATTCCGTTAACGAGTTGTATTGTTACTGGTCATCTGTTAAGAACTAGTTAACTAATCGTGCCTCTATCAGGTCACCCATTAAAATAAACGAGTATGATACGGAAACAACCTAGTTGTCAGGTCTAGATGTTAGGCATGACAATTTTTGTATGACTTGTTAACCTGACATGAAATGACAAAAAAATACTAGATTCCAAGTAAACCCGTTAACAAGTCGGGTTGTTATCATGTCGCCTGTTAAATTCATATAATGAATTTGACGTGACACAATTTGTTGCAATAGTGGATATGACACAAAAAAGACGACACGAGAAGGCAAATTTAATTAGACTTTCTAGTCAAAATGGTTTCTGAGATTGACGTAACTTTCATTTTAGTCTTAAGATTTGAAATCGATAGAAGTTGTCTATGAATAAGAATTAAATGACAAAAATACCTTCAATTTTAGTCAAATTGTTTTGGCCCATTATTATTAAATTGAAAATATTTTCGTCACTTTAATCCTTATTTAATAGAATTACGAAATGATCAAAATAGTTGATCGTGGATAAAGTTTGGGACCTCTTCTATTGATTGGGCCAAACAAATGAATTGATGCATGTTAATTTATAATTCCAAGTTCATTTCCTCGTCAAGCTGCAACTTGCTACCTGCAGGAGGTGTTCACTTACTTATTTGTAGTGGACGTGGATTGTCTGCCCTCCTCATTCCATACCCTTCTTATCTCCTTTTATTTCTGTGATCACGGTTAAATCACGTTAATATTTTATATTCTCATTATTTTATATTTTATTATTTTTATAAAAAAATCAATATAAAATAACGTTATTTAATCGTGATAAAAAATAAAAAGGAATGAGAAGGGGATGAGATGAGGAGTGTAGGCAATCTTTAGAGTTGCTTCATTTCATCGGGGATTGGATATAATTTAATTTTGGTGTTTCGAGGCAGCGGGGGCGGTGGATTGGTAATCGTAGTAAGTTGGAAAATAGTGCTATTGGGGGATAGAGAAACAAGGATGGGAGCGAGTAGAAATAGCGACCCGAATCAGGACGGGTCAGATGAGCAGCAGAAACGATCGGAGATCTACACCTACGATGCGCCGTGGCACATCTACGCCATGAACTGGAGCGTCCGTCGGGACAAGAAGTACCGGCTGGCCATCGCCAGCCTCCTCGAGCAGTACCCAAACCGAGTGGAGATCGTGCAGCTTGACGACTCAAACGGGGAGATCCGGTCGGACCCCAACCTGTCCTTCGAGCACCCGTACGCGCCAACCAAGACCGTCTTCATCCCGGACAAGGAGTGCCAGAAGCCAGACCTGCTGGCCACCTCCAGCGATTTCCTCCGCGTGTGGCGCATCTCGGGGGATGAGGACGACTCGGACTCATCCTCGCCTGTGGAGCTCAAGTCCCTCCTCAACGGCAACAAGAACTCCGAGTTCTGCGGGCCCATCACCTCCTTCGATTGGAACGAGGCGGAACCCAAGCGCATCGGCACCTCCTCCATCGACACCACGTGCACCATCTGGGACATCGAGCGCGAGGCCGTGGACACCCAGCTCATCGCCCACGACAAGGAGGTGTACGACATCGCTTGGGGCGGCGTCGGTGTATTCGCCTCCGTCTCGGCGGACGGTTCCGTGAGAGTGTTTGACCTGCGCGACAAGGAGCACTCCACCATCATTTACGAGAGCTCGGAGCCGGACACCCCCTTGGTCCGCCTGGGATGGAACAGGCAGGACCCCAGGTACATGGCCACCATTATCATGGACAGCGCCAAGGTGGTGATCCTCGACATCCGCTTCCCGACCCTCCCCGTGGTCGAGTTGCAGAGGCACCAGTCCAGCGTCAACGCCGTTGCCTGGGCCCCACACAGCTCTTGCCACATCTGCACCGCCGGTGATGACTCCCAGGCCCTCATCTGGGACCTCTCCTCCATGGGCCAGCCAGTGGAGGGCGGCCTTGATCCCATTCTGGCCTACACGGCTGGGGCCGAAATCGAGCAGCTGCAGTGGTCCTCTTCCCAGCCTGATTGGGTTGCAATTGCCTTCTCTACCAAGCTTCAGATACTGAGGGTATGATCAAGTATGGCCACTGACCAGGCATTTCACCAAGTCCTCCAGACTCCAGTTTGTGGCCAAATGCCATCGCTCAGCTGCTCTTTAGTCAGTCCTCCTTCCTAGTTCGCAGTTCCTAGTCGTAGTCGTAATTAAGATAATACTACCTCACTCTGTTACTTTATTGACAATTGATGTCAACATTAGCTGATATGCTCCTTGCCTCGGATATTTCTTACGAAAATGCGTCTTTGTCGATGATGGTCCTAGATTTCTGCCGATGAAATTGTATCTGATTTCTCTCTGTTTCTCCTTGCGATTTTCATACGAGAGGAGATTGTCACCTACCTGACCATCCCAGTCTGCTCCTTAGCTTAAAATTCTGTCGCATGCACCTCTGCCGTTTAGCTGATTTGACCAAACAGTATGATTTAGTGAGTTATGCAAGCATGACATGACAATTTGTTAGTGACTTTGTTTCCTCATTACTAGTCAAGGTATTGGAGTCTCATCCTGTATTTGCTAATGAAACAATACAAGCATTTTATGCTAGAAAGCCGGAAAACCTCCAACACTAACAGTTTGTGATTGCTGATGCATTCTCATCTTGCACTTTTCAAGCGTTTGCGCTTCTGTTAGAGGAGGTGTTGGCGACTTGTGTATTTTTAGGAATTACAAGGGCAGTGATTTCAACACTCTTTTACTTTCCGCACACCCTTGTTTATCTAATGGCTACAAAATAAAGAGAAGACAATAGCAACAAAGGCAATGGATCGAAATAGAGAGGATCTGGCGTGAGTAGAGAGACAAGAGAGAAGAGATGAGGACAAGGAAATCTGCCAAACAATTCGTGAGGCAACCTTAAGCCACCACCAGATGGCGAGTCATGACAATAGCAACAAAGATGAGAAAGATGAGAAAAGATGAGAAAGAGAGGAGGAGAGAGGGAAGAGTCTTAATCACTGAAGCTAGTCCATTACGAGAAAGTTCGGTGCAACAAGCACACCGTTAAGTTTCTATTTTGGCTGCGCTGTATGCCTCTGTCACGAAAGAAAAGACAACTGGTCAATTAATTTTTGCGTAACCTGCAAGTCTTAAAGGAGCACGCATTCAATTTGACTTACAGTTGTGTATACTTTTAAGAACAGCACTACTCTGTATATATTATATATATTTGTGTTGAGTGCAAGCACGAACGCATAAGCACAATCTAAGATGGATTCCAAGGCAGCAGCTAACAATAAACTTCATGCTGTTTGTATTCCAGCTCCAGCTCAAGGCCATATAAAGGCAATGCTTAAATTTTCAAAGCTACTCCACCATAGAGGTTTTCATATAACCTTTGTCAACACAGAGTTCAACCACAACCGCTTTCTTAAATTTCTTGGACCCAATTCCCTCGATGGCTTGCCTGATTTTCGATTTGAAACCATTCCAGACGGCCTTCCACCAGACTCCAACCAAGATGCCACCCAAGACACCTCTTTAGCATCCGATGCCATCAGCAAAAACCTTTTGCCTCCGTTTCGAGACCTCCTCATAAAACTCAATGACGCGGCGATTTCGATCAATAATGTTAGTCCTCCAGTGACTTGCATTTTCTCAGATGGTTTCATGCCATTTACAATTGATAATTATGGCAGATTAAGCCATAAAATCTCCATCGAAGAGCAAGAACGAAGAACAATGAATATCAGAGTAGAGAGAGAAAGCGATGTCTTGCAAATGTTGTTGTATTTACTGAATGAATCCAATTGCTTACATTTTCAGTAATATATATACCTATTTAAAGAAGCTAACAAAACAAACTTACAGCTGTCAAAACTTAATAACTAAGACAGCTACAGCTGTCAAAACTTAATAACTAAGACAGCTAAACACCTTAACCGCCTAGCTAACTTATACAAAATATGACTAAAATACCCATGCACATATATCCTTGGTTAATACTCCCCCTTAATCTTAACTGGGATATCCCAGTCTGAGATTGGTACAATGATGAACAAACAAAGGACTGTGTAAACCTTTGGTCAAGACATCTGCAACCTGAGCTTCTGTAGGAATATATTGAACCTCTAGATCTCCCTTTTGGACCCTTTCACGAACAAAATGAAAATCAGTATCCAAGTGTTTAATCCGAGTATGAAAAACTGGATTAGAACATAAGGCTAACGTTGAAAGATTATCACAATGTAACAACGGTGCAGATGGAAGAAAAACATGAAGATCTTTGAGAACTGATCTAACCCAAGCTACATCTGCAGCAGCATTAGCTAATGCCTTATACTCTGCCTCAGTAGAGCTGCGAGACACACTTCCTTGTTTCTTGGACTGCCATGATACATGATTGGAACCAATAAAGACAATGTATCCTGTGGTGGACCTTCTGGTATTTATATCAGCAGCCCAGTCGGCATCACTATAAGCAAGCAATTCCATTTTTCCCTGAGCAGAATAAGTCAATCCACACTGCAATGTACCTTTAAGATATCGAAGAATTCTTTTAATCAAACAAAAATGTTCTTCAGTTGGAGTTGTCATAAATTGGCATGCATAATTGACTGCATAGGCAATATCAGGCCTAGTGAAGGTCAGATACTGTAATGCACCAACCATACTTCGGTACACTGTTGGATCAGCCATTGGTTGTCCTTCATCCTTCAATAACTGAGTGTGTGGCTTGCTCGGAGTTGAACAGGGTCTACAATGCATCATTCCAGCCTTATTGAGAAGATCAGTAACATATTTAGACTGATTAATGAAAATGTCGCCATTGTCTCGGTAGGCAATCTGCAAACCCAAAAAATAGGTTAATCTCCCTATGTCTTTCATATCAAATACACTGGCTAAATCATCAATGACTTGCTGTATTAACTTGGAAGAAGACCCTGTGATGATAATACCATCAACATACAATAGCAAGATCACTACATTAGAACCACTGATCTTCACAAACAAACTAGGATCAGAATGAGAAGATTGAAACCCCAAAGTAGGTAAATAGCTTGTAAACTTGGCATTCCATGCTCTGGGAGCCTGTTTAAGTCCATATAGAGACTTAAGTAACTTGCAGACATGAGTAGGATATAGAGAATCTTGAAAACCTTGAGGTTGTTTCATAAACACCTATTCTTGTAATTCTCCATGAAGAAAGACATTCTTCACATCTAATTGCCTTAAATCCCATTTGTTCATTGCTGCAAGTGACAAGACTAGCCTTACTGTTGTGTGTCTGACCACTGGACTAAATGTTTCGTCATAGTCCATACCATGTTCTTGGCTAAAACCTTGAGCTACAAGCCTTGCCTTGTATCGGGACACCTTTCCATCTTGATCCTTCTTAAGCTTGTACACCCACTTGCTGCCTATAACATTTCTATTTTGTGGAACTGGTACTAATTCCCAAGTACCTTGTTTCTGCAAAGCTTCAAATTCTTCCTGCATTGCATTTCTCCAGTGCACAGAGGTAACAGCTTGCTTGTAATGAGTTGGTTCTGAAGACTCATGAATATCCAATATAGCAGTAAAACCACTAAACACAATATCATCATCAGATGATAAAGAAGAACCTGGAGGCATGGATACAGAAGCACAATAACCAGAATAATCTTTTCTTTGTAAAACTCCACTTTTTAACCTTGTAATCATATTATGCTCAGAAGGCACATTAATTACATCAGTATGAATCACAGGATCATTTACATCATGAAGAGAAACTGAAGATGTACCAGCCACAACATCAGGAGAAACAGATGAAATATCAACCATATTGTCAGATGTAGAACAATCATTTGGAGATAGATCTTCAGAGTTAGAAGTTACCTGAATTTGGGAAGGGATATGGACAGGCAACCTTGGAGAGGAAGGAGTTGGATGTAGAGTAGTAGCTTGTAATGGTAACAATCCTGAACCTGATGCTGTACCAGAAGACTGAGAAGAAACAGAATGCAGCTCCATGTCTGGATTATTGACCACATCATTCACCCCATGTTGCTCAGATTCATGTGACAATGCAACAGAAACAACTCTAGGTAACTCTCTTTGTGTAGTGGAAGTAGACACAGATTGAGGAACATGTATGGATTGAGATGTCTTAAAAGGAAATACATGTTCATCATGAATGACATGCCGAGACAACAATAACCTTTTTGTAGGTATATGAAAACACAATACTCCTTTGTACCCTACTGAATATCCCAAAAATACACATTCATCACTTCGTGCTTGTAGCTTATTGACATTATAAGGTCTCAAATAAGGAAAGACTGCAGAACCAAAGACCTTTAATGACCCTAAAGAAGGTGATTGTCCAAACAACTTCATATAGGGTGATATCATTTCTAAATTCTGACTAGGCATTCTATTTATCAAGAATACTGCATGACTACACGCATGAAACCAGAACTGTTGAGGTAAATAAGCTGCACTCAGTAATGTCACAGTAGTTTCAACAATATGTCTATTTTTCCTCTCAGCAAGACCATTCTGTTGAGGTGTATATGGACAAGAAACAAGATGCAAAATGCCATTGGTATCCAAGAAGGTCTTAAACACTTTACTCATGTACTCTCCTCCTCCGTCAGATTGTAAAGCCTTAATATTTGTATTGAAATGATTCACAATAAAGGCATGAAATTTCACAAATACAGTGTACACATCAGACTTATTAACAAGTGGGAAGATCCAAGTAAACCTTGTGCATTCATCAACAAAAATTACATAATATCGGTAACCTTCCACTGAAACAGTAGGTGAAGGTCCCCAGACATCAGTATGCACTTTTTCAAAAGGAATACTTGACTTATTACACTTTGAAGGAAATGGTTGTCTAGACATCTTACCCCTAATACAAGCTGAGCACAACTGAGGACATTTATCTAAAGAAACAGAAATCTGAGAGTCTTGAAGCATTTTTAGTTGAACCTCATTGGTGGGATGCCCAAGTCTATGATGCCAGATAGATGTCTTAACAAGTTGCCCCAACAAAGCTTGAGGTGTATTATTTATTAGCTGAGAATATTTGTAGAAATGCTGCGGAGGAATGTAATACAAGCCACTACTACTACTCCTTCCTTTCATGAGGATTTTCTTGGTTGCCTTGTCCTGCACCCAAAAACCAAATTCATCAAGTATAACATAGCAATGATTATCCTTGCATAGTCTATAAACTGATAATAAACTAGCTGCTAACTGTGGAACATGTAACACCATTTGAAGAGTTAAAGATTTAGAAGAGGTTAAAAGAGAACCCAAACCAGTGTTAGCAATGGGAAGTCCCTCTCCATTGCCAACTGTAATCCTGTCAGTGCCCTCAAAAGGTGTCACAAGTGTCAAATTATCAAGGTCAGCAGTCATATGGTGAGTAGCTCCTGTATCTAACACCCAATTTGGCTGTGAAGAAGACACGAAATTCTGCTGAGCTTGGGCAGTAAGTGCAGCCAAAGAAGGAGATGGTTGATCACCTTGGTATGCATAATTGCCTCTGTGATAGCAGTTGAGAGCAGTATGGCCTTTCTTTCCACAAATTTGACATGCCATAACTGGAGGAGCGGAACTGGAACTTGCATCATACCTTGAGTAACAATTAGGAGCAGTATGGCCTCGTTTATTACAAATCTGACATTCAGGAATCAATGTTGTTTTGGAACCAGTATTGCCATTCCAATTCTGCCAAGTTGAACCACCTTTAGATCCAAAATTAGCGCTTCCATTATTATTTGTGCTCCCAGGAAAGAAATTTGAATTCCCTGAGAACCTGCCATTATTGTTCCCATTATACCTAGGCCTGTTGTTAAACCTTCCATTGGTACCTCCATAATTCTGATAGCTCCTGTTATTCTGAGAATTTGCATTATTTTGTTGATGAAACTGAGGAAGATAAGCCTGAGACACAAGTGCCCCAGTTGACCTTTGAGTATTATTCTGAGAATTAGCATTAGCACCACTGACAAAACCATAACCACCAGAAAATTGTTGAGCCGATCTTTGACTCTGTGATGAATTAGCATTTGAAGATTCACCATGGCAATACATGCCTGACATAGGAAAATTCAGTGTAGATTGTGAATCTTTAGCAGTCCTCTCGGCGGCCAATAATTGAGCTCGAAACTCTTTAAGAGAAATAGGAGTTTCACGAGCCACAATCACAGTACGGATCATGTTAAATTCTGCTGGCAATCCAGCCAAAGCAGCAACAATAAGATCATTTTCAGAAACAACTTCTCCAGCAGCAAGAAGTTGATCCTTAAGAACCTTGATTCGCAACATGTATTTCTCAACACTATCCGAACCTTTCTTAATTGTCAGTAACTCAATCTTGAGATGATTCACTCTTGCTCTCGAAACAGTAGCATACCGATCTTGTAAATTCATCCAAGCTTCATGTGCAGTTCTACAACCAACAACATATTCAACTGCTTCATCTCCCAAAGTAGCAAGCAATAGACTCACAAGAGCCCTATCTCTTTTAATCCACTCTTTATAAGCTGCTGTAACTTCAGTAGTGATACCACCGTCTTCAGTAAAGACAAACTTTGGTGGACAGACAGAGGTACCATCAAAATGATCAAACAAATCATTTCCTTCAAGAACAGATCTAAACTGAAAGGACCACTTCACAAAATTATCCTCCTGAAGTCTAATGGTTAACATTCCAAGTAGACTTTCAACCTTCACCATATTCATCGCCATTACTCCAAAACTGGAAGAACACAGTAATTTCAACTACAAAATCAACCGCAACAATCAAGAAGCAACAAAGAGCTTCGTGCTCAAATCTCGTGCTCAAATCAGTAATCAAGGAGCTGCGTGCTCAAGAAACAACCAATGCTGTGCAAATTGATAAAATCAAACAATTATAGGCTTCGTGCCCTAGAAATCAGCAACAATCAAGAAACAACAAGGAGCTTCGTGCTCAAATCAATCACCAGTAATCAAGGAGCTTCGTGCTCAAGAAACAATCAATACTTTGCAAATTGATAAACTCAAACAATTATAGGCTTCGTGCCCTAGAACTTAGCTTCGTGCCCTGATATCGCAACAACGATCAAAGATCCCAATCTGAACAGATCAAGATACGCCTCTGAAAAACCGTAAGCCTGATGAGCTAACCAGGATCCTCTTCACCGGTTTACTGAACCTCGGCTCTTGATACCATGATAATTATGGCAGATTAAGCCATAAAATCTCCATCGAAGAGCAAGAACGAAGAACAATGAATATCAGAGTAGAGAGAGAAAGCGATGTCTTGCAAATGTTGTTGTATTTACTGAATGAATCCAATTGCTTACATTTTCAGTAATATATATACCTATTTAAAGAAGCTAACAAAACAAACTTACAGCTGTCAAAACTTAATAACTAAGACAGCTACAACTGTCAAAACTTAATAACTAAGACAGCTAAACACCTTAACCGCCTAGCTAACTTATACAAAATATGACTAAAATACCCATGCACATATATCCTTGGTTAATAACAATCACAGCTGCTGACGAAACTGGACTCCCTTTGGTACTCTTCTTTCCTATTTCTGCAGGCAGCTTCATGGGCTATAAACAATACCCTACTTTGGTGGAAAAGGGTATTGCACCACTCAAAGGTAGTGAGACAAATCATTTGAATAAGCTAATCGCATAATTTTATTGATTATTTATTTTTTTAACAAAAAATTAAAATAGTGTATTGCACCATATTAGCTCCTCGGAGTAGGTGTAGAACGCAAAACATACGGTCCTACACACTCGGGGAGAGTCCATGCCCATCACTCGTCCTATTGTTTAATCTCTTGTTTCTAAACGTATGATATTTAATTTCATTTAATTACTCTTACTTGAGTGTTAATTATATATGTAGATGAGAGCTGTTTGACAAATGGCTTCTTGGACAAGGTAATAGATTGGATTCCAGGAATGAAGGATATTCGTTTAAGGGATCTATCGACAAATTTTCGAACTACAAATCCAAACGACAGCGTGTTCAACCTCAGTTTGGAATCAGTGGAAAGAGTTGATCAAGCTTCAGCAGTAGTTGTTCATACTTTTGAAGCATTGGAGCCAGATGTTTTGAATGCTCTTTCCTCAATGCTTCCACTTGTTTATGCCATTGGCCCTCTCCAGTTGCTTCTCAATCACTTACCAAAAGATCCCTTGAACGATATGGGATATAGCCTGTGGAGAGAAGAAACAGAGTGCCTTGAATGGCTAAACTCAAAGCCACCAAATTCAGTTGTTTATGTGAATTTTGGCAGCATAGCAGTCATGACACTAGAACATCTTGTAGAGTTTGCATGGGGACTTGCAAATAGCAAGCTTCCATTCTTTTGGGTAATCAGGCCTGATTTGGTTGTCGGTGAATCGGCGATTTTGTCACCTGAATTTGTAGCTGAAACCAAGGAGAGGGGTTTGATAGCAAGTTGGTGCCCACAAGAGCAAGTCCTTAGCCACCCTTCAGTTGGAGGCTTTTTAACACACAGCGGTTGGAATTCGGTTGTTGAAAGTTTGTGTGCAGGAGTTCCTATGCTTTGTTGGCCTTTCTTTGCTGACCAACAAACTAACACTTGGTGTGCTTGCAATGAATGGGATATTGGGATGGATATTAGTAATGATGTCAAAAGAGTAGAAGTAGAGAAGCTTGTTAGAGAGTTAATGGAGGGAGAAAAGGGTAAGAAAATGAAAATTAAGGTCACGCAGTGGAAGAAACTTGCAGAAGAATCCACCAGTCCAAATGGTTCCTCATCCACAAACCTAGACAATTTAATCAATAATGTGCTATTAAGAAACTCTTTTTAGTAGAGTGATAGTGCTAGTGAGTTAAATAGTAACTTTTGTTGGTTGTCTACTTGTCTTAATTACTAGAAAGATGAACTTGCACGCCTACTGTGTCATAAATTAGCATATGAGAATCTATTCCTGTGTTTGGATAAGAAAATTTAAGGTTACTAAGAAATTTCAAAATGATGGAAATAGAAACTGTGAACACGGAAAATTCCTGAAACGAAAAAGACAAGAACGACGTGCACAAACAAATATTTGTGTTTGATGATTTTGGGTTACAATCTCTCTCAAATTTGATCCTCTGATTCGATCTCCGTAAGGTGTTGATTTGTGGATGTTTCGTTGATCTAAGAGCCGTCGAAGCTTGATCTTGGATGAACTGTTGGAAGTTTCTTCAAGGGGCCGTGGGCTTGATCTTTGAAGGTGGATTTGAGCGGATCTTCAAGGAGCCGTTGGGGCTTGATCTTGAGGATGAGTGTTTCTTCAAGGGCCGTTAAGGTTTGATCTTGAATAACGGTGATGAGCGGATCTTCAAGGGCTTTTGGGCTTGATCTTGAAGAACGGTTGGATGTGTGGATTTGTTGATGTTGTAATCTTGATATGAATTCTCTCTGCAACAATATTAGGGACTTTAGTTTAAATTATCACTAATTTGTTCTTGATTTGGCATTGAATCTTGGTTAATTTGGACTGCCAGTGGTTCTGATATAAAGGAGAAGCTGCAAGAGCTTATGATCTTGTTGCACTTAAGTACGACTGTTCTTTAACTCATATAAACTTACAGGTAGGGTTCAAACTGTTAAGAGTTTTATGATGTTGTAAAAGCTTTTAGTAGCAGAAGCTTAGTCTATTTGCAGTTGCATTATTACACTATACAAAGCTAGCAACAGCTTAGGGCTGGTTTGGTATTGCTGTGCTTTGAAAAAAAGCTGCTGTGAGAATAAGCGGCTGTGCTGTGAGAATAAGCGGCTGTGAAATAAATCAGCAGAGCGTTTGGTAAACTTTTTTGTAAAAGTGCTTTTGGAAAAAAAAGCAGTCTGATAGTGGGTCTTTTCATTAAAGGAGCACTGTAGCTCCGTGTGCTTTGAAAAAAAGCCAGTTTTCCAAAGCTGCAAATAGCAGCTTCAGCTTTTTCCTTTGATTTCAGCTTATTCTCACAGCAGCTTCCAAAATAAGCCTTTTTTTTTCAGTTTACCAAACACCTAAAACCCTCACAGCTTTTTTTCACAGGTGCTTTTTTTTTAAGCACCTCACTCCCAAACTAGGTCTTAGCCCCATTCACAAATACATATTTACTTCGTCCTTGGCATCTACGCTTATTGCTGTCACTTCTCCTTTGTACTCTTTCTCCTTCTTGACGAAATTACGGTCTGCCCTCAGTCTCCAACTTTCTTTTGCAATTACACCCATGTGCTCTCGCAGAGGGAAGCTCATGGCTCACACTGTCGCTTGGGCCAATCTCGGCCTCACTTACCCTTCTGACATCGACGGCCCAAAGGTAGATTTCTCTCATCACTTTCGGAATCCAGTATATATGTGTGTGCATATTCGCCAATGGAAATTTGTAATTTTGATTGATGTCTGGTGTTGGTTTTGTGAAAAATGATTTGTGGTGTGTGGGTTTGTGATTGCGTAGAGGTATTGATTGTTGTATTTGTTAGTTTTGTGGTGTAGTTTGATGGATCTGTATCTGTAAAGATCCGATCTTTATATGTAGGGTGATTATATTTTTTTATTGTTTGATTGACTTTATGAGATAAGACCAATAAGTGATTAATTTTTGTTAATGAGGTTTTTATTTTTATTATTTATATAAATATATGTGTGTATCTATGTGTGTGTATATAGATTTATACATAGAGGGAAGATTGATGGACATGTGTATGCTTAGTCCGTAATAGAAGATGAGAAAATTAAAACCACATTAAACAACTTAGCATTTAAAGCTCTTTTTTTTTCTCTTTTGACAAATCTCTCTTTGTTAGACTGCTAGGGGGTGCACCGTGTGAGGACCATTTATGTTTTATTACAGGCGTATCTATAGTTTTGGGAACTGGAGAAAAGATGTGGAACAAATCATTTGCACAGCAGAGGCCGACTTGATTATTTCTCGAATTTATAGTGCACAAAAATGGATGTATTGTCCATTTTGAAGAATTGTATCTAATTTTAAATAAATGTGGTGGATGAGTTTTTGTAAATTACATGGAATGTTAGATGTAAAACATTTGTATATTATGGCACTATTTTTCTTTTGAATTATTTTTATTATTGTTTGTTGTGGCCTATAATTGAAATTTATTATTTCGATTATATAATTTTTTTGAGTTATAATTATTTGAGAACGAATACAGAAACAATTTTCGATTTATTATTATTATCAAAGGTGGTGTCACTTTACACCGTCACTAGTTTGCATATTTTATTTATTTAATTGTTATCTAACGTCGCTTTAAGCCGACATAACATCAATGTCGTTTTAAACCAACGTTGCTTAGTGGCGGATTAAGCGAACAAACCGACATTGAAGCCCTTTAGTGACGGTAGCAATGGTGTCACTATTCCAATCCGACATTACAGTGTTTTATGTCGGAATTTTGCCAAATTTCAAACAGAAATCGGGTTTCTTGTCGGTTTTTGGTCCGTCGATGATAGGCTATATTGTAGTAGTGTGCGGTTGCTGACAAGTTAGCAATTTAAGCCTCATCTCGCCTATACTTGTTTAGCATGTGACTCCACCTCTAGAGACTTTTCCTTTTCCGCATTAGAATTTTTTGAGTATGCTGGCCTACAAATTTGTCCCCCCTTCTTAGTGGATGATTTTCTTTTCTTTTGTCCTAATCTTTTTGGTATTTTTGTTTGCAAGCTCTTACCTTGTAGTTTTTATCTAAAAGGGTTTAGGCCTTTTGTCCCCCCTATTTGTATTTTTTTTCCTCCAAAGTGTAAAGTTATATCCCTCTAATTAGATGAAACTTCTTTTTTCGTATCAATAAAATTCTCTTGTACTTGAGGTTTTCTTTAAAAAGAAAAAAAAAAAAGAGAACATGAGAAGAATGCGAATTTCAACTAGAATCTTCTTCCTTACAGGAACAAGGGGAAAAGCAAATCACATCATCCTTTTGTGGTGGCCTGCGTACGGACCACAGCCTGGCCAATTCCTCCTATAGTCCAATTGGTATTTCATGATAATATGGTCCAACCAAAAATAATGTGAAACAACTTGTAGTACATGATGCATGAAGTGAGGTAAGCAAATGGAGACACTCATTTATGATATGCCATCTATACAAGAATAATTTACATGTTATTAGTACACTCACATGTAATATCTTGGGTTAATAACATAAAAATATGTAGACAAAAAGTTAAACATATATATTTTTTATTAGCACGAAATACCATCATAGCAATATAATCGTGCCATGTAACTTCTTCTCCGTCTATACATCCAAGTCCCTGAAGTTTGTAGTAGCTCAAAAAAAAAAAAAAAAAAAAGGTGATCCCGGTCTTCACTACATGCCTCATATCTATCATTGGGTATATTTGTGTAGAATCTCGCTTTGAGATAAAAAAAAAAGAAAAAAAAAGATCTTGCACGTACTTATAGTAATTGAGTTACTCCCTATTATTAACAATTGGTTTTATGATCGAATCTCAACTTTCTTTATAGTATCAGAGCAAGTTGTCCCATGTTAAAGCCCAATGACCACACATCCATATCTCTCGACTTGTATTGTCTACGAGTTAGGCTTAAAAATTCTCCACACGTGAAAGGATGTGTTGAGAGTTAATCCCTCTCAATTCCATATTAAGGAAAGAATAGACCTTGCATATGCTTATAAATAATTAACCTACTTCTCATATGTTAGAAACCAATCAAATGTCACTGATACAATATATATATATATATATATATATATATATATATATATATATAATTTGCACATTTTATTTCGAATAAGAAATTCAATAACAGATACAATAAATAGTACCATAATTTGCACAGTGAATTCTTCAACAACAGATACAATAATTCAAAAGAAAAATAGTGCCATAATATACAAATTCTTGTGGGTGTTTTGTAACATTGAAGGATTCCCTGTTCCAAGAATTGTTATTCCATTCGATTTTGTTAGTCGAATCGTGAAATATGACGATGAACTCTCTTTTTTTCTTGGTCAAAATATAAGTTTATATTGTCCTAATCAATTGTTTCGAGTGTATATCTAAATGTGGCTGGTGAACTCGAACTGAGTCTGATATGTCAATCGCTTAAAGTGAAACGCTTTGTAGGTTTGATTGGATTTCCAAGAGATTCAATCATTGTCTTAGGCATCCTAATTCCTAAGAAATCTATTGTGCTAAGTTCTTTTTAGTAGGAAATTATGGTTGCTGATTTTAGCAATGGATTGAGTCTTTCTATTTGCTATGATTATACCTCTAAACAAGCATGACTTTAAATTAGGTGCAAATGAAAGCATGACTTTAAATTAGGTGCAAATGAAAAATTTTGTTTACAAGAGAAAATGGATAGGTGTATGGTAATTAATCTTTGTTTTTCTTCCACTACATTATTTGATTTTTTGGTTGTTAAATCAAATCCGTTCGATGCACTGCGCTACCAACAGAAACGCTACGTTCATGAACTATTTTCTTTCAATTGCTCCTTAAACATAAGAGGCCATACTAGCACAAGTTGTTTGGCACGAGATTATTTAAAACTTATGTAATCGACTCATTTTTTGTGTCATTTCATGTTAGTTAGGTGAAGTTTATTTGGACTGTTATGAACCTATAATTCTGTTATTTGAACTGCAGTATATAAACTTGGTTATTTACTGCTCACGCCATTGAAGCACAAAAGTTGTTCCTGCACTAAGTTCTTTATATCGAAATTGAACAAATTTAATTTTCCTTTATATCCAAATGCATTGAAGTAGTTTTGAGTTGTATGACATGATTGTTCAATTATGGCCTTGGCCGAGGCCCCTTGCAGTTTACTGACCATTTCACCTAGGCCTTAAGCTTTCATATTCTTCGTTAGACCAAATTAGTAGTGTTGGATTCAAAATATTTCTAAAATCTCTATTTATTTTATTTTTTTGGTGTGGCTTTGGTCATTTAACTAAAATTTCATTAGATTTGGTCTTCGAATTTTAAAGTCTTTGAGTTGCTAATGGATTTAATTTGTTTCCAAATTTCAGAAATTTGGATCGTTGGAGCAAGAAGTTGGTTCCTTACCATTTTGAGGTATATAATTATAGACCCTCATTTTTATTCAAAGCCTAATTGGTTATTTACATTTTTTAATTTATCTTTGTGAAGCTTTCATGCTTGGATTTTAAATATATAATTCAGTTTTGTTCGTTTTAGCTTAGAATGGAACCATGTTTCTTTCTATTTTGTGCGCGTGTCTATATCTGTTCATTTATGTAAACCTTGAGATAACTAAGCATGTATTTGTACCAAACCCCATTCCAATTGAATGGTTGGTGTATTTGTTCCAAACGACATTCGAATTGGATGATTGGTTTATTTGTTCCAAACCCCATTAGAATTGTATTTGTATTTCTGCCTTTTATGGATGATTGGTGTAGCTGCTATGATTGTCAGATTGTGTATGTTGGTTATTGCTTAACTGAGCAAATAAAGTCAGCAAAAAAGTAGATGCTATGTCAGTGTATGCCAATGGGGAGTGTAGCTATGAAATTTATGATTACATTGATCAAGGATGATGAGTATAACAGAGTCCTAACTGAGCAATATATGTTAGTGACTCAATGTAGATGCTATGCTTTGAATTTAGTGAGTTTTTTTGTTGAATTTCTCTTGCTTCATTTTATTTTTTAGATGTACAAGAGTAGAAACCTTCCGTACAGAAGCTTCACATCCTCTCTTAACAATTTGTGTGTCTTTTTGTCAAAATTATTCATGTCCTCCTGTATTACGGTTTCAAAAAGGATTTCACTATTATTCATGTCTTCCTGTATTACGGTTTCAAAAAGGATTTTATTTAGCGTTGGTTTCGATATGATAGTATCTTGTTAACCATTATCCAGTCAACTATCCTATGGAACAAAGTTCACAATTTCTCCTATTTAGACTCAAATGCCAATAGATTATGAGTGGTTTTTAATCTTTTAAGATCTGGCATCTGGTTTGTAGATTTCTCTTATGCCGGGTTTTACCTTTCTTATGTTGTTTTTTTTAAAATTAAATTTTTTAGAATTTTCAGAATTTTGGGTCATTGGAAGCAGAAATTGGTTGCTTGCTTGACACGATGAGGTATATAATTATACACCCAATTGACTTTGATCTTTATGTTTTTAATAATTGCGAAAGAGAAGTGTTAATAATTGAGAAATCTGTGTTAAACATGTTTACATGACAAATTCATCTTAGAGATTTGTTTGGCTTTGAAATTCCATCAAAAGCTATGGTTTTTGTGCGATTGATTTTGTGAGGGAGATAAGGCACGACCTTCTAATTTGGTTTTTTCTCCCTCATTTTTGAAATTCCTTCAAAATCTTGCAATTTGCCTTTCTAAATTAGCTTAAGAGTTTTCATAAAATTGAATATATCGTTAATTTGATCATTGAGATTGGTTCTGAAATTCCAATTTGTTTGAGCAATGACAAATTGGGATTGGTTTTTAAATTTCCCCATTCAAAAATACATTGCAATTTCAGCTACCATTTGTTAAGCAAATACATGGCTAATAATTAACATCTGTTTACTCTAAAAAAACCTTTCCCAAATCCTCAAATACATAGCTAATTCAATTAAACGCACATTTGATTGTTGCAATCAATGCCAGATATTCCTTGAGAGTAAGCATTGTTCAATTTTAATTGCCAATTGCAGCTGAAATTATCTTATTTATTACCACTATTGATTTGGATCTATAATACACAATGTTTAGATCATTTGGTTTCTAGCTACTTTAGTATTTCAACATTGAATTGTAGGATTAAGGTTTTTGATTGAGTTCTTATTTAATTTCATATTGGAATGCAATCTGAGCACTCCTAAAACTGAAAAGTTCTCCAAAGATTGCAAGAATGGTTGTGTCAGATATGGTTTATCGTCCATGCAAGAATGACGTACCACAACAGAGTATGTTATAAGTGCATTAAACTTTTCTCTTCCTATTTGAAGTTGTTTTTAGAACATAAATTCTTTTATGTCCATTCTCAAAAGTTTCTACTGTTGTATCATTTTCCGTCTTTATTTCGCATGCTATAGTTAGGATTCAACTGAATATGATTTTACCTGACATGTTCAAATCCTCATAATCATGTTCTTGAATTTTACTATATGTATCGTGTTCTTTGTATTTCATTATCTGAACTCTGTTATTTGAATTTGGTTACCTGAATCGTGCCTAAAATTTGATATGGCCAGTGGCCTTGTGTGGTTGGCTGGTGTGATTTGGGAGGTTTTTAGTCAATGGGAGACAGAGGACAAAGGTGTGGGTCAAGTGGGATTAGGAATTTAGGATAGAACTAGAGCGTAATACCCGCACGTTGCCGCGGGAATTTGGAAAAGCGTTAACTGGAAAAGGAGGACAACATTCAGTTACAAAACATAGAAATTCCTGGTACAAAGATACAAAAAACATAAGAATAACTGAATTTCTTCTAATAACCCCATCTAATATACTTTGTGTTCCAGCTTTTGCATACAAAAAATGAGGAGATGCTGTTGTATGGGGATGCAAAAAATATTGTTGAGTTTTGGGCAAAAAAAGATATGTACAGGTTTTTAAACATGTCAAACATGATTTAATATACATAAACAAAACACGGTAAACATTCTTGATCGGAGTAGTGAAAGGTGTCTTCAGCCCTTGTTGTCATTGATAAAGCAACCTGAACAAAGAGGAATAGAACAGAACATATTTAGATAGGAATGCAGAAATGGATAATTATTTGAGATGTTTTATTTTAAATAAATGAAAAACCAATTAAAACTGAATTAACATGTGGTTTTCATACGGAATAAATGATGGCCTTTGTGTGATGCTTGCAAAGAATCTCTTTTTCATCCTGCATATACAAAAAGAAGATAGTGACTATGTTTAGCACTAATCAGAAAATTATAGATAAATAGCATTGTGTTATAAATAGGCAAAATTTATAGAGAGATAACCTTTACTCGGTGAAGGAACGAAGCAGTTGCAGAGTAATATACCGACACAAGCTGTTGCAGAGGAAGTAATGTATATTATTGCTATTAGATATATTTCTCTTTTTCTTTCTTCTTCTCATTCACTAATCTTTGCACAATTGAAGTGCTCTATTTATAGAGCTACTTCAATGGAAAATTACAAAACATTACTATTTAGCTTATGAGTATATAGTATACACATGTGATACTTTACTATACACATTACTATACACATGTGGGCAAACATACCCATTATTTACAACACTCCCCCTTGGATGCCCACATATCAACATCAGTTGCCTCATTAAAACCTTGCTTGGAAAAACCCTGTGGGAAAAAAACCATAGCGAAGGAAAAAGAGTACAACTTTACCTGGATGGTGTTGAGCATGCTTAGGTTGCCTCGTTAAAACCTTGATAGGAAAAACCCAGTGGGAAAAATCCTAAGCGAAGGAAAAAGAGTACAACATGCATGTATCATGGATGCTCCCCCTGATTCCGCATTCTTCAAATCTGTAAGCCGACGTAATCCGATTCCCTGTACCAACTTCTGAAATGTGCACTTTGGTAGAGATTTGGTGAACAAGTCTGCTAAATTTTCATTGGAACGGATTTGTCTGACTTCAATAACTTTAGCCTTCTGAAGCTCATGTGCGCTGAAAAATCTTGGAGATATGTGTTTAGTCTTATCACCTTTGATAAATCCTTCCTTCATCTGGGCGACACATGCTGCATTATCTTCATGGATGACAGTTGGAGTGTCTGTCTTTGAAAGTAGACCACATGAATTCCGAATGTGATGGATCATTGATCTTAACCAAGAACATTCACGACTTGCTTCATGTAAAGCAATTATTTCCGAATGATTGGAAGATGTTGCAACTAGCGTTTGCTTTGTTGATCGCCATGAAATTGCAGTATCTCCATTAGTGAACACATATCCATTTTGTGAGCGGGCTTTATGCGGATCGGAGAGAAAACCAGCATCTGCGTATCCAACAAGGATTTGTTCATTTGTGGGCTTGTCTGAGTAGAAGAAACCCATATCTGTTGTCCCACGAAGGTATCGTAGAACATCTTTGACTCCCTTCCAATGACGAATTTTTGGAGCAGAGCTGTACCTGGCTAACAAGTTAACTGAAAAAGCTATATCTGGTCTAGTACATTGTGCTAAATACAATAAAGCACCTATTGCGCTCAAATATGGTACTTCTGGACCAAGGACCATTTCATCATCTTCTTTTGGACGAAATGGATCTTTCTTAATGTCCAAAGAACGAACGACCATTGGGGTGCTAAGTGGATAAGCCTTGTCCATGCCAAATCGCTTCAGTATTTTTTCAATGTAAGCTGATTGATAGACCAAAATTCCATTAACACAATGCTCGATCTGTAGGCCTAGACAATATTTGGTTTTCCCAAGGTCTTTCATTTCAAATTCGCTTTTCAGATATTCAGCAGTTTTGTTGAGCTCTTCAGGGGTTCCAACTAGGTTCATATCATCAACATATACTGCTACTATAGCAAATCCAGTGTTTGATTTCTTAATGAACACACAAGGGCAAATGATATTGTTGGCATATCCTTCTTTAATCAAATACTCACCAAGACGATTATACCACATTCGCCCAGATTGTTTCAGCCCATATAGTGATCGCCTTAATTTGATTGAGAACATACCCCGTGGTTTGTTAGTTGTTTCAGGCAACTTAAGTCCTTCTGGGACTTTCATATATATGTCAGTATCTAATTCTCCATATAGATACGCGGTGATGACATCCATAAGTCGCATGTCAAGTTTTTCTGAAATCACCAAACTTATTAAGTAACGAAACGTAATTGCGTCCATTACAGGAGAGTATGTCTCTTCATAATCAACTCCAGGTCATTGTGAAAAACCTTGTGCAACGAGTCGTGCTTTATATCTTGCAATCTCGTTTTTCTCGTTGCGTTTCCTTGTGAATACCCATTTATAACCTACGGGGTTCACACCAGGCGGGGTTTGGACTACTGGTCCAAAAACACTTCGTTTTTCCAAGGATTTTAATTCTGCCTGGATTGCATCTTTCCACTTAGGCCAATCTTGTCTCTGTTTGCATTCATCAACAGAGCAGGGCTCAATATCATCACTTAATATGATTTCAGTGGCTATTGCAAATGCAAACATGTCATCGATGATTATTTCATTTCGATCCCACAATTCATTAGTACATGCATAATTTATGGATATTTCTTTGCTTTCATGTACTTCTGTCTCTTCAGGGACATGTGTCTCATCAAGGACATTTTCTTTTTCTGGAAGTACAGAGTCACGAATTGTGGATTTATCATTCAATTCCTTTTCTTGAATGATATCATTTGGGTTCAATTGGGCCCTCATCTTTCTCTTTCGAGGAGCTGAATCTTTTGAACCTGGGGGTCTACCACGCTTCAGGCGTGCACTGGATGAATCATTCGCTGCCACTTTATTTTGTCCAACAGGGACATCAATTCTTGCAGGTGCGTTTGCAGCCGGTATATATGACTATGTCACTTTCGAAGCATCATTAAATGCATCTGGCATTTGATTAGCAATACCTTGAAGATGAACGATTCTTTTCACTTCGTTTTCACATTGAGTGCTTCTTGGATCAAAATGAGATAAGGTGGGAACAACCCATGTTAGCTCTTGTCGTTCTTCTGGAACGGTCTTTTCTCCCCCTAACGACGGGAAAATTGTCTCATCAAAATGACAATCAGCAAAACGAGCTGTAAACACATCACCAGTCAAAGGTTCCAAATATCTAATGATAGATGGTGAATCAAAACCCACATAAATTCCCAATCTGCGCTGAGGTCCCATTTTAGTTCGTTGTGGTGGTGCAATAGGCACATAAGCAGCACAACCAAAAACTCGTAAATGTGAAATATTTGGCTGATGTCCAAACACGAGTTGTATTGATGAGTATTGGTGGTTGGCTATGGGTCTCAATCTAACCAATGATGCATCATGTAATATGGCATGTCCCCATGTCGAAACTGGCAATTTCGTTCTCATGAGCAGAGTGCGGGCTATTAATTGAAGCCGCTTGATAAATGCCTCTGCTAAACCATTTTGAGTATGGACATGAGGAACAGGGTGTTCAACATTAATGCCCAGTGCCATACAGTAATCATCAAAGGTTTGAGACGTAAATTCACCAGCGTTATCAAGTCGAATGGACTTAATGGGATGATCTGGGAACTGTGCTCGCAACTTAATTATCTGAGCAAGAAGTCTCGCAAAAGCTACATTTCGAGTAGACAATAGGCAAACATGTGACCATCGGGTAGATGCATCAACCAAAACCATAAAATATCGAAATGGTCCACAAGGTGGTTGAATAGGTCCACAAATATCCCCTTGAATTTTTTGCAAAAATGATGGGGATTCATCATCAACCTTTAGTTGTGATGGTCTAATTACCAACTTCCCTTGGGAACAAGCCTTGCAAGGATTATCATTCGAGACATTAATGTGTGTGCTCAGTAATGGATGTCCATTAGAGTTGGTAATGATTCTACGCATCATGGTAGATCCTGGATGACCTAGACGGTCATGCCAAAACATGTAAACCTTTGAATCAATGAACTTCTGGTTCATGACAGTATATGCCTCAACTGTCTTTATGTATGTACAATACAATCCACTCGATAAACCATGCAACTTCTCCAATATACGCTTCTGGGTATCATTGGAGGTAATGCATAAATATTCCACATTTTCTACACTTTTCGTTTCAAGGTGGTATCCATTTAGACGTATGTCTTTAAAACTCAACAAATTTCGAATGGACCGAGTAGCATATAATGCATTCTTTATAGATAATATTGTTCCATTTGGTAACATAATCTGGGCTTTTCCTGAGCCTTCAATTACATCTGATGGTCCTGATATTGTTGTTACCTTTACTTTTGCAAGTACCAAATTCGAGAAATACTTTCGATCTCGAAGTATTGAATGCGTGGTTGCGCTATCTGCAAGACAAAAGTCTCCGCCATTGATCTTGTTTTGAGAATAACCATAATTTTTATCCATGATCTCTGAGTAAAGAAAAAGCAGTTTATTCATACTGGAATACTACTTTTATTGAATTGAAAATGCGAGCATTAAACCACAGGTACAAATAACATGAGTACATTAAACATAAATAATTCAATCGGACCCATAAACTTCATTCCCTCTTTCATTAATAAAGTCTGTAGCATCCAGGTGGGTTGTGTTTAACTGTCCTGATAAATTGGTCACTGGATCAGGGGTTTCCATTGGTTTAGCCTGGTCAAGGAAATTGATCTCGACACCATTCTTCTTGAAGGAGGCTTGATATAGTTCCATCAGATGCTTTGGGGTGCGACAAGTACGCGCCCAATGTCCGTTGCCACCACACCTATGGCAACCTCCTTCATGATTTCTAGGAGTGTTCACATGAGCTTTTCCTTTCTGGCGATTGGTAGTTTTAAAGCTCGGGCCTGGATTATACCTTGGAACCTGGTTGTGAAACTGGACACCATGGTTCTTGCTTTTTCCTTTCCACCGACCTTGCTTGTGGCCACGTCCTCGTTTGTAATTATTGCCACGGGAGGATATGGTATTCCTTTCAAGGGAAGCAACATTCACTTCTGGGAACAGTGCTGATCCAGTAGGTCGGGAATTATGGTTTTTCATGAGAAGCTCATTGTTCTGTTCAGCTACCAGGAGCACATATATCAACTGGTTGTATTCAGTGAAGCCTCGCGCTCTATACTGTTGTTGCAGTACCATGTTAGAGGCGTGGAATGTGCTGAAAGTCTTTTCCAATAACATCTCATCAGTGATAGTATCCCCACAGAGTTTCATCTGAGAGGTAATTCTGAACAACGCCGAATTGTACTCATCCACTGATTTGAAATCCTGGATCCTTAGGTGAGTCCAGTCATAGCGAGCTTTTGGAAGAATCACCGTTGTCTGGTGATTGTATCTGCTTCTCAAGGCATTCCAAAGGGCTAACAGATCTTCAACCGTTAAGTACTCGCTCTTTAGTGCCTCATCAAGATGGCGACGAATAAAAATCATGGCCTTTGCCCGATCTTGAGAGGGTGAGCTGCTTTCTTCCTTGATGGTATCTCCAAGATTTGCTGCTTCCAGATGGATCTTGGTATCCAGTACCCATGTAAGGTAATTCTTTCCAGTAATGTCCAGGGCAGCAAAATCAAGCTTTGCCAAGTTTGCCATTTTCTTTTCTGAAAGAAAAATGAGGTGTGTAAGAACTTGCAGTAATATGTGTACTGGAGAAATATATTGTTAGAACTTCTGGTTCTTACAAATTTTTTTGATCTTCAGGCCAAAATGATAAGTACTCGAAACTTTAGGCTCGATATTTACACAATTAATGAGAAGGGCAATTGTACCGCACCATTCTCATCGAAATAAGTATAGGATGGGTGATTATTCCGCACTACTTTAAACAGCAGGAAAATTTAAATATGTAGAGCAAGGTGGACGATTATACCGCACCACCTAAAATTGCGATAAAATTTAAATATGCAAAGCAGGGTGGACGATTATACCGCACCACCTAAAATTGCGATAAAATTAAATATGCAAAGCAGGGTGGACGATTATACCGCACCACCTAAAATTGCGATAAAATTAAATATGCAAAGCAGGGTGGACGATTATACCGCACCACCTAAAATTGCAATCAAATTTAAATTGCGATAAAATTTAAATATGTAAAGCAGGGTGGGTGATTATTTCACACCACCTAAAATTGCAATAAAATTTAAATTGCGATAAAATTTAAATATGTAAAGCAGGGTGGGTGATTATTTCACACCACCTAAAATTGCGATAAAATTAAATAACGGGAAAATTTAAATATGCAGGATAGAGCGGGCGATTATACCGCTCCACTTAAAATTTGCAGTAAAATTAGATCTGCAGTCCAAGATAGGCGATAGAACCGCACAATCTTGGATTGCATAAATAATCAGTGGGTTAGTAGTCAATATCTACACCAAACAAGAAATCAAAGATATAAGTGACTGTTAGTTGGAGAACTAGAAGTAAACATGGTGCAAACAGTTCTTCGCGAGGGTATACCCAGCAATTGAGGGAGAGGAAGAAGAAGAACAGAAAAAACCTTATAGGAAACTTTTTTTTTTCTTTCGGTGAAAGGAAATGAGAAAAAGATTAGAGAGTCGTGCTGATAATGTGTTATAAATAGGCAAAATTTATAGAGAGATAACCTTTACTCGGTGAAGGAACGAAGCAGTTGCAGAGTAATATACCGACACAAGCTGTTGCAGAGGAAGTAATGTATATTATTGCTATTAGATATATTTCTCTTTTTCTTTCTTCTTCTCATTCACTAATCTTTGCACAATTGAAGTGCTCTATTTATAGAGCTACTTCAATGGAAAATTACAAAACATTACTATTTAGCTTATGAGTATATAGTATACACATGTGATACTTTACTATACACATTACTATACACATGTGGGCAAACATACCCATTATTTACAACACATTGTACATGTTTTTCAATCATAGCTTGAGATCAATGTCATTCGATTATTCTATTGCTGACGAAACAAATTAGAACACCACAGAGAATAAGCATGTGTCCTCACGTACAAAACACCACTGCTATCGATAAAAGAAAACGTCGATTCACCAACAAAACTCAACAATAAACAAAGCTATTAAAACATTAGGAATAATGGAATTAAAACATGCATTAATCAATTAGTTCCCTGCTTTATTTAAATAGGAAATCCATATACAATTAGGAAGGAATGAAAGCAGGGAATACATACCCAAACCAACAGTAACCTTCGAACTCCTGTTAAATCTCAGATTTATCAGTGGAGTAAACCAAACGCAAAATCCACTCTTAGCCGACAAAGCCTCGACAAACTGCCACAACTCAGCATAAAATCAAACTGTTAGGGTTTCGTTCAAATCAATACAACAACAACAACAAAGCATTTTCCCACTAAGTGGGGTCGGCTATATGAATCCTAGAACGTCATTGCGCTCGGTTTTGTGTCATGTCCTCCGTTAGATCCAAGTACTCAAGTCTTTTCTTAGGGTCTCTTCCAAAGTTTTCCTAGGTCTTCCTCTACCCCTTCGGCCCTGAACCTCTGTCCCGTAGTCACATTTTCGAACCGGAGCGTCAGTAGGCCTTCTTTGCACATGTCCAAACCACCGGAACCGATTTTCTCTCATATTTCCTTCAATTTTGGCTACTCCTACTTTACCTCGGATATCCTCATTCCCAATCTTATCCTTTCTCGTGTGCCCATACATCCCACGAAGCATCCTCATCTCCGCTACACCCATTTTGTGTACGTGTTGATGCTTCACCGCCCAACATTCTGTGCCATACAACATCGCTGACCTTATTGCCGTCCTATAAAATTTTCCCTTGAGCTTCAGTGGCCTACGACGGTCACACAACACGCCGGATGCACTCTTACACTTCATCCATCCAGCTTGTATTCTATGGTTGAGATCTCCATCTAATTCTCCATTCTCTTGCAAGATAGATCCTAGGTAGCGAAAATGGTCACTTTTTGTGATCTTCGCTAGATTGCTCCGGTCATTAGTGTGGATAAGTATATAAATGGATAGAGATAGGAAAGCAAACACAAGATGTACGTGGTTCACCCAGATTGGCTACGTCCACGGAATAGAGGAGTTCTCATTAATTGTGAAGGGTTTACACAAGTACATAGGTTCAAGCTCTCCTTTAGTGAGTACAAGTGAATGATTTAGTACAAATGACATTAGGTAATATTGTGGGAGAATGATCTCGTAACCACGAAACTTCTAAGTACTGGAGTGTGGTATCGTCTTGACTTTCCTTATCTGTCTCATAAGTAGATGTGGCATCTTCTCTGAAAGTACTCTTCCTCCATCCAGGGGTGGTATCTGTAACTGGTGGAGATGCACAAGGTAATGTATCAATGTCACTTGAAGCTTACTTGTAGTTTCAGGCTTGGTCAAGCGCGATACAAACCATGTAGTAGGAGTCCCCCAAGTCGCCGAGCTAAGGGATATGCTAAAAGAGGTGACAGACAAGGTAAGCAATCAGAGCTCCGGCTGATTGTTCACATTCTCCTTATCTTGCAGGCAGCATGAAGGATAAAGAGAAGAAAAATGAGAAGAGATGATATGGGATACTTTTGCTTTTGAAGAAGTAACTTTCCACAGGCTTATTCTTGAACTGGGCTGGAAGGTTTTCTGGTTTCCTCCAGAGATAAGGCCGACTGAAGAATTTGAGGGTCAAAACAAGTCCATCAAATCTAGAGTACGTTCGACCCTGTTGATATGGGATACTTTTGCTTTTGACAGAGTAATGGATGTATCAGCATGTGTGCTGTTACGCTTGTCTCCACATGCTTCCTTGTATCCTTCTCACTTGCCCTATCTGTTCCTCAGGCAGATGCGAGATCTTCCCTAGAAGCATAAGATGTTGAATATGAGTACTCGAGAGCAATGCCAGGTAAGTAATCAGGTAAGGGGTTCCGGGCAGTCAGTTCCTGGCTGGAAGCTTGATTCCAAGTGCTGACTGATTGCTCTCTTTCTCCTTGTCTTGCAGGTAAGAACAAGGCCAAAGGAAAAGACAGGGAAAAAGCATGATATGGGATACTCTTGCTTTTAACCCTGATGATATGAGATATTCTTGCTCTAGTATAGCTTGTTTACAGAGGTATTATTGGGCGGAAAGAAAGCTGAATATTTCGAAAGGCTTTGTTGGGAGTGCACTCTCAGATAAGAGGAAGGGTTGAGCATTTTTGCAGGTTTGCCTGTCCGTTGGGGATGGAGGTCGACATATATAGGAGTCTCCCTAACATCAAGTAATAATGCTATTCCTTTACCCTGCTTGGTCATAGCACGGTAGTGGAAGCTGCCAGCTTCACAAGTTTTAACTCTGTCAGAGCACTTTGAAAAAGTGGTCTGTGGTATCTGGAAAGCTGATGTTGCGTGTGAAGATTACAGACAAGCTTTATCCAAGGAGATCCAGCTCTTGAAGTTGGGAAAGTGGTGCCTCTTCGGTTTTCGAACAAGCAATCCTGTCGGGGATCTGGCTCTCGAGATTCGGAGAACGATGCCTCTTCGATTTTTGAGAAAGCAATCCTACTGGGGGTCTGGCTCTCGAGATTCGGAGAGCGGTGTCTTCGATTTTTGAGAAAGTAATCATGTTGGGAGTCTGGCTCTCGAGATTCGGAGGGCGGTGCCTCTTCGATTTTGGAGCAAGCAATCTTGTTGGGAGTGTTTTCTCGAATGTGAGTAAAGGTTGGGCATGTTTGCTAGTCTACCTTGCCACGAAGCATAGAGGTTGACACACAGGGACTTTCCAATTATCCAGCAGTGGTACTGTTCCTTTACCCTCTCTTCGATTTTTGAGAAAGTAATCATGTTAGGAGTCTGGCTCTCGAGATTCGGAGGGCGGTGCCTCTTTGATTTTGGAGCAAGCAATCTTGTTGGGAGTGTTTTCTCGAATGTGAGTAAAGGTTGGGCATGTTTGCTAGTCTACCTTGCCACGAAGCACAGAGGTTGACACACAGGGACTTTCCAATTATCCAGCCGTGGTACTGTTCCTTTACCCTCTCTTCGATTTTTGAGAAAGTAATCATGGTGGGAGTCTGGCTCTCGAGATTCGGAGGGCGGTGCCTCTTCTATTTTGGAGCAAGCAATATTGTTGGGAGTGTTTTCTCGAATGTGAGTAAAGGTTGGGCATGTTTGCTAGTCTACCTTGCCACGAAGCACAGAGGTTGACACACCGGGACTTTCCAATTATCCAGCAGTGGTATCGTTCCTTTACCCTTGTGGGTAATAATATGGTAGCTAGACCTTCAAAATTTATGTGTCTAAACTTTGTTAGTGTTGTTTCTTTGCTAATCTTTTACCCTTCTTGGTCAGAGCGATGTAGTGGGAGCTGCAAGCTTCACGTATCTCAACTTTGTCAGAGAACTTTGGCAAAGTTATATGTGGTACCCATGAGCTACTGTTGCGTGTGGGAAGTCGGTGATTGAACAGTACGATTCATGTGCTTTCTACTTCGCCAGAAATCTTCGACAGAATGCCCATAATTTCCGCAAAGCTGAGTGTGCGTGTGACAGGTGCTGACAAGGCTGGAAAAGTAGGTGCCTCTTCGATTTCTGAGATCGACCCTCGTGGTCTCTGAGCAGCCCAGCTTTTGAGAAAGTAAGCCTCTTCGATTTCTGAGATCGGCCTTCGTGGTCTTTGAGCAGCCCAACTTTTGAGAAAGCACATGCCTCTTCGATTTCTGAGATCGACCCTCGTGGTCTTTGAGCAGCCCAGCTTTTGAGAAAGCAAACGCCTCTTCGATTTCTGAGCAGGCGCCTCTTCGATTTCTGAAGCTTCATCGAGTGCAGATTTTTATAGGGGCTGACATTAAGTTCCAAAGCACACTTGAATATCCACCAGTAGAAGCTCCATTCTTGCACTTCTAAGATCTTGATTTGTCCGACCTCTTCTTTCTTCAACACCTTTGAAAATGTCTGGCCCCTCCGACCGTCGTTTTGACTTGAACCTTGTTGAATAGGCAGCCCCGCCTTCTCCAGACGACATATGGCGCCCATCCTTCGTCTCCCCTACTGGTCCTCTTACCGTTGGGGATTCCGTGATGAAGAATGATATGACCGCTGCGGTAGTGGCCAGGAACCTTCTCACTCCCAAAGATAACAGACTACTTTCCAAACGGTCTGATGAGTTGGCTGTTAAGGATTCTCTGGCTCTTAGTGTTCAGTGTGCAGGTTCTGTGTCTAATATGGCCCAACGCCTATTTGCTCGAACCCGCCAAGTTGAATCATTGGCGGCTGAAGTGATGAGTCTCAAACAGGAGATTAGAGGGCTCAAGCATGAGAATAAACAGTTGCACCGGCTCGCACATGACTATGCTACAAACATGAAGAGGAAGCTTGACCAGATGAAGGAATCTGATGGTCAGGTTTTACTTGATCATCAGAGATTTGTGGGTTTGTTCCAAAGGCATTTATTGCCTTCGTCTTCTGGGGCTGTACCACGTAATGAAGCTCCAAATGATCAACCTCTGATGCCTCCTCCTTCTAGGGTTCTGTCCAGTACTGAGGCTCCGAATGATTCCCCACCGGTGCCTTCTCTTTCTGGGGCTTTACCGACTGCTGAGACTTCTCCTAAGCAACCTTTGTGAAGGCTCCCTCTTGTTTGTTTATTTTGACTCAAGTATATGTACATATTTGTAACTTATCGAGGATATCAATAAATAAGCTTTCCTTCATTTCAACGTATTGTGTTAAATACACCAAAGCCTTCTTCGCTAAGTTCTTGAATTTTCTTTTGTTGAAGCTTGTATGTTGAAGCTTTGTGAGTGGAGCATGTAGGTTGAGGTAGTGTTCCCTTAATTTCTCGAGTGAGGAAAACTTCTCGGTTGGAGACTTGGAAAATCAAAGTCAAAGGCGGAAGACAGCAGGGCTTCTTACAACTTTTAAGCTTTGTTTTTCATGTATTCAAAAAATTTTATAATTTTTTATTGTGTTACGTGCCATAAACTTGGATTAACTAATTTTTTAAAATATTTGCTGTCAGTTTTGTTATCATCATTTTATCTTTCTTTGTGCCCACACTCTGCGAGAGACTTTGCATGCAGATTTTTTTAGAATATTTTATTGTGTTGTGTGCCATAAACAGTATTCCATGCCACCTACTGAGATGTGCCGATTAACTCTTCTTTTTTTTTAAATATTTGTTGTCATCATCATTTTATCTTTCTTTGTGTCTACATTCTGCAGGAGACTTTGCATTCAAATTTTTTTTATAATATTTTATTGTCTTGTGTGCCACAAACAGTGTTCCATGCGAGCTACTGCAGGAGACTCGGCGTGGAATGGGGACAGGTGGGTTTCTCACAATTTTTAATAATTATTTTTTCCATGCATTCAATGTTTTTAGAATTTTTTATTGTGTTGGACGCCACAAACCATGTGACCTGGATTAAGTCATATTTTTAAAATAATTTCTTGTTAGTTTTATAATTAATTATTTTATGTTTCTTTGTGCCATAACTCGAGGATCATAGACGTGTAACCTGGGAAGGGAAAGGATGATCAACATGTGGCAATCATGGGCAAAAATGAGATTGGAGTAAACCTGGGAGGGCAGATTCGGAACGACACTGTTACTTTCACTGTTCATGAACAGTGTTTCACCTGTTTGGGTTTTAGTATATATAGAATTTTTGCTAATTTATGGGATTAGAAGTCTTTTTTATTTTTGTCTTGTGTGATCAATTGTAACAAAGAATTTTCATTAAATTGAGGCAGTGGACCTACTAATTTTCAACCGTTGTTCATCTACAGTCTTCTCCATTCTCTTGGACCAAGCATGAAATCCCAAGCACTCTATCACCACAAAGCAAGCAAGCTGAAAAGCAATCCAACAAACTCTTTTTCCAGATGCACTTAACAAAACCTTTATATGGGTTAATTGTTGTTTCAATTATACCATATTGAAAACGAGTATGGAACCATTGGTCAAGCATACGGGCTGTTGCTTCTTTTTCTCAGGAAACAGAGCATTTTTTGCAACCACATGTTTTGTAATCAGCTTGGTTGACTGTACATAAAAGTTAAGTTGCTTATTTTACCTACATCATTCACTCATCTATCCCTTTTATTCATTCATGAATATATTGATTTTTTTTTCTTTAGGTTAAATGTGTCTTATTCATGTAGTTAATGGTCGTGCATTCAAGTCTCGCAGCAACACGCTGACATATTACTAGTAATACACCTATTTTATGGGTACCGTATGTATTTTGATAATTCAAGAGAGAGCAATCAAATTATTACATGTTACCCTGAAGGTGCAAAATGGGATCGATCCAGTAAATGTTATGCATAGATGTTTAGCCAGCCACCATCTTCAATTTTTGCCTAGATATTAGGTTTTTTTTATTTTATTTTTTATTTATTTTTCTAAATTTTTTTTAAAGGTTGAACTTAATGTTACATTATTTTACGATCTATAATTACAAAGAAATAAGGTCATGATGTCACCGTTGTCAAATTATTATATGATTTTATGATATAGATGATTTCTCCTGCCATGATTTTACGATCTATAATTAATTAGTCAAAGATACAAGGCAGCATCCAATTTTTATAGAAATTTAGATAACAACTTCCAGCACTAACGACAGGAATAGAAGAACTAGTGCATATAACCAAAGAAAATTGAGATGGTAAAGTGACGGGCCGCCTTTGATTTTAATGGTAAATGACCAACAAGATTATTGTACGGCATCTTCCCTATAGATTTCTTTATCCTTACGTTACCGTAAAGCATTTCTCTTACTCTATTAAATAAGGGGGAAAGCCTTGAAGTCGTGATCAAATAGCCGTCTTTCTGTCTTACTCGATTGATTTTTTCGTTGAACGGGTATTTGTTGGCGGCCAAATCTACTATTAAGTCAATCCGTAAAATGACCTCGCCTATTTTCTTGGAAATCTTTCTAAATTTACTTAACCGGTCTGCACAGGAAGCCAGAACAGTAGATGTTGAAAAGTAGCTCAGTAGCTCTATAAATGTCTGCGTTTGAGCAAGCACTGCAATTGCAAACGTATAATCTAAATGGGTGCCACAGCAGTGGCTACTAAGCCTCATGCTGTTTTCATTCCACTTCCGGCTCAAGGCCATATCAAGGCAATGCTTAAATTTGCAAAGCTCCTCCACCATAGAGGCTTTCATGTTACCTTCGTCAACTCCAAGTACAACCACAGGCGCTTTCTAAAATCCTCGGGCCCCAGCTCCCTTGATGGCTTGCCTGATTTCCAATTCAAAGCCATCCCAGACGGCCTTCCAGATTCAGATGCAGATACCACCCAAGATGTCCCATTGCTTTGTGATTCTATCAGAAAACAAAATTTCTTGGCTCCCTTCCGTGAACTACTCATGAAACTCAACGGTGATGCCATATCAACATCCACTAATCCTCCAGTAACTTGCATAGTTTCAGATGGTTTCATGTCGCCGTTCACAATCACAGCCGCTGAAGAGATTGAAGTCCCTATGGTGCTGTTCTACACTATTGCTGCATGTAGCTTTATGGGCGTTATGCAATTTCGTGCTTTGGTTGAAAAGGGACTTGCACCACTCAAAGGTAACATAAATACAACTTTTCAAACAATTGCTTAATTTGTCTTTTAACTCTTATTTGCTTATTTCTAAGCATGTAAATGAATTTTTTCGTGTTGTAGATGATATCTGTTTGACAAATGGCTATTTGGAAAAGGTTATAGATTGGATCCCAGGAATGAAAGATATCCGTTTAAAGGAGCTCCCAACCTTTATTCGGACTTCAGATCCCGACGACATCATGTTTAACTTCATGATGGAATCAACCGAGAGAGCTCATAAAGCTTCTGCAGTTGTTCTTCATACTTTTGATGCCTTAGAGCCAGATGTTTTGGAGGCTCTCTCATCTATGCTTCCACTTGTTTATCCAATTGGCCCTCTTCAATTACATCTCAATCAAATACCAGAACACCCCTTGAATATTGGATATAGTCTATGGAAAGAAGAAACAGAATGCCTCGACTGGCTAAACACAAAGGCGCCAAATTCAGTTGTGTATGTGAATTTTGGCAGTATAACAGTTACGACACCTGAACATCTTGTCGAGTTTGGCTGGGGACTTGCAAACAGCAAGGTTCCCTTCTTTTGGGTAATTAGACCTGATTTGGTTATTGGCCAATCAGCGCTTTTGCCGCCCGAGTTTTTGGCTGAAACAAAAGAAAGAAGTCTCATTGCGAGTTGGTGCCCACAAGAGCAAGTCCTGAACCACCCATCAGTGGGAGGATTTTTAACACACAGCGGTTGGAATTCAACCATGGAGAGCCTCACTGCAGGAGTGCCTATGCTCTGTTGGCCATTCTTTGGCGACCAGCAGATGGACTGTCGCTATAGTTGCAATGAATGGGGCATTGGCATGGAGATTAGTAATGATGTGAAGAGGGATGAGGTGGAGAAGCTTGTCAAAGAGTTAATGGAGGGAGAGAAGGGTAAGAAAATGAAAAATAAGGTCATGATGTGGAAGGAGCTTGCAGAAGAAGCTACTGAACCACATGGTTCTTCATCCAAAAACTTAAACATGTTAGTGAATCAAGTGCTACAGAGAAAAATCTAGACGTCATCCGTAAGAATATTTCTAGTCATGTATTTCTTCCTTTAGCTCTAGCGATGTTTTGTTATTGTTATTTATCGCCTCAAATAATAATTGGCTATAGCTATATAAACGGTAGGGTGGTGCTATCCATGCAGCCATTTTTATTTCTCACACGTTCTTTGTTAAGTTTTATCTTTTGATTTTTTTAATTAATTCGATTCAATGACTAAATGCACAACATTAAAAAGAAGGAAAACACAAACAGGGTTAAAGGAAATTATAGAAAATAAATTCCTACTTTGAATATCTAAAGTGTGCAATAATGGAACATCTAAAATATGCTCTTTTGACATATTTGAGGGACCTATTACTCTTTTACATATCCTATTTCTTTATTCTTTTTCTTTTCTCACTCTTGATGAACATGGTGCTCATGGCAACTCATGGTTTGGCTCCTTCAATTTTGTAAGGTCATAATTATATATTGTAATGGTTAAAACCTCATGACGATTATGTGAAAAAAGTAATTTGATGGGGTTATTTCAAGAGGTTTGTAATTACCTCTAAAGGTAAAATTTTAATTTTAATTTTTTTTATATGATAAATTTTCGAGTGAAATTTTAACAGATGGAGTTTTGTGAAATCAATTTTAAACCCAAGGGGTGCAAATGTAATTTCAAAAGTCTCAAAGAATTTTTATCAAAATATAAAAAACCTAAATATGAGTGGTATAATTTGAGTGTAAGTGAGAGTATGAAACTGCCCTAACAAATTAGCTTATCTATATCTCAAATCTGTATGAACTAAAGCCCGCCTAACATGACTCGAAATGTATCATCATTTGACATAAAAGCTAAGAAATAGGTTATGACCTTATCTTATCAAATAAAAAACCTAATTGATGGGTACGGTACCATATGTATTTTGATAATTCAAGAGCGAGGAATCAAATTATGACATGTTACCCTGAAGGTGCAAAATGGGATCGATCTAAATGTTATGCATATATATAAGGATATTATTAATGATAATAAAAACTTTTGCGGGTGTTCTTATTGTTGGTCATAACAACTACCAAATACACATTCATGAGATATACAAGCACACTGAAAAAAATAAAACAGAAGAGAGAGAAGTAAGACAGGACATTGTCTCAATAAAACTAGCTACGGCCATTGCATTAGGGACTAAAATAACAACATTATAGAGAGGATTGGCTTGGGTATGATTATTCACTATATTGAAGGCATTTAAAACGAAGAAATGGATGACAAATTCCTTATTTTGTCCAAATTGAAGGCTACTCATGCAAAAAAGGTATGCCTACAAATCTCCAAAAAAAAAAGGATTAAAAGAGACAACTATTTTCATGAGTAACCTACAAATCCTGGAAAACTTTCCTTAATTTATATTAATTATAATGATCAATCAGATTTATCTTGACAAGCAAGAAATAACAGACAGGGAGGGAAAGGTCCGTATTTCAACTTTTGCTCCTTCATCTCCTAGGTTCAATGTGCCTAACAGCTACGCCTCTTTTTTTGACCTCCTATACTTCAGGAAATCACAAGACATGTAGAAAAGTAGCTCAGTAGAAAAGTAGTTCAGTAGCACTATAAACAGTCTGCATTTGTGCAAGCAATGCAAGGCAAACACAAGACCTCAAATGGATCCCACAGCAACAGCGACTAAGCCTCATGCTGTTTGCATTCCGGCTCCAGCTCAAGGCCATATCAAGGCAATGCTTAAATTTGCAAAGCTCCTCCACCATAGAGGTTTTCATATTACCTTTGTCAACACTGAGTACAACCACAAGCGCTTTCTAAAATCTCGGGGCCCCAATTCCCTTGATGGTTCACCTGATTTCCAGTTTGCAGCCATCCCAGACGGCCTTCCAGATTCAGATGAAGATGCCACCCAAGATGTCCCATTGCTTTGTGATTCAATCAGAAAACAAAAATTATTGGCTCCCTTTCGTGAACTACTAATGAATCTCAACAGTGATGCCATATCAACATCCATTAATCCTCCAGTAACTTGCATAGTTTCAGATGGTTTGATGTCCCCGTTCACAATCACAGCCGCTGAAAAGATTGAAGTCCCTATAGTGCTGTTCTACACTATTGCGGCATGCAGCTTCATGGGAGTTATACAATTTCGTGTTTTGATCGAAAAAGGCCTGGCCCCACTCAAACGTAAAATATATTATATATACAACTACAGAAGCTTTAATTAATTTATGGCTCGTTCTTAATTCCTTGTTACTAAACATGCAAATGAAATTCTCCTTTTTATTATTAATATTTTTTGGGTAGAGCAGAGCTCTTTGACAAATGGATATCTGGAAAAGGTTATAGATTTATTGAAACCGGTTTGTATGGATGGGTTGTATGTATGAGTTGTCATCGTCACTATAGCTTGTCATTCACCAGTCACTTTCCATAGCTTGTCATTCACCTTACATCAACCTTTCTCCATAGCTTGTCATTCACCAATTAATTTCCATAGCTTGTCATTCACCAATCACTTTCCATAGCTTGTCATTCATCTTACATCAACCTTTCTTAGTTGCTCGTAAAAGCTTCTTTACTTGTAATTTGGTTTTTGCTTTTCCACTTGTTAGAGCAGATTTTAGGGATTGTGTTTGTGTAGTTATCCTACAATCTATTGTAGTTTTCTTTTGGCTCTCTATAAGAGTTGCCTTCACTTTCTTGTAATCTTCATAATGAAATATACAACAAATATTGAAACCAAAACTCAACATGGTATCAGAGCAGGAACCATAGGGTCTTGACTATGTTCATTTTTTTTACTTCTTCATTTGCTCATCATCGATAGAGATGGCAAAAGAAAATGTGTCTAGTGCCGACAGTGCCTCATCCTCCTCCCCAAACTTAACCCAAGGGGTTGAGAACAATCCAAATCAACGACTCTGCTCGGTACTATTGAACAAGTTCAACTACCTTCCTTGGTCAAGAGCTGTGTCACTTGCTCTAGGAGGAAGATCGAAGCTAGGGTTTATCAATGGAAGCTTTGAGCCCCCAGAATCCACTTCACCAACTTACGATGCATGGCATGCTACTGATCAGTTGGTCATGTCCTGGTTACTTAACTCCATGGAGCCAAAACTGTTTGAGCTTTTCAGCTACTCAGAGTCTTCCCTTCTCCTATGGGAGTCTGTCAAAGACATGTATGGCAGCCAAAACAACTCAGTTCACATCTTTCAACTGAAGAAGAATGTGGCTAGTTTAAAGCAAGGTGATCACTCATTTGTTCAACACCTTGGAAGTATGAAATCCATGTGGAATGAACTCGATATGTATCGTCCACACACGACTAATTCCGCTGTGTTACTGAAGAGGGCTGATGAAGACAAGGTGTTTCAACTCTTAGCAAGCTTGGGAACGGAGTATGAAGACTTGCGTAGTCACTTGTTAATGACTCAAGAGCTGCCCTCTTTTACCAGTGTGTGTCATGCAGTCCAGAGAGAGGAAACTCGACGAAGAGTGATGAACGTTGAGCCCAAATCCAACTCTGAAGCTAGGGTTTTCACGACAAATCACGAAGCAACTGGTGATAGGGTGCTTGGCAAGAAAGCAGACTGGAAATGTTCTTATTGCAACATGAAGGGACATTTGAGAGAAAAATGTTGGATTCTTCTGTAAACACAAAATTTTCCTGAAATAAACGAGACAAGAACACGTGTACAAAATAATATTTTGTATTAATGATTTAGGGGTTACAATCTCTCTCAAATTTGATCATCTGATTTGATCTTCGTAAGGTGTTGATTTGTGGATTGTGATGCTGATCCAAGGGCCATCGAGGCTTGATCTCGGATGAATGGTTTGAAGTTTCTTCAAGGGGGCCTTTTGGGCTTGATCTTGAAGGTTGATGGATGAATGGATCTTTAAGGGCTTTTGGGCTTAATCTTGAAGAACTGTTGATGAACGGATCTTCAAGGGGCCTTTGAGGCTTGATCTTGATGAACAGTTGATGGATGGATCTTCAAAGGCTTTTGGGCTTGATCTTGAAGAACTATTAATGAACGGATCTTCAAGGGGCCTTTGAGGCTTGATCTTGATGAACAGTTGATGAACGCTTTCTTCAAGGGTCGTCGGGGCTTGATCTTGTATTGGTGAAAGTTCCTTCAAAGGGACGTTGGGGCTTAATCTTGAAGGTTGGGTTGACGAAGAACAAAGAGAGCTTTCTTGATCCTTCGAGATTTACTTGGGAGCTTTGGAGTTTCAAAACTTCAAGGTTTTGGTGTGAGGTGAATTTGTTAGAATTGGTTCCTTTTCTTTTGAATGCCTTGGCTTCCTATTTATAGAATTCCAAAACTTGATTTTTGGGTTTAAACAATCAGATGAAATAAATCATTTCTGCCAAACGTTGACACGTGTCATGTTTGATGACTTTTCTGATGATTTTTGATTTTTTGTTGAGTCACATGCTATGTGTAAAATTTATGTGACACGTGAACGTTGAAATTCTAATTATTGATCAACATTTATTTCACCGAAATTTCGATGTCTACAAATGCTCCCACTTCAAGGCGCGCCGTATACATGTGCTTATCACGTGTAGGAAATGCGTTTTGAAGTCCCTTAATGTAGATGTTGATCCAAGGGCCATCGAGGCTTGATCTTGAATTGGGCTTGAGATTTCTTCAAGGGCCGTTGATGCTTGATCTTGAATTGGGCTGAAAATTTCTTCGAGGGCCGTCGATGCTTGATCTTGAATGTAGAAATTGGACCACAAGGAGCTTCATGTGGTAGATGATCTTTGGCTTTGGTAGTGGATGAATTGGCACGTATTTGTTTTTTGCGCTTTGTTGACTTTCCACAGCTTTGATCTTGAACTAGGTTGGAGGATTTTCTGGATTCCTCCAATTGTTGACTTTCCTCAGCTTATTCTTGAATTGGATTTGATTCAAGGGTGGTGGACGCTTGATCTTGAATCAGACTTGTGATTTCCTCAAAGGCCGTCGAGGCTTGATCTTGAATCTGGCTGGAAGCTTCTTCAAGGGCCGTTGAGGCTTGATTCTTGAAGGTTGACTCGAACATATGGCAAGCAGGCACGAGGTGAAGGTGACGGCTTGTTGCTTTGTTCACTCTTTCTAATTCACACCTGACCAGTTTGGTCAACGGTATGATCTTCAAGATTAATGGGCTCTTTTTCCAGTTGGTGACTTAATCTTTAAGGATTTGATTCAAGGGTGGTGAATCGGCACGTGCAGCCCACAACGCCTAGCGAGTCGACCCAAGAATTTGAGGGTCAAAACGAGTCCTCCACCCAGAGTGATTGCAACCCTGATGATATGAGATACTTTTGATTTTGAAGAAGTAGCGGATGAATTGGAACGTGCTTTGTTGTGCTTGTCTCCATATGCTTCAATGTATCATTTTCCCTTGCCTTATCTATTCTTCTGGCATAATGTGGCATCTTCTCGAGTTCCTCAGCTCAGACTCCTTCTGCTGAGTTGACTGTGCAGGCTGCATTCTTCTCTGCTTGTTTCTTCTGCACGTTGTCTCCACATGCTGCAAGGTATCATTTTCACTTGCCTTATCTGTTCTCCAGGCAGATGTGGTAGCTTCTTTACAAGTACAACAGCAGTGGAAGACGAGTACTCGAGAACAATACCATGTAAGCAACCAGGCAAAAGTTCCAGGTAGTCGATTCCTTACCCGAGTTTGAGTGGAGGTTCTAACATACTGTTTTCTTTATCCTTGTCTTTGCAGGTAAGAACAAGGACAAAGGAAAGGACAGGGAGAAAACATGATATGAGATACTCTTGCTTTCTACCTGGTGATATGAGATACGTTAGCTTTGGTGTCATTTGTTTGCAGAGGTACCCCAAGGAATAAGGAACACTAAGTGACTCGAGAGGCTTCGTTGGGAAGGCATTCTCGGAGATGAAGAAAGGTTATGTATGTCTGCCTTGCTATGGAGGGTGAATGTCGACATTTATATGAATTAATAACCAGTACTATTCTTTCACTCTTGTCGGCAACCGTTGGATGATTGAATAGTAAACTTCACGTGCTTTCTACTTCACCAGAAATCTTCGACAAATTGTCCGTGATTTGCGCAAAGCTGAGTGTGCATGTGACAGATGCTGACACGTCTGAAAAAGCAGATGCCTCTTCGATATTTGAAATCGGCGCTTCGACAAACTACTCGTGATTTTCGCAAAGCCGAGTGTGCATGTGACAGATGCTGACACGTCTAGAAAAGCAGATGCCTCTCTGATTTCTGAGCTTGCCTCTTCGAGTTCTGAGCTCCCTCGAGTACAGAGGTTGCATGTGACAAGTGCAGACAAATCTGGAAAAAAAGATTGGCCCATGGTTTCTGAGCAAGCCCAGCTTTTGAGAAAGCTAGCACCTCTTTGATTTCTGAGTTCGCCTTTTTGATCTCTGAAATCCTGTCGAGTGCTGATTTTTATAGAGGTACACAGGGCGTTTCAAAGCACATTTGAATTTCTGCCTGTAGAAATTCCCTTCTTGCACTTCTACGATCTTGACTTGTCCGACCTCTTCTTTCTTTCTTTCAACACCTTTGAAAATGTCTGGCCCTTCCGACTGTCGTTTTGACTTGAACCTTGGTGAAGAGGCAGTCTCGCTTTCTCCAGACAACATATGGCGCCCATCCTTCATATCCCCTACTGGTCCTCTTACCGTTGGGGATTCAGTGATGAAGAATGATATGACCGCTGCGGTGGTGGCCCGGAACCTTGTCACTCCCAAAGATAACAGACTGTTTTCCAAACAGTCTGATGAGTTGGCTGTTAAGGATTCTCTGGCTATATGTGTGCAGTGTGCAGGTTCTGTGTCTAATATGGCCTAACGCCTATTTGCTCGAACCCGTCAAGTTGAATCATTGGCGGCTGAAGTGATAAGTCTCAAACAGGAGATTAGATGGCTCAAACATGAGAATAAACAGTTGCACAGGCTCGCACATAACTATGCTACAAACATGAAGAGGAAGATTGACCAGATGCAGGAATCTGATGGTCAGATTTTACTTGATCATCAGAGGTTTGTAGGTTTGTTCCAAAAATAGTTGCCTTCATCTTCTAGGGCTGTACCGCGTAATGAAGCTCCAAATGATCAACCTCCAGCTCCTCTTCTTCTTGGAGTTCCACCGAGTGGTGAGGCTTTAAACAGTCAACCTCTGGCGCCTCTTGTGACATCCCGTCCCTAATTTTAAGAGTTTTTAAAGTTTTAATAAAGGATTTTACAAAAATGCCCTTTAAGGCATGCACATTATTCTACGTTAATCATTGTGTTGTGCCAGCTAAGATTTTTTTTCTTAACATATCCTCGTAGTACTCGTCGCTATGGACGTGTAGGCGCTGACGGTTCGTGATTTGGAGTTTTATCGAAAAAGTTATTAACGTTTGAAATTTGGGATTTTAAGGAACTATAATTTTAGTAAAATCTAGAATTTCTTTTATGAAAATGGATGGCCCAGATTTAATGAAGAATGAAATGGATGGCTTAGATGTAAGAGAAAGAAAATAAAAATAAAAAATGAAAGAAGGTTTTGTGTGTGTGTGTACGTGAAAGGAAGAATAAGAAGATGGAGGATTGGGCAAAGCTGCCCAATCGGAACAGGAGAGAGGGAGGAGTTGGGCCAACTAGAAAGAAGAGAAAGTGGAGGACCAATCAGAGGGAGAAGAAAGGAGGAAAGGAGGAAAGGAGAGAGGGCGAGAAGCGGAGGAGAGAAGGAAGGAAATGGGTTTTCCCCCAACCCGTTTACCCGCGCACCCACCTCCATTTTTCCTACGATTTTCACCGGATTTCTCACGAATTGGATCAAGGTACCACTCCCAATCAACACCTAGGCCTTCCCTCTTCATGTTTCAACCCAAAAATCATGAAATTTGATGGTGATTTGGTGAAAACCGCACCCGTGGGTGCCGTGACTTTTTGTTCAAATTCTTCAAATCTTGAAATGTTTTCTTTCAATTACTAACACCATTACCATTCCCCTAGGACCTGGAACAAAGCCCAAGCATTGGTTGGGACGGCGGAATTGATTTGAAGGTCAAATTGAAAACACCCAATTATAGGGTTCTTCACGGTTTTGGTGAAATTGGAGCTCTTCCAAGCCAAAGTGGCCTTGGCCACAGGTATAAAGTTTTCTCTACTCATTGAGATCTTCAATTCTGTATTTTTTTAGAATTTTTGGAAATAGTTGGATTTTCCGGCTAGCCGGGGCGGCCAACCGCCACCCGCGACGGCCCGTGCGGCGGCGCGTGGCCAATGGCCCGCCAATGTCATTCTTAGCATGTGTTTAAGGTTCTAGGTTCAGTTTTTATAATTGATGGACGTAAATTGAATAATTGAACCTAAGTTCGTTACGATTCGTGGTTAGGTGAAAATGTGAATTGACGATCCGACTGTTGGATCATCACCAAACTTTGATACATTGTAATACATAATATTTGAGGATTATAAGAACTTACGGATCCGGAATCCGATTTACGGATCTTTTGGAATTAGAGTTGGAAGTTCATAAAATAGAATGTTAACCGTCACTTGGTTTTCGAAATTGACGGAGATCCGACCGTTGGATGGTAATGAAATTTTAGGATGATGTCCTTGAGGTATATTGTGGACCTCTGAAAGTTATGGATTCAAATTGAATTGCAGATCTTCCGGATCGAACTCCGTAGTGACGTGTCTTATATAAGTTATATATTCTATCGATATGAATTCTGAGGTTTGATTTGATTATCGTTCTAGGCGCTGATCGTTATGACGCCTTGATGTGTGGTGCTACGGAGTTGTTGGGCGAACTCCAGGTGAGTGGGGAGTTATTTTCTGTATTTACCTATATACTATTGATATTTTTCCCAGAAATTGAATTTGAACGAAATTACGTTTTTCAAATGCCATGCATGCATAGTATGTGATATATGAATTGATAATTGATGCATATATATATATATATATATATATATATATATATATATATATGTGAATTGGTGTTGTAGACGCACAAGTGAGTATCATGTGAGTTTTATGTTATTCATGTGAATCATTGATGATGTATATTATGTTGATAGCTCATAACCTGCAATCATGGTGTTAGTGCT